>NC_137589.1:36023025-37317338 GCF_963210335.1 Falco punctatus
ATACTTTAACTCCTGGCTGAGCTTCTCTTCTTCTTTCCTGCCTTTTAAAAGGGCAAAACCCGGCAGATAGACTCTCTCTCAAATTATACCATAAAAATTATTCACCTTCTTCATTGAAAGAAAATAGGAGGTATCATTCTTTTATTTCATAGTTCCAAAAAGATCAATGAAACTTTGAGCAGGGGAACATGAGCAACCTCCTACCTGGCATCCCTTCCTTGACACCTTCCCCCACCCATCCCTCCCATGGATCTGTGACATATAAAAAAAAAAAAAGAATTTTATGAAAGGCTAAAGTAAGATAGCGAAATATTGCTTGTCAGAGAGAGTTTGATTCTTGAAAGGAATAATACAGAATACGATGAGATGATTTCTGAAGCATTATTCTTATGGCACTACCTTTCTTAAGAAACAAACCATAAGGAATTGGGAATGTTCTCATGGGTACCAAACCATAAATTCCTACTTACAGAGCAGGATCACATTTACAGGTAAGCATAGAAATTCATGTAGGAGTACACAAAAGGCAAGATATATTTGTTTGTCAAATAAGTTAAAGGAGTTCCTGGTATTACAAAGTTGAGGAGCAGCAAAGCATTTTTAGAAGAGTCTTACACTACACAAAAAGATCAGATATGTTCTCTAGGTTTTAATCTCTCATCCTTCTTTTTCCTCCAAAGACTCACAAATCTTTCTACCAGTACCATTCTTGGTGAAGTTTTGCTTGTTAGTTCACTGGATGAAAAACTGAGAGCTGTCATTTTCTCCCAAAAGATTTGTTAGGCCTCTTGCATTTTATACCCAGAATTCACCCAAAAGCCCATCCAGGAAGTTTCAATCTGGCTCAGTTTTCCTTCTTTATACAAAAAAAGATATATCACCTAGATTTACTAAATAAGAAAACTGAAGAGAATATTATTTGTTGTCTCTGCATGTTTCATATCTAAAGAATTCATTCAATCTTCAGTTGAGTATACGTACAAGAGAATCTGTTCATAGATCATTTTACTGAGAAGTTTGATGGGTTACCTGCCAGTTTTCTACTGCCTCGACAGTTTTGTCTCATGAACTTCTGATTGAAAGGCACCACATGCAGATAAAATTTGCATCCAAATGATTTCATGTTAATAGTGTGTTGAACTTTTTTGTTGCTGACAAGATTACACTGAGGTCACTAACAAACTCATACAGATCAGATTAGAAAACACACAGTTTCTAGTTGAGGGGTTTTAGCAAAGTATTCATCCTCCATAAGGTAAAGCAGTTGCTACTCAGATACCCTTTGTACTATTCATTCAGCTGGATGTTTTAAAGAATTGTTACCTTTAATCCAAAAGCCTGTGATCATTGATGTGCACACAGGCGTACTCTTCTCCCCACACACAGATGCACACAGAATGCATTCATGTGCCGGTGTGCCGTGTGTCATTATACCGAATCATAGAATGGTTTGGGGTGGAAGGGGCCTTTAAAAGTCATCTAGTCCACCCCCCCTGCAATGAGCAGGGACATCTTCAACCAGATCAGGTTGCTCAGAGCTTGGTCCAGCCTGACCCTGATTGTGTCCATGGACAGGGCATCTGCCACTCTCTGGGCAACCTGTGCCAGTGAGTGTTCTGCCACTCTCATCATAAAAAAACTTCTTCCTTATATCTAGTCTGAAATATACATTTGTGTATATTGGATCAGTCAGTTAAAATGCAGTTTTACATCTTGTCTTATGAAAATCTTTTTTTTTTTTTTTTAACGTTTTATTATAATTACACACTAGAAAGAGCTTACAGATCTTACAAAAGATGACTTAGAATCTCATTTCCTCATGTAAGCCACTATAAGTCTGGAGCAACGAGGAAGTAACGCATGACTGTACATTGATGAAAAAAAGTTTGAAAGCATGGTCGAGGCCTCTAGCCAGTGGGGTTCCCCAGGGGTCAGCACTGGGTCCAGTCCTGTTCATCGTATTCGTTAATGACCTGGATGAAGGGACAGAGGCACCCTTAGCAAGTCTGCTGGTGATACAAAATTGGAAGGAGGGGCTGATACACCAGGAGGCTGTGCTGCCATCCAGCAAGACCTGGGCAGGCTGGAGAGCTGGGCAGAGAGGAACCTGATGAAGTTCCACAAAGGCCCGTGTAGGGTCCTGCCCCTGGGGAGGGACAGCCCCTGGCACCAGCACAGGCTGGGGCTGGCCTGCTGGGGGGCAGCTCTGCGGGGACGGGACTGGGGGTTCTGGGGGCAGCAAGTTGCCCGTGAGCCAGCAGTGGCCCTGTGGCCAAGGAGGCCAGTGGGACCCTGGGGGGCATGAGGAAGAACATGGCCAGCAGGTGGAGGGAGGTGATCCTCCCCCTCTGCTCTGCCCTGCTGAGGCCGCCCCTGGAGTGCTGGGTCCATACTGGGCTCCCCAGTTCGGGAGAGGCGGGGAACTGCTGGGGAGGGGCCAGCGGAGGGTACCAAGATGGTGAGGGGACTGGAGCATCGCCCGCCCATATGAGGAAAGGCTGAGAGAGCTGGGGCTGCATAGCCTGGAGAAGAGAAGGCTGAGGGGAGCTCATCAATGCCTACAAACATCTCAAGGGCGAGTGCCAAGAGGACGGGGCCAGGCTCCTTTCAGTGGTGCCCAGTGACAGGACAACGGGCACAGACTGCAGCACAAGAAGTTCCTGTTGAATATGAGGAACAGCTTTACCTGGAGGGTGACGGAGCACTGGCACAGGCTGCCCAGAGAGGCTGCGGGGTCTCCTTCTCTGGAGACATTCAAAACCCGCCTGGACACGACTCTGTGCAACCTGCTCAAGGTGAGCCTGCTCTAGCTGGAGTAGATGAGCTCCAGAGGTGCCTTCCAACCCCAGCCACTCTGTGATTCTGTGATATGTGTAAAGTGCTTGCCTAGCTTTAAAGGTTAATATCATTTATATATTGGAATTTTCATATTAATGTATAGCATTTCAATATACAGGCAGTTGTGAACCATTTGCCTGCCTGAGAGAATAGCATACAGAAGCATAAAACATTGAATTATAGAGAATGCTGGCTTTATACAGTGTGTGGGTGCCACACAACTTATTGCTTAATTTTATTAAATAAGCTTACGGTTTTTTTAAACAAACCCCCACCTTTCTAGCCTTAATTTCAATATCCAGGTAGTTTTATTCTCTTGAATATTCAAAGATTCTTAAAAATGCACAAATGAAACTGAAATAGACTACTTCTTAATAACAGTAACAATTCTTGTAATAGCTATAAGCTCATTTCTATGGTAACCCTAATAAGAACAAGAAAGTTCAGTTATGTTGATAGTACTAATAACATAGACAATATGTGAATTTCGGCTAGAGCTTTCTTAGTTTATGTTGTAATGCTGCTTGCATTTTTAAAGTATTTCATTTAGAAAAGGCAATAATGGCTTTTGGTGTGTGTAATATTGCATACGGGATGCAACATGTTTAGTTTAGCAGTATTAATACACATAGAATATGGTGTGTTCTGGAACAACAACCAAAGGAGCAAAAGGAATACTTTGGTTTATCTGTTTTTTAATGTGGTCAAGGAACCACCAATAATAGGTATAAGGAAACCAAGAAATACTAATGCATATAATTAAAGTACCCCAATATGTAATATTATTCATGTGTGTAGATGTCTACAGGATTACATGCTTTACATTTAAAAGTTGTTAACCTCACAGATAATTTTTCTTTTTTTTTGGTAGCTTCTTGCCTGTTGCTTAGGAAATATCTTACACATCTATATGTACTTACTCATATACTGTGGGAGTAATCGTACTGAAGTCAAAGGAGCTATTCATAGGATCTCAATTTGTTATATTGCTCAAGCTCTTCTGAAATCAGTAGTGCTATGACTGCTTATTTCAACTGTCAGTCTAGTTTTATTGAGGATAACTGGGGCATTTATTTTAGTCTGATGTTTTCTGCACTCTCCTGTTGCGACGGAGGGAAGACGCAGTCACTCAATATGAGTGATCAACAGACTTCGTTTATTGTACCTTACAGTCACCTTTTATGCCTTGTTATAATTAGCTCATACATATTACAAAAGTTAAGCTCATTATTGGTTAGTTGCCTAAATACCAAGCCTGCCCCCAGTTTCTCTTCTGTAGTTATCTGTTCCCACCTGCAACATTCTTTTCCCACTGCAATCTTCCTGTTATATTTTTGCTTTACTTCAGATAAGCTGAGAGCAATGTGCATTTTTGTCCAGCCAGCTGGACTATGTCTATGTGACCCTTTTCAGCTAGCCAGTTATCCACACTCTCCAACCTAAAATTTAGATTGGTCTCTGAATGAACCTTTCCAGTGATATGCCTACTTAGATGACACTAGATCTTGTCTCAGGACTCCCTCTGCACTCAGTATGAGAGATACTTCCAAATGACAATTAATCCCACCCAGTTTTCACAGTGTTCACTTTTATACTCTAATACTTGTGGGGGGCTGACTTGTTAATGATATAAATAACGCAATGAGTCAAATCTCAAATACTGAGAGTTAATCTCTGTTATAATTTTATAAAATTGAGGTTGTACTTATAATACTGTCACTTCTTAAAAAAAAGGATCTGATTGATTCCCATATTAGCACTACTCACATCATGGTTATTCTCTGTAAAGAGAAGTATTAAATGGTACCAGTGACAGACACAGTATTATATTGGATAGATTTATTTTGAGGGGTGAATTAAACAATGTTGACCTAGTGCAGATATCTCAAAATATTATACAATGTTAAGAGGCTTCCATGAACTCTTACCATAGAGCAGGGGCACGACATTGAAGAGCCCGTTTGTTATTGACAGCTTTGTATCTCCTGCCAGAGGCATTTATCCCAGGAAGTAATCCTATATGTCTTGCGTCAAATCTGCTTATGACTAGCCATCTTCAGTAGGAATTCACCATGACTTGACTGCTTAGAGTCAAGATTTGTTTGGGCCACACAATTCTAAAGCTCTGTGCCCCTTAGGAGGATGGCATGGCCTATGGAGGCAGAGTTCTTTTGGAATAGTGTTAGTGTGTAGACTGGAGGAAACTAACTATAGTAACAAAATCACTGGGAGGCAGAGGAAGAGCAGAAGACAAATTATTCATCAAGTGAAAACATTCCTTTGAAAACACTGCAGGTAGACAATGGAAACCTTGGAGCATGGGATGAATATGTTGTAAGACAAAAAGTAGTGATCTGGTTTCCTTTGCAGACCTTTTCTACCACAGGATTATCAGTTTCATCTTGAAGTTTTCCTGTCCAAAGGAGAATTGAGGAACATTGTGTTATACTGTACTTTAGCTGGTCTCTTGAATTTGTCCTTCTTTAGAACTCAATAGGTATAATATTTTCTTATATATTGTACTACCATATTCTTTGGCAAGACAATCTTTTTTCTTTTTTTTTTTTTTTTTTTTTTTTTTTTTTGAGTAATGGTGAAAAAATCTGTAAGTTGGTAGTAAAAAAAGCTGGCTTTTGGCTTTACCTTTTCTGATGACCAAGTCTGGAACAGAAACAAAGCCAAATCAGCTCTTCAAGGATGTATATCTGAGCTATGAAAATTTGTTCCTACCTCTAGTCCCTTTTTTCTTAAAGTAAGTACATGTAAACTTTCTTTTTTCAACAAGCACATGTAAAAGACACTGGAAATCAATGTGTATGCAGATAAAACACCCACTTTTAGCTAACACAAGGCATTTATGAAAGCTGACTAACAGATCTGTTTGTTTCTTCATTCCACAAAAATTCAGAAGGTAAAGAAGGTAACAGGTAAGAATAGATTTTACAAGGAAAATTGTGGGCTACTTCTCTTTATTAAATAAATAAGTAAATGAGGGAGGGAAAACAAACTAAGCAGGTGTTTTAATTATAGCTGCATATGACCAGGAGAAGAAAATTGTTCACTTTTCTTAACGTAATAATCAAAGTACCTTCTTACATTTCCATAGTGTAGTTTGCCTGAAGAATCCCAAAAAGCAATAATCAAAACAAATTATTTTCATTATATGTGACTCCTGGGTGTATGCATAGAAGAAAGCTTGGATGTAGTTGTTAGTGCTGATAATACTTTAAAATTAATAGTTGGGGTATTCTGTTCAGTAGGATTTATTCTCAAAGCTGAGCTTTCTAAATATTAGTATAAAATGCTGCTGCCATTTTATATATGGCTGCCATTAATTATAAAAATTATAAAAATTATTAAATTAATTATAAAATTGATTATAAAAATAATAATAATAATAATATAATGGACTATATTAATTCCTGCTATCTGTGACAGACATGGTTAAATCTTCCAAGTGTACTAGGTTAAGCTTTCAAGCTAACAGGAAGGTTAATTTAAGTTTTTTTAAGAGAAAGAGGGAACTGGCCAAAATGAAAAAGACTGCCTGAGGCAACTGGCCGCCTGGCAGAGCCTAAGGAGCCTTTGAGCTGTACGGTCTGAGAGGTTTCCATGGGACTAGTTGTAAACATAAGAGCATTAGGAGAATTTTTAGCAAACTACCTGTCAGCAAAAAGCGGCAGACAGTGAGAAAGGCAATCCTTAGTGGGGCCCTGGGAAGAAGCCAGGTAACTTATTTTGAATTCCTGAGAAGAAAAGTCGCTTGGATTTATTTCCTGTGTTAAAGGAATGAGGACGGTGAATATGTTCTTTGTAAATAAAGAGGATTGCACTAAAATAGATGATTCATTTTTTGTCTCTTAGCAAAAACAAAGGAGCAGGTGTTGAATATTGGCCCAAGTTGCAAGACTCTTCTTTACATTTGTATTTCCTCTCTGTTTGCAGTATAGTGTCAACTTTTTTGTCCCCTATTAAAGCACAAACAAACTTTCCATTCCCCAAAGCATGGTAAGAAAGAAGTGACCAGATTTAGGTGCAAACAACAAAAATGTTTAGAAACTTGGAAGAACTCTGCTATGAAGAGAGAGTAAAAAATCTTGAGGATTTACAGTAAGAAGTCTTTGATGAAAGTGCAAATACTCCTCTTTAGCTCCTCCTTAGCTTTCCTCAGAGTTGGGAGTAGTTTTAGTGGCTCTTGGGTAGAGAGATTTGGCCCAGGTGGGTCACCTGCAACAGGAAACATAAAGGAAAATAAGTCAGAATTGTCCCTCCTGCAAAGAGCAGGGAAGCAGCTCGAAGTCCAAGCCTAGAAGAGATATCTAGTTCCTCTCTTTTATTCTGCTCCTACTTTCTACCTAAAGTTCCATTTATTTACAGTTGAATGTTAATAATTTTTTTCTAAAAAAATATATTAAATCATGATAACAATAATTTTGATTGCTTGTAATGTATTGAAGATTTGCTACTGGTCTGTAGGACAGCTGATGTCAATATTATTGATGTTCTTTCACAAATATATCTGCTTCCACAAACATCCAACTTCTCCTTGCAAATATATCAAATATTTTATTTTCTCAGAGATGACTTTTAGGTACATTTCTGTATGTGTGCAATTGAGTGGCAGTAAAGAGGGATTAAAATCATGCCTGAATCTATTCCAAAGTGTTTGCATTTCACTTTTCCCAGCATGGGTAGTATGTTCCTTCTAAATGTACTTTTTCTAAAACTAACCTTTTTCCTCTCTTAAATTTAGTGTTGATAATATAAACAATTATTCTTTCTTTCAAAAAAAGAAAAAAAAAAAGGCGCTTAAGTTTCTTATATGTGGACAACTCCCTGCTAAGGTCAGAGCTTTAAGAATTTTCAATGCAAAGTAAATGCAATGATCAATGCAGCTGGAAATTAATTAACTTCATCAACTTACTTTTTCAGTACCTGTACTATCAATTAGTTTACTCTCTCAGCAGAGTACGTTCGGTGCCGTGAATGTCAGTATTGGTGCTATCAGCAAACCCTGTGGGGAACTTCTCCACTTTCTATAGGTGTTTGTACATAAAAACATTCTTTGGTGTCCTCCCTCTGAGAAACTGGTGGCTGTGCAGTTTCTCTGGACACATTCTAGGCTTCTCCCCCTTCAATAGTAGGTTCATGGTAACAAAAATTACATATGTATGCTTATTTCTTGAGGATCCTGCAAATACAAAGTACCAATGGAACCTTAGGCTGGGAATGACCCCCCAAAAAAAAACTTTAGAAGAAAGCATGGGTGCATAACACAGTCTACAAAAAGGTGCAGTAGTTATTCTTTCTCAAGGATATAATGATGTGATGTTTCTTTCCTGTAGGTATAGTTTTCATTGCTTCAACAGTTCACAAACAATTGTTGAGAGTTAGTGTGACCTGATATAAACTAAGCTCATTACACTTATTTTCAATAGATAATTAATAATTTACATATAACCTTTGGCTTTCCTTTTATCTTCAAGTATTGACAGAAGTCGCATAAAAACATACTATGTGTGGAAAAAATGCTTTGAAATGCAAAATTTAATTAAAATTAATGTAATGTTATTTTAGGACAGTTGTATAGTAGCAAAAGTACTATAGGGAATATGAATATTTGAACAGACCATTATTTTTATCCATGCTGTTCAATTTATATACAAGCAATTTCTGGAAAACAGAATGCCATTTTATATTTTGGTTGGAATTTTTTGGATTGAGTGCACCATGGCAGTTAAATTGTAACATCAGTAAATTACTCTAGACTGCTTTAACAATCAATTGACACACATATGATTAACAAAAATGAAACCGCAATGAACCCTGTAGCTTGAGCTTATTTGGTTTCCTATGCTGCACATACATTTTGAAAATCCCAGTTAATTAGACCTATCATATCACTGTAGTTTCTTAGTCTTTCATATTCGTGCAGCCAGAAATACTGCTGGAAGAGGCAGGCAGGGAACAGCATTTCCCAGTCAGGGAAAGTTTGGGTTTGGAAGACAGTTGTTTACTTACTGATGTTATAGGTGCCCTTGTGCAAATTGCTTTGCTGCCTGGGCCATCAGGCTCCCCATCTGTAGAACAGAATCAGTTGTATAGGTCTTCTTTACATGCTTTTCATTAAAGATGTTGTTGCTATTAATTGGGGGAGCCTATTCTCATGGCTGTTTTGCTTTATTACCCAATAATCTTGTTTGTCCCTAAGCAATTTATTTAGGCATCTGTCCATTTAGGCAGGAAAAGTGAGTGAAATGGATGCTGGATTGCTCTCAATTTTCCTCTGGCTGCATTGCTACTAATCAGAGATACAAACATGTTATGTAATACAGTCAGTTATTTTAATGTGTTATATTTAATACATATTTCAATATTTGATAAAATACATTATGAAAGTATATTAAATCATATGTATTTAATTTTCAGCTTAATTAAAACCAATCACACATTTCTTAAGGTCTTATGCTTTCTGAGTATGCTAATGGTGTGCAATACTGATTCTGCACTACTTTTACTTACCATAATAATTTATGCCTTCACAAAGCTAAGGAATACTATTTCCAGAACAGCTGGAGCAGGTTACAAAAATACCATACCCATGCATATGTGACCCACATGCAAGTACCGGACACACCACATTTTGACTTAACACCTTAACAGTGTCCATTAGTCATATTCTTGAAATTGTCCTCTTCCCCATTCACATGGAAAGCAAGTCCACGTTGTTAATGTTGTTAATGATTAAATCAGTCATGCACAAAATGTCCAAGTTTCACGTTTGGTTAAAGCATCCAGTATACTCTAAGCTCATAGAAAACAATGAACATCAATCATTTCAGCAGAAGGGGAGGAAAAGAGGAGCCAGAGAATTACAGCCAGTAAATTCCCAGAAACATCATTCAACAAAAACTAAGCTGTTTGTAAGCACCTATTAAAAAAAAAAAAAAAAAAAAAAGGAAAAAAGAAAATATTAAAAGCCTAGATGTTTTTTCATGAACCAAATCACATGAAAAGAATAAAAATAAAAGTTCTTTTGAATGGAGAGGAAAGCATCTGATGCTTGTACAGTCTGGCATTATAAAGGCTTTAAAAAGTCTATCATGCAATATTTTAATAAGTAAGGCAAGGAAGCACTGTAATTATGACCTAGCTGTGGAGTAGGTGCAAAACTGGTCAGAAAAAAAATACTTTACATTCATTCTAAGTAAAATGAGGTATTAACTCCATGTTGGCTGTAATTAACTGCATCAGCTACAGGTTAACCTCAAAGATTTGGGCTACCTCTAGAACTTTTCAGTGTTTTTATGCAATTAGAGAATACATCTATTTAATATAAAGTTACTAGAAGCTGGGTCACAAGTGTGACCTCAAAATAATCTTTACAAATTGGAGAGAATATCCACACTGGTGAATGCAAGCTTTTCACCTGGTAGAAATAATCATCAGCATGAATAAAAAGCCGACTGTGCTACAATTCTTCAGAATTGTTCGATGGCTTAGAAAGGTCCATAAGCTAAATGTAAGTCAACAGCAACCTAGTTACAAAAGAATAATATATTACTGACTCACAGTTGTAGAAGTAGTGACTCACAATCTAATTCTTATACTTTATGAGTACAGCCTTAACTGGAGCATCATGCCCAGTTTTGACACTCCAGTTCAAAAAGTGTGTGGAACATTTGAAAATGTTCAGAGGAGAGCACCTGGAAAGTATGACTGTGTATAGTTGTGTGGTG
Organism: Falco punctatus; assembly: GCF_963210335.1. Lineage (NCBI taxonomy): Eukaryota > Metazoa > Chordata > Aves > Falconiformes > Falconidae > Falco > Falco punctatus. The sequence continues at coordinate 36,033,603 of NC_137589.1, forward strand.
TAGAAGATCAAGATGGAGGGATGCCATAACAGCCTTTGCTGTATCTGTCATAGACAGGACAAGAAGTGAGGCACTTGTGTTGCAGCAAAGAATATTCAGGTGACAGAATTAAATATAATACATGACAATGATTAGGGTAGTGTAGTTCTAGTATAGATTCTCTTAAGAGATTCTGGAGGCTCTCTGTCATTGAAAGCCTTTAAGAGTGGAGTAGGCAAATATAGAACAGAAATGAGAAGACAGATATGTCTTTGCAGGGGAGGTGTATGGTCTCTTGACAGTCTCCTGAGGTCTCTTAACCATATGGTCTTATGATTAAAAATAACACTTCATGTTGAAGTCAGGGAGAGGTATTTTGTACATACCAGTAGCATTTTCATTTTTCATAGAATCACAGAATGGTTTGGGTTGGAAGGGACCTTTAAAGATCACTTAGTCCAACCCCACTGCCATGGGCAGGGACACCTGCCACCAGGTCAGGTGGCTCCAAGCCCCATCCAGCCTGGCCTTGAACACTGCCTGGGATGGGGCATCCACAGCTGCTCTTAGACTGCCTACTGCTAGGTGACATGAATTTACAGCAGCATTTATCCCTAACAGTGCTGTAATAGTACCTGCACTTCCTCATATTTTAAAATCTCCATTAACTTTATATGTATATTTTCACTGCAAAACTGTATTCCAAATGATGATAAAGGTAAGTAATTATCTGGAAGTTCAATTGTTTTTCCATTGAAAAGGCTTTTAAGTATCAGCTTGCTTCTTTATAAATCTCGTATGCAGAAATGCAGCCTTTGATGTTATTGTGTACATCAAAGTGTGTTATTGTGTATGGGTTACCCGTGTACCATGGGTAAAACTTGCAAAATCTCAGATATTAGAAAATTAGGGTCAAAACTAGGCCCTAACATTTCATACCATTTAAACTCATATCTGTGATGTCCATCCAACCTGACAGAGCCATCTTGTAATTTTATTTTCTTTTTCACTTCAACTACGATTTTTTTAAAATTTCATTATTTGAGCTGGATTAATTGTTCTAGAGCTGATATCCTTTTCATTGTGCATTTCTGCTGGCAGCCATGTAAGAGTGGCAAGCAAGGCAAGATAGCTCATTGGAGATTAAAATTTAAAACCATAGACATATCAGCAACTGAGCAAATTTTTTGTTGTTTGGTTGGGTTTTTTTATTTTATTTTATTTTTCATAATACATATATTTGCAATTATTCTGGTTCTCCTGTAGTTGAACCAGTTTCACCAGTGTTTGAAAATACATGTGCACATTTTTACAACAGCATTGTTTAGCACATGTACAGATTTTTGTCAAAGGTAGAATACTGCATCTTTCTGAGTTACTTTTCTTGCTTTCCTCTATCCTGTGATAGATGATTTACCTATCCTACAGATGGACAATATATTTCCACTACTTTCAGAATGGCTTATTGTTTGCTGACATGAAGCTAACAGAATTTAAGCGTACTTTCTTCCTTTATATAATTAACTATTTATATATAACCTTTGGCTTTCCTTTTATCTTGAATCATTGATACAATTTACATTAAATCATACAATTTGAGCAAAAATGCTTTCAAATGCAAATTCTAATTAAAATGAATATAGTGTTAATTTAGGACATTTGCATTGTTGAAATCTAGTGTTTGGGATATCATCAGTATGTGAATATGCTATTAGTTTTTCCCCGTTTGTACTTAAAAAGTGGGCTTGGGTAAAACATTTGGATCAAGCAGCATGACACAAGAGCTAAATTACAGCTTTATTAAATTGTTTTACCAATTGAAATGCATGCAAATAGCAAATGAATAGAACACCTACAATTTGCTTTTTATTTTGATTTTTGTATGTCTGCTTATAAGGCTGTTATTAATTGGAAATAATACTATGACACAGAAGTTATTATCAAACATCTTTTTTGACAAAATTATTTATCTACAGGCTAGAAAATCTCACTTTTAGTGGAAGGTAAGCAGCTTCATTTAGATTAAACTTTTTTGATGGAAGAGGCAAGTATATGTATTTCTAACATAAAGAAATAAGGTTATTTAGCTGGATTGCTAGCAAAATAGGATATTAAGCAATATAGTCTAGCATCCCAGAAGTAAATAGATCTTTCTAGTAGTTGATACAGTCAAAAATTCACTGTCAACCTGTATAAAATTCTCATTCATAGCTAAGACTTACAAAGATGACTTTACATCCCTCTATTTTGCCAGCATCTCGCTCAAGTCAGTTTGACAACATAGTTTTAAAAAGTTTTCACTATCTTTGAAGGATCTTTCTCTAATCCAAACATTTTACGGGATGCTATTTCTGCTGCAAGCTTGAGCATTGGCTTTACTTTTCCATTGCATCCCAATTCTTTAGCTCTGTAAGTGCCCATTTACAGCTCAATCCTGAAGCATTCCTACATCTAGTACAGATATTCATAATTTATGGACTTCTCGCTCCAAGAGCAAGGGAAGTATTGTCTATTTGTGGGGGTTTCTTAATTCCTTTCTTCTCATGTTTAATTCTTTCCAACATGAGCTGCAAGATATATCTGTCTGGAAGGACTGGCTTTGGTTTTCTCCCCATAATGGAGGGAGACCTCAGACAACTAGTTGTCATGCAGCACTTTCATACTATTTTGCTAGATGTCCCTCAGGTGCGAAAATAGTGTAAGTGTTTATGAAAAGTCTCTCTGACCAGAGTTTCGGTTCCTTGTAAGCTTAGCCCCTCAACAAGGCCCTCCGTTAGCAGTTTGGGATGCAATTAATTTCAAAAGCGGTATTTACCGGACTATACCCCCCAGCTGAAGAACCTACTTGAAGCTGAAGTCTGTCAAAGATATGTTAGTGGTATTTGTAGGAAATCAATTGTATTTTTTTACATTTCATGAGAAAAACATTGATTTGGTTCACACATTTGTTTCTCTATGAAAACTGTTCCTGTTTTACTCAGGGCAGTGTTTTCCCCAGATTGCATGTTAACAGCTAGCTTTACTCATCGGTGCCCTCGTATTACTGGCATAAAGAAATCAGATACAATAAAGATTTTCAAACTATAGGTAAACAGTCTTCTGAATAAAGCATTAGTTATTGCCAGTTAGTTGTACCTTGTGGGATGAGGTAGCCTGTAATATCATGAGCAGAAAGAACACGTCTTTCTCTAGTTTACCGTAATAACATAGCACAAATGGGTAATAAGCAAATGAGGAACATGCAGGCATAACTCCACCTACTTTTAATGCTTTTTCTAGATATTCTAGGAGGCAGACTAAAATTTTAAATAGATAAAACCGTTGGAAGGGAAATCTTGTAGAAGCCATTACAAGATTTCATATTGGATTAGTGGGGTTGAAACTTTGCCCTTTAAAATTATGAGTTTCACTTATCTACATAGTGTTATGCCCCATTGTGATATTGTATATATAAACCTTCTAGCCTTTCAAAAGTGTTGAAATACACAAGTGCTGCCATATGGTAAAATGCACATGGTGACTCCATATTGCAGCTGTTCTGTACCTACATCCAACACAGAATGCAATTTGTAGTTCACACCATTCCCAGACACTGATTTTATTTTAAGCCGGGAAAAAACATACTCTGAAAATATTTTTTTTTGAAAGCAAAAAGCTATTTTTAGTCATCTTTTGTTTATGATTGTCTTTGATTTTCACACCTCAAAGTGCCACAAAGTGAACAAAGGGAAAACGTAAGAAAGTAAAATTGTTTATGAAAGATAGTGAATCAAATGGTGAGAGGGGGGTTGGGATTTTTTTGGGGGTGTTTTGGTTGGGTTTCTTTTCTTTTTTTTTTTTTTTTTTTTTTTTTTGGGGGTGGGGGTGGGTGGTGGATTGTCTGATTAAATTATAAAAATGTTTTGGCTCATTTACACTGTGACATTGCCCCGCCCCATACTCACATAGAAGTTTTTCAAGTGGTACTTATGTGCTTTTGATAATAATGAACAAAATTCTGAAGTTTTGGAGAGTTGCATTCCCATTTTAGTGGTTGAGCATATTTAATATGTCTCATTAATGTATTTGTAGAGTTTCTTCTTCAAGATAAGTGTTTGTTGAATCCGAAGTGAAGGTGCCTTTGATGTTGAATGGCTGGTGTGTGTGATAACAACAAAGAGGAACTTGTGCAAATTCAAGTACAATGGTGTCTGGCAGCAGGTCATTGTTATGTGTGTGTGAAACCAGCACACAGTACAGGTCTTGAAGTGATTGTGTAGCTATACACATTGGGACCCACTGGTTAGATAAGGGAAAAAATACATTTTCCTGGTGTCTTAGGGACTTCATAATCATACTTCTATTCAAAATGGAAACTCATCCTTGATGGAGTGGTGTTCTGTTTGGATTTAATCTTTTAATGAACAGAAAATAATACTAAAAAGAAGCTTTAAAAAAATTCCACATTTTTGTCTTTCTGTGCTGTTGGTGGCAAATGTTATTCTCCCAGAAGGAAAAGGCTGTGTTGCTGCTTTAACTTTCATGTTTAAATGTACACCACTAATCCTGCTGTCTTTGTGTGAATAAAAGGATGTGCTTTGCTGCACAACTTCTAAAAGCATGGGCATTCTTTGGCACATACACATTCTCCTGAAACAGAAGTGGCAACCTTGAAGGTAAGAACAGGTTGATGATGGTTATTCTGAGTTTTGTGTAGATAATCAGGCATTCAAGAGAAAAGATTAAAGGCATCTGGGGACATTTACACCTGTATGTTATTCTGGCACTATCTGTTCAGTGTTTATTGTTTCATGGGAGACACCTCTGACAGCTAGTTAGGCATGGCTGGCGCTTATCTGAAGGCTGGGATGAAGAGTGTTCCTGGAAAAAACAAGTTGGCACAAGCAAAAGAGGAACAGTCAGCTACTGATTTATTGCCAGGGAGCTGCAAACGCTGACAGTGCCCCAAGGGAAGGGGAGCCAGGGGTGACCCCAACATGGGCAGTACCCTCACCCATGTGGCACTGTCTTGCAGGGGCTCAGCCAGGTGGGGCAGAGCCAAGTGGTGGAAATGGGGTCCATCAATGGCCCCAGCAATAAGACAAATACAAAAGCCATCCAGGGAGTCCACTCAGGTGAAAAATGGTGCAGAGCCAGAAACAGGGCTGGAGGCAAGCCTAAAAAATGGGGAAAATGGCTCCAAATTAATCCAGTTGGTAGGGTCGTGGCAATTAAGACCCCTCAGTGACCTCAGTGTTCTGACACTTACCCTGAAGTTTGTCGCTATAATTTTAGACAAAAGGAATTGTGTAAGTCTTCAACTATATTCTTTTGTGTTGATTTTTGTTCCCCAAAAATGTTGTCTTTCTCTAGAAATATGGCTTTATTTGTATCATCATTCTATGAAACCACTTCTTTCATGTTTAGCTGTAATTTAGTTATACCTAGTATTTTGTTATACAAATATATAATTGCACACTTTATTTGCCAGTTATTCAGAGAGCTTCCAGAAGAAAAAATTAGCTATGGCAAACTTTTTCATGAGAAGTCTCTCCAAGTAGGTGAGAAACTTGTTCAGTTATATTCATTTTCTTAAATTAGTCTCTGCCAGATAATATGGGAAGAGGCTGTAATAAGTATATTAATTCATCTTATATCTTTCTTCCCTTGTCCTCATGATCTTGATTGTATAGATGTTATATTTGATTTTTCCCTTGTTCTCATTCCCTCTCACATCACATACATCAGTTTCTCCTTTCCGTTATTCATCATCAGTGGTCTTTTCTGTTTTGCTAGTTCTTGAATATGCTTTTATGAAACACATCTCAGCTGTGTTGTGTTTTTGTTAAAATTGGCACTTCTAAAAGGTTAGGCCTCTGCCTTTTGGCTGTTATACTTGAACTCAACTGTCAAAACGATTTCTCTAGATTGATGACTCTACAGAAAGCATTGCTTTTGTCTGAGTGCATCTCTGGTGCATAATCACTAACGATTAAACTACCTCTTGACTGTCAAAATCACCATACAAAAGGTTTAAGGGGACAGAAGGGACAGTGCAACTTCTAACAAAGCAGAAAGGATGCAGCAGTGTAAAAGTATTGTCTTGTGTTGGGGGAGCAGGTGCCTCACTGCCCAGGGCCAATGCAGGAAGGGAAATGGGAAACTGAGGACTTTTAACCTCTCTAGATTGGGACGGGAACATTTGGGGCTCTCCTTATCCACAGGGATCAACCTGAGTTGAGTATGACCACAAGGAATGGTATTTCCACGTTTCATTTATTGTCAAGCAGTTGGGCAAGCCATGGTTTAGTATCCTGTCAAAGGGAGGGTGTAGAAGGAAATACAAACAAGTTCCGTAGGAAGAGATTTACACGAGGTGGGTGTGATTATGTTATTTTATAACAGGGGTATAAATAACTTAAAAGCATATACTATCAAAAAAGCATCAGATGTCAATATAGCACAAACAGCATAAAATACCTGTCAGTGCATTGGTGGAGGGTTATACCTTTAATTCTCCAGAAAAAGTTCATTTGCTGGAAGCTTTCTGAAATAAAAGGCATAACTATTTGGATCCTCAGATGGTTATTTACATTTGACATTTTTATAATTTAAAAAAATCTACAAGCAGCATTTTATTAATGCCTTTAATTTAAATTGTTGTCTCCTCATTAGTGGTACATATACAGTGGAAGGTGAAGCAATACAGAAATTGAAAAAGCACACTGTAATACATGGCTTAAGTCAGAAAAAAAACCAAGTTTCAATATATTAACATGAATTTCAGACAGACAACAAGTTAATATTGTTTCTTTCAAGTCAATGCATTTTCTGGAGTAGTTCAGGTAAAGGAGAAAATGCATCTTGTTTGATGTTAGGGATGAATTTATAGGTCATTAACCTACATATTTTTTTCCCATAATTTTTTGCTTCTGCAGCTTAAATTGCTTGGATGTGTAAATGTGCCTGACATGGCTGTGTCTCAGTGCTGTCCTACACACAGAAAGAGTGCATCTGCAAAAGTAAAGGGGCAGCTGGGGCTGGCAGGAGGCTTGCATTGCCCTCTGGAGTAGCATGCCTTTCCACTGAGGCCTGAAGTTTGATTTAGATTCATAAATTATAGCATGTGAATTCCCCTGTATTATAGCAAATAGCATAAACTGAGAGTAGTATGTGATGCAAGTTTTGCATTGTAGTTGATTACCTTTGTATCTCTGTCTGTGTGTGTGTGTGTGTGTATTCCATATGTTAAAAAGAAAACACAAAATAAACCTTTCACCCCCCCAAAAAAGACACCAAAAAATACCAACAAATACTCAAACAACTTTCAGCCTCTGCCTCAGTAGTAGGAGCTACTGACAGAGTTTGGGTCCTGGGGATATCACTTGGCTCTGTTAGGTGACATGGTAAATGGAGAACTGCAATGTTCACTCTCTTACACCCTTACCCTCACAACTTTCTCTGTTCCATATGCTCATTTGTTTTTCTTGGAAGAGAGTATTCATATGCAAAACCAGTATGGATTTGAATTTAGTATCAAGGTTGATTCCATTTCATTGCATATCGTATCCAATAAATGTTCAATACCTTGGGAGGGAGTCAGCTCTTCCTTCTTACTGGATTTCAAAGTTACCATTTGCTACTTTAAATCTATTAATATTTTTTAATCTTGTACGTGTTTTCTTATCTTTTTAAAATTAATTTTGGGAGTGCAGGTCTAACACACTACTTTACATAAGGGGAATAAGTTCTGTGGCAAATGCTTCCACTGTAGAATAATTTTGTTCATCAGTATAACTAAAAATATCTGAAAACTCTTCATAGTTAAATTGTTTCATTTTACAGCTATAGCCATACATAACCTATACATTTTATGCAATTTGACATAATTCCTAGCCTTTTTATGTTGAATTTTATTGTAGGTTAAGCAAAGAAAACAGCAGCAATGGTCACTGGTCTTGCTTTAAGTTGTTGGGATTTTTTTGGTATCTGAGAACTTTCACCTGGTGATGCAGAGGTTCAGAATGTTTCTGCAATGCACCTTGGAGATCTCTTTGGTTTTTTCAAAGCACGGCATTTTTAAAAGAGTGCAAATGAAAGTTACCAGTGCAACAGGCATTTAAATACCTGAAGCAATATTTTGTGCTGTTCTGTATTGCTTTTGTCATGTGTTCTGATTTTAAACCTTTAGAATGAATGTATGCATAGTTGTCACATTTCACAACTTTCAGATATTTTGAGGTATTTAACATTCTATGTTTAGTACTAATTGACGTTTTTCTTTTAGTACAGAGAAATAGACTTAATCAGTGTCAGACAATATTTTGGTTTGTGGCTCTTAAAAATTAATAGTTTTGGATACACAACCTTTAAAACTTCAAAGCGTGACGACACTGAAGACTGAAGACTTGTTTACCCTTAAAATGGGAGGTATCAAAGGCAGCAGAGATATTCAGCCAGAGTTCCCAGTGAATGTGCTTTGCAAGCTGTGTTTATGTCTCTTCAGTTTCTTTTATCAGTTGTGCACAACTGTACCAAGTTTGTTTGAGATTTTTGTAGCACAGAGAATTATTTATAATATTTTTGGTCCAAAATTAATTAAAATCAATTTATGAGGTACGGGTGACTTCAGTGAGAGTTGGATTCTTCCCTGTTATCTGGACTGATGTCCTCATCACCTTTCACATTCATACCAGGCATACTTTAGATAACAACACTATAAAACCAGAGCACTGACATCATTGAAAATGATTGCATTATTCATGGTTAGGCAGGACAAAAACTGTTACAGGACTCATCGTACCTTTATTATAGCTGAATGAAATGTCATCTATAAGTTTCATAAAATGTACCTTAATAGGAGGTGTGTGGATAACAATTCTGTCCAACAGCTGAGCACTGATGTACTCGTATAGCTCATAGATTTTGGGTTCGGGGGTGTGGCATGGGATTTTTTCAGGTGATTAGAAAGGCAAAAACGTTTTGTGCCCTTGCTACAAAGTTAACAAAGCATTATATTGCCACCTGGCCATCTGTTAGGATAAAAAGGTTGTTAAGTCAATGATGTTACTTTGATCCCACTCCCCGACCCAGTGATTCAGATTTCACATATTATACAAAGGGGCATTTTTTCCCAATGTATTTGAGTTGAAAACTTGTTGATGAATTTTGTGTGCACATAGCCAAATACCCACTTCAACTGTTTGCTCATGGAGGGTGACAGTTATGTTTTATACATTGTTTGAATTTTTACAGAGGCAGCTACCATTTTTTTGTTCAATGTTGGGTAAAGCAAACCTACACAGTTATATTTTCCAGGAATCAGACTATGTCTGCCCGCAGCCAAGATGCCTTGTACTTGTACGCAGGCGTACTCTCAGATTTCTTGTGTCACTCCCCAACTGGCATATGCTAGCGTGGCTGTCTCTGCGCTGCTGCTGTTCTTTTAGCGGCCATAGTCTATACCTGGGTAACCTGAATCACGCCAGAATGATTCTGCAGTTTGTTTATTTTTAATTAGTAGTGCCATAAACATAAATAATTGCCTTGCACTTCTGCATAGCATATTTCATGTGGTTTGAGACAGAACAACTTGCAGTACCTCTTGTTTTTAGAGACAGATAGACAGTATAGAGATTTAGATGTATGTCAGCTTATCCTTGATTATAATTCTATTGTGTCAGGTCAAGTTAAAATTGAGGATTAATATATCACTGTAAATCTGTACATCTTGTGCTGGGAATATTGCTTTTGCTATTTTCTATAGTTGCGAAGATCAAAATCATTCATTAAATACACAAAAAGTTAAGATTATGATTAAGATTTTACTGAAGATTATCAAAATTTTGTAAGCAAAGCCAATGTTTCCTCCTACTACCCACAAAGAGAAAATACTGCAAATGGTGTACGCAAGAATTACATTCACTTTGTTTGCAGATCTGGGCTCCTTTGTTTTTTGAGGATTATACAAAGTGAACATATGTGGAACATTGCTACCAGCTTGCATTCTTTGATAAATCCAGATGGGCAGAAGAATGCTGTGGCAGAAAGTCTAGGATACTGGTGTTTCTTTTGGTTAAAATGAAATCTGGAAATTCTAGCCCTTTTGAGCAAAAAACCACCTGTGAGATTAGAACACAAATGGTTGGATGAATGTGTTTCACACGATAAGTATCAAATGTAAATATCAAATATATTTGGTAATAAATTGAAGGCTTCCATTCTGTGACTTCCATAGATCTGTAGCATAAGCCTGTAGCAGAGAGACAAGCAGAGGGATTTCCATTCATAATTAGACCCAAAAAGTAGTCTTTTTACACAAAACATCAGATTTGTACTGAAAGGCTTTTATATGCTGGTAGAGTGTTCCAGCTGCCTTGTAGTTTCCTGCAGCACAGCGATGGTAGGGGTCAGGGTCTGTCGGCTCAGACCTTTGCTGTTCAGCAGACGTGAGCTGGTGTCATTACGCAGGCTGTCGGTGCCAGTCTCAAACTTCACAGGAATTCCTGTCATTCTGAATGACGAGAGAGGAACTATGAGCAGTACTTCAAGGAATATTGTCTAATGTATGACTTCAGAGAACCTTCTCATAAATTTTTGCCTAAGGGAATAGAGACTATGTGATCTTTCTCTGACCTCTGTATCCTCACAAAATTTGTGATCTATTGGTCGATGCCACAATGACTGGACAAAAAAGGAGAAATTGTAAAGATAATTGACTTCAACAAGTGTCATGAAAATAAGTGGCTGGTTAGAGGACAGGAAGCCATCCTGTTTCTGTAATTGAGGGAGGGACCAGCACACCTACACACGTTGCATTTGTCGGTAACTGACAAACTGCTCTGTACATAGATGCAATAACGGTCCCTAAGCACAGGGGGACTGACAATGAAGAACCCTAGGGAATCTGATATCCCTATGAGTGAAAGAAGGTGAAGACTCAGGGGAAAAAACCCACAAATCAAAAGGAATCAAAGCTCCTTTAGGTCTGCTGTAATGTAATTCACGTCTTACACCTTTTATTCTGTCAAAGTAGCAGGACCTTAATCATACAGGATATTGTGGCTTCGGCTAGAATAAATATTCCTAAAAGTGGAAACCCAGACCTTATTTAGAGATTTTTAAAGTCTGTCTCACAACATGCATGGCAATGACTTAAGTGTTTATAGGTTTTTCACTTGCAGTAAGTAGAGAGGACTTGAAATGGAATAGAATCCTTTGTGTTTTAATGGAGGTACTTTCCATTAGTATAAACAAAGATTCTGTTTTTAATGGAAATGCATGCTAAAAAGTTCATCTTATCATGCTAGAGACATTAAAATCTGATTTACTTTGGAACTTCAAATGCTGTGAATTTGTCTTAGCCTGCATTTCCTTGGTGGTCTCCATAGTCCTTTGCTGAAAGGCATTGTCAGCATCAAAGCCATCACAGATAGTTTAACTTGCTGCTGTGATTTCCTTGCATATATCAAGGTTCTAGGACATCCTCTTGCTTATTCATCTGGGACATCCCTTATTTCTCTGAAAGATCAGAAGGAATCTGGAATTAAATCAAACTGCTGAGTAAACTGGCATAATGTATTTTGGAAACATTTAAGTTGCTATGTAAATTAATCAGGCTCTGTGATCAAAATATTGTACAGTGCTTGTCATTAGTTTCACCTGTTCTTTTTTAATAGTCATCTGATTTAAAAGCTTTTCCTTTTCTATGAAACTTTATTGACTATATGGTCTCCTAAATTTTGCTTCCATAAAACATAATGATGATTCTATAGATTCATTTTCTTTTCTAGCTAAAACACATTATAACCTATATAAGAAAATTTTGAAAGAGATATCTAAAATTAAATACAAGCCTTGTAATTAATATATATTTTTGTATGTAAATATATATGAAGTATGTAAATAAAAAATTATGGCACATTCAACTCAGTTTTGCCTTCAGGACCATGTGAGGAAATATCCAATTTTAACTCAGATACCTTTCTGTGTCACTAGCAAAATACCATAGGAAAACCCACAGTGTTCAAATGTGTATTAGCAAATATTATTTCCTAAAAGGAGAATAGTAACAAGCTTCAGCCCAAAGTAGAACTGAATATCAAAGTTTGAGCGTACTCTTGCATTTGTTATCTGACGTCTGAAGCTTAGTGTTGCTGACATCTGGAATATTTCTCAATGCGTTTGTATAATGTGTTTCATTCTCTCTCTCTGTTATTGATCATACATCCATTTGCCATGCAGTCAGATTTTCCTAAACGTTTGTAGCCTCAGTTTTATTCTCTTTTCCTCTCTCGCTACAGCAATTTTACATTTGTTATAATTTTCCTCAACAAAGAGTGGAAAAGAGTCAAAAGTTCAAAAGCAGACTGAAGACAACCACCAAACGGAACTGTTGCACAGGGAAAAGATAGCTGTGGAGGTTCATTTGGATTTAAGGGAGATTGAGTTTTTGCTACTTCTCTCTGACCGGATCTTATAGATAATAGTTGAGCGGTATTGGCACAGGTTGACAAAGACGCTTCATATCTGCCTACGCGAGTGGGGCAGAGGATAAAAAAGCATGGCTCAGTACAGTGAGGGTGGAGGAAGGAAGTGTAGATATTCAATATTCATATCCTTCTGTTGTGTTGGAATGTTGGCCTCTTTCACTGACTCACTGAGGAAACCTTTCATTGACTTCTGTGGGTGTCGATTGTCCTAGGCTTCCATTGGGGTCAGCGTTATTTGAGACACCCATCTGGGGCTCTGTTTTTTAATAAACAAAGCGTATATCGGTTTAGAACAGTTTATCTCTTTGAAACATTTTTGAGAATTTACATGGTATTAACCTGCTCCTTTAAATTAGTATCAACATTAACCTGCATATCCTAATTATATGTATCATAGTATCCACAGCAAGTATAAAAAGAGCGCTTTTAAGACTTAGAGTAATACAGTCTTCTATATACAGTTTGTTTTATTCTTGTTAGGAACACTCTCTGTTCAAACGATGAGTATGATTTTCTTCATATCTTGCTAGCATGCGAAATAGCCTAGTTTAAAAATTTGCAAGGTTTTAGTTTGTTTCACTGTGGTTAATTTTAAGTTTTCTGAAAGCTTGAGGTAGACTGCTTACTCAGCTACTTTTTTTTTTTTTTCCCATCCCATTGCTGAAATCTCACGGGCCAGATAATCTACAAAAGCCCAGCAGCACAGCTACTGTGATAATAAACACTTAGATTCCCCAATCAGATTTTATTTTAAGTTACTGTGACACACTCTGCTCTTGAATAAATGTTTTTATTTAAAATGTGTAATTTGTACTGAAGTCTTTTATAACTGAATCATTGAATAATCATAAGACAAGACCCTGAACTAGCAATAGAAAGGTCAGGAGAACGTGGTCAATAATTATGTGATCATGTTGCAACTTCAGGCAGCAGGCTTTCTGTCTTGCCACGATTTATCAGGCTGTTTTATGCGATGGACAGAATTGTAGCTGACACAGTGTGTGTGTTAGATCTCTGTCAGAAAGCTTTAACGGAGAAATGTATTTCAGTAATGTGAAACATAGCACGTAGGGAGTCAAAACAAATGACTTCAGTTTGACCATTGTTGGCTTGGAAGAGTGGACTGCAGCCGCCTTAAGAACAGATCTGAATTGCAAAGAGTCTGATTGTTAAATGATTACAATCGTTTACTGCCATCGGCTATAAAAATTAAAAAGGTCTAAGTGCTTCTTTCAGACAGAGATGCAGAGACTAATTTTACATGAATGCATATCCTAACAAGATTAGCTGGCTTATTCAGGCGTATGAATTGCACTTCTGTTCATCGTGTTAAACAAGCTTGTATCATCAGAGCCACTCGGAGCTTATCATGGTCTCTATCAGGCCCATACTCTGGCTTCGTGCTTTCCCTCTGCCTCACTGTTCTGATGCTAGATCTCTGAGGTTTTGCCTATTTTCATGCTGACCTTTGCTATTTGCCCTCGGTTTGAATTCTTCGTTTTCTATGCTGATGTTTCTGTCATTTTTATCATATTATTCTCTAACAGCTCTGTGTATAATGCAGAATGATGTCATAGTTTAGTAACACCATGCTAACGAAAGAATGGAAATGAGCCATTTTCAACAGCATTTTCTTTGTTGCTGTATATGCTATATTGCTACAAGCTCAGTGGTACCATTAGGATAGCCATTGTTTCTACAGCAATTATGCAAGCAACAGAGAATTATTTTCCCGTCGTGGCATTAAAGATTGATTTCCTGTGTCGGTCCATCTATTGATGGTGAATAATTAAAACCTACTAGATTACTGCAAATATAAAAAAACCCAATTCTTCTGAAATTTCTTCAGCTTCTAAGATCAAACACAATGTGCTTCTTTATGTTTTATGAAGAAGTCTGGCTGAAAAAAATGTTAAAAGCATTAATACCTTTATCATTTTAGATGGATTAAAAAAAGCTGTAATATAGTATGCATCGATATATTTTTAAGAGAGCCAAACAGAATTTTCTTTTGGACAAATTTGGTTTCCTTTTTTCCTTAATTTTAACTTTTGCAGTTTCTACCTCACCTTTAAATTCAGGGCTAGTACATGTCATGCATCACCTCACAGGAGCTGGAGAGTTCATATTCTTAACATATCATGAAAACACTCATTCATTTAATAACCTGATTTCTTTTAATAATCCTAGATCATATGTGGGTAACTGATATTTTTAACATTCCCTTTTTGTCACTTTATATTCTTAGCAGCTTCCATATCCTTTTAGCAGTAGCAATATCGGTCATGGATGCGAACTTTAGTATCTAGAACCTAAGGAAGGCTTCACTGAGATAGTTGCTTTAGATAGGGCATGCCATTTTCCAAACCACTTCGTGTAAACCTCTGTGGATGTGTGTGTGCCTGCGTGTGCATTTTTCTACTGTTATAAAATGGTCTGGGTGCTAAACTATGCTTTCTCATTTCCTTTCCACTTTTTTTTCTAGAAAAATGACAAATAATTTGCTTACATTGTTTAAAATTTCATGGGCTTTAGATACAAAGGGAAGAATACTAAACCTTACTAACCCCAATTTTTATAAAAATGTTGGTATACTTCAAGGTTTCCATGTTGCATGTTCATACTACAGCAATAACTTGATAACAGTTATTACTAACATACTGCGTAATATAGTATTAATTTTTTCATTAGTTTAATCTGATTACATTTAATTGTGTTCCTTTGAATACAATTGGAAGTCTTGAATATCTTGGAAACCTCCTGTTCTTTTGCCCTGTTTTAAGTATCTATGTTGACTCAGTTCTTCCTTCGTCATTTGGCCAGACTGTGAAAGTTTAAATCTCAGATCTTGTGCCTTAAAAGAAACATAAAGCAAGAAGCAAGCTGGCTGGATAACACAGGAGAAAATACAGAGGGAAATAAGTAATGTAAAAAATCATACATGAGTATTGGAAGCTGCATTAAAAATAGTAATACAAAAAGGGGCACAATAACATCTAACAGTCAATGTTAGACTTGCTTCCAAAAATTGCTTCAGTTTTGTCTCTCAAATAGTTTTTAAAGTCTAAAAAAAAAAGATTAGTGAAGAATCTGATATGCACTCCTGTTCTATGTGAATGTGCTTTAACATGACATTGGTCATCTTTTTCAGGACCTAGACAGAAAACATTTTGTGTTCCTCAACTTTCTTGAGAAGTTAGTTCTCAACTAGTAACCTCTGCAGTGTAACCCTCTCTATTGATTTAATATTTGACAGTCAGGAAGTAGACTGGCTCGTTAGCTGTATGGTAATGTCTTCTGTGATACCTGCCATATTCCACTGCTCATGAACCATGAAAAGAAGCAAATGGTGAGTACAGATTTTTGAGATAGCAGCTGCCCGGTAGCGCATCTGAGACCAGCTTTAGAAACTGGTGAGTGGAGCATCTCATCACAGCTACTCTGGCAGGTCTAAGAGGCCAATTGCCTACACGTACTGACTATACGTAATATGACTATACATATTATAAGGAACACCAGCATCCTAGAGTGTGCTGCAGTGTCTCCCTCACTTCTCAAGTGAGCTTTATGTATCAGGAAAAATTTACTCCATTCTGCATTTATAGGAATCTTCCAAAAGGTGTTCAGAAGCAATGAAACCATAAATCCAGATAAGCTAGATTTTAAGCTGAGGTGCTGACTCCACAATGAATAGCAGGTGAGATTAAATTTACACCTTTGTAAATTTATTTAATAAAGGCTTGCTTTATTTATTTATTTTTTAAATCCATGATCAGCAAAGCAGAGCTTTTATTGACTTTATCACTGAGGTTTTTATATACAAGTATCAGCATATCCAAGGAATAAAACTTGTCTCTATGTAGAGATAGCTGGTAAAACAGACTCGTGGAGTAGTTCCACATCCCTATTAGCCACAGCAGCACTTCAGTCTCAGTATCCTAAAGCCACATGCCAGGCCTGCTGATATAAGGTTTGAACTCAGGTACTCAAATTTCAAATTAGGCCAGAAACCTGGTCCCTTGTGGTGCTCTGGCCTTTAGAAAGTAAAGTCTTCTGTGTAGGTGAATGGGTTTTCGAATACGGTGTCAGGGACTGAGCAACGGCAGAAATCTGTTCCTGTCGTGACTAGAGCGGAGGTGCTGTTTGTCCTTGGACTATGGGAGGGAGATGGGGACTTGAAAAATAGGAGGCAGTGCAAACCAAATGCTGTGCACAACCTGACACGTAAGTGCAAGGGCAGGTTTAAAAAGATATATTTTCTTTAGGTTGCTTTATATTACTCTGATTGGGATCTTACACTGTTTGTCTTCTTGAGAAAAGTATGAGTACATAAGTGACTGAAGATAGAGCCCCCAAGGGATTCAAAGCCAGCCTGGAAGAGCCCTCAGACATATCACTGCTGTTTGATGGACCTGGTGGTCAAAGCCTAGGTCAGTTACAGTGAATGAAGAGCAGCAGCAGAGAGATCTTCTAGCAGATCTTTGGGACTGTCTTCCCTTCGTGCTGTGTGCCTACTTGCTCCCTGGCAGCATCATCAACCACTTGGGATTTTCCAAGGCAGGGGGAAGAAGAAGGAAAAAAGATGTTCTCACATTATTCAGAGCTGGCAGTAAACAAGTATTATGGAAACTGGAGATCAGACAGCTGCAGTAAGAGGTGCATCTTACTAATTTTGGTGTAGCCCCGCACTGACATGGCTCTACTGATTCGAGACTGAATTTCATGGAGTTGCACTGCACAGTAAGGATGCCTTGCAGAATAAAAAATGTCTCTGATCTTTAGCATAAGTCTTTAGCAAATGCCTTATTACAGCATTTCAAAGAAAATAAGGATTTTGTTGCTTTATGTTGCCCATTGTGATACATTTAGATAGCCATTTGAAAGCCAGATTTTCAACAAACAAATATGTTAAAAGGGTACAGAAAAATGTAGAGGTTTTATGAAAGAAGTATTGTGAAGAGGCTCTGTTGAGGGGAGTGGTTTCCAACTATGTGAAAACAATTTTTGTTTAGCAGGACAATGGCATTTGCTAATTAACTGCTGTAAATTCCCTTTACGTTGTTCAGTTTTCTGTCTGCTTGCTTGGTAACATAGAGGCAACCACATTCAGAGTTCTGAATAGCCAACTGGCAGCTTTTCAAATATACAGCCTCTGAAATTGATTTGAAACTCCTTTGTGTAGAACAAATGTAAATTGTTGATGTACTGATGACACTGCACATACTGCATTTCTGTGAAAGAGCAGAATCAATTATTTTTCCTTCCACAAAATGAATCACCGAGATGTAAACCTAAGCAGGATCTTTTCTGGCTTGACTAGAAACATTAGGTTAGTCAGTGTTTTTCCAGAAATGACATTTATGATTCACATTTTCTGTGAGCTGATTCATCTTATTTCACATACATTAAATTATTTCAATAATTTAGTGATAGATCTATAATTCCCAAAATTAATGTAGAACATGGTTATCTTGAAGTGTATTGCTTGTATTGGGATGCTTGAGTGGATGAAGAACTGTCTCGGTTTTGGAAGCTTGAATGCGTGTGTGTGCATTCTCAGGTGGCTCAGATGAGGAAGGGCAATTATGTGATTAACTGCTGTCTTATGTGGTCAGCTAAGACCACATTTTCTTATCATAACACATAAAAAAGAATCTGTCAGCATGAGTTAATCAGTAGTTCATTAAACTGCTGGAGGATGATGATGATGATGTTAGTATTAGTATTATTAGTATTAATTTATTAGTTTATTATTATTTCTGTCCTGAGGTTATATCCTTAGGTATAGCTTCCTGTTTTTCTAGTTCCGACACTCCGTTATTAGTAAGTTAAAAATGGGAGAGAAATCTTCCTTTGTGCAGAATGTTGGTATAGCCTTATCTGTGTCTTTTTCCTTCTCAAATCCTGTGCAAGGTGGTTTTGGTGTGCTAAATCATATGAGTTAATCCAAGTCTTCAAACCATAGAGCCACTGCTTTGTGATGGTCACTGAGGATAGCTACCTAAATATTTACCTAAACATCAGCTAGCTGTTTCTGCTCACTTAATTTCCATACTGGTGACCTACAGTGTTGTGAAAAACTTGGTTATTAACTTCAAAGCTAACTGAGCATGCATATGTGGTTTACCCATCTTCACTTCTAAAGTAAGTCTAATGAGATCACATCTGATCAGATGTATTACTAGTTTTTATCCTTGGTGGGTTTTTTTGTCTGGTTGGGGTTTTTTGACTATATGTATCCCTTTAGGCTTATAGGAAAGGATGAACACTAAGCAAGACATCTTCCTTCTAAAAAATTAATCTAACGGGCTACTGAACATGTTTTAATAAAACCATTCAGCACAGGTGTGGTATGTTCTTGTTAAGAAAGGCTCCTTTAAAATTGTGGTTTCCAGAGTTAAATATTTGAAATATTCAGAAAACTAAAGAACTTTTTAGAAGGTTGACTTTAAACACCTTTAATGTAGAGATCTGCATCTGAGCTAGGAATTAGCTGTGTGGCAGAATTCTTGCTGCTTACTGTAGTTGTTCAGAGCCTTGGGAAGCCTTGGGGTGCCTGCTGTCAAACCAAGGGTGAGGGTGTGTGAAGCAACCATCAGTAGATTTGATACCAGACTGTGCCCCAGTGGCAGTAATCTTGATTCTCTGAGGACACCTCCTGCTCTCCATCCTAGCACAGTCTAATTTTTTTTTGAAGGACAGGGCAGCAAGAGACTAATTTGACACTGACCTCCTCATCCATAGGGTGACAGAATGTAGTTCTTACCCTGCTCAGATTTGGCATTGAGATAATGCAGAATATGACGTTTTACTTAAACTTAAACCTGTAAAGCTTCTGAAGATGCAGCAATATCATGTATGAAAGTGAGGCATCACTTTTAAGGTACTTCCAGCTGACATATATTACAACCACCATACCACCTAACGTAAATGGTAATAGAACAAATTCCCTCAAAGGTACACTATAGTAGGCAGTCAAATACAGATCTCAGCTCTCAGAATCATTGAACCCTCAGCCATATCACTATTGAGCTTGCTTCAGCACTGATGTTTTGTGGCATATGAAGGACAGGAATCTCAGTAACTCTAGTCCACACATGGGCTTTATTAGAACTTAAGCATGCAAATAACAATGGATATGCTTTGCTGAACTGGCATCACTTATGGTCTTTGTGCAGTGAAGGATGATCACAGGAGGATGAGAAACTCTTGGTTTAGCTTTCTGTTCTCCTTCAGCTGACTGAAAAAAGTTAAGAGAGTCTTGTTGTCCTGTACAGTTTCGTGGCTGTTACACAGGTGGGTAGATGAGAAAGAACACGCTAAGACTAAACTTCTCCCTGACTGTTAGCAATCAGGAGGACACAGAAAAGAAAGGACCCTCTGAGAGATCCTGTAATCCTGCTGTGCCATATGCCTTTGTTTTTCTGTGCTTATTTAATTGAACACATTCCTGTCATCTACATCGTAGGAAAAGATACATAGAGCTGAGAAGGCTGGAAGTATTATTTACGTTAACTTTCACTTGTGAAAACAGTAGAGATCTTGACCTCACTGGACTAGGCCTTATTGTTTCGTTTCATGTATAATCACGTAGTTGAGAAACAGTTCCTTCAAGTATGTTTAAGGTCAACTTGGAAAGGAAGAAAGGTGGAAGACAGAAAGTAGAAGTTTGTTTAGCATAAGCCTCCTGCTATTTATTTACATACCATATGCTTCCTCATGCACATTTGCACTGGATGATTTTATTTGGATAGACAACTGAAACATCAAAAAAGTAACAACAGTTTTTGCACAGTGTGAGGCTTCTATTACAGCAGCTTGCCATCCACTACTAAGTTAGCTTCTCAGCTGAGCAGTTTTGAATGCAATACAAAGAGAGGATGCTGGCAGTTAGTTTCATGGTCACAATATTGAAAACCACTACAATTCATAAACATGCTCATTTTCCTTCCTTTAAAAAAGTTCCACAGCTTCCAATATCACATTTTAGCTAAGTGGCCTGAAAAACACACTTGCATAAATAGTCTGTCTGCTGACTGTCGGTAATAATTTCTGAACCCAGTCGCCAACTGCAACTGGATTACTTAGATACAAAGTCCAAAAGTCCTCAGTTTCTACCAAGTCTTGTGAAAGCTAACAACCATTTAGAGGAAGTAAGCCCAGATTTGTGAAAGCAAAGCCAAGAGAGCTGAACATTGAGCTGTTCTGTACCCAACACCACCCCCCCACTCCCCCACCCCAGTTTGGCGACATGTTTTACCTAAGCCATCAGCATCATCCCAACACCAGCCACACAACACATCCACACGCTGCCTGCAGTAGGTGCTGTTTGCCCAGCTACAGTGGTAGGAAACGCGGGAGGGATGAGAAAGGGTTATCCCAGGAGGTACTAGGGGTGTGCAGTGGAGCCAAGGGTTATGTGAGGAGTCTCATAGGGTGGGTACTTAGAGATTTTAGCAGGCCTGTGGATTTGGGGAAGGCTGAAGAGTGATGAAGCTATAGGAATTATGGAAGAATTAAGAAAAATATCTCTTAGCTGTCTTTCCTCTCTCCTGCTTCCATTTCTGTTTTGCTGGGAAATGCTAGCAAGAGATGTTTTTGTTTCAGTGCCTAAAACTGGTGGGACATTATGATACAGGAATAAAGACATTTGAATCCAAAACCTTTGTGTTGTACCCAAAAGCACTCAGATTTATATAGTATCTATAGAAATGGATAATTTCATAGTTTAAAAATGTGCTTTCTACTGCTTTGAAAATACTTGAAAGCACTGTTCAGTTGAGCATAACAATATGTTCATTAACAAGGAGTATTCAAAAATCTTTGTGAGGGGAAGAAAAGAGCTATAGGTTAGTTGGGGTTTTGTGTGAAGAAGAACAAGCTAGAGGGATGGAACAAAGTGAAAGGGAAAGAAGGGAAGCTTTTTACAGTAGCATAATTAAACCATTAACAGGTTATGCTGAGGTCTAAATGGATACATGATTAATTTCATTTTCCTGAAGTGGGGCTCAGGTCTCCAAAAGATGTCAAAGCAAAGCTTTAGATACCCATTAAACCTACACAAAGAAATACTGCTTTGCAAATGTTTGCCACTCCAAGTTTCAATGCTGCTTGTCAGCTGAAAATTAACAACGTGCACAAAAATAGTTGCTACATCAGCACCTCTGGGACTTCCTAGACTCACATTTAACTGAACAACCTGATTTTTTTTTTTTCTTTTGCATATACATCAATATGTTTTTCCTTGCATCATGTAGGAAGACTCTGACAAAAGGGAGCAAAATGTACTGTAATCCAAGTGTCTTAAAGTACAATTTCATAAATAAGGATTGTTTGTTCTGAGTAGATAAGTGAATAAAATTTGGACCTGCTGTACTAGAAATTGAGGTTGTAATCCTAGCATTGCAGAAGTGAACACTGTGCAACTAAAACTTTCTGTTTTGTAAGGTAAGAGAAATAAGATCTCTTCAATATGAAGGGCTTTAAGTGGACAGAGTAATCAATACCAGTCAGTGGCAGTGCTGAGAGGAGAACTCCTGTCCTCCCACTGGAGGACTCCTGTCTTCCGAGCCACAGGGATGACAGTAATAGCTGCTGTTATTGTTTCCAGAGATGTTGTTCTGTGTCTCTGATGAAAAAATATTTAGTAGAGGCTTGGAGCATTCTCAGGCTTCAATTCAACAAAATATTGACAAAGATATTTTAGACTCATCATTCTGCAGCTAAGCAAAAAAAAAAAAAAAAAAAATCCTTGTGTCCTACTGAAAATTAAGTTCAGAAGACCAGCCACTCAATCACCTTAGGGGGCACTAAATTCCATCCAATTCAAATTAACACTTTTTGAAATAGTGATAATAATTATGGATACATCAACTAGCTGATTATGTAGGTTGAACTCTATAATAATGTCATTAATGCGCATACTTGCATTATGTGACTCAAATGATGAGAATATTTCATAAGTATTTCTTATTTTGGACACATTAAAAAAATTACACTTTCCAGTATGACATAGAGGTTTACAATCATTTGAGTCAAATGACTTATTTTGTATCAGTGCATTGTTTCATTTTGCGGGAAGTTAGACAGCTTTTGAGATATTTGCATCCACATGGTAAAGTCAGCATACCAAGAAATGCCTTATATATTGGTTCAATGGTGTGACCAAATTATGGTATTTTTTTTAAATATTTATTTGGGAATATTAATATATATTTTTCTTTTAGCAAGCAAAAGCAATGTTGTATTAGTGTACATTCTACTGGTGTAAATAGAAATTCAGTTTATATTGTAGAAAATTTTTGCAATTTTCTAAATTTTTTCTAATTTTCTAAAGTCCTAAGAAATTTATTTCTTGATCATGCAGACACATGTAAACATAACATTACTAATGGGGACAGCTCCATCGTTTTCAGTAGCTCTGGTTAGGTATTTGCTTTCATGTTTCATGACTGCTGGGTTAATGAAGAAACTTTATTGAAGTCTGAATAACATGGGTTAAATTAGTACTGTCTTCAAGCCAAAATGTCTTTTCATCTTGAAATAGTACATCTTGTGAGGTATCAGTGAGCAGTAGCAGGACTGTGCTGCCCAGCATGGGAAGATGACAGCCGTCAGGCTCAGCCACCACGCAGTGAGTGCCAGACAGGCCTGCGGTGACAAGGGTCAAGCCATGAAGCCAAGTCAGCAGCACAAGGTACAAGGCCACACACAGATGTCCCTACAGGCGACTACAGGAGGGACCAGGTCTTGGGCTTGTGCGTGGCTCCCAAGCCTGGGGCAGATGCCCGAGGTGAGCACAGCTCTCCTCCAGGCCAGGCCACACAGCTGAACTCATTGGCTGGAAACAGAAGTGCTGAGGTACTAACAGACTGACTCCTGTTCTTACCTCTGCCATCAGGAGTGGTACCAAAGAATGTTCATCAATATGGTGATAGGTCTTGATATATATATAAATATATAAATAGATAGATAGATAGATAGATAAATAAATATATAGGTATATATACACAAAATAGGCCAGCACAGTCAGCCGAACTGCTGGTAGGAAGGCAGGAGGTACAAGGCTCGGTGCAGCAGGTAACTTGGTACAACAGCCGGTTGCTCCCAAGGCACGCAAGTTGCACACCTATGTTATAGCACACAGATGTGTTAGCTGTTAAAGACCCTTTTTAGTAAGGCTGAGTGTGACAGGCGATGTCTATGTTAGAAAGTCAGCACCCTGGGGTACACCAGTGGAAGCAGCTGAGGGGCCTGTATATCCTTTGTTTGGACTTTGGGAGATTTCCCACCAGATTTAGTCTGCTTTCCAGTGTCACACATTCCCACCCTGTGTACAGTTCCATTTTCCAAAGGACCACTCACACACAGCTCAGGACACTCGTAGACCCCTTGGGATTGTAGGTTTTATGGTGCATGCATGAAACAGAGTTTCTTGTTTGATTTCCTCACAGAAGAGTCTAGTGCACCAAAACTTCTTTGTGAAGCTAGCCAAGGACAGAAAGGGGATGACGAGGGATTAGCTTCAAAACCACACTGGTGTATTTGACCAAAATGCTAATGGTCTGTACTTTAGATGTTCCCCTCTCTTTCACCTTGCCAATTCCTTTCTGCCAGTAGTAAGTTCTGCTGCACTTCCATCCAAGATAACTGTTCACAATTGGACTTACCATAAAAATTCTTGAACTTGATGCCGTTGCCTCTTTTGAGTTAGAAATTATTTGGGGCAAAACCTGTATTTATATTTGTTTTGTAGTTTTCACTACTGCTCTAGCATTTAATTAAACTGGAATAATAAAGATTAGTACATACTGAAGTTTTTGTGGGGAAAATATGTTACTTTTTTATTCTGCAGTGTCATTTTTTAAAATTAAAAATCATTTTACTGTGAAAAAATTGTTATAGATAGGTGCCAACAAAATTCTTTTTAATCTTTGCTTTTAGCTAAGAGCAGAAAAAGAAAAAGAAGTCTTTCTTTAAAATCTGTTTTACAGAAAGTTTGAGTATGTGCCTAATAAAATTCTTTCTGGACTGCTATCCTACATACTTAGTTTCAGGTTGCAAAGAATTTTGTCCTGAAGTTATAAACCCTATGAAATAGGAACATAAAAGAGTATCTAACAGACCATTAACTACAGGGGTAGTACCAAGCGTAGCTTTAATGTCATACAGATCTCGCCTTTTAGAAAGATTCAGTACACAGTGATGTGAATTTTAAGTGTGGTAGTCAAATATTTCAAATACATATATGGCC
Organism: Falco punctatus; assembly: GCF_963210335.1. Lineage (NCBI taxonomy): Eukaryota > Metazoa > Chordata > Aves > Falconiformes > Falconidae > Falco > Falco punctatus. The sequence goes on from NC_137589.1 coordinate 36,058,305, forward strand.
AGACTTAAACAAAACAAAAATCTTCTTGTTTTTTTCCCCTCTACTTTGAGTGAAATACAACCCCAAAATGTAAGAAATATACTTTCAAAATTAACATTACATCTTTTGGGGATGTAATGGCTGGAAACTGAAATAAGGAAATTATCAGAAAGTTACTGTTAACTCTTTCTGGGTCTAAACAGTTTAAATTATGATGTTGGATTTTTGAGAAACCTCAGAAGAAAATCAGGTTATCTTATTTTTGTCCTTGCCATAAAAGAATGCTAAATTAGTTTAGGACACAGAATCTTCTCTGAAGACCTCTTGCCTGGAAGAAGCACTCAAAAGTAATAAACAAGAACACACAATACTAACTACAGCTTTCAAATGAACTTCAGATCACCTGTCATCTCTGTCAAACTCCATTTTCCTCTGCACTGAGTGAAGGAAAAAAGTGGTCACTGTAAAAATGCACTTAATATGGCAGTTTCAAGTATCATTAAACTCTGTTCCATCTGCTTAAAGAGAATGTGGCCATCTAATTGCTAAGAACGTTGTTACAGACCAAGCAGCCAAGCACGTAGATTTATGGTATGGAGGCTGAAGAAAATTCAACTCTGTTGATGTTCTACTGCTGTTTTTTTAATTATTATGAATTCACTCAACTTCCTCTTTTGGTGTTTAATCCATATACAGAAGATAAACAAGCAATTGAAAATCAGTGGGTTTAACGGTGGTATATAGTTCAGTGTCTCTTGTTGACTCACTAATTAACATTTCTTTAGGATCTTTTAAACCATAAGACTCAAAGTACTTTAAGGCAGATAAAGACGGAGGTGTGCTAGTAATACGTTGTAGATAAAATGGAGTTTGAGTGAGCATTAAGTGCTGAGTGCTATCTACTCAACCTTTGTTTTCAAAATATTTCACAAAATATAGGGAAAGTTATCCTAAAAGAATTTTTTGGAGAATGGTCTGAGTTAAATAAACTTGAATGAAACATCAAATGTAAGATTTTGGCAAAATGTTTGGTATAAAGTAGTTATAAATTATAGGTAAGATGGAACAGAAATATTTGTATTCACCTACATGCTCCCTGAGATTAAGCTTTAATCTTTAAGATAAAAGCAATAAATCTAATAACATAATAAAATTAATTGATAATATTAAACAACCAAGCTGTTTCTGATGCCACAAAAATCAATTAAAGCAGCAACATACCCGTAATTGCTATCATTTCTGAATAATGTGTTTATAAGTGTATCTACATACCTGCACAAATGTATATATTTTTTAAAAAAAAAAATCAGGCATAAATGGAAGCCTTCTGAGTGCTCATTTCTCATTTTGTAATGATTAAAAATTTGGTTTGTATCAGAGTGCTAGTTTATTCCTGGGAGTACTTTATATCATATTGCATAGCTGCGTTAAAGCTTTTGTTTCCTGAATAAAATCGTGGGTTTATAATCCTTTTTAGAAGTAAACATTCTTATTTATTAAGAAAATGCCCTGTATTTTGTCATGCAAGAAAAGAAGCAGATTTTAAGAGAATGCTGAGTTCAACACGTATCTCTAGCATATACCTGGTTGGCTTTCTTGGGATACCAAGGCTGAACTGTCCTGTTCAACTACAGAAGTACAGGTAGCTGTGCATGTCAAAGTATGTGTATTTGAAAAGAATGCTTGCTTTTGCAGCACTATAAAACTTGAATTAAATGCACATTCATCAAAATAATTAAAGAGGAATTAAAAGCTAAAATTAGCACTGGTGGGAAGATGTAGTCCTCCTTTGTGTACTTGTCATCTACGTAAGGTACAGCACTTGAATGTAACTTTCTGATTTTAAAGTGAATATTTAATTAAATTACTTCAGAAATACTTACGCTCAATGAGAACACTTGATTTGCAGAAAGTGTACTCTTGGAATACTTTTGTGACATTCTAATGTGACATTGATTCTTCATATGCAATTATTATGCAAATATTATTGCTTTGGCAAATGACCTTTGCCATGAAGTGTTTTATAATTGAGCAAGGTTATCGAAGGCTGTAGATTTTTAGGGTTTCGCTAGTTTGTCTAGCAGTGGTTTCTGTGACAATGTTATACAGAAGTCACAGAGACTAATTGCTGACAGTAAAAGCTTCTGCAAAAGTTATTGATACTTTCCTGCATTTTGAAATGTCAGGAAACGAAACATTTAAAAATATTGAAAATGTATTAGTGCTTCTTGAAATATGGTTGCTATGGATGGTAGCTCCTCTTTTCCAGTAAATGTGAGAACTGTGATTGTGTCCAGCTTTTCTTTTCCAGCTGTCACTAGGAGAGTGTCATAATATTTAGAGATTCACTCTATACCTGTCAAAGTTTGTTACAGTTCAGTGATGCATGATGAAGTGTGAGGGACATAGTCTTCCTACACTACTAACAGTATAAATGCAGTGATGATACTTCACAATGACTCCTTGTTCAAGGTCAGTACAAAGGAACTCATCTGTAGTGTTCAACAACTCATTAATTGTTGAGTTCTAGAATACAAGGCAAATTTCTTTAATGTCTATAATTTTATGGAAATATTCCTGGGTATTTATGAGAAACACAACAAACTTTTGTAAGAAGTGCAATTTTTCCATACAATTTCTCTTTCAAAATGAACTGATTTAATCATCTGAAATTATTTCCTTGCTCAAATCCTTTGAAATTAAATACGATAACATTAAGCTTTTGCTATTTTACCTGAGGATTAGTCCTGCTGGTATTTGAAGATATAACTGAAGGGGTACCTCTGACTAATACTTATTCTGGTAATTTTTATAACACTTTGAAAAAAATTAAAACTTGCTAGCTAAGGGATTATTATAAGCATATAATATACACCTAACTCATTAGCCTTATTCTTCTCTTTTGCTAAAATATGCAATTTTAGGGCTTTAACACCTCAGGTGCTCTTGGCTTATTTTTTGAATGCCATTTAAACACAGGCTAGTGTGAGTTATTCCATCAGAATATTTGCATGTGCTACTTCTCCAGTTGCTAATTATCTAATAAAAATACTTGCTAATTTACAGATGTTCTTTTGCTGCACTATTGTCCTGAAACCTTTTTTTTCTCCTACACTTTTCTCTTGAAATCATACAGCCATAAAGGAGGTGTGACTAGTTGCATTATTAATGGCACATTGAGGTGTTTAGATCCTTGGAAAGGCTTTGTAAAAGTTATTTTTAAATCTAAGTAAATGTAAACAGATAATTCAATTTTCTGTTAAAGACCTACAGCTCTGCAAACTTGAGCAACATTTTATTTTTTGGGAAAAAAAGAGCTGTTTAAATCATACAATAAAAAAAATACTTTACACAGAACAGTTTCAGGTAGAAAGTAGTTTTGAAGATCTGAGAGAATCATTATGAAAAATGTCTTTAAATCACAATAATGATGAAAAAGTTCTGTGTATTTTCTGAAGAGTATATGTCTTCAACAAGGTCTGATTAAATCATCTCAGTGGGTTGTGATTCCTAACAGAGCAGCAGTAGCAGCATTCACCAAGCTCCTGGGTAGCATCTCTTCAAACCCGTAAATGAGCAAGCACAGCAGCAGGTGCCACAGTGCCGCTGGGGCTGAGGTGGATGAGATCCTCTGAGCAGACTCTCCGCTTTTGTGCATCCTTCTCACTTCCAAGTGTTAAACTCCATAGCATTTCTTGGGGCAGTGTAGGGTTATGACTCTCCTGATGTCTTTATTCACTGTCTTCTGTCTTGTACTGCAAGATTTGAGAGGAAGACATCATATTTTCTCACTTTGTTTTGGGGTGGGGTTTTTTGTTTGTTTGTTGTTGGCTTTTTTTAAACTGTACTGAGTATAAAAGAGGAGCACAAGTGGGGCCAGACTGAAACATGATGTATAGTGTAGTATATATACTAGTTTAAAAAGAGTCTACCTGAGACTCATAAAGTCAGCAACTTGCTTGGTCAGTTTGTTTTCTGGGCACTCATGTGGGAACAAGAACAAGAAAATGTGCCCTTACTTGCTACAGGTTTTGGCTTCTCTTATATCACTTTAACCTCCAGGGCAATGATGTATAGGAGATCAGGACTTCAGCTCCCAAAAACGCTCTCTTCACAGATTTGAGGGGGAAAAAAATGTATATATTTCTTGCGGATGTCACAGAAGGAAGCATGGATGCCTACTGAGACCCAGAAAGGTAGTAAGATTGACTGATTTTGGTGTATTTTTGCTTTTGGTTGTAATCTAGGTTGGTTCACCTACACATCAATTGCTGTTGACACCACAAATTTCTGAATAACTTAAAAGTAATCTACAGAGATTAAAAAGATTAAAGTATAAATTCTGCTGAAGAACTAAACTGCTATAAGCCCTGAAAACTTTACCCTTATCCTCAACATTTGTCTTGCTTACTGAAAAGCAATCCAGTGTTTATCATGTGTTTTGCTATTTGATGTTAGTATGGAAAACCTGAAAGAGCTATACGGGTGTGAGCTGAAGGTGTGTAATATCAGGCCTGAAACCTAAAGTCCTACAGTAGATCTTGCACTTTTTTAGAAAATACATAAAAAGAACATATACGCCTAAACCCGACTTTTATTATAAAGCATTAATCTATTTACGATGTTTGCTCTTTTCCTTAAATATTTATCTGAAATATCTCTGGCTGGATAATTGTAAAGGGATCAATCGAAAAGAGACAAGAATTTGTCTGAGGTTTGAAAAAATGCTTATGAAGACAGAAGATCTCAATGTAGTTAGCAGAATGAAGGTTAAGAGGTGATCCGGTTAGAGTTTATCTCCTCTTTAGGGAGAAAATTACCAGCTTTAAGGCGAGTTCTTTAATGTAGCAGGAAATGGTATAGAAAGATCCTATAAAGAGAAATAGAACTTCTTGAAGGTTTCGGGGATTCGCTGTCACTAAATAAATGTTGTGTGGTTGATGCATAAACTACTGGGGGCAATTCTTTAAAGTATGTTACGGATCAAGTCAGACTGGATCATCCTAATAGCTCCTTGGTGGGCCATTGGTTTGGTCCTAATGTAGCCGTTCGAATGTCACCTTCTCCAGAAGTATGCATCATTCTTCCTTTATGCACATACTGATCTATTCTTGCGTTTTCTTAGTTTCTGAAATCTGATTTGTCTCGTCATGAAGTAGGACAATGGCTGACAGGTCTGTATTACAGTTGTCATAGCTTACTTGAAAATAATCACAAGTGCCAAACACCTACAATTAGTTTTTACATCTTCTGTTACGTTTATAGTCAATACAGGTAAATATTTTTCTGTTATTCTGCCTTATTACCACTTTATAACCTATTTTGCTTTAAACATCACAAACTTCTGCAGTTGAACAGATAAGAAAATATTGGAACATATTAACAGTAGATTGTCGTTACTTTGAATTGATCTCCTTTTGTGAGTGAACCATGTATTGGCTGCCAGATTATGTGTGGAACAATTTCATTTTCACTGGTGTAGCATAAAACCCTGCCATGCAATGACAATTACTGAAACCTATATCCCATAAAATGTACTTTAATTTTTTTTTCTCTCTGCAGTGTTTAGGAACAACTTAGACCTCTTGAGCATTTGGAGATTTACACTGAAATGATTGCCACCAAATTGTTTTTTTAAGCATAGGTTGCAAATCTTTTAAAGCATTTATTAGAATCCATGTCATATGCTGCAATTAACTTGCCATTACTTGCAGCTGCCCTTTCCAGTGAAAAGATTAGAAGATGGGAATTTATAATCAGGAAACCTCAACACAGCTGTCAAAAAAGACTTGGGATCAGTGTAAGTAGTCTCAAGGGACAACTTGAAAGGCAGATTTGAACTGTGAACTTCTGTGTCAGAATTTTGATTGCCAAGGACCCTTCTAGGTCACACAACAAGGATAATGAGTGCTACAGACTTAAATGCTCTTGGACAAAAGTTTATTATAACTGCATAGAGAAATAGCCCAAATATGTCACAGTAGATTCATGGTTATTACTGAAACAATGCATTAATGTTGGCAGTCACTTGAAATATGGTATGTATATAATAGTTTCATTTAGTATCACTTAAAGGTCCCCACTGCAAAGAGGCATGACCTGTCACTGATGTATGCCGCTATAACAAAATATGAGAGTTATCCCTTTCCTTTGACAAATTTCACATCACTCATCTACTGTACAAAACGATAGGATAAGTTAAAAAGTTCTTAATTCACCACTTTGCTGAGTGGTTCTTATGCTAGAAATTCAGGTGATTCACCCCAAAATTAGGAATATCAGTTTAGGTATAGTTTTAATTTAAACAAGCAACCCTTAACTAATAGTGGAAAGAGAAAATAGTTTTAAAGCTTCTTGATTTAGTTATATTTTTTTAGTGGTGGCCAAAGGTATTTCATTTGGAATAACGTTCTCAGTTGTATATGTAGTTTATTCTGAGATTCTTAATTCAGAAAAGAAATGTAGTTTGACAAAATAAATGTATAATAAGAAAGTGTCTGTATCTGCCACAGAACTGACAAAAGCTACAAGAAATTATTGCTTTTTTCTTCTTTAGTCTTTGTCTGCTGTTACCTTTGTAAAGAATCAATGTTTATGTTACTGTTGAGCTATTATGACATAGTTTACAAACTGACTTGCGTGTCATGCCATGGTGGTTGGGAAGATAGTGGATGTCACCAGTTTTCAGTAGTAATACAGAAAACAATATTAGTGCTGCCATAAAGTGCAGTAAATAACTTTGTCATTGTAGCTGATGCTGGAAGACTGTGAGTTTGTATCTTACTGTAAACTCTGATGATAGCATCTGAAGTGACAGCAGTGATTTCAAGATCTCTACTGCTGCAATTTTTAAATCGTGGCAGAAATAAGGAAAGACTGTGTAAGTTCTGTGTAAGTAAGGGAAAAACCCTTTACATTTAAAAGAGCAAATGCAGTTGTTGATCTGATAATGATATCTATCAAGTTTGAGATTTTCCTTCTACAATGTGTTCAGAAGTGTAACCCTATTGAGGAGACTGCTTTGACTGTAATTCAGGATGCAAGAAAACAATGAAAGAAGAGTTTAATAAGGTGGAACTGATTGGGTTGGACATTTGTATACCTCTGTGAGTATTGTTTAATTGTCCATGAGATTGAGTTGTTAAATAAGCAGACTAATATAAACTGAGTAACACAAGAAAAAGAACTAATAAGAGATCACAAAAATAATTTTGTTTCTAATAGTAGTTCTTAATTATAGTGTTCTACACTCAATAGTGTATGCTTGAAAGCTTACATTTCATGTCTTGGTTGAAGGAAGCAAAATAAATGTTATTTACTAATAGTGGAATTTCTCTCAGGTACATACATTATGCGCTTGACATTTAAGACATATAAGAGTTCATGGATTAATTTAAATGCTGGTTAACACTATAGGTACACCTGGAAGGTGTAACAGAGAAAGGTTTAGGATGCATTTGTGATCTTACTTCACGAATACGCAGAAGCTATGGCTGACTGACAATTAGGTGTCCAGATCAGGAATGCACACAGTATTGATTTTTCATTCAAATACAATGGTCTCTCTTTCCAATGTAAATGTATCTGTCCTTCCTCATCCAGCTGTGCCCCTGGGAAAGGTTGTAATCCTGCTTCCAACCCCAGCTGCTCATCACTGCCAGCTGCTGAAGGCTGTCATGCTCTCAGCTGCGGTGAATGAATTGCCAGGGCTCACTTAGCCCAGTTCAATCAGAATGATCTGGGCTAGCAAAGATGCCCTGTTGAAATCATTTAAGTTAACCTGGGGCTAATTGTCTTTGGCAAAGAGGGTGACAACTGACTGAGTTGGCTGTTGCCACATCTGGAGAAAGATAAAAGTGTCTACAGCCTTTGATTTCTCAGTATTTGGTTACTCCATCCAACTTGGTGACTCCTTGAGATGGTCCTGCACAGCAGCCGGTTGTTGTACTGGGGCAAGGCTTTTCTTTATGTAGGCACTGACCAACATCTCATGTACCAATGAGAAGTTTGGTGGTAAGGCACTTACAGGGGAGCTCCACAAAGTATTTGTGCAAATGTCTATGTGTAGTCTGCGAAGATGTTGGGGGGCAGGGGTGGTGGTTTTTCATCTGAAAATATTGTACAGTAACTGAACAAAGATCTATGACTTTTGCTTTGCCTTCATTTGCTTACAAATCAAATTGGGGAGATAAAAGCAAAGATCTTTAATTTATCTTGCTTCTAAGCCAGCTTCTGTGCTTTCTGCAGTCACCACAGGATTTGAGGTAATCAGCAGGTTAAACCTAAAAAGACTAGATAATTTTACATGTGAAGAGTTTATGATAGTTCTGGTAGCCTGACAGTTCATGGTTTGTGTGAGGGGAATCTGTATGAGCCACATACGGTGTACACTGTAATTGGTCACAGCCACTGCAGTGTAGTTAAGGCAGGACAGTACCACACCTATCGCGGGGGTTGTAGCAGTCTGATTTTTAACTTGAGATACGTCTCTCGCATTGCACTGTGCCATCACAAGAAAGGATCTCCCTAACGAACCATTGAAAGTGGACATGGCAGGTGAACGCAGCTGGGGTCACTGACGTGCTTATAACAAACTTAGTTGATGTAAGATGTTATTCTTCATTGTCCATGATCAGGCATGTATGGAGTACATGGAGAGTGATACTGATTCCAGCCCAAGGTGATTTCTCTTTACTATGTACACATCCTAAAGAGCAAGGACCAGGTGCATATGTTCCATAACTCTCACACAATTTTTTTGTCTTAGAAGGTGCGTTGCTCTTTTTCCAAAGCTGTATGCTTATCTAAACCCAGTGTATTCCACAAAAGTTAGTTTCCCTCCAAAAAGGTGAAGTGGACTTCAGTGCTTCTGTCATATTTTGAGATGTCAGGAGGATGTAAGTGACATCACTCAGTCACACACGATCATTTTGGCCTCTTTGAAAATAATTTTATACCAGAGTAAAGCTTTTTACTGATACACTTAGGGCACTGAAGTGCTATATAATAGCACTAGTCCTATAGGTCTTTGGTTGATATTGTCATTTATAAGCTTTATATTTGGACCTCACCATTCAGTTTAAGTTAATCCAAATAAAGAAAGCTGGATGGTGCCATAGGAAAAAAAAAAAAAAAGTTGTTTCTCAAAAGATTGTTTTTGTGTTTGGTTGCTTTTTGGTAGTGGGTGTTACGGTGTTTTGTTGTTTGTTTTGTTGTTTATTTTTCAAATAGCAAAGCAACATAATAAATCTAGCTTCTGTAAGTGGTAACGAAAAGGTGTTTTCCTAAAGAGTTTTTTGCACAGGAAATGTATGTAACATTGTGAATTTAGGCTGCATTAGGAGCAAACTGTTAGATGGTTGTGATTGAAAATAGCTGAAAAGTAGTTTGCCGTGAAGTATTAATGTAGTGGTCAGCCCTTCACTGAGCAGTTAAGGGAAGCAAGCATAGAAGATAATAAACTTAATCTGAAGGATCACTTGAGCATTAAAAAAGTGTTCTCCTGAGACCAGTGTTGACTAAATTTTAGAATCACAGATTTCTAAATAGCTGATTTGATGAAATGTTCTCTACTGCACTGTTTCATGGTGAACTGGATAAGGTGTTTTGAGAAGCTACACCGTATTTTGGATTTACAGCGATTGACATGTGATGTCTGCTATAAGAATGACTTATTTCATGTGAATTTACACTTACATATTTCTTCACGTGTCCCTTTGTGGACCAACATACATTATATGTAATTTAATTTCTATTAATCATGAAATCAATTGTTTCATCAAATCATCACATTTTGAAATCTGCCAGCATTAACAAGCATACAGTAATAAAAAGACTTTCCAAGTAGAAACTGCAGGATTCTAGGTTAACAGAAAGACATCTACAGTTTATACCAAGGAGGATCTGACTCATTATAGTTAGGATTTTACCAATGCATTGTAAAAGAGAAATTGATACTTCTTAGTGCTAAAAGCAGACACAAGATTTAATGTGTTGGCATCGGTGTTTGGCAGAATGAAGTGTAAGAGTCAGAATGGGATGGATTTAAGTATCTGTGGTGCACTAGAGAGACTGATTACGTGAGTTTACTTTGACACAATATGCTGTACTGGGGAAGCTCCCTGCCATGAGAAGTTAGTTCTGCCGGCCTTCCTTAGGACTATTGAATATGACAGCTTGTACTGTAATTCACTCTAAAACCTGGGGATATCTTTGACTTGAATTACAATGCAAAGCTATAAAATGAAAGTCATTGCAGCAGAAATAAGTATTTAAAATACATTTCCAAAAAAGAAGTGTAGAACTGCAAAGACCAATTTTTTTGTGTTTGTTTTTATATGCTTTTATAGCAGGCAAACAGAAATAAGCAAAAAATCAGAACTAATTCCCCATCATAACAGGTTTTAGGCAATGTCACTTGGATACAGTAAAGTCAAATGAAATGACAGCAGCTCTTCAGCTATTAGAATTTCATTAATTTAGCAAAATCAAGTATATGTATTTTGCATAAATCAGATACAATTGCGACTTCAAAAATATTCATATGAATGTCTCTGACAAAGTTATTGTAAAGTATAAATACCATTCATAATAAAATGTGGTTTTCATGAAAGTCTTTTAAGGAACATACTTTCCCCCCCCCCCCTTTCCAACTTTAAACCCTATCACACATTTTCTTTGTTACCCTACTCGTTTATTTGTGTTGATTCTGGCTGTGGCTTTGGGATAGCAAAATATTCTGCATGCACCAGGAGAGTGAGTTGTAAGCTGCGCTGAATTTACTCTGCAAGAGAATGCTCCCTTTGTGTTTTTCTTGGCAACCACTAATAGACACACTTTAAAATACTGCCAGGGCTCTAGAGGATCCTTGCTATTGATCTTCTTGGAGGGAAATGTCTGCTACCCTGATCTTGATATTCTCCAAGTATTGTGCATTCCAAAAGTGCAAATCTCACTCTGCTTAGTGACATGTAGTGTCAATACAAGTCAAAGAAAATAAAAATCTCTTAGTAATAGAATTTTACTGCAACACAGTAAAAAAATCAACTGGAATATGTTTTAAGATTTCTATAAGATTATGTTTTATCCCCTGTACACAGATCTGAGAGTCTTCTGGCACACCTGCCTGGAAAGAAAGTTTAGTGAAAAAGGAAAGAAAGTACAATTTGTAATAGAGAAGTGAAGTAGTCACTATTTTGTTTTGTGGAATTATATCTAATTAGACAGGAATTGTCATGACCTGGAAGACTCATGACACTCTACCGCTGTTTTACTGCTAAGCACAGGTGCTAATAAGCAAGAGTTTAATATAGACCCATATTCTGGAAGACATCAAAAGTTTCAAAGAGCATTATTCTGAAGTTAAGAAGTCCTGAATGTAGGTTGCTAAAGTTCCTGCATAATTCATATCCTTTATATTTGTGTTAAAAGAGTTTTTTATTATCTGATCAGAGTTTGATTTTTTCTCATGAAAAAGGCAAAAGACATAATATTAATATCCTGTTTGACAAATTTCAAGTTTATCTATGAAGTATTAGAGTACAAGGTCTATAAAAAATAGTGAGATTGTTCCTAATGTGGGGGGAAAATGTGTATTTTAATTCTTAGGAAAAAAGGATATATTTTATCTGAATTTTATATTTTTGTCTGAAAAAAATCAAAAACACTTGAAAAAATCCACTTTGAACAAAGTGTTAAATGTAGAAAATTCTTACCTAAACAGTTAAAATTTGGTGATATTATGAGGAATATAAAACTCTTTGTGATAAGGAAAATTGAATGATCACATACAAGACACACAATATTCAGGAAAAGTACTAGACAGTGCTGACAAAAGCTCAGATCATATAAGATCATGGCTTTGTATATTATACATCAAAATGGCTGAGTTTTTACTTTTTAATTTATTTTGATTTAACTTTACTTCCATTTGTGAAAGTAACTTACTAAGAATAGCAGAAGTAACTATATTTTTTTTATTTGCAGATTTACAGACTTACCTTTACATACAGTGATCATTTTAATGAACTACACTTATTAGCCTCCTTGGTAGTTTTTCTACAAAAGTAATGAATTCTTTTGTATTTCTGGTTTATGAAACAATTGCTGATTATTTGTTATGAGAAGAGGCAATGTCAAATTCTGGTATAGACAAATAATGTAAGAATTAGATCTGTTGAGGCTGTGATACAGTTGCTCCATTTTAATACTAACATACTTTTAAGAGGACTGAACCCGCTTTGGGCCAATATTTGGAAATTATTGACCCTATGTGTGTCATAGGAAAAATGTGTGTCATAGGAAAAACATAAAGAATTAGAGTAAGCGATTTAATTCCAATAGGAAATTAGTTGAGGTAGGTAAGAATTTGACTGCTATTCCACTCTGAAAAGTTTCATGAAGGGGATAATGTGAAGACTGAAAAGTGGATTTGAAATTTTAGGCTGGTTTATTGATTTGTAGATTTCTGTAAGTACAGAGTTCTTTGGAAGGTACCACACCATCCATGTACCTTCATTAACATGAGAGAGCTCATCAGCTTTTCCTGCCAGAAGGAATAACCTTGCGAAATTTCACATTTGCAAACCCTGCAGTGGGCTTTCTGATAGTGTACCCGCTATCCTTTTTTCTTGCTGAAAAGTAATTTTATTTCTCTCTTTCTTTCAGCTCCATATAGAATACCTTACTGTTTTTAAAAGTACTTCTTAAAGGCTTGTAAAGCATTTTAAGAAGTTTAGTTTGAACATGAGCATTCCGTTAGGACTCAGAAGTGAAAGAGAGCTAAACCCGCGATATTCCAGGATCTCAGGAAATGATAATTTCTTCAAGAATGGATCCATTCAAGTTAATGGACTGACAAATAATTTTCCAGCATCAGATCATGGCATCTTTACATGCTAGCCTTGAAAGTCGCTTCTTTCTCTGTCCCTCTTGCTGCTGTTGAAATCTGTGGTTATCTTAGTCTGGTCTGACTGGGGAAAGATGAAGTTGGTGACCATTCATAAGATGTATATACATGTAGTTGCTATGCCACCTCTACTGTTGTGACCAATATTTACCATATTACATATTCCTTTATAAATGAAGGCTGTAATGCCTGCCTAGCTGTGGCAGGACAATGCATTTCCCTGGTGCCCAAAAAGTATGTTCTTGGGGCAGTTAATATGGGGTCTACGGGGGAGGAAAATTTTACTGATCTGTAGTGAAATGGAGAGTGATAATGTTTCTGACCAGGAAGAAGAATCCTGCACCTTTTGTAAAAACACAGGGCATTAGGTAGGAGCAGACTCTGCCCTCTGTGATCAAAAGCAGTTGTGCCGGACTGTACGTCTGTGCGAAGGACTGCCTGGAGTCCCAGCTGACCCTCTAAATGGGGCCATGCTATCTACCTGTTGAAAGCAATAGGTGTTGCAGTTCCTCATTATGGTAAATTACTTGGCCAAAAAATGCAGACTTATTAAAAAAAAAAAAAAAAGTGTAGTACAAAGGAGAATAAACTCCAGAACTAGGGACAGTGTTCCAGGTACAGTATCACAAGGTATATGCTATAGGTTTTTATATAGGAGTGCTTTCCTTTACTTAGTACTTTACTTCTGGTAGAATTTTCCTCAGTGTTCGCTGTTTGTTGTAAATGTAAAAAGGCATAATAAAATTATACAACATTTAGGAATTGTACCCCAGCCAAAGTGGCTTACGTTCATTTGAACCATCATCTGTCTCAGTAATTAGAATACTTACAGTTAACAGGGACCTGGCCCAAGCTATTTGTTTTTGGACTGTATTCTGTTTAAGCATCTGCTCTTGAGTTATTTTTTAAAAAAATTCTCAGTATGTTCTAGCTGTGGTCTGCATCTTTAATTCCTCTTGAATATTTTTCTACCATTGGTGGATGCATAACCCTTCAAAACTGAAAATAATCTTGGTATTTTGTATATAGAACTGTATTATTTTCTATTATGAGCAATTCTTTATTTTTGTTCCACAAAATTTACATGAAAAAATAAAATAAAATTAAGACCTTTAAGGCCTCACTTGTTGAGTGAAAGAATCCCCATTTTCACCTCACTGTTTTTCCAGGATTAAAAAATGCATAGGAAGAGTGGCAATTGTGTGACACTATAAGTAATAAATATTATGCCAAGGTTATTTTAGAGAACAGTAATTTTAGTTCAGTTACTAATTAAAATAGTTAATATTTTAAAATTATATTTTGGGAATAGGTTGATATATTTGCATAATGTTATCCTGTGAGTTACTTTACTGATAATTTGCTTCACTTATTACTGAAGAAGAGATGCAGAAGTCCTGTTTCAGAATGTCAAAATATTTAAGAACATTGAAATATTTGTCATTTGAAAGATTTTTCTGGATATCAATCTCTCAAAATCAAAGTAACATGAAAATATTTACAGGTTGATTTTTTTTTAATTCCCCAAATTCAAAAAACAACATTTTAAATGTAATTAGTAAGCAGAGGCAAAATTCTCAGTACCTATTGGCTTCATTTTGGATCTCCTGTCCTTCTGCAGAGGTAAGAAGGAAAGGAGAAAAAAAAAATTAAAAATAGAGCATTGCTGATGTATGTTGAAAAACTGTCAGAAGCAGTAGAGGCAAAGATTTGGTCAAAAATTCACATAAAACACTTCATCCTGTACCATATATAATTTCTAATGACAATATACCATGAGCCTATATCTGCATCTATGTGTATATATTGGTCATACAAAAGAGGCTCTTCTCTTTTCCCAAGTAATTATAAGATCAAATAGAGATTAAGAAAAATGAGAATTTTGTATGCCTTAGTTTTCATTCAAATATCTCAAAGTACTACACAAAAATGAGGACTATCTTTCTGGTTTAACAGCTGGAGAAAAGGTGGTCTGGGCTGTTAAATAGCACACTGCAGTTCACCGGGTAAATCTGGGCAGAGATGGGAGAACACTCCTGCTCTTATTTCCAATGGACTGTCAGCTCTGACAAATGCCAGCCTTAGTGTTCCTGTCACTAGGTCATTGCTAATGACATTTGAAAAAGGAAAGTGTGAAAACCCCTTAATAGTTGTTTTGTCAGGAAAGTTATGCATAAAACCACTTTGTATTTTTTATTGAAACAATTCAGCTATTCAAGCATATTTAACAATTCCATTTTTTGGATGCGTGGTACACCATAATTACCATCAACTTTTATTATCTTTGGCAAATGATCATTGCTGTTCTCTGAGTGACTTCACCTAGACAGATTTTTCCATTTCATGCAACACAAAAAGCAGTTCATTGGTTCCTGTAACAGTGTTTGCATTCAATCAACCATATTAAGCACTGACCTATTAACAGAATGGTTCAAAGGCTTACATACACATGTGTTTGGGTTTAGATTGACTTCCACTGTCCTAGAAGTTAAACTCGGCCCTTTATCACTCCTAGAAATCATCTTGGAACAATGACTTTAATTGACCACTGGTTAGTAAGCAAATAGTATGTAGAAAATCTGTATGATTGAGTATCCTTAAACCTAATGGAGTTACTGTCCACGTACTAAGGAATCCTTGGCTGTATTATATTTTAGGTCCAGCCTTCAAGCTTTTGTTTACTAGTTTGTATTCTTCTGACAGAACTGAGTGACTGAAGTGAAATGCTTATATTAACATTTTCACAAACCATCATATTTTGCATAAGAGAAATGAATGACAGTTCATTTCAATTTTATCGGTACCATGTTAGACCATTCTGTTTCCTTCACCTGCCTCATAGAAAGAAAATGCATATGTGGATGGATATATTTCTATAATGGATGTATTTCTAGGATACTTAGAGTATCGCTTAAGTATACTGAAGTATCACTGTGACACATAAAGATCACAAAGTTTATTTTTTGTGATCAAACTGATGATAAAAATTGGCTTTGTATTTTTGTTTGAGGTTTATTTTCCAGGGAATAAAGCAAGACTGGGAGGTTTTATGATTTTGATTTACTTTACATATTCACTACAATTATTTTGACGATGTGGTGTAAACTGTCTAGTTACACATAGTGTTTCCCATTGTGTCGTTGTTTTAGAAGCCCATTGCTTATTTAATTTCAATAGATGCAAAATTGTCTGTCTTCTGTATAGAGGCTTTATTTTGTCGTTCATTGAAAAGCTAGATGTACAATCTTTTCAGAATGAAGGAGTGTGCTCCTTCTCCTTGGAATGGTGTAGGATTCATGAGGGATCAGTGACTGAAAGTTTTTCTCTAGGACCTCAGTTGTACTGATGTGCTTCCTGTTCAGTGTGAAGTTAGGTCACAGTTCTACCCACAGCGACTATCATAGCTCATAACAATTTTGTTTGATTTTGCTTGTGGAGAATTGTAGCTTCATTTCTATGTGTTTTGCTTGTCCTTTTCAGACATAACCAAATGATATGTTTATAAAAAAAAACGACCTTTCTTCCAAGTATTTCAAGTGGCACAGAATTTAATAGCTTTGACTTGTGTTATAAACATAAAAAACCCTTGATACACTCATAGGGTTAATAGGCTTTTTTTTTTAATTGGCAAGATTGTTTTTTAACATTTCTGTTTTCATAATTGTGTGTTGTAAAGGTATGAAAACAAATGTGCAACAAAGAACTGAGAATTGACAATAATTTCTACTTTGTGACAGGAAAAAAGCAGTTTAATGGTGTCATTTTCCCTGTAACTCACAATCTTAATCCTTTAAACCAGAAGTTGTTGACCTTGAGTAGGAACGAAGAGAAAGAGAAGTATAAACTGAATACATAAAATGGTGGCTCTGGAGACCAGAATATAGAAAAAGAAATCTTAAGAGTTCTCTTGCAGTGAAATCTTAAGGTTCTCTTTCAGTATTGTCTTGGTGTCTGCAGACAAAGGTGTCGTCCTGACAATACACTTTCTTCCACAAGTCAGACAATATAAATTACTGTTAGTGAAAAACGTTTTTAATGGTTTTTCATACAAAATTTGCCTAAAGGAATATTTTTCTTTTTTTCCTGTATTTTCTTATTTTTAATTGGAGAGCAATAGTTCTCCAAGTTTCAAGCTGTATCTCCTGCAGAGCTATTACACCTGCTAATGAAGGATACTCAAGCTGTTTATTTTGTTTAGGCCAGAGAGATTTGAAAAGCAAAGTCCTTATTTCACATTAAAAAAAAAATAGTTTTGTTAAGCTAACACTTCTAAGAAAATAATAAATGCTCTTTTTCTGCCCTTGGCAAATCTCTCTGAAAAAAGTCAGAAGCTTAAAGAGGAGCCTGCATTGCCTTTACAGATTTCTTCCATGAAAGGGATCTCTCTGCCTCTTTCACTAGAAGGGCCACAAAAGTACCAAAACACCTTCCAAAAAGGCTGTTTTCATCTTCTCATGAATATGTTTCATACAAATGCTACTGTATTTCATAAATCATAATGTTTTATGAAACATAAATGTTTTATGAAACCTAGTAAGATTTACAATGGAAGTAATACCATCACCAACTCATCAGAAGCATGCCCTGTGGCTCTATAATGGTACCTTAGTACTAACTTACAGTTTATTTTTGAGGTTTTCTTCTTTCCTGGGAAGTAGTACATGACAGCTAGGGCCACGCAGTTTCTGAAGGATGTCCAGTCTCAATCAGGTGCCATACTGTCCCCTCAGGTAGGCAAAAGTGTGACTATCAAGGTACTTTTTGTGTTCCTGTCATCTGAGGCTATCCTCTGAAAAGGGAACACTATTTGAACGTGAGATTCCTTTGGAAATTTTTTGAGAGTCCTCTGCCCCACAAGGCTGCAAACATGATCGTTTATTACTTTATCTAACGTCATCCAGTGGGTCAGACTTCCTGATGCAGAGCAGACTTTGTCAGGTCGGTCCTTTGGTTTGTGTTTCCGCAGTCTGAATTTCCACCATCCACAAAAATGGCTTCAGTAACACGTGTGGAACATGCAACAAGAGAAGGAATGGTTCCATGTCCCTGAAGCCACTGGTGTTTGGGATGCGATGCAGCTACATGTGTACCGGTTGCAGTACACATGCATCTGGTGTACTCGAGTCACAGCACGTGCCGATAGTGCTCTTGGGGACTGCTGAGGGGACGTAAGCCTTGCTTGTCATTGCAGCCTCAGCTAGTGGCATAGGAGGATATGGCTGCCTCAGCTCCCACACAGTTTGGAAGAAATTCAGTACTGTGGAAGGCGGCTCAGGAGATGCAAGGAATAAAAACAATGAGAATAATGAAAAAATATTTATGGTTACATGGTTATGTTGGCCCATCGTGTGGTACTTTTTCTAATTTAGCTTCAGCTTTTTGCTGGAAAATAAGTATTTTTCCTCCATAAGCCTGAATATCATATATGTAACTCTTCTACTCTCCCATAGAAAAAAACAACAGTGCAGCCATTTACCTAAAAATGCAGGGCCAGGAACTGGGAACAGCAGAGCACCAGTTTCTCCCCTGTTCACTATCCTTTGCTTGATCTTGAAACTTGGACTCATTCAGATCATTACGCAGACTGTCAGGCCATCTGCCTTCCCCCACCCACGTGCGAAATGATAGCGTCTGAAGCATCTTAACTAGAGACATGCTTCTACAACCAGCACAGGGAGGTGACCAGAGAACTCTGTGGAGGTGTCTGTGTTAACTAGGTAAGCTATCTTACAAATAGCTCCACTGTCTCATCACAAGTCTGTCCTGAGCTTACCGCCCAGTGACTCGTTTACAGCTTATGCTGGTATTGAGTCCAGACCTCCTCTTTTTTATCTTTGGGTTATTGCAGTCTACCCCCATGGCCTTTCACTGTTCTTTTGTTATCGAGTAATTTCTGCCCCTCCGTCCCTTAGGCAATTGTAAGTACTGCCTGCCTGTGACCTTCGTCTTTTAAGATCTTTCTCCCGTTTTCCCCCTTAGCTGGGCTTTCTTCCTTCCTTTCAGCACTTTTCCGTATCAGTCGTTATTGTCTGAGTTCCGTTTTCAGCAAAGTTACTCACCAGCAGTTAGTTTCTCTCTCCCATGTCCCACTGCCATAGTTTGGCCATTAACATAGGGCCAGATATTTCTCTCTGTATGTTATTTTTCCATTCCCACTGTGTGGGCCCAAGTTTTACAATAATTTAATTATAATTGAGACAGAATAACAGCAGGTTCTAGTAGTAATTTACCTCCTAAAGAGTCAGTGCAGTGGTGAACCCACATGCTAGTTCAACCCCTCATAATTTCTCAGTCTAAAAAGCAATATTTTCTCATATCAGCAACATATCTGTGACCCTAACAAGGTTCATGAGGTTAAGCTAGTGACGTTAAGAGAAGTCAAAGAGCAAACCTGAAATTCATTACTTTGGTGTCACCATCAGAATTGCACTTTCATGGTTTGCACCACTTGCTGTTGTGAACAACATGCTGTGTTAGGTACGAGGGAATTGTGGAAACAAATCAGCAAAAATTCATCCAGCTTCCCTCAGCCTCGGGTGGCACTGGGGACTCCTGTAGTTCTTTTGTTAGTAATGGATCTTTGTAAGTGGATCTGGTCTTCAGATTCCCTAGGGATCGTTTTGTCCCCCATGCTTGCTTATCCAGATGATGTCTGAGACTTTCAGGAGCTTTGTCATTGTCTGGCTTGTAACTAAAGGATGTGCTGTTGGCTCTGGTCCAAGATAATTCATTCAGTTGTTTGACGTCCTGTAGCCTGGGGATAAGGAGAAGGTGACTCCACCAAATAATGAAGACTGTAGGCTTATTGGCCGGATGGCAATTCTGTACAATAATGAAATAAAATAATTAATGCATTATAATTATAGTCCTCTTTAAAATTCTTTGCCTTAGCATATTTTCCCAATAATGCTCAACTAAAAGAACAAAGCCAGAAAATATACAGATGTAACTGTGTTAATAATTCATACATACATTTTTTACATTTTTAAATGCAGTTTGGAAAAGGTACAGGAACACAGGAATTACTGAGCTCTTTTTCTTTTTTCTCTTTTCTTTTATTTATTTTCCTTTTGAACAACCTGGTTATATTCTATTTTCAAGGAATATTTTTCCCATTATATTGCTTAGAGGATAACGAAAGCATTTGAGACCATCATCAGCTATCTGCAGATTACGTTGAAATATATTGATTTCTTTTAATTGCAACTAACATAAGATCATCAGTAAAAGTAGCAAAGATTTTGAAAGATATGGGAAGATGTCTTCCCTGAGGTTTTGATAGTAATGTATATTTCTGTACAGAAGAGATTTTAGGAAACCTTAGTATTTGGCATTTCATTTAATTTCATAGATCAGAAAGCAAGTAGTTCTAGACTTCCATTCTTTTTCTTCCAAAATTGAGAAAACAAATATAAATGATTTAAAAGCAATTAGTTGTATGCATATTGTCCTGGCAAACCATTCTATTCCTTTCCTATGTAAATTTTGGGGCAAGCTTGATTCATCTGACTCATTGATGTGAAACAGGGGAAAACCAAGGCTGCCATTCTAAACTGATGGAGGTTGTTTTCCATTCTAATTTTATTGTTATAGAAAAATAAGACAATTTCAAAATCAGTTTGAGTCAATAACAGTGTAATAGCATCCTAAAATGGTATTATTATTTATTCATGCTTAGTTAAATATAACTGTAACATGAAATAAATGATTATCTGTTTTGGATATAATTTCATAATAAGGCCTTTGAAGGTCGTTTGGACTACTGCACTAATTAATGTTTTATTTCCAGCCTTCCTTAATTATTCTTGCCAGATGGTCCTTTATTTATGTTATTGCTTGGAGTTTCCAGCTGAGGTTGTTTGATTGTTGAAGAAAAATATGTGATGGCACCATAAGATAACTGTAATTGAATTGTTAGGTATGTTAGAACATTCAAGCCTTCTGTCTCTGCTTTAGCCACATCTGGGAAATAAGTCTGTTAACAAAGTGCTTTGGCACCTCATTGAATACTTGATGTGATATATGAAAGTGTTTAGCGCAAACTCAATTAACATAAAAGCCTTTAGAAAAAACTCTGATAGCTTCTCATTCATTTATGAATTACAAAATCTTCTGGGTAAAATGTACAAATGGGTAAATTGCCAGGTGGTTGATTTTGGTTTGGCTTTTGTTTGGTGTTGGTTGTTAGCATCTGACTTTTCTCATATCTAGGCAATATTGCTTTTGTGTTTACAATAGTGTATCTTTACACTACAAAGAATGTGATGACAACATAGAAATACTCATATTATTTGGATATTATGTGGCTAGCTTTGGTAAATAGTATCTCAAGCATGCTAGTATCTAAAAAGGTTAAGTTCAACACGGGGAGATATGAGATTTGCGAACAGGAATGCAAGGGAGCATTTGCCAAAAACTGTTTTGTTTTGATCAGTCATCAACATTGTTCATATTATACTAGTAAATAAATATCCCACTTGCTCTTTGAAAGTTCCATGGTGTCCGGTTCTATATAGCAAAACACAGACATCCATGTTCTAAAGAATGAGTGAAAATAAGGGGGGAAATGGTATATGATAGTACACAAATGCAAAATTTTGTTCCAACAATAAATAAAATATTTGTTGTGTCTCCCTCTTTTCAAAGCATTCCGTTCCCCATTTTTCTATAACCATTAAAAGAAGCAGTTTTGGGAAATAGAAACGAGTTTACAGCCCTGAAACCAACACAGATGAAGATGCTGAATATGGTTTACACATCTATGTGTCAGTGGTAGCTGAGGAGAAAGAACTGAGATGTTTCTGAGGGAAATTGGTTAATAGATAAATAAGGAATATATTGACAAAAAGGTTCAAAATCAGAAAAAAAAATGTCTCATCTAGAAAATGAAAAGTGAGATATTTTTGTCTCACTAATAGCTGTGTTCTGCAAGAGACTTAGGTAAAAAGTATTATAAGAAAAAGATAAATCAACTACAAATTAGAAATTATAAGGAAAAGCTTGCTGAATAAGAATAGTCTTCCTGGTTTTCCTGTGATTTGATTTTATCAGCGCAACAGAAAAATATCTGGAAGAAAACTGTCCTTCCAGTTGCAGAAATTAGCTCCCAGTGTTTAAAATATGGATGTGTTACACAAAGCTTCACCAATCTGTCACGGAATTTAGAAATATTGGTAAATTTCTGCCTTGTCTTTTTTTCTATTGGACTACGTGTTTAGCAGCTCAACATATTTCCTTGGCAAACCCTCCTTTGTTTGCCATTTGTAGTTTTCCTGAGCAGCAGATAGTCTGGGTTCTCAGAGAAATACTCTCTCCCTCAGCCTGCAGGAGAGATGTGTGTTCTTGGCTTGTGAGTACTCGGAATGTAAAACTCTCTTCAGATGTTAGGGAAGACGAGAAGCAGCTGCTGCCTTTCAGAGCACAAATGTAGGGCTTTCAATGCACCGTCTGCCATGGAGCAGGATGGAGCCCATACAATGGAGCCCATCGCACAATACAGATGTATCAAATTAAGGCTCTAACCGATCGGTTTTTGCTTCTTCCTGTGTAATTCAAGCGCTTTGTGATTTGTTAACTCATTCGGCTGTAAAAACGTTATAAATATGCATTATCTGAATTGCTACTCTGAAAAACGGGACCCTGGAGCTGGTGGTAACA
Organism: Falco punctatus; assembly: GCF_963210335.1. Lineage (NCBI taxonomy): Eukaryota > Metazoa > Chordata > Aves > Falconiformes > Falconidae > Falco > Falco punctatus. The sequence continues at coordinate 36,080,848 of NC_137589.1, forward strand.
TCTCTGCAGCAGTGGTGGAATGAGTGAGCACTTCTGTCAGCTGCAGGAGATCTCCCCATTCATATTTAAATCTAGTCCTTGTGCCAAAACAGAAATGCAGACTGTTCATGTGCTCATCTTCTACAGCGTTAAGCATGCATATCTCTGAACCGCAGACAAAAGAAAGCTGTGAATTTCGTTAATGGCCGGTTAAACTGACCAGAAACCACTTTTAGCTACTGCTCCCCAGAAGAGCGAAACAGGTAAGAAAAGCAGTAATACTAGGGTGGTTTCACCTTGGTAATTTTTAAACTCTTTTCACTTTTAGCTTTCTTCTTTTTATCAATTCATCATTTGTCTGCCATCCACTTCCCTCCCTCACTATACAAACCAAATTTCCCCAACAATAGAACTTTTACATAAAATATAATATATATATAAAACTATAAAATAAAATATAATTTTTAAATAAAAACTTTAAGACAGCATATGAACTTCCTTCACTTCTCTTCCCTCTTTCTATCTAGTGTTGCAAAATAATAAACCAAGACCAATGCCCCCAAGTTGCTTTGTAGCTGCTGTGTTATCAGTGTACTCAATCCCGCTGCTTTGTGGACAGCATCTTTGCTAAAGTCTCACAAGAGGGTCTGCATTTTGCTGTTTCCACTCAGCGCAGCAGGTAGGAGGGTGGCCAGCTGGGAAGAGAGAGAAATCAGAACTGAGCTGACATCTGACTGCAGTATCTATGTGAATGGGAGTTTGGGTCCAAACAGTCTCTTACCGTGACAGGATATTCCAGTGTGAAATGCCAGCATGAAATTACTAATTAGGATGCTTTTTAACTTCAGGATATACTGCTAACTTTATAATTTCCTAAAGTCACCATAGTACCACAGAGGTAGGTGCAGAGAGAGGTATTGCTTGCCATTGTGACATTAAATTGTATCAGAGTAATTTAGCAGTCTTTTGTTACGCTTATTTTAATACTCCTGCCTTTTATAGGGATTTATAAAATTCCTGTGCATGGGGGAAAAAAAAAAAAGCCCCAAGCAAAAGATTAAGTGGCTTTTTTAACCTTATTGTGTAAACCTCTAAATTCTTTGACATTACTTACGGTTTCTCATGGTGTGGAAGATCAATATTAGCGTTTCTTCTTGCCCGCAATGCAAGATGTATTACCCAAGGTACATGACATACTACCCAACCAAAGCACCCGCTGAGATTTGTAGGTGGTGTTGGGTTACAACTGTTTTTTCCTGGAGGCTAAAATTGCCTAAATCTTGGCTCTCACTGTGCTGTTTTCCCCTCATTATATATTTAAGAGGGTCAAATCATTCATCATTCTCAATTACTGGGATATAATTCACTGCATGCAATGTGAGCTACAGACCAGATGCCTGAAAAATTCCTGCACTGACCAATAATCTTAGGTCCCAGTACACGTTCTGGTTTTAATACACAGTAACATGTTTGTTTCCTATTGAATTTGCAGAAGATGCATACCCAATCAAAGCTTCCTCAGACAGGTGGTTATCAGAATGGGACACCATCAGGGAGACTCAGAGCAATATAAACATTCTGAGCTCTGTTCCTTTTAACAGCCTTTAAAATGCCAATAACATTTAAAAGGAATAACTTGATTTTATTAAAGGGCAGGATTTGTCATGGAAACTTACAGCTGCAAGGTGTTTACATACATGAATGTCTCTTAGTGGACTGGAAGTCCTTTCCTCTAGTATAACTACAGGTACTAGACAATAAGTGCTTTCATTTTATAAACGTTTCAGTTTGCTTGTAGTCTCTAATGTTTTTGCATAGAATCATTTATTCTTCATGGTGTCACATGGTAAATTCATCAGAGCTAAAACACAGACATCACACTAAAATAAAAACAAACCAAAACAATCTCTGCATAAATGACCCATTCTAGTGTTGGATTTTTTGTTGTAACTTACTGCATCGTACCAACATTCATACATTTCATGCCAATTCCTAATCATGCCAATGAATATAAGGTACTAAAGGAATTTAAAGATTGGGGGGGTTCCTGAGGCAGTGAAGCCTCAGTATCTGGGATTCTCAGGTGGTCAACACTGGTAGTGTTTTGTTCTTTTAAATATGAATCTGCAGCATTAACTTGGTTTGTGTCCAACAGAGTTTTTAAATTAAGTAGTTTTTTTGAAAGCTTATCAGTCAAAAAAAGAGCAGGTGGAAACACACTGGAAGGTGGTTTATCAGGTAAGGTGGCTCTGCACACCAGTGGCCTGGTTTAGCCTAGTTTTCTGGAGACATGGTGTCAGAGCTGAATTTTAAGGACTGATGACAAGGATGACAATGGCCTAATTTTTTGGGTAGCGTAAGTTTTTGGGTAGCCTAAAGAAGAGTGTAAGGAGAGGTACAAATGGTCTTCTAATTTCAGATGGCAGCATTAATGATTCAGGAGCCGTAATGATAGCATATGAGAAGTGCTAGATAGGAGAGAATAAATTGCAAAGGATTTTGAAATTGAAGACAAGTAAAAGGTATTTGATGTGATAGGGAAACTGAGGAGTCAGTGAAAGGATGTTAAGCAAGGGATGACATGATCAAAGTGATGACAAGATAATGATCTCTAGGAATGCTGTGAATAGATGTAAGTGGGCCAGGACTGCATTTGTCAAGGCAAGTGAGAGGGCTGCGGTCGTCGAGGTAAAAGCTGATGACCACATGGGTGAGAAACAGAATTGTAAGAGTTATTAAATGTGCTCACACTGTTCCATGGTTGCATTTTAATCTGTGCTGTTGCTATTTGCAAAGCCAGAACTCAGATGAACTAATCCTTTCAGTCCTTTTTAACTACAATTTTGTGAAATACTGAAATTGTCAAATTAATTGTTCATTGGCAGTCCTAAGATGAAGACAAAATCTCTTTGTATCAACCAAAATTATTTTTTTTTCTCCTAAGATTCTCATTTTTATAAAATATCAGGAGAAATTAAATGCCAAGTTTAACATGGCGTGTACTTTTAACAAAAGCAAAGAAAACTTGGACATTGAAAATTAGAATCTTAGACTTTGATCCTATTCACAATCTAGAGGAGGAGGAGCTTTCATCCAAATTATGTACCTGTAAGGCACTTAGGTATATGTAAGACATATAATGACAATTAGAATTATTCCTTATCTGGAGCAGAGAGCTGAAAAGAAAACTTTCCATTTCTTAAAAAAGTATCTCAATTGCTTACTTAGAACATTCTGGAGCATCAACCCTTCTGAACCTGTCTTGTTGAGTTTTCTCTCTGAGGGTACGTATTAGTTGGACCAAATAGCAGGAAGTGGTGACTGGTGCCCTTGTCAGTTGGGGGAGATGCCAGGTTCCTTTTTTTTTTCCCTCCAAAGAATAATTTATTTATAGATATCAATTGGAATGACTTAGAGGAGAGACTTAGGGAAATCTCTGGCTAGCCCAAATATAAACCAAAAAAATTTCAAAAAGTAACTGGGAAAGTAGGTGGCCATTGCATTAGTGACTTTTTAGTGTCGTTTTGCAAGTGTTGGGTTGGGTTTTTTTTAATCTTTATAGTGGGTGATGACTGAGAGGCTCGTCTAGAATTTAATGTAGAACAGGAGATGGGTTCAGGTGTTTTGACCTGCCCCGTAGAGAAGCTTGCTATTTTCTGTAAAATATAAAGGAAACTCAGCCTTATATGTTCAAAGCTATATGGTAGCAGTGACTACATTTTTTCCCATTACATTGAATCAGCTGTGACTCACCAATTCTTTATGACTTGTTTTGTTTCTGACTACCTCTAGCATATAATCAATATAAATTGTCTCAACCTCCCTCCTTCTATGCAGGGACCATGTGGGAGAAATGAGCCCGGAATTTCTTACAGAAAATCCTATGTTGACTCAGATGTTTCTTCTTTGTTTCTCTGACAGTAATGTAGCATTGACATTTTCCATGACTGCTAGTGTTTTCTTAACCAGGAAACTTGGGCACCTAAAACCTGTGTTTCAGAATGTATGTTAATATAATTAAAATAAAAGGGAATATTTGAAATATATATCTTTTTAAAAAAGAAGGATCCATGGTAAATTCATGAACATGAATAAACCTGATGTAGTTAGCTGCCATATATGAGGAAAATTCGATTAAACAGAAATTGAAGAATTTGACTTGCTTTTGAACATGACAGTGTGTCATGTGACATTTTGGCTCAATATCTAGTTTCCAGTTGTCAGATAAAGATGATCATTTGCAGACAGCCCTCATTCCCTCTGGCCTGTATCACTTCTGTCATATGTGTGGTGCTTTGACTTTATTTAAAGTAAACTGTGTATGGAACAGCATAGCCTTTTCCTTGTCCTCTTACTGCAGGCTCTGCACATGTTGTTCTGTCACAGCTGCATGAGAACTTACCATATTTCCAAATGTCTGTAGGAAATATGATGATGTAAATGCTATCAGGACTGAATGGTGATGACTTAGGAAAAATTAAGTTGGGTTTGATTCAAATAGTGGAGCATGATATTAAAAAAATAAACCAACCCTCAGTTTTGGCTACTTAGTCCACACCTTCCCCAACAGTCATTCTAGCTTTTTTCCCCTTTTAGTGACAGATAGCGTGGTTTACAAAAAGCATAAAATCTTTTATAGTAGCTACTTGTTTTCAAACAGAAATTGAAACCCTGAGATTGCAGGAGGCTACACTGGGAGATTTACAAGAGTAAGGATTAATCAAATTGAATAAGGACTTCAGTTTTCTTTGGGAAACCTATGCCATGGCATGTAACTGCAGCATTCCCTGAATGTAGTTCACCAGTGGGTTTGGGGGTTTTTGTTTGTTTGTTTGTTTGTTTTTAATAGCATATAATGAAACCCAAACTGGTTAATATTAATATCTGTAATACTGAAATGAACTTTGAAGATTACCCTGCTGTAATGTTTAGGTAAACTGTTAAGTTTAACCTGAGATCTTATTGAGAAATAAATATTAAGCACAACAATTAAATTTCCCAGCATTTCCTAGTTTTCAGTATCAGGGATTTCTAACTCTTAAATACCAATGGAAGTGCTGTCACTTGATTAAAATCTTTTCATAGGATGTATAAAATAGTTCTGCACTATTATTTCAAAGGTTTGGCAGCATGCATTAAGTACTGACACTTCTAAAAATAATTTTGTTTAAAAAAGAATTGCATAAGTTTTCCATTTAAACAAGAATGAGGAATGATACAATGACATTTGCTATGAATAAAAAAAGACTTTTGCTTCTCAGTTTGAAATTAATTATATGGATTTTTTAATGCTACTTATATTTGTTTTAAGACCTATGAGGAAATGTATGATGATAACTATAATAATGAATAATCACTTTACATAAATATACATAAAATTCCTTCAAGTATTGTAATTAAGCATTTAAAGATACATGCTTTTCACTTCATCTCTTACATATAACATAAATAGATTAATTAATGAATAAGCAAGTTGATAATTGGACCATGGGATCTTTCTCTGAAGCTTTTTCATTATGTTCTAAAAGTTGTAGCCATAGGTACTAGAGAGCCCAAACATTCTCCTCATAAAGCGGAATTCTATCATTAAGGTGAGGGTTTCTGCCAAAACTTGCCATCTCCCATCGATGGCAACGAAGTATGTGCAATTTGGTTGTGAACTAGCCTCATCATCTGTTTTCTTAGGATTTAACTCAATTTCACCTTGTAGTTTGTGTATATATATAAATATATATATATATACGTATGATAGATGTATAACTTATTGTGCAGGCTGTTGAGTTTGTTTTCATATTTATTCATGCTGCTTTGGTCTCTTTTATTACCCATTCAGTGGCTTTAGGAAGTAGTAGGAAAGCCCCATCCTCTTCAAGGGCTGCACATTGCTCAAGAACAGGAAGAAGCAGTAGATATTAAGCAACACTGTGCTCTATTTCAGGAACTGATTTCACATTGTTTATGTATCTCTGGGTTTTTTTTTTTTAAATGTCAAGGATTATGAAGTATTGTAAAATACTAATGTCCAAGCATAATCTAATGTTCTGACATTTACCTGATTCTTTGGTTCAGGTCTGAATACAGCATTGTTTATTTTTGGTTGAATATAAGGGTTGGGTTTAGGAACTTACATGTCAGCAAATTTTGATATTCTTATCTGTATTGCTTGGCTATAAAGCCCATGTACTTTAAAAATGTATTTTCATTACCGTATTATGTGAACACTTGATAATATTAAACGGTTGTTACCTCAAAAACCATTTGCAAAATACTGCTATATGGAGTTTATAGATGGAAAACTGAGATTTGGAAAGGCTAAAGTCCTCAAAAGAGTTTAGGTATTGACCTCCTTCAAGACATAACTCCTGCTGGACCCATGATCATATTAACCTGTTCACTTCCTTTAACAAGTTAAGATATATTGTGGATATGGGAGAAGCAATAGATACGGAGTGTGTTGTCTTCAGGAAACTGTCAAAGAAAGCTAAAGGAGACAGCAGCTACATTGCAAAATGGGATTATAGTCTTGGAAAACTGGAGAAATATATATTGATGCCTGATTATAGTGAATATCGGACTGATCTTGGCTCAAAAGTTAAGCTGGGGGAGGGCAGGGGGTGGAAAGCAAGTTCTATATTGACAAATAAGACCTACAAAAGGTGTAAGTACTTTTTCCACTCTGCTTGGTTTGGGCAATGTTTCATTGGACTCCTGTGTTAACTTGTAAGCCTTGCAATTCAAGGTGCAATCTGGTTTTAGAGAATCCAGAGAGCAGTATTATATGAAGTTTCTTCCACTGTGGTTTTTTTTTATAGTCTATGACTGTATATCAGATGTCCTTAGAAAAACAGGGTCATGAATCCAGATCTTGCTGTTCTGAAGCAGTGACCCGTTCACTAGACATAACCGTAATACATATTCTTCCTGTTATTTGGCCATGGTCCAGACTGGGTTACATTGTTTTCTTTAAATAGATATCCTTAGTCTCTCTCTGAGTTTTTAAGGGTAATTCTGGAGGATTTTTTCCACTCCAAAGATTGATTTTTCACAAGGGTCCAGTGCAACCTATCGTACACGAAATATGAAGTCATCAGGAAAGGGGGCACACAGGGTAGACTTCACTGTCATCAGGATGCTGATGACCTAGGGCTCTGTGATTTATTTTCATTAAACTCTATCAGTGAAAGGTCTCCTCTGTCTCTGCCTTCGCAAAGTGTCTGTGAAATTGGATTTGGATGACAATGAGCTGGCTAATGCTCTGACTAGGAAAAGCAGACACTGCTTATTTGGGAACTTGAGATTCATTCTTATCTGTAGGGAGCTTCACCAAAGGTTCTAATTGTTCACTGAGATCTAATAGGCTTGGCGGTCAAGAATGGGGTTTTGACATGTATTTGGGTAGTTATCTAAATATTTTACATGGAACTTTGCACTTTGCAATGCTAATCCAAGTTTACGTACCTGCCCGGTTGATTACTGTAGTGACCTTATGTATTGTTCTTTCTGAAGGCACAGAGGGCACTCGGGTATCGCTGCGAGCTGTGAGGCAGCGTGCTACCCTGTGGCTGTTGTACAAAGTAAGGGTGTTGTGTGACATCGACTCTTCGGGCATTCCCTTGCCTTTTCAATTATTTTTTGTAGAAGTGCAGTGGATCCTTAACAGTCTTACATGGTTTAGGTCCCATTGCCTACACAGATCTTTGTAGACTGCTGATCCAGTTGGCTGTACTTTAAATGTCTTGGTTGTGGCAAGTGAGCCTTCTCAGTGGAAGAACAATGATCCTTTAAGGCATAAATCGTAACCTGTCTCTCTTCTCATGAAGGTAAAACTAATTATTTTACTCTAGTAATTAAATAAAAATAGAAAGCTGTTCTTAAATATTTTGCGTGTATCCCTCAGGAAAAAGTTGTTGTGGGGGTTTGGTGGTTGGTTTTTTTTTTTGTTTGATTTTATTTTGTTTTCTGAAGGGTCTTTGTTGTCTCATTTTACTACAATAATACTTTTTTAATAAATATTTTAAGATTTTTTTTTTTTTTTGCTTTGCCCTGGCAGCAGAATAGCTGGAAGGCATCCAGATTGACATTCTATAGGTCTAGCCAACACCTCATAGAAAGTAAAGAGCATCCAAAACTATACAGGTAATCCACTCTATCATTTTTAGTGATTTTCTGAAGTTACATGGAATAAACATTTCCCAGCTGGGAATCACAACCTTTTTTTCTCAAGAGCATATACTGTTTAAATGAGCAGAATATCTTGAAATGAACATTTCAGTTACAGTAGCACCAGGCCCAAGTCTGTTCACATAGTTACAGCCAAATTACTCGTTTTAAAAAGTCATCAACGAGAGCACATTACAGGGTCATATTTTGTTGTCAATTTTTTCTTCCAGGTAGTGTCTTGTGCTCCTCCTTTCCATAATCTACCTGGCTGCAGGTGGCTGGTTGCCACTATTAAAAATAGATGGTTTTTATTGTATTTTTTATTTTACTTTTGAAGTACACATCCCTGTTCAAGATGGGATGAAGACCATATTATCAGACACTGAACACTAAGCTTCATGCTTAAAATGTGTATAACTTAAACTTACATGGATTTAAAGGCTTCAATACAAGTTCTTTACTGTATTGGGGGTGTGCTCTGCAGCATGGAAACCAGTTACTATGATGATAATAATTTTCATTCCCAGTTCCTGCAAACCAGTGTTGACATCAATGTGTCATGCAGCAATGTATCATGTATATGTGGCAAATAGCAAATTAACAAGGCTGTAGCGGAGCTATTTATTTTGACAGCTACCACCTAATTCCTATATGCTTTGTTTACTATACAGATATTTCAAGAAATATTGGAAGTAGCTGTATGTTCAACAGTGGTGGTGTTTTATTGTAGGGTCTTCAACTTGTGGAATTGGTCAGAAAAGGGGAAGATCTGTTTTGCTCCAATCCACACTGTTATTTTGGCAGGAATAGGCATTATAGAGAATGTATACTAAATAGAGATTGAACCATAGACAAATAACTGCTTGCTCTCACTGCGATGAAAGATACAGCTTTAAGACAGACAAATATAATGGTAAGAAGATAATGGGAGTGCATTATCATCCTGCAATTTAATTTAGTGTAGTCAAATATTAACTGTTGAATGAAAACTGACACAGCACAGATTTATCGAGTGAGGCAGCAAAGTACATCAGAAATTACTTCTTTGGAACCAATGGAATTTTCTTCTTGTCTACATTCACATTAAAATCTTTAATTTTAAGTACCCTACATTTCTGTACTTGTCTTGAAAGATTTCATTAATATTTTCTTTAGAATTAATCAACAATTATTGATATCCAAGTAAATATTCACAAAATATTTACTTTATAAAATTACTAAAATTCATATTGATTTATGTATGCTTGTTAATGTTCATTCTAATGCATAATTTTGTAAATTATTTTGTAAACATGCAAATATACTATTTGATAAAAGGACTTGGTAGCACCTAGTATCATTATAACACATCACGTAATAATCATTATAACACATCACGTAATATGCTACTCCTGCTGGTGTGGCAAACTGTGAGATAATATACTACTTGAGATACCTTTAAAGTTATTTTCATGTTGATTACTATTATTTTTTCTGGTTTATTCTTAAAATCTTTAGTACCAAATGCAATTATCTCATGGCCAGCACTGTGGTGCCTTGGTTTCTGCCTAAATCAGGCAACATAACATAACAGATTATGTATGAACTTCTCACAGTATGATCCTGATTTTCTTAAGTTAGGTACCTAGACTCCTCATGCAGCTAATCTCAGATTAATGTGTATGCACCCATGACAAGTAGATGAGTAGGGAGTAAGGTTTAGCTGTGATTAAAGATAGCTGAAGGAAGTGCTAGACAGAGTTTAATCCTATTACTGCCACACCTGTTTACCAGCCAATTTTATAACAGTAAGAAACCATAAGCTGCAGTAAAAGCCTTTTATATATATATATATATATATATATATGATACAAATAATTTGTCTAATAAATAAAATTCTTTCATCTGAAATAATTTCTCCCTTGGCATAGCAATCATTAATTACAGAAATCTTTGAGGTTTTATACAAATATCAGAAAAAAGTTCAAAAGTAGTCCTTAAAATATCTGCTCTGATCTTTACAGTTGCTTTTGTCATTAAAATGACTTCCATTTAAATAATACATGGGAGAAATTCCTCTACCAAGTTTCTAGTGTAATGAACTAGTTGAGAAAATCTCAGCCTTTTTGTTTTGGAAGCCAGAATGTATATTTTTATTTAAGCACTCTGTTACTAGGAAAATCAATTATGCAGATGGGTTAAGTTTCTGGAATTCTGTCACAGTACCTACTACTACAAAAGACAGTGTGCTCAAAAGGAAGTTATTGCTATTTTTCACAGCCTGACTTTTAACGAAGTCCTACATTTTTTTGGCTCATCAGTGAGGTATGTTTTGGTTTTTTTAAGGCAGTGAAGCTAACAGCTTGATAGCTAATGTTACACATTTATCCATGAAAATGAAATTTCACACACACATTTGCCCTATGCATAACACAGCATAAAAATATGATTCTAAAGTGAAAAAATGTAGACAGCTGTTTTTCTTCTCCATTTTGTATATGAATACACATAGTAAGTGGTAGTTAGTCTTACTGGTTTAAATTGTTACTCTGTGTACATGTAAGACTGGGGACTGATCGGTGGCACTTCAAGCAAAGAGCAGGAAATTTTAAGTAGAATAAGAATTCCTTATATATATGTCCATTTATATGTGCATTTATTATGTTTTTGTAATTTCTACAATTATGCTACTGTAAGAAAAAGCAGTAGGAGTTTCTTCTGAACATCTCAGTTGTTTTTCTACATTGAATATACTTTTTCAGCTCAACTGCACTTTGATGCCTTCAGGCCTCAGTTCTGGTAACGCTGCCATCCTACTGTCCATTGACCAGCCATGACTGACCTACTTTTGATCCTGTGGTATTCACCTGACTTCTTTGGTTTTTGCCTATATTGCAAGCTCTTTGAGACAAGACTTGTTTCTTTTCTTGTGTCTGTAAGACACCTAGTGTTGAGGAAAAAAAGTTGGTACTTGTAAATGGTACTTGAAAGTGCTACCTTTAGCTGTGTACTGTTGTTTACAACACAGTGCCTTGCTATAGAAGTTTTAGTTTGTGGATATTTTGTATTCAAAGTTGCAATCAAACTGATACGTTTCCATTGTTTTCACTGGCAAAATAATTCCTAAAAGTTTGGGTTGCTAATCAGACTATCATCATTTTGTAACAATTGTCCAGAAGCTCTGCCAAGAAAAACATCTTCTGTATATTCATTGGGTCACAAAACCCAATTATTTTGATTAAATTGATAGTAATTTTCTATGATTGTATTTGAACACCTTTTGTTTATTTCTTGATACAACTTAATTTCTTATGTTTTCCTCATGAATTTTGAAGTATTGTGTATGGCTGTGGATACAGTGTGGATATGAGTATTCATTTGTGAAGACAGTTATTTTTCTTGACAGAAAAAAAGAAAAATTGAATTCAAAAATTTACAGCCATGACATGGGGCATGAGTGGGCTGCTGGACTTGAAGGCTCAATACTGCAAAATGCAGAATGTCTGTAGTGCACGTTGAGTTGAACGGGAGCAGTGGTACATATTTGAAAAGCAGGGATTATTTATAGGAAGTGTATACATAGATCTGGTAAATAGCTTTGTTAAGTAAAAGCTTAATTGATTCTCTTATTTCCACATACTATAGAGAATTTGATCTCCTAGTTCTTCACGCACCCTTTAACCCTAAAGAAAGGCAAAGTGTTGTTTGGAATGATTCTAGCAAAAAATAACTGTAATTACTATATGTTAACTTAAGGGAAATTGATCAAACAGTAAGAAAATGTCCTTAAAGTAAGGTCTGTTTGACTTTTTTATGACTGAAGATTTCATTCTTGACTTTGAAATGTGAATGACTTGCTATATTTCAAGTGAAAAGAAGGTGGGACAAAATACTTAGAAATTAGTCATCCTTATAGTGTCCCTGCAAAAATGTTTGACAGCTGTATATAACCAAATACACATTTGGGTAGTGAATACAACTGTCAGATATTTTGCAGGAGTTGTGAAATATTGGGTTATTTCATTCTTCCCAGTGCTATTCACATACAAGCAGGCATAACATTTTTGTAATGTCATGAACTTGATCTCTTGAGAGAGTATGAGTTAGCCCTAGGATACAGTACTCATTTGTTTTGCTTGTCTTAACTCTACCACATGATCTTACCAGCGATCTGCTGATCAGCTGAGACAGTAAAATATTTTGGATTTTTGTACGATCAGTGTGTGTATTTCAAAGGAAAGCAGCTAGCCTGCAATCTCCTTCTGCCTCATTCAAGTGAGAAATACTACTGCATGATTCTTAGTAACTGTGTGTAGTACAGTACCGTTTTGTTCAGGGTAAGTGCTTAGGTCCTTTAAATGCGTAAGTCAAACCATAAGCTGATTGTTTAGTAAGACATAAGTACGCAGAAATCATCATATGACTCCAAAATGCATCACAGACATTTGCCTACATGATATTTTCCACCATTACTCATGATTATCAAATGTATGAAAAAGTTTCTTGCTTTCAATAGACTTGCAGTTGCTTCTGAGGGAAAGGTGACAGGCTGGTGCCCCACAAGTGCATGGGAGTGCATACTGTAGCTTCTACTGGACTTGAGCATGGATTTACTTAAAAATCTTTTATTATATTAAAATATTAGAAAAATATCTGTTACGTACAGTTGGAGGATATGCCAGATAATAAATAAAACCCAAGTACATGGTAGAAGAGGAAGTTAGTAAAATGATATGTTGTAAGACCTTTTTCTTTCATTTTATATTTCCAGGTAAAACCTCAGACTGACAATCGTTCAAAAGTGCATGCAACAGTTCCACCAGAGGTTATAGCTTATCTCTGTTGATATATCCTGACACTGCTTTCACCGTCTCATCAATGTCTGTTATTGAGCAAAATCCCAAGAATTACTGGTTGACAGCACATGCTTTTAGAACCAGAAGCTTTAAACTGTGATTAGTGATGGTTTTAATTAGAAGAGGTGAAGCAAGTTACAAGTACTACTTTGATAGCTGCATTTCCCCTGCTGGCATTTACATTTTAAAACTGGAGGGTTTCTTAAGTAATAACTTTTTAAAGTCTACTATATAGCTTAGTCAGAAAAGATAACTTTTCCTTTTTTTGTTTAGGTATTGGCTTCATGCTGCTGCCAGTCTTCAAATAAGATCATGTAAAATTGTTTTAATCTGAGATTTAACAGGAGTGCTTTTAAAAGTTTTCATGCTAGGGAAGACATTTTACATTTCCTTAAATATCATTTATTGTATTAAAATATTAGAAAACTGTCAGGATTTTTATCAACACGGAAATGTTCAGACTTTGTACGTGGTAATGAAGAGTAGTGACATCCCTTTATAGGGATGTTGCTTTTTGTTTAAAATAAACTGTACTATCCCTCAGTATCATAATTTCATATAGTAATTCAACGCCTAAATCTAAATTCTGCCACAGAAGTGAAACATTAAAATAATTTTATCTGTATTAAATAAGGTCCGACATTTATTGTGTTCTAGATATCATAAAATAAATCCTGTGCATAGTTGTGTTTCATTCTTCTTAGGGCTTTATTTCATGCATTGTTCCTGAAATCATCAAGACTTCAATGATTTCCTTGAAGCCGGTTGCTATAGTACTACTTACATAATCCTGTAGTGTTATTTTAGCTAACTAAATAACTTTCCCTTAGGCAAGTGGGATCAAAGTTCTTTGTGCCTTTAGTTATTGTCAGTAACCAGGACAGTTGTTTTTTCAATCTGCGCTAAGCAATATTTTATGATGTTTTGCTTGAAGTCACACAGGATATCTTTGTCTCTTGAGACGTGGGGAACTCCCTCATCACTTAAGACAATCTCTAAGTATCACACGTACCATCTGCATACGTTCACTTGGTATCAGTATCTGAAGTTAAGTATCACGATGAAAGCTCTTTGTGATTTCCTATTTTCCCATAGTTGTTCTAATAACCTAACTTTTGGTGGATAAAATGAATAACAAGATTCAGGAGTTAATGATTCTAAAGGAACATCTGTTAGAAGGACCTTCATTACCATACATTTACAGGGAAATGAGAACATAAGGCAAGACAGAAGCTGATGAAGAGCCTGTTTGGCTTAAGTAAATGAATAATGTGGCCTAGGAAAGAGGATAGGCTTTTCAGTCGGGTACTAAGCATTACATTGGTTTTGGCAGTTAACCCCAGATGTTGATCTGGTCTCAGCTGCATTGTTCTGTCCTTTTTTTAAGCCAGTGTCATTTATTCATCCTGGCAGGATCCATTTTTCCCTTTATTTTTCCAAGGCATCAAACCCAGTGTATTCTATTCAGTAGGCTTAAAAAAATACTTGTCCCTCCATTTAGAATGTTAAAATGGTTACCAGCCTAAAATTAAGTTTCTTAAATCAACTTTATGCCATGCTGTTGCGTCCAGTGAATGAGCAAAGAAACATCAGTGTCTTTTGAACTAAGAAAAAGAAATCTCAAAGCTGTTTGCATAATGCATCTTTTTATTTCCCCCTCTTTCCCTTTATGATCAACTATGGTAGTTAAAAATGCATTTTGTGTAAGTGGTTCTAGACACACAAGCTTTCGCACAACAGGCACTCTGATACAAAAAAAAACAATTGTAACAATACTTTTCACACAGTGAAAGCTAAAGCACATTTGTTAATCACTCAGTCTCAGATTTACTATTTTGCAGCTAACACTTTTATTCTGACATGGCAAACAACATATAATGAAATAAAATTATGTCTCTAGATAGATCTGGTATTTATAATGAAGAGACAAGAGTCACTTGTGAAGTTCTCACTGATGCTAGCTCTGCATTATAGAGCTGATTTTCTTAACTCTTTATTACCCCAGAGATACTAAGCTTCTGAAATTGGCCAAGTTCCTTTTCTTCCACAGACTAGGCATTTCATAAGAAGTTTGATAGAACTAATACAAAGAATTTTAAAACTTGAGCACTATGAAGTGAGTTGTGGTGTGTTTTTCAATCAGTTTGATCTGGGGTATGGGGTGTGTGTGTCTGTCTCTGTGTGTGTGTTGGGTGGGGAGTAATGACTTCATGACAAAATTACAGCTGAAAAAAGACAAAATTTTTTTTTTCCATAGCTTGTAGTAAGGAGACCCTTAAAAATGTGTCTCTGAAAGTTCACAGGATGTTTTAAAGAACATGTCATAAAGCCTGTGCAAAGTGACTTTGCATCTTTTGACTGTAGCTGGTTTTCCAAGGTAGAGAGTTGATTGGAGATGGGGAAAATGTGGTAAAGAAGGAGATACTAGAAAAGACATGTCTATGTGTAGCATCACATTCGGTTCTCTGTAGTCATTCCTGTTGTTTAGAAGGCGGAAGAATACTGAACCTTTTCTATGTAGACGAAAAGCCTCCAGTCTCTGCTGGTATTCCTCACCACCAGCTGCTCTCCCCAGTTCTCATGGCTGTTCTGATTTACTCCAGCCTTGAATTCCAGCTTGAACAACTTCCCCATATCCAGCTTCTGAGTCTAAATTTTCTTTTAATGCTAAGCAAGCCTGTGTGAGCCATTTCTGTTTTGTCGTTGGGTATAGTAATATTGTTGCCATTTGTTTTGAAGGTGGCATACCCTGGCTCAACGCTTGTAATTTCTTTATGACCAGCCTGATCCATTTTGCTTCATTTTCAGAATTGGATAAGTTCCTTGATATGAGAGGCATCAAACTTGCTTTCCAGGGCTGTGCCGAGCAATTAAACTGAGAGTTTTCAGGCCAATTATTTCTTGTTATTTCTCTGCTTTGCTGAATAATAGACTCAGTTGATATCGCCCAGTGGTGGCATTATCACA
Organism: Falco punctatus; assembly: GCF_963210335.1. NCBI lineage: Eukaryota > Metazoa > Chordata > Aves > Falconiformes > Falconidae > Falco > Falco punctatus. Next base: position 36,096,789 of record NC_137589.1, read on the forward strand.
GAACACTGCACGTTCATTTTCACTTACATATAATTATTAAATCTTAGAGTAATTGTAAAGATGAATTTCAAAACTATTTTATGCATATGCTGAAAGAATTGTTGCTTTATTATTAAGATAATATTTTTTTACTAGATGCAATTCTATCTTCCATAGTTTTAAAATTTTCTATTACTTTTGTAATTCTTGAAAATATGATGTTTTCTTCTTTTGGTCAAAGGAAATTACTTAATGGGAATAATGACCGTGTGAGCAATTTATTATCTCTTACAATTCATCTTTAGAATATGTTTTAGTCAGTTTAAAGAAATATTGCTATTTGCCACGAGGGAGTAGAACCAGACCAGCATTATTTCCATTTCATAGTGGAAAACTTTTAAAACTTTTAAAATTAAAAGATCAGTTTCAAAAATATTTCATCAGATTTTAAACTTTTGACAATCTCACTAGTCACAAGATTTCTGCAGTGGCTGCAATTCCCTTCCTGGGATAGTTATTCACTCAGGAATCTGATTGTTGACTTGTAAGAAAATTCAAGACTAGTATTACATCTAAAATTCAGTAGTGATGATTACTTATTTACCTCTATCATTACAATAAACACAATTGGGTAATGGCTACTATCAAGTGCTAAGTTTTAATGTAAAATAACATCTACCTTATGTTTTCAGAGTTTTCAAGAAATGTTATAAAAGTAGCGTGTCAAGACATGGAACTTGTGACGGTGTATTTTGCCTGATTATGTGCTCAGTAACGTAGGAAATTGCTGATACATCGACAGATAATTGTGTTTTGAATTTAGAGATGTTCTTTAAAGGCAGTAGATAAAGATCTTGGGAGGGCACAAGAACATGAGTCAATATTTCTACTTCTAAATAATTTTCTAATTTGCAGCTTAAAATGTTTCCAGTTGTTCTAAATCTTTATAGTAAGCATATATGGGCATATGTTGTATGGGCAAAAAAATAGATATATTTTATTAATTTATAGTAATCCAGTACCTTTATTTGTGTTTCCTTAACACTGAGCAGGTTTTTCTTAGAGTGCCTCAGTCTTCACTACAGGTAGAAAAGTAAAGCACCACTAGATTTCTTTTTTACCAGTCCAGAACCTTCTGCAAGACTTGAAGTCCAGAAAATAGCAGTTGAGCAGTAGTTGTAATTGCCACTTCTGTTGTGTTTTGAAGTAAAATTAGTTTTGCAGGTATAAGAAAAAACATTATTTCAACAGGTATTAGTAATTTAGTCTGGGTTTTGTGTGTGGTTTTGTTGCCTGGCTGTATTTTTTTCTGCTGCCACCTTTTTCTAGATAGTGGATCGAATTTCTCTTGTAAATAGGCATGAGTCTATTGACGTTATTAGTAGTTCAGGTGTTTATACCTAAAGAGAATTTTATCCTCTTTACTGTCAGTTTATAGCAATGTTCAGTGTATCTGGTAATGGTGTTTTCTGAATGCAGACTGAGGATTGTTATAGGAGCTGCATTATATAGCTAAATGTTTTCTGGTTTTGAATGCCTGAATGCTCATTCAGATTATCTTTTACTCTTCATCAAAAATTAACAAATTACAGTATAAACTCTATGGACCATAAACCCCCTCTTTCCTTTGTTTGCACAGCAGCTAATGCAGAGAAGTCCTGGTTCATGGCTTTTGGACAATAGACTGTATATAAAAATAATAACAATTAAATTCAATTTCAGAGTGAATAGATTATATGCAGTCGACATCCATGACGAGGGGTTTTGCTCTATTAACAGACATGTTAGGTGAAATGGTAGTTACTTTCATTTGATTAGAAGCATTGCATTTCTCTATCTTGAAATTTGCCTTCATACATCGCTTCCCATTCTGCTACTGCTGTTGAGGCAAAGCTAATGAAAAAGAACAAATGATAATATACAATGGAGATCAACACAAATTGTAATCATTTGGCTTTGCCAGAATAAGATGTGCTGACCTATTATTGGAGTCTGGAGTCTACTCCTTTTTCTGATGCCTGCCATTGTATTAGTGCTCTAGCTTTTCACATTAAGGAGGCCCTGATGCTGATTTTTATGCTAGTTTTACACATATTCACATGGGTGGCTTTTTTTATTTACAAAGATATGAGTGAGGAATGCCTCTGTGGATTGTTATTTGTCCTTTATTGGTCTGATTTTTTTAGAATTACTACATTTCACACAAATTACTACAGAGTCTACAAGTCTTTCCAAATAAATACTGATTGTCCCACAAAACGGTTGGTGGAAGGACACACTATCCATGTTACTGCCATTTAAGATCTTTACACAACACCAGAATGTGAATGCAATTCCAGTATTTCTCCCTGCTTTTCAAATTATTCCTCCTTAACATGGGGGCCATCCACAACTTCTTCATGGCAGAGTTTATGCACATTCCCAGAGTGAAGACAGGTGCAAATTAATCTTTTTCTCAAAGTCAGGGTTTTAACCAGTCCCCTGCTTTTGCATAACATGCTGAAATAAGGAGGCATTCAATGTGATTGCACTTTTGGCTGGTAATACTCTATGCAGCAGAGAGCCTCAGTAAGTACATGTGCACTGTCTTTAATTGTGTGGCCAAAAGCACTGGTGGAAATTAGAAGATTCTTATTTCTTGCGTATAAAACCAAACTAATTTTTCCATCCCTGCAAGCAGTGAACTCTGACTTATCAGCCTTCATTTCTTGTGTTACTCTAGCAGCCTTGGTCTTGTTAAAAGCATGTAGGATGCTGTTAGAAAGGGGGATCATCCACTGAGACCTCTCTCCTTTAAGAAATTTGCTGATAGTAAGATGCAGGATGGAACTAAGATTCTAAACCGTCGGCTCAAAGATAATCAGCAGGCAGATCAAAAAGTTGAAGAATAAATTGGAGAACAGCAGCAGTATGCTGAGCTGTTATCAAAAGCCGTGGACCCTGAATAAATGTTTCACAGGATAATGTCAGAGGCTAGTATCATGTCACGTTTAAGAACGTGTCCCAGTTGGTTTTGCTGTACCAGAAGTACTAGATTTTCAATACTTGCAGTTTTTTAAAACATTACAGTATAAAAATTGGTGAGTAGATTTTTACTTATCCCATTATATTGTTTGCCCTTTATTGAACATGTCCAGGGAAAATAGGACTAGCTCACCTTGCCTATTTGCATATGAAATATTCTGTGGTTCTGCTAGATGTAGGCTCATATCTGTGGCAGTACGTTAATACCTGAAATCTTTGTTCTTCAGCTAAGTTGACTTTTAGCCCCTTTTTTGGCTTCACACTTTATGTGCCACTTTAGTAAGAGACATCTACCTGTACATATATTTATTGTAGTCTTAATTTATCTCAGCATTCTATTAAAATCCGCATAATTTTTGCCCCACAGCTAAGAAGAAACCAGATTAATTTTTCTAAAATATTATTTTCCTTGGAGAGTTATTGCTCTGTGTGTGTATCTGTATGCATTGAGCAATATTTACTTCTGTGATATGGCCTGTGTATGGATCCTGGGAAAAGCTTGTAATTCCAGAAATTGTCTGTATATTTGCAGTGTATTTATTTCCTATTTAAGCATTATCTGTAAGGAAGAAAAGATTATCATTAATTTATTCTTTTTTTTTTTTCCCTCACTGAATAGTCACAGGAGAAGAAAGGTAAATTTTAGCTTTTCTCTTTTTGCTAGTCGAGCCATTCTTATGGTGGTGATTATATCTCCCACTCTTTGGTTTTGCTGATCTTTTCTCTCTGAGTACGCTACCATAACAGTCCAACAGGCAGCTCCCAAGTGGGGACAAAGGATGCTCTTCTTGTTGTCTCTGTTCCTAAATGGAGGGAACAGCTGGTGAACCAACCCAGATAGCGTACCCCCCTCTGAGCACACAGCTTGGTCTCCTCATGCCACTGCTACCTGTGCATGGTGGCCACAGGAGGCCATCAGGGAGAAGGAGGAGGTGTGAAGGAGTGCAGAAAGACGTGTTCCTCACACCCATCCTTGCCTGTCAAAAGCTCAGAACAACTGCTCTCTGAGGAAGTAGGGCACAGAAAGCCTGCCCTCAGGTTCTGCTAGTTCTGGAGGGAAGAGCAAAACCATCCCAAACCTACGTTGCTTAGAGGAGAAGAGAAAGGGAAGGGGCATCATGGCACAAACCCATGATTTGTTCTGTTTTAACATGGTGGCCATCCACACCTTCTTCATGGCGGAGTTCATGCACATTCCCAAAGTGAAGGCAGATATAAATTAATCTTTTTCTCAAAGTCAGGGTTTTAACCAGTCCCCTGCTTTTGTATAACATATACCAATATAAGAAGGCATTCAATGTGACTGCACTTTTGTCTGGTAATACTCTTGCACTTCTGGAGGGAAGTCCAGAACTCTGCATTAGCTGCTGTGCAAGCAAGGGAAAGAGGGGGTTTATGGTCCAGAGAGTTTATATTGTAATTTGTGCATTTTTGATGAAGAGTAAAAGATAATCTGAATGAACGTTCAGGCATTCAAAATCATGCTGTATTATCTGCATGCAAGGTAGGGCAGGAGGGACAGCAGAGCTTCCAGAGGGGAGAGGAGGGATGGCTCCGGCACCCGCCGAGCTCCCCACAGCAGCAGAGCAAGGGCTGTGCAGCTGGGACCTGGCTCCAGCGGGCGGGAGATGCTCCCCCCTAAAATCTCTTTTGTAAGGGTGATTAGCCGAGAGCCCTGTTGCTACTTAAGAATTCTGTTACATACAATATTAAATACATTTTAAAGCGGCTGCAAGAGAGCTGGGCAGCTGAGAAATTGTCTTGTAAACATTTTCCATTTGGTATTTATTTGTTATTGCTTTTGTTTTGCGCAAATATTCTTGTGGTTATAATCTCTTTCTTGGTAGTATTCCCCCATGATCTTATTCACAGTGGTGCATTATAACAAGAAAATGGACATTCTTGTACAGGTTGGTATGTGCTGGTTTTTTTGACAATAATAATGAATGAGTACTTCTATTTCTGTAGATGCCTAGGTTTTAAATATTTTTATGTATTTTAAGTATTTGTATGTTTCTTTTGGATAGATTGTGATTACTTTTTTAATTTTTTTTTAAATTTTTTAAATTTTTTAATTTAATTTTTTTAATGTAGCATGAAACACTTCCGTAACAGTGTCAGACATTTTCTAGTTTAATATTAAAGTGGAAATATTAATAAGCCACACAGAATTAGAAAACAGAACTGAGTTAAATCCCCAAAGTCAGCACGATTAGAAAGAAGGGTGAAATGTCAGACCTGGCATAACCCACTTCATTATGCCTTGTTTTCACAGTGCTCACGCAACAGTGGATGATCTTAAACATCCTAATTGAATAATTATGACTTGGGATGCTTTGCCTTAGGGCAAAGTTTTAGCTTTTCCTGATGTGGCAAATAATGTTCCATGTCATTTTGCATTAAGAAACACAGTAGCCAAGCTCCGTATTATGCACCGGTAGTTTTAGACAATCAGCACATAATTGTCTGCAGTATCTAGTTAGAAGACTACCCTCCATAACACCTCTATGGAAAGCTGGTGGATATTTAAAGAGACTTTCACATATCCTAAATCTGGTTGATGTCTGCAAACCTTTGCATCAACACCTTGTGTATTTTTAGCAGAAATAACGATACACCCACAAATAATGCTGGTTCTTTGAGGCATTTGTGTCAACTTGTTATGCAGGTTGGTTTGTTAATATAGCTAAGAATTGGACCTTTTATTAAAAAATGTATGTGTTTTTAAAAAATATCTCTTGTGAGCCTCATATATACACAGTACCATAGCTGTTGGCATTTTTTTAAAACAAGTAAATTTACTTTGAGAGGTGCTGCTGACACCACAGAATGTATGGCATACAGTAAGATTTTGCATAGAAGTTAACTCTTTGAAAAGTAAATGCAATTTACATCCGGGTGAAATGGTGTTAGATGTCCTTTACACATATAGTAAACTTTAGGTCCAGCCTCTATTTTTGCTTCATCACAAAAATGAATGTCGTGCTCAGGCAGTGCTAGATCTCATCACATCACAGCTTGATTCTCCTGCACTGCTGGTGAGTTTCTCAGTGGCAGCCGAGGTGACGTTAAATGAGTTTGCTTCTGGAGAAGTGCCCCAGGAAAGTAAAATATGAGAGCTGTTTTGTACAGCTGAGTCACCGCTGCCAGTCCGCAGTTGATATGAAGAAGGGCCAAAACATTGTCTGGAGATACAAGATTAGCAAAAATATCCCAGAACATATTCGGTAGGCTGGGTGTCACCTTGCCTCTTGGCTATGTCTTACTCCATGCAGTTCAGTTTTGTTTATTTTGTGCGTAACAGTTCATGTTATTCTTTGATGTACATCAGGATCAGAAACACTTCTCGAATGACTTATATGTATAGAATGAGTGAAATCCTAGAAATGATGACAGTGCTTTCCACACTAAATGTTTCTTATTATTTGTTACTAAGGCTAAATAGCATATTTTTCTTTTCAAACATACGACTTTATCTAAATGTCAGCTTTATATGAGAAGAGAGATATTTCACAGAAAATTTCTAATGAGTGGATATAAAACTGGATAGTTTCGGTTTGGGTCAGGTGGACATTGATCTCTGAAATGTTCAGAAGGCTGCTATAGCTTCTGAAAGCTGTAATCCCGGGCATCATGAAGTGCTGTTCTCCATCATCTGTGTCCAGCGCCAAACCTGGGTTACATCCAGGTACAATCTCTTCCTGTGGTCCAGATGCCACAGTTCTGTATAGTGCAGATCAATTCCCTCCATTGGAAAAAGTGCATTTCTCTCTGCCACACACCAGCTGGCTGGAGAGCTGGACATTACCACCCATCGTCATGCACCACACGAGAATGTGTTATATGGTTTAGCTCAAGCTTTCTCCCACCTTTGCTCTCCGTTGTGTATTGCTGAGTGAATTGACACTTATTTTTGCAGAAGGGGAAGTTGGCTTACAGCTGTCTTGGCTTCTCTAGCAGGCTGTGGCCAACAGGATTCTTCAGTTGACTTTCCAGCCGTATTGCAAAGTACTGTTCACTCAGCAGCAAAAGCCTAATATGCATTGGAATTAAACAGAATACATGAAATCTGGGACGTCTATATGTATGTAAATTGTTTGCATTCATTCTGTGTAAGCTTTACTTTGACTAACTGGAAAAAAAAAAAATCATGTTAAAGATTAGACCTAAAAAAAAAAAAAATCATGTTAAATATTAGACCTAACTCAGTGTTTGGAACGGTCCATTTTACACTGTGAGAAAAAATACTGCCAGTATCCTGCCATTCTTTCCTACTTTAGTTGCAGTAAATGCTGGTGTAATTATTATATGTGTTGGTGTGGCCACTTAAATAACATATATAATAATAAGTTCCTACATATTGCAAATTTTCAATGTATGTTTTACACTAAACTGAATTTGACAAAATTTTTAGTTTTCTAATTATACCAGATAAAATATATTTAAATACACAATATAGGTAATAGATGAAAACATAAAGGCAATGACTTTATCCCATGAGACTTAACTGTGTTTTATTTAATTCTAAATACTGGACAGTCTTCCTTTAGGCAGATCACTCTAACCGTCTGTTATGGTAATACTCAAGACAAGATGAATCAAACTGTAAAATAATATCTACATGTTTCTATGTTGTTTATGTGTAACTAAATGCAAAAACATTTGCAGAAGCAGAACTTAAGATTTATCAGAAAAACAAACCAGAATTTATCATTAACTGAGAACTAAAAAAATGGGTATCTTTCATTGATAAGATGTGGAATGCTGTTATTTTTTTTAGATCACATTGAAGACACAAAAAGTAAACATCTGAGAAAAAGAAACATGACATTTTTGCAGCTGATGCTGAGCATTTTCCTTGATTCTACTTTTCACCATTAACTTTATTTCTGGTGTGCACGATTCTGGTTTAGCATATCTTGGATCTTGTCAGTCTGAGTGACACCAACTCTTACTATTAGTGTACTTCATATTGTATGTTTCACGTTTCGTTTTCTGAAAATTGAGCAGGACATAATTAGGGAAGGTCCTGATCTTTGTTGTATACATAATGTGGTTAGAGTGCAGGGACTTTAAAAAAATAATTGAGATACTCAGCTGCAGTAAGTCTTGACTTATTGAATATAAATGAAGAGGACTAAGTAGCTGAACTGTTTAGTGTACACGAGTCTGTGTTCCTGCATCTGTGAATGTTTTGGTTTTTCCTCTGGACTACTTCAGATCCAAACACCATTCATTTCTGAGTTGAGCACTAAATTGTACAATCTGTACTTTTGCAATCAAATAAGCCAGAGTTTTTTTAAAAATATGAACATATTTTTAAATCCATACTGGAATGTACATAAACTGATTGTCATAAATATTGGGTGCTCAACAGGTGAACAGGACTTATTTTATTTTCAGCATAGGAAGAGAGACTACAGCTGATAATACACTTTAAGATATATATTTTTGAAATTTTTGCATTTTTCAGAATAAAAACCCATGAGGACTTATACCAAGTGATATAATGCAGAAAAACAGATATACTCTCAAATCATTTTAATTGGTCTAATCACAATGTATCTGAAATATTGGTACAGTCAAATGGAAGATTGTGTTTGTGGGATGTGACTGGTTCTACTTTCAAACAAAATAATTTAATCTACCACAATTTTAATTTATTTCTTTTTATTGAAGCACCTTTTTTTTCACTTGCATTTAAAAAGCCATGTTTAAAAGTCATTGACATGTTTTGCCTTTAAAGCTGTAGAAAATTAGGTCAAAATTTCCCTCTGTCAAAGATTGAGAATCGCAGAAATGACTTTTGCCTGTAGGACAGGAATGAACGCACATTAGTGGAAAGGCCAGTGAAATATAACTGCAAGCAAATCTTTACTGTTGAAATCATAAGATTCATTCATCAGAATTGAAATGGAAGAGAGTCAACATACTGATAAATTATAAAGCAAGGCAAATATACAAATCCTGTTTCAAAGTTATTAATTTTTCTTTCCTAATAAGGCTGTAGTCTTACAACCAACGGTTTGTAGGTATGAGGATACTCTTGTATGAAACTAAATTTGCTAGTGTTGTGTTTGCCCACCTTTTGTGCTGGAGCATGGGAAAAGGAGAAGATGTTAAACAGATAATTTGGAGTACTTATATAGGGTGGATGTTAGTATGATTGTTATGGTGGATGATTGTTAAATCACAGATATTGGCAATTGTAACTTCTTCCTAAATATATATGTATATATATATGTAGTTGGAAAACAAAAATATTTAAACTTCCTACTTCATTGGAATATTCATAAGAAGTTAAAGTAATAACCTGTGGGGACAATATAATTATTTTCATTTTAAACCATGTATAAGTTTCAAAAAAAATTTGCCAAATATAACCAAATTATTTGTCAGGTCCTCTTTGGAGCTAGTTACCCAGGTGTAACTCACTCCTACATAGTGACACTCAAAAATGGCCGTATAGGACATAAAGGACGTAATATAGTTAAGAGTACCCTGTGGCTGTGTACATTCTTAATTCAGTAATGCTGAGTTTAATAATCCACTGAGTGTGACTGTTCAGTCCTCCTTTGCCGGTCATCGACGTGTATCTCTCTGCTGCTAGATTTTCATGTTAATTTCTCCTAATCCAAGGGTTAAGGTTGCACATACGGAAAATCACAGCTGATGTTAGTTCTTCAGGTCTGTGTCCTAACAACACCAAGGTGCCTGTGTTGATTTCTGGTCTCTGATTCCAAACTGGGCTTTCCAGACTCCACACGGCACTCCGCCTGCACTTGGGGCATAACGAACAGTTGCACTGAGCAACCAAAGCAAGGTCTCCCAGTGGACAGGAAGCTGCAACCCCCTTCCCCCACCCCGTATTACAGGATTCGGTCTAACCAGGTGAGGAAAAGCATCTTTCTCATCTCCTAATGGCAGTAGCTGAGGCCATCAGGACCAATGTACTCAATTTCTAGTGCCAAATCTTAAAGAGTTTGTCTTGAGCACTGTCAAAAACATTGAGCACCAATGGAGAAAGAGTTCTCCACCAATGCAGGGAAGCTGAAGGGGAGGCATTATCCAGAAGTTTTTTCTGTAGTACCTTTAACAACTTCTGTATTTATTCCACACCTTTGTGGCATGGAAGGATCAGAGAATCCTTTCAGATCATCACACCACACCACTGCTCTTGCACTTCACATATCTGTGGTCACTCAGCTCAGCTTTACTGGCAGGAGCCTGATCTTTGCTTCGCAGAGAGGAACTGCCCGCTCTGCAGCGTGCTGCTCACCTGCTGCCCTGTGGCATATTGAACCTGGGCGAGGTCTAATGTTGAGACTGATCCTTTCCCAGATACAAAGGCAGAAGTTTTGTTGGTCCTCACTTAGATGATATAAAGAATGTAAATGTATCTTTGCAGAGGTATCATCCTTAATTCGTGTGTGTTTTTAAATATACATCTATTTAAATAACAATAGTTCATGTAATCAAGAAATAACTTTTTCCATGTTAATAATCAAGCAAACACCATAGCCCCAAGTAAGAGAATAAAAACTTATGTTGAAGGGTTTGAGCATTAAGTACTAGAATACTTAACTCCAAATAAGTAGGGAAAATTGATTAGCCAAATCGTAGCTGTCACGCTTTTTTTAAGAAGCCCCTGTGGGGGAGTCCTTCCTTTGCATGCCTTGTGATAAATAGAGGTCTGTTGAGGAAAAACATTGATATGTGTGGCACCTTTGAGTCATAGATCATATCTTTGTTTTCTTTTGTCTCCCAATTATGGGTGTTGATGTTTTTTGTTGGTTTTGGGTTTTTTTTTTTGTGGTAAATAAATTTCAATTAATGAAATTCCAGCTGTCTCATACAGTATGGTGTTCTAAATTTGAAAGCATTTAGCAGATGCCCATATAAAAATCCATTAACACATAGAAGGTTCCCTGACATTTTAAACCAATATGTCTCCAGCTGGAACAAATAACAGAAAACAAGTCAACATTCTTGAAAAATTTATGGCACTCTCTAATGCAGGTAAAAGATTCCTGTGTGGAAAGGGCCATATCGTGGAAAAATATAACACTGTCTTATGTTTTCAGTTTTGTAAGAGGAGAGCCATGAATACATTTTGTTGTATTTATTTGCTCTTTATACAAACTGTATAAGACTGTATATAAAAAGAAGGAACCAATTAAGATTCCAGGTAAAAGACAATACTGTCTCAAAGTTTTTGCTTAGTATTTATCACTCCTAAAATCACATGAGGGTCTTTAAAAATTAGCAGTCAGAAATTCTGATAATTTATTTGTCTCTAAGCATTCTGATCTGGTACAATTATTAAAACAACTGTACCATTGCCATAAAAAAGTCTATTAGTATTTCACTACTTAAAGTCCTACCAGCAAAGTGAAGCTTGGGGAAGAAGTAAAGGAATGGGAGAGATGACCTTGACTTGCCTAAACCTTGCAGTATTTAATTTGGAAATGGGCCACATTAGACAAAAACAGGCAAAAAAGATACAGACATAATGCCAATATGCACAGTAACTGTGATGGGAGAGTATGGAAATACTCTTTTGGAAGCCTGCTTATTCTGGTGACACAATCATTGCAATACATACATTTTTAAATGCCTATTTTCATTTTCCTGTATCAATAAATCTTTTCTTTAGGAGAAGAAGGAAGCTGGATGCTATGTGGAAAAGAGCCTTTTGTTCTGTCGGTTTATTTCTTAGTATTTATTGTGGCAGAAATAGTAAAGCTGGCTTTTCATCCCTGTTGGGCTAATTCACCACTGTGCTACCATGGAGAGGGCTAACACAGGGCCCATTTTCCGTTTGAATCCATCTAAGTCTCTGAACTGTAATTTAAATGATGCACAGGGCTTGTGATCACATCCGTAGCAAAGGGGTGAATTCTAAATATAAAATAATTTGTAAAGTGATACCTGTGTAAGGTTCTCCAATGCTTCTTTTCTGTGTTTCGCTGTGATTTAAATTATTGCTCTGTCAGTGCCTTCAAATAACCATGGCAAATTCAAATTTAAAGTCTGACATTTGGAAGGCAAATTCTAACAATTTACTGATAGTGATTTTCCTTTAAAATAGCTAACTGATGTCCTAAGCACATACAGTTACAATAGCATTCCGGTAGTGTGCTCGTTTTTAAGGATTTAACTGCAAAAGTAGATCACTCTGTAAGGTAGATGTATACAGAAAGGTGTTCATAGAAAGACAGTGACCACAGGGCTGCTAAGAAGATGTTTAGCACATTGCTACCTTAAATGAGGATGAGGGGTGTCAGAGCAAAACAAATGCAAGAACCTAAAGTGGCTGGAGATGTTGACCCAGCAGAAGCAGCTGTCCCCAAGCCTGCCATTGTTGTGAAGCAGAAGTGCTGTGCTTCCCTTTGACTATGTCATTGCCACAATGCTGTACTTGGCTGTCCTTTCTGTTGTAAATTAAAGTAGATGAAAGCTGTCGAGCCAAGCCAGTGATGGAGGCTAATTCGATGTGATAGAATTGATGAACTCTAAATCGTCCCACTTCTCTCTTGAAACAGTCTGACTGGAGCTCAAAATGCCAGAGCACTTTGATTTACACTCTCTGTCACTTCTGTATTGAAAGTCTCAGTGTGGCAGCAGTGAGGGATTAGCTTCTTCACAGTATTTTTTTCAAATATGTAGAGTACGTCCACACACAGACTGGTGCAACCCCTTGTAGGAACGCTGCTGGGAAAGCTGCACTGCCTTGTTGGCACCTGGATTGTGCACAAAATTGTTATCAAGATAAAGAGGATAACAACCCAACTTCTGCTGCTACAGATACTGCTAGGATAGTCTCTTGGAATTAGTGTTGTGCTTCTTATTTCAGAACTGAATGTTAGACTGTAGGATTAGGGTATTTAATGCTTGAAAGCCCTCTATTTCTGAAATTCTGATGTAGCTTAAACATTTTAGGAGATTAGACAGGTTCTAGTCCCTTCAGTAGCTGTAGCTTGCTAGGTAGCGGTTCAACTCAAAATAATTCTCCATTAAAATATTACAAGCTTCAGACTTCCTTATCTTAGCAGTTTCTTGTTATTCATACTTTCCTGTTCAAGATACTTGAACTCAGAGCAAACTGCCTTGGTTTCTTATTTTCTTTCAAAGGTAAGGGATGGTCAGTGTCCTTGCTTTCTTAGTTCTATGGCAGGAGCAGAAAGCTTTGCAATCAATTTATTAAGTATTCTTGGGCCACCACCATTAAAAGGTGTAACATCTCACATCTGCTGAAACAGTTGTTTCAAACTTAGAAACAACATGAACAAAGAAGAGCTGCTTTAATATACATTATTACTCTGGCTGGATAACAGAACTGCATCTGTTGCAAAGCTGTTTGCTTGCCTGCACAAAACGAGTTGGCTGGGGCCACATGCCATTCCCTCTAGCAGAGTATGCCAAATTCTTGCTGACCTGAATGTACTAGGGATGGTGTGCAAATCTGTGAAGTTTGGAATATTTCTTTGGACAAGCACCCCTGTTTTAGATCAGTATCCTAGTTTTATGTTGATTAGCTTACCCCCTTCTTGCTGAAAATGCTAGGTGGACAGGATTTGGTACAAGGATTTTCTGTACATTCGGAGTGACCAGACTTTTTCCCGCCCCCCCCCCCCCCCCCAGTTCCTGATCCTAGCCATAACTTAAAACTATGGTTTTACTAATCGTTTGATACTGGGGTTTAGAGCTTCTCCTGGATGGGGCGATTGAACTACAAAGGCTATCAGTGGCAGAGTAGTGAGCCTTTTTAATGAAAAGGAAGGGAGGTAGTCAAGTAACACAGGCTCAACTTTTGTAAGCATTGTTTAGAAGAGCTTTCCTCGCCCAACATAGTAGCACAAGGTAGTGTGGTGTGCTCGTTCAGCTTGCAATAGCAAAGCTATTCAGCTCCTTACACTGAGGATCCATGTAAACCAGGGAATTTCCATCCCAACACAGGCAGGACTACTGGAAAATCTAGCCCTTTTTGGTCCCCTTTACAAGGCAAGGAAAATTATTGTTGTTTTGCTTAATACTTTAAGAGTTAAAGCTTGAAAGCATTTAAAGGCATCAGTTAGTCATGGTGCATCACCAGTTTACCTTCCTTAATGGTAATGTCATTTTTGCTTTAAGAAGCTTAAAAGTACCACTTTAGACCAGTTGCATAACTGGCAATGATACTGCACTTAAAAGGTTTCATTTACATTGTCACTTTATCAGTGTACCAGTAATCTCAAATAATAGATGCTTTTACAGAATTAGAGGTAATAATAAAGGGAAACTGACTACAGACCAGTTTTCATGTTCAGTGGTTTTTATTTCTCTCCTTTCATAATTTTTTACTTTATATGATAGCATTTATTAAAAAAAAAAAAAAAAAAAGAAGTAGGAAGAAAATAGGGAACAAAAATAAATATAAACCTGGTATTCAATGTTATCTGAAAAAAAAAAAAAAAAATTCAGATTTTGATCATCTGAAGTCACTAGGGTCCAGGTATGTTTCAGAAACTTCAACTTTTTCTAAATTAGCACAGCTTCAATTCAGTCTTCATAATTTGGACTGTATGTTTTCACATCAGTTCACACAGGAAACAAATCCAGTGCCTACCCTTTTTGTTGTCTGGCAGTTTAAAAAATGTATTGACATTATCTGCAAATTAGAATCTACTTGTCCTGCACTTGAACATCTCTTTAAAGTAATAGGACGCCCCATCTTTCTGACTTTGTGCTAGGAAAAGTCTGTTTTAAAAAGTGCTTTAATTAAGGCCTCTTTAAAAGTCTGTTACTACCTACAGTGTAAAAGGGATATGATATTAAGCAGTAATGTAGAAAGATGTGCTATAAAATACTTGTCCAATATTTTCAGATTGGATAAACTGATTAAACTTATTCTAGAACATTTAGAGAACTGGCTAAACATGTATGTGATCCCAGCACCTGTAAGGGTTCTGAGACTTCAGCTAGGACAGGTGAGGGTCAAGAAAGGGACAACTAATTCCTATCTCAGAAAAAAAATGGGGAAAAGGAAGGGTTGGGCAATTAGACACCAGACAATTTATCATTAATTCTTGGGAAAGTACTGGAATAAGTAATTTTTTACATCTCTAATAATTTAGAAGAAAGTGAGGATGTGAATGGCACTCAATGTTACTTATTCGTGTCTAAATCATGTCAAGATAAACTGATTTTTTGGTACAACAGACTAAAAGACCTTTAGGTAAGGATGGAAGTTAATGTAAAACTGTATTCTTGGAGTAGTTATAAGTCATTCATTGTGAAAAGGGAAAGGTATATCGAGTGGGCTTCTGCTGGGATCTGATTTTGTTGTTGAGATGGACTGTGTCTATCGCATGTGTAACTGTCACTGAAGTAAGAGAGACTGGAAACGTATTATAGGGCAGAATTATAATCTGTACAAAAGAAGATGGGGAGTCTGAAATAATGGGTTAAAAAGCTGCAATTCCACAATTCCGTAATTGGAAAATATACAATTCTGCACTGAGAAAGAAGTAGCCACCTGCAAAAAAAAACAGGTAGGGGTAAATGGGCAATGAGCTTGGTAAGAACACTGAAAAAATGAGGTGGGATGATCATGAATCAGAAGTGACTACGCCACCATGCTTCTTTTGTAGCAAAGATGCTGGCATAACATTCTCAACAAAAGGTTCTGTAAGGCCTGCAAAGTGATCCTTTGTATTGTGCCATGTGAGGTCTAGGGTCCCACTTTTTGACAGGTGTCTGGCACTTGGACAGCACAGAGGGGAGCACTGAAAATGGGGGCAGGAGTGGCAAGATAATCTTACATACCTGTGTTTGCAGTTGCGAAGGTTAAAGGGAAACTTCAAATTTATAAAGAACTCCTGTAAAGGAGAAGTTTTCGTGGCTTTTTTTTTTTTTTTTTTTTTTTTTCTTAGGCAGGGAATGCTCTCCTCTGGAGACATGACAAGAAGCAATTGGCTCTAAATGTCAGCATGAAGATTTAATTTAGATTTTAGAAAAGACCTTTCCAGCATGGGGATCATCAGGCACTCTGGACTTCTGGGGTGACTGTGGAACCTCCATCACTGGGGCCTTTTTAAGAAACTTACACATCTGCTAGAAGGATCATAATCACTCTGCAACATGCCTTTGTGTAGGACCAATGCACAAGGGGGGGAAAAAGGTATCTCATGAGGTACCACTTTTACCCAGTTTCTTTTATTAGACCATATTTACTATCTTTAAAGCAATCTGAATTGCTATAGGAGCAGCCTAAAACTTTATTTCAGAGCTGGGAATTATCAGTTTGACATCTGTTGTCAAAGGTAAGTAATTAAAGCCGTTTTTAACAATTGTGATAATAACGGTTAATATCCATGATGCCTCATTTCAAAAGCAGTAGCTTAATAATATCAATAGGATGCACTGAGATTTTGTT
Organism: Falco punctatus; assembly: GCF_963210335.1. Classification (NCBI taxonomy): domain Eukaryota; kingdom Metazoa; phylum Chordata; class Aves; order Falconiformes; family Falconidae; genus Falco; species Falco punctatus. The sequence goes on from NC_137589.1 coordinate 36,113,209, forward strand.
AAGGTAAGGTAGTTTCATACTGTGTGTATTCCATTTATAAAGTTGGCACTTACGTTTAAAATACTACGCTATCAGTATTAGCAATTCGTTAGAACACATTTTGAAAAGCATTATTTATGTGACCACCACTGTAAATGCAAGAGTTACAAGGAACAGTTTGCATAATATGATACTTGAATCTCTCTTTTATATTCTGAAATATTTAATTTTAACACATATTTTAGTATATTCATTTATAAATATCTGTCCTTGGGCAAACACCATAGAATGCCTTATGTAGAAATATTTTAACATATATAGTTAGTGGTTCGGGCTCTCTTGTTCTCTGTACATAGAATTAGTTTACAGAACAAACATTTTTAGAAATTTTCTGTAAATTGAAAATGGCTCTGCTCGCTAACAGCCAAATAATCAACAATTTGCTGAAAGGATTTTTTAAACCCACTTGATTAGGAAGAAGAGTGCAATTCTGCATTTAGCAAGGCCTACAGAAAGACTGAAGTACCTCAAGAGGAAATATCTATGGTTACAGAGCAGTGTAAATGTGCAACGTAGATTCATAGTGATATAAAGGAAAGAGATAATAGGATTTGATCTTGTTTAGGCGTTCTTAAATTCGAAAGCAGTGAATTGAAATTTGAGCTTATTATTGATTCTTAGCACCAAAAAATCTTCCTATGCTAAATTAATCTCCAGGGAAAAATTCTGAAGGATTGATCACAACTTTATTGTAACATGAAGATCCATATATTACTGTCAAACAAGCCTAAACCATATGCCATTTCCATTGTAATAAGCAGCTTTTCATACTCTGAGTGTTTTAGAGATGGGAATCAAAATTTAGAGACCAGAATCAAAAAGGTCCAGAACCTGAAGTCACAGTAGATTCACATCTCGCTCTTTGCTTGCTAATGTGTAATACATTAAATGTCTGTTCCTTGGATCTAGCAACAAAATGACCTTTTCAGGGCTCATCTTTTTTTCTCATTTTTGATTTGTTCAAGTAAAATTGCAGACGACTGGTATTTGGTTTCCAAAAGGGATACATAAAAACTTGACCTTTTGGAACTGTTATTTTTTGGGATGTGTACACTGTATTTTAAGTATGTCTTAGCTGTTGTTTGCTGGACTGTGTCTAGTTTAAATAACCCTTCATTTTATTCAGTGTAAAGCTAGGACAAGAAGTATAACTCCTCTCATTTTTTCCCATGACAGACCTTGCACACGACTAAGAGCACTTTTTCTTCAGGCAATTTTAGAGAAAGTGGCATGAAATAGGTCCTGATACCTTAGGAAGTTTCTGTAAAGTCTGTTTTGCAGTGCACATAGCATGTTATACTATGTCCATCATTGTAATATCTCATTGTCTACCTGAATGCACTCTTGCATCAGGGCAGTTTCCACTTAACAGAGTGGGAAATGAGGCACAGGGAAAGCAAATGACCAGGATTATTTAGGAAGTTCATGATGGAGAGAATAAATGAATCCTGATTATCAGACTACTGTCATAAGTATGGTTATTCCTGCTGCTTGGTTTCCTAAGCCAGCTTTTGTCCACCTCTTACAGTCACTATATCTCCTGCAATCATGGAGTGGTGAGCGTATTTCACCTACAAATCAACAGAACAGTTTAATGACTATGATCTGCCTTTCCAGTGAAATCAGCTGATTTGGAAATTAGCCAAGTCAAATAGGTTATTCAACATGTAAATGAAAAACAGCTTTCCTTTCCAGCTATGTAAATAGCTAATTTAATTTAAAGAGATTTGTAACACCAAGAGTTACAACAAGGAACGTTACAGACAAGGCAATCTTTGTCTCGTGCAAGCTAAAGCTAATAATTAGAGCTTCATTGAACTATCACTATGTATAATTCAGTTTGACAATGAGAATTTAAGATTTTTTTTAAGGGAATTAAATTGTGTTTCTAACTGAAGTGCCTGTGGTCCACTCAGATCTGTGTAGTCATTTAAACCCATTTAAGTTCCTTCTGTTGATTAGATATGGCAATAAGAAACCTCAAGAATATGCAATAAATGACTGAACTGCTCTGCTTATAGAGACTCTGTTTTTGCAGGGCTGGCCATTTGCATACACTTTAATTCTTTTAACCCTTGGAGTTTGACAGTTGCAGTGTGATCAGAAATTAGGCAATGCAACTCTCCATGAGGTTTTGACATTTTTCACCATTGCAAACACTTTCCCTATAAAACTCAGATTTCATGTGTGGCATTGTTAATTGTTTTGTTGTAGCCTTTTGGTGTTACTCACATCAGCAGTTGACAGCACAGAAGAGAGAAAGGAGGAGACTGAGTTGTAATTTTAGACAAGTCAGAGCCGGGTGATGAATAAACAGAATAGGAATTTCAGATTAGACGTTTGGAAAATCTTTGTCACTAGGAGGTAGTGCAGCACTGGACTGGAGAGCACTTGCCAGAGAGATTAAAGAATTAGCATTCTTCATGGTTTTGAACACTCACCTTGACAAGTTCATGAATGTCCTGGTACAGTGTTGATAGTGATGTGATCTATGAAAAAATAACAAAAAAAAATTAAACAACCCCCAAACAAACACCCACCCACCCCCCCCCCAAAAAAAAAAAAAAAAAAGAAAAAAAAAAAAGAAAAAAGGAATCTAAGATGTGAAAGAAGAAAACCCAGACAGTTGTTGCTGTTGTTAAAATAATAGGTACCCTTTCAACTACCATATCCTTCCTTATTTCTGAAATAGTGTACTACGACTGCCTGGCTCTAACAGCCAAAACGAAAACATTTTTGGTCTGGCAATCAGAAGTCTTCCCAACATTTTTACAAGTGTTTGCCACCCCTTATCCCTACTCAAGCTGTCAAGCTGCCCCATGAAGTTGGATGTGCACGCTTTATGGCACACTCTAACACATACCTTGTTTGCCAGTGGGCTAAGCTAGCCCATAAAAATACCAAGCAGCAGCAGAAAGATCTTTGAAAGAATATTTTTTTAATCCTATTATGGCAGTAAAATGTTCTCATCCTTTTCAGTGATCCTAATCTATCAGTCCCTCAAGAATGTCTGTTAGTGTATAGCAAAGAGGAAGTACACCTGTCCTAGTTCCTAACATGGCATGTATGTTATTGGGTTTTCTTCAATTATGGCTTTTCTAGGACAGTTATGCTGAAAGGTGAAGAGAAGAGCATAGAAAAAGTTTAAAACACTATCCTATTCCACATGAGAGACCAAGTTATTAAAAAAAAAAAAAAAAAAAAAAAAAAAAGAGAAGAAAAAAGAAAAGAAGTCTTCTAAGCAGGAAAAAGAAGTAAAATGGTAACATTTCCTAAAATAGAAAAGATTTGAAACATGTCAGCCTTGAATTGCTGAAATATTGTATTCTGTTAATATTAAATCATTGTAATATGTACTTTGCATTGAGTGCTTTATTGTACATGATTACAATATGGGTGTTAAAATATTTTGAAATTAAGGCTAAATATTATCAACCAAATGAAAAACTAGTGAAACATTTCTACTTATATAAGAACTTTGCAACAAACACATTTTCTTATAGAAGTTTATACAAGATGCCATAAACCATTTTAATTCACTCCAAACTGCACTGATCAGAGGAGAAGTATCCCCCATGAGAATTTTTTTGATCAATGTAAAATTTAATTGTATACCCAGGCAAATACTTTCCTGTGATATAATTTTAGGTGGGGAAGCAGATCCTCATTCAAAGGTACTCATTTAACTAGCACGCCAAAACAAATTTAACATCATCTTGGCCAAGATGTGTCCATGTCCATGAAGAATCAGGTGAAATGTATATTTCCATGACAAGGGACTAATTATGTCAAAATGTTTTTTTTAAGAAATGTTTTCAAATTCTATAGGTCTTGAGTGAGAAATTGAACTAATTTATAGTATCTTAACATCTTACAGTTTTTCACTGATAGCAATTATAATACTATACAAGAAAAACTCTTTAATATAAGGGTATAAATTAATACTTAGAAATTCCTGCAAAATAATAGAGATGCCTAAACAATTAATCTTGTCAATACCCTTGTACTTAATGAGATTTAAAATTATGGTAAACCTTGAAATTGATTCGTCTGCTCAGTCAGATAAACGTTCATTTAATTTCTCAGTCTTATGCTGAGAAAGTAATGATTTGAATTTCCCGTAGTTTTTGGTGAATATTTAGGCATGTGCTTAATTCTAAATATAAAATAAATGTGTGATAAAATATTCAGATATTACATGTTGATAATATCAATCTATTATTTGTCTCCAATATCCCTGATTACTGAAGTATGTATTTATTTTTTTGTTCATATGATTTGTAAAAGCCTTTTTTTTTAATATGAGCATATAACTAATTCCAGTGTAGTTCCACTTACTGCTATCCCATGTTTATTCTGCTTCAGCTATGATGAAATATCAGTGTTTTTTTAAATCTCTTTTACTGCTAAGAAAAATGTAAGGAAGAGTTTCTTCCCTCTTCTCATAATGTCCATGTTCGGAGATTTTCCCTGTTTCTTGGCCTATGGCTGAATTGTGGGAATTTCCCCCCACCCATAGGGGCTACATGAAAACGGTGTGAGTGAAGCCCAGGGTGACACACCTGGATGCCACCTGCCCTGCCATATCTGACTCACAAGAGTTTCTGTAACTGAAACTTTGCCTTTGTCCAAGTCTTGATACACGGGCGGTTGCAGATGGTAGGAGTTAGAGATCTTTTCCAGCCACAAAACTGATTTTGAACACCACATCTTCCTGTATTTCTCCTCATTGCATCTCGTTTTTCCTGTTCCGCCCCTTACAGGGAGCTTTAAAGTGCTGAGCAGAAAGAAGCAGTATTTTGAATAGAGCACTTCTCTTTGATGTACAAGTGCTTAGCTGCCAAACTCAGCAGCGCTTCATGGGCAGTCGGACATTTTAGAGTTTCTATTCTTCTTTCCAGAGCTAATTAAGAATCTTTGTAGCAGTCTTCTCAAATGAGAGAGTATCAAAATTGCAGTGACAAACTTGTGTCACTGAATGAGAAGGTTTCACCCAACGGATAAACAAGAGCAGAGGTGAAGAAAACTGCTGGCTTTAAAAAACAGAGAGCGTATCAAATATACATTCCTTTATAGTCTGTGTTAAGTAAATCTCTTGTTTGTGCATTTGGAGCGTTGTTCTGTTCATTTAAATACTTTCCCCAAGCAATTCTGTGTGTTTAAAACAATGTTGGGTTTCCCATTAAAGAGTAAGTAAGAATTTGCCAATAGCTACAATACTGTAATGAGTTCCATACAGCAGGACCACTGTAATAACATTGTTTTCTTTAATTTTTGTTATTTTAGGAAGAAAAAAAGAGCTAGATACGGTAATTTTAGCATGTAGTGACTCAGTATTTTGTGCTTTAAATTTTTGTAGCCTTGTCAAGTTGTTGGTAAGGCTGGGGGGTCACAGTGCTTTCTGGCTGTAAAAATCAGCACTGATGTAACTCAGTATACAGAGACCACCAGTTTCATTTTTAAATGAAGAGTTAAACCCATAATTTTTAACCATTTAGATATTCACGCTAGGCTTTTATTTATTCTGAATATAAATCATCCAGTTTCACCCACAGACGTCTCTTGGCATGATACACTGGGAGCCCGTTTGCGCAGGTGCTTACTGGCAAATGCAGTGCACGCTGATAACAAGGCGGCCTTAGGAATGTACCGAGTATGCGTTAGGAGACTACCGTGCTCTTCTGCTTTTAATGTTATGAGCTCTTCTTTAGATTTCTACAGACAATCTTAAAATGGAAGTCAAGATGAAATGTATGAGAAGTATTGCAAAATTTGTAACAGACTTTAAATCAAGTGTTTATTAGCAAGCTGCCAGCAAATATTTGCTTGCATACCTTTTATTATTTCAAAGGCTTTTACAAACAGTACATCACAATGCTAGTGTCATTTACATTCAAAAACCTTTTTCTAACATTTTAAGCATTCCAGAGGTAAAATAAGGAGAAAAATGCTAAGAAAATGAAACTCAGATCTTTTCTAATAAAACATTTTCACAAGCATTTTGTCTCTTCAAGATGCTGTGACATCCTGCTCAGTTGAAGGAGCATACAACTTTAATTGCACAACTCAGTCACTTTAAATATTTAATAATGCTTTTATTATTTGCACTGAACCAGTGAAGTAAGATCTGTAATATCTAGTGCTGGTCATCTTTTTTATTCACCATGGTTTAATAAGCATCATAATTACAGATTGAGGAAGAAATATGAGTTAGCTTTGTGGTTTTGCTTGGAACGTGTGAGCACACTGGTATGATTGGAAGGGATTATACAAGCTCTGTGAGCATAGCTGATGGTATTCAAATACACTGATGCAGGCTTCCCAATCCTGAGACATCATTCTCCATATATGAGTAACTGCAGTAAAGATACTGCATAAAATTATGAGTCCTGACACTATTAACTCCATCTGGCTTAGTAGTGAAGTATGAAAATTGGAAGGCCAAGTGGACTTGTTCTTGGCAGGTGTTCTAATGTATGCATTATCAGTGGAATTAAACCTCAACTATTTTTACCAACCGTTTCCCATATTTGCTTGCAACTTGCACAAATAGCAAAGTTATTTAGAGTGAACAGTCAGTTAGGGAAGCTTTCATTTGGCGATTTCATCAAGAGTTCAAACTGCAAGACCATTTGTAGACAACATAAGCGATCCGGGCTCAGTTCTCGAGTAAATATAGATGATGATAATTTAGTATGACTTTCTCACTTTAATATTTCAAGTATGACTATTTATTTGCATGCTATTTGCATTCTTATGTTTTAATGGGAGGTGTAGTAGGGCAGACTAATATCTGGTGCATTTTTTAATGTTTTGTTAAAACATCATTTTTTCCTCATCAGCAACTTATGCGGGAGCGACAGCAGATGGCCAGCCGCCCCTTTGCTTCTGTCGATGTAGCACTGGAAGTAGGAGCTGAGCAAACAGACTTTCTACGAGGGCCATTAGAGGTAGGAACAGTGGTGCTGACAAGGGACCATTGTGATTTGCATATTTATATTGCTAGTCTCATCTGCATCTGCTTCTGAAACCAAGCAGCGTCTGATTACCTGGAGTTGACAAGCCTCAGCTATGTATGCGGTGCCGTTTTCAAGGCTCAGAGTTTTAATAGCGTGACATGAGCTGTAACAAAAGCCACTGGAGAATCTATTAGCCTGTGCTGAAGTGACAGTCAGCTCACCTGGCAGTCCTTTCATGATGGATGTGAGCTGAAGGAATGCGAGACACAGGCATGAAGGAGGGAGCAAACCTGCTCAGTCCTTCAAGTACACAGTGCCCCCTAGTTAACATCTATCTTAATTAACAGCAATTACAACAAATAAATAAATAATAAAAGCAGCTGTGAGTTGAATTTCAGTGTTGTGTTTTATATGTACAGTTTTAAAGAACACTGAGTATACTGCATATTTTTGTTTGTAGCTAATGGCTGCATTACTGCATTTTTTATTGTAATTACAGTACCTTGGAAAAGAAATAGTAATATGCAAGGCAATGTGATATTGGGATAGTGTAATAACGCATGAAATGGCTTCTGGAAGTTTCACCTGAAAATAGAGGGAGAATTACAATATGTGGATAATAATGAATATCTAATCTGGGTTGGGCTTTTGGTAGATTGTAATCCTCTATTCCTTTACTTTTATTTACAATATTGTGTTTACAGTTATTACTTTATCTTATTTATGGTGGGACCTGGGAATGAGGTGTGATAGCTCTGAAATCTTTCGAGATTGTACTTTTCTTTTCATTGCTGTCAATTTCTCTCAAATTCAAAGCTTCTCTTACTTTTCTCAATAGCCTCTTTCAATGGAAGATTAAATACACTCTATCAAATCTCTAAGGTTCATGGAGAAGTGAGCAATGTGAAAAACAGATTCATAGCAGAAAGAAAAAGAATCAGCTCTTGAGTACTTATCGAATTGAGGCGCTCAGTCCTGCTACTGTACGGGAAGCCATCACAATTGTTCTTGCTGGCATAATTTAAATACTTGGAATAGATAGTGAATAAAAATGCCATATCTCTTTGAAGAAGCTTTGTTATTTTCTGACCAAATACTAGAACACATACTTCACCAATATCACCACGTTTCTGTCTCCTTTTTTCTTGGAACAGAAGACCTCTTCAGCCCCTCAGGCTGAGGATAAACTACACTGTAGTTAAAAGTTTTGGGTTTTTTTTAATGTGATTTCATTGTTTTTGCACTGGTGCCTAGGACCATTCTCTCTGTCATCTTTTCAGAGGGAGGCAATGAGTGGGAGCTGAGGCAGCCAAACTCTAATTCTGAACATACTGATTATTTAATTAAACTTTAGAGTAGAAGTAAACATCACAAGTTAATTGCCACATTTTCTTTTCTGATATCTTTAATTTAGCACTAAAATAGGTAGATGCTAAAATATTTTAATTATATTTTACAGTTTTTTATTAGCTTTTTCTACCTAGCATGGCATTTTCTAATAATTGTTTAGTATTCAGTATCCATAGTGGGTTTTTTCCTAATTAATACATAGTTACATACAGAATGAAGTCCATTCAAAATTTCCTTGGAATTACAGTATACTGATCTATATCAAAACAAAGCATTGCGCTGAGGTTTAAATGAATGTGATTCAGGGTGTTGATTTTCCTTTGATGTATATTCTGTAAGAAGGAGCTATATTAAGTTTCTATTCCCGGTCTATCCTCAGTTTGCAAGAGGACACTAAAAGTCCTTTTTGCCATTCTGTTCTTCGTTCTCAGCTTTCTCTCATACGAAGGGAATTTGGATCACACATGCATTTCCAGGATGCAATGCTTAAACAATAGGATAGTGTGAAGGCTATGATGTAATTTTGTTGTATTAGAATCAATAAGCAATTTCAATAATTCTGTGTTATCTGATGCCCATTGGAATCTTTTAAAGCTTTGGTAAAAGTGAGGAATATACAGTAGTTCTCTTCTGAATGTTCCACTGGCATTGTGAAGATCTTGCAGTGATATACCAGGGGTTCCAGTTTTAATGGTTGTTCATTGCATTCCCTCACCTCATACTTTTATTGCCATTGTATGTTACTTATTGATACTTTGGACATTGTTGGTATACTTTTATTGACATTGTAATAACTTCCACACTTCCAATGACGTATTAATCCATGAGTCCTTCGGGCACAGTATAACGTCATTGAGCTGTTCCAGACATTACGGCAAGTCTCCTGTTCAGCTGCATGGTAAGACTGCTCTTCAATGTCACCTGGCTTACACGATGGTGGTTTTGTACAGCTGGGGTTCTGTATTAATACTGATGGTCTGGTACATGTCAGTATACACATGAATATCTACGTGGTAATTCCACTATGCCATTTGATTAGCTTTTATTTTATTATTTGCATTTATTTGTAAATATCCAGAGCAACTGTTGCACAGTAGAGTTTTAGTTTGCAATTGTAAGGCACTTTTTCCCCAGTGTTTGGAAAGCATAGCTAAAAAAAATAATGTGTGTGGATGCTGTACTTAAAATGGTTGCCTAGTATAGGTACTTATAGTACAACTGATAATATTTGGGTGTATTTTCAGTTAGCAACAATTTGCAGCAGATTAAAATAAACCCCTGAAAAAATTACAAAATCTGAATTACAGAGCTGAATCTCTGTTATTTTGGCCTCTCTCTGCTTTGGAGTCTTTACCAGCCGGTCTATCTTTCTTAATGTTTTGCCAACAAAATGACAGTATCTTGATATGAACTCCTTCGGAAAACTTTAATCTGCATCATAGTCCTCCTGTTTCCTGTCATCTGAGTGGGTTTTCAGGTATTGGCAATAGCCTTTGCTCTTCCCAATTTAAACCATATTATTCATCAATCTTTACCTCCTCAGGCTGCTTTTCTGTGTAACTGAATCACAACATGACATTAACAAGTCTCATCTTGTCATCCATTCTGTCATTTTAGCCTTGTATCAACTATTAAATATCTTATTGTCAGTTTAAACTTAGTACAGAAGACATCAAATTTAGCTTTTCCCTTGCCCTCCTTCCCTCTTGGTATCACATCAACCACTATCTTGCTAGTGATACTGATGGCATGGTAGTATCCAATTCTAAATCTATGAAGCAATACCTGCTCTTGCTGTGGCATGGTACTCACAATACTAATCTTGCGCACAATTATCTTATTTGGAGCATGCCAACCCTAACCTTTACCTGCTTCCATTACGATCGCCATTTCCCTACTCGGAAGTGATGAAATCTGCATGAACTCTTACAAGGGAATCATAGAATCTGTTAGGCTGGAAAAGACCTTTAGGGTCAAGTACAACTGTTAACCCAGGACTGCCAAGTCCATCACTGAACCATGCCTCTAAGCACCACATCTACAGTTTTTTTGAACACTTCCAAGGGTGGTGATTCCACCACCTCCCTGGACAGCCTGTTCCAATGCTTGGCCACCCTTTCAGAGAAGGAATTCTCCCTAATAGCCAAACTAAACCTCCCCTGGTGCAACTTGAGCCTATTTTCTCTTGTGTTATCATTTGCTACTTGGGAGATCTACCCCACCTGTCTACAACCTCATTTCAGGTAGTTGTAGAGAGCGATAAGGTCCTCTCTGAGGCTCCTTTTCTCCAGACTAAACAACCCCAGTTCCTCAGCTGCCCTTCATAAGACTTGTTCTCTAGACCCTTCAGCAGGGAAGGTGAGGCTGGAGGCAGGCCACCCCTCGCTCTTCATCCTTGCTCTTGGGAAGAACAAGAGCAGCCTAAAGTTATTCCAGTAGAGGAGGGGAAAAGAAATCTGGAGGTCATTGAACCTCTGGATCCCAAGAGGGAAGCAGTCAAGGGGGGTTACAGTGAAGTGGCCAGTGTCCCAAGGACAGCTAAAGGAGAGAAAGAATTCCCAAAGTCCCCTTTTCAGCAGTTTCACATAGCACAGCCTGTTAAGGATCAGAGTAAGAAAACACCAGAAGCACCTTGTCCAGAGAGTTTGAGAATATTGTGATGTTTTGTGATACAACCACCAGAATCATAAAAAATTAAAGTAGCATCACAGATCAATAGATACAACACTTCTTGACACTCAATGCCCTCGGTGTTAAAACATTTTTTATTCCTTTAATTTGTCTTTTCTAGACATCTAAGCTATTTCCAGACCTGGTTGCTTTTTGTTGCTCAGTATTCCCAAAAGCTAAATCATTTAGGCTATCTTCATATTCCAAGCCTTCTTTAGGCAACTTCATTTTTTCCCAAAAATATAAATCACTTTTGAAAAGTCACTTCCACTGTGCTGCTGACAGTCATTTTAGTTAATCTGCATGCTTGAAAAGTAGTAAAAATGTTTTTCTGTCCTGCTTTGCCTAACTTGAGTATTCTCTGGTTCATTCAGAGCCCATGATTTTACTTTATTTTGGAAACAGGCACACATACTTTTTTAGGCCTGTGAGATAAGGTCAGCACTACTGTAAACTGGTGTATGGCCATGCTAAGTGTCTGCACACCAGCATCTACCATGCTACATCTTCTGGAGTGAAGACACACGTGTTATTGCCTGCATAAGGATCAAGTGCAGATCTGCTTTTATGATCATCCATTTGATATGTTTACAGTATTACTTGGATGCTTTTTCTTTTTTTCTTTTTTTCTTTTTTTTTTTTTTTTTTTTGTCCAAAGAGATATTCTTTAATAATTATTTCTGCAGAAAAGTAAATCTTTCAATAATTTTCCCATCAAGTCACTGCATTTCCTGTAAAATTATCACACGTGCTAGATTGTTCTCTACTTCTGACAAGGTAAGATGATCTCAAGGATTTTGAATTTCAAGTAAAATCTATCTTTGTTTCTCTAGTGAGCACTAAGTAATATTTATGGTACATTAAGTGAGTTTTGAATTTCAGGCATCTCTGGTAAGTGTGATGCAAAGATTGGCTATTATTTCTCATTTATTTGAGTAAGAATTGGAAGGTATGCATCTACACCAGTAGCTAGCATTATACTGGGAATGGCCATTGGAAATCAGAGTGACTTATTAAAACGCATTAAAATGCTGTACCAGAGGTCTGTGGGCTTTAAGTAGTTGACGTTTATACTAATAAGCTGTGTTGCTGGTTTCTCCTGCCAATAAGATGTCAGGGCTTTTTATCTTGCTTTACAAATAAATCTAGTTAAGTTGGGTTCATTTTCTTGTTTATGTTGAATAAATCAGTAAGTAATTTTTCAAACTGCAACCTAAGCACACTTCGTTATTTTATTTTAAAAAAATGAAAATAGTTGTATGCTTCATCGGCATTACACCTGCATTGTTTTGATGACATAATGTCTAATATCAAGGAACAGACTCTTCCCAACTATTCGTTATGGGTCATCACATTGCTCCTTGATATTCTTAGTTCCTAATTTTAGTCTCAGTATCAGAGGATAACTTCACTCCCCTTGTAAGAAAGTGAGAATTTATTTAAGAAAATGATGAAATTGTCCCTAGAATGGTCATCTCATTTCCAGTGACCATAAAGACAATACATATTTGGCAACAGGAGCTATCAAAGACCATTATACTTCTACTTCTTGCTTAAAAGTCATGCTATATAATTTACAAAGTTGCAATTGTTGCTTGTGCAAGCTTATTGGGGAGTTGAACACTGGGAACTTCAAACAAGATATTAGTATATTACATTAATTATTTATTATGAATTTTGTTTCAAATATGATCAAATCTGATCATTCTTTATTGTTACACTGGGATCACTAGACATTATCCCACACTATCTTGTGGGTAAACCATTTTCCTGGATGGGGGAGGATAGTTTCACTGGCTAATCCATGTTTCTCTCCTTGTCTTGCTCAGTGCTGAGGGAGGTGTAATGCCAAGTGTAGGATACAACCTGTGAGCCAGCTCACCCGTGACCACACAGAACAAGTTACCGTTTTTTATGAATGATTCCAGTGGCTGCAAAAACTTTAGCTGAACTCAAGGGAGCAGAAACATAGAGACACCTACCATATTTGTTCTTTTCAGTGTCAGTCAGAAACAAAGGTTGCATTGGTTTTTTGTAACCTGCCCTTAGAAGGATTTGGATGTGCATGTGATGAATTGGTGGGTTTAGAACTCTCATCCCTGAGTTTAACTGTAATTTTCCTAACTAATATTTTTCTTTCCTAGCAAAGTTTTGTTTGCTCAATTTTTTTTTTTTTTTTTTTTTTTGGGGGGGGGGGGAGGGGGGTTACCTCATGCTGATTCCAAGTTTGGATTATCCATATTGTCTATATGTTATGTCTGTAAGCCAAGCTCTGCTTGGCATTGGAAAGAGCTTCACTAAATGCTGTGGCTGCTCTGTGGCACTGTGGCTCAAGGAGGACCAGAGGAGAGAGAATCTAGATGAGAACAATGTGAGCAATCAGAGACTTAGAAAATATAGCTACAAGGAAAAGTCAAGGAAATTGGAATAAACTATTGAAAGGAGTCAAAAGAATAACCTTGAAATATGCAAAAGGTTAGCAATCAGGAGGGCAAGGATCTTTTCTTTGCATGCACTGTCGGCGGCAAAGGTGTAATGGACTTAAATTGTGGTAGAAGAGGTTTAGGCTGGATATCAGGAAAAACTTCTCATAATAATCCTGAATCACTGGAAGCAATTGCCTGGGGTGGTGATGGAATTTCTTTTATTGGAAGCTTTTTAGAACAGGTTAGACAAACATTTCTCAGGTGCCATGTACCCATAGGTGCATTACCTTCTCTCCTTTCAGCTCTGTCTTTGTTATTATTCGCCTTGCTGCCTAGCTTTTTCTTCTGTGTACTCTCTGAAAAGTTTCCATTTCTGTTGTTTGAGCACCTTTAATTACCTACATTACACTATTATTTTTCTGTTACTGAATATTTCTGACCCAACGGTTTTGCTGTTATCTTCATTGATTTATGTCCTCAGTTTTCTTGCAAGATCAGAAACTGTTAAGTCATCTCTGACCCCCAGTCTCTCCATGACTGTACATCTGCCTAACGTGATCTCCAGTCCACTCTGTAACAGCTTCAGTATTCTCTCTTAAATCTGTATTCATGATGTAATTATTTTTTTTTCATAATGAGTGCGTTACCTTTTATACACTCTTTCAAAATCCACGCATCCCACAATACTAGATGTCAGAGAAACATAGTCAGGGGATATACCTGACACTGAAGAGAAGAATCTACATTAGATCACATTTTCTGTTTTTCTGTATTTCTCAAAGATCTTGCTAAATTTGCCATCCAGTGCCTCAAGAACTCCGTTTTCTTCTGCTACGCTTTGACCTTGATGGCTCACTGCATTCTTCTCTGCCCAATCCCTCAAACCTGTTAACCTGGAAAACTTTCTCCTAAATTATTGACTCACTTTATTTTAAATTCTACCTTCATATATATATATATATATGTTGTTCTTTGTAAATGATTGATTTGCCTTGGCTATCCTTTTGTGATACAATGGGTGAGGGATGTTTTATCATATGCAAAATTTACTTTTGGTAGTTCTTCCATTAAAGTGTTTACCTGAAAATATTTGGTTTGCAATAATTCCTAATAACTCCTTCCTCATATAATGAACTGTTTTTCACAAAATAGGAATTTTAGATTTCACACTATTTAATTCATCATTCAGTGGTCATATACAGCAGTGTAGCTCTGCCCAATTAAATATCTTTACATTTGCATAATATTTTTGTTGCTTCTTTTAAATTTATGTCTAGCAATGTGTGAATGTTCTGAGCCTGTGATTCAGAACAAATACCTAATCTAGTTGCTCATGCATACTGGTCACAGCTATGATTTTTGATGTGTGTTTGTATACTAACTCTATTAAATGTAAAGTGTATAAATGTTCGATTCCTTGCACAGAATGCAGTTAAGAATATTTCAAGATTTCCAAGTATTAGTTTTCTCCTTCAGCATATGATAAATCTAAAAATAGTCTGAGAGATGCTGCCTGAAATAGACCACATCAATTTTTCATAAAGACAAAATGTTTTGTGTGTGTATTTATTACTAAAGTATGTACTAACACACCAAAACTTGTTGATGTTATGACAGAGTCCTTTACTTAAGGTTTTAAAAAGTTGTAGGTTGGTTCTGGAACATACACAGTCCCTACATTTACAGAAAACACATTTTTAATCTCCATATTCTCTTGTTTTCTTGTTTATTTAGATTGAGTCAATTTACCCTCATGGGCAAACAGACGCCTTAATGTGAGATATAAGAGATTTGTCTACATGCAGGCTGATGTCTCAATATTTCATACTAATAAGAGAGTAAAGCCTCTGCTTATTAGCTTATGATCTGTAGGATCTGTGAATTCACATTTAGTTTTGAAAACCTGATTTTGTTCAGGTTTTTTTTGATAAAAATGTATCTTTCCACTTCACAAAATTTATTTGGCACATGTACTGCATAATCAGATGAGTGTAGAAATCGTTTGGATAGAAATATATGATTTGTGTTGAACAAAATTGCCAACAAATTTCATGCTCAATTGTTACAATTAGCAGGAATTTTGGTTGACTAGCTAAATGTAGGTGTTTCAGCAGTATTGGCATGCTGTGAATAGAAATTGTTAAATTATTGTGTTACACATAGTTACAAATTGAAAGTATCAAAATACAAATCTGGTTGTTTTCAAGCAGAAGTGTTTAGATGTGTCTTTAAATGTTACGAATAATGACACTGTACATGTCCCATGTTCATTAAAATTAATAAATTCCATTTTCCCAACATTTTATTTCACAAAGTAGATAGGTTAAAAGTTAAATTAATGTAAACCAAAATACATATGCATGGATCTCTAAGATTGTCTTTGAACAAGGCTTGCTTGTGGGAATCTTGCCTTTGAGTAGCAAATCCATGACCATGAGATTTTTTCCAGAATTGTTTAAACTGAACATACAAATGCATGGAAGTAATTATGCTATCAGGATAACTAAAAAGCACATACATTGAAATTTTTCTCTGTTTGATTGACTGGGCCTTTCTGTACATCAGATTTGCACATGCCATTCGCTGACAGGCTGCTCTTCCCAGTTAGATAAATTTTCTTAGTATTTCTTTCGGGTTTAGATTAAAAGTTATTTCTCATCTTTACAGTAGGGCATTTCTCTCTTTAAAAGGAAAGGAGAAGAAGAATTAGATACAGAAACTATAGTCTTTCATCAGCCATTTCCCACATTTCCAGGTGGAACTGGCTACTGTATAGTGTTGTTTGCTATTTGGCAACTTGTAGTCCTCAGCTTTGCTTCAGAGGTTTGCCTGCCTGCCGTTTCATCGCTCTGTACTTGAGCTTCAGTTCTTCCTGCGAACAACAATACATATTGAAACTGCAGCTGACAGGAGAAAAAAAGTGCAGTGCCTTTGCTTTTCTTCACAGAGCTTGACAACCTGCATGTATTGTTAGGTAATCTAATAGGTTATGCCAGTTTTCACTGAAGTTTTATTGTTCTATAATGTCTATCAAACTAAATTTGAGTCTGAAGTGAATAAGGATTCATTGCATAGAAGGCAATGCACCTGCCTTGGACAGCAAATGCCTAAATCTCACCTACGCTTCAAAGCACCATCCAATTTGCTTACTTTCCAAGACTATTAAACCCAGGGAAAAAAAAAAAAAAAAAAAAAAAAAAAAAGACTAACTATCCTACTTGGTCTACAAACTCAGCTTTCAGAGAGTGATTAGCTAAGCTTTGCCTTAGTCCACAGAAAAGACTGAAATGATAAGCCTGTTTAGGACTACAACTAAACTGATTTTTAAGACAGTGACCTTTTGCACAGTAAAATACTGAGAACAGCATTTGACCATCAAGTAAGAAAGCACTGAGCCTTAGAGGGATTATGTCCACGTAGCTCCAGGCATCCCATGGGAGCACACTCTTATTTTTTCAGGTACAAGAGTGGATTAATCAGATTGCAAAAGGAGAACAGATTAGAGGGAATTTGACTGCTCAGATGACATGGGCTGTCCTCTGGAAGGGAGCAGCTGCAGAATGTTGTTCCCTGTGGGCAGGATCCAGAGCTTCAGAGCATACTCCTTCCATCTCAGTGTCTCACTTTAGTTCTGCATGCTGTGCTTTGGGCATCGTGGATCTTGAACTTCTAGTTGCATGGTGGCCTAATTTCAAGAGAAATGATGGAGCATGAGACTCCTGGACTGAATAGCGCCTGAAGCTCAGCTTTCTCCTTACCTGGATCACTGTTCTGATGTCTGCTTTGCAAACATGGGTCCCGTTCTCATTATGTGCCCACCATCAGAGCTGGGGGAATTTTGTATAAGCATGTTGCATAGCATTTCTTCTCATTCCCTCTGTTCTCAGTGGAATCATATAATCATACAATGGTTTGGGTTGAAAGGAACCGTTAAAGGTCATCTAACCCACACCCTCTGCAATGTGCAGGGACACCTTCAATTAAATCAGGTTGCTCAGAGCCCTGTCCAATCTGACCTTGAATGTTTCCAAGGATGGGGCATCTACCACCCCTCTGTACAACCTGTGCCAGTGTTTCACCACCCTCATCATACAAGTTTCTTCCTTGTATCTAGTCTGAATCTACCTTCCTTTAGTTTAAAACCATTACCTCTCATCCTATCATTACATGCTCTATTAGAAAGTCTGTTCCCTTTGTTATAAGCCCCCTTTAATTATTGAAAGGTCACAATACCATCTCTCTAGAGCCTTCTCTTTTCCAGGCTAAACAACCCCAGTGCTCTCAGCTTGTCCTCACAGCTTGTCCATCCCTCTGATTTTAGTGGTCCTCCTCTGGACCCATGTCAACAGGTCCATGTCTGTCTTGTACTGAGGAAAAGGGCTTCTATTTTTGCCCCTGCATATTGTGAGAGGCAGTTTCCATTTTGCACTGATTGTTTAGAACGGTATGGTAGTAATGACAGGCAGACGAGATCACTTCTTTGGTATAAGGAACTCAATATTTTAAAGATGCTCTGAGGAGGTTGGGCATGTAAGTTATAGGGCATGGTTTCCATTCATTTTCTTTAGCAAAGCAGAGGCAGAAACATTGTGTAAGGTGTTGATTTCAGTCATAATCTCAACATTTTTTTTTTAATTGCAGAAAACGATAATAATAGAATTTGAAAAGTGAGCGGGCTCAATCAGTATTTAGGACCCAATGGTCCTGAAGGAGCATTCTCCTTGTACAATTTATTTTGGAAATCAAAGATTACTGCAGGGAAGTAGAGGCTGCAGTAAAGTAGAAGTTACAAAGGCAGTTAGATTGCAATGAAATTGGGGAGATCAGTGAGTTTGAATCAGGGCCATCTCTACAAGAGGAACTCCTTTTCAAAAGTAAGCAGTATTTGTGATATGTGATCACTTCCACTTACAAATACAGTGTACTTTGCAAATCTATTAGAGCTTCCTATAACAAAGACTGTAAAACATTATTGTTCATTAGTGTGAAGCAGTAAAGTTTTTAACAGATATGTATGAAGTAAAGTTTTCCTTTTTTTCATCTTTGGTATATATTTATGTTACTTGAATTTTGTTTAAAGTTGGCTTTTGCCTTTCCAAGTGCTATTCTTTATACTATATCCTTGGCAAGATGACCTTTTCCTTATCTTTATTATGCAGCTTTCAGTAAGAAACTGGGAAGTTTAGAGACACTTGCTGTCAGCTTCTTGTCTCAACTCTTTAGGCCTTTAAAAAGATGTGTAAATATTGAACCAGCTGGAGTTATAAATAAAGGTATTCTGTTCTACAAACAACTTAATAGTTATTAAAGTAAAAGCCACTGGGCTTTTGGAAAAGTAGACAAGCTATTTTACATTGAGAAATTTTTTGATTTATAGGAATCAAAAGGAATCAAATGTACCCTTCTGAACATACTCAAGTATCAGTTTATGTGCAGAAAAGAAAAAACATTATCCAGTGACCCACAAACATAATTTGTGTTTTGCAACACGGAAGTTTAAGACACTCTTTAAGATTGCCACTAAATATACCAAGAGGCGCTGACGTGACTTTGGCAATGAGATCCAGTGAGGTCATTTTCCTCTGGGCATATGAATGCTGTAAAGTGCATATTTCATTGTTTTTTCATGAATAATATTTAAAAATCATACTAAAAAACCAAAATATATTACAATTTTGTTATAAATAGAGCCAGCATAACATCATAAATAGAATATTAATTAAGAAATTCTCCAAAAACTACTGTTGTGTACTCCTATGTACCTTCAGGGCTTAAACATGAATGTTATTTGAATTACATTCTCCTATCACTTTCTGAACTCCAGAAAGGTAGAGTTGCACCAGGTCCAAATCCAGAACAATGTATGTCTGCTAGAGCAGCATTAGAACTAGAGTAATTAAATAGTATGCTTTCTCTGATGGATTTACTGAGGACTAGTGGACTTGTGTGTATGGATAAATTCAGAGTAACTGCAGAAATACATTTTAAAAAAAAAATGAGAAAAAAAAATGTCTTATTTCCCAGAATAATTAAGTGAACATTTGATTTTCTTTTTCTCCAGAATAGTTACAGCACCTGTTTCTGTTCCAGTAAGAAACTTTCATGGGCAATAGCCATTGAAATGAGTGGAAAGTGCAGTGCAGTGATGTAGCAACAGTTTAACCAGTTTGCCACTATTTTCCCAAATATATTGCTGAAGAAATTTTAAATAAGCTTCACTAACTCAGATGTCTGTCTTATTAATGACTTTTTTTTACTTTTAATTATATGAAGATGTAACAGCTCAAGGTGAAAAGGAAGTAAGAGAACTGGAAGGGGCGCACAATCAATACAGAACCCTGAGGGAAAGCAGTAATTAATGTGGGGCCATACAGGAAGATGCTTTGATGCTTTGGGAGCAACAATTATATATCCAAAAAAATGCACAAAATCCACATCCATAAAATGGCACAAACTGCTTCTATATCTCCCCTGATGTGACCTCTTCACTGAGTAATATATTGATAAAATTTGCATGCAACCCTATCCATATTTCCCAAAGGCAAGACTTAGTGCTACAATTTGCATATGCACTGCATATAGCCATTGATATTCACAGCAGGAAATGGCATAAACCCAGTGCATTTGGTGTAGGAGTGTGTGATGTCATGCTAGGGTTTTTTTGATGTATATGTTTTGGCTCTCATTTATGTGAGAGAGGACAAAGTCAGAGAAATTTGTCTAGGATTTGGGGTAAATGATAAGGGAGTCTGTGAAAGTCTGCAGACCAAGTAATATTTCAGTAACATTATGGACCTAATCCTAAGGAACCTACATCTGCTGTAATACTTGGAATTGGTTTTGTTCCAAAAAGTTCCATTGTGCAAGATGAGAAGAAAAAAAAAAAAAAAAAAAAGTTTGATCACAGACCTTTAGGCAGTGTTTTAGATGTGCTGTCTTAGCCACTGAGTATCTTGAGGATACGGTCTGAAAGCTTGAATTTATATTCTTTAGGAGACCAGCACAGAAAGCAAAGGGTAGGTCTCATGTTTTTACAGCAATCTCTGCAATAGCTTTTGCTGCTAAGGTATACTCTTACTCTGTTTCAGACAGTTTTTCAAAGAGCTTAAAATGTCCAGGTATATCATAGAGCTGTAGTCACCCTGAGAGGTGAAAATAGTACAACCAACTCATTATCTTCCAGAATGTGGGGCAGCAACTTTAAACCAACTGGGAAAGGCAGAAAGCATTATTCAGAAATGCTGCTTAATGAGAGCTGGGACTGAATGAGAAATTCAAAAGCTCTGCTATACAACGGGTTATATTGATCATTGTTTGGTACGTCTTCTGTGTAATTGCAGGGTCTTCTGAATGCTTTCCCCCGCTCACCTCTGCCTTGCCCATTTTTAACTCTAATCAGCTGCCTTCATCAGTATGCAGGTCTTCTCCAAGCACCATGCTGTTTCAGCATGATGATCACTAAGATAGTAGCACGGTGAGCACTTCTGAGAGACAAATGCAGTCATTTGTTAGCTGACTATTTACAGCACTGGAGACCTTGTCTTCTCACCAGCTGTTTGGAGGCTTTGCGTTAATAGGAGCAATGCACTGATCCTTGTTAGGAGAGTTCATGTTAAGCTGAAATTCAATGTCTTTACTTACTGAATTTGAATTAGGCAGTAAATTTAATCTCTAGAAAACAGCATTCATCATTCACAATAGAATTATAGATAATTTTGGTTGGAAGGAACCTGTCGTAGTCATCTGTCAGTCAGAGACTGGGGCTGAGCCAAACCCCTGAGCAGAGTCAAGCCACTTTTGATCAGCGGTGGCCCCTTTGCTTAGGGTCCTTTCCGATGGTGATTTGAATACTTCAAAGGATGGTGATTTTGCAGACTCTTTGGCCCCTGTTCAAATGTTTGACTGCCCTCACTGTGAAAAGCCTTTTCCTAATATCTTGTCAGAATCTCCCTTCTTGCAACTTCTTTCTGCTACCCATCATCTTATCCCTCTGAGAAAAGCATGGCATAGTCGAGTCAGCTATAAGATCCCAACTTTTCCTTTTAAGAGTAAAGAAACCCTGTACTTCCAGGCTTTCCTTCTAACTCCTAGGGCACCTATATCTCACTGTTTGGTTTACAAAGATACCGTGGATGACTGTTTTGAGAGTCTTGCTAAAGTCAAGGTTAACACCATCCACGGCTCTCTTCCACTGAGTTACACTGTCACCAAAAGTAACCAGGTTGATGAGGCAAACTGGTGGCTATTCCCAACCGAGTTCTTGTCCTTCATGTGCCTAGACAAGGCTTTTGCAGGTGTTTCATTTATAGTTTTCCCAGGGGTGGTGGGAAGCAGGTCAGGCTGGCCAGTCTGAATTTCCCCACATCTTCCTTCTCGCCCTTCTTAAAGATATGTGTAATGTTTGCCCTTTTACAGAGATTAGGAACTTCCCCTGATCACCATGACCAGTTAAAAATGATAGCGTTTTCTCAGTTACATTGGCCAGTTCCCAGTATCCCATGTGGTCCTGTGGACCTGTCTACATCCAATTTGCTTAAGTGGTTCCCATCTCAGCTTCACTATGGCTACTATGTGTACTCTCTATTAATCCAACCAGATGAAAAAGATTAGCAAAACCTAAAATCCATGTCGCTCAGGATTTCAGGTTGGGTTTTTTTTGTTTATTTGGTTGGGGTTTTTGTGCATAGGAAAAAAATGGATATGAAGCTCTTACATAACCTAGAGAAGTTTTGACAGTAATTTAATCAAAGAACTGCTGTAAAGGCACTTGCCTCAGTAGCAGCATGTAAGAGTGGTCAGCGTCTGCTTTTCTGCTGATATTTCTTGGTGAGACATACCAAGAATTTTTTTTTTTTTTTTTTGTCATGTCACCCCATAAATTCCAGAATTTTGTAGTTGCAATGTGTACTTTTGTATACTGTGCACAATATTCTTTAAAGAATGTGTTTAAATATTGTCGTGCCTGTGCAGTTACAAGACACAGTCATGAGTTTGTTGCTCATGTATGGTGAGATGAGTTTAGGTTTTTGAGGTTTTTTGAGGTATTTTTTTTAGAGGCTTTTTGGTAAACTAGGCACAGCTCACAGGGTAACAAACCAGAAAGAATTAATGAAGATCCCACTCACAGGCTTTTTTCACCTGTCCTCAGCTTTGCCCAATTAGCCAATTAGAAAAAGCAGCTCTAAAAGCCTAGATCCAAACAAATATCACATTTGCATGGTTTTCTGGAAAGGTTGTAGAGCTGGGCTGAGCCATGCTGCAGGAAGGACTTTGTGTGAGGAGCAATGGTTGGCTATGGAAAGCAGCATGGAAACTTGGTAAGCTGTGGAAGGAAAAGTCTCTTTTCTTTCTTTTTTAATGCAGGGTGCTTTGGCTGGAGCTCAGTAAAGTTAAGGTGAGCTGTACTAAAGCTGTTTTCTATGCTGTACAAATTGGCAATGCTATTTTGGCTCTCCAAAGAGGAAACAAATGGAAAAATAGGTTTCAGGTGCCTATTGCTAAAAGTAAATGAGAAATATGTTTTTCCTGTCTAGGCCTGATTTTGTTTGCTTGGGTTTTCTTTTTTCTTGGTACATGCCAATCATAGTTTTCTTATTTGTGTGTGCCAGCTACACTTTGAGACCCCACTGTTAAAATCATCTCTCTTTAGTTTATGTCAGTACTTTTTTGCTAGCGTCCCCTCTGAAGCCTACCAGCTAGTCCAGGAAGATGTAACTTTTATCCCTAGTTTGTATTTTCTTTTTTTTCATCCTCAGGGAACAGGCTAGCCACTCTTCTTAATCATAATAAACAGTATATGTCAAAACAGTCAGTACCTCCTTTTTGGAATAGGTGTATTCATCTAACTAATTAAAAAATCCCTGCCACATCATAAACGCATCATCTTCTTTCAGTGGTTTATTAACGTGTTTCAGTCCTTAAGTGTCTAGACTGTATATTTTAGGTCAACAGGCATGTTAACTATAATTGCATACAAACCTCTGAATAGCATAAACTGTGCATTACCGGCTCTGGTTGTAAACCAGAGATGATGGAATTGTGTACTCTCAGGTACTGTAGGGTGAGTCATCCCAAATTTCTTTCTCTGAAGCATGTTAGAACCCTAAGCTATGAACAAAAGAGTCAGTGCGTTAAAAGGATGCTCTAATCACTTTCACAAGAGGTGGTAATAGAGTCTGAGCCCTTGTTAAGTAGTATCCTTCCAATCTGTCTTCTGATTAGTCTTAGCAATCAGTTTGCATTTGTTCTCATGTAACTAGCATCTCTTCTTTTTCAACTCTTCTAACAGAGAAGTTGTATTTAAGGACGATCACGGCTATGTATTAACTTTTAGCTGTCAACAAGGTAATGTCTGTCTTAATCTTTCAAACAAATTCACGTGCAGTACTGTCCTTCCAAAAGTAGATAATCCGACTTAAAAGGATGTAGGCAGATGTAGTTAAATATAGTCATAAAATTTAGCAGGATCAATTTTATAGTCAGTTGCATTATGATGGAATTTATGAACAGAATTACTTGTGTGATTATTGTATCTGCATCTTGGCAGCAAATTCTTGAGTACGTGATATAAAACATCCTTGGAAAATGAAGAAGCAGTTATCATGGAAAGTGAATCTTTAGCCTTGCATACAAATACTTAACAAAGCAAAAGTATTGAATTATTTAAGCTATGAATTGAGAAACTGTCCTTTGTATATGATCTGATGTTACTAATGCAGACCACTGATCTACTTCAATAGATATTTTAACCTACAATGAATTTGATAATGAATTTATTAAGTGTTAGTATTGGTACCCTTTTCATCAGTTGGAAGTTTCAGTGAAGACAGTGTATTAATAATTATGAGGTACATAGTGAATCTTCTAAAATTTGTATTCAGATATTCACTGTCACTAATTTCATGCAATCATAAGCAAATTGAAGTCAATGTGACACAAGAAATGATACTGAACTGTCTCATCTCTAACAAATGACAGTAATTAGCCATATTTCAAACAAAAGATAATATATCACAGATAAGAAAGTTCATATTTCATACAGTGCCCGTTACCAGAGATGTAGGGCCAAATGAACTCAAGTTACACTCCTTTATAAGCTCTGCTATCACAGAATATTAAAATTACGCTGTAAAGTAATTTTTAAGACAAAGGAAACTTTTGAAAATTGACGGCTTTGGTGAGCATTAGTATTTACCTTGATAAGAACTAGGGGAATACTGATGGGAATTAAAGAAAGCCTGTGGATCCTGGTTGTGTTGCCTTCCCCACTGCTAATAAAGGAATGGCAGTTTGGTTCACCTCTGGGCATTTCCACAGTGACTCAAATGGTGCCGGCTTTGTCTTTTTAAAATGGCTACAAATAAAACCATTGTTCTCAAGCATCTAAAAATTCTTTGCTGCTTATAAAGGCTAGTATGCATTACCAACCCTATAATGTTGGGGCCTTGGAAATGTTCTGTGCAATAGGAATGAGGCTTCCCACACGGAGTGGCGATCCAGATCTTTCCCTTTCAAGATTACAGTGGTCTGAAGTTCAATAGCTAGTAGCTGATTAATACCATTAAGTATTTTGACCCAGTCTCTGAAACTAGCGAGTAGCTGGTAAATAAAATTGATTCTATTTACCTGCCATAAACAAAAGGGTGGAAGTTTATGAAATGGTGAATGATGGAGTGAGTAAAAGCTGTGACCTAAGCCAAATTCTGCCCATTGCAATAGCTGCAATAAGTAACTTATCTATACAGCTATGGCAAAGCAGCAGCAGAAGGGAACACATATGTACCTACCCTTTATGCAAAGCATTCCTGTGTGAACACAAAAACGCATCCAACACAGATGAGTGAGAAAGGTAGTACCTTTTGGAGGGGGATGGTGGTAAGAAAGCTGTGAAACAGCTATTGTTACAGTGCTGGGAATGTACACACAAGTGAGGTATAGTATGGATGCAGTCCACTGCTACAAAGGGCTATCAGCTTGAAGAAGATGGACACATACGAGTTTATTCTGCTTTGTACAAGACTCGAGCATCCTCTTTGATGCTAAGGCGCATAATGTAGACTGACTTATAGGAAAATTATAATATTACCCTGTTTGATTTTTCATGTGAAAATGTAACTGTCAGTATTTTTTTTTTCCTGTTAAAATTCTAGAAACTCAAGATTAAAAAGCAGAATTAATGCATACCTGGCTACGTTCAATAGCATCTGACTGAAAATAGTCAGTCATGCCTACAATTTCTACTTGCAATTCTTTAACAATTGTTTGCTAGGAATTGCACCCTTGCATGGGATAAAGGGGGGAGAATATCAATACTTCCAGCATTTTGAAAACACTTAATCAGCATTCCTGATAAGACTTTGTTACTGATTCCAAGAAGAAAACCCAAGTAACTTGTTGGGGTTTTGTTTATTTATTTATTTAAAAACAAAACAACTCTTACAATCTGTTTGCATCATCTATAAAGCCTTTTCTAGGATTAAACGCTTCTTACATAAATGAATGCATGAAATTTAATGTTTTCTTCAGAAACAACAATACTGTTTAAACAGGCATTGTGTTTGAAAAGACACTTAGCTTTTCTTCTTTAGCAGTACTTGCAATGGAGTCTTAGGTATTTATGTATGTGACAGATTCAGGTAATAGTACAAATATGTATGTTATATGGTGCGAGTACAGATCAAAATTAAAAGGAGTGATTTGAAAGGAATAAAAGATGTTCTTTGTAGTGGAATTGCATGAACACTACCTGAAGTGTCCTGTTGATGTGTTTGTATGTTCAGAGAAAATCAGAGCTGCTGTACTTCGTTTCCTTCCCTATAATATGAAGCCAAGTTATTACTGTAGTAATGATGTGGTCCAAAATGTTTTTGAAATGGTGGCAAGGCTGCAGATTATCTTGGGTTTTAGTGTCACAATTAACAAAGTGAGGGTATTCCAGTATTATTGAAGAGTCATTGTTGCAATCTAAGTGGTATTTGTGGGATAGGAAGTCAGGCTCCTTGAGGTGTGAATGCCTTTTTCCCGATTTATAGTTTTGCATTATTTAAGTAGCAAATTCTGTACAATGCAGATGAGAACTCTTGACAGAAAGCAAATGTTATAGCAATTCAGGATTGCAGTGTCCTTGTAGCTATTTGAAACCCTCTATTAGTAAATGATGTTTATTTTCATCTTCAGATATAAAAGTGCTTCTTGTATGTTAGTAGATATTCATCCCACTTTACACACAGGGAAAACTGACAAAGAAAAACTGGAAGCAAGCCCAGTTTTTTTTTGCTCCCTATCCAGTGACCTGCTCGTAAATGACAATATTTATATTGGCCCTTTCTATCCCAAATCTGTATATGATTTTCAGCACAACAGACGCCATAAAATATAACCCAGTAATCACAACAGTTTTTCCTAAGAATACAAAGCTAACTAGAACTCATTCAGAAATATGTTGTCAATTTAAAAACACCAAATGAAGTGTGGGGATAAACTTCTCCCAAAAGATTTTGCTATTGCAACGCCTGTTGCTGTAGTAATCCATTCTCAGGTGCCTGACTCGGAACTGAATCCAGAGCCATGTATGAAGCAGAGCCAACAGGGAATACTGAAAAGGGACACCTCTTCAAAGGTACCTAAAACAGGCTGCAGAAAGCTTCTTCCATCAAGTCAGGATTCACATCTATAAATGGTCTCCTGGACTTAGGTGCTCATGCTTCTGCTTTCAAAAACAGAGAAAGTGCTGTTGTGTTTATGCTTTGTCCAGTAGTTCAGTGCCTCAGTCATAGAAAATATAAAGTGGATGTTACAAGCCATCATCAGCCAACAGTCAAAGTATCATTTCTATAACCTGAATGTAATGCTATGGGCTGCTCTTGTCATATCTGTGACTCTACTATTGTAGAGAAAAGGATCCTTGATCTCAATAAGCTTGGTGGAAAGGTGACCTGTGACCTAGGCTGCTGTCCTGGAAGGAAAGAGGTGTTGGGTATGGATTTTCTAATCTCTGCGTGAAGTGATGTCTAAGCCTTTAATCCAGTTGTACTGATGTAAGGTGTAGTTCATTAATTGCCCTTTGAGGCAGAATCAAAAAGTTTGTCTCCCTCCCTAGCAATATATTAACAATAAGATATAAAATTGTACTTTGTTCTGACCTAATTAATCCTACATTTTTCATTGCTCTATGGGAAAATTCAGCAGAAGAACGTTTACTTTGGTATTTCTGCATGTGCTTATGTAAGACATAAACATTGAAGCCATTAACTCTGTTTAGACTGCAGTAAATTCTGAGCATGTAAAGATTTCTTTATGTACCAAGAGGAATTTATTTAGTTTTGAATTTCGGTGCCAATAAAATAATGTAGAAATATATGGCTGGGGGGTAGGTGGGGTGGTGCGGACAGCACAGGGCAGGGTCAGGGTGGGCAGGACTGGACAAACATCATAGGAATAGGTATCTAAATTCTACAAATCTTCAGTCCTGACTCTTTGGGATCTGGATCCACTGTCTTTCAGTGGTTAATAATTTTCACCAGGTTTTATGGTTCTAGTTAAAATAATGCATTAACTTGAGCTGTGATAAATTTAAGAGCCACTTAAGTTTGTTTTGCCTTCATCTATTGAAGTGGTCTCAAAGTCTTGTACTTTTATTGGTACTTGCAGATTTTGATTTAATAGTCTTTTAAAAATTGTTCAGTAAAGTAAATGGAGTTCTTCACACTGGCAAAGCCCATTTCCCAGACCACAGATTGTTCTGGAGCTCTTCTCTGAATGCAATGCAATTTCCATCTTTTGTCTCCCTTGTTTGGAGTAGGACTGGAGCCAAAGGATGAAGTCTGAGAGCCAATTGTAAGCTGTTATGGTTTTGTTAATGCTTCATGCTCGGTAAAGCTCTGGTAAAAAAAATGAACCTAATCTTTACAAATGCTGTATAAAGGCATCACTGCATTCATCTGTTACTGTTTCTCAGTTCCCTCTTAAGGATGAATTACATTCTGTGTCTAGGTAAGACCTTGCATTCAGCTGTATTGTGATGTATATACATCTTCCTTAAAGTTGTCTTGCTACATAGTGTCTATTAACAGGAAATTACAATTTGTTACAGATCAATATTATTTATAATCTGAAAGCTTTATTACCATGAAAGGATTTGTTACCATGTAATGATTAGTCATGGATTCTATGAAGTCAAATATCAGTTGTCATAGGATGCCAACAGAAATACTAGTTGATAGTTCTTGGCAAATGCAATTTATTATAACCTGTCTGTATTTTATTGTATACTGTTACTTGGATCAGTCCATTCTGGTGTTGAACTGAAAGTAAGATTCACTCGTGGGTTTTCAGTCACGTGGTAATGCCTTGCTACCTTTTTTATTCTGAAGTAATTGCAGATTCTTGTACTTGTAATTTTGTAAGGGACTGAGATGTGATACAGACTTCACTAATGAAGTATGGCCACATTTCTTTGTGGAAACTTTCTTCCAAACAATTTATTTTCTAAAACTGAAACGTTAAATGTTTTTTACGAAGTTTATGACTTATAGGGTGGGCGGAGAGGTGTTTTTTAAGTCTACTACACTTTTATCTTGATTCAGTGAATATAGATAGCTTTTTGAACCTTCTAAGTGTGGTTATAATAAATACATAAACTCTTAAATGAGAATACTTCCCTTCCCTCCTCCTAAAAGGAAAAGCTCAAATGCCATATTCATCATCTCTGCACACACACACACACACACCCCACCCACCCCCCTTTCAGGTATCAAACAGTTGCTGACAGGTTGGGAGTAACCATCTGATTCCTGACAGCATAGGTATGTGAGGAATGAAACTAGATTAAGAAGTTCCCATCTCTGATTGCTTCTTCGTTTATGTCAGTATAGCAGTGGATCAATACAGTAAAACACTGAAACAATCTGCTTCAAAAGAAATTCTCCAGGCAAAGCGTTATTTCTGTTATTACCAAAGGCTCTTTGGACACGGTCTAAATAACTCTTTGTTTGGCAGGATTGTTGAATTCAATTTTTAGAACTTTCAGTTGTGTGTTTGCAATGTTAAAGTGCTGAGTCATACCTGTTCTGCAACGGTCTGCTTCGGAAATGGGCTTCTGCAATCTGCCCTTGCCCTGCTGTACGCTGACAGCTGCTTAGGGCATTCCAAAATGGTCACAGGAAGAACAGCGTGACTTCCAGAAGCTGGTCATCCCAAGCTGTTCCTGGAAGAGAGCAAACAGATCTGAGAAAATCCAGTTAAATGTTCTCAGGGAGGGAAATGTCAGACTTGTAAAAAAGAAGCGTTTTTGAGTGGAAGTAAAATGTTCTGCTATTGCTCTCACTTGAAACTAAAGTGAAAATTTTTCCTCGCTTCTGAAAGTTTTGTGTGAAATCTAATGAACAGCAATGCTAGTGTAGTGCTGGTTACATGCTGTTAAATTTTTAACTAGGTTGGTCAATATCTGTTTTCAGCCTGCAGCGTTTTCCCAATGGAATCTCAGTCTGTTAGCTCTAGGATAGGCTTAGTCAATGGATTCCTCTTTGCTAATAGAAATGATCCACGGGAGCTCCCATAACGAGGAAAGTCATGAGGTAAAACATGGACAGCCTTTAATGCTGTAAAAGAGAAGAAAGAATCTGACCTATTTTTTAGGTAGCATTTCAAAGACTTTGCTTGTTGAACTTTTTTCTTTATTAAATCAATTCATGTTATTAAAGGAAAGGTAAAAAGACTCTTGAAACCTTACAGCTGCAAACAAGCAGCGATAAACTAAGGCTGATCTTTCTTGAAGTCACAGATTACAGGAGACTATATTTCAAAATAACTACTATAATAATAAAGTGATCTGCATCACCTAAGGAACATAATGCATGCTCGTGTGAGGTAGTTTCAGTAAATCAATGGAACTGGGTATAACCTTTATACTCACTAATGTCTGACAGACGGGTACAAGCTGTCTTTCAGGTACCTGTCGCAAGCATGCTGGAACACGATTTGTTTCAATGCTTTCTTTGCAAAATAAAGAAAAAGGCTGGT
Organism: Falco punctatus; assembly: GCF_963210335.1. Classification (NCBI taxonomy): domain Eukaryota; kingdom Metazoa; phylum Chordata; class Aves; order Falconiformes; family Falconidae; genus Falco; species Falco punctatus. Next base: position 36,143,672 of record NC_137589.1, read on the forward strand.
AATATATTAATTTCCAGAAACCGCAAACTATTGCAAGAACATATATTACGATTGTAGACTTAGATTGGCATGGTTCCTAGATGTAAATCTTTATGCAGATTAATAAACTCTTAAATAATTTTACCATCTTAATTTATTAGTATATTGTAACTGCATCTTTGTACTTAGGCAGTGCTGACTGATGTTCACTGAATATTTGAAATCTGGAAAGGGGAGGTCTTTTCATAAGAATGTTGTTTCTAGCTGACAGCTTCCTAGAAGCCATCAAAAAAATTGTTTTGCATCATTTTTCAAAGGCTCAAAGTAGGCTGGTTTTTTTCTTAAAACTTTTTTTGTTCATAACTGCCATTAAATAACCTAAAAGATTTCAGAAATACGATGGAGAAAAGTACCAGATGAACTAAAACCTTCCCTTGCCCCAAACCAGAGCATTCTTTCACTCTGCTTATGAACCTGTGAGCAGAATTCTATTGTCTGTAACAACTTCTTCAGCATGTGGACATCAAACTGCCCAGATGTGCTGAAATAAATTGTAATAAATACCTCCACACGTGATATATTTGCTAGCATACATGACTTGAGACCCCACAAAGTATTTTGGCCGAGTAGGCCAAAAGCAACATTGGATGCTGCATCCATCTCTCAGCGTTATTAAAAACACGGAGTCAAAGCTAATACTCCAGCAGTAAGGAAGCGTGTGTAATGAAACATGCTGCCAGTGGGAGTAACAGGGGTGTCTGGATGTTGAATAGAGTTGCTAAATATTTTCTAAGTAATCAATGGCAGAACTGAGTTATAGGCTACTTTAAATTATTTACAGGAGAATTTGAATTTGCAAACTTATTATAACAAGCTGCTGCTTTTAACAACACTCAAGTTCTTGAAAATTCAATGCTAAAATGAGTTATTATGAGTAAGTTAGCCGTCTGAAATTAAATTAGGTGATATACAATCCATTTTTCTACTGTGAATTGGCATTCATGACAACTAGTTCTAATATGCACCTGAACCCATTATTCTTGGCACTTCATAAAGTGGCAATTGATAGCAATTTGTATTGACAGACTCTTATTGAATATAATTTCTCAACAGGAACTAGCTAATCAATTAATTAATCATAGTGTTACTCAAGTTTGTTTTTATGTTGCTCCTTCATTCAGAAAATTAACTGTTAACATTGTTTTCAATTAATATAACTTAAACATTTTAGTTTTCATTAGCTGAATTACCAAGCTCATGCTAATTAAATAAGTGTTAAAGCTTTCTGAATTACTAGCAAAACAGAAAATTATGTATGCTAAATTGCAAAATACACAACAAATCCTAATCATATTATACTTGCCATTACGCAGTATTTCAAAACAGACTGTTTAGTCTTCCATTCCCTCTTGAAAGCTGCTTGGGCGCACATGGAGGTAGTAATCATCAACAATATGACGATGAAAGGCAGCCTTTGAAGAACATGATTTGATGCTATCTAATAAATATTTGCAGCTTCCTTCACATTTAAATACGGCTTTCTTAAAAGTCAAAATTGCAAAGAGGTAACTCCATCCTACTGCCAGCTCCTTCTGGACAGATGCTGTAAGTATGTGAACTCTGCTGACTGCAGTGACTGTGCAGAGAATGCCAGGATTCATCAGTTTGGAGCATCCTTTGAGTCAAAAGGGTTTCCCTGGAGACCAAGGGTCTGCTTGCCTGTCTCTGACTGCAGTAACAGAACCTATGTTATATATTCTGATTTGTGTTGACATAAATTTAATTACATAATATTAAAACCTTAAATTCCATTAAATGAACTCTTGCCTCAAGAAACATGAGTCCTGGCCCAGAGCCCTACTTTGTCCAATGTAAGCGCAACATTCCTTTTACAAATTAGGAGAATGGCCTTGATCACCTTTATTTGAATAAATAGTGTTAACACTAGATGTAGAATACACAAAATGCAAAGCCATCTAGTTACACTGACAAACTTGTTTGCCAGCTCATATACTCAGGGAAATGTTTTGAAATGTAAATTTAGATTGTATTTTATTTGTACTTTGAAAAACTCGCCTTTCTCTTTCTAGCATAGCTTGATAGAAAAAAAAAAACAAACCTGCCACTTCTTCTGTGTCTTGGATCTTGTTTGCCAAGTGACAGTTTTCTTAGAATAAGGATAAATTGACTCCCATTAATACGCTAGATTTATCAAGGAAGTATAATTATTCTATGTAAATTTATTAAAAGTTTTTTGATTGAACGCTTTTTTTTTTTCTTGACAGTTAAGACAATGTTGAATGCTATGAGAAAGCCAGCCCTTCATGGGCATATTCCTAAAGACTGCTGTGATAGAGACCTTTCACATGGACTTGAACCAGCAGCGATAGGCATCTTTTAAAAGAATGAATTCTCTGTTTTCCTCATGTCTATTTTCTTCTTCAGGGTTCTCATTGTCACTGAATATCTTTAATATTATTTTTTTCCTGAATGATTGGCATGAAGCTGAAAATATGGAGTGAGAAATGAATGTCTGAGTCTTCTATGGGTCAGAGTTACAGGGGTGTAGAACTGGGTTTGTCTGGGTTCTCAGGCATCTAAAACCAATAATGGCACAAAGTTTCAGAAGCAAATGAATCTGATGAATCAAATGCCCTTTGTCTTCCTTTCTCTGTGCACAGCCTGACTTGATTAAAGATAGCACTTTCCTTTTGTCAGTAACATTAAGGCTCTGTGCCTGACCACTGCTACCAAAAAAACCCTTTTACTTATTAAAAACTTCAAAAACACAGGGTATGCCTAAGCATTTTATCTTCGTCTCTTGGTAATCTGAACATTTGTATTAATAATAACATATTAATTTTCTGGCCACGTTAATAAGAGTGAGTAATTAATTTCTTCAATACAATAAATAGCCCAAAGAGAAAACTTAAAATAATGGACACTCTCTTTTTTAAAAAGGTCACCGTTAGTACTCCTGTAGTGAAAACAATTCAATCTTCCATTAGGAAACCAATGCAGAAATTAACAGAGGAGGGGAACAGGACTAACGAGGGTGGTGGTATCTAATCCCCTCTCTTTAACCCCCTGCTCTAATGAATCAATGGAGTAGAGCATCTGGGAGCCTACAGGAGCATGCTGCACTGCTGGATTTTGTAGCTGTTGGTATTGGAGAGGGTGTGGTGGGTCCGTGGCTGGCAGAGTGACTCATGGACAGAGCTGGATGTCATGCAGATCACTCTGGGTTTTACAGTGCAATAAACAATGACTTGCCTGAAGTCAAGGCATTCAATGTAACGTCATCTTGTTGTTGGGTTGTGGTGGGAGGGGAGCTGATGTCAAGTATGTCCTCTCAGAGTAGGCCGCAATCTAATTGATATTGGCAACTTTTAAGGGAGATAAAGGTTATTAATTCTTTGTCAGAAGCAGCTGAATCTGCATGTCCCATTCTGTGAATCTTGTGGCAACTAGGCTGTGTACAAGGAATCTCTGATCCCATCTCCACTTCATTTTTTTAATTTTTTTTTAAGGAAAGTCTGGTATGTCTGTTTGAAAGAACCTGATTCTGAAAACATAAAATTGACTGGCACTGAAAGCATCTACTTAAATTAATCCTTGGGTGGAATGAAGGCTGTAGAACTGTAATTTTGAACCTTAACCTCTGTTAGTATGGGTAGACATAGGGCTTGTCTTGTCAGACCACAGATGTTTTTGTTCATGGAAACATAGAACTTGCTGCTTCTTAGGCAACTCTAGGACTAAAACCCAATACTGGTCTTGTCTAGGTGGCAATCAGGAGGATGATGTCTTTTGTTTAGGTCCATGAGTAGCATTTGGATACTGTTCTGGTTACTTCTAGTTCTTTTCAGCAATTCGTACTGAGTGAATATTTTTGAAAACTTTTTTTTAAAGACTATGAAGATATGTGAGATGTGGGAGGTAACTTTTATTTGACTACTAAATAACTGAATACAGTACAAGAATTCTAACAGTTAAATGAGAACGTTTGCATCTTATGAGTCATTGTTTCAGAGAGGTGTAAGGTATGCAGATGTCATCCAAATGCCTGCTTTCTTCTGTAGAATGGCAGGAGTAGAAGCTGGAGGGAAGATTGGAGTTCTGGCTATGTATCTGAGCAAGACAACTATGGTAGTTTGCTGCCTTAGGAGGAATCTCCTAAATACCTTTTTCTTTGTTGCCAGCTTACCTTGGAAACAATCAAGGATTCTCTCAAAATCTCTTCCACTGTCCACTAATTACTGTCTACTAGGTTGTGAGAGGTGTTGGACACATTTCATTGATAGATTAATATATAATATTGAGGCAGAGGGTTCTTTATTTTTCTAGTCAATAGCATAATGTGAATTGAAATCTGACCTGTGGGGATGGAGGAGGCCCAACATGGAACACTATTACAAAATTTCTGATGCATACTTTTCCTCAGACCTCTTTTAACACAGAAGAGCTAGGATGCAATAAATCAGTTTAGATACCAGAGAACTTGATTAGGATGCTCAGTTTTACTATAATAGCCTAATCTAAAACACTCGGCCCTTTTCAGCTCTTCTGTACTCTTCCAAAATTGTTCCTAACAAGAACAATCTTTAAAAATGGGGCATTTGAGACAAGTTAATGATGCTATAGCTACTCAAGATAACTACTGCCTAAGAGTAGCATTTGCTGCCTAAGCAAAGGGCTGGATACAGTGAATAGTATCTAAGTTGTTCTCTAGTAGCTTGGAGACATGAAAAGAAAGATGCATTAGCCATTAGAGGAGCTGTGCAGTTTGACAAAGCCACAGGTTTAAAAAACCCACAACTTCATTGTAAAAAGAAATGTGAAGTGAAAGAGAGTTTAACCTAGTTCTAAAGTTCACTTCTGCTTATGTTTTGCCCCAAGTTAAAATCCAGGAATTTGGAGTTTTCTTATTCTGGCTTCATTTCACTTTCTAAATTATTTCCTTGGTATTTTTATCAATGCTTACCCAACTAAGTTTGTTCAAAGGCGGTGTCATTGCACCACTTCCCCCACTCTCCATTCAAAATTTTCATTCAATGAAATGCTTGCCTTTAATTTACCAACTGTGGTGGTATAATGCTGTATCGAAATATGTATCCTACATAACTGGCTGAGAAAGTTTGATTTGGCCTACTAACAAATCTAATTTAAGTGTTCAGTGTGACCATTAGCAATTTCTCTGTAATTATGTGAAAAGATAAAATAACGTGAGGAAAGGAGACAATTTCAGGCTTTGAATTTAGTTTCTCAAGGGAAGTTTGTGTGTGAAATGGAACTGCTGAAAACAAGAGTTCTTTACTGAGCTGGAAAGAAAAATGAAAATAATTTTCCCCCAGTCCATCTCTGTTCTTTGTGAACACTAATCACTTCAATATTGAACGGAATCTTGAGTTCTTTTTGACGGACAGGAGAATATATCTGAGTATGAGGAGGTAAGGATAAACTGGTTGATTTTTTTGTGGTTTGGTGTGTTGTTTGTTTGTTGTTTTTTTTTTAAGAACCCCACCCAATACCACAAATTTGCTAGCCTGAATGTGAGGAAGCAAACTTTGTCAAATTAGACCATTATATTCCCCTTCCAGCAGATCACCTAACCCAGTTCCAGCTTGCCAATGAGAAAGTGCATTCCTGAGATGTTCTTTGGCACAGCTTTGCCTTTCTCTATCTATTGCCAAGTGTCACTCCTAGTTTGGGAAAGGAAGCAGCAGTATCGGAATATCTTTGCAAGCGTCTCTCGTCCTGGCAAAAAGGTATAGTTGACTCCATTAGTGACAAACATTAGAACACAGTGCGCTTTTTACTTCAGAAGCTTTTGGCCTTCATGGTTGCACATGTATTTATAATCAATTAAGAAAAATGGAAAGAATTGAGAAAAGCAGTATATATTGCATGCAGAGGTGGCATCATGCAAGTTACTGTCTTTTATTTACTACGGTATTTGAAATGCACTTATAAGGCCAGAAGACGTGCTCCCATTTTCCATTCACTCGCAAATTTGTCTGTGTAAATAAAGCAATGGGGGAAAGAATTTAGCTAGAAGTGACTTCTCTTTAAAAAAACCAACAATCAAAACAAACAACCAAAACCACAAACAACCTATTCATTGCTAATAAAGCTGAAATTTCCTTTTTTTCTTAATGGTGGGTCAAACAAGTGAAGCACAGCACCACAAATAGCAAATCTACCTCCTAGAAGAGTTGGCACTGGGAGCAGACTGGTGACTGGGAGAAGGTATCAAATCAAAATAACATTGAGAGCAATAGATTACCTTAATAAAAGCGTGTACAGTGATAAGGAAAGTTAGGTCTTCTGCTTTCAATTGTATACTGCTGGCAAGCTGTTACCCACCTCCTACGAAGGAAAAGTGTTGCTGTCTGATGTTATATACCCATTTGTGAGCAGACCTTTCTGTCCAGGATGAAAGGGTAGGCAGTTACGTTAAAGTCTGCAGCACCACCTTTATTTCCATCACCTTCTTTAATTTTATGTTTTTGCTTTGAAATCAGATTAGAATCTGACTGCAAATTTTCACCTGATTTAAATGAAGAATGATTTCCTCCCACACCAAGAATGCTATATAAGCACCAACATTTTTGAACAATAACATTGTCAGTGTATAGGAATACTTTCTGCTTCCTTTATACCATGTTGTCTGACCTTTCATTGACATACCACTTTAATTAATGATGTATAACTACATCCCACTGTTGGGGGGAAAAAAAAGCTGCAACATTGTTTTCTTTTGTTAGGGCAAATTATCTGTAAAGTCACCCTTTTGAATTCTCTACATTCAATCATCACCTATGTATGTTAAAAAAAAAAAAAAAAAAAAGGCAAGCTATTTCATCAAAAGATTGTTTTCCCTGAGCCCACAGTTGCATGCAGATATGCAACACTGTCCTTTCTGTCATCCTTTTTTCCTCAACTAAGTGTTGATTGACAAACATTCACTGAAGTAGTATAGCAAGTCTTCCTAGTTAAACTTTCCTTTATGAAGTTGAAGCTCAAAATTTACTGCTAGTTTAATTCTTCCTTAAGATGTTTCTGAATGGGGGAAAAGCATGCAAGCAGTGCTACAGTACTTGGCCTGCCTGTGCTGTGATGCTCTTAGGACCTGAAGGTGAGAAGGACCACTGAAGGTCAGAGGCATGGAGGAAGCAGAGCAATCCCTAGCTGCTCTCTGGACAGCAGACTTCCAGTGGCTGCCTGTCCCTGTGTGCAAGTACTGACTCTCGTTTTTGATGGAAACTTAAATCTCTTCTAGATGTCAAGATCTGAATTTCTCCTTAAGCTAATACCCACCAATCCTTTCTGATCAAGAGACACTTAGCATTTTCTTTTCTAAAAAGCTTGATGTAAGATGAGGAAATTGTGTTCCTTTCATCACATAGTTTACTTGTAAACTCTTCTGAACAGATCATCTTGACTTTCTGAGTTGGTTTCATTTTCATCCAATTTTTTTTAAAAAAACAATTATTTTTTTTTAAGTGGGTAGATAATTGTAACTCTAATGTTGCTATCGTTCCTAGCTGTACATCTGTATAAGATTTGGCAGCTTTCTCCCTTTAAAAACAGCATTTCTCTTTAGTCATTTCAGTGTTATCTGATTCAAAGACAAAGCTGAAAAGACAAAGCTACAGATAAGTAAAAGCTTGGATTTTAGGAAAGTTAGACATTATTAGATGTGGATGCTCTGTTATAGTGTTATTATTAAGACCTCTTACATGCTGTACTTTGTGCAGGGCAAAATATTAAACCCCTTAAAGTACAGCTGTAGAAATGTTAGATCTTAATGAAAGTGCTGGAAATCTCTGACACTTGCAAGACTCTTGTGGATATGCTAGACTTCTACACTCACTGTTGGTCAGTCTGTGACCTGCTCAGATGCTAAGCAGAGTAACAAACAACTGAACATCCGTCCTTGAGATGAAAACAGTAAATTCAGGAGTGGGGTGTGATCTAGTGAGTGAATGTGCTATTTTTGTTCTTCTCAAATAAAACTGAGCAATATAATCTCACTACAAGTAAGATCTATACCCCTTAGCAGATGAACACATAAAAGTTTTTATAGATAGTACAGTTAATTGGACTGTTCCAAAAATCTTGTTATCAATCAACAGGCAAGTCTATCCTCTAACAATGTAATAAGTGGTGAAAAGTCTGGTCCTCTGTAAAACATTTGTAGACTAACTACTGGGAAAAAAAAATGCTTAATGGAGGTCAGTTTAACCAAGAGAGCACTGGAGTGTTTAAATTACTTGGCACTCGTCATATGGGAGGAGTAGTAGGGTTCACACTATCAGTCTGGTTGCAAAACTTCAGCTTGCATGCTTTCCCTTGCTTTCATCTTCCTATATCTTTCTAAAAATTAGGTGTATAGCACGTGCACTTGTGAGTCATGGTATGAGTATAGGGAGTGGAGTAGTGTCTGGCAGTTCAGTAATACAAACTGTGCAAATAATGTCACTTTCCTTTGTGGTGCTACATCATCTTGTGAAAAAGTAATCAGAGCCTCTTCCTACTGCAGCTCTTAAATACAATAGGCAAATGTCCCACTGAAGAAAATGCAGGGCCCTAGAGCACATCAATTATTTCAATTATCTGGAATTCATGATTAAAAACAGCAGCAGTTTTCAGGAAATATGCATGAGTCTGGCAATTGCTTGATCAGTTATGACAGTCACTGCCAAACATCACGTCCCATCAGGTTTTGCAGAGGGAAAGCCTGGAACAGGTGGATTATTTTAGTTACCTATGCTCCATCACTGGAGTGCAGCACAGTTCTCAAGAGATCTAACAGGCCACCAATTGCTTGATGAAGTATGACATCACTGGCAAATATCACAAGGCAGTAAGCAATCACAGTAAAGGCACAAAGAGAGTACATAGAACAGATGGATTGTTTCAATTATTTGGGCCCCTTGATGAATAAGAACTTCAACTGCCATCAGCAGATCCTATGGCAGGCAAGTAATAACTGCATTGCTATGACATCACTTTAGAATCTGGTATGGCTGAAGTATTTCAACAGCTGTAAAGCTTAGATTTGTCTTAGCGTTGACTTGACCTACAGCTAACTTGGCTGCTGAGAACTGAACACTGAGAAAATTGTTTGTGCGTGCTTCCAAGCACTTCACGGTATTTCACGGTTTGTTTTCACTATTGAAGGGAAAACACTGAACCAGCACCAAGGTCGTTTTTGGTACAGGGTTGTTTTGGTTTGGTTGGTGTGGGTGGCTTTTTGTTGTTGTGTGGGGTTTTTGTTTGTTTGTTTGTTTGTTTTTTGGTTTTTTTTGTACTGCGTTTTTCAGAAGAAGGCAGCAGGGGAAAGCTAAGGACTGCTTACTGTCGGGTGCCAGGACAGAAAGGCATAGCTTGGATCTGTTTATGAATAAATCTGGGAAGGACTGAGCATCCAGCAAATCATCTTTAGTTGCATAATCTGATAGGCCTGAAAGTTGTTAGGAAAACTGACCTAAAAGCATGCTCCCTCATTTTGCCTTCAGTTTTCCTCTGGGCTGCAGCTGACCCAATCTACCTTAATTTATCTTTTCACATTTGCCTTGATGTTAAAACAAGTTTATGATGTTTGCTTTTACAAGAAGATACATGGTACCTTATATCACTATCCCTTTCAGCTAAAAGTTGTTTATTGACTCTGGTGCACAGAAATGTAGTTTACACATAAAAAGCAGGAGAACAGAGGACACTAAAGAATTAATAAACTTTGAAGCCTAGAGTTGTTGCTTTTTACAAACCAAATCCCATCTGAGTTTTATCAGATTTAAAGTCTGAGATCTGCTTTGGTCAGGCCTTGAAGGCAGAGTAGTCAATAGGAAGCTTCTGTTTGAGCTATTATGACTTGTTAACATCTTTCAAAAAGTTAATGTTATAAAGCATTTGATTTCTGAATCCTTCAGTGTCTTTAAAGTCACCTCAGCACAGAATCGATAAATATTTCTTTTAAGTAATTAACCCAGTAATGCAAACATAGCCTAGTCATGGGGTAAGGGGGATATTGTTTGTGTTAGAAGATGGATGCCGCAGAGTTTTTAGTCAAAATTTTAATCCTTTCTACTCTTACATTGAAAAACTAGATAGGCCCATATGGAAGAATCCTGAGGGTAACTTAACTGTATTAATTATAGAAAACATAAGACACAGCAATTAAAGGCTTTGTGGAGGCTGAGTGGAGAAAAAACCCAACAACCTACCCACCCCTTTCACCCCTTTTCCTTCCTCATCATGTTGCTTTAAGTTAATTAAGGAGGAATATCTATTACATTTCATCTAAGGAAAAAGTAATCCTCATCAGTATCCTTTATCTGACCTGTCCATTTCCCATTACAGGGGAAGCAGCTTCTAATTTGAGATCAAGAAATTACTTTTGATAGGAACAAACCTCTCAAACTGATGATGAAATTAGAGCTTTTTCTCAGTTTGCTACTGGTTTGGAAGTACAAACGCTTGTCATTTCCATCCAAAATTGCATGGAAGTTACTAAGACAACATTGCTGCCTGTTTTTACAACTTTAGTGTAATGAGTGACATTTTAATGGATTCATGTGGTGAATGCTTGAGATCAGCTTTCCTTGTTTTTGGGTTTTTTTTTTTCCTTCCTTTAATATTCTGACCATACAGTATGTAGTGTTAACTCAGAAGATTTCAAAATCGGGTAAGGACTGAAGATGATGTTACTTAGTCTGCTTTTCTATTCAGATCTAATTTATATCCGTCCCTGTGAGTCAGAATGCCAATAGTTACACAGCTAGCTTAAAAATCATAAGACTTTGAAAGATTAGGGTTGAATTACACCCTTCTCAGTTGTGATTTACTAAGACAAGAGCATGTTTCGTGCTTTTTTTTTTTTCTAACCAACAAAACTTCAAATTTTCTTTTGAGAGTTTCTCACTAATTTGCTTCAGAAACTGAAGATTTAGTAATAAACTGAATTTCAAGTATTGTAATAAAATAATGACAAGTGACAACAATGCTTGCAAAGAGAAGGGTGGGTGTTTTTGTTTTCTTTAAATTATGCAGAAGATCAGCTCTCCTCCAATTTAATCTTGTCATACTCTTAGAACAAGACAGGATTAGCCCCTTATTCTAGAAACAGTTTATTTGACCCAGTTGTTTGGCAGGATGATGCAATGACAGAAGCTTGGTAACATACCAAAAAATAATTGAAGTTACTATGGTTTTAGGTGAAAGAGGCTTGTGAAGAGAAGTGAAGAATACAAAATAGTAAAAGCAAAGAAGAACTGGAGGTGACTGGGGCAACAGGCTGAAAAGGGGCAAGAGACCCAGAACTGGTAGAGAGACTGGAGACCAAAATAGTTGCAAATGTGCAGAGGGAGAAAGGCAAAGACTAAAATAATGAAGAGGCTTGTGGAACTGAAAAGAAAGGTATCAGGCAAAGACTACCTGAAGAGAAAAAGGAGAGAAGGTATTTGAACAGAAGGAAAAAAGGAAGAGGTGAATGGGTGATTCAGGGAAAATAATAATAATAAATAAAAAAAAACCCAAAGGATTGAAAAACTTCATATGTATTAAAAAAGATAGAGGTGGAGGCAAAGTTAAGGAAGCTAGATAATACAGGATACCAACGGGAAGGTTTGGGAATAGGATTGGTTTTGAAACCAAGATTAGCTGACACTTCCCCCCCCAGGCAATCACAGGCTGCAATTGCAGGGTCTTTTTACTATGTGTTATAAACTGTTCCATAGTGTTATCATGCACTATTGAATAGCTGTCTTGTTTCCTCACAGAGGAAACTCTGCTTCTCCCTACTCTAGTAAAGCAATTTAAGTGGATACAGGAACCTCCTCATATTCTGAAGTTTTATATTCAAAATACTTTATAGTAGTGTAGTGTACAGGTAGGGTCTTGTATCATAGTTTCTATCACGTTAAAAATGTTGTCCAGGAAATCTAATAGATAGTCTTCTTAAACTGCTGTCAGCATGAGGGGAAAATATTGTATTCATATGTGTAGTTTTCCAGAAAGTTTATTTCATCTTGGAAAACTTTATTTAAGGAATTGACCTAAAGCCCCAAAACTATGGAAGGAGAAGCATTTCAGTGTGCTGTGCTTTTAATTGAAATATGCCTGAATCATTTACCATTTTGCACCTTTGACACAGCACTCATACAGTGGTCCTAGAGATAAAGCCATTGAAGATTATATTTGAAGGAATGAAGATAGTCTTTATTGGTGTTCTTTTAGGATCAACCACAAGGACTGAATAATGCTCCCAAAGAAATACATTTGGATGAAGATGACTGAACATGCATATCCAAAGGCCTTTTAGGATATGGTGAACCTTTTGGCCTTGGATGAAGAATGTTCTTGGATGAAAGAACTCCAGCTGAAAGACTTTGTCTTTGCCTTTTGCCTGGAGAATTGCAAAGATATGAAAGACATAAAGGAAACAAAGATTTGCAGCTGAATTCTTGCAGGGTGCATTTACAGTGGCTGACACTGGCGCACAGCCAGCCTGCCTTATTACTGTGGAATGTCACATGCTTGTATCCCTTACCAGTCTCCCGCAGCTCCCCAAAAGCCTTTCACACGTTTTTACTTTTTTCTGCTTTCTATTTGCAAACGACATTAGAAAAATTTAATTGCATAGTTTCTGTAGTGAAATGAGCACCTCTGGGATTTATGTATATCATGTGTACCTAAAAAGGTAAATGCAGAAAATACCTGCTATACTTGGTTCATCAGATTATAATACCATGCTTGTACCTGCAGCTGAACAGGTAGTTAAGTAATAATCTTTGTTTTTCTTCATGGTTAATGACTTGTCTAAGTTTAAAATATCAAGAGTTCACTAACTGAGTCAATGAACTGACATTCACAATATGGTCAGCCATGACTACCTGGGCATTTGAATGGATTTCTTACTCTAACAAATTGAACTATGTTAAGTCAATAGGAAGACATCTAGTGACTTTGTAAATTTCCTTACTATATATTCAATATACTTGAAACTTGATTATACACTTAACTATTTCACTTCTTGAAGTGTCCTTATTTTTACTTTATTATAAAATGCAGCTCTAATAAACTGATTCTGTTCGGTGTCCTAGAATGTTTCAAACTACAGGTTTCCTGTAATGATGTTTGCTAAGGTTGACCTTCAAAGCATGTCTGTACACAGACACATTACCTAACGTGTTAGGTACCTAAGTAGTTCTGCTAATGTGAAAAAACACTGGCTAGATATAGAGAGATGCTGTACCAAAGTTAAAGGGCTTACTTTGCCTTTGTCTCTCCTGGAATCAATCCACATGGAGAGAGGCTTAGTGATTTTTCACTGTCTAGGGCAGAATCCTGTCGTTTTTCTGTTTTCATACCAACTCCCACACTGTAGTACATTTTGTACCAACTAGGCTTGCCAGAATTCAGGCTTTTATACTATCTCTGTTCTAAAATGTGAGCACTAGCATATGTAGTCACCACACAGACTTCTCAAAGGACAGACCTGAACAGAAACTAATTGAAAAATGCATCCCCCATCAGGGTAGCTTAGGTGAGCCTAGCCTTGTCATGTGAGGACATATTAGTGCCCTCAGAAATTTCTTAAGAAAGTTTTTCTTTGACAGCTATTTCTTCTTGCCATCCCACCCTCTTCAGCTTTACAAACACAGTTCTAAAAGCTGTTTTCAGCCAAGAAGTAGGCTTTTCTAAAGGTTAATATAGACATGTCTCTTAACAGCCCTTAGCTTTTGACCTGAAGAACTGTGAGACAATAGCCTGTCTTCAGTCAGTGATTATGCTTGTTTGTCTCTTCTCACATCTCCATGTGTCTCCTGCTCTCCCCCCCTCTTACCTAGACTTAACTGATCATAACAATTGTGCGTGACTATTGGAAGTGTCAGTTATTGCAGGGCCTCTGTGCTGGGCTGATTAATATAATTCAAGTCAAGATACATGTGTATATTTGTGTGTGCAAGATGTTAATATAACCTGCTACCAACTAGTAAATATGCACTAAGACAGTTGGAATGTGTGTCTTCATAAAGAAAGCTATGGCTAGAACTTCAAATATCTAGATGCTGGACAGTTAAACTCCATTGTTTACTATTGATTATAAATGTACTGATGCTGTTTTGTTAGTGTCCTAATAAAAGAAACCTTTACCAATGCTTTGCTATTGAGTAGTGTGTATGGCGAAGAGGCCCAGGGGATTTCTCTAACAGGAGACAAAAAGCCAAAAGATATGTCTGGCTCGGCCAAAGCAACATGTTTTTACAATGATCGTGCCCCAAACCAGGTCAAGTCAGTCATGTGTTAATCTGGAAAAGCTGTGAGACTTTTTCTCTCCTTGGTCCACCATTAAAACTGACCAGCATTTTACATGGTTCTTTTATGTGTGACAATGTTTTTGTGTGGTTTTGCAGCCCTCCCTAAGGTTGGGGCTACATCTGTTTCTGGGTCAGCAGGGGAATACTGACTGTTATTACAGAGCCATTTTGTTTTCCATGTGATTGTTGCAGACACTTTGCTGAAGATATAAACCAGCAAACTTTTCTGGTTAGGTATGTGATGTTCAATCCAGCTTAGTGCTTTGTTCTTCCGGTGCTGGAGCTGCCATGCTCTATTAAAGATTTGTTGCTGCTCCTAAGACGTGAATAACAGAGTCAGGATTAGACCACAAGATGTTTATTTTTTCCAGAATTCCTCTTACCCAATTTTTTCACCTCATGTTATGCGTCAGTAGTACTGCTATACTGGCAAATCCTCTTTGTTCCCCAACAGGGAAAATGTTGTGGTCACTAGTGTGGATTCCTCCAACTTTGATAGAAATTCCCATGTTTATTTACCAATATTTTTTTTTATTAAAAGCACTATAATTCTATTATATAATTTTAAAGCAGCTTTAGAGGGATAATTCCTGGTTTCAAAACTGTGTGTGAGAATTTCCCTTTGTATTTCCCCTTTGTGCACATGCTTAGGGGTTCTTTACTTCAATCACCTCTGATAGGTCTATCTTAACATAGAGATGACATGGGAAACAACTTCCTATTAGGTCCTTTTTTTTTCTTTTTTTCTTTTTTTTTTTTTTCTTCTTCCTACAGGGGATGGGGTGGGAAATGGGTCTTCCTTTAAATCTGAACCTCTGTGCTTGACTCTTGATTTGGAGGTGGAAAAAAATAATACTGTATTTAAGATGAGAACTTAACTCATCTTTTGTGTTAAAAACATTGAGCCAACCTTAAACAAATTAATATGTGGGCTTTCTTTTCATTTCTGTTTTCCGCTTTCTTTTCTTTGTCAAACAAAAGCATAGGGGTGACATATCTACTCCACACAGAGTAGATGCTTGGTATTGGGGATTCATTTATCATGAAGACACAACATAACAAGATCCTGAGGCTGAGCCTGAAAGTCAGAGAATTTGATCAGGAAAGATGATGCACATTTTCAGAAGCCAAAGTATTTTATTATTGGAATGCATCATTCAGGGAACATGATAGATTTTCCATTAGTGGAAGTCTTTGATCAAAACTGCGTATCTTTCTAAAAGAGCTGCCTCAAGAGCAAGCGGCTGAGCCTGATGCAAGAATTACTGAATGAGGGAGTTTTGCCTCTTTTGTTTAGTGCAGGATGAGTCAGATATGGGTACCATAATACCATAAATAGTGGTAGTTATTGTAGAAAATTGAGATTAGACTTTTGCTACAGAAGTGGCATTTCGAGAAAATTATTAAAATAGAGCCTAAAGCAAGTACACCTTGTGCTGCTGCTGGCATCAGGGGATGTGTATGACAAATGCTATAGTTAACTTTGTTATAGGTAACCTTGTGTCTGCATGATCTCAGAAATGCCTGTTGAGGCAGATGGGTGCTTTCAGGTAGGCAGGAGGCTCTTAGAAAAAAATTGTGAAACTAAGAGCTGTCGCGGGTCAGATCTGAGTTCACAGGGATGATGTTACTGTAGAATTTCCTCTTTTATGGTTAAAACATTTACACAGAAAGACTTGGGGGCTCTAGGTCCTTTTCAGCTTGAAGGGTTTAACCCTAAGTATTAGAAGAGGGCCACAGCTGTCATGTCAATATTTATGTTGTATGAGAATGATCCAATCCCCTATTTGATGCTGGGGTTCTGTAGTTACCAGTGGTCAAAAGTGCAGTGGGGGACAAACTCCTGGTAGACTAGAAGTCAGGGCACTAACCTCTACTCGCAAACAGAAAGTGAGAGGTTTTGCTTCTGGGACTATTTTTGATTTTACTCAATGATGGACAAATGAGATTGTAAGACAGTGTAACGTACATTAACGGTCTGTGGAGCATGGCATAAACCCCCAGACCCCTCTAGGCTGGCCCAGGCCATGTCTGCCTGCACTCCTGCTGGCCCTGTGGCCTGGCCGTGGACTGGGGGTGCTCCTAAGCAGGTGCCTGGGGCCTGCTGCTGGTGAGGTGACAGCTGAGGCCCGCTGCAGTGGCACCCCTGCTCAAAACCAGGCTAAATCGCCTGGATTTCAACTAGGTATGTTCACCAGATTTCCAAGAAGTAGAATGCTTCCGTCACATGCAGCCAGTTCCAGGACTTAGTCACAGCATCATCTTCATCGCTGCAGGGTTGCAAATGCATCATAGCATTGGACCCTGCATAAGCTTAATGCTGGACAGAACAACTCTCCTTGGCAGTTCTGGGGATTTTTTTGTAAATAGCCAAATTACAGAATTAATTTTGCAGATGTAGATGTCTTATGAATGTTTCTGTATCATCATAGTCTTTCCATTGGAGCATCTTACTTGTCAGAGCTCTTGTTAGTGGGTATGGTTAGAAAAATCATCAGGTAATACATGGCCCACTGCTGTCAGAAATGGGGCTACTTTCAAATTGTAGTGTTTTTTACAGGCACCCTCATATCTTACAGGCACAAAGACACACTTTAACTACATATATTTCCAGTTGTTTTCCACACTTTCAGAGGCAGTCTAGAGGCTTTTTTTGATATGGATAGTAATTCCTTTTCATTCCTGGAGCTATGTGATGATCACTGATCTCCCAGATCTTACTGATCTTGGGTTTTTTTATTGTATCTGACTTTTGCACAGACAACTGGAACTGGAAATGTTTTGCAGTGCTCAACCTGCTTTTGTCTTTCTGGGAAATCCAAGCTTCAGAGACAAAGTCCCCTACAGAACAAGTATCAACCTTAGCATATTACAGGCCTTTCCTTTAGCCTTATGCCATGATTTTAACCTCGTCTAATGAATATCTGTGAGTTGGTCTTCCAAGCAGTGCTATTACTTATGCCTCATCTCTTCTGCTTCACTTTTACAACCTTGGTTGTTAGGAGGTATCAGAGAAATTACCAGGTGATAATTTTGTTTGTAATAATCATTCTTTTTTTCCTCCTACATCTCTCTTCCTTCGTGAGAAAGTTGGATGCTTTTTTTTTACCTGGTTGTATATTACTTTACTGTGAAAGTCTGTTACTGTAAATGTGGTCACATTATAAATTTTTATTGACAAACATCCCGTGTTCCTGCTTCTGATAAGTCGAGCCGTTAAGCTTTCATTAACTGCTCTTGCCATGTGATGTGGGGGAGAGAGAGGGAGAAAGTAAAAAGAATCTGCAGAAGATAATTTTCCTTTGGGAGCTGAGGAATGATTTTCCTTCATCACAGTAACAGGTTTTTTTGAGAGCCTGAAAGAGCTGATTTGCTCCTAGATATTTTCTGCAGGAAAAGTGTGAACTGTAAAACAATCCTGACACCAGTACCAAACACAGCAGTTCTGCTGCTCTCATTGCCCCTTTCTTCTGTTGTTCAACATGTGCACGGCATGTCACAGGCAGCTTTGAAGTTGAATTCCTTTAGGGTGTATGAGACCAGGCTGCACTTCTGAAATAAGTCTGTAATTCTTCTTTGCGGGTTGAGCTTTGTAACAAACCATGCTACTTTCTCATCATTAGGAATGTCACATTTTTATACTTCCTCCTTTGTATGAACTTCTGTGTTCTGTTGCTCTTCAATGATACTTCAAAAAAGCTATATGCTTCAGAGCCTAACGCCTCAGTTATTTCATACTGCTGTTTCCAAGCAAGAAGGATAAAACATAACATTTAAAAGAGCAGAACTAAGACTTGAATATTGTGATTTTTTTTTTTTTTTTTTAAGTACATTTAGTGTTATCTGAAAGCTTTGCATGAGGCCTTCAAGGACATTCAGAAGTTAATACACAAATTTGGCAAAATTGTGTGTCACAGAAATTCTATCCCATCTTCCCAATTTTCAGGTATTGCTCTGGCAATTTCAGCGTTACTTTTGAATATTCTGAAGTAGAATGACAGAGGAAGACCTTGTTTTACTTTATGATTTAGCTTATACTAGTACTTGCATGGCAAGATTTTTGTATATGCTGATATCCCTGAAAACAAGAAGTGAAGTGTTTTTAATGTTCATAAATTAGCAGAATTTCTTTTCCACTCAAGAAAACCATCTTCAAAACTCATTGTTCACACTGAGTTCCAGATGTTTTCATGATCCTAATTTTCCCCTATTTTTCTCCCTCATCCACTCACCCCCACCCTACCCCGCAAGATTTCATTGCCTTCTCACAAGAATATTTACTTTGTGAAGGTATCTACAGGAAGAGGGGCTAGAAGTGGTAGTCAAGTGATAGGCTTTATTTTGTACCAAGTCATACAATTTAGTTTTCAGATAACACAAAAAAAAAAACCCACCCCAACCCAAACCCAAAGCGCAATGTAAGTTGTCAAGAAGCTGACACTCTAAATACCAGAAAATATTAACATCTATTGTCAAGGAAAATAAAAAGTACAAATCGCTCCATCTCCATGACACATTTCAAAACTGCTATACGCAGCACAAATTATAGTGTGTTTGATGGTATCGGGGATAATAGTACTTGAGAGTCCCTCTCTGAGCACCCAGCGTTACTACTAAAAGGGTTCAATTGCCTTGGCTTATATTAAAGAGCTGCAGAAAAAAAGATTAAGGTACTCTGAGGTCATCTTTGCTAAAAATAAAAGCTGATACAGTATCACTGTTAACAACTTCAATCAAAGGGAAATAGTTTTGTATTTTGTGTATTACATTCTTACCGAAAAAAAGAAATATATTTATGTACATGTAAAATATTGGGGGTGGGGGTGGGGGGTGGGGGGTTCTTAGTGCCTTAGAGACTATTTCCAATGTGACATCCCCTTTTTCACCATGTCCTATGCAATCATGTGTTTTACTTCCTTCTGTTGTAAAGTTTCTGATAGGCAAATCAGGAATGTTTCCTGTGCTCAGCAGTCATGTCAGTCCTAAACAGAGGAGTCAGAAATATATCAGGAAAGGCTGAAATATATAAATCGTCCCTGTCTGAAAAGCTTATGAGTAATTGTTCCCTTTTAGGAAGGCCATCACCTTTGTTTTTTCTTGCATTGCCCTTAACTTCTGGTCTCCTGTGCTTTGAGGAGAGGGCAAAACAGCTTGAGAACTGTAGGAGATGGAAGTCTTTCTGTAAGTGGCCACTTGCAGGCAGCACTTTGTTTCATTTCCAGGGAGAGCAGTGAGAGAAAAGTATTTTGTCCAGAAAGGTTCCTCATGGAAATTCTAGAACAGCGCATTATTATTTGGCAATAGCGAAGAAGAAAAAAATTAGTTGTAAAGACTTGTGTGGGGATATCACTGTTACTTTCAGAGAGCGCTATTCTAAAGAGAAATAAGCACAAGACTGGAACAGTTTAAATTGTATAGGGGAAGAAATATTTTTAGCTCATTCAAAACCACATTCTAGTTTTGGTGGGTTTGGGTTTATTGTTTTTGGGTGGGGGCTGGTGATTGTTTGGGGTGTGGGGCTTTTTGTTTGCTTTTTTTAGTTAAAGGACACAAATGTAATTAGTTTTAATTGCCAAAGTAATCATTGGCTTTCTATCTAAATGCTGGGAAAAATCAGCCATAGTAGAAGGGAAAGTGCTATGATATTAATCATGTAATTATTTGGTTTATTATTCATGTGTGACAAAGAAATGTAATTTCTGGTTTTAATGCTGAATTTTACCCTAACTGCAGGGGTGTAGCTCCTGCCTCTGTAATGAACAGTTTGATAGAAGAATCCCTGGGGAGGGTGGTTGCAAAATCCCTGTGGTTACTGAACGTTGAAACAGAGCAGACAGCAAGAGGAAGAAGAGGGTATAGAACATTGTAAGGCTTGTTGTTAATCTATTAACCTACCTATAAAGAAAACAAATTAATTGTAAATCAGAACAGAGAACACAGATGCATAGATTGCCTGATAAACAGTATGTAACTCTGAGGATGAAAAAGGTCATTGTAAAAACATTGTCTGAACATTTTTTTTTCTGTGTCTGTAGGGTTAACTGCAGTATTAAAAAATACAAACAAAAAAGTTTTTTAATTACGTTCTGTTTAGGTTGTCTTCATCATTACGATGTCCCAATTGCCTCCAGCAGTTCATTAAGGAATGCAAATAGTATGCAACTTGTAGTTTGTTCTTTTGACCCTACACATATAAAACAATTGAAAAGGATGGCAAGTAGCTGGTTCTCTTTGGTTTTGCATTTTCACCAACAGGACTGTGTCCCTTTAATCCCATCCCTGATGCCTGTACAGAATTCTAGGAGTCAAGGGACCTCCAAGTGCTATTAGAGACAGAATTACAAAGAGCCCAGCTGAGTATGCAATTACTATAAAGCCTTTTTTTCTTAAACTAGTTAACTTGAAGGGATTTGGTGTGGCCATGATTAAAGTAGAATGGGAGGCAATACAATTCTTTTTGGTTTTTTTAGAAATTGAGGTCTGATGAGAGCTTAACTTTGTCCAGTATGATCTACTTTAGTTCTTTTCTTCAGTGAAAGAACAGAGGATGATGCTACAATTAAATTGAAGACATTAAAAGGGCATATCACATATTTTTAAGGAGGAAAGATGCATGTTGGGTCTGATGGTGCAATATGTATGGTGTATGTTAAAAATTATGGTTGAAAATATGTAGTCTGGAGCAAGTCAGTGTTGCAAGAACACATAAGTGGCCTGTTGACATGGGTCTAATTTCTACCATGACTTTATATTATTGCTAAAACTTCTAATTGGCAGAAAGCAAGTTTGTGCAAAATGTCAATGGCATATGGAACGTGTTGGATGATATAGCCTGAAAATGAAGCTGCTAAGAAATCTTCAAACCAAGTGCAGCTGTGTCCAGGAGGAAACCATTTGCATTAGAAATTTTGCTGTAGCTTGCTGCACAGGCTTGGCAGCCCACACTCCCTCTGCTCTGTGTTATCTCATTAACATTATTATTTGGAAGCCAGAGTCAAACACTTATATTGGGTAACAGTCATGACTACTTGACACAATGTCAGTAAGATGCAATTTTTCCGTGTAATTAGAATTTTGACAGGAAAGAGCGAAAGAGGCAGAAAATTAGAAATTAGTTATTTCCTGTAACTCTGTCATTGCAAATATTAAGCTTCACTGGTGCATTTTGCATGATCTCATGGCAGCCCCTGCAAAGCAGCCTGATCTCTGTCAGATTTGAAGACAGGATGAGTGAAATAAGGGGTGATGAGTTAGAAATATTGCTGGTTGGAACAATAGACCTTTTAGGTTTTCTAAATAGCAAGAAGTCCAAGACAGAATACTGTAATTCTGAACTTGCTGGGAAAATAGAAAATTTAAGTAAAACTTCCCTAAATTTTCAGGCACAAATTTTCACTTGCTAACCTGGAC
This sequence comes from Falco punctatus, assembly GCF_963210335.1. NCBI lineage: Eukaryota > Metazoa > Chordata > Aves > Falconiformes > Falconidae > Falco > Falco punctatus. Next base: position 36,165,388 of record NC_137589.1, read on the forward strand.
CCTCTGTAGAGTGACAGTGAAGCTTTTATTATCAAAGGGAAGTCAGTGGGAGTAAATGCTAATGAAGATTAGGGCCTTAATTAATTAATTTTTTTTCTCTTTTTGAAGTAGAGCTTATTTTCTCACTCAAAAAGTAAGCATCAGTCTTTAATATGGAGCTCAGATTTCAGAGATCAATGATTTCTGCATACAAGCAGACATCTGCCACCAGACCTCCATCTGGGACAGATATTGGTGAGGCTAATGTCCCTAGGATTTTGAAAAGTCAGGTTATCCTGTGTCATCTTGGAAGGAGGTATTCATTATGAATTGGCATGTCTGTTTATAATAATTAAATAATAAATCAGGTTTTCAGCAAAGTGTATTTATTCAGCACTACTCACGGCAATACCCAAATTTCGTCATTTGATTTTTTTAAAACCAGATTAATTTATTACTTTTTTCTCTTGCTCCTGTTTCATATCTTTGTGGCTGCATAATTCTGTTAATTCCTGTTGTGCTTTATTTAGTTTATTATATACATTGCGATCCCAAGTGAAATCAGAATTCCCACTGGACTACACGCTATGCAAGCATGCAGTAAGAGGAGTCCTTACCCTGAAACGTTTGCTTTATAGTTGAACAGAAGTGGGCAAGGGAATAGAAACACACATAGAAGTTACTTAATGAGGGACTCAGACCAATTAAGTGACAGAGCACTGATTTTTGCCAGCAAAATATCCTGAGACTGAGACGATCGGGTGAGACTGAACTTAGAGTGCGGAGTCTCTCCCTCTGCTTTAGGCAGAGATCTGCTAAAGCAAAATAAGCCTGCACACAGAAAACCAGGCTCATTTTATGTAAAAACCTAATGAATTCCCTCTCTTGGTTTCTGTGTTCCTCTGTTTTTATTTTTCTTTATAAGATTCACATACTGCTTCCATATATAAAATTGCTCCATTCATATTTAGAGTTACAAAGTGATTATGATAGGCTGCTTCTAATTCTTACCCTGCACCTCCTGAAATTTAAAGTAATCAGTAATAATCCTATGATACTGATGTCTTCTTACTTTTCCTCTAAGATCAGTGAAATTGGTATGAAAGCTTACCCTGTCCTTCTCTCCAATGCTTTCGAAAAGATCATGCAAATTACAAGTACTATTAAAACACACTTCTTCCTTGTGTGCGCCTCCTACAAGTTTGACGCTGACAAAAAACCCAACTTAATTTGCTTATTTCACTGGAAGTTGAAACCGAATTTTGATAGCTAGTAATTTGGTCAATGTTGCATCTTGCTAATGATTTATGAGTTTGAGTGTATGTTTTGCTCTTCTGGCTAATGCTGCAGTCAATATGTGTGAACTTGTCCATTATCTATTCCTATTGTATTATTTAAACTTAAATGCTGGCTTCTAGCTGATAATCTAAGGAGAATTCAGTAACTCTGCAGTGTTCATTAATCTCCTTTTCCTAACTCATGTCACTCTCTTTTAATCTGAAGGTCTGATTCACCATCTTCCTCTGACATTTCAAATCTCTGACGGCACGGTATGCTTAGACAACATCATGGCATTTTATGCAGGTGATGACAGAACAATAGAAACTTTTTTGGGGTGTCTCATGTTAACAAATGTGTACGGCTAGACAGTGATCAGGTTAATTAGAATGAAGTGAAATAAATCTCAGCTTGAAAGGATTGTATCTCGTTGGAACCTGTTGCAGCAGGTACAGGAAGTGAAGTTTGAGCTGAAAAGTCCCTCCTAACATAGGTTGTGCCGACCAAAGGCACAGTATTTTATCTCTTAGCTGACAGGAGCCCAGACTTTGATCTGTGCAACCAAGCTGCTTTGGTTAGCTGCTATGACTGGTTAGTCATAGTTCTTCAGAAAAATGTGCAGTTGGACATATGTTGGGAAAAACATCATGTTCAAGAATGTGGTAAATCCAGGCACAAAGTTTTGTTTGAAATTGCCCTTTTGTGTATGAATTTCTCTTAACATAGTGATCCTGTTACTCTAGATCCATTAAATCTTAATAAAGTATGGACACAACTATTCAAGTAATGAATACAGACTTCTACTACTTAAGAGAGTAATGTGATATTCAGTATTCTCTGAATTCTTAGACGTTATTCTTCCATATCAATGCTTCAACAAAGTGCAGACAAAAGTGAAGTTCAATAGATGATATGTTCTTTTCAATGACTAGCTAAAACTTGTTCTCATCAGAGCCACTTGTTAAAAGATTAAACATATACCAATGGAAAATGCAGGGATGGGGGAAAATAATTTTTCTTTTTCTGCATTCTTGCAAAGTTTACCAGTAAACTTTATTTGGTTTATTTTATTAATAGTGGGAAATATATAGGGAAAGGATTAAAATTAAAAAATTTACACATTTGGAAAAAAGTACAAGTTTATAGAATGAGCTGGGTTGGATGTTTGATAAACATCAAGCACATTTGTGACATGCAGGCGATCATTGGTTGTTCTGTAAAACAGGGAACTGTAGAGAAGCATTCATATCAGGGTTTTCAAACAGAGAGACTGTATAAATATTTTATGCTCTCATATTAGAAGAGCACTCTCAGAAGTGTCATGTTGGTACTCCTAAAAGTACTGCGTGGAACTTTTGTTTAGATTTAATTTTTCACACCAAGAATCATGCATTTTAAATAACTGGACTCTCCTCTGGCTATGGAGGTTATTGAAGAATTTTGTGGTTTCTCTGTAAGGTGAAAACATTTATCTACATATATTTATATGCAGTCTGTGCTTGCATGAGGAATATGCTGTAAGAGAATCAATAGCTAATGCATGCTCAAGTCAATTGGCAACTTATTATTTTCTACGTGTTGCTACAGTATTTATGTGTGTGTGTTGATGGTAGAGCCATTTTCAGTCACAATATATATTTTACTATCTATTGCACCACTGTTATCAAGGGACTTGGAAGCTTCTCAGATTTCTGTTACAAAGCTCCGTCTTTGTGCATGTGCATTATGAGTCAAAGAACTTTTCCCTTTTTAAAATTATTTATTTAGTTCGGTGCTTTCAGTTAGAAATTGAAGCAAATTAGCAGGTATTTGCACCGCAGATAGAACAAAGCATCTGCATAGCTCTATGGAAACCCCACAAAGAATTCCTGAAACTTCATAGCATTGTTCTACCATCAGTACAGGATCCAACAGACATAACTGACAGCTCTATAATTTCACCTTCCAACATAATATTCTTGGAACCTCATAAAAATGTAGATTTGTTAGCAAGAATTCATTTTGCAATGTTATATATTGTTGTATTCTCCTCACCAATGAGGATTTCGTTTCAAGGAGGATTTAAAGTGGATGGAAAGAGGGTCAAATCACATCTAGTCTTGATAAATGTCACCAAAAAAAAAGGAAAATTGTAATTATAAATTGGATAGATACTTTTTGAGTTGTACTTTGAAACTCTATCTGTTGTCTGAAGATCAGTGATGTGCAAGTCACTGGAAAATGGGTTGGGGAGTGATTCTTATTCTGATAGAAGTATATTAAAACCCACTAATATTTCATAATAGTAGCATAAGGGGGAAATAATTGACTGTATCTTGTCATATGGGAATACCTTATAATCTAACCAGAAATCAAACATAATCATATTAATCTATGTGAGATGTTTATAAGCTGTCAGAAATTAAGTCATAGGAGAATAATACTAGTTCATAAATCAGTAAATGAGATCAGATAGATAAATCGGTGAGATTTTGTAAATGCTTGTGGAGTGCTCTTGTTCTCTTCCTTGGCTTGCATACTCTCTCTTCTCCCCCCACTCCCCCCCTTAGGATTGTTCTTCAATTGGTTGAATGTTTAGAAAGAGGAATATATAAAACGTGGGATTTATGAGAGCTTCTGACATTTATGGTATTTTTGATTAACACTTTTATTAGACTTGTCTGAAAAATAATTCATTATTTCAGCTTTTCTTTGTAGTTCTCTAAAAAGCTGCCATGATCATCAAATAGATCAGGGCATGTAATAAAAGCCATACAGCCAGTAGTAGAACATACTGTCATATAACCATTAAGACTGCTCTAAAAGCCAAAATGTTGGAACTAAAAGTATTTTTAATGACTTGAAATTGCTTGAAGTGCTTTCTGAGAGTTGAAGGGTGCTGATTTATTTACCTAGTGTACTTACCTAAATTAATTTGGATAGAACTACTTTGGTTTTAATCCTCTTACAGTGAAATATATGTTAATATTTTTAGATGGAACATCATTTTGTCTGAAGGATAGAGTTAAATAATACTGAGCTGAGTGTTGTCATTAAATAAGAAAATGTGAACGAACTGGCCAAAAAAGCATTAAGGAGTGCAATCGTACCTGGATTATACTAATAATTTTTAGAAGTGACCTTGCAGGAGATGCAAAATTACAGCAGTATCTTCTCTCTTTCTCCTTTTAATTAGTCTTTTAGTGTGGTCACAGTCAGTAATGCAAGCACATCACCAGCTATTTTAAGTAATTTTGTATTACATCTATATGAATTAATTTATCGTTCCATCTTCCTTTTTGTTTTCTTTAATATGCTTACTGAGAAGACGTATATTAACCCTTTGGGATGTATTGTAGATGTTGTAATAAGGCAGTTAAAGACCTGAATAGTTTTGACTTTACTATTTTTTTATGCTGGCAGAAAAAGACTGCTTACCTGGGTCTATATCCTTGGCAGCCATTTTTTGACTTATTCTACTTACTGCATGGCTTCTTTTGGGAAATTTGGTTGTGTGGTGGTCCTGCCCTGGCTGGTAATTAAGTGCCACACAGCTGCTTGCTCACTCTCCCCTCAGCCAGAGGGATGGGGAGGAGAATCAGAAAGGAATGTAAAACTTGAGGGTTGAGATAAGAACAATTTAATAATTGAAATTAAATAAAAATGAAAGAACAATAATAATAACAGTAACAGTTATAATGAAAAGGAGGGAGAGGGGGAGAGTAAATAAATCCAAAGGAAGGAAGGAAAGAAAACAAGCGATGCACAACACAGTTGCTCACACCCACTGACCGATGCCCAACCAGTGCCTGAACAGCGATCAGCTGGCCCCGGCCAACCCCCCCCCCCAGTTTATATACTGAGCACAAGGTCCCATGGTACGGAATACCTCTTTGGCTAGTTGGGGTCAGCTGTCCTCGCTGTGTCCCCTCCCAGTTTCTTGTGCCCCTCCAGCCTCTCACTGGCAGGGCCTGAGAAACTGAAAAATCCTTCACTTAGTATACCCAGCTGCAACCAAAATCATCAGTGTGCTCTCAACACTGTTCTCACATCAAATCCGAAACACAGCACTGCACCAGCTACTAAGAAGAAAATTAACTCCATCCCAGCTGAAGCCAGGACAGGTAGCCAGTGTCCTTCTTCATTAACCATCACTGTGATAAAACTTGCTTTCATCAGTGAGAGTAGCTCCTATCACAACTTTTTCCTGCCATACCACATAGCTCCCCCAGAGCAATTCCTCCAGCTCCCTTCTACCTCTTATTTCCTATGTGACTGATAATCCTTTTTCCTTCATTCCTGCTGAGCACTGCCTCATTTCTGCCACACATCTTCATTAGCTAGAACTTTGTTGCAGTCACTGTAGTATCTCGAATATCCTAGATGAACATCTGTCACCTTCACTGACAGGTTTACCTGCCAGTAGGTACAGCCTTTCCCTGTACATGTGATTTTTTTTTCCTAGGTCTGGCTCTGGTAAAACAGAGCAACCCACTGATTTATATGCATATTGAGAATATATTTGTTTATATTGACTCTTGATTACAATTTGTCCACTGCTAAACTGTGATGTTGTTCTCTTGGCAAAAGTAGTTGTATGATGCAGAAGATATTGGTTGTCAAAGTCTCTGGGAACTGGAGAAATGGTGTAGGTATTGTACCAACACAAAACCTTGATGCTGAGTAACAGTTTTATCCTTTCTCTTTCATGATCTAGAAATACACCCTATATCATTATAGGCATACATATAGCATATAGGTAGAATAAATAGAAGGGTCTGAGGACATGAACTTCCCATCATTGTGATTATTTGATCTAGCTGTTTGGTTGTATTTTTTTAATTTTTTCCCCTCTTTCAAAATGATAAGAAAAGTAAGATTTACTTTAAAAATTGGTTTTATCTCCTCAAAGAAGGAAGAATTGCACATTTTTTTTCTGAGTCATGTACATAGATTCCTGAACTATTAAGGGGAAGAATAGAAATTAACCTTTCAGGTTTTTTAAGAATTGAAAAAGAAAAGGAAAAAAAAAAAAGTGGAATACTTCTCTAGCTTATCGGTAAACTTGGGTTCTTGAAATGTCTGAAAAATAACCAAACTTCAACAGCATGACATTGTGGCAGTTTTTACGATTTCAGAAACCTCATGGAAAGTGATATCTTTTCATTTCTACATTTTCTGTTCTAGCATGTTCCAGGCCAACAAAAACTTGCAATTATTATTTCATTCCTAACTGAAGGTTATTATGGGCAGGCTGTGCTTAATTTATTTCCATACTTAAATGTGTCTGCGTTATGCAATCTCTGCCAAAACAGCACTACCTAGGAACCTGTTTCTAATTGCGGGGAAGTGAGGCAGTGCCACAGAGCTCTGGAAGTGTAGTGTTGTATACCTGTCTGTGAGCAAGTAGTGAGAGGAGTTACTTTCATGTTCTGGTTTTCTTCACTGGTAAAGTTGACGGGTTTTCTCAATCAAGGAAGACAGAGAGCAGATATGAAACAAACAAACAAAAAAAACCCCAAACAAACAAACAAACAAACAAAAAAAAAAAAAAGAGGAAACATCTCCCTGGTATGGAAACAGTGGTCATTTTTCCTGCAACAGACCTAGTCTTCCAGAGAAAACTGAGACAAGATTGTTAAGAGGTCAGAGAAATGTGTCCTGCTTAGATAAAATTTAACTCAGCAGGCTGTAAATAGCATACTCTGTAGGAAAATAAAGATTTCCCAGAAAAGCCAGCCACGTATTCTATTAAACAAACTAATACATTTCTGAAATTAAAAAAAAAAAAAACCAAAAAACCAACAAAAAAAAACCCCACACAACAAAAACAGGCTAGCTTTCAGACAAGCAAGGCCTCTTTCAGTCTGAAAAAAAATATGGTCATCTGGAAGTTAAATACAGGCAGTAAACAATTACTCTAAGTGTGATTAGTATAACTAACATAAATGGTTAGTTTGAGAAAAACTAGCTCCTGTGAGCAGAGGTGTGCTGGCAAAGGACTATGCAGTGTGATGCTCTCAGCTGATCAGTGGCAGTACTGCCTTAAAATATTTTCAGTCCTCTGCATCACGCCCCATCACTTCTACTTTTTACCTCTACATTTGTCCTTGTGTCCCCCAAAACTTCTTGAACAACCACACTGTTAAATGCACCAGAGAAGTTATCCTATTCTAAAAAACCTCAACTGGCTTTTATTTTCCTAGGTTATTTTTAACATAGATGATTTTGATTTCAGCAGTCCAGCTCTCGGGATACGACTGCAGGAGTATTTGTGCTGGGAAAGCTGGCAGGGCAGTGTGCCATGATGCAGAGGTGAGAAGGCAACACCAATTCCCAGCCCAAGAGCTGAGCAGTTAGTGCACATGGAATTTTAAAGGAGATACTGGGCTTTAAAACAGATGCCTTAAGTCTACGGCTTTTTGTATGAAGTAATTTACAGTAAGTTTTACAGTAAAGCACTACCAGCACACATGGGATGGCACAGTGCGTGGTGCAGAGAGGGGATGTATCCTTTAGCCTTGGAACTAGAATTTCAGCATTCATTTAAAAGATTTTCAAAAGTATCCTAAGGACCCTAGGGCCTGAATAGGTTTGGCAGGGGAGGAGGGAACTGGAGCTCAGGTGCAGTAGAGCAAAATGGTCGGTAAGGAATGAAAAAATTGAAATTAATTTGAGTTAATGGCCTGACTTCTGTTCTATTTGCAGTATTCAGTATATCCGCTGCTTATTGTAAGAGCTTTTTCATAAAAGAAAGCAAGCTGAAAGGATTCATAATTGCTGTGCACTGTTACCATAGGTGCTCGTATAAATTATGGGAAGATTAGCTGATACACAGCATTTTTGTTTGCATCTGTTTGAGGGGAAGGAAAAAGGGAAGCTAAAACTCCCAACGAGGAAAGCAATAGTAAATCTGAGCAGCAGTCATTCATTACTCGTCCCTTTTCAGAGACACACACAAGTTAGGTGTGGCCAAGTTGATGGAACAGGTTTTAAACCTCTGCAAGAAAACTTGCTAATAATACAACACTTCTTGTTGCTTCAGTTTTATATTTAATGGACTAGAAGTTGTTGGGGTTTGATTATTTTTTGTTGGTGGTGTTTTGTTTTGTTTTTTTTTTCTTTTAAGGTAATAGTTAAGGAAATCTTGATGCTGGATGTCATGTAACTTCGGTGCTTTATTGGTTTGAGTGGTCTTTTATTCCCCTTTTTTTTCTTTCTTGCTATAAACCCTGATATGGTGTCATTTGGTCAGTCCCATGTGTGTTACTGCCTAGAAGGTTGGCAGTGGTGGGCAGGGTCTACAGGAGTTGGCCTGCCAAAGCGCAGATACCTTGTTATTACAGAAATTGGCAGATGGAGGTGCTAGTAGCTAGAGACAAGGCTGGAGACAGGGTTCTGCTTACTTTATGAAAAAAGAAGGGGGGGGGGGGGGGGGGGGGGCGGGGGAGAAGCGCCTGAAAAAGCATCTAGCTGAAGATGAGGAGCATGAGCTGGCAGCTCTTTTTGAACCAGAGAAGCACTAGTGCTGCCCAAGCAGCTTCTGTGACTTCAGGGGTAAAGGCAGGGGGTTTGCCTTGCATCTGCCTTGTGCTCAATTGCCAGTAATTCCGTTCCTCTTTGTTCCCGTAAGGAATGTTGTCCTTTCTCTACAGGCTCCTCCCCTTTCCCCTTCCCAAAGTATGGCTGAGGGTGCAGCTCAGCCGAAGGTAGGTCACAGCAAGACCACTTAGTGTTCCACTTCGAACAAACACAGCGCACTCCTCTCCTGTGACACAAATATTTTGTTTCGAGTATAAAAGCAGATATGAAAGCAAAACAAACTAAATATTTACTGCTTACTCAAAGGTGAATGCTATTCCATCTATAATAAGCAATTTCATTTAATCTGTCATCAAATCCAGGCTGTTGGGGCATTGCTCTTCCCTTATCATCCCTTTTCAGTTAGAGGCTGTCGTCGGTTAGGTTGCCTGATGGAAGAAGGGACTCAGCTCCTCCCTAGGATACAAACTGACTTGCTCTCAAGTGTTCTTTGTAACATATGACTTCAGAGATGAAATTCATCAATAATGTCCTACTTTGTCTCACATTTACAGCATCAACTGTGTCCAACTTTTCAACTTGCAGTAAGTTTTTCATATATATAATTCCATTCAAACTTTAAAAGATATTTGACATAGTTGTTGAACGTGGTATTGTCCCCAACATTTTTTTTAAAAAATTACTTTAATAATAGCCTGTTCACTTTTAAGAAAAGGTTCACTATAAAGGAATAGACTTATTATAACCTGAGTTTATATGCATTTTTCCCAGCATGCTACCTGCTTACTTAACATTCAAAATGAAATGCAACTATAAATTATCCTGTACAATCTACAGATATCATGAGCATTTAGAAGTTTCTCACATTAGTGCATTTTAAGCTTTACTATCAATGAAGCGGGTAGTCTACCTTATTGTTTAATTAGTTGCAATGTAATCATCTGCATACAGGAATAAAAGAAAATTGTATAGCTAGTGGCTTCTACATGAGAGTAACATAACTTATTTTGATACTTCTGTATTGATTCCTACATGAGTCCTTTGGAAGAAATGGTCAAAAGCTGTTATTTTTTTGTTCAGAGATTTTGTGAAAAACTCTTTAAAGGAAAGATATAGATCTTAATGCATAAATTTTGTAGAATGACTGACAAAGTTGAAACTTCATTTCAAAAAGCACTGGGTTTTGTTTAACTCTGTATTTTTAGTATCCAGAGTTACTGAACCAGACTTTACTTAATTAATAACTATAGGATGTGAGGCAGTTCCAGTGCTGCTTTTTCTATTAACTTGCAATTTCCTTTAGGAAATGAATATACTGGGGGGGGGGGGGGGGGGGGGGGGGAGGGGGGGAGGGGGGGAGGCATGGCTGCTGAGAATTAATGTGGTACCACTGTACATTGCCAAATTTATTTGAATGAGTTAACAAACATGGTTTACAAATTGAGTAAGTTTAATTCCATAACCCACACAACATATTTGGTAGGAAGAACAAAAGCAGAAGAACTTTTAAATGGAACATGGACTGAGTTTAGGAAAGCTGAGACATCATTACTAAATATTCATTAAAATAGTATTTTATTATTTAAATTCATTTGGTAGTTTATCACTATCAAAGCCACAGTTATGTAAAATATGGAGATATATTTCAAATATAATTCACTTTTTTTCAATGTAATCTCAACTGCTCTCATTGAATTTGCATTTTGTCACTGAAAGCAGCATCTGGAAGGCTCTGGCTGTTAATAGTTTTGTAAGGGTTTGGTTAGACTTCAACCAGTTACCTTTGGAACTGAAAATCTACCATGGAAGTGTAAACTGTTGAAACCTGTGGCTATTTTGTGAAAACTGCATTAAAACTGGAGAGACTGAACCTTTCCAAACATTTTCCACATGGATGAATGGCAATACAAATACGAGATGTTGTTTAATGAATAGTTTAGTCATAGTTTTGCCCATTAAATTCAACATACTTGTATTCCAAATCTGTATTTTAGATGCTCTAGTTTGAGGAGGTTATCATTTATGAATAGGGCATTTTTCTAGTTGTCATTCAATTAATTGTAGGGGTTCTTAATAAAAATACCTTGTTTTCAATTGCTATCAACTAAGAATACCACTGAAGTAGCAATGTCCTGTGTTTGAGCACCCCAAACACTGTAAATTCTTCTGTTTTCTCAAATTACGTATTGCAGGACCTACGCTTATTCCCAATTGTTATTTTTAGGTATTTTTGAATAGAAATTAACCATAGTTTTTTTTCTACAAAAACACTTATTGAATATTGTAGAGTGGTTTTTCCACAAATACTACTTATTGCCTATGTTTGTATCGTACATTCAGTAAACATGATTGGTGAAGCCAAAGGAACTATGGTTAGGCAACTGTCAGAAATAAAACTTAAGCACATAATCTTACAGTTGCTGCAAAAACTAATAGAATGCTAGTGCATTTCTCATCTGAAAAAAATAAACCAAAACCACCCCACCTACGAGTTTTTATTATCTATATGTAAACATAGAGATATTAGCTCTGAACCTATAGTATTTTGTATATGTCATAAACCATGTAATAAGTCTCAAAGTAGTTTCACTGTCATTTAACATGTGCTCATTAAGGAATTAGCCCTGCTTCCAGTTGTTATTTATTATACACCTATGGTTGGTACCTGTGTTTCTAGTTTTTAATATCATAGATTCATCATTTACACGAATATCAGTTTAAAACATTTGTCTTTAGTTTAGGCTGTGTGTAAACATCTAGTCATCATGTACCTGGAATTATTTCTTGTTCTTGATTAACGTGTGCTAGTGAGTCCATCTGAGTTTGTATTGTTATTAAGCTTCTTTAATAAAGTCACTGTCTAATTTCCTGAGGTAATTAAAGATTTCTGCTATTTTTACAATCTCCCTAGTTGTGTGATAGCAATTATAATACCTTTTACTCATTTGGTTTCTAGTAATTTATCATGCTGTCAGTGGAGCTGTTGAACTTTTGTATTTAAGTGTTAGTAATGAGTGACTGAAACAAATGATGTTATAATAGCTAACATATTTGTAAATGATATTAAAGTACTATCTTTAATTTGTGCTGAACATAAGCACTGAATGAAAAGCAACATTTCATCACTTTGGTCTTTGTCACGCATGCAGTATAATGAAGATGTTGGTTTAGATTTAAATATGCTTTGTGCCAAAGAGCTAAGTATATTTTTTACATTTGTTCCTTGATTTCTGTGTTCTGCATTTGATCAGGACTAGCGGAAGAGAAACCCTTCCCCCCACCCCCCTCAAATAACTTTTGGGCCAGATTTACTACTGGCATTTGCAGGTTCAATATGTACCTGTATATGCCTACAGATGAACGAGCAGTCAAAAACTGGCTGTTCCATGACAGTTGGCAGAAAAATTGACTTTAAGTAGTTAAAAGTCATGATTTCATTAAAAAAATATAGGTTGAAGGCAAGCCATGAAATAACTACAATAGTGTAAGCATCTGAAACCAAAAAAAAAAAAAAAAAAAAAGGAAAATAAAAAGAGAAACTAATTTGTATTCTAGTGTTTGAAGCACTCGGGTAAGAGAGGAAGTCCCACTCCTGCTCCTATTTACTGTCTAATCTAAACCTTCCAACTGATCTTGATTATACTGTCTGTCCATGTGTCCTGCCACTAGAATAATAAGCTTCTCCAGTGAGGACTATGCCATACCCTTGGTATATCTTTGTGGGAAAAATTTTCCAGAAAATTGGTACAGTTGCGTTGAGTGTGCCAGTTTATGGGAAAGTGGATCCAGGATTTACACATCCTGGATGTGTACTTTTGCTTAAAGATTGTTATTCAAAAGGCTTTCAATATATCAATTTTTTAACATTGGGTAACATTTTACACTAACCAGACCTTTATGTGGGGTTCAGACAGTGATGAGATGCCCCTCCTAAGAGAGTTCAGCTTCAGCAAAGTATAACACTTAGCTAAACACTTGGCTCCGAATGAGGACCTCTTCCCTGCATGGAGACAGCTTAAGTGATTGGAATGGTTTCTGACCCAGGTGGAGAAACTCCGTGAGTTAATGGACTTTGCAAGGTAAACCAGCACAGTAACATAGACAGGAAACTTTGTTGCTTAAATGTTGAAATTCTAATGAAGTTTAAGGCAAGAGGGAACCATGGTAGATCTCACCCCAGTAGCAACAGTCTCACATTCCCTAGGAAAGTGCCTCAATTAACATGCTATAAATCAGTATCCTAGAGGTGATCCAGCCCACTTGGAAGGAATTAAAGAGATATTCATCAAGAGTTAATGTTTGACCATCATATGGCATGCAGCTAGGCTGTGGGAGACAGGTGCAATTCATTTTTTAAACAAAGTAGAAGTTTTATCCTTATTTCTTACACTCTTCATAAAAGAGTTCCTGCAATTATTTGGCTTTGCCTGTCTTCTTTCTTACTCCATTCTCAAGACAAAAATAATTTTTGGATAGGAAAAAAAATGCAATTTTTATTTTGATAGCCACACTATGTACTTGTGATCACCTGCTTTGCACATGTAAATTAACTGATTGGAAGAAATCCTGTCTGATTTGAATTGCAATACATATCGTCATATTGTCATGAGGTAGAGACAGGAAATCTACACACGAGAGAAATTACTTCCAGCTTTTGGAAATACTAAACCAGACGTATCTAGAAGAATACCACCATGCACTTCAAACCTTTCTTAACAGTTGCCCAAAACAACATAATAGGCAGGTCTCAAACCTGTGAAGCACTTCACCAAGGGCTTGTTCATAATCAGTGCCCATTTTCCGACAGGTTATCATGCTGGTAGAACATCAAGTGGTTGAGTGATGTTCAGTGTGGCACTTCAATGATTTGTTTCAATTTGGGAAGCTGGAATTTAGGTTGTAATTAGCTGCATCAGTTTGTTCTGTTTTCTTCCTCTGACTTGACTGCTATGGCAGAATATGAATTGCACTGCTGCAGTTTTTAGAATGAGCTATCTGCTAACTTTTTGATTTTAGTATTGATTATGAATAATTTAAAATGTATATGCTAAAGGTTTACAAACCATATCCTATGAAGAAAATCAAAGGTCTATAGAAAGTTTAGAAACTTTATGAATCAACATTTAAAATTTGTTATTTGGTGTTTAATATACTAAAAATACTTCTTTAATAAAATAATAGCCTTTCCTTTATTGCTGAATGTTTCACAGCAAATACTTAAATGTTCAATATAGAGTTATACTCCTATGCATCAAAAAAATCCATTAAAATAAGAACAGATGAGGCCTTTTTGGAGATAGTGTGATACAGTTTCTTAGAATTTGGGATGTTTGGAATTTTTAGAGAAATTGTAGTGACCAACTGTAGAAGAGTCATATAATCTTTTAGCCTTGGTTCTTCAAAATTAAAAAAAAAAAAATAATGTGTATGTAAAAATCTGCCCCTAATCTTTATGTGCTGCAGAGATGTTGACGATGAAGCCATTAGATGCCTGTGCATACTGGAATTTTTAGAACCTTAGTGCCATATAAAAAACCTACCCAAACCTAAAAATATATTCCATAAAAACACCCTTTTATTTATCAAATGCAAATCAGACAGTAAAAATGGTACCTCCTAGATGAAATTACAAGATCAGACAATTTTACAGTCCAGTTTTCTATTTTTCAGCATTATGCAGTTGAACTGATGGAAGCTAAGGCACTGGTTTTAGATCCAAAGTATACAAAAACTAGTATGAGAGGCAAAATTTCACATTTCTTCTTGAAATTACTTCTTTTTCTAAAATGTATAATGCATTTAGAGTGTGTAATTGTATGATGTTTGTTAGTATTATGCCTTCTTCAGCATGACTTGCATAAGCTCTGACATTCAAGAGTAACGTGGTCTTCCTGAAGTGATATCCATTGAATGTTTCATTCTTTTATACGTGTGTAAGCAAGAGTTTGGGAGTACTGCATTACTCATAAATGAGCAATATGTGAGTTATATAGATCACACCAACCAACCATCAATAAAAGCTCTGTAGATCACATTGCCATACATTATGCATATGCCACATGTTTCACAGCAGAAAAAAAATATATAGACATTAAAAACTGTGGTATGGGTTTAGTTCTCATATTGTTAGATTATAAAGCTAACTCTTTCATTTCTATCAGTCTAAATTCAAAGTCCTGAAGCAGGTGCTGTGTATCTCAGTGGAAAGCTGTGAACCTCCAATTTAGGTTATCCAACCCTTTAATTTCCAACTCCTGGGATGATGAGTTAGCAGGCCCAAAAGTACTCACTGCTGCTAAATGAAATATCAAGCATATAGTTCATAGCTTTTAGATTATTTCCATATCTTAGGAACAGAAAAGTGCCTTGGCGTTCTGAGTTAGGAATAACCACTACTAAATGTTTTTAGGTATTTTTAAAGTCAGACTAGGTCTCCCAAAGAGTGGGATTTTTTTCTTTTAAGTATGGAACAGGTGAACAGCGGTGCGCAATGGATTATATCTTACACAACTGTTATGAAAATGGCCTGTGTGGGATACAGGAGAACACTAATTTAATCATTTGCATGTAAATGGTAATGGAAAGGAAAGACGGCGGTAAGTGCCATATTTAAGAACCCTGGTAACAAGTTTTTAGATGATTTGATGAGTTTACTTTTAGAAGAGTCTGGAAAGTTGTGAAGACAAGATGTCTCATGTTATACAATCTGTTGCAATCAATATGAAATAGATGTGCTATAACGAAACTGGATTTGAGGCAGATCACTGACTCAGAGAAAAGTAGAACTGCAGAAAAAGGAAGATGAAAGTCCTGAGGTTGAATCTCTGATTTGTGGTTCTGTTTTCCCCCTTCATAGGATTTTTATTTGTTTGTTTGTTTGCCCCAACCTTTGCTTTGAGCATAAGAGTCACAATGATCCCTTGCTGAAATATTGGTGGAAAGCAGAAAATATTATCATTGAGATATTAAAACTAAATCAAAATGTGAATAACTGCCTCCAAAGTCATATATGCCAAGTTATTTGGATTCTGTCATGTTTTCTGCTCACATGACATGTTAGATAAAGGCAGCCACTTCCACCTATATATTATGTGCAGATGGTCCAGTATTTGTGGTCATCATACAAAATATTCTTTGGTGTGGATTAACAGGAATGTAATACCTGTAATTTTCAATAGTTATAGCAAGGTACTGAACAGAATAGGGAAGGATGAGCAATAGCTCTGATGGCAGAACTGGGAGTGCCTCAGAGTAGCTGTAATCCCTTCTGCTTGATTGAGTGGCACCCTTGATCTGCCTCTGTGCGGTAAAAATGAACAATGCCTACTGACACACATCAGTAAGTTATCTGCTTGTAAGAATAGAGAAGATGGTTTCTTTTTGTGCTAGAAATTGCTCTTAAGTATGGACAATAACTTAGGTGTCTGTCTCTTTGTCATGGCTGTGAGCAGCCCATAAGAAAAGTGCTAGAGGCTGTGCATCAAGTCTTTGTGAGCATATGTGGTCCATAACAGCATACTGGGAATGGGATATATATATGTATATATATATATATAAAGTACCTTAAGTGTATGATGCCATGCATGTTATAATAAACAAAAGTTATCCTCATTGCGTTGGCACGCTCAAATGAGCATGCTTCCCAGGAGGCGGTGAGAGACAAGATTTATTAAGGTTAGTTACCCTGCTTGAAGCTGTACAGAAACTCCTGTGGTCACTGCAGAGTATAGAAAGTGCTACAGTATAGAATTAGGTAGGCGGCAGCTTTGAAAACAATATTAAAGGGAAATAATTGATAAAGTTATTGATTAAAACCTTGAAAATATGAAAGAACTTTCTACTGGATGACCATTGGCGTTCTGGAAGACCATGATCTTTGCAAATGCTCAGAATAATGTGCCTTGCTTTTTATCTGAGGAAGTGATTTTATTTTTAAAGACAGTCTCTCCAATAATTTTATCACAGGAGTGTACGATCTACATCATCCTCACATCTTATAGCTATGGAACACACAACTCAGTATTGCTAAAGCACCAGACATTTCATGGAAGCAACCAACACCTGCAGGTTTTGATGCTTTCTCATAATAACAGTGTCTGAACTAGACCCCAATGATCCACAAGCTGGATTGTGAGTCACTTGTCTTTTTCCAATTACTTTTGGTATATTGAGAGAAGTCAAATATTTACAGCAGGGCAGACTGGTAGCATAAGGCCCTTACTAGCCTTTGCTAGCTCACAGTAAATAGCTGAACCCTGTTACTGAACAAGGGTTTATTTACAGATGGTTAATTAGGGACCTAACTGATACTTTTAGAAGGACAGATGCAAATTGATTAACATCTACATCATCTACATGAGCACCATTAATAAGAAGCTCTTACAAGGAAAAAAAGTGATATATGCAATTAAAATCTTCAGCTTGCTCAGCAGTTCACTGAAAATTAGGAAACTCTAATGACCAAAAACAGGCAAACTGAAGGAAAATTACAACTATATAAAGAAGCCTTTAATGTGGACATGAAAAATTGTTTTATCTATATAAAGAAAATATAAAAATAAAACTCAATAATATAAAGATCAAATGAATAAAATGTTAATCCCCAAAATTATTTTTGTCATTATGTATGCGTTCAGGTACCTCCCATAACTGAAGGCTAAACAAAGCTACAATTTTTCTTAAATCAATCTGTGTTTAGAGTTATGTTACTTATGGTAAATTCATAGATGTTTGAATAAGGACAAAACCAATTGGAATGTGAAGGGCAAAGATTGCTTGAGCAAAGTGTGTTAGCTGATAAACAGACCAAAAAAGATAGTGTTTGGAATTGCAAATTTCAACACTAGGTGATTCTGCAAAAACAAGGACTTTACAACAACCAGAACTGGAAGTCATCCAGAAATGTCACAGCCAAAGAATCAGGGACAAGGGAACCGGAGAAAGTAGAGATCATTCTGGCAATTTATGATCAAAGAGAGCTAAAAGACATCTAAGAAATTCTTAAATATATTGATGGCTCTAGAACATCTTAGTGAAACTTATTTCAATAGACGTTTTGGGGAATTATGAGAAACTGCTCAGTCTGTGACCGAGGAGGGTTTCAAGAGGTTGTATATTTCAAGGTCTTTGACATAGTTTTTATTACGCTTACATTTTTGCTTCAACATAACATTCCAGAGATTTCTGATAGCACAATTAGAAATAATGACATTTACTTGTGCGTGTGGTCTATCTGCATGTATATATGAATGAATATGTACTTTATTTTTTTGCATTATGTGGCCTTTCTATGTCGAACACAGGAAGAAAAATCTAAGCAAAATTTAAAAAGAACAACCAAACAAAAACACTTAGGAAAGCTAAGTTGCTACATATAAAAGGGAATGGGTCTGGCTTGCTATAGTGAGGTACTGAAGGTTGCTCTAAGTCAATGTAACTGTAAATGGCAACTTGTTAAATCAAGCTGGGAAGCACTAGGCAGTCAGATTTGTTGCTAGCTATTGTAATCCCTTGAGGGCCCCTGTCCAGAGGACCTGGCGTGCTTTGGCCATGGTAGTCTCAGCTATCTATAACTGCTCCTCCATGGAGAAAGCATGACCTGCTTCACAGACATACAAAATCTGTTAAGATGTTCTGAGTATAGTGCATAGGTAACTGCCATTTAAAAGACAGCTAGTATATTCTCTGAACCCTTAATTTTTTTGTAACTGCAGTATTTAACTCCAGCACTTTCATCTCTGGCTGTTGGACCATCAGGACATGTGCCATACCTTAATTGCATTCTTCGTATTCAGCCCCACATAATCACTTTAAATTGCAAGCCTGTCTTCATAAAACATACCTGCTTTGTCTGTGATCTCTTGCTTTGTCTGTGACTTGTTTCCAGACATCCTTTGCCACACATTTCTCATGCTTAAAATGTTCTATAGATTTCTTTATTATTATTTCTATCTTCAGCATACTGGTGCAGACAGCAAAAATCACCACAAATAAGACTTTTTAACTGGTTCTTTAGTTGTGTTCTTCTTCTTAATACTTCCCTCCCTATGGCGGTATTGTGTGTTAAAACAGATTCCAGTGGCACGTTTAGTTCCATACTTCTGTATATTCTTACAGAAATCTAATCGGCTGTGATTGTATAATTATTTTAAAACAGATTTGTATTACAATAATGAAAGGCAGGAATCCTCAATGTTACCTGAATTGAGGCCAAGTTTTAAATTAAATTGTAAACCTTGGATAGAACTGGTATTAGAAAAAAATGTTAATTGTCCCACATCTCAAAGATAGCTGAGAATTTTCTGAAAAACTTGGACAAAATTGTCCAGTCTGAAAAGAAACACAGTATGGAAAGTTAAAGGGGATTATAAGCACATGACAGTAAGCTGAGAATGAAAACAGCTTTGAAATTTTTATTAGGATGATCAGAAATTGCTACCATATCTGTGTTGAACATCTCTATATTTTGAAATATTAGTAGCATTTTATCCTTTATGAGGATTTCTCTGTGAAAGGAGACAGAAAGGCCTTAGAGAAGGAATATTTCCAATATCCACATGATGCCTTCATTCTGTAATAAAATTCATTCTCATTCCCTTTATAGCCTTAAATACAGTTTTCTTTTCCTTGTGTTACAAAACCAAGCCAGCTTTCACCTGCTTGACTTCAGATAGAAGTTTCCTCTATTATCTGCCTATGGGTAGTATAATTGTAGCAAGAGAGAGAGAGGTTACAATACCAGCCACAGGTTGGACTAAGGGCACTTTCCCTTCCCACTGGCACAGGCCGGTATTTCAAAGTCACCTGTCAGTGATGGCTGTGACCTGCTCCAGCCCTCTTCCCTGGGGATGCACTCAGGGTCAGGGATCCTGCACTGCTGGAGTCCCACTGGCTTCGCTGGAGCTAGGATTCAAATTTTTACTCTTCTTTTAGTATGATTAACAAATAAAGCAGCAAGTCTGAAACTTCTGGTTATGATGTGACAGGCCACTGAGAGATGCTTTCTGAGTGATGCACAGGCTTCGCAAAGTCTACTGCCAATGAAGAATGGTGTAATTGCTAAAGAGGCTGGGGCTGACATTTAGGAACCACTGCTGGGCTTGTGCTGCTGATCTGACTGCAAGAATTAACAGTGGGCTCCTGTTTTTCACTGTTGCTGAACAGGGAAACACTGATTTGAGTGGCTGCCCGCAGGAGGGGGGAAATGAAACAGACGGGAGTTTAGTGCTGAATGAGTACAGCGTGTGTCATTTTATGGATGGCTGGTATTGTGATACACTATCTTTTAAGACCTATAGAAATCCCGTCTTGTAGTTACTATTGAAAGCAAATAACCAGGAACAAAATATACGTGGTTGATAATTTACTGTGGGATGCGGAGTGCTGTAGTTACAGCACAGGCTAATAAAGAAGTGTTTGTTTGGAATATTTTACAAAGCTTGGTTTCTATAGTAACAATCATCATGAATACTTTCAGCTTCAGAAATAACATCTGCTTGATGACTGATCTCAAATCTCAACCCTTGTTTAAGTAAATAAGATCCTGCTCCTCCTGCTTAGTGTATTAGTCAGAAGTATTGGATATGGGGCATTTATTTCCATGCAAAGAGCACCCTAAGACTGGGAAAGGTTTTGGGAAGGGGTGGGAAAAGGAAAGAGGAATCAGAAAACAATGATAAAATGCAATATTTGCCTCACTAACCTAATCGTAGTCACTGCTATAATAAATTAGACTTTATATATAATACAAAAGTTATACTGTTCTGTTGACAGGAGTACAGGACAAACATTACTCCGTTTTACTCTTGGCAATGGATTAAACTCTATACATAAAGTTAGGGAAAAAGAAATATTTTAGTTAGATAATAAAAATATAAGAGATGGAATACAAAGCTTCATAGAATGCAGGGATTTGAAGCAAACTCCAATGAGAAGTTCACAAGTCTGTGAATTTTCAAAGAAACTGGAAAAAAGATGGTCAGTCTGGTATGAAAATGTTGTCTTTTGAAGAAAAGATGTTTCAAGTGTCTTTACTGCAGCTAAATTTTGCAGTGTAAAATTTAAAGTGAGAACACTTTCTGAAGCAAAATAACAAACTTCTCTGTAATTTCATGCAATAAGGATGGGGACTATAGAATTCAACGTGAATAATGATTTTCATTTTTGGTGACTGTGTACCACCTTACTGAATAAAATAATAAAATACAAAATAATTAGACGTTCCTGCTGTGCCCTAGGAAACACATATGGAACAGAAGTGTAAGCTGAGCTGGGTACGTTTCAGTCCTACTCATTTTCAGTTGGCAGTGCTCAAGGGGCTAAGCACGCTTGGAATATGGCACATGCTAAAAAAATAACACTTTCCATGTAAGTGGGATTCAGCAAATACATTATACAGTAGATCTTTGCTGGTTTAGTAAAAGTGACGCAGATTCTGTATTGTTTTAAAGCAGCATTCTTTTGCCTTCTTTGTTATATTAAGAACATGCTGCCTTTTTTTTTTTTTTTTAATATTCCTTCAGCTATGTTAAGCTAACATGAATAACGTGATAAATAATTTCATTCATGCAAGTAATCCTGTTTGCTTTAACGCAACAGTTTCTCCAAGCACTAATTCTCATGTGTCTAATTATTTGTCAGATTAGATCCTCTAAGTGTCATTTTTTGTGCATTTTCAGTGAAGTTCCTAATATGTTTGTGACCACTGTAAGTACTAACAGTCTTGATGGGGAACATCTTGGAAAGCAACATTAAGTGATAATAATTCAGTTTGAGTTTATTTGCAGGATTTTGCAAGAACACCACTAAGAAATAAGAATAATGTAGCATCAGGTTTGCAGCTGGTATAAATCAACATAGTTGTGCTGTTACTCAAGTATTGTGCTGCTTTAGGCAGCTGAGGATTCTCTCTCAGATATTTGACATTTGAATTAATTCCTGATTCAAGTGAAAAATGGTACCAAATAATGCTTTCAAATTGGTGAATGGGCAGAGGTCCTCAAGAGAGGGAAGTGAGAGATGCATCTTGCAACATGTTTAAAAAGGTCTGGTTTGTGCTTCTGCCAGCCTGCCCTCTCCCTTTCCACCTTGCTGGCAGCAAGTGCTGCTAGAACTTCCAGTCGGTTTAACGCATGCTGCTGCTGCTGCAGAATACAGCAAATCTAGGTTCCCTTTTGCTGCCACCACATACCTTTTCCTTGGGTCAGAGAATATTTATGTCATTGTTGTTTCTTCCTACTGCTGGAGCAGCTACAATCTGATCCACAATATCCACACACAGTCACTAGGATGAAAACTTCTACAGACCTACAAATCTTAAATAGGGATAATGTGTTTCAGAAAGTTTTTGTCTATGGGTTACACATTTTACAGCTGTCCTTGGACCATTGGCAAGGACAACCAAAATAAAAGCTATGTCATGCTTTCAGACATTTCGTTTGTGTCCTCCCTACATTCAGTAGGCTGTGATCGGTGTAATTGTCATGATAGAAAGTAATTTGTTATTCTGGTGCCATTAACATTTTTTTCCTGCATTAAGAATATTGCCAAGTTTGCACTTTAATTCCTTCTGCTGACAGCTAGTTTTCACAACGTGTCTTGATTTAGTTCTCTTTTTTATTATTACGAATCCAGGTATAAATGTTTTAATTTGTCATTCACTAGGCATCCTGCATGTGGCCAGGAGGTTACAAAAGAACTTTAAAAGGCATTGCTGAAAAAAAGTTCACTAAAAATGTATTTTGGATGACATATGGTGAACTATATTTTCTTTCCTATTTTGCAAGAAATGCAAAACACAGCATAATAATTTCAGGACACTTGCCTTTCCTAACCCTCAAGCCTGGCATAGATCTCCTAAATAATAATCAAGCCTTACCTTTAATGACTGTAGGATGATGCACAGCTACAGGAATGAGAACTCTGTGGTCACCAAAAGCACCTGCGAGTCAGAACTTTTGACTTCTGTCTGAGATTCATTGTTGCAATGACAGATTGAAATGTTATAATCCACCCCAAGCAGAGGACGGCCCAAATTTATCCACCTCATGGACATTCCAGAAATCCACTGTGGACTCAGTTTGCTTGTTCCCAACAAAAATAACCTGTACTGCACTCATCCTTAGGTCAGCATTCCCCTGCCTGCCACCGTAGCCACCCCTGTTAGCCTGCAAGTCAGGCAGAATTCAGACTGCACCTAGTGCTCCGTCTTTCCCACCCTGAGAAGTTAGTAGTGCTCTGGAGGCACTGTGTCCTCTTTGGCCAGGCAGTCTCGGGTAAAGTTAACCCACTGTGATATATGGGAGTGATGATTTGGTCTCAAGTGATTAGCCCAAGGCCAAACAGTGGTGGACTGTCAGTAATTTGTCACCAGTGCTATGTCAGTTTTCCTAGATGAGCCTTTATGGTTGAATTGTGAAGGAACAACAGAATTATCTACTTCTTGTTTATAATCCTCGGAGATCCAACAGATGTATTTACCTGGGAAACACCTACCCATTAGCATCGCTCCACTGCACACCACCTCTTTAACTTACAGAATTTGAAATGGTAGTAGGAAGAATGTACAAGAAAGTATCTGGGGATGTGTGATGCTTGTTACATGCCACAGACATAGGGTCTCAGGTGTTTTTTTCCAACAGGATCTGGCTAGCTGCTGCCAAGATAAATTTCACAAACTGGACACTAGCATTGCCGGCCTTTAATCAGACTCAAACAGTTTAATAGGGGAATGTTCTGGAGGCTCTTGGGGATAACTCTGGCAGCAATCCAGTACAAATACTACACGCACCATCCATTGTAAGTTATGTTCAGTATTTTCCAGATTAACCTGAAATTACTCTTATTAGTGGGCAAGAGGTAACAGTAAAGTAAAACTAAGTTTATTTAACAGTGTGAAGAGGTAGGAAACCGTTTACGTGGACACACATAAAAAGAAATGTGATGTGCCTTGGAGTTACCTGGTATTTTGATTTAACTTCAGTGTTTTGTGTTCTTTTCAGCCACTTGTGAAAGTCAAGAAAACTGCAGGATGCTTTACACTAGTGTCACAGTTCAGGAAAAGCAACCTCTAGGCGGTAGGATGAAAGCTGAATAGGAAACCTGACTAGGAGTTCTTTGCAGAAATCCCATTGAAAACAAATGCATCTGCAGGTGTTTCTTCTAGCTTTGTCTTAATAAATCAGCTTTAATCAGAATGTCAATTCATAACACTCCTGCTAATAAAATGATCTATGGCATACTATTAGATTTTGAAACAAAGTCTCTTACTAGATCAACTGAGAGTAACTTTGTTGTAAATAAATGTAGTTCTTATAATAAAAACATGGCTCTTCCGAGCATGAACACTTTCAATTTAATACATAAATTTAACATCAGTACATGACCTTTGTTAACTAACAACCACAGAAAAGACCACAAAAAAGAATGCAGCCTATCACTGCATATTGATATAGTGGAGACTGAGAGGTAACACAATAAATTGAAGAATAACTATGTGTTTTGCTCACTGGGGCTGTAATTGCAGCTTGGCAATTATAATGTGTTCTTTTTATTGTTAATTGTCACAGTTTTTCTTATGGAAAATAATGTACCGATATATTCTAAGGTTTCGATTGCTATGTTGAAACAAGGAAATTAATAGAGATTTATATTCTGTGAAAACAATGAAGCAAAATTACTCTGGGAAGATAATTCACTTTAAAAAAACTCTAATAAGAAATGTTAGTGTAATTTTGGTCAGGTGACATTTTGTTATCAATAAGGCTGTCTATCTCAGCTCCATGAGACGCTATAGAAGTTTTCTGGGAAAACTGGTTCATTCTGAAGGTCAAGTGAGAGTTGGTAGGGTGCCACAGTAAATCAGTGCTGGCTGGCTCAGTCACGGAGGCAAGGCAGTTACCTCAGGTCTTGTTCATTATAAGTGGAAGAATTTTAAGGTACTCCAAAACATTCTCCATCTTTTACTGCTGTAGGTAACATGGTTATATACCTCACATGGGTTAATGAGGCCTCATTAACCAAAGTTAGAAATTAAGAAATCCTCAGGCAAAACACAGTACAGAGTAGAAGACTAAAGTGTTGAGGACACTCAGGCTCTGGGCCATTCTTGTAGGTTTAGATGAGATAAAGTTTCCACTCATTAATTGCAAGAGAAGGAATTTTACAGGATGGATTAAATGAAAACCTTTAGTGGATGCTTATAATTTCAGTAAAACCCTAAGATCATATGAAGCACTAGTGCTTCCTATGCCAGCCACAAAACAATGTTCAGAACTCCAGCCCTGCTTATTGATTCTTTTGCTGTATTTCCTAAAGTATATTTGTCCTGGGACACAAATTATGTGTGGTGAAAGCTTTTTTTTTTTCTTTTTTTTTTTTCTTTTTTTCCTGTTGCACTGTCATTAAGGCTTATTAGTCATGGAATAATCTGCGGAGAAAATTGTCAAAACTTTTGGGTGGGTAGGAAGTTCATACCCTAAAGTATGTTAATGAGCGTTAGTCGATAAGTACCCAGCATTGTGAACAGTAATGCAGTATAGCACTGATAGTTTAAGAAAGCAGCAGTATTGATTGCAATGTTTCTGCCTGAGGCATTGCTTGGTTTCAGGTTCTCCTTAGGGCAGCAGTGGGTGCTGTGAAAGACCTGGGCTTCTGCTGCAAGGGGCAGCCAGCATTTCTTTCTATCTCTGACATTACTGTTGGTTTTGATTCCCTTGGCAAATGACCATGGAGAAAATCAGATGGGGATAGGATGGAAGCTAGCTACAGGTGGGAGTCTCCCATCTCCTTCTCTTAGCAGGATAGCTGTGCAAGGGACATTTGAAGTTTCTGCAGCAAAATGGCCAAAAGGCCCCACCAAATTACTTCAATGGAATTCTGTGAATTTGAGAGGCTGGATTTTCTTTTCCTCCTTTGTACTGCTGAAAACCCTGTGTTTACTGCACTGAAAGTGGTCAGAGCATCCACAGCATTTTACTCTGCATCTTTGATTATAGGTCAGTGTGTTTCACCTCAAACAAGCATTTAGTAAAAGCTGAATGGGAAAACCAGATTTAATCCTCCTTCCACAAAGAGCAGAGCTATTTCTGCTTTCAACTATGGCTTAAAAGAAAGTAGCCACAACTGTATTGTAAAACTCTAATTTGGTAAGCACCTTTTGAGAACAGCTAGCTGAGTCAAGCTCTACATGCAGAGCAGCTGCATGTAGATTGCCACTGAATCCGGAGTGGGTGTAAAAGAGACCAGGATGTGCCTGGGCAAGTACAGGAGAGCTTCATCTGTTGGGAAATTGAAACTAAGTTGAACAAGGTTTTGAGGCTTTGGGGTTTGCATGTAGGTGTTTAAATTCGATCAAAATCCAGCTTAGGTACTCAAGTGCTTTTCTGAATCTGAGACTTGCTTATCACAAACAAATCAAGGAACTCAGAAAATAACCAAGAATTCAGGAAAAGAACCTGAAGATGAAAGAAAATGAAGATGTGGATGCTTGTAATATAAGAGTCTTAATTTTACATTTCCTCCTTTTCTACATTCCTTACTTCTGCAGAGGACGCAGTCTTGTTTCTTTTCTCTTCTCTGAATTCTTGCACACTGAACTCCAGAAAAGTCGCTGTTTACATTCTGAGTCTGGTACTAATCCTGCCACAACAACAGATTTGATTTTTTATTTGCCAAGCCGTCAAGCTTAGTTTATGTAGAATTCACCAAATTAGTTCTGTTATAATAACATGATTAAAAACTAAGTTTAAAATGCCATAATTTATTACTAAAACAAAAAGTGTAAGTCAAGCTTGTGTGTGGCTTGGTTTTTTTAAGAGAAGAGATGAAGTTTTATTTATAATGAATTCTTCTAAGTAGCACTAAGACCATTTTAGTTCAGAAACATTACAATGATTAATGCATAGTTGTTTGCATTTTAGTACTTGATTTATATATCAGATCTGTGTTTGTGCACACTGTCAAACTTTATTCTGTTCTTGTCAAAATACTTATTACTGCTGACAGGTGTAACATGCTCACATTAATCCTTAATTCCTTGATTCAATTTTCTAATTGCTTTTTTGGCATGAGTTTGGAGCCATTTAGTTTTACTTGATCTATTTGTCTTATGGTATAATAATGCACTCTTAAAAATTGAATGCACCTAACTTAGAATGCTGAACAAAAAGTACATATAGATATTACTTAGTACTGAAAATCCAAAGTTTTATAGCACTTCTGTGAGACACCACTTCTTGGAATTCAGATAGAGGCAAAACACTTCACACTTTTCATCTTCCTGTATTTGCAGTATTAAAGATTTTTGTTGATAGATACAAATTGATGCTGAAGTTTCAGTGAATTTTCCCCAAAGACATTCTGAACCCTTATAGCAGATCCATGAACATCCCCTTAGTCATCATTGTGTTCTCCTGCTCTTCTCATCTCTTCATGCCGCTGCCTTCTGCTGCCTTTCCTGCCCACCAAGTATGACAGGACACATTTCCCAGCTTCTTCTTCGTCTGGACTTTAAAGCTATTCATTTGTGTTTTTCCTAAGCAGGTAAAGAGCACAATGCAAGATTCACTGGGGTTTTCTGCCAGTAATGGTAGTATTGTCATCAGTCATTTGCATATAAAAAATTAACCCAGCCCTAATTTATTTCTTATAGAAAAATATCAAGAGTGAGCAAAGCTCAGTAATTCCTCACAAACTCAGCCAGGCAGCTCGACTTTGGGTAGGTCTTTGTAGGATTTTCAGAAAAAAAAATCTGGCAAATGAAGAACATTTTCTCATATAAAAATCTGGGACCCTGGGAAGACGACTACTGATGCTTGTTTTCTGTGAATAAATATATGACTGCACGTTTAAACTGTGCAAAAAACTTATCTACTTTTTTTCTTCTCTGTTTTGTTCCCTACCCTCTCCACTTATACATCTTCTCTCTGCATCCACTGACTTAATCTTCTTTTCTCACTATAAATAATAATATATGCTTTTTCACCTTTTTATTCCTCTGTGGTTTTCTTCTTCTTCTTTTTCACCTTCTCAACTGACAAACCTCTTTCTGTCATAGTATGTGTAAGAAAGGGAATATAAGAGAAAAAGATCGTTAAATAAAAGTATTGTCTTATTCTGTCTTCCACTGATAAAGTTTCATTAACTCTGTGATTGTTATTTGTGCTTTTTGGCAAAAACGTCAGTCACTTTATGTACAGGGGAGGGGTGGGGGTGGTGGGGGCAGGGAGATAATTTGAGCAAGTAAATCATGGTAGCTAAGTGCTTTGGGCAAATAAACATGTGCCTTATCTCTTCCAGAAAAACCCGTGGAAAATGCATGATAAATGGCACATTTCAGAGAACATATTATATCACTGTGAAATAACTTTGATTCATGGTTATGTATTTATCTTTAAACAACTGACAAACCTTAGGGTATCTAAATTATTATAATTTGCTCTATGCTTCTGTGGGTTTTTGCTAGTGAATCTGAATGATGTGAGGTAACGTAAGACATCTGCTTTTTCAGTCGTAAAGTTCTATAAAAGAACAAATAAGCACAAATACAAAATTCTTACTGTATTTGATTTTTGGATGAAGTCCTCTGAAAAATATTTATCAGAAATAATTTCCTCCAATTGCATTTTGAAAAGTATTAGTATAAACTTCAAACAGAAGAGGACAGGGCCTGTTAACGACAGCTTTTCACAGCAATAGAAAGTATCATAATTTGATTTATAGCATAGTAATTATTAACCAAATCAAAAGGCGTAATGGTAAATTTGTTTCTTTCAGTTGTGTGTCTGTATAAACTGTATTCTGAATTACATTTTTGAAAGATGATTTCATTTTGTCTGCTTTCACATAGAAAGGAATCGCGTCATTTGATTTGCTGTTGTGACAAATGAGGAAAGATGACTTACTCTGTTGCTTACATTAGTAGTACCTACTATTTTAATTTATGCTGTATGAAGATTCAGGTGCTGCTCTTCTAATATATAGTGGAAGATGGTCCATGACACCGTATGCAAAGGTAGAATCTATTGATCCTGCTAGTGAGCACACAGGAGCCACTGACCAACCCCCTGCCCGGTTTATGGCACTCTGTCCATGCACAGGAGGAGCACCTGGTGTGATCGGTTCCCAGCTCCTGCTGCAGAAACTCTCCTAGAGCTGGAAAGTCTATTTTGCACTGAAGGTGCAGGAGCAAGGCCAGTGCAGGGTGAAGTGGGAAGCAGGGGGTCTTAACTGGCATGGAGCTGCGTCCCTGTCTGGGTAGTGGGGGAAAGAGATATAGGTAGAAGTGCTGGAATGAAGGGGCACATCTTTAGGTCCGAGAGGAGGTGTGATATGGGTGTGTGGCAGGTGGGAAGCTTTGGATTTGGACAGCTGAGAGTGCAACAGGTAGGAGTGAATGAAAGCACATAATAGTGGGAGAAGCAAGCAGAGAGGTATACACTAGATTGCTGTCAGTGCTCTGTTGCATTATTCTACACCTGCACTTGTCTGATTAGATTTAAGTGGCCCAGGGCACAGACTATCTGCTGATTTGAATGATCCCATCAAGACCCTGTTCTATATTAAATGTTATGACCAGAGGAATTACCATTATTTTTGCATGTTTTTTACATTGCTCTACAATATATCGAAGTCAAAGAAGCCTTATTAAGAAATTTTTCCCACACCTTTATTTTCAAAAAATCCACTGGTACTACTTTTGTGCATGCGCAATCAACACTGCTAATATTTATTCTGTTTTTTCCCTTTTCTGCATTGCTCTTAGTATAGAATCATATTATCCAGCAATGCCTGTCTAAATGTTTTGCTGACAATAGATCCATGGAAAGGAACAGATACACACCAGCTTACACAAGTTCAGAATCTGTTCCCTTCATCTGTTCCTTTGGACTACAGTGAGCCAATACCTTACCAAAAAATGATCAGTCAGTGCTACAAATCCAATGCACTCAGTTTAGAAAATATTTCTTACGTTTTTTTAAAAAAAACTAACATTTTTAGCTGAAGCTTTTGGGGTTTTACTTTTCTGTTTCATTGTTTGGTAAGGTTGTAGTGAATGTAAGTTGTCATTCATTATGTCATGGCAATTTTAAATTAGATGACATTACTCACCCAAGTTATTTTAATGCTATCGCCTCAAACGAATCTATAGAAATGTCTTTCAAATATGACCATGAAGTAAAAAAATAAGTATATTTATCTATTGTTCAATTTATTGCTGTATTCTCTGTTTTCTTATCTTCACTGAGCAGTAATAAATGTTGGTTACTTGGAGGTAGGAAAATAGAAAATGATAATTACTTTACATGATGGAAGCGCCTTTGTTTTCTTTATATCTAGTACTTTGCAGTGTATTCAACTTGGCTATACTATCGTTTTTCTTAGTATACTTGAATCAGTTGACATTTATATATACATTGCATTTTGCATATAAATGGAAAGTTTTATGGCTTTGAATTTTGAATCAAAACATCAAACTCATATTTTGCCTTGGAACATGACAGACATTCTAAAAATTTACAAACAAAAAACCCCACAAATGCTTCTGCTGATTTTGACCTAATGTTTTTAGAAATGTCTACTGCTTGACTAAACTTTTGAGCTCTCAAAAATGAAATGCCTATCTCTTAGTGAACACAAAACATGGAAGCATGAAAATATGCAAACATTGTAAACTATCATATTAGAAACTTCTTACTCTATGGCTTTGTAGACTGCTTTGCTTTTATCCAGCTCCTAGTGTCCTCAGTCTTGGTAACTTCAGAACAATATGGCAGCAACCATTCAGTTGAAAGTTAACTAAGCAAATTAAATGATCTGTATAGCTAATAAAAGTGATATACTTGGTTACAGCACATACCTACTGCCAGCAAAAACACTATTATAATAGCTTTATATAAGACAAAGTAAGATTATAACCACACAGGCAACATTTTCAAAGGGTTTCCAAGTTTATTCAAATACAGTAACACTGCAGCTGTTTTCTGCATATGCAAAAAAATTCAGGAGAGTCCTGCCTTAAAGAAATCGTTTGCTTACCAGGACAGGTACAGAGAAGGCAGACTTACTGGGCTGGGAAACTCAAGAGGGATTGGCTATCTTTATATATCTATATATAATATAGATTTGCTCTCATTTTATGGTTTTGGCATTAGGTTTTGTCTAGGTACTGACTGGATGCTGTTGAGGCACAATACTTTCACTTGTTATCAGAATAGTAAAAATTCTGGTACTTTGAGACACCAATGTGTATATCAGCAGGTTTTGCTACTTTCAAAATTTTGAGAACTTGATATCAGTACATTTAGTGAGCTATAAAATTAAGTATAATTTTGTTGTCTTTATGATCATTTAATTTTTCTGTTTGGTTAGGTTTGCAGTGTAGGCTGTTAAAGTCCATGTTAAAGTCAATTAACATCGGTAGGACGATCTGTTTAAATGTGAAGAACTAACTGGGAAAAATATCTTCCTACTGTTACAGTGAACCTTAAAATAAATTAAAGATGTACGAGTAAAACTGAACTGGAAATCTCAGATGTTACATAGGTATCTCATTTTTTCAGGGTGCTCCTAAACCGATTGCCATTGAGCCATGTTCGGGAAACAGAGCCGCAGTCCTCACAGTATTTTTATGTCTGCCCAGAGGATCGTCAGGAATCCCCCCCCCTGGTCAGTCAGGTAAGGCTCGTGCTGAGGAGTGTCACGTTTGTCTTCATTCAATCCAGTCTGCTCGGACAAATGCACACACGCATATCCAAAATAACGGCACAGCAGATGAGTACAAGGGCTACTCAGTCAAGTTGGTGTTAAATTTAGGGCCAATGTTTAAGGAGGAATTTTTGTTTAGAATTTGATGTGGTATCCCAAATAAAAAGCCCAGTAATCAAACTGGTGTACAATGGCATATCTCATTAGGGCTTCCTGAAACAACGCGTGTGCATACTGATAAACTTTGACATTGTCTTTCAGGGCAAAAAAACCCCAAAACCAAACATCCTTCCCCCCAAAAAAATGTCGTACGCAGCCTCTTCTACGGTTTCAGTTCAGGTTCCTATAAATGAGGCTATATAGGGAACAGCACAGAGCATTCTCAGTCGAGGCTGATGTTGTGTGCACTAACTTCTAGTTAAGTTCCTTTGTGTCATGCATCCCAATGATGTGCTGATCAGGATTCAATTAAAATATTAGCATTTCCCCGAGTGCCTGTCAGGTGAAACCTGGGATTGTGTGAATGAATGCTTCATGAGGAAGGTGTTCACTTTGGAAATGACCCCAGCTTATTTTAAAGCAGCATTTGCATTATCTGGAAGCACTTCTTGTGGTAATCTACCTTAACTGATCTGTCTGATCTCATGCTAGATCATCATACAAAACCATTACAGCTGTTCTTATAAAATCCTGCCCATACAAGAAGTGCCTATATACACTTTTAAAACCCTCTAAATAACTGCCAACAATAATATGATACAAAATTGTCATGATGACAAAGTTTAGACTAACGTCGTGCTGCATAGGTGACTGGCTTACTGTTTCAGAATTCACTGCAGCTTTTGCCAAAGTGAACACCTTTGTAATCAATAGTAAGCTGCATAGTATGTGCCCAAAATGCTGCTATAAACCAGAA
This sequence comes from Falco punctatus, assembly GCF_963210335.1. Classification (NCBI taxonomy): domain Eukaryota; kingdom Metazoa; phylum Chordata; class Aves; order Falconiformes; family Falconidae; genus Falco; species Falco punctatus. The sequence continues at coordinate 36,197,786 of NC_137589.1, forward strand.
GATAAGTTTTAAGGCAAATTTTTATCATTGGGAGCCAAAAAGATATCCTTTTAACCTTCAAAAATCCATTTAAGAGATTAAAAAGTATTGAGTAATGATGATGAGGGCAAGCTCAGTTGACTTATGTTGGAAATAAACTCAGCTGAGTGTTCTTCTTTTGGCCTCATGACCATCTGATATTTATTGGGGGGGGGGGGGGCGGAATTAATTTTGGGGGTGGGGGTAAGGGTTTTTTTCCCTCCCCTTCCCCCAAATTCTGATCCCCTTCCCCCAAATTCTGAGATGAGGATTTAGTTCTTAAAACGCTGTTTATGGTTGTAATATCATTTCTGGAAATGCTATGAAAATAAGTGTTACTGATGCTTTGTCAAACACATTTCCTGGAAGAAGTACATAAATGTAAGTGCTCTGAAGAGAGCAACGAGGGAAGAAGGAAGTTAAGCATATTCCCTGTTCATGTTTTAAGGAAATGAAAGAGAAACTAAGGTGTTTATAGCCTTGCAAACAAAAACATTATGAAAGGAAATTAAAAGTAATTGTTGAAATTGGAGCTTAAAATGTTTTTATCTGTGGTTTTCAAATTTACCTATGAAGTGTGTCTCATCAGTAAAATTGTATTTATCTAGTTACTTCATAGTCAGCTTCTATTTACTATATACATTTTATTTTAAAGTATTTGCTGTTCTTTGCTCTTGGTACGAAGTGGAGGGAATAGGCTTTTTGAAACAGGAGCTGGATTTGAGAACACAGCAGATGTGTCATTTTAAATGTTTCTCAAGCCATGAAAGAATACACCTCCTTTTGACACGTGTCGTGTCCTCCTGTTCTGCGCAGTCTTCTCATTACTTTGCCTTCCATCAGCTTTGCAGGCATATATTTCAAATGCTATGCCTCCATTATCTATTATGCTCTTTGTCAGTCATTTAGCATGTGAAAATATCTAAAATTTTTAGTTCCACAACTTTCACTTCATTCAGGGTCAAAAGCAAATAAAAATGCTTGAGGTGTGCAACCATGTTGATTCAATCGATTAGATTCTATTGCTATAATCATTTGTTCTTGTGTGTAATGAATTCTGATACTCATGAACTTCTTTCACTGTATGTAACCATGCACTGACTAGGCAGAAGCTATTAAAGAAGTTTGCTCGTGTACCTGTAGCTCTGCTCATTCGCTTCGGTCCTGTCCTGCAGCGCTACCTGTAGCTTCTTTCCTAGGCTTTCTGGGAGCAGGCGCTGTGAACTGCACCAAGTTATATGAAATGATGTGGAAGCTCTGTGTGGCAGACGTGTTTGCTATGCAGCTGGTTTCCCTCATAATCTAAGCTAGCTTGAAAAAATGATATCTAGGTGGATAGAAGTAGTGTGTTCACTAATTATGTCTTGCCAAGTAATTTTAGGCTCCTCTGTTACTTGCATATAACCATTTTCAAGCTCATTGGGATCATTCTGGGGTAAAACTGACATCACGTCAAACATATTTGTTTAAATGATACATCAATGATACTGATTCTCAGTTGGCAACAAGAGACTGTAGGTTCCATTTCATATATGCGTATGCCTGAAATATAAGAAGAAGATGTCTGTATCGTTCTGCATTACATTTTTTCCAAAATTGAGAAAGCTAATTCTTTTGACAAATAGCTAGTCCATGCTCCACTGGAGTTGTTAGTTGTATATCTATTTTTTTAAGATCTGAATTTGATCAAAAGTGAGTTTTACTTGTATCCAAGGTTTACATTAACAAATATTTTGTTGGGAAATGTCTCTGAATATTAAAAAACAAAACAAAACAAAACCACCAAAAAACCCCAAACCCTAATGTAAAGGTTACTCTTTCTGCAGCATATGTTCTATACTTCACCTTTATCAGCAGCTGGAAGAAAAGTTGAAACTACAGATGGTGGGCTTTGACCAAAGGCTATGCAAGGCAAAAACTTCTCTAGGAGAGACCATATGTCCCAGTGGAGATCTGATTGCTCTCCACTTCCTACAGAAAGTACTCAGAATTTTACAGACTTTCAACAGAATTGTTTAGTTTTAAGTATTAATGCTATAAGTATACATATAACAGCTAGGCTGGCACAAGTCAACCGCTTAATATTAGTATGCGGTTTTATACAGATTGGTCATGTAGCTTCAGATGAAATACAAAAATGAAATTATTGCAAATAAGAAACACCATAAATACATATATATTATATAAAAATGTAAACAGCAATAAATGTTACCATCTTAGGTTAGATGTAGCACAGTTCAACTACACTTCTCTAGAGTAACAACTGTTTTGAAATGAAATTTTTCTTGGATTAAGGAAGAAATTAGAACTGAATTATAAATTAGAATGATCAATGAAAAACATGAAGGAAGTTTAGGAGTAATAAAACCTAAATTTGTCAACTTTGGATTGACAGGTAGAACATATAGTTTCCTCATTCTTCAGTTGTCTCATTGACTGCATTGGACTTAAGTAATCACCTCAAAATTCAAAGGTTCATAAAACCAGCAATTGTCTGTACAATTTGTTTGTATATATATATGCATGCATCAAGGTATGTACATACCAGAAGAATCACTTGTTCAAGCACTTGTGGACAGATTATAATATACAATATTATATTATATGTATGTGTGTGCATATATATGCACATATATACACACACATATTATATACATATATGCCTTGCAGATTTTATGACACACTGGAAGCTAGAGATCATCTATATTGCTGTAGTGTCTCACTCTATGCTTTAAATAGCTTAAACTCTTCTTAATATCAAAGGAGATCTAATAATGAAAGCAGCTGCAACCAGATCTCTAGAAAGAACTAAATTGTATATATCAAAGGGTATTGAACAAAACAAGCTAGAAAAAAAAAAAAAAAACAAAAAAAAAAAAAAAAAAAAAAAGGAAAAAAGAACAGAACAGAAAGGAACAAGAGAATAATATATAAATTACTTCATGCAGAAAAAGGTGCCAATGAATTACCAGCAGAGGAAAGACCAAGAATAACTCCTTCAAGGTCTTCACACAGCTCTGGTGATATATTGGGCAATACAGAAAGAATAGCTTAGTAGCATGATAAATTCTGTTAAAAGAATGGTGATCATGTCATCATTACTACTGAAGCCAACTAAACCCCATGCTTTGAGGTATCAAGATATTTGCACAATAAGTTTATAAAACTCTATGATGTTTGCGTTGTTCTTGGATAAGGCCACTAAATGCTTTAAAGCACAAAGAGAAATGGCAATATTAAACCATCTCAAAATTATTCTGAATCAAGGAATGTAACTTCTGAATTATTTACAAATTATGTTACTTTCCCACAGCAAATTTTGCCTACCTACCAAGCAGGTAGAAGTGGTAGAGCACCCAGCAAAGGTGCTTTCCTACTAAGTAGGTGAGCTGAATGGTCTCTAAAGGTGAACATATATGATTGTCTCTCTGTTAAACCTCAGAGGATATTTAACATCTGTATGTCTATGACTAGGTGAGGTGAATCTAACTTACTAGTTAAAAATAACACATCGAAATTAAAATTAAAACCTAAATACAAAGTAGTTGATCAATAGAACAACTTCAGTGGAAATGATTTTGCAGTGGAAGTTGTGAAATGTACATCCTAGAAGACTACATACAAAATTTTGTTGCTATAAATAATAAGTGAAGATAGCAAAAGATCATGGTTGGTGGACCTCACCAGCAGTGCTATCTGAAAGTTACTCTCTGGTATCCTTGAATCAAAACAGAATTTCATGTAATTCTGGCCACACTAACTGTGGCATTCAATCCTACTTAATCAGCGAGCTATAGTAGGATCACAGAATCAATAAAATTACCATGCCATCTGCCTTCCCTATACTCACCATCATAATGAATAACGACTCATTAAGTGTTCTACAAGACAATTAGCTCTGGATGGGGATTTTCAGTCACAAGGCTTTCTTGGCTTTTTTTTTTTTTTTTTCTGACTTTCTCTGATTAAAATACAAAAAAAAAAAAGGTAATACATATAATAAGAGACATTATAGTTAATGATATTGCTCGATTGTTCTGACTTTTGGAAACAAAACCACAGTTAGTGTTTTTCCTACATAAATTGGGTTCATATAGGTACCTATCTGAATATGCAGTGAAACGCTTGCAGACATACACCAGGGGCAAATAAGTCCCAAGAATTTCTACCTGCTACAAAGACATTCCTTGCTCAGTCCCTTCATACATTAAAAATAACCTAATATAAAGTCAGTTGGGCTGCAAGGATGAGGAAAGATTTTCTTGTAGAGAATAAAGATGTTGATGAAAATGTACTGTAAACAAGAAATATCTCTTATGGCCTTTTTCATGTTGGAGGGCATTTACAGAATACAAAAACAGTGAATATATAGGACAGAATGGTGGAAAAGGTAATAACATCAATTGAATTGTACAGCATGATGCATGGAGTACGTATTATTAAGGGCCTGTGCCTGCCTGTTGAGGGTTCTAGCATTTCTTGTGTACTCAAAGGGAAATAGTGGGAAACACCTGAATCTGATTCTGCATTAGCAAGGGCATCCATGTGCCTGCTGGAAAGATCCCATGTCACAGCAGTAGCCAGGCTGAAGAGTCAAGGGTGAACTTTGGAGGCTCCTTTGCTAAGCACCACTTTAACCCCTTGTCTTCTCAGACATACATATTCCAGTACACTATTTCACTTCTTTGTAGACCTTTTCTTATACTAAGGAAGGCAGGGGGAGGAATGGCTTGAGGCTTGCTTCTGTTAAGAGCAGAGGGATAAACCAGATCATTAATTTTTTTGTCCTTTGTGTGGTCTCTGTTCAAACTGGAAAACAAGGAGGATATTCATAACTGGTAGATTATTTAGACTCATAAACATCTAAACAAGAAACTTAAAAGTGACACAGCAAAAGAATCTGTGAAGGATTTAACCCTAGATAAAACAGAACATAGTTCTGCATTCTGTTTTTTACCATCCAACCCATGAAAGTAGTATCTGGGCATCCTACATGTGTATTTAATTAAACATATTGCTCTGCATCATCCTGTTCTTTGCTCTGTACCAGTCCACCTCTCTAGACTGAGTGTCTTCTCTTTTTTTAATTTTGGAGACAGACTGTTGGCTTATTTTCATTATTTGCAGTTTTATTGACCTAAGTTTTTGTTGATGCACTGAAGAAGTAGATTTTATATTTATAATATAACAATGCTATTTAGCTAGAATAGAGTGACATGTAAACAGGGAAAACATTATGGAAACGCTGAGCAAAACCAACTCTGCAATACCCCTAAAAGGGATACTCTCCCCTATCACAAATAACAAGATTTCTCCTATGAAATATTGAAAAAAAAAATCTAAATTCTATTCATCTTCTCTGAAGTGCCAATTTACAACTGGAAATAAGCCAAACTACGTATTACAGCAAAGCAGTGTGGATGTCTAGAACGTGTTAAAATACAAGGGCGAGTCCAGCATTTTATCTGGGCTGAAAACACAGTAGAGTTTACAGGGGCATATAATTCACATTCCTAGAAAAAAGCCGTCTCCAGAAAATATTACACATCTGCATTATGTGAATGACGCTTCCATGATGGAACTCAGTGACAATTCACGCAGCTCAGCTTGCAAAGGTGCGTGGCTGGATTCATTTCACCAGAAGCTCTGCAGATAAGGCGGATTATCTTAAAAGACTCAGTGAACAACAGAATTTTTTGAAAGCTACTTTTACTGTTTAGACTGTGTGAGGACTGACTTCAGTCCTTCCCTTTAACCTAAGGCATGACTAGAGCATTTTGTATAGAAATGTAATTTTGGAAATTGCACTGAGGGATACTCCATAATAATCAACAATATGCTGCCAGTTAAATGCTTAAAAAATAGAAAAAGTTAAAATTGTGTGAAAAAATCAAAATAGTCTTTGTAAGAGTTTAATGATTATAACTAAAACTAAACTCACAATTAATATATCAGCAGTAACTTCAACTTATTGATGCTGAGAGACTGATTTGTCAAGTGCCATGGTCTCAACAGAAGTAAAATCTGGAGTTCTTTTTAGTTAACTGGAGATGCTTAGCAGAATACCTCTTTAAGACTTGCTAGAAATTGAAATCATCTGTTCTGAAGATGTTTTTACTGAAGAAGTTTCTTTCTTTTAAATAGTAAGACCTATTTTTGGAGTGTCTATTTTCTGCTTAATTCCATTCTTCTGCACTGCATCAAATGAGGGAGCAGACTGTGTTTATAGTATTGACACTGTGAAAAAAGAACACAGTGGTAAGTGGCAGATGGTGCTGATGATGACTTAAAAAATATTTATGGCAATAGCAAAAACAAAGTAGATAATAAGACCCAGTAGCCACCACCACTCGTCCTGTAGCCCAAACCCAGGAAAAAAGGAAGAGGAGAACAGGAGGTAGAGATAGGTGGTTGTTTTACAACTTTATCGCTGGATTTCCTGCCCTAGAGGGACTCAATAAAATGAGTCCTATTAATAAAAACTGTTAAACACCATGAAAAATTCTTTGACAACTAGTTATTCATTGTTCAAACCAAAACTGTCACTGTTCCTCCAGAGTATTAGAAATGGCCTTTTTATTTTCTTTTGGGTTTTTTTTGTAGCTTTAATTGCAAAAAGGGAATTGAAAGCATGTCTGACAAGGCTGTAAAAGCTCTGAACACTGTGAAATGTAAGTTGTCGTGTACATTTCCTCCTGTTCGAGGAGGCTGGCTGAGACATTTTCATGTTACATCTAGGTGCCAGTTTGGAGATTTCCTCTCCCCACTCATCATGGGGAATAGAGAGGCAATGATGGATACTCACAGTCCTAAGCTTCTGGCTGTGAACAGACACACTAGAACCCAAACTTTCAAATCGAAGGCTCTACCCTGGAAAGCAATTTCATCCTTCAGCCATACATGCCTGCTGACCATCAGCTGAAGTGCTCAAGGGTTATCCTATTTTCGTCGTGACCTCCATCACCCACATGTTTTTAACACAGCTGTTGTATCTCTTTCCCACCTTCATTTTGCCAGGCTAAGGCAAATGAGGTCTGCTTTAAATATGTTCTTCAGTCTTCTGAACACCTTTGTAAGCTCTGTCCCAGTTTCAGTTCAGTAGTTTTTTACCTCGCATGGCCAGGTTGTACTCGGAGACCCATGTGAAGTCCCATCTGGTGTTGCCCAATGGCACTAACATTTCCTCGCTGTATCCCTTTTAACTTTTACCTTTTTTAAACAATTCTCTCTCCTTCCAACTCGGTCTTTTCATGGCCAACATCTTACATCCCTGCCCTTATTCTCTTCCTCAAACAGTGAACTTTTAGTGTATAAGTTTCTGCATGATCCCAAAATAAACGGCTTTGAATTTACACAGCTGAAGCTCAGTACATTTAGGTTCCTCAAGTTCTTGATGTCATGCCTCTCTTTCTGTATTATATTCGACTCCTTCTCTGTATCGATGCTACATGTCAATGTTTGTCATGATTGAATTTTAGCAGCATACTCCTACACCCAGCTCTTTAATGAAAATATTAAAATGACTGCTCAAAAGATTGATTCCTGTTGCCATTCTATAACTTCAGCAGCCTTCTTCCTCTTCAGAACTAGTCTTCATTTTCTCTTTTTTATGCAGTTGTCTGCTCTCCATAACTCCTGCAGTCATCTCTCACCTTTCTTGTCTGTTGATAATTTCCCAAAGTATAAGATTTCAGGAATCTAGAAAATCTTCTGCATGTTCTTATCCAGAAAATTATTATAGAAATAAGAATATATATAAAAAAGTTATTATAGAAAACTATCAAATTTGTCTGCCATGATCTTTGATGAAATGTTGATGGATGTTGACCCATTCTGTATTTACCTGCCTTTATTTACTATGTCCTGCTAAGTATCACCCATTCTGTATTTACCTGGCTTTAATTATTATTTCCTGCTAAGTATCTTATAGCTGAGTCTGATTAATAGATCTGTAAAGTATGAAATAATTTTTATCTTGAATCTAGAAATTTTTTATCATGAAGTAAACAGCACTTACTGTTCTCAATTTGTATGCTGCTGCATTTAACATGGCAGATTATTAAATTTCCCTGTTACCAGCCTTTGTTTTCTTGTGTTCTTACAGAACTAGTCTTCTGATTACTCTAATGTCAATGAATAAAACTGTTGTTTCTATCTCTATATCCTTATTCCATTATCCATGTTGATGGTACCTTTTTTGATAAACATTATCTCCCTCCTTGAAAAGCATCAAAGAATTCACTCTTGGGACAACATCTAGAAAATACATGATCTCCACCTCATTCTTTCTACATAACAGCTCTTCTTTTTTTATTTTTTGGGGTTTTGTTTTGTTTTGTGTGTGTGTGTCTCATTTATTTATACAGTGAAAATCCTTAGATGCTTATTTTAATAAACCTTTGCAAGGTCTAACTCAGCTTGACTTTTGACTGTTCTTATTTCACTCTTACATTTCTTTGCCTCCCAAACACAGCCACTTTTGTTGCTTGATGCTTTTTGTCTGTTTTTGTAGGCTTTCTGAATTTAGAAACTGTGCATAGTTTCCTTCCTTTAGAAGCTCATTGGCTTCCATATAGCACAGTTATAATGTATTTGCTGGAAGTCAGGGAAGACTCAAGTATTTTTCTTGATGAATATATTGCAAGTCAGCAATAATCTTGCACAATGTGCTTTTCTGTTGATGTAGAAAGGGACAGATTTCTCGCACTGATTTGTTCCTTGGAGGGTCTGGGCAAGGTTTATGCTAGCCAGGACCTTGTGCTCCCTACCTTGTCAAATGTCAAATATCAAAATGTCTTAACATCCTGTAATGGGCTTCATGTGGAAGGCTGGGGAGAATAGCTGTCCCTTTTATATTTTGGCCCCTTTTCACTGGAAGGTCTAATCTCCTCACCATAATCTCTTCCTCTAAATAAAGTGATAGTTTAGAGCTTGGTGTTATTTCCTTTTTTAGGCTATAAAATCCTATACTTATATAACTGGGTGTGATTTAATTTCCCCCCCCCCCCCCCCCCCCCCCTTTTCATTTTTTGTGATGAGGAAGGTACAGGATTAGTAGGATTTTGTGATGACTATTTTGTGATGAGGAAGGCACAGGATTAGTAGGGTTGGAAAGTCAGAGTAAAATTGATAGGATGTGTAAAGAAAAGTAATTCATGAATAGGAAGAAGAAAATTTTCTCTAAAGTTAGGTCTTCAGAATTGATTGTCTCCCAGGCAGACCCTTAGGCACTTTGCAAGGCTAAGCTTTCCATAGTTGAAAGAATCTGTAGTGTGCTTTTCTTCTTTTGGCATGAACTATACAGATATCAACAAAGGAAAGAAAAAAGGAGGGGGGAAAAACAAAAAACAAAATAATCCAAAAAAGTTATAAAGGCAGCTAACAAACACGTGAAGTTTTCACTTGAGAATTTTGCTGAGAGTTTATATGATACTTACTGTCATTTTTAATAGGGAAAACGCTGTCTTTCATTAGTATGATTTATTTTACACAAATGGAAATATTGCTGTACAGACAATGCTATTAAGCAGTATTTTGTTCTGCTTTCTTGATATTGGCACAAAGACCCTGTTTCTTACATGGAAAGATAGTAATAGAGCCCTCTTGGCTGTATTCAGTCCACCTGAACATACAGCCTTGCCTGAAGAGAGCATCTTATTTAGCCACGTTCCTCCTGAACTTTATTTTAATTTCATATTGTTGAACTTTGAGGATCCGACAGCTGTCTAGTTAGAGTTGCAAAATTAGGTGCAGTGAAGAAATTCCTGTGCAAGTGAAGCATTGGATGATAAGTGTCCTTCCTATTTGCAACTGGTGGTCTGGTTTTATATTCAGTCAACACGTACTAGGTGGAGCAGATGGCTCGCAGTTAAATTAGAGCTATAAACCTTTCAAAGATAAAGTTTTATATGATTTAAATTTTTCAGCAGGGGTCCCATCACCTATTTCTCCTTCCTCTAACTTTGAATTCCTTGAAAGGAAGCACCTTTTTTCGATCAACAAAAGTCAAATCTGTTCAAATCTTCCAGTAGAAAGCCTTACACTGGGACCTGTCCTGATTCATACCATCATGGAAAGGTTCATTCATCACTGGGACAATGCAATTGCCCATGATCTACCTTCCCACACATATTTTATCACATTCTTGGGGTAAGATGCTTCTAGTATCTATTTTTGGGGTAAAGCGATCCAAAATTTTACAGAGACCAATCAGACTTATCATTCTGTGGCATTTGATGGCATCCATCTGTTTATTTACAAAAACGTTAAAGACTTATTGAGTTACCAGACTACAGAGAAAATAAATTGAGTTATCATCTATAGTTAAATTCAGTCCTTGCATCTGCTGTCTTTTCAGCCTATATGGTGTTTTTTGAAATTACACTGGCTTGCAGACCCCAGCTTCAGGGATGCATTTACTTCACAGCCTTTTTATGCCATTTCAAGTGAATTTCTAATGCATGAGCAATTTGTGGTTCAGGAAAATGTTGACAGAAGGGTGTCAGGGCTTTCTGTTGTTAGCAGTTTAAAAGCATGATAGGGACAGTTCTTGCTTAAAAGTAGCTCTTAAAACTTTAGAGCTGCTCAATTTCTAGAATCGTCCGATCTAACCCCTTTCAGTCAATATTGTGCAATTATTGTAGAAGGCCAGGTTTAAAGCTTAGGGACACAAATAAATTAATGCCACCGTCATTATTATTATTAAGTATAAAACACTTTTAAAATGAAGGATGGGAGATGAACTACTCTGTGCTCTATATATTCAATTACTGTTGTAAGTACAAAGGAAAAGACAGAAGGTTTTAAGTTCCAAATTTTCTGCTATTAAAATTGAATAGCAGACTGAGGAAATAAATCTTAATGGGATACTTTCGTTCTAGTAATAAGAATGAGTTTGTACCAGGAAACTCTGTTATTGCCCGCATCCTTTCTGGTTGTGGCTTAACTGTCCATTAACTATGAAATCACTACAAGTGTCCTGAAGGAGCTAGTTTGGATCCAGCAAAGTCATTACCTCAAAGCACCTACAGATAGCTGAGAACTCAGGGTTGGTGTTAATTAGGTCGTGCTTGTTGGAGTTGTTGTTTATTATGACATCTTCCTTTACTGTGACAATTCAGCTTCTGTTATTTGTGTGCCTTGGATAGCTGTGCTTCATAATTCTGGAAGTGAGAGGTATACAGAATACAGCTGAGAGACACCTACCTGTCAGCTCATCTCCTGCAGGGATATAGTAGCTGCAGGTCAACACTGGCTCTACAAGACCAGGGCTGAGTTCTGCATCTCTCTGCACTATCCTTTTAGCATCCAGGTATGGCACTGTGCCTACACATACAACTACCTAAACAGGGCATCCAAGACGTAAGTCTTTGTGGAACATGAAATGGGGAGCAGTGTAGAAACCACCAATACTGCTTTTTGGAATGAGTTTGAGCCTAGCAAGGCTGTCAGAACTCACACACCATGGTCAACTATATCTGACTGAGCTACTCAAGAATTTCTGCAGGATACCTGCAGTTACCCAGGTTAAAAAAATAATAATAAATAAGTTGGAAGGTGATTTTTATGCTCTTCCTGACAAAATACAGCAGAGATAAAGGTCTGCGGAAACAATGAAAAGGGGTAAGTCTAGGCATACAGAATTAGCAGGTCCATAAAATGAAAAAAGTCTGTTTAACAGATTGTTAAAAAGAAAAATAAAATTCAAAGAAATATCCAAGGATTAGTTAAATACCTAAAAAATGAAGACAAGGAAAATATAAAATGAGATTAAGCTAAGTTTCTGTAAATATTATTGGACCTGTCAAGAAAGTCACACACCATAATGCATGTATTTCTGTACTGGACAAAATGAGCTTGAAAATGACTGAGAGCTAGTTGATATGGAAAAATGGCTGGCAAATTGATCCATCCACAAAAAGGACATTGTAAAGTAGTACCTGTATGTGAATCACTATTAACATAATCCCTTTTTATAAACCTAAACTTTCTAAAATTCTTGCATCTGAAAAATGTTAACATTAAGTGAATTTTCCAAATTGCTAAGCATGAAGCATGAATCTGAACAGTAGCAGAAAAAGGCCACACTTGCCACACTTGTCATTTTAAGTCTTTCATTTCGATAAAGTTGTCTTAAGTGTTCAAAACATGCTAGGGTGTAAATGAAAGACTACAAAGGAAATTACAATGGCAAACTATATTTAGGGTTGAGTGTGACTCAACATGACACAAACACGGAAGGTTTAGAATGACAATGTATCTATGCTTCACATGCTTTCTGTGCTTAATTCCTGCTATTTTTATGTATATATTTATTACTTGTAATTCAGGATTCAATGATACACAGTCTTGAGTATCTTCTTTGAAGTACTCGGTGTCCTCAGCTTGCTTTGAATGCAACTGACTGTAAGTGGAAGTTAAAAAATCTAGTGCCTTGCCATAGGGCAAACTTAGTAAGGCAGTAAACTTGGATTTCAGTGATCAAAGCATAACCTTCCTTATCCTTGTCTTCTGACAGTAATATACCAGCATGATACCCATATCTGCAGTTCAAGGCCTCAGACTTGTCCCTGGTAGCATCATTCAGGGCACTTTTCCAGGTACATAACTGCTTCAGGCTTGTGCTGCCTTTTCCCCCTCAGACATATTTGCAGCTGTATCTGCCTCTCACTTCTTTAGTTCGAATTCACACAACAGTGGGTTCAGCAGAACTTGCTCTGTAGTGAAAAGGTTTCAGTGATTATGGGGTGGCTGATTGCAGCTAATCATATCAAAAAGGAATAAAAGACTTTCTGGGAGTTGCAGCTACTGGAACTTGTATCCAAAGCAAACTTCAGCCTTTGGTCTATTACCAGCTCCCCATGTGTTTGTGGATGGATGGTGTTGCTCCATGCTCTCTGTAAAATGGGAATACCACTTTGTGAGGATGCAGTGGGAACAAATGCATTAACATGTGAGATGTTCTCAGATTCATTGTTGTGAGTGTAATAGAAAAAATATCGACAGTCATTCATAGCATGGTTTAGTGCATAACACCATTCATTAATTTCCAAATCCCTGCATTGCCTCAGCAGGAAAGTTTGAGTCAAGGATAGAACTCTTCTTCAGTATTTGGTGATGAATTTTTAGATCAGTATCTCAAAATATAAGATGCTTTGTTGGTTTTGTTTGGGTTTTTTCCAGGGAAGTACAGATTAATCCATTATTCTTTCTGTAGATAAATGATTCCTGTCAAATATACTCATGCAGGAATCTTTGTCCACAATAGAGAAATACTGATTAGTCATCATGAGAGAAAATAGATAAAGAATGTTAGATAGCACATTGCAGCTTGGAGTAAACAATGAAGTTTTTGTAGAGATATTTTGGTTACCTGAAAATGTATCAATATGTAAAAAGCATAACAAGTTACACTACAAAGTATTAGAGCATAAAACATTATATTCAAGAAGAGTCTGCATCTTTTCCTGGGGAAGCAGCAAAGGAACGTTGGCCGTAAAGTGCAGAATTATCAAAGTATAAATGTGAACTTCAGGTGGAATTTTCTTTACAGTTTCTGGACATTGTAATTATTAAAACCTAAATACCAACTACTGAAGAAATATCCTTAGAATAAATTCTATTTGCATTTGTATATGGAGAGGATGAAAATAAGGGGTTGGCTGTTTCGGGTTTTAGAAAACAGCAAACCGTGGCTGGCAGCACAGCAAGCCACATCCTGAGCTGCATCAGGGGGTTGTTCAGCCTGACATAGGAGAAGAGTTATGTGTATCTTTGAATGGTCTGTGAGATTGAAATTAAAAATATATCCTTTAATTTACTGTTTTCTGATGATTTAGGAATATGCTCAGAAAAATTATCAGCTACCCATCAGCTTTGGTTCAGAATAGAATCTTCTGCTTTGTAAAGAGCTTGGTAATGCAAGATACTGAGTGTGACAAATGCAGCTAGGTATAAATTACCACCTTTCTTGCAGCATCTGAAGCTCGAGGTCCCACTTGCCTCCACTAAAATACATACAGTTCCACCTTGGTTTGTACTGCAGGAAATCTGGAATGCCATTATAGAACACTCTGCAAACTCCCATTATTTTCAATAGGAGTGATGCCAAGCTCCTTTCAAAGTTGATTACAGAATCATAAAAAAATAAGACTGGAAAGGACTTTTAGAGATCATTTAGTCCCATCTCTCCTGTTCAAGGCAGTATCAGCTGCATGTAAACAATTCCTGGCAGATGTTTGTCTAACCTGTTCATGAAAGTGTATAAAAATGGAGTTTCTGCTTCTTACCTAGGATGTTTTTTCACCGTGCTTGGCTGTGCTAACTGTTAGAAAGTTTTTCCTAATGGTTAACCTAAATTTCTTCTGCTATGGTTTAAGCCCATTAAGTTTTATCATGCCCAAAATGAGCATGGAAAAAAGATTATTTCCTTCCTTCCTCTTCTCTGCAGCCTTTTATATTTTTTTCCCCTCTATCACTTTTCTCTATATCAAAATAATCCCAGTTCCTCCAAGCTGGTCAAGGTCATGTTTTCAAGACCTGATTGCTTTGTGTTAGTCCTCCGTATTATGCCTATGCAAAGAGAGGTACAGCAGGAGCACAGAATACTGAGGACTGGAGGGGGAAATTGCACTTTTTATAAGGAAATCCTCCTAAAATGATACCAAGCATTCAACAGCATTTTTGCAAGCACACCAGCTTATCTTTCAGTCTCTTCTTCAGTGTGCCCTTTTCCCATGCACAACTTCCATCCTCTTTAAGCCGTTAATTACTGATGTTTGATATAGCTGAAAGGATTTACTGAAAGACTGTCATGACTAAATGTCACTTGATATTGTCACATTGTAATTCTGAACTTGGGCAATATGTGGGGTCTGTAGAGTAACACGAAAATCAAGGCTTTGGCTGATTCAGATTTTCTACTTCCCAAATCTTAATTTTATGAAGTGACTTGACACTGACACCGGGAAGCTTACTCCATGCTTCTTCCTAAGTTTGGCTATTTTTAGGGTTTCCTGCAGAGCTCTTGGCCCTGGACTTTAATTCCTTCTTCCCACAAACATGCCCATCTCTTTCCATACACAGCGGATTCAATGATTCATGTCTGGTACAGTCAGCCAGCAGGGATCAGTTATTTCCTCCAGCAGGGTTATGGCACTTTGTAGCAAGGTGCAATGAAAATTGCATTTAATGAAGAGGAATTTATCTTAGGAAGCAAGTGTGACTTAGTTCCCAGCAAAAGTGGTGCATGACAATTTAAGATCTGTGACATACGTTTTTCTTACAAGGATGTGTAAATTCATTTACAAGGGAATTTATGAAGCATACAGGCAAGCCTTACCTGTGGGATAAATATTGTTTGTTAACACTCGCATATAGCTCTATAATCTGATAATCTATTCCATCAGTATAGTGCTAAGAAATTCTGTAATAAACTTCCACTAGTTGTTATTAGGCAACTAGGGCTTTATTCAAATGATGTTTCCATGATATTACGCTTCAGTGGTGCGTTCTCTGATTTTTCTCCATTGATCAAAAACAGTGATATGAAAAGAGATTTTTAAAAAGAATCTCCTGCACCTTCTTATCATAAATTATTGGGGGGGGGGCGGGGGGGAGCGTTATTTGATGTCAGGTACATGAAAGTATTCCAGATAGTCAAATGAACAATTAGAAACCATGTCAAGCATTTAAGGCTCAATTTTTGCATTAGGTTCAGAATTCAGTTTTGCCAACTTCAGCACAAGTAATTTTTCTACATGTACAGGAGGTCACTTTGCACGTTTTCCCTGCTGTGGCAGTCCGTATGAGAAATTCAGGACATACTGGATTTTACAACCCAAACCAGACAAATCCCTACAGGGACTAGAATGTGAACAATGTAATAAGCAACAAACATGACACAGTCACAATCTGTCCCACTCAGACAGTATAGCCAAACTATCAAAGAGTCGTTACACCAGCCAACAGCAGACGACATCCTGACGTTGCACTACACAAAGCTCGAGGAAGACCCGACACTCTTCCTCATATCGGAGCAATTACACTGTCTAATCTCACTCGACAGCTTTAAGGGGTGCTGTACAGCCATTCCCTGTTCTCTAATCCCTCATTAGATCCTGTCCAAAATGTTTAAGCATGGCAATGCTAGCAGACCTCATCTGGAGCAATACATGGAAATGCTAGCAAACCTATCTGATTGCTACGCAAAGCCTGTAGCTGCCACGTAGCCATCAAATTGGAAACCGATACAAAGGCAACAAATCTTTAGAAAGTGCAATCAACATAAAGTAATTCACCTCAGCAAGTGCCCTGCTCTGTGTCATCATAGTCCATGTGTTCTATGCTTTTATATCCGCACATGAAACGACTGCATCCATTTCTATAGATACAGCTAAACAACCACAGTGCTGCAGAGTGAATTTACAATCTGTGAAGGACAGAAATCCCCAGCTACCAGTAAAATAATATATTTTACAAAATTCTAGTTCTCAATCCTGAAGTATGTTAATGTGAGTCTATCCAAATGAAAAAGACAGGTCCCTCATCAAATCAATACTTCCACTGAATGAATGATATCTAGCCTCCTGATAATTATGAAATTGTTTCCCAAGCTCATCTCTTAAACATATTTTATGGGTATACTTGTATTTTTTGTTTTCTAGCCTATTTCAGGTATTCTGGTAGAAGTTGATGTGCCTTCAACACTATCTCCTATAGTTGAGTCAGGGTTGGAACATAATTATAATTGCAATGGTATTTTGTTTTTCATTTACACATTCACCAACAGTACAAAAATAGCATAACTGAAAGTTTGGCATTGCATGCTGTTAATAATCTAACAAAAAAAAATATGTTTCAAAAGATTAATTCTAATCAGAAGATCTACACTCACAGTGCAGCTTATAAGGACAGAGATAGTGTGCAAATATACCATATACTGAGATAAATTATTACCTTTCTCTTTCAGAGGTAAGATATGCTGCTATGGCCACCTGTATATGTAGATACATCTCCAGAACCTTTTCCACATGAGGAATCGTATCCCTGTAGTGATACCAGTGCCATTAAAACAGTTTAGGGTTTTTAATAAAAAGCTCTTAGAAAAGTCCCAAGAAGATTCACAAAACAATTGCTATAAGCGCCCAAATTGGCCAGCCTATATGTTCCTCTTGGTGTTTCTTCCATGTTTTGACTACATCCATTTTTGCACTGTTCCTGGTGTGCCGCCTTTAGCTTCTGTTGCATTTTTGGGTGCTTTTGATAAACGTACTTGTTACATTCTCATCTTCAAATTTCCCTACTTAATCACAACAGCTACTGTATGTGTTTTCTTTTCCCTTTTGAAAAGCACAAGTTGAGAGACTTTGCTTCCCCAAATTATTTTTCTTTTGATATCATATTGAATGCTTGAATGTTAATGCTGCATTTCTTGCTCTGGCAGCCACCACTTCTGTTTATTCAGCTGAGCACTGGCAGGACTGGTGCAGTTCTCCCAGCAGGGCTCACCAATGTGTCTGGACCCTTACTTTGAAAGAAGCTGTTTCCATTTATTCCTTCATACTCCTAGAGAAATTGCCAGCAAATATGGAGGTTAGTAAGGGTTATTGAAGTCCTTGTAATGACTTTTCTAGTAGGATGAAATGGAAAATATACCACATTGGTGTCACAGAGAGCACCAAATAATAATCAGATGGTAGTAGTAATAATCTGTAGGTGAAGAGGAGAACCACGTCTGAGGACTTAACCTGCTTCGTATTTGTAAGACTGAACTGAGCATAATTTAACTTTTGAGCTCTTAACTGCTGGTTGCAGGGTTTCTTTGGAGTTGTTTATATCTTTTGGATTGCAATATGATTGAAAAGTCAGTAATGAGTAAAAGCACCGCCTTCAAACCTGTAGTTCTAAGCACTTTCCAAAGTATAAGGAAGTGAATGAAATATTGATTTCTCAAGTAATCACATATTAGAAAATGAAGCAGCTTAAAAAATGTGGGGTGAGGTACGTCATTGGCAACACTTCATCAAGTGCATTCTGATCTCCTTTGCTTTTGGATGCCACTTACGCCGCATATCTACCGCTCTCTAATGGGAATGCTCTTCTGCCAGAGCTTGAAAAGGAAATGGTTTTTTTCTGTTCAAAACATTTTCAGCATTTCAAGCCGAACAATATATGTAGAGGAATAGATCTCTGTTCAAACAAGTAGAAGCAGACTACATTATTGCACCTAGAATCTTACTTTAGCATTTTCTTTGTTTTGGAAGCAAGGCTATGAATTACGCTCATTTTATGACCTGACCAGTCATGAATTAAAGAGCTGGCTGATTTTGCCTCCATAGTTATGTGCCTTGCTTGTATACTCTGGCTATGTTGTAATACCATTTTCTTGTCCCAGACTGGTGAGCTTGAAATGGAAAGAAATGAACTTGATTGAAGTTGCAGGTCTGCTTCTAGTTTGTTTCATTCTAGATACAGTTGAAACCAATTTTATTTCCCATTAGTGAAAAAAAAAAAAAAAAAAAAAGCATCCAGTCTTATATACACTGACTCCACAAAGAAAGACAGATATGCTACAGTTCAATTTCCTGGATCTCTCGCTGACTAAATGAGAAGGCATTGTTAGACGAGGCTGTAAAGTTAAATACCCCATTTGTAAGCTGAAATGCCAACATGGGATCAAATTGTTACAGTAGACAGCTTCTTTAACTGAGGTGTTGCACATGGTTGTAGTAATGCGAAAAAAAGTATTCGCTTTTTTTTTTTTTTCTTCTCCAAATTTTATGTGATCTTCATATTGAAAAATATTTAATTGGGAAGAAACTTCTGACACTGTCCTGCATTTACAACTATCTTTCAAGCTAATCCTTTTTCCTTCCTGTGAACAAAAACAGAAGCTGAGATGGAAAATTAAGTCAATTTTATAGCACTCTCTCATGAGTAACTGTAATTATTCATTGTCTGCATATAGAGTGGTGTGTTGATACCTCAGCATGAAAAGACTTCTCCCAGACTTTTAGGACACTTCAAGGTGTGATTATGGGAAGTAACATTCAGGAGATTGAGCGAGTTATGACATATTACTTAGAAATGACAAGAAAATTACTACTTTGCTGAGGAGGTAGATGTTGCTGCAAGTAAACATCTCTACACATACAGGAAAATGTAATTTACTATGTTTTGTTTCTGGAAGTGGTTATTTTTATTGTTTTAATGGAAAGCCAAGAATCTTACAGTATTATTTGGTATTAGTAAGTTAACTCTCTTTTCCACATATTTAGCTTTCTTTTAAACATACACATAGGCACTTTTTGCTAACATGGCAGAAAGTACGGTTTTATAACGTGAAGGATTTCTTTTTCGGGTGAACTCAACTAATCAAAAAAAATTTATGAAGTTTTATGTGCTTTTAAGCAGATACTTTAGAAAATATTTCCATAGTACAGTGCCATTCTTTCTGTGCATTTTGCTAAAAAAGAAAAAAGACAACAAACAGATAACCTGCACTATTCTAAAAATGTTGAGACAATTGTGTGTATTTTTATATGTGTATGTATGTCCATGTGTGTGCATAGATAAAAAATTGACAACATTTCCTGATTTTTAGTCAGATGAATCATAACACCCTTGGGAACCCTCTCTTCAGAATTCTCAACCCTGAAGAAGGGATCCTGTTTAAGGAACTCTGTTTTTCCAACCTGATCAATTGGGCTATACCATCTCTCCATACAAATCCTACCTCAGTGTCTTCCAATGATGCATCACTGGGATGCATTGTTAAATATTGAACCTTGATTATGTAAGTACTGCAGCACTTTGTTTTCTTCACTGTACATAAAGTCTTATGAAACTTGGCTGATAAGTTCCACAGTGGGAAGAAAAGGCAGAAATACTTTGATGATGATCTTTTAAATAGAAGTTGTGTAGAAATGAAGAAACTGGAGATACATGATGGTACAATTGGCACATTTTGAGAAAGCTGCTCAGAATAAATGGACAGAAGTACCTTAATACTCTGAACTCTGCTGTTCTGAACTAGCTGTGGGAATTATTTCAAATATTGTAAATAACAGGGTTAACTGACTGCTTATACTTATTCATGGTTAAATTCTGATCAGAACACTTAGACACTAAGCAGAAGTTTATATCCTAACACTATTACTGACTCGGTCAGGCTATGTATAAGGCATTAGTAAGTATATGTAAGGTTGTCTGTATCTGCAGCTATTTAAAGCAATTAAGAAGTTTAAATGCATCTGTTGTCACATGGGTGCCCTTTTTATTATGTTTATAAACTTGTTTGTGAAGTGCTTGTGTATATAAGTGTACATGAAACACTTACACAAACTTAGGGCTATCTGCTAAGTTTCTTAGCACATTGTACTGAAAGATTTTTTGCAGAAAAATATGCTTAGTTTCAAAGGCAATTTCTAACACTTCTGTTGTTTACAGCAGACTTTAAAATTTGGTCAAGGAAAAAAACCATGAACTAAAGAAGTGCCATTATTTTGTTCCCTGAATTCAGTCCAGTTTAGTGGAATCATAAACTGTGGAACATCACAGTTTTCTTTCTTTTTAGCTGCATTTCATAGGAAAAAATGGCAGCAGGCCAAAATAATAACTGAACTCAAACATTTTTAAAGATTCAGGTTCCCATTGCTGCCAGAGCAGCTGTAGCAGCACAGGATGTACTGTGGAGTATTTGAGCTGCTGGCGCAGGAGGGAGGAAGGAGCAGGGACATTCCAGGCTCTTTGCTCTGCAACCATACCTCTCCAGACCTGCCACGGAGCCTTATCATTTTTCCCCATCTGGTGGGTCATAGAAAAGATAATTTTCACCCACAGGATTGCTGTTGACAATTCATATATTTGGTCCTGAACATAAAGTTGAAGAGTTGTGTGATGCAGCTGATATGTCCACTATCAACTGCTGGGGCTTTTGGGAGAACATTGCATTTAAGCTTGCAAACTTTTAAAGCCTTTTCCTTTAAAACAAGCAAACAAACAAATAGCAAAAGCCAGGAAAAAAATGCTTCAAAGGTTGTTTTAAAGGAAATAATTGAAACTAGAAAGCCAAGTTTTCAGAAGTAATGGTTTGCCAGATTTGGCTGTGCAGCCATTATTCAGTTCCCCTGGGTGAGTGCATTGTGGTACAGCCTTCAATAATGTAGTATTGTCAGATGTTTCTGCAGAACACCTGCAACATTTGCTGCATAGGCTGGACAGGAGAAAGAACAAAAATACGTTTGTACAAACAGCTGGAATGTTTGAATGCTTGGTATTGGTGCTTACATATGTTTCAATGCATTCTTCTGAGTGTGGATGCTGTTGGATGCACATGTAAGGGTGGGGGTATGTATGCATGCACATGCACACACACCTGTTAATGAGGAAATGAGGAGATCTTTGTCACTGCACAAAAAGAACTATCAGTTTCCCAGAAAAAAAGATGCAGTAAGGCCAGCTTAAACATTTTAGTGCTGTAGATGTATGATTTTAAGCCCTGGGTAAAAGCTGACTGAATATGTCATATACATGATTTGTCTTTGGATGATAGCAGCATCTCTCATAAAGCACTCCACTCAATCTATGGAATTATATTAGCAGTGAATGTGGAGAATGCTCTTTTCCAGTACCTTGAGGTGTACTTATATGAAGCTAGCTGGTGAATGACATGGTAAATAAAATCCAGAGGAAAAATGATATACAGTTAAAGATGCCTTTTAGTGACAGGCAATGCAGCAGCAAAGGCAAACAGAAATAGAGCCCTGCAGTAGGTACACAAAAATAAGAAGAAACAAATGCCTTCCAGAGCTAATGGTCCTTTGAATGTTTTATCTGTTATCCCAAATTAGACTAGGAAAGATCTATTTAACAGGAAAAAAAAATAAAATGTAGTTCATCTTTTACTAAATCTTGTGTATTCCCGTCGCTACCCATACTTATGAAATGGATGTTAGGAATAGAATTGTTCCATTTGGAGAAGAAAGTATCATGCACGTATTAACTGTGAAGGTCTGTATTGGTACAACATTATTTTACCATCTAGGCAGTCTAAACTACATTTTTCATATCCTTCTGACACTAATTCCAGCACCAGAAACACATTAGTCCCCATAGTGGATCTCCTTTCCTGACAGTAGATTTCTCAGCAAATGAAAAATCATCCAGTCATTTCTCCCTAATTATGTGTGCCTCTAAATACCTAATTAACATCGGGAACAAATTGCATGTTACAAAGATAATATTATGGAGAACTGTTAATCTGTTAGGATGCTGCTTTTGAGTTTTGGGCAGTCGATGTGCCTATTAAAACAGAATTTTTGCCACCTGGACATTATCATTACCATTTTGTTGTAAAATTCAGAAGCAACTGATGAGAAGCCAGAGCACTGGACTTAGCTTCTTTAGGCATTCTACATGTCAGACAAAGAAATGTATCTATATGACCTTCATAATCTACTTTTTTCCATGCTTTAAACTACTTTGGCATTCTTAGAAGATGAGTCTGTGGCAGCAATAAATATTACATTTTCTTTCAGGGTTATTTGGTTTGTTTACATGTTGGTTTGCATCGTACACATATATGTGGCAACAGAGAATAACACAGTAGTATATTCATGGAGCTTTCTTGCCAAATGCAATCTGCAAAGAAATTATATGTTTCTGTAGAATACTTGATAACCGTGCTTAGGTGGCTTAACTGTAATTAATGTGTAATGTGCACTTTGGCTAGAAAAAAGAAATTACCAGGTACTTACCTCATGATTATTTCAGCATGCACTGCACAGTTGTGTTTTGTGGTCATAGTGGTGCAGGCTGCTGAACATCCTCACCTCCTATTAAAGTCCATTGGTGCTGAGTATCTCTGGAACCTCCTAATGAGGTCCTGAATCCCTAAGAAATATATAGCAACTGTATGTAAGGCATAATTTATAGCTGGTGTCTGCACAAAAGTAATGCCACTGCTTGTTAATGATATCATCAAAAATTCTCAGCTCAAGGACATTCCTGATCACTAGAGTTATAAAACTTTATTTGTAGTAAAACCTCCTTTTAGAGCTGAACTTTTGGATTTCCTTATATTCTTTTTTTTTTTTTTTTCATATAAATTCTTCAGACTATAAGATTTTAAGAGAGACATGTACAAACTAGAGTGATGTCAGTATTAGAGGTAAACACAGCTGTACACACATTATTGTATCGATCTGCTAAAATGAAACCTAGAAAAGGTGGATTGGTAATAAGTTGAGAGTTCAGTTCTAATTAGTAGTCATCACGCTGCCACCTCTTCTATGTAATCAAATCAGAAAAATACTGGCAATATGAAAGAGAGGTGCTTGAAGAAATCTAAGTTAGTGAGACCCATTAATAATCTCATCTCATAGGAATACAGCTAAAATTTATTCCCTATTTTACTTTCATGAAGAAGTTAATTAAACTAATCAGCACTTTAAGAACCACAAGAGAAATCCTGTCCCAAATTCTGCTCATCTGTATACAGGCAACCTTGAAATGGGAATGAGGAAATAACCGTGCCACGTCCCTTGCCAGACTCTGCGGGTGACTTGTGAGGATAGCTGTAAGCATGAGCTTCCCCGGCTGTGTTGGTCAGTCCCAATAGACTCAAATCCTGCATCCATGGAGTTCTGGAGATGTTACAAGATCCATCATTTGCTGCATCCAGACACACACATGTGGTGTTTTGTTTCTTTGCTCTTCTGGGATCCGCTCACAGTGGCTTCTTAATATGGATGTGTCTCCCCAACATAGCGGAGATTTGACTGGGTGACCATGAGTATTCCTTGCACTGTTGTGGGGATCTAGGCAGAAAAGCCTGAGAAGCTAGGCTTGGAACGCAACCTGGCCAAGGGTGGACAGAAATCAGTGCATGAGCTGGTGAGATCAGCATGAGCAGCATGAGCTGAGAGTAGCAGTCCAGGCAAGACCAAGGCAGACGGGAGGAGGAAAGGAAGGGTGTAGTTTAAAACTGCCACAGGAGGTAGCTCAAATTAAAGGTCCCAGACTTTGAACAGAGCAGTTGAGGAGCACTCCCACATGCTGTTCCTTCACCTCTTGGGTGAACGAGGTATGGGTCAAGGCATGGTAGCACATGCCAGAAGGCAACAATGCCTTAAACCAGTAAAGCTGTGAGTGAACATCTCCTTGTACCCAAAATGGCTTCGAGGGAGCTTAGCTTCAAGGGTTTCAAACTCCAACTTTTTCGAGTAAAACAGAGAAAAGGAGATTCTAAGCCTGCTTACTTTAGAAGAGTTGAGATGCAGGAATCAGAGCCCCAGAACTTAAAGAGCATAATGCAATAATTTAATAAGTTTTATTCAGATATTATTTAGCTAAAAGCTACAACTGTGTGCTAGACTGAAAAGTGAGAGGAACATGAAGGTTGTTTTGCAGTGGTGACCAAATGGACCTGTATTGCCTGGTAATTTAGTTTGGTGGAATTTGATTCCTCCATGCTGCGATGTCTGCAAGGCAGTGTCTGTATCTGGCACTCCAGCTGGGTTATTTGTGAGAATTTTTGCTTGTTTGTATTATTCCAATGCTGGGAATCCCTAATCACAGGTCAATCCTGCATTGTTTTAGGCACTAAATGAACTCAGAACAAAAAGATTGTTCTGATGCTATAGAGCTTACAATCTAAGTACAATACGAGAGACAACAGATGGATCTAGACAGACGGGGGAGCATAAGGAAACAATGTGACAGTACTGGTCAGCCAAAAATCAGTGTTCAAAGGAGAGTAGCAGGCCAACTATGAGTTTTCTATA
Organism: Falco punctatus; assembly: GCF_963210335.1. Lineage (NCBI taxonomy): Eukaryota > Metazoa > Chordata > Aves > Falconiformes > Falconidae > Falco > Falco punctatus. The sequence continues at coordinate 36,222,589 of NC_137589.1, forward strand.
AGCAACATATCAGGCAGGATCTGAAAATGAGCTAATTAAGGCAGCTTTGCAGACGAGTGCAGGGAGTTCCTTCTAAGAATGAGGCAGTTTGATGGAGAAGGGTTTTGGAAGTAAAGCCAAACATCTTGGGTTTTAGGACATAAAAAGTGGGAAATCAGTAGAAAGCTCACAGATAGTGGCAGTATCACCAAAATTTTTAGGTAAGTACATTTTTTACAGCACCATTCTGTATATGAACTGAAGCTGCATGCCCTTGATCTACTTTGTAAGTGTGGAGCACCCTGCAAGGAATGCTCCTTCTTCTCATCCACGTTGAAGGATTTCTCCTCCATCATATCAGCAGACACTTCTTGGCCACGGAGAGTTTGATGAGATTCATTTTTGAGCACATGAAATCCTTTGTTTGGCAAAGCAGGTTACGAAATTCTTCTCTACTCCCAGAATTCAAAGAGTACTGGAACAAAAGCCTGGATTTGGAAGTCAAATAGATTTCTTTTCTCAAGCAGAACAGGAAAATAATCACAAGACCATGTTTGATCATAACGGACAGTTGGTAAACAAGTTGACAGCAATTTCATCATATGGTTACATTATCTGTTATTTTATATGCCAGTTGTATTTGGCAAATTACAATTTCTCTTTGAAAATGATCCTTGGAAAATAATCCATGACATTTTAAACAGCCATGATCCATATAGGCAAACCAATAAATACAAGATAACTATGTACAGCTAGGTGGTGTTAACTCAGTTAAAAAAGCTTTTACACTGAGATCTCTCACTTTAGTATTTCTGTATCCCCTTGATATATTAATAAAGTTCTCTGTATTTAAAATGACAATTGCTTGTAAAAATGTATGGTAAGCTTTGTTTGCTTTCAATTTTCACGCTGTACATAGGAAGATAAGAGCACTGAGTATCTCTTAACAAAATGAAATCCCTCCATATGGCATCCTTCTCCCATTAGGATGTATAAAATGAACCCAAAAAGCATCCTTTAAAATAGTTTTATAGCCAAAATGGGATTTTAGTTTAGCTTAAATTGTGAATTGCTTGAAGCAAGAATTATCTTTAATGCTGTCTGTATGAGGCTGCTCCTGCAGCTGTTCCTAACCCATTCTATATCAAAATAACCAGGAACTGTCTCACATTCATCTAGAAGTTAGGTTTCTAATCTAAATTAATCAAAGTTTCCTTGTTAGTCAACAGCAAGAATGAAGCATTTGGAGAGGACATCTTGTCCTGTTCTATTACATGAGCTCAAAATAAAACTGTATTTTAAATCTTGCTCTTGAGGTGGCCCTGGTCCTCTGATGTCTACAGAGGGAGCCTAGATGATTCGCTTGGTCTAGTCACCTCAATCTAGGCAGCTGAAGTCAGATGAAATCAAAAAAACCCTTTGAAACTGAGCTGAATTGCCTTTTATTTCAGCCTGTCAAATGTAGTACAGCGATGCAGTTACCAGACGTATCTTTGACCTGCAAAGTACAGGTAGAATGTAAGGACAGCCTGTATAGGGTCAGGGTAGAACAATTGCATTAGTTAACCTGGATGTTATGCAGCTGAAAGGATGGCCAGGCTTAGCAACTACTAGTTTTTAACAGGAAATAACCTTGAGAAGCTCTCACATTTGAGGTAATGTCAGCGCAATGTCACATATTGAATGCTATGTAAATAATGATACTGCACGCTATGGTTCCTACGTTAAGAAGGGGCTTTACTTAGAAGAGCAGTATGTCTTGGCATGGCTGGACTGTTCTCATCTCAACCTCTCCACTTTAGCCACGAGGTCTTCACCTATCTCTACACTCAGAGCACTCCTCTGCACACTAGATTACTGCTGGCACCTTGGTGTGGCAGCGTCTGTTGTGCTACAAATGTCTGATCTGTTGAATGCAAATTGAGATTTTGGAAGAGTGTTTCATCAGCTGTAACATACTTAATTCTTAGAGCTATTTACCAGATGCAGATGTATTTGATTGAGTGCAGGGACCATGATTCTGTCTTACCTGCTCCCATCCGTCACCTGTTTTACTGCTTTCGCGGTTAAAAGTTGTGGTAGCCCTGCTGTTTGTAGGACTTTAATGTAGTTCCCAGAGCCTGTAAAATAAGCCTTTTTCATAAATCATATTTTTAAAAGTGCTGCTCCAAGTGATTTGACATTTTTTCAGAAGTAAGATAAAAGTTTACGTGCTTGGAAATGATGTCTCTAAGAAGTATGCACTTTATATTTTATTCATTTTGATAGCTTATGTTATGATACATTTGATAGATCCTGAAAGACACTGTCAGTTTTAAAGATACGGCCAATAAACTTTTGTTAGTGATGGAAATGTGCCCCATAATGATCAGCTGGATCTGTCTATGCAAAGAGATTGTATCAACCTTATGACATATTTTATTTTCAAACATTTTTGTTGCATGCATTTGACCAGTGCTACACAATATATTCCAAAAATGAAATACTTGACAAATAATGGAAAGAAAGTCAAAAAGTAAAATTAAAAAATAACACTTCTGCAGCTGAGGAGCATGAATTCTCTAGGACAATAACCCTTAACAAAAACAGGTACAAGGCAGTAATGATATCTTTTCTTATCAAAGTTTGTTCTGAAGATTACAGACATAAAGTCATATATATATGTATATATAGTTCAAGTACTTAGACACTGCAGGTAACATCAATTAGGACTTTAGTGGTTTGCTTGCTAGGTGGAAAGAGAACCAGAACCCCAGCTAGACAAATTTGGGATTTACCCGTTGCCTGTGGTAAAGAGCATTCATTAATAGCAGCTGAAGATAAGACACGTTAGCAGTTCTGAAGGCTTCAACATTATCTTTCATAACAAAATGTGCTGCAGAGTATTTTTTTTTTCCTCATAATGGAACAAATTTCAAGGACAGTGTGAAAATCAATGAGTTGAAAATACGAATTAATCAGTAATGTTATTTAAAATAACATTCCCCACAAAAAAAAAAAAAAAAAAGCTCAGTAAGATAATTTTTTTCAGCTGGAAAGAAATTGACACGCAATTACCAGGTGGGCAAGTTTAAACATATACGTTAGTCTCTGACATCCTTCAACCAGTTTGACTGGTGGATTACAAAGTGAGAGCAAGACCAACACAAGTGTTGTGCGTGTATTGAGGTGCAGTACAAGCAAGAATGCAGTGTAGAGATAAGAGACTACTTAAAATCCTGCCAAGCAGTTCCTCTGGATTTGCTCTATTTACACTGATTCAGCAGTCAGAGTGCAGGAGGATTTTTCTTTGTCTTGCGAAGGACCGATAGTTCTGAAATTTCATAAGAGTAGTGCTGTGATTTTTACTGATGCAGAAACCATCTCACTGCTGCGTGTTGAGCTTTTGCAGGCAGTAAGAACACAAGCAGTTGTTACTGTACTTGTTTCACAGAATAATATAAAGTAGTTGTTTACAGGCATATTTTTAAACTGAGAAGAGATGTGAGTGTTTTATAGCTGTAATTAGTTTGCAATTATGCCAGAGCATGTCTACATGTGGAATGTCTCACTAACATCTCCTTTCAACATTCTTTCTGTATCACAAATATCTCCTTTCCCCTCCCCTTCCTACCAAGTGTCACAAGACATTTACTATGTCTGTCTCCACTCAACAATAAAGACAATACCAAATCTGAGGTATTTCGTTGGGAATATCATGCAATTACCTTTAGTAGTCATTTTATTGACTAAATTTTCACTACTACAGTATTTGATTTTTAACACCTTTTCTAAGCATCTCACCCTCAAAGAAAGCTTTAAGACCAGCCCAATGGAAAGTCGCGGCCACGTGGATAAGAATTATTGCATTTACTTTTTCTTGAGACAGTGGACAACATACCATCGAGAATTTATGGTCTGCCACGGTGTGCAGTCAAGAAGCATCTCATTTTGTTTTGGAAACAAACTGTCTATGAATCTAAGAGTTTAAGGCCGGCAGTCATGGGAAAGCCATGTCTTTTGCAAAGACTTCCAGTTAGAAAATCCTCTGCCAGAAAAGATGCCTTGGTGCAGCCCTTCTACAACAGAAGGGACCTGACTGAGCCCTGCTTAGAGCCCTCTGTGGGCAAATGCCATTTCTGAACAGCCTGGGGTTTGGTCTCCCTACTAATGCCCCAATATTAAGGTTTCTCCTAGGTAATTCATGAATTGCCTGTTTGCACTTAGCTATATCTATTGACAGTATATTATGATAGAACCCTGTTACATGACAAGAAAACACTTCTGTTTTGTTCGGGTGTCCTTTTGCAGTAACTTATATTTCTAGTTTATTTACACTTTGAAATAAAGTGTGGGAAAACAGTAGACATGGAATTATCTTATTGCTAAAAGCTGAAATATTTATAGTTGGTGAACCTTAGTACAATGTATAATTAAAACAATTATTTAATCAAAAGAAGCTTTTTTAAATTGTTTTGCAATTAGTGCATTGAAATAGTTTTATTATTTCACATGCATTTAATTTCTGTTTTGGTCTCTCCAAAGCACATTTTTCGAAGGCAAAACAATTTAACATCAATAGTTGAAACAATTAGGGGTATGCATGATCAGATTAGAAGCCTAAAGTAAACCTTAACCATACTGGGACCGAAGCACAGGAGAATATACTGTGGTGGATAACTCTGTTTAAGATTATGAACACACGGGTATGCTTATAATATTTTCCAGTTTCAGTGATACTGTATATTCCCAGAGAGGTGAAAAAAGAAATTCCCACTCCTGACACATCCCTTACAAGTGCTTGCTGAATAGCACAGTGCTGTATTATATACTGTAGCCGTAATAGATCCCTTGTTATGGGTGTACTTTAATATGTAATTTGTAGTACTGATTTCCCTTCAGACATTTTATAAAGAGCTTCAAATCGGTTTTGTTAATCTCTGGTCTAGACACTCCAGGTATTAACCTCAGTTTGTGAAAGAGATTTTCAAAGAGAAAGTTTTTGTGTACACAGTTGCATCAAGGCTGATAGAAAGTTGGTTTGAAGCAAATGTCTGCTATGTTTGAGGGTCATTCTGCAGTTCTGATGTTAAGTGTCCTGAAACCTGTGGGTAGATCATCTGTTTCCACAAATATTTTTTGTGGAAGGTAACTGTAGGGAAGAAGAAAATAATGTGAATCTCCTAGAAGTGTTATTAAATGCTTCCATTAAGGGATAGATGGATACCACCCCCATTGACAAGGATGGGTCTCTTGTAAGGTCCTGATCAAGATGCCTGTGCAAAAGTTTAAGCATGCGATGGATGCATTGACCTGATAGTAAGCATTTGTGTGCATATCTCCAGGAATAGATTAAAAATATGAGGAATATTTCTTAAATCAAGAGGAACAAAGTCCAACAGATATGAAATCTGTGCAGGCCTTCTCCTTTCATTCATCACTGAACACCCACTTTTCTTCCATATTTGATCTGGTAGGTTGGGGTGAGGCTGTTATTCTTGATGTGGTGGGTTGGCCTTGGCTAGATGCCAGGAGCCCACCAAGCCACTCTATCACTCCCCTCCTCAGCAGAACAGGGTGGGAGAAAACAAGATGGAAAAAAGCCCTTGTGGGTCAAGATAAAGGCAGTTTGACGAAGCAGTAGCAAAAGTTGCATGTGCGGAAGTGAAGGAAAACGAAAGATGTATTCTCTACTTCCCATCAGCAGGTGATGTTCAGCCACTTCTCAGGAAGCAGGGCTTCAGTGCAGTTGCTCCAGAAGACAAATATCATAAATAATGAATGCCCCTCCTTCCTCCTCCCTCCTCCTTTCTCTTAGCTTTTATATCTGAGCAGATGCCATATGGTATAAAATATCCCATTGGTCTCTTTGGGTCAGCTGTCCTGGCTATGTCCCCTCCCAAGATCTTGCCCACCCCAGCCTACTGGTGAGAGGAAGGGGCACCTACTGGTGAGGCTGGAGAGGCAGCCGTGATGCTGTGCTGGCACTGCTCAGCAATAGTCAAAACACTGGTGCATCATCACCACCTTTCTAGGTGCTGGTACAACACAGCACAATGAGAGCAGCTATGGGCTCCACCAGACCCAATGCACTTGGCCAGCAACAATTCCTCTCAAAGCTCCTTTTCAAGAGGAGCAAATGGAGTTTGGCTGGTGATGGCTCCACAGGGTGCGGAGTCCAGTGCTGAGGTTCATTCTATCTCTGTCGCATGCCTCCATGGGAAGAAAAGGAACAACCTAATAGGGCTGAGTCTAGACGGTGGAAGCTGTGCACCAAAGTCTGGCAATCCTTTCAGCCTGGAGACAGCAGAAACACAAAGAAGAGGGCTTCTGCATCATTAATGAACCATTCACTGAAAAACTTAAAAATGTAATCAAGAGGGATTAGTCATGCAGAAAATGTCGAAAATTTAATTTTGTTATCGGAGTAAGAATGACAATGTATGACTATATGTTCACTGTCTGGTTCCTGTACAGGGTTTGTACACTCATGGCATGGAGTACAGGGCTTTTTTAACAGCACAGCACTTGATAAGGATAAAGTATCTCTGAATGGTTACAAGCCTGCTTTTTTTTTTCTTTTTTTCTTTCCTTTTTTTCTTTTAAACAAGAATTACAACTTCTTTTTGATATCTTTTGATGCACATAAGCGCTTGTCCATAATTCCTCAAATCTAGGAAGACCTTTCCAAAGGCAGTACATTTTCTGCTTTCTTTTGCACCATCTTTTGTTTGTACTTCAGTTTTAACCCTTGGGTTTGTCCCTACTAAGGGACAAGGTTCATCAGGCCTAATTACATACAGCTTGTAGCACATCATTAGGAGTATTAGAAAACATGGTTGCAGTGTGACCATACAACTGAGTTTCTTCAAAGTTTTTGTGACTGAAATGCAAGTAGTTGGTGATCTGAAAATGTGTATTTACAGCTTAATTTCAAATAGTATTTATGTTGATTTTTTACAGACTGAAAAACCCAAAATGTATTAATAATCTGATAATTTCAGTTCAGTTTTTCTCATCTAGAAGCTTATTTCATGGTTTTGTTTTCATTTGCTAAAAATATTTTATTAACTAGATAGTGTAGAAATGCATGTTTTCAGATAATTTGTTTCATCCTGAAATTACTGAAATATCTGAGTTCTTCAGTTTGTGATGTTGACAGAATAATTTTTCAGTAAATTAGCAGTGAAATAAGTTCAATTGGAATAACTATATAGACGCATATATATATACACTTATATACATATAGGTGATTTTTAAAAAGGCACTTTGGCTTTTTTGTAATTGCTCCCACCTATGTATGCTCCTTCCAGTGCTTTCCTGTCATGGTCCTTCTTCTGATGGTCTGCCTCCAAGTGCCTCCAAGTCTGTTGACCTTTCAGGGTATCTTATTGATTCCTTATTTTCATGTGTTTAACACATGGATCCTTGACTTGCCTACTCTGATAATTTATCAAAGTTCCTTTAATTTCACCTCATTTAGGTTTCCTGAGTTCAGGCTTTAGACCTGGATGTTAAATCTTTCCTGCTGAAAGGGTGAAAGAACCCTTTTAGCACATCTTTCCTTCCTTAGAACTCCCAAAATCAATTTACCCTTACCTGATCTATTGAAATGGAGAGCCTTTCTGAAGCCACTGCTTTGGTTTTGGTATATCCCACGTTATTTCTCCAGATGCGTAATGTCGTATTTTGCTACAGTGGCAAAGCAACTAAAAAAAATAATATTTAAATATAACCCATTTAAAAAACAAAGGGTTTTTTTCTTTCCTATGGATACCATCTTCACCACTGCTAGCTATTCTGTTGTGCCTACCTCTGTCGTTGCCACATTTTACAACAAATGGCAACATTGAAGAACACAGGACCTGTTAGGGGGTGCATTGTAAACAAATGTTCAGTAACAATTCCCTGTGACAGCTGTTTTTGCAGTTACTTACGTTTATTTTTCCCTGCTTTAATATCTTTTTTGGATTTTGTATTATCTCTCTCCCATCTAATCTGAAGGTTTCACACAACCTGCGCATATTATTTTAGATGTGTTACTGATTTGATCAATGTTTCTTTCTGAAAACTTCTGTCAAAGGGCAATTCACCCCACCTACAGTCTTTATTGGACATGCCTCTCCACTGATTTTTCAAATCTGACCTGATACCTTCCAAATTTAGATGCCTCCAATGAATTTGCGACCTTTGTCCTCATTGCAAAGACCCAGCCTACCTTGATCTGATGGATTTCTCTAATTTGAGCAGTCTGTTGCCACACATGTAGTGTACCTCTCTCAATCTTCACTTTTTAATGCTTCTCTCATTTCTGTGTCTGCAGTTTCTCTCATTTCAGAATATTCCCCAGATGCCCCATGCTCATCTTAGCTCCACCACTGCCCCTTTCTTCCCTGCACTATCAGCTTCATCCATCCCTGCCCTATTCTCCTTGCTATGCCATTTCATCTCTTGTTCCCTTGAATGTTTTGTTTTTCCATTTGGGATAAAGCATATTCTTTCTGGGGTTTTAAGGGACTGTACAAATTGATGTATCTGTATATATTTTCATAATTACCACACTGCAATTTCAAATAGCACTATGCCTAATTCTCCTGTTGTGTTATTCTGTTTCCCCAAGATTCCTGTTTCTATTTAATGCTGTAGAGACATGTGTTGGTCACAAAGTTTTGTACTATAGAGTAACAAATTCTTATTTTCTTCTCATGTGTTCAGTGAACTGGTTTTGCAGATCTTTCAGCTCAATTCATTATGAAAAAATGTAGGAGCATTTGTTTCAATAAGATTTTAATCTCGAGGACTATCTTTTGCATCAGTGAATTTTCATTGTTAATTGCTATCTTATCCTCTATTAAGGTGTTCTTGCAACTGCTTCACCCAAACTAAGCTCCTTGTTTACACACACAATTTCAAAAGACTCTTTTCTGCTTTTTACATAATACAACTGTTGTTACCTTCTCAGTCCAGCGCTGGGTTTTGTGTGTTTTCTTCCTTTGATGCTGACAAAAATGGTACAGAATCACCTCTCAAAGGAATTTTAGAAGTATCCTGAATTCCCCCCAGATACATCAGAATAGAAAAATATCTTATTATTTTGTAGCACCAATTGAGAACACCAAGACAACTAGTCTGTTCTGGGTGTTTGTCACTGAATTACCATTAATATAAATGATTGTAAAGGATATGTACTGACTGGAGCACACCCCTCATATCTCATAGGCATCCTACTGAGAATTGTTTTTATTATGTCTTCTTCTGAACCTGTTGCTACTTTAAACCCCATAAAAGCCATAGGAAGCAAAGACTTCAAACAACAATTTTAAATATGCTTCAGATTTTACTTGTTGAAATAACAAAATCAGGTGATGAGTTCAAGTGGTTCTCTCCCTTTTCAAAAATCAATTGGTTGTGAATTTATTATTTTAACACAGCTGACAGAGAACATACAGAAGGAATTCAGTAATGAAAAGCATTTGGGAGTTTTGACAGGTCTTGGCTGAAATGAAGTCCTTGGAGACCAGCATTTGGAGGCAGAGGTGAAGGTAGAAATTGCTTTACCTGAAGATGTCTGTATATGGAGCCTAAATTTTCAAGGGAGACTGCCTGCCAGTGTCAGGGCTTATCTTTTGACTCATCCAGCCTGAAATCTATCAAAATCTGGAAACTTCTTGACTTTTCATTGTACCTTCCGTAAGTGTGATTTTCTACACAAAACTACTTTTGCAGAGGTCTAAAAAGTTTCTCAGAAATTTTGTGCTAATATTACAATCTGTTAAAAACCACAAATCTTTTTTTACCTATTTATTTTGTGTATAACTCTAAGCATAGACAGTTTTAAAATAAACCTCATTCACTCATTCTGATATTAAAATTAACTATATAAGTCATGGAATTTTGCAGCTTATTCATTTATTAGTTTTCACAATAATTTAGTCCAATTCTCTCTGAAAAATGTTGATTAATGCAGTCTTATTGCTCCATAGATTTTTGCAGCATTTATATTGACAATTTTTGATGTAAAATAGTATATTTTTTTACTTGTGTTAGAACTTCAAGGCAAGTGCAAATGGGCATGAGTGAGGCAAATTGTGTTCTTTCTTGTACATCATTAGTCTGGTTATTTACAAAGGTCTCATCAGTAGTAGCTGTGTAACAGGATGTCAGAAAAAAATTTAAAGCCTCTGAACTACACAATGTAACTGAGAGCTGACAGTGATTTGCAGAACTTTTATTGCTTAGTAGGTTGTTGCATAGGAGAAAAGCCTAGCTAAATCTTCATGTTCAGCCTGACTTTAAAAGTTTGTGGGTTAAGGAGGTCTATGAATATGTTTCTTTTAACACGAAAATGTAAGCACAGTGAGAAGTTTAGATTGCGAACTCTGGTGCAGTGCTCAGACATTACACCCAACACCGTGGGAGCTGTATCCCCGACCGGCTGAGAGAGGTTACAAGAAGATGTCTGAGTAACAGTAATAGCAATTACACTGAAAAGGAAAATGAAAACTCGTCATGCTATTTTGAAGAGCTGTTCTATTTATGCATGAGGCGATACATAACATACATAGAATACATTTCTGTGTAATTTTAAGTATTATTCTAAAGTGCATCTACCCTAGCAATTGAAATCTGTCTGATAAAGTTGGCTGTGTTCTAGGAATTTTTCCCCAGCACTCAAAGCATACACAGAATTATACCATTATGAAATAATCCTTTCTTGGTGTCCTGCTTATATTTCTTTGGAAATTGGATTACTAATTATATATTTATTTACATGTTCAGTATTTGCTGTCTAAAAAAGTTCAGCCATGTGTACTTAGGGCACTGAAGGCAGAGCCAAGCCCTGAAGCTCTCAAAGCTGAGTCACATTAGATGGCACAGTGATATTCACCCTGAATTGTGCAAACCAGAAGACATTGCTTGCATTTGAAAATATTGGCAACAAAGTATGTTAACTCTCATATCATCACTGGAATGCTCTATGCCAGCTTTTGAAAACATAAAATCTAAAAAAAAAAAAAAAAGAAAAAATTCTCTCCTATCAGATGTTACAACCACTCATGTTTAGCAGGAGTTAAAGATGGATAAAAAGTAAAAGGTATAATCCATTGCAAGGAGTAGCAGATGAGCTGCATTCAAGACAAATAGATTCTTCATGAAAATGCTGTGACATTTATTTTCAATATTAAAAATTCAAATGCAAGTGTTTAATATGTCTCATACACATCAGCTCTTTCTGTAATTCTGGGACTGGTGCAGTTTTGCCCTTAGTCATTTGGGGATTGCTTTTCCAGCCGCTTTGATCACATTGTGCTTTTGCAATATTCCCACCAGTTATCCTAAGAACTCTGATAACTGAATCTTCTTTCATCTGTCCTAGAAAATAATATATTATGAAGGAGACTATAAAATAAAACTGTGGAGAAGGAAAAAAAGCAAACAAAGATCATCCCAAAAAGCTTATTAGCACCTTTAATATAAACATTGGCATTTATGAGGATTTAACCAAATTCTCAAAAAAATATATCATGAATATATAGAATGCACAGCCAGTATCCAAGCTTTTTTTTTCCTACACAAAGGAAAACATTTATCATTCTGGTAACACAAAGGACAGAAAAAACAATGCCAATTGACAAATAAAACATCTCATGATTTAATATTGTTTTTTTGTCCCCTGTGATCCTAGAATGATAAATATTGTACCTTCTTTTGTCAGTATGAGAAACACTTTCATATGCAGAATAAAGGCTCATTCATTATATTCATGTTGGTTTTTTTTCCAGATTGCTTTTTCCAAGAGATGTCAGTATGCATCATACCACTGATACTATGCCAGCTTTCCAGTGGTCATTCCAAAGCTCTACAAATACCTGTGATGCTACCTGTTTAATTTCTGTTTATTGCTATTTTTTCTTCTTATCATTTACATTCTTGAGGCTTTCAGAGGCCTCAGTGTGGCTTGGGACCTCGTTACTTTGGGAGGTATACAAATATGTATCTAATCTAGCATACGAACACTGGAATTGTATGTGCCATGCAACTGTCCATGGAGCGTGGTCCTCTGGGAAACCCACAGGCAAAGTCTGATACTTCATGCCTCAAAGGAAGAGGGAAGGGAGAGGCCCATTGAGGGGACAGCACTTTCCTCTAAGTACTTTCTGTGCTATTTGCTCCTGAGAAGATGATGTGATTGGTCAATGCCTATGATATTTGTGCAGAGCACAGTAGTCATCCCAGGTGAAATGTCTGTAGCTCCACCCTCATTCCACCTAGCCAACAACAATCCATTATGGTTTTGCCTACCATTGAAATCTTTCTGTAACACAAAGCTAATCTTGATTTCAGAATGTTTCTCCAAAAGCAGTTGTCTTTTGCAAATAATATCAGTACTTTAAATAGATTTACATTCTTTTTCAGTGGAGAATACATAGATGTTAAGCACATTATGTTTTATGAAAAGCTGCTCTGGCTTCAGTGTGATACCAAACCATCTCTCATTGAATGATGGCATTAGGAAACATAGTCATTGCACTAAACCTAGGCAAAGTAGCTAATCACTGTATTAGCATGCATTAGTTAATTTGCATTTAGTACTTTGGAGATAAAAAGCTCAGTATTTTAGTGCTATATTTCCTCCCTGGACACATCTCTTGTCTTCATATTTATATCACTATGGAAAAGTCAGGAAACATTGATTTTATAAATGAAAGCTATAAAATATGACTTGAAAGGGCTAGTGTTTTGAGAGGGAAAAAAAGTGTGAAAATTGAACTTAAGTCAGGCCTTGAGTTTGGGGGGCCAGATTTCTCCTAGCAGGCTTTAGATCGCTTAACAGACTTACCTATGGTTGAGCATTTGTTTCACTAAAAGGTCCTCACTGTCTGGACCTAGTGCAGCTGCTGGTATGGATCAGAAGAGGCAAGTTTCAGGGCAGTGGGTTTGTTTTCACGTGAGTAAACAGAAAGGCAAAGAGTGGGAAGTGTCAAGACTTTTTCCTAGACAAAACACCCAGCTGTCCATATTACAGAGCATGTGCAGCTCCAGCAGAGCACAGCAAGGACGTACCTCACCCTATAGACTGTTTGTTCCTGCAGGAGCCTCCTGGCCCTACTCCCCTGGAAAACCATCTCAGTGCATCTGGAGTGGGCTTAAACCACACTGGCTCAGCCTCTGCGGACCTCCAGCAGCTTCATGCACATCTCACATCGACACAAAGGATAGCGGTATCCTTGAGGCCATCCCAGTGAGAAAAAAACATCCCCATCCCTCTTGCAGCAGGAGTAGTGAAAGCACAGTTTAAACACATCAAAGATGAAAAGTTGCATAAAAAATGTGCACTAGTTAGGACACAGATTTTAAAATCTTAAATGTAAATATTGTTCTTAAAGCACATGTGGGACTCAATTAAATAAGGCTGGCTGTATTTAGATTATTCACAATCTACTTCATCAGTCTTAAAGAAATAATTTGACCACAGTTCAAATGTGAACAGTTATTTTTATGTCTCTTTGTAATTAGTGGACGTGTGTATTTTTCTTGGAAAAGAGTTGCCCACTAAAATGAGAAATCAGGAGAAGGACAAATAATATAAATGGTTATTAAGATGTCTGCAGCTTTTAAAACCTGCCATACCACCACCTTCTCACACTAGTACAATCCAAAGAGATGAAAGATCATGGAAGGGAATTAGAGTAGCTTGGTAACTAACATCAGATTCACAAAGAGAATTCCTGATTATTGGAAGTCTACACAGAGAAAAATAAGTACTTTGTAAAGGCAGTTAAATAGTGTTGACATTCAAGCTTAATAAATCTTGAAGAAGAAGCAAATAAAGGTATGGAAAATTGAGGGGTATTTGGAAGGAAGGCAACGACAAATAGCGTAGGAATAAGCCAGGAATCCTATATATTCAACTGTTATAATGAATGTTTGTCCAGACATGACAGAACAAACCAAAATCAACTCACAAGGTCACACACCTGGACACAAGCCTTACAGAGGTTTGCTAAGTCCTTCTCATCTCTGATGCTTCCCCTTTTGGGGATAATGCCTTCTGTTTCTGAACCTCACACATTGTCAAATCCCATTCTGAGAACTGTATGTTGGGGTTTTTTCCTCACCTTTGAAGATAGGGGCCATCAAATGTGGTGCCCCACTTGCTAGAAACAAGGTGCAGTTTGCCACTGATTGCCTGCTAGTTCCATTCTTTGCACCCAAGCTTTTGATGAATTAATCCTAAGCAGGAGTTGTGCTTTTCATTCTCACCTTCTTTTCCATTCTTTATAAAAATCAATGTTTGCTTATGGCTGCTTCAGAGTCTCAAGTGTATGGTGTCTAATGGTATTGCTTTAAAGTTTTATATTTTATCTTTATAACTTGGGATAATTATTTATAGTTGCAAATCATAATGTAGCAGCATTATGGGAAGCAGAATGCTCGATTGCATTGCAAAGGGAAGAGCGGATTCAGGGTTTATTATATTACAGAAGACACTTCAGAGGCTACGGAAGACAGCAACTCAAACTGTAGCAGTTCTCAGAAGCTGGGATAGTACAAAACAGGTTTCATTCATAACACGTTTTTGTACCGTCATCACTGTATTTATAGCCATTGAAGTATAATTGAAATATAGAAAATCAGGAAATGAGAGAACTGTAGCTATGTTTTTCATATGTGATCAAAAAGCATATGGGGGGAAAAATAGAAAGGGAAAAGGTCAATAGTTAAATACAAAATAGAAGACAACATAATTTCTGCTTTCGAAAAACAGATGGGAGATTTAGCAAAATTGCAGTAAGGGAATTCTAATGTCCTGCTGAAGGTTTGTTTCTCCTTCATCACATGATAAAAGCTTTTTGAAAATACATAAATGAAAACTAGCTCCTAATCACATCCTGAAAACACAAAGACAGCATGGCACTTCATACAGCATGTCAGCTTTTAATGAAAATATTATGAAGAGCAATGCACAGAATTGCTCAGAATTTTGACTGTTGTCTCAAAGAATTATCCTGATGAGAAAACTGCAAGCAGGGCATGTTTCGTGCTACATCTTCTCCCTGGTTTCATTTCTGCCATTTCTTACTGCCATGACTAGCAATGAGGAAGGGCTGCTGCAGTAACTAACCAATGGTCTACTTCCATTGAGTGCATCTTCTAGGAGCTGACATTGCTGGGAAATGGACTTTATGAGAATTTCTGGGCTGTATCTTTCACTTGGTTTCTACCTTTCACTTTCACACCCATTTAGCAGCATAACTCCTGTTCAACAGGAAATGAGTGAGAGATTTTACTTTGTTGTATGAAAAGATGGTGTGCACATCAGACTGATATCTATGCCAAACTTGATCCCAAGAGAGGAGTATTTCACAGCTCCTGTATCTCTTGTGGATGTTGTACCTAAAATGTGGTGTGTCAGGAGGATCTTTTTCAGTTTTTTCCAGTTACATCCTCTAGATGCAAAGGAGCATCTACAGGAATGTTTTGAATGTCAAAAGTTACAGTTTGGTAATCATTGTACCAGAATAGTTCTTTAAATTTTTTAAATGGGGTTGATAAATGAGAAAATGAGTGCTACTTGTTGGAGTGTGAGTACACACAGAGCTAGGTAACAAGCTGTGATTTTCGACTGTCCGTTTTCTAGCTTTTCCTCTCCAAACCAGGAAGCATGCCTAGGGCATATAATATATTTTCAGTGATACACCATCATAATGTTACTATCTTGCAGTTTCAGGCATTTGCTCTACCCGCATATGTCACACAAACAGAAATGGTGCTCTGCTGCTATAATTTTACTGATATTTATCTATATTGACTGTTCAGGACCAAGTGTATGTAATCAATTATGAACATGCTGTGTTTGAAATAGAACCCTGTTTCCACACATTTTGACAGTAACCAGGTCTAAGTGTGTCATTTTGCCTATTAGAATCACAATATAGTGTTTTCAGTGTAATACCAAAGATTCAGGAAAGAATAAATGAATAGCCGTATAGCTTGCCTGTATATTTGGAATCCTATTCAAAATTATTCTTTCAGTGCTGACCACGATTCTGGCAGGGCCATTTATATAAAATCTTTGGAGTTTAAAATGGTTTATATGGTTTAACATTTTCAGCCTTTTACCAAGCTTTTCTGCTAGAATTAATAAAAATCAATGTTCTGTATAAGCTGAGGCTAGCTTCGCTGATGGAGCCACCCCTGATATTGACAGCAGGGCACTTGTGGGTGTTGTTCTTTTTTTTGTTTTTCTATTCTCGGGCATTAATAGGTACTGAAACTACAAACACCCTTGTGTTAGAGATCCTGAGGACCCTGCAATTGTCACTTTAGTAACATTTCAAAATATGGTTCAAAATTCTGGGCACGCTTTCTGTCCTGTTGACTTAATTCTGTCTTACACTCCCAAGCTTGTTTGTTTAGTCAGAATGACTGCTGGCTATGTAGTTGGGGACGTACTGAATGTCTAATTGTGGAAATCAGCAGAATACTAAAAAAGTGGCATTGTTATTTGGCCAGAACCAAATTACAAGCCAAACAGTGGTTAGAGCAATGATATATTGCAGCAGTATGTTGGAAATGGGAAACAAGTGCAGTACTTCGTCAGCCTTCGAAAGCAAAACTTGTGAGAATGCATTATGGGAAAGCACTGCAGATATCATGCCTACTTCTGATTAAGCTGCAAGCCTATTGAATTTCTGGTGAAGTATAATAATTTGTTTGTATGAACATATTCATCACTTTCTGGTTTAAATAAAATTTTTGACAGGGGAAAAAAACCCAGCACCTGCAAAATAAAGGTGCAAGAGAGTGAAACAGCATCTTGGAGGATTATTGCTCTAATCTTCTTCCTTAAAAGTAAATGATAATGTAAGTGGTATTGTTTTATCTCAAAGGGGGGCAGAATTGGCCCCTCTTGGGCCCTTAAACCTAATTGTCTTTAAGGTTGTGTGTTTTGTCTTGAAAAGGAGAGTATTAAGCTGCAAATCTGACAATACACGGTATCAACCAGATGGGACATTAGGGAGGTATTCACAAAAACTGAATTTCACCTGCTGAGGTTAATCACCCTGGGTTTCCTCTGCAGACAGAAAGAGATCTGCTTTAAATCACCCCCTGCAAGTAGGGCCCCTCTGGAGGGGAGCAGACCCCAGTGAATGCCTCTGCCTTTTCTCCTTCGAACTGCTCGGAGCGCTCAGTTGTGTCTGAACCTTCTCTCTGTTTCCCAGGTACTCACACACATGCATGTGCGCACACATGTGCAGATATTCTGATTACTTAATTACTTGAGATGATAGTTCAGCACTGATATTAATGGAGGGGCAATCACATTCTGTTTATCCAAATGGATGAACCTCCGTCTCGCAGGTGTTCATCCTACTCACGGTGTTTAGTAAAGTTTTAGCTTTCATCGCAGTGGTTAGAGTCCAACTGCACAAATGGATTTGGGTAAAAAGCTTTAAAACTGTCATAACTCAAGCTCACTGTTTTTTACAGTTTTCTTATCTTTATTTTTCTCTGATTGGCATGCATGGTCTCAATAAAAGTAGGTTGCTGAATATAGAGACAAAGAGTAAAATGATGCTGTACAAGTAACCTCAAGTGTACTGGTCTGGAGGAGGCTTTTGTGATCCAAATGTCTCTAATTACAATAGAGAGGTTCATAAACTAACCCCAACTGGGTCACAGCTGTGATACCAACTTCTAAACAAAACTAATTATAATTTTGTTTATATTAAACCAGGTATTGCTAAAAGTAAATGAAAATAGCGCTTCTTCAGTACTCCAAGTAGATTTTTTTCTCTCCTACAGAAATAGGTTTACAAGACCAAATTAGATTCTGGCATGATTAATGTATCTCACCAAATTCTTGCAGAGTAGCAAATTAGTTTATAGTGATTTTCTTGAAAACAAATTAAACGGCTGCACAACATCACAAGAATAGAGATGTTTTTCATAACATATGGATAAATGATTCCATGGAAAGGAGATGTAATCAAACTCAAAATGTAATCCAAATGTTTCAAATATTAGTGTCCATTACAGAAACCTGTGTAATTACTTGCATTTTAACACATGATGTGTAATATGCAGTGGGGGAGCATCAAGGAATTAATCTGCATGAGGTTTGCACATATTCTCAGCAGTTTATTCCTTTTTCAATGTTTTTAACAGCCATCAGTTAAAACCCAAACCTCTTGTTTTGCTAATAACTAAGCAATTATTTTGTGAATTGTAGGTGATCTGCCATTCCTGTACTTGATAGCTAGCTTTCTGAAAGTGTAACATATCCTATAAATTTGCTTCCCCCCCAAAAAAAATGTAAATATATTTTGCCACTGAAATGCTTGTCAGAGTCTCTGCAACTTATATTCAAGAAATGCAAGGTAGAAAAAGTCTGATCACATGCATAATTATCTATGCATTAATTACTTGTTGCTTATTTTTTAATATATAAAAGGGAAAGGAAAAAAAAGCACATAAAAATCTGCCATCAGCCATGTTGAGAATGACAATGGAACAGTTGGGTCCGTTCTCAGATTTCTATAATTACCATTTGTGGTCTAAGGTCCAAAAATCACAATAATGGAATAAAATTATAAACTAACAATAGATCACTTATCTGTAACTACTGCCAAGATAAAACTTCTTAGATAAAAACATCAAGATGTTTTAATTCTCTTAGTTCTGCTATTCTGTGAGAATATATTTCCTGGCTAAATGTGATGCCTGCTTTATTAATTGAAATTTAGTACTGATAAGTATTGCAGCTTAAGGAGCTATTACTAAACTAGTCTAAATGTAACCGTTTCCCAATCCTACCGTAATATCTGAAGTGAGTCAATAAGAGGTTCTGAGAAGAAGTTTCTATCTTCAGACTCAGCAGTCAACTACTTTTTTTTTTTGTTTTAAGTCTTTGGAGTCAGTCATATTCTTAATATCACTGGACCAGGAGCCCCAAGGAATAGGGTCCAAGAAAGATGATATGCCTAGTAATGTCGTTTAACCATTATAGCTTAAGGTGTGCTTTACTCTTCGGATTTAAATGTGGTTTTTTTTGGCAAAGCAAGGTGTCAGAGATCTTGGGAAAGTATCTGTAGTCCAGTTTTTTCCTTTATTTATACACAATGCATATATTTGACTTTAATGGAAGTCTGTATTCCACACACTTGGATCTCGGTTACCGTTCACCAACAGGTAAGGTTACAGACCAGTTTTATGTAGTTTATTTCTCATTCCCACAACGTATTACACTTATGCATATTAGTTTATATTCCACCATTTTCCCCTGAGTCTGTGTCAATGACACCGTCACCCTTGCTGTCTCTCTGGTCTCACCCACGTGTTCTTTGACTATCATTCCTTTGCTTCCTCACCACCAGAGCTCACAGTCTTGCTGAATGCTGCTCCTGCAGCCTCTCCAAAGCACCACCTTCCCTCTGTATCACAGAACAAAAGCCCTTGCCCAGGACTTCTGCAGCTTACTTCTGAATTACTGTCACAGTGAACAACTACTGTCTTAACCACGTTTATTTCAGATCTTTTTCTTGACCATTGTTTTTTTAACCACAGGAATAATTTTTAGTAGTTCCACGCTCTCCTTTTTCCTATTGACTCAAATATCATTATTCATCTTCAAGACCTGCCATGACTTACCATTCCCCACCTATCATCTGTTACGCAGTTTCAGAGAGGTCCTCTCCTGCTGAGGTCAGCCATTATCTCAGCCTTCTTCTTCCACTTGTTAAGTAAGTGCATTTCTGCTTCCACACATGCTGCCTTCCTTGGGCAGTCTGATGGGCGTACAGGTCTGATGGTGCTGTCCAGCTAAATGCAATAATCTCATATTAGCTCCTTTTAAAAGTAATCAGTGAAGGAGCAATTGAGGGAACTGGGGTTGTTCGGCCTGGAGGGAAAGGAGGCTGAGGGGAGACCTTACAGCTCTCTACAGCCACCTGAAAGGAGGTTGCAGGCAGGTGGGGTCAGTCTCTTCCCCAAGTAACAAGCAACAGGACAAGAGGAAAAAGCCTCAAGTTGCACCAAGGTAGGTTTAGGTTGGGTATTAGGAAAAATTGCTTCACCAAAAGAGTTGTCAAACACTGGCACAGGCTGCCCAGTGGTTAAGTCACCATTCCCAGAGGTATTTAAAAGATGTGTAGATGTGGTGCTTAGGGACAGGGTTTAGTGGTGGACTTGGTAGTGCTGGGTTAACGGTCAGACTCTATGATCTTGAGGGTCCTTTCCAAACTAAACAGTTGTTTGATTATACGATTCTTGTGTTCCAGGACTGCTTGAGTTGAGACAAGAGGGTGGGAGAAAAAACTTCAGCTAATCAACATTAGGTTGGACCAATCCCACTACCATAGCGTCTCCCACTCCTCAGTAGGTCCCCTTCATCAGTATAGTGTGTTTGCCCTGCTGAACAGACAAGAGCTATCCCAAAGTGTGTAGTCAATCCCTGCCTGTCCATAGCCAGTGAGACCCAACAGCTCCTGCGGTCTGGTGGGCTGGACAGCGTAAAGCCACCAGGTGCTGTACAGACCTGGGTTACAGACTAAACTACAGATACCTCACACTGAAAGGGAAGGGGAAACCGCCTGAACACATACCAAAAGAGTCACAACCAGCCCCTTGGAGCACAGGTATTTCACACAAATATGTAGGGCCATTTTCTTTTCTAAATTAAATTTGGGAAAGGCTGAACATTTCGTAAAAGATCCTTTCTTGTATGGTCTGCATGTCCCACAAACTGACAGCAAGTAATTTATAAGTCTGTTCTGGGAATAAGAGTTTCTTAGCCCCTTATAGATAGCTGTTATTACTAAATACCAAGGGTATAATACAAAAGGACCATGACATCTCCTCTCTACTAGTGTGTGGCTATTTAATTCCACGCTATCATTATTTATTTTATTATTGTTATGGTTTAAGCTCGGTCTTGTATTTTACTTATTTAATTAAGTTATATGCCTGAGAAAAGGGAAACATACCTCCTGGACTCTTGGCTGTCTTCCCATCTAGCAAAAATCATCGCTGAAAAAAATTGATGAGGTTACTTGCCCAAAGTAATTTCCTAGTTAGTTTAGTTTGTTTAATGTATCTTTCTCGTAGTAAGAGTGGTGTCAACTTAAAATACATATCCATGCACCAAACAGGAAGAGAAACAAAACAAAAAAAAAAAAAAAAAAAAGACTTTGTGATTTTGCAGTGCTGTCAACCTTTTTTTGTCCTTTTTGAAAAAATCTAATTGAAATAATTAAAAAAAATCAATATACAGGTTATCAAGATACTTATTCTTCTTGGCAGTTGCTTATGATTGTTTTTCTTTGTGACTAGGTCCATGATCTCTGGATACTGTCTAGGCACACTTGCCAGATCAGGGACCTCAGATACTCATGAAGGATTTAACTGTTCTGTGACCTGGAAATGAACTTTGCTCTCTTGTGGTATGCAGTGGTTCCTCTAGCCATGTACAGTCTTGAACTTCCAATGACTCTTAATTTTTCTCCTGGAAAGTAAGCACTTGAGTATCAGGTCTGTACGTGGTTAGGAGAAGGTTTTGTGGATCATGCCTTTGAAGGCCAAATTTTATTCTGGTTACATTTTCTGTGCCTTTTGGATATCTTCCAACACAACTTGACCTATAGTACAGGAGTGTGTAGGACAAACAACGTTCTGGCCTTTTCAGTCATGAAAATTAATCATGAGTTAGTCTACTTGGAGAAAGTTTGGTTGAGAAAACAGGAAAAGTATAGGAAGTGCTGGACAATCTTGAAAATGTTACCAAACTACTAAACTAGCACAATGCCTCATAGAAAGTGGGAAGATTTTTTCAGTGGGTGCTCAGAAACACTTGCCTAGTAACAACCTTCTTGAAAGCTATGTTTCTCCACCATTATAGACATTATAGCTGACGTATATACTTCCTGTGAAGAATAAATGTGCACAGTCCTGGTATGCATCCATAAAGGTTATGGTGAATGTGATCTTCTTCATCAAATTAAGAAACAGCTAGTACAAAACTGTGTTATGAACAAGGTGGGTTTGTATGTGTGTCATTTATACACACAAAACATACATTGTGTATTTAAAAACAGTTCTTTATAGACTTGCAATAATGATAAATGACAGAACTCATCAAAATTCCCTACACAATAAAGGATAGTTTTATTGATGAGCATGAAATTGTCTTCACTGGCTTCACTGTGTGCTACGGTCACCTTCATGAGGTACTAGAATCTGTAATTCTCATCACTTAGTATGTATTCAAACTGCTTCCATCCATTTGTACAGATATTCATGGGCATTGCATCTTCTACAATGGAAAGACTTTGAATAACAGATCCTTTATGATAAAAGGACTCTGTCCACTATTAGGTGAGCGTGTACAGTGAGATATCTTTAAAGAATCAACAGATGGAAGTAACATGAAGACTGCTGGGTGATGAAGGGTGAAGCTATAACTTTAATAGTATAATATTTACCCAGTCTTTTCTGTTGAAGTCTCTCTGTATGGCAGCTATCATTGTATTTTCATTGCTTAAGGTCACCTTAAGCAATGACTATAATTTTGGTTAAAACGTCAAACAAATCTAATTGATCTACCTGAGTTGTAGTTATTTTATTTTCTTCAGCTTTCTGAATGTTCTGATTCTGCATAACAATGAAAATGTGTATAATTCAATCAAATGAAGACTTCTATCAAAATTTTATCTCTGAATAATACATATTTAAATTGAAAAAAAAAATCTAGGTTTTTTTACATATTTAAATTGAAAAAAACATTACCTGCCTAACCATGAATCCGAGGTCATTCTTTGTTCCCTTACTTTTAAAAAAGGGGTTAGTAAGAACTCAATGCATTTCTCATTAAAATGAACAATAGAGGAGGAAAAAAGGTTTTAAATATGCACACCAGCATGTAAAAGTAACTTCTTCAATGTAAGGTTTTTTCCTACTTTGAGAGATAGTGTAGCCTTACATCAGTTCAAATGTAGCTGTATACAATCAGAGGAAAAATGTTTAAACATCCCAGCATGGGTATTTCCATTTAAATCTGATTACAGTGAAATAAAACTGTAGCTATTAAAGGTTTAGAAGAACTACAAATACAAGCAGTAAAAGAAGACAGTTAGTAAATGAGGTAGTAAAACATTTCAGCAGGGCAAACAGTTTATAGCACTCAGCCTTCCTGTAGCAGACTGTGCTATTCACCACAGACCCGTGCACTGTTCCCTGAACTGCACTTAAACCTGCAATTAACCTTTCACGCCTAATGAAGCTGTTTTGCTGCAAAATTAAAATATATAGTACTGCCTGTTTTTACGGAGACAGGGAGGAGAGGATCTCAAAACGAATGACTTTTTCAGATGCTTTTGTTCAAATGCAGAATTGAAGTGCTGTTTGTATACAAATCGCAAATGTGCTTTTCAAGGCAATCTCATTTGATGTGCTGTATTTTATTCTTCTACTTATTAATTGTTTTGCATTATTGTAAAAAAAAAAAAAAACAACCAACAAACAACTAAAAAAAAACCCAACCACAAACAAAAAATTCACACACCAGTAATTTTATGATTAGACACTTACTTCCTGACAATAAACTATTACCATTTAACTTCCATTAGGAAAAACAATAGTTTTGCTAAAGAAAACCAAGTTCATATTGCTTTCTCTGGTATTTCTCTCACTGTGGGTGCAATTATCTCTTAAAAAAAATTACTTTCCACTTACGTATTTGACTGGGCTCACTTCTTAATGATCTTCCCATACCTACTCTTAAAAGAAGCTAGAGGTTGTTTTAGCATACAACTAGGTCAGGTTATTTCTATAACATTTAGTACAAAAACAACCTAAACTTAAAAATAGGTTCAGTTCTGCAGCTAAGCTTGAATTTCCTAAATTAGTAATTCCTAAACTAGTAGAGGTGACCCATCAATTCGCCATGTGGGATGCTTACTGATTCCAGTATTCCTTCCTACCACCTCACTCAAGAGTCAGAAGCAACCAGAGACCATGTATGGGTTTGGAAAATACCAGTCTGGATGGTAGGTAGGATATTTAAATGGCAGCATTCAGGGAAGGCAGGTACATGTAATAACTTATGAACTGAGGTAACAAATACAGAGCGCTATAAGATTTACAGTTCCAAATTTAATGACTATAAATGTATTCACATTTGTTGTTTGGATACAAAACCTGCAAAATATAGGGAATGTTTTGGTATTTTTTGTTTAATGAATATTTAAGCCACAGCATTTTTATCAAATCTTCTGTTGTATTTTGATGTAAATTTTGCTTGCTTGCAGTGTCTGTGCATCGGCTTGACTTGCTAAATGAGATTCCTTTAGACTGCCACTCTGAAATAATGAATTGTTCCCCCAGTTAATTGTATTGCTTTGATAACAAGGAACTATGCTGGGCGTAGAGAACATAATAAATGAATTTCATCAGATGATTTGTGTGACATTTTGAAAAATTATCTTCTGTAGTGACCCAATTTTAATGGAACTCTAACAGCATACCAGTATATCCCAGTATGCAGCAGTAGCTCTGAAGGAAATAGT
Organism: Falco punctatus; assembly: GCF_963210335.1. Taxonomy (NCBI): domain Eukaryota; kingdom Metazoa; phylum Chordata; class Aves; order Falconiformes; family Falconidae; genus Falco; species Falco punctatus. Next base: position 36,247,113 of record NC_137589.1, read on the forward strand.
TCTTCCTTTTTGTTGGTTGTTACATAAAGTGAGGTTAGCATCGTATCTCCAAGTATATTTTAAAATATCTTATAAAAAACCGGAAAATCTGTTTTCATAAAAACATTGTTTCTATTTGGCATACTCCCTTAGCTTAGCTCTTAGAGACAGGATCACACGTAAGCAACTGAACCATCAAAATGTTATTTAGGTTTTATCCCTGAATTTGCTAATAGCAGATACTGATGATACTTTAAAGGTGCCTCAAAGATTTCAAAAATTTAATTTATCAAAGTCCAATTTAAGGCATCACTAGCTCATGCCAGGAAATATGTGCATATGTGAGAAAAATTACTTACTTAATCTTGGATTCTACAGATCCTGAAATTTAGCAATGATAATTGTACTTAACATTTTACAGTATAGTGCTGGGCATTTTCAAAAAGCTGTATGCACTTTAATTAATTCTTGCAGCATTTTTGTGAATTAAGAAGGTAGTCTTCCAGTGCAATAGCATAGACTTTTTCAGGAAACTGGAAATCTGAAGTGATTCTGACAGTATATCATATACTAAGAAAGAAGCCTGTACAAACACTTGGAAGTGAAAAATATTTTTTGCACAGTTTCTTAGTAGATAAGTGTTGCAACAAGGGATTGGATGGCAAATACTGCAAAATTGGATTCTGTAATAGATAAACTGACTTTGATATTGGCCTGAGTAAAAAAGTAGAGACTGCCTGTTAAACATGGTGAAAAGTATTTCCAAAGGTTTCCTCCTGGAGTAGTACTGTTATTGGTTAGAGACAGCTGTATGGGGCAGCGTGGAGAACCAGCACCATCTTTACCTGCCTTATGTGTATATACAGATGTGCTTTTGCAGATATAAGTGTCAGGGACACGGTTTAGTGGTGGACTTCGCAGCTAGGATACCAGTTGGACTCAATGGTTTTACAGGTCTTTACCCACCTAAATGATTCTGATTCTATGGTTCTATGGTTTTGTTGCAGCTGTGGTGCAGAACATACGAATGATGTGAATACTCCTAACCCATTGCAATATCACCTTGTGTGAATTTAAAAATTCAGAGCTACCATGTATTAAGTGTGTTGTCAATGACAGCATTTCAGCAGGAGTCAGTCATTTCTAGCAAGTACGCAGCAGCAAGCAAATGGAAGAGTAAATTCTCAAACTACTCATTTCCTAAGAAATGCCGGCCCATGCCCATTGTAATACCCTGTTAAGATTATAACAGGTCATGAAATATCAACAACTTAACCAGAATCTGAAAAAGAAGAGTTTTGGTGAGTTGACAACATTTAGAATTTATCCAGGCCAACATCATCACAGCGCCCTGTCTGTTCACAAATCCATGCATTCTGGAAGGATTTTTTTCCTATCTTTTTGTTCATGGTAAATGCTAACCTCTGAATATCCCCAGATTAGGAAAGCATATATATTGCAAATGCAATTATTCAAGGATCCATTTTGTCTTAACTGTGGTCTCCATGTCTCTCTTTATTTCTGATTTAACAGTTTCATCCATTTCTAAGTGCAATGCAGAGACATTTAATGAGAGAAAAACCATGTCAGAGAGCTGCCAGTCCATATAACCAAGAAAATGGTGATAAAGAGAGGTGATGCTCAGATCACACAACAAATCAATAAGAGACTTAAATGGAACTCAGTTCTCCTGATTTCCAGTCTGATGTCTTAACTGCACTTTTTTTCTTCCTCTGTTTCCTCACCGTTGTTACCAGGTAGCATTTTAGAAAGTGAGAACTTGTTATCTAACTCTGAAATAAAATTGACCACTTCTGGGAAAGTACAAAAACTTGGCATGAAAGGAACCATCCCACTGCTCTGGAACTCTTCTCAGGAATGCTGGCATTAAATCTTGTTTTTCATGTATTTATCTTACAGGTCTTGCAATTGCAAGTGCACTGATAGACATTTCACAACAGAAGCCTGCGGACTGTAAAGATAAGAGTTCAGGAGTCAGAAATCGAAAACATCATCTTTCAACACGTCAAGGAACTTGTGTCTGAGATTCAAAAACTACAATTGTATATTCTGTACTGTTTTCTTTTTAAATGGCTTCCATTGAAAGCTATACTACAGCCTCAGTTTTTATGGAGGCAAATCTATGAATGAACGTGTGAGGTACTGTGCTCTGTTATAGTCACACAGCCTACTATACCCCATAGCAGAACAAACTTATGGTAGGTATGAGTATGTTTGATGAGCTTTAATAGAAAGAGTGGATCCTGCTATCAAGAAAATATTAAATAAAATACCTATTATTCTTCATCCTGACCATATCAGAGCAGGGAAAATCCTTGAACAGAACTAGGAAAAACTGTACATTGTTTTGTAATGTAGAAGGGAATTGTATAATTGAAAACTAAGCAAATTCCAGGAAACTAAAGGACATTTTTGTATAGCTTAATGTAACAATGAAAATTGTACAGTTCTTTCCTTGTAATCAGCATTAAGATTTCTTTCTAGGAAGCAGGAACTAAACAGGATCATTTGGATTTTAATGTTCTTTTATCATTGCCTGAAATAGGTAGGCAGTTTTTGAATTTAACAAAAGTGCAACCCAAGAACACCATATATAATATCTGAAAGATAATACCGTAAAAAAACCTTGATTTGAGCATTTCATTATTACTTTTCTTTACTGTGCAAAAGCCTCAGAAACATAATCTGGGCTGCAACAAAGTGGTGGGTGGGCTTTCACGTCTCTGTACCTAGGAGTCTATTCTGAATTCTGAATGATATATCTTACAAAAAGCGCATGTGGGTCCTCCACGCCAGCTAACTGATTAGCAAAATTAATTGAGTATGGAAAAGCTGCTTCTGCAATACAGTTTGGGTTTTTTTCCAAGAGAGTCTCTAAGATTGCAAATCTAGGGAGAGTTTAACTTGCTGTTATTCCACTTGATTCAATTTCAATATTGAAATTTGCTAGTGTCTATATATCTTTCTGATCTCCAAGCAGAAGGGAATCCCAGCCTGCACTTTGACCCTTGTTTTTATAATAAAGTATAGATTTCCTCCCAGTGGCAGAATTTCATCTTATTCTCACTTTCACACCAGTTAAGGAATTACCCTGCTTAACAAATCATTAATAAATATTCAGAAATCCAAGTTGCTTCCAACAGTGGTTCTTGAATCCAATATTCAGTATGGAACCTTACACGGTTAGTACTCAGCAACAAAAAGCAGATTAAAGAGTTTCTATATGACATTAATCTTCTGGGAGCTCAGTCACCACAACAGGCAACCTAGCAAACAGCTTTAATGGCCCTCAGTCTTTTTATTTACTCAAAATTCATGAGTCTACAAAAGGGTAAGAGAATGCTAAGGGGTAGGTAGCAGACGTGTCATATTCTCATTTACGCATTACACATTGACAGCAGTATAGTATGAAAATAGTAGTTTTGTTCAAGCTTGTTGAAAGTATAGTTTCTCAACTCCAAATTCGCCACCATACTAGTACAGGAGAGCGATACAGAGGTATAAACACCTCATGTAATGATAGACTTTTGGTAAATATGAAAGATATAAAAAGATAATTGATGTTTACTACTATATCCGTATTTTTCATGTTCTTTTTATTTCAGTAGGATGATGACATTTTACTGTTTATAGTTGACTACATAGTTACTTGCATGCCATGGTGGTGCAGTAGCGGTAATAAAGCCCTGTTGTGAGTTGTGTTTATTTTGTAATGCCATCCATACATAGAAGTACTCAGCTTAAGTTGGATGAGGACTAAATGTAAAAATAACTATAAAAAGGAACGATTGTACAGTATGTAGTTATATCTTATACATGAATATTAGGTTGCATCTAACCATGACTGCTCTATTGTTTTGATAAATTATGTACTTATGAATTATGGTATAATTATTTCTCAAGCTGGCATGATTGTTTCAGTATTTTCATATCTTAAAATAAGATTATTATCCTAAATAATGCCATCACAATCTTGTGACTTTTATTGCCTTTTCTGACCTCAATTTCTTATATCTTAAAACTTTAAAAATTCATTTCTAAAGTTTCTGCTGGGAACTTTCAATCAGTGCTACTTAGCGTAGGGAAAAGAATGGTCATTTGAAAACAACCCTTTCTGACAGTTTTAAAGTTGATCTCTTCAAATGAATATAAACTGATGGAACTGGTTTGTATGATGCATACACCTATGAAAAGAAAAGAACCACTTGTCTGGAGTATATTCCAAACTCTGTGTTATCCTCAACCTAAACATTTCACGTAAGAAATATACAGTGTGTGTTTTGTGAATGTACTGGAAACCCCATTCACAGAAAGACCATGCAGTCTTGTAGAACAGATTTGACGGCACTTACTCATAAAAGATTACATTCCGCCGTATCTCAACTGGAGTTTGACAAAGACTTGAAAAGCAGGTGTGGGTTTTAAAGAGATTAAAATATTTTATTGCAACACTGAAGATAGGCAAATAGCTATCAGCCATTTTATCGTGTTAACAATTAAAAACGTTATTTTATTGTACAAGAAAAGCATGTTTGTCATGGGATCATTCAGCATTTTCATTCACTCTGAGAATGTTTTTTTTTTCTGAAGTATCTTTATTCTCCCAGGGTCCCTGATTGCATGCAAATTAGCAAAGTCATATAATAAAAAAAAATCCAAAACAACCTTACATAATGGCCACACTTAAATACCAGAAGTTTGCCGACACATCTCAAACCAAAGTTTCAGAATAACTATTACAGCTTTCCAGTTGAAAGCTACAAAAATAGCATAATATGTCTGATAACTACATTTTGTTAGTTGTTGGCAAGTGAAAACGTTTTAATAATGACCACTGTATATCAGATGAGATGTTTTATCACCTGTTCACGTTATGATCACTTCATGAAAAAGCCAATTCTTTTAAACCCTCTTCTCCAATTTAATTTTTGAAATCTTACTTAGAGTCAGAAAATGTTGAATGGCTTGTTTTACCCCTAAATGTGATTTATATTCGATGAAAAATAAACAGCTAAGCACTGTTCTGGAAAGTAAGCCCCAGTGAAGTTCTAATTGTCAGGATTCCACATCCACCCCCTCAGTCTGTGGATTCTGCTGCGGGAAACTCAGCAGTTATGAAATACTGTTCAAAATATGAGATAGACTGTCCATGGCAGCATGAGTTCACTGCTTCAGTTCCTTTCTGTACTTGTATTTTTATATAAAGTCCTGAAACTACTTAAATCAAATTTGTGGACATATAAATAACACTTACACAAATACAAATTTCAAATATTTACTTCCACTCATTACATTCCTATGAAATGTAATGAAATTCTAGTTTACCTATACAAAAAAATGGTTACCTGTATGTTGTCACTATTAAACATGATATCTAAAGAAAAGGACCAAATTCTAGATATATTAAGGCATGAAGATACCATTAGTGAAGAGCACTCAGATTCATCTGATTTGAAAAATCTTCATAGCTGCTTGCTCTCTTTATGGTTAGAGTCCCCTCTCATCTTCCCAAGTCAAAAACATGTGGACAAGTTCAGAACAGGATATGGAAATTTTTTATGTGTAAAATCTGCAGCAATAATTATTTTCTAAATAATCTAGAGAGCTGGAATCCTGATGGTAAGAATTTTAGTTTGGGATCACTTTAATATATGTTCATTCTTTAAGCATAATAACTTTCACAGTATTCATCTAAATTATAAAATCATTATGTATCTAATTTCATTACCAGTTTTTTAAAAAGTATCTGAAAGGTTTCTTGAAATAAAGGAAAAGTCTCTGTTAAAGGTAATTAACAATCCCTTTCTTTTTTTAAGTAAAGTTATCCTATCCAGAATGCTTGACATTACTGGGGAAAATTAAATAAATTAACCTTATTTTTTCAGTCTCTAAGGTGCAGCATTACCTGAAAAGCTGTAGTTTACCGCTACTTATTTCAAATCATCTCTGAAGTATGAAATACCTATGGCTGGTTTAGGTGCTTGTAGCAAATAATGGCAAAATTCGTGTTGTCTACAGGTGACCAGAACTTCCTACATTACCTTCAGCTGTACCTGCTTGTTAATTACTAACGATGAAGAACAAAGCTGGCAAAAACAGGCCTTGCAGAACTTGGGTTTGCATCACTCAGGGCCACGTGCTGTTTCAGCTTTTCCTTATTTAATGCTATTTCACTTTCAGAATGAATGCTTATATTTCTATATGACCACATATACCACCACATGTGGCCTTTTCTATGGCTATAGATATTTCTGATGTAAAATATCATCATCATGTATGTGTAGTTGGAATTCTAGTGACTGAAGTGGGTTGTGATGCTGAAAGGGGACTGTTACTGCAGGCTCCATTGATACTGCCTTGGTCGCATAAGTTGAAGGTCAGTCATGTTTTGGTAAAAAACATCTCTTTGCACTTCTTGATATGTTGAAAACTTTCTTTTTCTGAAATTAGAAAGCAAGGGTGGGAATGACAAGCAAAGAGAAAAAAACACAAACAAACCTCTTTAAAACATACAGGAAGCATATGTCTGTGCGTATATGTATATATGGAATTATGTAATTGGTTTCACAGCTGATCTAAATCAACATTTTCTCAGTTTCCTCACATATTGTACTGAATAGTATGAAGACTTTAACTGAATCAGTGACATTTATGTGTATACTAATGGTCATTTCTACAGAAATAAAACCTTAAATGTATTTGTCCTTCTGAGTGAGGATATGGAAGTCTGTTTGAAATGCTGTATACAGATAGTTATCAGTTGTTGTCAATTATTATCAGCTGGGTATCAGTGTTTTCAGCATGTCAAAGACAGAGCATAAAGTGAGAGAAGTGTTCCATTCTTTTGTATCCTCTGTTTTTTGGTATTTTTCCTGTCACAGTTTTTACATGCAAGGGCTAGAGTTAATAATACAGAAAGAATAATTTGGATTTTGAGAGAATTGTTACTCATGTAACAAAAACTGTTTACCTTTCTATGGTATCATCAAAACAATGCTTAGCTATGTTCTTTTCCAATTTTAGCAAATGCTTTCTTTTAAAGGACCTTTCATTAGATAAGAGACAAGAAAATAATAAGATGGAGCTCTTCAAATATGCTTCCAGACCTAGAAGCTATCTTAAACATCATAGTCTACTGAACGTCTGACTAACTTTCCAGGTTAGTATTTATCAAAAGTCCTTGTTATGATTTTTAGTGGTTAATGTGAAAGAGTTTATTTTTTCCTGTGAAGTCCTAAAGCTCTTCTAAGATATTCAATTATAAAATATACTTCAGAAAAAAAATAACAGTTTAGGAACAATGTTTAGGATAACCAGTATGGATGTTCTTATGACAGAATTCTACCCAAATTGCCTGTGTCCTAAAGCTTTCTCTCAGACATGACATCTGTTGATATTCCTGCAAGTCTCTTTTTCCCTTCTTCTCAAAGCACAAACAGCCAAATGGTCAGGTATAAAAATCTTTCTAAATGTATTAACATAGGTAGTTTTCTTTCTGCTTTTAAATAGATGGCTGGAATATGGCAAATGATTTTTCTGCTTTAAGTTTACTAACTGAATACTTAGGAATGATAAAATTAACCTTACTAATGACATAGGTATATTGAAGATTAATTAACTAATGTTTAGAGAGTACTCAGAGCTCTTTACTGATCTAAAAATATCAGTCACTGTATGAGTGCTAAGTATATTTTAGTTATTAGGCTATTTAGTATCAGATTTATTTAACAGTGCTAGATGTTGTAATTTTCTATACCACATCTTGAGGCATAATTAAAAAGAAAAAGAACATAAACATTTGCTGGCAGATATTAAATAATTCATGCTCTGTGGCTTTTCACCCAGTAACAATCACAATATTTGCTTTCAGTTTCTCCTGTTGAGGTCATAGTCCCATTGTTATTAAATCATGTTACTAATCCACTCAATTTACTGATATCTTTGATTAATCAGGTTTCTCAGATGTCTGATTTTGTTATTTGTTCTTTGGCTTTCTTCTTCAAGTAGCCATTCTTTGTGGAGCACCTTCTGCTTCCTTCAGTTGCCCAGACCATAGGATCCCAAAGGCTTCCCACTATTTTGCTGTTCATTGTAGTCTGAAAATGTCAGTGATTGTACCATTTTAACCATGTTGAAGAATATTGGGGATAATGCATTTCCATGCCTTAATCCCTCATCTATATTAAATGGGCCAGAGATTTTACACCATTTTCATGCTCCAACTTTTTCACTGGAAATGGTGACAATGCCTTTTTGAAAATGTTTTATGAAGTTATGAATTCATCCAATGTAGCTCAAAGGCCATGATATAGCATCAAAAGATTTCTCAAAAAATCTGTAAGTCTCTGTATTCATTCTGATTGTAGCCTTATATCTTATCAAATATCTCATGAAAATATTTAATATTTGATAGAACTCTTTTCCAGAATATCCACCACTGTTATTGAACTGCTCCTGGGTTTTTTTGGTTTGTTTTTTTTGTTTGTGTTTTGTTTTTTTTTTGTTTGGTTGTTTGGGTTTTTTTTATTATTTGTTGTTGTTGGTTTTATTTTGTTTGGCTTTTTAATAAAAGTAAAGCCTTCTGAGAAAGCTTTATAGACTTTAAGAAAAAGACAGGCGCCACACTAGCTTCTATATTGCATTTATGGAAACCACCTTCCATTGCTCTGAAACTTTTCCAGATATCGGAAATCAGCAGCATTATTCTGTACAGCCTTTGGCTTTGTGTACCTCCTCCTGCTTTTAATAATTTAATGGCAAGCCTCTCAACACATGGTGCCAAGCTCTTCCCAAAGGGTTGTAATTGCCTCTTGGATCTCTTCAGAGCTGAGCTCCACAAACAGCTCAGTTCCATCCCTCTGTAACTTCCTCTTTTGAAAGTAAAAGATTTCCATTGTTCAGTAGATTTGCAAGAGAATGGTACCATTTCCTTGCAGCCTTCCCAGGCAGGAGCATTCCTGCTCCATTCTCTCCACCATACTCTTCAAATGTTGGTTTTTTGCATTGGCTTTTTTTCTTGGCATTTGCTTTTGATTCAATCTCACCACGAAACTGATCCAGGTTCTGAAGGCATGCAGTTCTCACTGCGTGCTGATCCTGATTCCTTTCTAAATTCTTCTATCCTTCTTCTTGGTCTTCAGCATTTCTGCCGTATCGCTGATCATCTTACGCTTAGTATCAGCATCATCTGCGCACTTCATAGAAAAATCGTTCAAAGCTTCAAACCTGTCCTTAGCTGCTACTCAGTGATCCCTGAATCCCTCAGAATTTGAAAGCTTTATTTGTGGCATATATGTTTACTGTGACTCTGCTGGGACAAGGCTGCATGGGCCTTTGAAGTTTTAATATCCAGCCAGTTGTCCCCATTTCCCTGCACTGCATTGTGGCTTCTCTTGTACCATATGCATTCAAAACGTTCCATGTCCTCAGTGTCCACCCTTTCCTTAGACCTCTGCAGTTTTATCTGCTTTCCCAAGACTTATTCAAGTGTTTTCTAAGAATTTATACTACTTTATGAAGAAAAGGCCTTCAAATCCAAGCAATATTATTTGAATATGACCCCACTCCTTTAGCCTGCCCCATTTTTTACAGTCAGCAGAGTTTTTGGATCAGATGTGTACACAATGTATTGTGTTATGACGAGATCCAGGCAACCCTAGCCAGAGCAGGTGTTCAAAACAGTTCCCTGATTTCTATAGCACTGTAGATCTGAGGGCTGTTTTGTGCAGTACTTGGAAGGCAAGGGGGAATGCTTGAGACATTTAAATATTTTAAGTTAATTAAACATATTGCTGTATAGATATCCTTGTCTTACATAACCCGATTGCCCTTTTATACAGTTTGCCTCCCAGTCCCATCAAAAGGAAAACATACGGTGTTATGGTCCCTTCACCACTGAGCCCCTGATATTACTAATGGTAGACTTCATGTTATTAATTTTATAAACTAATCCATCTTTCAAAAGGGGTCTTTAAAATTGTATGGGTCAATAGTGTCTCAAAATTGAAGCATTTGGAACTTTTGATTTACTCTGTCTTTGCTCAACCTTGTGTTACAAGAAACTGCCTTTGTTATAAAAATTACCAAACCGAAAGGAGGCTCTGAAGCTCAGCTGGCTTTTGTTTCCTTTGCAAAACCTTGCTTTGATGGTAAACAACATAGAATTGCAAAGGTTTCTTTATTTCTGCGCCTGTAACAGTGTGATGTGCAAGCAGTAGTTTTGCTCTCCGAGATGATCAACTTGTTTGGTTTATAGACTTGAAAAATAAAAGTCCAACAGAAAGGGCATCAGTAGCTGTACCTATACAGATTATGATATCAACAAGAAAACTGACATCATTAAACTCCAAATAAGTAAAATCTACACCAGTAAATATGACATTTTGCTTTCTGATGTTTCACTTGATTGTTAGGAGTGCGATAAACATGTGAAGTTCTGTTCCACAGGAGAAGAGACAGTGTGAAATGCTAATCTAACTCATATTTACCCCAAATGGTACATTTGTGCTTGCTCACACACACACGTGTGCTCGTGTCTCACTATAGAAGTGTCAGTTGAGCTCAAAGTCTGTGTTTTTGCTTGCAAATGTGTGTGATATCTTTCCGCATAAAGAGCACAGTATCCTCCAGGGGCTTGGGGAGTTTTCTGACTTTCCTTTCTAGTTTTACATATATTGTAGCTTTGTAGGGTCTGCTTTATGAGTGGATACCCTCCATAGTTATCCAGGAGGAGAATGAGCCCCGATAAAATCTTTGAAATCTTCAGGCTTCCAGTTAGACAGAAATTCACAGTTATGGACTGAAAAAGGACCAAGCAAAGTGGATTTAGCATAAGAGGCTAGATGTGCCACCCAAGTCCTTCAGGTGCCAGAGCACTAAGGCCAGAATGTAATATTTAGATCAAGTTCTTTAATGGATCTTAGAAATCACCCTTCTGAGCTATGTCAGCAAAAATTCATTGATGACAGAGTAATGGCACAGGTTTATAGGAACTGGGAACAAGCCCAAAGCTTTCCTGTAGTGTACAGACTCTTCTTTTAAAAATTTATTACTATACTGTTTATCCTTTCTGTTTATTGGGATCATCTTGTTATGTCAGCTGCACACATTGTATTACATTGCATCAGGGTTTTGTATGCCAGAGGTTGTAAGGATGTGCTTATAGAACGTAACGTAGTAAGGTGCAGATGTCTCTGGCTAAGTCTAGGTGAGTTAGCCTGGGTACCAGAAGGGCACAGCTGCACCAACACCGTACTGCACCCGTGCTAATAGCTTACTGCTCTGCAGAGCTAATTATCTCAGTGAGAGAGCGCAGGATACTGGCACTGGGACAAGCCAGCTTGTTCCCAGCTAGCTCAGATAGTTCTGCACAGCGTTTAGTTTTGCTGCCTAGTTTCAAACTTAGCAACGCTTGCTGGATTAGCCTTAGTGCCAAAGCGATGTAAACAGCCTCACTCCAGGAATACACTCAATGCCATTGAGTGACATTTTTCTGCAGGATTTCTTCCATGAGCTGGTGAAGCAAAACAAATGTTAAGATATTCATATTAGTAAGTATACTGTGCCCTTGAAAAAGTCAGTTATTCCTTCTCCTATGAAAGCTGGCACTAACTCATCTGTGGAACGTGAGTCATAGCTTAAAAAAACAACAGTCAGAAGAACCATGTACCAAGAAACAAGCAACCAAGGAATAGCAAATATTCCTATTCCTTGGATTCCTTTTGAGCCAGGTTTTATGAAAGTTTGTTGCCTTTTTGTCTGTTGCTTCAAGCTGCACAGTTACTCTCAGTACCTACGTGTCTGACATTTTGTGAGGTGCCTCTGAGTAAAACACTCCAGCTCAAGTATTATTTAAGTTTGTATCAATAACAAAAAGCTTGCTTTCTTTCTCAGTCAATGTTGGCATATGCAAAGCAAATTGAAAGCTATGATCAACATAATAAACTGAAACATCTTTTGCAGTCAGCCATTACCTTGCTGCTTTATTTCCCCCCCCCCCACTTTAGATAAACAATCTACAATGTGTTTACTGAGGCTTGTAGTGATATCCCTCAATGGTATAGGCGAGCCTACTTTTATTCCAGCAGACACAGAGAATAGGCCCACGGTGCACAGTGCGTGCAAACCCCTTTGAAACCTAAGATTATTTGTTCTCTGACTGTTCTAAGGTAATTAAGGAGCATTGCATGTTTCTCAATTAATGATTCCTCATTCAGCTGGGGATCTTTGATGCTAATTTGTTTTAATCAGGACAGAGACTGCTAAAAAACTAAACAATTCAGTGAAGAGGAACTAGGAATTTTTAATCAAGTGGAAAAGATCTAAATGCTATGAGGGACACATCCATCATAAGTTTTCACTTCTTGTTCATTTAACTTTGTTCTTTCATGTCTCATAAAATGCTGCGTTAATCAATGCAAGAAATTTTGTTTATATGAAGAACGGGCAGTATTTTTTCCTCCAGCTGTTGTGAACATTTGTGCAAAAATGAGGAGCTGGAACAAGTTCTATGACATTAAAAAGCATTCACTACTGGTTCTTGGTTGTGCACTGAAGTTGTAGTTTCATGTTTTGTCACACATCATATAGGAAGTTTCTCATTGTTGTTATCTTCATATGCTAGTGAGCCACTGAAAAAAAAAGTGCTGGTTTTGTGGGGGATAAGATTTTCTCCATTTAAATGTTATTTTTAAAATTTATTTTGGTATCATGCTACATGCATATGTTGGGCAAGGTGACTTCTGCAATCTTCTGCACATGGAATTAGTATTTCAAATGCTGCAGCCCATGCTACATGAAATCACAGGGTTTCTGAGTAGACCATGTATATGCTTGATAAAATGATGGTTTATTCCCAAGTGCCTTTATTTCTAGCACTGAGGCAAAAGCACTTGACAGTTCTGCCTCTTCCAGCTGCTTTACCATGCTAGACTTCATGCCTTCTACCATGCAAATAGTACCAATGTGCATCTTCTACTCCCACGGTTTCAACAGAGGCGGGGTGCTCCCAAGCCTTGGCTTCCAGGAATCTTCAGCCATCTGACAGAGTTAAAGCCATGAAGGAGACACCCAAGTCCCAAAAGTATATCTAGTATAAGCAGTAATTTGGCACTTGTTCAATTCAAGGCAAATAGTAGGTGCTAAGGAATTTCTAGATCAAAAAGAGAGGCATTTAATTACTTTGAGGGTTTTGTTGTTAGGAAACATCCTCAGATTGCTAATTCTCATGTGACCTCCAGCATCTTCCCAATTACTGCTTTTAATGCACGAATTCTGTTCTGGACTGATACCTAACTTCTAGTTCTGAATCAGTTCCTGGCAAAGTGCTGTGTACTAAGCTCTAAATGACACCAAAATTATGCAGAGAGTCAAGAAATCTAAATGGCTTCCCACCACCTTACCATTCTTTCTTTGTGACTGTGAACCATTATGTTTATTTTGTAGTTCAGGAGTCCAAATCAACAAAAATATCCTGTTAATAACTTTCATCCTTAAGATAGGTCATTAGGAATTTATCCAGTTCAATAGCAGTGGACTCTCAATTTTCTGTAGGTTGGTGTGGTTTTTTTTGGTTTTTTTTTCAGAAAGCTTAAATACATCACAGCTAAAAGTAGAATTCTTTATGTTAAATGATTCCTGTACAAATGGAAGCACAGCTGTCTAAGAGTTTTCTATAGAAAGATGGCTTTTTTTTCCACTCAAAATCTGTCCATGCACTGTGAAACACAGTTCAGATGTTTGAACTTATGCTAATTGAAAGATCAACATTTTTCTTTCTTCAGTGAGTACCCTGCTCTTTTTGTCTTGAAGATGGCTCTCCCATGTGCAAAAAATGAGCTGTAATTATGCCCAGCTCAAGGCAATCTCAGGATCTAAAATATCCTGCCAACCAGTGTGTTCTCAATCTGCCTTGTTAGTTCACAAAATCGTGCATGTGCCTTTGCTACAGTCTCAAACCTGATAATGTCACATCATTGGGACAGGAAGCATTCTCTGATCTTATCTGAAGTGACACTTGCAATTTCAAGTTCTAGCTTGATGAGATCACATTGTCAGGGCTCCACGTAAGTGTGATCTTTCCTGATTTGCAATTGTATCTGTTCTGAATGGTCTTTACACTGTTGAAGCAAAAACATATGATAATGTATTTTGTCAGATGTAAGGATAATGAAAGGGTGACTTCATGTTTCCACTTTTAGAAAATCCAGTTCATGTGACTAAACTCAGTTTTCTCACCAGTTCCACCCCATCTGTCTAATTCTATTTGCACCTGGAAACTCTAGTACCCACAAAAAATGAGCACGTCAAGGTAGCTCATCTCCTTCATAAAACAGATGAGCCTTATTACCTTTGAACCTCTACTAATTCCATGAAGCTCAGGGCTATAAAATGGTTTGCACATGCTAGAGTTGTTAAAACATATATTATGCCTTAAGTAAAAATATTTAACATCGTAAAAGCCTGTAAAGTTGAAGAATACTTAAATACCTACATTGTGTTATTGGCAATAAGAAAGTCTGTAATATTTAAAACCAGGAGACTCTGCAGTCGCATTTCAAATGTTTTTATTCATGATATTAATTTTTCTCAGATGTATGTTATACGGGAAGGAAAGAGCTGTTGTGAATGCTATATTTCCCTTTTTACCATATAGATTACTGAATCCTGTAACGCAAAGTAAAAATAGAAGAGGGAAGAAATATCTCATATAGCTCATATAGCTAGCCTATTAAGACTCCAGCAGTTTCTGAGCAAAACTATGGTGGTAAGGGGTAAAAACTTAAAGCTTCAATCCCCATTTAATATGCATTATGGCAGAGCCTGACATCAGTGCAGACAACTAAGACAAAGAACACGTTTTGACCTCTCTTTTAAAAATGACATGGTAGCATATTTATTTGTCTGGATTGTGGCATATGAATCATAGTAACAAGCAAGACAAACCACAGCTATTTGACTAAACTAATGCAAAGTCAAAAAGTGAAATAATATTTATTTGTCCATTTAAAGTGCCAAAAATAGAAGGCAATAAGAGTCTAGAGCATTTGACTTTCTTGAATAATAAGGTGAGACTGGAGTCTTGGTCCTGGAAGAGTGGAGATAGAGGACTTCCTTGGCAAGTAGTTTTGAAATCCATACGAAACCTTTGACAATTATTTTCTCCAGCTGAATAGTCATATCCAAGCCAGAGGAAACACAATTTCTAGTTTATTAGTTATTCCCGTATTGCCATAATAATTCTATCCTTCCTACAACAAGATTAGATAAATATATGGTTTTGTTGTATATCACATGCTGATATGACCCAGATAAATCACTAAAAATTAAACCTATAGTGTTGAATTTGGACTGACTAATCCTAGACAAATACTATTTCTTTAATAATGAACCCAAGCCCAACATGCATTGTATTGTAAGGGAAGTGACAGTTCTGCCAAAACCCGACATAACTTGCAAGACGCAGGCTCATGTGAGATTACTGTGTACTGTGCTGACTAAGAAAGGACAGAATTAGGTTATTGTGATGCTACCATATATATTAGGCCATTTCCAAGATAAGATGCATATGTAGTTCTGCCTCTGTGCATCCGTTCCAGAGTCAAGTGCTCTCCGAGTCTTGCTTGTGTCTTGGGGACAAAGTAGGCAGATTCCTTTCTCTATACAACACATAGAATGTTAAAAATTCTTGTACTGAATATTATCATGTATTTCTCACAAAGCTACTCAGCTTAATACATTTGAAGGAGAAAGCTGTCTTGCATTATTTCTAAGGGACTGGATTTCTTCTAGTTGCACAATATTATTTTTTATTTATTCCCATGCTGATGTTCAAACTTTATGACTGGATAGTCTAAAATGTTATTAGACGGTAAAAATAGCTTCCAATCTATTGCCTGGTCAGCTAGATTTTTATTGTTTAAAACAGCTTAACCTTTCCCTACCATTTTATGGTGTATATAGAGCTCATTTCAAACCCTTTCATTCTTTGACTGAAAGATGTATTTAGTAGATAGATTTCAAAAGTATTGTGATTGAAAATCTGCATCCTATGGAGATATTTGCAGTAGTCTATTCTTGGCTTAATGCTAGTTGTTCTTTAGCAATGATCTGGAAGAAAATGCAAAATCTCCGATGGTAAATACTGCAGATGACATAAAAATTAGTGGAGTGGTAAATAATGATGGACCAGATCATTTCTATATTCTGGATTTGCATCATTCTGTAAGGTGAGCTCATCTGAACAATATGCATTTTAGTACAGTCAAATACAAAGTCATATGCCTGGGAACAAAGAATTCCAATCACACATACAGAATAGCAGAAAAGTACCCTTGAAATACAGTGATGAAGATTTAGAGCTTGTGATAAGTAGTGTCTGAATATGAGTTCCCTGTACAATATAATGGCTAAGAGAAAAACATTAGCTTTGAATGGGTAAGCAGTGAATGTCAAGCAGGAGGGAGATGAGTTCATGGTATGACTGAGATAATTGCTAGCATTCTTTGTCCAGATCTTGTTTTCACCCATTAAGAAAAATCTGAAAAACAGAAAAGGTTCAGAGAAGAACAAAAGAATGATTCTGAACCTGGAAAAAAAAAATCCAATGATGTGTGACTTAAGAAAATTAATCTACCTAATTTATCTAAGAGTAGGTAAATAGGTGAATTGACACCAGTCTTCAATATCTACATAAAATAGCTGTTTTAAGATTGAAAAGAAATAGGAATACATCACTAAAAAAGGATAACAGTATCGAGTGGATGGAAGCTGGAGCTAAACAAATGTGGACTTAAAATAAACCACGCAGTCTTTTAAAGCTGAGGGTAATTGATTACCAGAACAATTTATCCAGGATCAGAATGTATTTTCACCCTCTGATTATCTTTTTTAAAAATGTGCTATTGTTTAAACAGAAGTTAATTTAAAATAGATTATTGTAACGATCCCTTTGGTTTTACAATCCATTAAGGCAACATTACAAATCTCCAAATATGACCCAGAATGCAGATTTTTGTTTGAAGAAGAAAATGTTTACAAAATGAGAGACCTATAGGAATATGTGCTTCATTCATTATAAACCTCCAAGAGAAGTGTTTAAAAGAAACGGTGATAGCTAGTGATAGCTGCAACCCAAATATTATGCATCAGAATCTAAAAGGGAAACCAGAATAGCAGTGACATAACTTTCTGTTAACCGTCTAAGACGTCCCAAAATCCCGAAGGAAAATAACTGGGAAGGTACCGCACTAAGAAGTGAATGCTGTAATAGCATAATTATTGGCATATTGCTTATGATACATCTTGTTTATTGCCCCTTTTAACTTGCCCCTGACTTTCTCTTTTACCACTGAAACGTAGCCAAGACTGTGACATAAAGCTATAGCCATTAGATGAAAGAGTTCTGATGAGACATTATTTGAAATATTGATATCGCTGCTCTATATTTCTGTGGCTTGTCGTGTGAAAGAAATGAAGAAAAATATTAGTGAGGCACTAGCAAATGTTTGACTTTCTAGTAATGCTCTGTACTAAGTCATGTGAAAACTGCTCCCATTGCTGGAGACACACAAGGTAAAAGATATTAGTATGGTAATGACACCAGAAAGGGTCAAAGGATGAAGACATAATGAGAACAGTTGTGTCAGAAGGATGAATAGGTGTGGTCATTAATTTCAGTTGAAGAGGCAAAAATGTAGATTCTGGCAAGATTTAGAGGACAAGTAGAGGCTGAATATGATGCAATAGCTATAGGACAGACAAGAGTAGAACACATTTGGGCAAGGCAAGAGAGAAGAGAAACACTCACCCTGCAGGTAGCATTTATTCTTTTTTACAGGGTAACACCTCATTCTGCTACAGGGTGAGCTCAGGGACAGAAAAGGAAAGAGAGCTGCCAAAAGGCAGACTGCTTTTGTCTACAAGGTGTAGCTTTTCAAAAACTGCTCACCTCGGTCGATTCAGGGTAGCATCTGTTTCAGAAGAAATGGTGGTAAATGCAGTGACTGAACCACTTGTGAAAGAAAGTGCTTAAGTACAGAAACTTGGGTGAGATAAATTTCCTGGACTCAAGAACAGGAGCAGCAACAAGGGGGAGTTTATCATTTCATACCTTTCCTCTTGCTTTAGAGCCATTATTAACACTGCTAGGTAAGAAGAATGTATAGAAAGGAGGGGCAGGGATCCCATCAGGGTACCATCACAACAACCCTGAAATCCTACTGAGTGCATATGTTGGTTTTATAGCATTGTTATGCATGATACTCGCCTAATCATTTTTCTGGCTGAATACATACAGGAATGTAGTAATCCTAGAAATGCAGTGAAGATGAGAGGATATGTGTATATATATATATAAAAATGGCAAGGTCTTGAGCACTGATGTAACAGAAAGAATTATCAAAAAATCTTTGACATTCTGATAAAAGACACCCAAAAGCAAAGAGCTCAGGTTTTTTTAGTTTAAGCTCACACATTTCAATTAACGTTCAAATAACTCTTTCCTTCTAGGATGAACAGAAATGAGTTATTGATATACCAGGGAGGAAAAAAAACCTAAACTACTGTTTTTACCAACTGATACTAGGAAACTATCTCTTTTCAATATCTCATTAAATGCTTTCTCTTTTTCTATTTGTCAGGGCCTCAGTTCAGCAAAACATTTAAATGTCTGAGGTAACTTATTCTGTTCAACGAAACACACAGTTTCAAACTTACCCATATGTCCCATTGACATTAAGCACATACTTAAAGTTAAGTACACAATTAAAGGCTTAGCTGAGCTGGAGACTAAGCTCTTTATAAAAGAAGTTGGTTGCAAAGAGAAAATGAGCAGGGGTTCATTTCTACTTAGTTGCACTTTACAGCTAGATCTGTGTTTAAAGATTATGGTGCCTAGAAAGAAATAGTTAATCCTAATTCCTCTTGCAGCAGTCTCGAGACAGAGCCAGCTGCAAAGGAAGACTGATTGGAAAATTAGGATTTTAGGACTAGCACATCAAGGACCATCAATTCTAGTCACCCAAATACTGTAGACAACCATGTTGCTTGACCCTTGTTAGCTCTTCTTTGGGCCCAGCGACCAGGTAGATTGGGAACTGAGGAACTATGACCAGCTGCCTGCCCAGTTACCTGGGCCAAAACCAAGACTTTGGTGGCATTTTATAGACACTGGTATTTCTGGGAAAGATGTCACAGTAGTGTATAATCAGCAAGATACACCAATGTAACATACGTCCCTTTAGACTGTGAAGTCTCTAACTAACTTCCATCTTGTGCTGTGCTCTCAGAGTTCTTCTTTAGATTTAGATGTGGTGCACACACATCACCATGTTTAGATAGTAAAGTAAATAATTTAGAACATTAAATTGTTGTTGCAGTTCCTGAAAAGTGTTTGGAAGAGATGGTAATTTCCCTTTTTGAACTGTCAGGCACTTTTCTCCTTAATTCCTTAAACTACAGATTGATATCTAAGTGTGCGTACGTGTTATCTCTAGACCTCATGCCATTCTTCTACCCATTTATGATTAATGTTATTAATTTTTGTCACATATCGTCATTTTTCATATCAACTACAGGTTTCATATCACCTACAAGTCCTTTCTTGTAATAAATAACATTACATATGTATGCTTATCTAATTTGATAAACAAAGGATTCCAAGAGAAACTCTATGCCACAACTGGATTCAGATAAATAGTCTTTTCAGCACTGCTGTGAGTATAAGTGACATTTTTGAACCAAAACTTAATAGAGAGCAACTGGAATAGCTGACTCCAGATTTTTTTGCGGAGATAAAATGAAACTTCAGTCTTCAGACAGTCCTATCATTGATTTTAGTGTTTTATCTCCCATGAAAACATCCCCCTCAAAAATCATTTAGCTGTGGATTTAGCAAAAACAGAAAGCAGATTTTGTCTGTTTCCAAGCTACTCCATTAATACAGTTATCTGACTTTATTAGGGCATACAGATGCTAGCTGGAGAACAAACCCACTTCTAAGCTTACTTAACCCATTTCTTACCTTGACAGGAAGAAATGTATTTAGTATGTATCCTTGGCTAGTCTCACAGAAAGAGCTGGGTGCTGGGAACAAAACAGATGGTGGGAAAATAAAAAAAAAAAAAAAAACAAAAACAAATGGAATAAACAGTGGCATGAGGTGTCCACCAACCCGTAGCTCAAAATTCTGGATTCTCAGCAGCTTTGTGTGTGTCATTGTAGCCTGGCTGCTGACCACACAGTAGTTTTTCCCTTCCTCCTGCCATCCACCCTCCTTACCTATCACGTTTACTTGAGCATAAGCGCCATTGCAAGCTTCATAGAATTTTCTCATGGGTTGCCAGTGTTCATCGAGTCCTGGGACAGGCCAGTGTGCATGGCCTCTGGGTGGTCCCATGCCTAATGCATGGGAACGCCTACAGCTGGGAAGGAGGAGCCAGGACAGGAAGACTGGTAGCTCTCTCTGTTGTGCTTTTTCCCCTGCTAATGCAGACTTACTCCTATGGCCAGAAACCCTGTCCTCACTGGGGCCAGCGTCAGGTTCCTCTGAAGTGCTGTGTGTGTCCTGGCACGCAGGTCTGGCTGGCCTGTGTGTCAGCACCCAGCTACTGCTGTGTCAGCCCACTTGGCCCGCGTGCTGTACGCTGTGTGCCTCCTCGTAGGTTAATACAGCGCTGATAACCCCCGGGCCGTGCAGACGCTGGTGGCAAGGCCATGGAGCAAAGGCTGTCACTCTCTGGGGAGCCCAACAGAGTGCTCTGCTTGGCAGGGGTGCAGCAGCATGTCACCTAGTCATGCAGTCTAATCCCTGCACATACTCAAAAAGTACTGCTTGTGAAACTGCTGTCTAGGAGCACACCTTATCTTTAGACTGAAAACACTGTGGATAGGGACCGCGACCATGTGAAGCTTGCACCTCAGACTGATCCTGTGGGTACCTCCCATTCTTGGATGCCCCTCCAGCCATGCAGTCAGTCTCTCAGAGCAGTGCTGCTGCACTGCAGGCTGTAAGCTGCCAGTGTGCCTGATCTAGCACGGTGGAATCATCCTACTGAAAATGAGCAGAGTATGTGTCCTGTTTGTGCCATGGAATATGTGAAGATGCATACTACTAATGGCATGTGCTTTGACTGTGTAGGTCTTATTAATCAGCCTTGTTAGATACACGGTGGTGTATATCAGGCATGAAAGCCTTACAGTATGGAACATGCAGATTTCATATACAGGTACATTGGCCAGGTCTTCTCCTTCCCTACCAGGGGCGTACAGGTTCAGTACTTGCCAAAAACCTTGGAGTACTGTTGAACGAGAGTGTGGGAAACCAGAGATCTGAACTGTGCAAACAGGAGCGCTACAACAGGACCATGTGGACAGTGCCAGGTAGCTTCTGTGCTGCTGCATGGGCTTGTAGGTCCGTTCCTGAATCACTCTGCTGCAGGAGCAGACCTTCAACATGCAGAATTTGCAGGCACCTAGTTTCAGGAATGGGAAGAGATTGAAGCAGTGGAATGAATGTATAGATGCTCAGTAAGATAACAAGGGAACAGGATAAAAGCTCCTCTCTAGTTCCAGCTGAACACAGGAGGGAAGGAGGGAGGAAACAGAATTTGCTTATGAATGCATAGTAAAGCCTGAAGCGAGTTTACTGGATGAAGGAGTAGAGAATCTATTTGCATTAGCTTAGCTGTGTGTGGTTATGTTTGTTTAGTAATTGGGCAACTAAAACCTTTGGGAAGTCTTTCCCTAAGAGCAAGTTAAATGAAAGGCAGCATTTGTAGAACGAATATGTGCAGAGATGTGAAGAGGGGGAGGAGGAGGAGGAGGGGAGACGTTGAGTTTGTCAGCGTTCTGTGGAGTGAGGTGGGAAACTGCTGCTCTGTTTAAATGTCTGATCCCACTATGGAAATTCTTCAATGCTGTTAAAAAAACATAGTTGGCACTGAATCTAATTGTCTAGTTACTAAAGAGGAGAAAATGGCGACTCTATTGGAAACAATGGTAATAAGGTGATAGCTCTCCATCCTGCCGCAGGCTTTTCTTTGGTAGGGTCCTGATCCTCAGAGTTGCCGAGTACTAAGGCGATTTATACAGTGGGAGTCCATATGGAAACTGATTGGACAAGGTCAGATTTTCCACGGTGACCACTGCTATCATGACCAACTGGGTGCTGCCGCCGTGTATCACTCAGTATGACCCACTATGTACATCTCTCCATTCTCCCGGAGCTGCCCCACAGCCAGTTGGTAGAGCTGGCATATTTGCCTGTTTGCTAAAGGTAAAATGTTGCAGACGAAAACAATTGCTTCCGTTTTGATGAAAAATTTATTGTACATCCTGTGCTAATTGTAACAGAGCCCTTGTGCTGCCTCTCTGCACATGCATCTCTTGCAAACCACTGCTTACTGCAACGCTCTTCACAGTGCCTGGCAGCTGGTGCTGTGAACAAAGAGGCTTATTGAGCACTTCTTGATGCTGGGCACTGCTCTGGTGGCTGGAGCTGAGAGAACCACAAGATGTTTCAGTGTTTGTTGATCACCCCCACTGCGCCTGACACTCTGTCCTGAGCTTGAACTGCAGCTTCCAGAGCTACAGTTCAGCTACCCTGTATAAAGCAGTAGGACAGCTACTGCTTGTAGCTTTGAACTGTTACAGCACCATGGGCTCAAGGTAGCCTCTGAAAATCACCCGTGGATGATCCCCATGTCCCCATGGAGAGATAGATATCCATATTTCTTGTCTCTCTCCTGTACCTGCAGAGTGTAAGGGTGGCGAGCAGTGAGCTGGGAGCACAGCTCCCCCTCCCCTCTTTGCAGAGCACAGACTGCTTCTGGCTTGCCCATGCCATTTTGTTTCACTTTGGTTTGTTTTCCCCTCGTCTAACCCCTTACAAAAAATTACTGAGGAGCTCTAAATCCTAGGGGCAAGCCATCCGGCTCAGTGCTTTGTTGCAGCCTGTGTTTGCCTAGTGCAGCAGAGCCTGTGTGCAGCCCGAGCTGCGTACAGTACGAGACAGATCTCAGAGCTGTACAATGCTGAGATCGTCCCGAGTATGTGAAAATAACCATCAGGCACCGAAGATCTCTGACAGTCAGTACACAACACCAAAACTGGTAGAGAGAGAACGCATATAAAAGTAAGTCATACGTAAAATTTAATATGGGGTGCTCTTTTTTTTTTTTTTTTTAAGATAGATATGCAGTTTCCATGGACACCCGTTTTTATCTTATAGTATGTTTCCTTTTATTAAATATGCATAACGAGGCTTGCTCAGGATGTGAAGTCTGGTGTTCGATTTTCTTTACATTGTCACTAGGGAATTCTAATAGGCAACCAGATTTCTGAAGACATTTAGGACAGTTTTACCTTTCTGCAAAGATGGCTTAACCCTTAGGAAGCCAGCCAGATATAGGGAAAGGACAAAGAATAGAGGGAAGGCAAACTCTGGTATGCAATGTGAAAAGCCCATCTACCCTTACCGTGGTCCATTTTTCCCATTGGATTGGTCTTCTCTTTCAGCAGGCTTTCCCACCACTTAGTCCTTCTCTTGTTTTGCCTTTTTCCATAGGCTTCATTGCAGCAAGTAGTTATTACTGATAAAATCTGATTGCCATGGGACTTGAGAACTTGTGGCTGCATGGGGAGCAGGTACGTGAGGCAAGAAAGACCAGTGCTTGAGGGGGGAGGAATTGGGAGTGGTGGTTTTTTATTATTATTAATTTATTTTGGAGGCATCTTGGCTTAGAAAAGGAACCTTTCAAAAAAGCAAAGGCCCCATCTGCTTTTTAAGATAGCCTGGGAGGTGCAGTGGTGTCCTACTTCACAAAGCCTAAGCTGTGAGTTACACTGAACTTAATACAGTGCATAACCAAAGAGGAAAAAGTAGGTGTGTGGTGAGGTGGTGGTGTCTTTTTTGTTTAAATTTTAGTGCAGAATTATTTCATTTAGCTTGCTGATGAGGAGGAATTATAGGTGGCAGTTTTCCTTCTGTTTTCCAGTTAGCACCAAAGTTCAATGTTCTGATTATCTTCAGCTTAAGGCACAGGACTCTTAAATGATCAGGCTTTCACTTAGCGTATACCACAGATGAGTGGTTATGAATAGCTATCTTGCCCATGTGGAAACTTAGGTTTGGCCTCGAAGAGGGGGAAAAAGAAAAGGCTAGCTAAGAGATCTTGATTCACGTGATGGTATTTCTCATGCTTCTGTAAAGTCACAGAAGATGCAGAAAAAATGGTCATGTTGTTCTCTTCTTTTCTTTCTGGGTTGTTTTTGTTTTGGTTTGGTTTTAAATTCAGATCCTCCCATAAATTAATTTCTTTTTTGATGTTGAGGAAAAAGAACTGGTGCCAAATTCAGCAAGATTATTAAAAGATATTGATCCCACGTTGTTCTGTGTTCAGGTCCCCACCTGGTCATCTAGTTCAAATTCATACTGCTTTTTACATTATAGCAGCCTTCTGGAATCAGTGAACGTGTATTTCTCTGTCAGGTCTAATGGTGAGAACATTGTCAGTGTCTCACTAATGTGCCATTTAGAAGAGAGAAGGCAAAAAAATCAGAATTATTCTATCAACTTCACTTTACTCTTCCCATTAAAAAGGAAAAGTGTAGAGCAGGTTCCACACAAATGTCATCACTTATATCTGCTTATACTGCAAAGTCTTCTACGTGAAAGCTCTCATGAAGTTTTTATCCATTAGCCCCTTCTTTATCAGGCCCATTTTATATTATCTTGCACACTGTGCTGAGCAGCAAACCATGAAAGCCAAGAGGCAGAGCAAAGGGCAGGTGGCACAGAGGCTGATGCGGAAGGACGTGACTCATTTGGCATTTCATCCTGAGCAGATTACTACATTTAATTTAGACATTGGAATCTGACGTCTTCTGACACTTCTCATGGCAGGAAGGAGGAGAGGAGGATAGGGGGAGAAAATGTACAAAGTTCTGAGATGCAGCAGGGCAAAAAAGATTTGTTGCCATTCTTTTGTATCGTTACACGGGCAAATACAAAGTAATTGCTTTCTAGCACAGGTGTAGAGTCTCTTGGCTGTGACTGGGAGGCAGGTTACCCAGAGTTCAGTGCATGTCCTTTCTGGCAGGGGAGATCAGGCCTAAAAATGCATCTATAGCGATTGCATGACTGTCTTCATGCAAGGCATGGACAAAGCAGCGGAGTTATATGAGGCCCTGGTGGCCTCGGTTCCTTCTCTCCTATACAGCAAGTACAGGACCCTGGCACAAGCCTGTGATCTGGCCAGGTGTACGGCCACATGCTGTAACGTCCTGTTATTAACCAGTGTTGGTTTTGTAGCCTGATTGTGAGTCAAGTAGTTCTTCAATAAGGCAGAAATGGATTCTGTGTGGTGAAACCTTGAATTGCTTATCCCAGTGCTACTGATGAGAGTGTGAAAAGGACTTAGAGAGATACATTTTTATCCCCTTTATCTGTGACGAGGTAAATGCACAGACCTGTCGCTTACCTGCCTCGGGGAGCTCGCTTGTGCATCCTCCTTTCACCATCACCATCCTGCTGTCTTGTGGACAGCAGGGAATTGGAATTAGCAATTAACATTGTTTACAAAAGCACCTTCAGAAGAGATGTTTTAGCTGAAGGCTCTCCAGCAATACTGATTTCCCATGGGGCTGGCTGCCCAGCAGGGCTGGTGATAACCTGCTGCCAAAGTACCAGGCAATGCTTCGATCATCACAGCTCGCTGCAGTACGTTCACTTTGCACTTGGTGTGGACACAGTCTTGAGTTACTCTTCACACCAATCTTCTTTGGCATGGGAGGGTAGTAGTGAGCTGCATTGCTTAAGGCTTGCAGACATAAGAATATATGTCATTTTCATGACAAACTGGAATCTGTATCAATGCCCCTACTCTAAGAAGGTGGTCTGTGGTCTACAGCTGCCAGTGCTGTGTGTGATTAGTTAGCCCTAATGCTGAGCTCTGCAGATTAATGTCTTACTCTTCTCCCATTATACCCCTTCTCCAGGAGGCAGTCTATCTCTTGCATCAGTAATGACCAGCTGCAGAGCCTCGGGGTTTTGTCTAGCTACTTGTAACTGATCTAGCACTTATTTTTTTCCAAACTCTGCCCTTTCCTTGATTGGTAAATTCCCCAATGTCTTTAATCAAGCTGTGTTGAGCCTAGCAGCTCTGGAAAGTTTTCTTTTGTTATAATAAAAGGTGAGTTTGTTCCCCAGGCAGGTTCTGCCAATTCAATTTCAACTATTGCACCTCTGCCTTTAAAAAGGGGGCCTCCGATCTCACAACCATAGGCGATACAGTATCCTGGGTGAACTCCTGCGACCTGCCCTTTCCCCTTCAAAGGAAAAAGGGATCCTTCCCTCCACTTCACTGAGGTTGATGCTTTGCCCAGTGCGTTCTTCATTCAGAGCTTCAGGCTAATGGACACAAAGGGTTTAGTTGTGTGGCTGATATTCATATCTCAGATGGCCACTTGGGCTCTCCAGAACTGTCCTTAATTAAAATTCTGACAATGATAGTGTTCGAAACTGCAAAAGTTAGGCATCCCTGAGATCTCACTGCCTGTCTCAGTTCTAAGCCTCTCTCTGGTTTAGGCATTTGATCAAAACTGGGAGAAATGCTTCAAGTAAACAAGCTCCTTGGAAAATTGTACCTAAAAGGGGAGAGCAAACCTGCTTATGATGTTGGTAAACACAGGTGAGTAGATTGGGTTAGGGGACTTTTTTATTAGTGTCCTTTATAATTATTTCATGATCCTGAGACTTTAACTTCACAGCAGCTTCTAATATCTACAAGCAGACTTGCTGGTTATGGAACTGGAGGACAGGTGAGGGAAATCCCAGATAACTCACGAAGACTGCTCCTGAGTATGCCTGCAACTTGCCCTAGTGTTCCCTCTAGGGCATGTTGTTTCTTCTGTCAAGGTGGTTTTAAAAAGCATTCTCAGATTGTATATTGGGGGTTTGGGGTTTTTTAAGCTTCCAGCTATCAGTAAAGCCATAAAATCCAAAGGTAAGGCTAATTTATCAGGAATACTTCCAAAATTTAGACACTGGAAGTGTGAAAATTGCTATTAAAAGCATCTAGCCTTGTATAAATAGAAGTGCAGTGAAAAGTCAAGATGAGTGCAATGTAGGGCTGTTTCAGGCAGGAGAAATCAAAATTAAAATATTGAACCACATGGTGTGAGAAATCATCAAAATTTATAAAATGCGGTAATTTATTTAGTTCTGTGGAATATAAACCAAAATCTGTCATTCTCTAAACACTGATTACAGAAAGCAGGTGATGGCTAATTAACAAAGCTAGGAGGGATTTAGATATCATCCTCCTCTCATTCAGTAGGTCATTGATGAGAAATAGTCACCACAAGATGAAGACCCAGATTTAGCTTCTTCCCCTGCCTGATGGACATAGAAACCACCTCCCAGGAGAAGCAGCTGCTGCATGCCATGCGCTGAACCCATCCTACTTGTATGAAACACTTCAGCACTCGGAGGAAGAGTGAGAAAGGAAGGGAGAGTTGTGTGAACCTGTGTAATGGCTAGGATTTTCAGCTGGGATGCAGAACTGCCTCACAGGTCTCGCTCCCATTAACATTTGTTTGAATGATGTCGGAGGAGCAACTGCCTCATACCCCAGGAGACATGTATGAGCCCTTAAAGCAAGGCCACGCCAGGATGGGCTGGCTCAGCTCCTGTGGGCATTTCCCTCAGGCGTCACCCCAGTTCCAGATATGCAATTCAAGCAAGAGACCTCAAGTTTCTAGTTGCTCCCCATCCTCTTAACACCTTGCTAGATGCTAAAGCAGGGAAATGGGAACAGCTGCAACAGTCCTTGGCTGAAAAGACAACATGCAAACCCTGGCAGGGTGGGACATGGCATATTGCTTTCTGCTGAGAGGGAGCAGACCTCAGTAAAAATTAATTGAGTGGGTCTGCATTAAGCTGTTGGGTAAAAGGTAATAAAACCATGAACCATCTCTTCTGAAAGTCCTGGCTTTATATTTTTTTCTCAGATGAAACTATTAGGAAATTTGACCTGAATTCAGAAAATAGTTTCTGGACGGCAGAAAACGTATTTTTGGTGACTTTATTATTGACTAAAAAAAATATGTTTACCCAGCACCACAGCAATATAAATAGCTTTTATCTCCATTACAAACAGGCTTACTTTATCTATCAGTGATGTACTTTAAATCTCATGCTTCCATTACAAACAGGTTTGTTTTACTGGTGACTTATTTTAAATCTTGTAGTAGAGTTCTGCCAGCCCTAATTTTCTTTATGGCCAGATGCAGATCAAAGAAAAATAGGTGCCATATACTCCACATTCACAATCAGGAAAATAGGGAGCTTGGCAAGTTTTCCTTCTCCCTTCAGATTTTGTCTGTACAGAGCAGAGGGATAGGGAGGTGTTGGGGCAATTCCTGAGGTTTTCCAGTCATGGAGGAGGGAGAATTAGGAGCAACTGGTTCAGTTTGGGAGCCCTGCAATATAGTGCATGAGACAGGGAGGAGCTCACACCTCAGCCACCATGCGGAGCTCCAACAGCTTTAATGCTCCCTCTGAATGGACCACCAATTATACACATGTCATTAGATATAGGACTTGGTATGTCTGCATAAATAAACCTCCCAGGCCCAGATCAGGAAATTATTGCACTTGCTTAAGTGCAAGCAACAAAGCTCAGTGTGGTGATGAAGCTGCACACTTAGCATTGAAGACATGAATGTATGGAGTCAATTATAAAAGGAAAGCTCTGTGGTGCACAAATAATTGGTACAACCACAGTGGCTCTTCCGTGTGGAATATATCCTCAGTGTATTGCTGCAACCTTCCTACACAACCAAAGAAAAGTAACTGATCAGAAAAAATAAACACATCTTACAAACTAAGTGTGAATGGAACAAAGGTGGGGAGTTGGGAGGTAGCAGTAGGGTACATACTAATTAATATTTTGAAAGCCCCAACTATGAATTTCTGTACTTTGAGATATTTGAGGTTCTTTTAAGTACATCCAGGACTCAGAATCCTCGCAGTCATTAATGGCTGTGGTGATCATTAGTGTTGGGCACCCAGTGAGTGTCAGAAACAATAAAGACATAGTTTATATTCAGAAGTATTTACAATCTGAATTGAAATAGGGCACAGTGAGTGGAAATTATAAGAAAACAAAATACAAGAAAAGGGTAGTTAAGTCAGAGTTTTGGTAATGCTCCAACACTTGAATGAGACTGTTTTAAGTGTGCAGGTTGCCCTGACAGTGCTGTCCCCCCCGCTCTCCATCCCTTCTCCTCAATGCAGATTTGCCACAGGTAGTACCCAGGTTTCTCCTCACAAAATTTCAAGGGTATGAAAATCAGGAAAAGTCACATAAACCATAATGACTTCTTGCCCTCAAATCTTTGAATTAGCTAACCTAATTTAATCACTGAGGCCACAGTCATTTCAGGGTATACACAGCTTGTCAGAAAGCAAGTTGCTTCAAAAGCTGTTGTGGGGTTGATGGGCATCAGTACCTCTCCCGGCAGCTCGGCGAGTCCAGCGCACTCTTTATCCTTTGATGTGCGCCTTGAGTGCCTGATTCCCCTCCCCTTGGCCACCAAGGTAAGAGAGCTGCAGATAAGCAGGTTCTTGAGGGTGTTCCATCTGAAATCCTCCTGGTGGGAATGCCCAGCACACAGCACCAGAGCTGGCCATGAGGGCACTCCAGGTCCTCTAGGGAGCCGCTATACTGGGTGTGCCCCCTCTGCAGAGCTACCTACTGACTGGAGAGGAGGAGGATGATATTGCCTCCCCAGAACTGAAGGTTCCCCCAGTGGGGTCCATGTTTGGGATGGAGGATTTCACTACCTAGGTGAGATTTTGGGGAGGTCTTGGTGCTAAGCAGAACAGTGCTTAATTACAGCTATACCCACAGAGTGTAACTACCACATCCCGTGCTTCAGCTGTTATGTGTCTCGTTAACAGGCTAAGTTTAAAACTGCTTAAAACCAAAAAAGGCTCACGTTAGTGCCTACTTCAAGTAGTAGAGGAACACAAGAAATATGTAAACAGTGTTCAGTATGCAGTGCTAAACTCAATTTAAATAGGTTTCTGTGTTTAAATGCTAGGCAGCCTTTTCCATGACCATTTAGAATTGAAGTGGGGCTAGCATAATACAGGCAAGAAATTAAGTCAATGTCAAAAAGGATTCAAATGACTTTTCAAAGGAACTCTAGCTGCACACAGTCACTTGCACAGTGGATGACCCATCTGGCAAGTCATTAGAAGGCTGGAGAAAAAGGAAAATGGGCACTGAATAGCAAGATGGTATATGTTTTTTAGACATAGTGAATTACTGGTCCATTATCTGATAGGGTTTTCCTCTCTCTCTCCCTCCTTGTTTTTAGGTTTTATAATTTTGTCCACTGTTGTAGTCTTGAGGGCATTTTGTGGAGTCTCTGGGATTCCTCTCGTTGCCTCTCCTTCTTTCATGTAGTGGTGGGAGAGGGAAGTTTTGTCCTGTTCCAGGCCAGAAGGAGGTATTGGAGCTTGAGTGGCTGCAGTGACAATTCCCAAGTAATATCTTATCCACCTCTTTAGTGAAGGACTGTGACCATGGAGGAGCCCCCAAACTAGGTCCTACCACAGGGCAGGCTGTGGGGCTCTGGCAAGCTCTCCTGGTTCACAGGTAGCCCAGCGGGATTTGGCCCGCTTTGTGTCTTCCTCTGGTGCTACTGCTAAATAAGAATCACCCTTCCATGAGCTGCCCTGTTACTGGGAATGTAAGAAGAGGTTATCGACAAAAGTCTTAATTCCCTGCACAGCATGGAAGTAACACTCGATATCTAGTTGCCAAGGAACAAGGTTCCTCCTAAGGAATAATGAACAATGGAGAAGCCAAAAATACTATTAGAAACTATTTGGCAATATACCATGTTTTTACTTTCTCTCAAGCCTTCCTTCATCTTATGATTGCCTTGCTAAAGGTGTAGAGAACAGGATAAAATGATAGAATGGGCAAGGGGTTTAGGTCATTTGTTTCCTGCTCTACGTCACTCTTTTGCAGAGAGGACATTCCTGCCAGGGGACGTGCACATCTTTTTTGAAGTTCTGTGTCAATCTTCTAAAGAAGTTATCTGTTGATCATGCTCAGGTTTATCTAGGGCGTATATCTATCTCAGCAGAGAGAAAAATAATTTCTTTTTTAGATCTGCCAGTCAGAGCAAGCGGCTGTCCTTACAGTGAGGAAAAATGATAGGATCCTTATCCATATCCTCTGTGACAACTTATCCCCAAGGAAGGGATGAATCTCACTTGTAAGTCGATCTGCAGGAGAAATAGTGTTATGCAGCAGTAGAAAGAATCACCTTCTAAAACCAAAGAAAATTTATCCCTGATTTATACTCTGCCTTGTTGCTGGGAGAATTTTACACCATCCCCAGAAAACCTTCAACCCTTTTTTGTCTGCATAACTGTTCAAATTTAAAGAAATGGAGTACAGTTTCTCAAAGAGAGAGGTCTCATGAGCTGCATGAGACTACAGACTGCAAGGAGACACCTTCCATCTTTGAGGCCCAGCCATGGGCTTCAGGCTTCCCAATCTTATCAAGGTGTTTAGGGCAATATAGTGTCTTTAAAAAGTAAATCAGACCTTGAAGTAAGATCACAAAGCCTGCCACATCAAGTGGCAGAACGCAGGAGTAAAGGAACAGTGGCTATAGACTTCGGTGAAGACATGGGAAGGAAAAAGATAAAATAAATGATGATCAGGTCATCATACTTACAGTTTTATGAACTGTACAAGCTCAATAGAGTTTAACAGAGTGGAAAAGCCATACCTTTGAAGCTGCGGTTGGAATGCATATTGCCTTATGGGGTTAATTGAGGAAGGCCCAGTATACTGTAAAATCTTAATAGTGACATTTAAATGGGTAAAATATATATCCATTGCTATGTTGACAGAATCAAACAATTAAGAAGTAGCTTGTGGCTGTACTCGTATAGTATCTTATCCAGCTTTAATGTGTTTCCTTTATCCTCCCCATGTGCTGGTGCTGTCAAGCTATTCCTCTCCCACTTTCCTTGTTCTTTTTGTAACTGTAGACGCCACTTTTCTCTCCTTCCCCTTTCTCTACTCTCAGCACTGTGTCCTGCTCCCCCCGCATTTTGCTGTAGACTACACAGGGTGCTATGTTTCAGAGCCTTAGCTACAAGAGAGTAGAAAGACAAGCAGCAGCACCTCCTCATAAAGCTCTGGAAAGCCCTTTGCCAAAGCTGTTGGAATGTCATATTCATCATTGTTGGCTTTGAAAGTCTACAGCAATTTGAGACAGAGCTATTGATGCAAAACCTTTATTACAGAAGGAAGCTTTAAACTTGAGAAAATACAGGAACAAGCATGGCTATAATATTTTTAGGAGGAGGGAGGAGGTTTATGTTGCTTTTCTCAACTGACTCTTCGGTTCTGACTTTTTTTCTCCAAATTAATGCTTCCCTAGGACATGCCTGTGAAGCTATAGTTCTTGAGGCTCACTAGCTATGTAGTCATATTTAGATTTTTGAAAACAAGTAACACATCCTTAAGGGCTTTTAAGTATACTAGTGATAATGATAACTGAAACACTGAGGGATCTTTCCTTTCTTGGGTAAAATACTTCTGCAGGACAGTGCCACAGCCTTGGCTGTATTCCATCAGTCTCATCTTCCCTGGCTCACTGTCATGGCTTGCTAGTCCGGAACAAAGCTCTCAGACTTGTTGCAAGAAATTAACTCTTTTTCTCTCCAAGATTTTTTATGACCACAGTCAGAACTATTAGCATCAACCGAAGCCGAGTTAAAGGAACATGTGGCAGATCTACGCACTGGGCTCCCTTTGTGACTCTTTGATCCTGTGCAGCTGTAGAACAATTCAGCACAGCAACACCTGCTGTAAAACAGCTCAGTGACTGTGCTAATTGCTAAACTGAGGAAAAACAGCAATAAGTAACATGAGGGTGACCACACTGTTTCCGCCTTCAATCACTCAACAGATCAAACACCAAGCTCTGCTGCTGAGATGCAGTGAGAAGGAACAGGAGACTTGGCACTGGCGCTTGTACTTAGAGCCTGATTCTTATCTAATGTGCCCAGGGGAAGAAGTGAGGGATAACTTTAGGCATTATGGGTGTTTGAGGGCCATCTTTTCTGTTCTTCCATCAGTGCAGAATCGGTACATATTTCTGATGAATGGATTTGGGGGCTTGAAGGAAGCAACTGTCTGCAAAACCCTAAATGCACATCAGCCAGCCCCAGGTTTCTGATGAAGGAGTTTCAGTGAGGAGCTACGAAAACATTTTTTCACAAATCGCACAAAACTTCTGGCCAGGGGAGTTTCCTGGGTGACAGGTTTGGTTGGGCCTACTGTAAGAAGTCTTTAGGCAAACAAAGAGACCTGAAAAGATTTCAGCCTGCCCTAAATGGACTGGCAGGTGCTGAACTGAACTACATTGAAAAATGTAGTAGGCTATCCATCATGGTTGTGGATACTTATTATTCAAAATACAGGGTATTTTTCATTATGAAATTAAGGTAGGTTTGAACTGCAGGAGCAGGGTATTAGATTACAACTTCTTTTCCATTGCAATAGGTGTTAATGTAGTTGCTATTTGCAGGCTGCAGGCAGCCTTTTGTCAACTACAGTCATTGCAGGTGTTTTCACTGTAAAGATCTGGGAAATACAACAAGATGGAGATTAATTTGCAGGTCTTACCTAAAATAGCCCAGTCCATGTATTTTAAGCATTCCTTCCAATGTAAGACAGTGATAAATTAGAAATCCCTGCCCTGGTAAAGCTTGTTAGTAAATCTGATACGCAGTTAGCTGACAACCCTGATGCATGGAGTTTCAAACCTGCTCTTTGGAAACCCTGCCTTCTGCCCACCTCCCACCCCATTGTTAGAAAGTATATCCATCAAATTTTTACATGGGATAGCTCAGATTAGTGTCTGGATGATAGCAGCAACATTTTCTGCATTAGCAACTCTCTACAGATAATGTCCTGAGGATTGAGAGAGGGAGATTAAGTCTGAATAAATATCCCATGATATTCATATTTAATCATTGTACTTAGAGACTGTCTAATTAGTCGAAGCAACAAGTGTTACTGACATACACGTTTCATAAAAATATATACCAAACTGAAGCAATAAGCCTTGTCCTTTTAAATTCACCTCGAGCCTGTAAGTGGCTCCCAGACAGAACAAACTCTGACCTTAGAAATGGAAACTGATGTCTGTAATGAAAGAGCCATGTTACCCAGGAATGACAAACAGCAGCTCTGGACATATCTACATGGCTGGGGGAAGGGGGAAGGAAAAATTGTCCTTTAAGTAGCTTGGTCTGGCAAACAGTGTATCTTTGCAACCCTATTAGCTTCTGAGTTTGGGACAGATTAAAGCTGTTAAGCCCATGCACCCAAGTACACGTGTTTTAACATCACCACTTTAGAGTCTTTTTTTCCCCTTTCATAAATGCCAATAGGATGGGAGGAAAGGGGGAGACAGCAGGGGCAGAAGGGACGGTTTGGGGGAGACTGCAATGTTTCTTTTTCTCTGGTTCTAGAACTACAATACTTGGCAAAAGGCTAGAAAGTGACATTTGGGGGAAGAAGGAAGGAAACGGTAAAAAAAGGCAGAGAGAGGGACAGAGAAGGTGGTTAGAAATTGCTAGAAGAGACAGAGCAGATATATTACTGACATGCTGTAAGTAGAGTGCACCATAACCAGTTCGGCTGAGGTGAGCGGGCATGTGCTTTCACAATGAAATTTGGTTCCTCCATCACATGAAATATTCTCTGGTTGCTGCCCCATCATTTAACAGCATGGCATTCTGCTTAGGACAGAGCAAGCTGTTCTGTACCTTTAGAGACAGTGAGTACGTGTAGCTATGTCTCAAATGTTTCCACTGTAGCATATAATAGAAAGCCTCTCCACTGTAAGCATTAGCAATGCAATTTCATAACTATCTGTTCAGACAGTGCACAGGAGCTTGAAAAACAACTTGAGACACTTTATTCCCTTCGGGAAATGCCATCCGAGAATATGTTAATCTGACAAATACGCGAAAGGCTGTCCCCTATTGGTGAACCATGAAGAATACCACCTTCGTTTTTCTTGTATGCATGTGAGATGTGCTCCTCCCTGCTGAGAGTGGAACAATCCTTACCCGCTCATCAAACCAGACAGCTGAAAAGTACAGAGACATTGTGCTGCCTCTTTTGCCTTGCAACGTGAATTTGATATTATCTGTACCACCTTTGACAACGCACTTGAAATTAATCAGAGGAGAAATGTCTTATTTGATTATATTTAACCATGAACATTGATCAGTTGCATGCAATTTTAACTTCAGAGCTGCATGTCCAAAGTCTTTTCTAAAAAGGGCAAAACGTTACCCAGAGATACATGGGAGCGTGTATTATCTGAGTCTCTGAAAAGACATACTCAGGGGAAATGAGGGTACATCTGGGAAATTAAGAATCATTTACTATTAAACTCTCTGTGAGAGATGGACAGTATCAAAACAAAGATCCTCAAATTATCAGTTGTTTGCCCATTCCATGTTTTCATTGCAGCTGTCTTAACTGGCCTTACTTTAAGATTCTTGCATTAATTTCGGGCAGACTGCAGACTCAGTCAAGTCTCTGAAGAGACCGTAGCCAGACCTACTGTTCCTCAGCATTTCAAGCAGCACTGGAAGCATCTGACTTCCCTGCCTGTAGTCTGAAAAAAACCCAACCACCGTGGAAGCTACATAGTCCTCTAGTCTTTTTTCAGGCTTCCTTTCTGCTACAAGAGACTTGCTGTGGCCTCAGATACAGTATCATTTTGGCATCCTTAGGGCAGATCAGTTAGAGGATCTGTCAGGCAGGCTCAGACAGACTCAGGTGCACTAAGACCTCTACACCTACACAGTATGCACTTTGAAGGCTTTACTTTGGATGTAGTCTATCTGGTCCCCTAGACTGGACTTCCCCACTGGGAATGTTGTTAAAAGACCTCCCAAGGCCCTGTTGCTGGTGCAGACCATTGCATCCCCATTAATGGTTGGCACATGTTTGTTACACACCTGGCCTGGAGCTTCAGGCTTAGCTGCCTCCAAAAGCTACGTAGATGGCGTACACCACAACTGCTCTACAGACTGAACCAGCACAGAGCTGCACTGCTCTGCTGACCAAAGCAATCGTCTTCATGAGTGCTTTGTAGGATGGAAGTGGAAAATTTTCCACTGTTACTGCTTGTATCTTCAATAGGTAGAGATCATCGCTTGCCAGTCCTGGTCCTTCTCCCCCTGTTTCTTGGAGTATGGTAGATCTCCCACATTTGGTCTATCTCATAATGCTCAGATAGGCCAGCACTTTTCACTGCTGAAAATAATGAAACATAGGGTGAAAAAAGGAAGAAAGGCAGAGAAGAGATTTTTATTGTGCAGGACAGTGGGTTGAAGGTCAAAATATGACCGCTCCAGTCTCTCGCCTAGAGCTTGTGACAACTTACCGTTCCTCGGCTGCACAGGATCCGTGACCCCAAACAGCGCACATGCTCAGGCAAGCTCCTCTTCTCCTGAGAGAGAGCTAGGATTGCCATATGTCCCCCGCCTTTCTCAAAGAGAAGAGACCTCAGCTTAGTGAGGCCACTTTACGGGCCCTGGCAGGTTTTTCTTGACCATCTTTCAGATTCATCATTCCTTCGCAAAGGGCAATAGCTTTTCCTGCCTCTCGCCCCCTAACCTTTCTGCTCTCCAGACACCCTGAGGGTCTGGGATGGCATTTCCTGGAGGGAGTAAAGTGTCTCAAGCTGTTTTTCAATAGCTTTTTTTGGAACCTGAGGAGGAATTAATATTTCAAAAAAAAGTGACTGGGTGGGTGGAGGGGGGAAGCTGAATACAAAATCCACTTGTTGATTGGGATTCTGGGGTGGGAGCAAAGGCAGAAAGCTTTACAGGGAGTGTTTTCAAGCTCTTAAGAGCATGTTTTTCAAAGTGCTGTTCTTAAGCGTAAAGCTGTTAATAAGAGCACAGTAGGGTAATATAAATGACACAAAAAGCACTCCTTTATTGCAAAGCTGAATGGTTTGTGGTTTAGTAGACTTTTGTGATAAAAGAGACAAAGGAATGAAAGTTTTTCCTTCTCAAAAACTACCATGCCTAGTAACATCTTTTGCTAATAAAAAGAACTCAGCCTCCACCCCCTCCTGACATATGTTCTTAACCAATTAAAGTCCTCCTGAGGGTCTGGAGGCCTATTGACAACTTGTTCCATGTCACTAAGCTTGGTTTGCTGCCCTGCTACAGAAAAAAGCAGTGCAGTGCCTCTTAAATGGTGTTCGTGTTAATAAGCGGCAGAGGAGATGGAGTTTTGCAAGCTGCCAGCCTCCTACCTGGGATCTTCATTCAATCATTTATCTTTCTCTTTGTTTTCCTTTCCATCTTGTTCTTTGTCAGCAGCAGGGCTTACATACCAACAGGAAGAGATTCGGTTTTCTTTTGTGTCGTAGGAAATCAATTGCTGCTGGTGCTGCTGCTGCTGCTGTTGTTGGGTTTTGCCTTTTCGTTTCTTGCCAATTTGCCCTGGGCAGGTTGGAGGTGAGAGGCTCTGAAGTGTGTGCATTTGCCAAGAAGGTGCACAAGAAAGAGGTTGCTGTCTGTGAGCACATGGAGAGGAGAAAGAACCTGTGGGAAAGAGTAACTGGTGTCCCTTAATGTGAAACCAGTCTGTAAAATCTTTATGGAAAGGTGGAAATCCTTTTCTGTGCTGACTACTAGCGGCCCAATTCTAGTCCAAATAATGAAACCCTCTTACCGTAGACCTGTGGGTAAGCTGTGCAAGCAGCATTAATGCCAATATCATTCCAGCTGCAGCCCACCAGCTGGTGCAGCTATTTGTAAATCCAAGTACACTGTTGAAAGCGAGGCAGTGTCTTCCATTAGCAGTTCAGTCACCTTCTCATCCAAGTGTACGGAATCCAAATAAAACTGACTTCACTCCCTTTTCAACAGGAGCATTAAGAGCAGAGGGTGTCACAAGTTCAAAACATTGAATTGAGGTTCTCTGGCTGTATCTTCCTCAATTGTTCACTTGGTGGCAAAATCTAAGGATGAAACCATGCAGCTCTAAAGGAGGAGAATGTATGACCGTAATGCCTACAAAAGGGCTTTGTAGTCATTTTCTATCTCTTTTACAGACTGTGTGGAAGGCTTGGGTGGTATCTGGCACGGTTTCTGTGAGCCACTGAGGTATGTAACTCCCGCTGAATTTAAGGGAAAGGCCTTATTAACTTTTTTAGGAGCTCTGCCATGTTTTATTGTTAATATAAAAAAAGAAATGATAACACTTCCAGGGCTTTTTCCCTTTGTTTTTTTATATTGCCTGTTTAGATCTGCATGTTCCTTGCTGAATGAGCTTTTTCCAACCACATACAAAGCTCAGCACAAGGAGGTCCCATCTTTTAGCACAATAGTTTTAGGTATAGCTCTACTGTATGGATAGAATGTCCTAAGCAGTTGGTAGTCCTTGAGTTCCCAGGTTCTACCACAGCACCCACAGCAGCATACCTTCCCTCTCTGCCCAGCCACTGCATCCATTCCTGATCACACATCTGGTACAACAACCCTGGGTAGATCACCAATGGCTCTGTAAGACTGCACACGTGAAGGAAGGAGCTGTACCCTACTGCATGACTCCAGGGCAACTCTGCAGCATGGCAGAAAATGCCTAATATAATGTTACTTTGGTCTTTCTTTCATTTCTCTGACTAAAAGCAAACCTTTGTCTCTGCCACTGAATGCATTTGTTATCATTAGTCCGTTGCCTAGTGCATATACAGCTGTTTTTAGCCTCCATTTAAAATGCAGTGAATTTAAATACTGACGTGTAAAGTGCAGCAGGATAAAGATGCACTCGAGCAAACATACGTTTAGTCATTTATTTTTCTACCAGCAGTTTTAGAGAGCTGTGGGGTTTTTTTTAATCTAATCTGTTCAGGCAGTGGTCTCAAGAGTAAAACCTTCAGCCTCGGCTTGGTGTTGATGCTTGGTCAAGTCTTAAAGCTTCATGGTTTTTTGACAGTGCACTGAGTCTGAAGCTTTGATGTCTAAGGCTGCTGCCTGCACAGAGTAAATCATATTTTAAAGTTTATCAGTACAAAGAGTGTGCCTTTCCTGAAGACGTACACCCATGCATCTACACACAGCATCTTTTCACTTCTTTTAGCTACCTGCAAATTTCTTTAGGATTAAGTGATTCTTTCACTTACTGTTCCCACACAGACATTGCCATCTTTAATTGAAAGCTCGCAGCACTTGTGGACTAAGGTAATACATACTTGTGCTTAGCAGTGCCAGTTGAGGGCTGTAAGAGAAACAAAAATGTTTTTCTCACTCCACTACTATAGCCACTGTAGCTGGTCCATGCTGGCTACATATCCCCATGTCAAAGCTGTGGCTGAGACTGGTGGGACTAAAGCGAAGGCCAGATCTGTGCAGCAGCAGCTCCTTACTCCAGTGACAGTGCTGGCTCGTTCTGCCCTTGTGTTGTGAAATAATTTAAGTTTCTCCCACATAAACCTGTAGCTGTCGCAGAGGTGACTGACGGTGACTTTTGGTGCATGAATATAAACAAGACCAGCCTCCTCAGGCCTCTGGGAAGCCTGTTTCATGGGTCAGCACAATTGCTGTGTGTCAAACACACTCCTGTGGCTGCAGCCTTGCTGTTCCCCTTTTGGCTGGGTCTGGGGAAATGTATGTGCCACCACCCCTGAAGCACAGAGTGCCACCAGTTGTGAAAGTCCAAGTCTGCCTTTACACAAGCTAATGGAGCACATCAGGGCATAGGATTAGTGGGATTAGCGGCATCAATGTCTGAACTGTAGCTGCTCAAAGCTTTCTCCAGTTTACAGATGACTGCTGGCAGGAAAGAGCCACGGCTCCCTGTGTGAGGAGCAAGACACTGACTAAGCAGCCACTTTTCTGTTACAATCATTTTCTCTTTTCCCAAACATGCTTTATATAAGAAGCAGATAGTACAGTTTCAACATGCACATGTGCCTTTGTGCCAGATGTAAACTTTTCAAGTAACTACTCAAACCAGTGATGCTTGTGTTTTGCACTTGCCTTTGTAGGTTTCCCGGTTTCCAGCCACACCAAGTGAGAGCACAGTAGAGCACAAAGATATTGTGCAGGCCAAAATGAGTGCCGAATTTCTTTACACAAAGTTGTAAGTGAAAAAGCAGCATCCAACACAATTTAGCGGACCTGGCACTGAGGGCTAAATATGTTGTTACTCAGTTCAGCTTCTTCTGAGGAGACACTGGAGAGGGAGAGTGGCTGTGGAGGAAGGCTGGAAGTGGGAGTTTCTGATGAGCATATGGTTCAAGACATAGCCACCCCTTGCCCAAGGGCCCTTAGAAACACGAGGGTGGGACTCTGAAGAGCTGAGAGAGCAGAACTTTGTTCCCAGCACAAGCGAAAAATCTCTTAGTGTAGTAAAAAATTAGACCTAATCCAACATTACCTGCAGTTATGAAGGATAATGCACAAAATCTGCTGTTCCAGGTGTTAATTGCAGTGTGGCATTTCAGGAAGACCTAAAGAATGTAATTCCTGTCAGTGGGACTCCTAAATCCCATCAGTGCTCTAAAAAATCTTCACTGGCTTCCTCAACCATTAGTTACCATTGCCAATGTCTTCTGAGGTCTTTTTCACCTACTGAGGAATGTCTTGAAGTTCTCAGGGCAAAAATAAAGCAGAGGGGTTTTCTTGTGTTATCTTTAACAAAACTCTTCCTTTATCAGTCATTCCTTTAAAAGCTGGGATACTCTCCCTTCAGCACCTATCTGCAGTTGTTACCTAGAGGAAAAAGCCAAGTATTCCAGCTTTTTCATTCTCTCTTCAGAGTAGCTGCACAGAACTAAGATGAGAAGTATATTGAAATACATTAGTAGCACAGAAAGCCTCCACCTACTCTATCATCTCGGCGTTTTTCCTCCAGCTTCTATTTATCTTCTTCCTACAGGTTCCCTGAATGAAGAAAATTCCTCAAGAATTCATGATTCAGGCTGTGGGGGCAGGCGGTAACTAGGGACAAGGAAAGAAAGGGCAGGTAAAACATAATTAATTGTCTGTACACATCTTTCCTTCAGCCATCTATATAACTCTTTCCTACGGAAGTGTAAATGCCTTGGTATAAAGGTCAAGATATTAGCGCGCTAGGCATGATTCAGACAATCTTTGTTCAATTCCTGCTATTGAAGCTTTGTATGACCTGAGGTAGGTCCTTCATTTCTCGCTGCCTTAGATCTCTATCTGTAAAATGAGGATAAGCATGTTTCTTCTCCTTTTTTCTAGCCTATTTGGACTGTCAGCTCTGTAAGCCTTGGTGTTAGGTGCGGGTGCAAGCACCCACAGCCATGGCTCTCAAAGTATGATAGGAATGCAAATATGTAAGACTGAACCTGATGTTAAAAAACTGAAATTAGAAGAAATAGCAGAGTTTATCTGGCCTTAGTGTTACTGATTTTTTGATTATTTGTACTTTTTGTATTGATTGTATTCTTTGTGTCTTTTGTGTTGGTTAACAATCCATGCTTTTAGAACAGTAAACAAGGTATGAGCCCTTCTGTAAAGAGCAGGGTTTTCATGATAATCTTAAGCCACCTTCAGACCACCGAACCCAGTAAAAAAACTCCCAGGTGGCAGATTTCTTTGTAACTACAGCTTTGGGCTGTAAGGACTTTCTTTAGAAGTGTCTTGCTGGCCAGTGTTTACAACAAGTCGCTGGACTACAGAGATGACAGGCTGATCTGGCATTGAATTCCCTGTTGCCCTCAAAGGCACTATAAGAGAGTGTAGCAGAAAACAGTATGCTATTTAAATTCACAGTGGTAACTGCAATAAAAGGTTTAAATGTCCCCATGAACCAGCTTCCTAATATCTTAATATCCCATCAATACTACTTCACTAACACCCCTGCTGTAACGGAGAGGAGCAGTCAGGGGCGGACAGGTTCCAGCAGCAAAGCTGGCAGGAGATGTGTTTTCCCCCTGGCCAAGTTCCCACCTACCTTCTTGCAGTTCATCACCCCTCAGCTGTGTTGATACAACAGTATATCATTAACAGTTATTTTTCAGGCTGTTCATTTCAGGACTCCGGGTTACGGCTCAGCCACACACGCAATGAGGATGGCACAAGTGTGGTGTACCGGGCAGGGGTCGGGGGGTCCGTGCGGAGCATGCAGCCAGGGAGCGGGCGCTTCTGAAGGCTGGGCTGGCTGCGGGACCAGGGCGCAGTGCAATGAGCCAGGTCTCGCTGCGTGCAGCCTGATGTCCTCCTGTTAGCTGTGTGTCAAGGAGTGTACGGACTTTTCTAAACTGGGTGCCTAACGAGCTCCTAAGGCCACTCATGGCATAGCGCTCCTCGGGAGAATAGCTGCGCTAATTCAGATGTTCATCTCACGGTATCTAGGGGTTGGCAGTATTGCTAAGAAACATAAGACATCAGGAAATGTGACACACTGTGACAAAGAATGGGGGACACTGAACAGAGACCCTGAGAAACCATAAACAGGGGAGTCAAATCAAATAGGAAGAATTACATAAGATGACTTTTCATGATTTTTTCTTTTTTCCTTTTATTCTTTTTTAGAGGGTGAATGGGGCCGGTGGTTCACTTTCCAGCTTGTAACCTATAAATTTAACAGTGAACTTACTAAAACATTGTTGAACCTCATTACGCCTGACTTACCAAAACTGACTTCAATTTGCATGCTTGTGCAGAAGCTCATGCTAGGTAGAATCACAACATTTATGGTCTCCAGATGGTAGCTGTTTTGATAGATGAAGGTCACATCTTTTTAGATCTCTTTGTTCTGTATCCGTAGGCAAATTGGTTGAGATTTGGGGCTGCTTTGAATCAGAATGAATGGCTGAATGATGGAAACTCAGCTTCCATGTGGGACAAGTGGGTAACGACTGAGAGCTAATAAGGATACACCTATTGATCAACAGATTGGACAATGTCAGCGAGCACTTTTTTAATCAGAAAGAAGCCATACCTGGGGATACGTGCTATGAAAATTACTGGCAGGGGAAGGAAGTAATTTCACAAGGAGAATATTGCTAAATTTAATCTTTCCAACAGAAATTCTGGAGATAAACCCATTAACAACCTTCTGCTTCTCTTTGCATTATTTTTCTTTCGTAGTTGCAAAGTTTAAGAAAGCATTTCATCTCTTACGAATTATATAGAGTGTTATGCCTATTTGTCTACTTATTTCCATTAGCAAGGGTAGAAAGAATTTTTTGTCAGTTGTCGTATCACTAATCCTGGGCTTCTAGGCTTGATTTGACTATTGTGAATAGAGTCACTTCCAAAATCTATTTGAAAATTATTGTATACATGCTTTTCTTGTGCAGAAAAATTGGTCAGCTTTCTGGCAAATGGTGTGCTTAACACCCAGCTGCACTCTCACATGTGGAGCACACAGTCTTAAAATGACCGAATCAAAGCCCAGGAGAAAGTACAGGCTGAAGAGAGCAGAATGAGGCTAGATTCTCAGAAGGGAGTAATGATAAGAGGTGCCTAGAAGAAGATCTGGCTTTCAGCTAGCTTTGAATGTCTAACCTCTGAAGATCAGAAGCATTTAGATGTCTCAAACCTGAGCCAAAATGATCTTCACTCTGGAGTTTCCTCACTGATTCTTCTCCTCTCTTTGGGCTGATGACTTCATTTGTCCCACAGGTCCTTTACCAATGCATTTCCATATCATGCCTGTACTCCTTTCATCTTGCCTCATTTCCTGAGAGAGCTAAACTACTTGGAATTCTTTTCTTTTTCCAAATTGAGAGTTCAAAGGATGGATTTTTAATTAACTATTCCTGATAAGTGGTTTCATTAAATGAACAGAAGGGAAATTGTTCTAATAACCTTCTGTGTTGCAGAGAAGTGGGCTAGTGAATCCAAGATCTTATGAATAAAAGGGCAGCCTCCCACAGTATTGAGAACTTCCCAGAACTATAGTATGTTGGTTTCTGCAAAATGATGTGGATATTTTGGGCATGCTGCTGCACCTCTGCTTTGTTGAGATCAAGATGAGCTGCACTGCTAAAGACAGTGCCCTTCCTTGTTCACAGTGGGGATTCTGCCAGCGTGGTCGCAATGGTTCACTAGAACTAGGACACTTTCTCCACAAAGAAAGGTCATACACATAGAGCCAAAACCTTAGTGCATCTCAAGCCTCTGGGTTCATTAAGAGAATATTTTTACAAGAAAATGCAGTATTTCCATGCACTATAACTATTTTGGGGTACTGTACTAGAGCATCCAGTACAGTTCCTTCCAAGATAATGGGAGTATTGCCGCTATACACTGATCTGAACTGCGCCAATAAACACCATGGGGCTTCCTAAAGCTGTGATGGCATCAGCCATACTCTTGAAAAAAGGCATGCAGACTTGTGAAGGTTTTCAAATGATTATTAAGATAGATAGGGTCAGATTTAGTCTACTGTATTTAGAGGGTAAGACTAGCATACGAGAGTCTGTG
Organism: Falco punctatus; assembly: GCF_963210335.1. NCBI lineage: Eukaryota > Metazoa > Chordata > Aves > Falconiformes > Falconidae > Falco > Falco punctatus. Next base: position 36,291,664 of record NC_137589.1, read on the forward strand.
ATGTATAAAGCTTAGGAGTCAGAGTAGTGCCTACTCACTACTGGTCACTGCGTCAGACTCCAGACTGCCTGCAAACTTCCCTGAGAAACCAAAAAAGGGCTACTAATAATGGATTTTTGTGTTAACCTTTTATATTGTCCTTTTCAAAATTCTGTTCTGTAAAACGAGTTATATGCTACCAGATAATTTTCCTAAAGTGGTTACACTACGCACCAACGATAGTTATGCTCTTTGTCTGGACCATCATTTCAGAATATGCCTTAACTGCATCTTCTACAGGCTATAGCCACTCAGGGAATCTTTCAGAGACACAATTCACCGCAGACAAGCCATCTCTTATGTGTAATCATTCAAAAGGAAACAAAACAAATTGAGAATGAAGGCGTCAGTTGTCTGAATGTATCCAAATTCCTCCTCCTGGGAGAAGGCAGAAAGATGGTGGCCGTAATCTTGCTGCTGCTTGTACAACACTTAGAACACTGATTAACACTTGTACACATATTGTCCACAGTTTCAATGGAAATTCTTTGTGGTTTCTGTGGATATTGTACCCCTCAGGTGAGGAATTCACTGAGGGCGAGCAGCTACAAGGAAACAACAACTAGCTCAACGGCATTGCTGCCGCAGACAGCTTCAGCCCAGGAACGCAACGCGGCCGGGCACAGCTTTGGCTGCAGCTCTGTGGTTTGTACTCTGCTGAAGGGCATAGTGTGAATTTGAACTTCGTCAGGCCAAGAAGGGCCTAGACTCGGTTTCCAACATTTTGCAGAGGCCTTTAAGAAACAGAAATTAGCGCTGGGAGGCAGCACCAGCACAGCAGGGGCTCCAGCAGTGTTTTCCATTGAGAACCTGGGCAGAGTTGAGGTGCCTTTCCATGTAGCCCTGGGGTGTGATAGCAGTTCAGGTGGGAGACAGGCACCTTTCTGCTCCACCCAAGGAGCCACCCAGCGTGCAGAAGTGCTCAATGAGCTCTGGAGTCCAGCACGAAGGTGCTGGATGAGTTAAGTGATGTTCGGGAGCAAACACGGTACATCACGGTCCAAAAGGATGGCTCCTACCTTCAATTTAATCCCTATTTAGACTGTTTGAACCTTTGTGTCCTCATCCATAAAATGAATTTAACAGCATTTTCCTGCCTTTCCAGGCAGCTGGGTAAGCACACAAAAGTAGGTGCCTTAGTACTAATGAGCTCTTATGAATAATGTAAATGAGTACTGTCTAGATTAAAAAGCTACGGGGGCTTTTCTTTATTTTGCTGAAAATAACTGAATCACTAAGGTCAATTTTGTGGGGGTATCCCAGAGGAAATATTTATATTTTCTGGAGGAAAGAGTGGGGCCAGAGCCCATCAAATGTAGAGGTATGTGCATAAATATGCATAGGGCAGTCTGACATTTTCACCCTGGTGAACCCATTTGTTTTCGTTATGTTTTGCTTTATTTTATTTATATTTTATTTTAATTTATTTTATATTATATTGTATTTTATTTAAGTTTTTCCACAGCACAAAGATTCAAGTAGAGGCAGCCGCACTACAAGAAAGCAGATGCCTCAGATCACTGTCTTTGGGCTCTGGACCCCAAAAGTGATGGAACAATTCCAAGTCCTTTCCATCCTCCCTTTTTCAAAAAAACAGAGGGTCAAATGAGAGAGGAAAAAAAATAATCCCTCTTTCATAGACAAATTATTTAACCCAAATTCACCAATTATTATGATATGTGCTTATAGACTTTGACTAGTGTGAAACATGGCCACTTCTACTCTCTAACAGATTATTTGCATTCTACAGAAGAAAGGACAAACACGAGTGTGAACTGCGTATGTAAGAGCAGGCTGTGCCTGCCTGCCCAGAGGTGCAGAGGAGCCATCCTTCTCACGCCTGCTTTGCCTTTGCCCTTTACTCCTGTGTGTATCTCTTTCTATACTTGTGCCCATTACTAATGGTTGATGCGGTAAAATGTTAATTTGTGGCAGGATCAGGAAGCAGTAACTCCAAGCAAGAGAGGAATATCATGGTATAAAATTACTTGAACTTTAGATTGCTTCTTGGGGCTTGAATCCAATGGACTTTATTGCTTATAATTTGAAACTGAACAAAACCACTTTTCCTGGTTTTCTTTCCCAGGTATTTGAGGTACGATCTCTTGAAGCATCCTTTATCACAAAACCAGCTGCAGAGAAGAAGCGTGAGATGTACAAGGCTTTCTGAGATTCCCTTGCAGCGACACCAATCGTGTGATTACAGTAAGTATGTTTATGTCTGTGCTTAGTACCAATTTCCAAGGTGAAGACTATGATTTTATTGTGTATTATTTATAAAGTTCCTGCTAGGCCTAATGCTTGCTTCATGAGAAATCACTGCTGAATATTTGAACTGGTCTCATTCCACTTAACAACCCACTTTATCAGCATAATGTCCACAAGAAATCTGAACCCAATTCATACTCGCATAAATTTTAACTGTTCCATTACTTTATCAGAAGATTGGCCTTCCTGGTTGATAAATACCTTCCTAATACCTGTACTGAGTGTGCCACTTGACAAGAGGGTCAGGGTTTCTTGCATGCAGATGAATGTTATTTCACCACCGGCATTTTACTCTGGAATCTTTGAACTGTTCTCAGTTTTTCAAGTCAGCAATTGGATCATATTTATTTAGGTCTGGATGTGCAAATGTATTGATTTGTATCCTGTTATTGTTTTGTGCCTTGTATTTATGTGCTCTAATGGACTGAAAGTGTTTCAAAACTGAAGGGGATTAAAATATAGACCTTTTTCTCTGAGCAAGTGTAGGGGATATTATCAACCTGAAATCTGTTTCAAAGTGTGAATTTACAGCATATATATATATATACTGTTATTTTAAACCTAGAGATACTCTGCCATCCAGTAATTGAATACAAAGCCATGAAAAGAGTAGACAGAAACTAGCATAGAGAGAGGAAACAATGAAGTTGGCAATACGAACCCTTGTCAAATGTGAGGAATGAGCTCTGAAACAAGTTCTGACTTTGCCTTAGCATCACTTGCTTGGTCGAACAATCTCACCCCCTAGCCAGACACAACCATATGGCTGGTGACAACTTTCCATTAAAGGCCTGTCTTGTTTATCACCTCCTTTTACATATGGATAAAAAGCAGTCCTGTGATCTGCCTGTTGCCTCTGAGAGGTGTTTGTGCTCCAACTTTAAAAGACTTGTGTGCCTAGACTCACCCTCATCACTAGCGGTTGAAGTTTCCAAGCCCAGTTTTAGTGCTTTGAACCCTTGTTCAGCCACTGCAAACCCTGAAAACTGGATCGAGCCTGTGTTTTCAGCAGCTCCTAGGTACTGAGGATGGGGTTTGGAGAAACTTAAGAGCTCAGCTCCTGGCAGTGGTGAAAATGTCATTGCGCAGTTGACTCAAGGCTCACATGTTGCTGCACCTGCTTTGGCTGCCCACTTACCCAAGGGCATTTCCAGAGCATGGCTACACAAATACCAGTGTTGTGTCATGAGCCTCAACTATCGAGCAAAGAACCTACCATGTTGTAGCGGCACCAGTCACACTTTACTAAGGAGTCCCGGCTCCCTTAATGAGCGAGGGAAAGGTGCTAATGATCCAATCCCCTGTTCATTCTTGAGCTTGCTTAATCTGGATACAACAAATTTGATTATAGGGCTTACCACGTGTTTTAAGTTAACTGGATGTCCTCATACGCATGGCTGGGCTTTCCTAGTAATTCTGTACAGTGCATGTATCCAAGGCTACATTCAGTGGCTCCTTGCAAATCCCCACAAAGCAATTACTAGCCTTTCTACATATTCAGGAATTGTCAGTTTCAGATGCAATTAAAGTAAAATTGCTTTCAGTAGATACTTGGCTATGATGACTTTTGCTGGTCATAATTCTCCCTACACTTTGTTGTTTCTTCAGATAAAAATTATATTTCTCTTGTGCCCTGAAATCTGAAGCTCATTTTTGACCCAAAGTATCCTCAGAGAGTTATAAAACTTAGATGATATAGCTGCACATTACCTAGAAATGAACATTGTGAGAATCAGGCCAGGAAGATGAAGACAAGAGGTATGAATTAATGTTTTAATAATCTTCCTCAGATTAGTACAAGTCATACAGGCAGGGATCCCAGTAACTGCTGATGAGCAATGCAGCTCCTCCACTATGGACTGATATTACTTTATAATTCTCCAAGGAGCTGACACTCTAGTGTCTGCAAGGGCAGATTGTCACTCAGCTACCAAGAAAGTTGTGACCCTGTCCCAGCAGTATGGTGCAATTGTGTACTTTGGACAAAGCTGCTACTTACAGTGCCACAGCTTTTGCTGAAGACACAGAGAGCCAATTAGTTTATTTTTACTTCTATTTAATCCTAGGTTATGCAAGACATTCTTTTCTACCAGTCCAGGGTATCTGCCATTTTTATAATGGAAAGTGAAGACCTGTTTAATTCCTGATCAACTAACACTATATTTGAAGTACAGCTGTGAATGATGCCACTTGGTTCTACAGCCACATGGTAAAATGCTTGTTGGATCAGCATCTTTGACTGAACCCTCATGGTGTTATCCTTCTCTGGTACAGAAGCCAACCAGTAGGAGACGTTTTGCAGACCTGCGCAGCGCCAGCCTTCCCACACATACACATATGCTGTCAGTCAAGATCTGCTATGATTGCTCCATGGTTGAAATAACCAGAGGAATAGTGTCTTGTTTTTCCATTTTAGAATACAAAGAATTTTCAAAGACAGTGTAAAGTGGCATCCCCCAACACTACAGAAATAGATACTAGAGAAATGGATTTACCCATTATAGACTAAGAGGCTGTCCTCTGGCACTGTGCAAGGTATAAGACTTCCCTGAATTGTTCTTTGCACACAGCTTTTCTCTAGGAAAAACACCTTGTCTGGTTTTAAAGATTTTGTTCAATGATGGAGAACACGGTACAAATCTTGTTTATTTGTTCCTATGTTTACTTACCTTCTCTGCTAAAAATGTGACACTGCTATTCTGAACTGGTCTAGATTTAACATCCAGCCCACCAGCCTTGTTAAAGCTTTGACTATGGGATGGAAAACTTCCCATTTATCTTCTAATTTCTAATCCTTGTTAGGTACTTGCAGTCAGTGTTCAAGACAACACACAGTAGTTTTGTGATGAGATTGCACTGTTAGAGATGTACTATTAGCCATGCTTTTCACAGACTCTCAGCATTATTCTTTTGGCTCTTAGAACCATTTTCAATTTTCAGCACCAGTTTGATGAGACTTACTGAAAAATGACAGTACTGACCCAGACGGCTTCCCACCTGGGGCTTTCAAAACAGGCAACACAACTCCCATTCCATGCATGTTCCTGTCAATATTGTGAAAAACACTGAAAAGGATTTAATCTTACATACTTAAGCACCTGACTGCTGTTGCAACGTCACAGTACTAGCATCCAATGAAGCCGGTCTGCCCCAGTTGACTCTATTCCTCCACTTGGGTGGTCCAGAAAATTTGGCTTCAGAACGTTTAGGAGTACATTTGCAGTGGTTGTAGCAGATACAGCCTTCTCAGAAAATTTCACTGATGTCAGTAAACCAGAAAATTGGGAACAGGGGGCAGTTAGTACAGGAACCATTATCACTGCAACCTCCTTTGGTCTCTTTGATATATGCTCTTGATATGTTCCGTTGTTCAAAGCTACCTTCCAGCTCATCAGCCATTGTTAATCCAGCTCCTGGTTGATGAGTGTTTAAAAAAGCCAGTTAACCAATAAAAACCTCAGCCAAGCTCTAAACAAGCATCTGGCACTGGTTGTTTAGATGTGTCTGTGAGTAATGGCAAGCTGCAGGAAAGCCAAGCCAGTATTCAGACATTACTTTTTGGCAATGCGATTTGCTGTGTTATTTCTCTTCTGTATTAGCAGAAAGAGTCTGGCTTTTGTTTTTTAACCTTGTTGTTTCAATGCCAGAACAGTAGAAATATAACAGAAGTTAAAACAATAGCTCTTAAAAAATGTGATATTTTCTTTCATCTCCTGTTTACTAAGCAGCCTTGGTAGTGCCATTTCATATAAAGAACTGCAAAAGTCACAAGGTCCAGAAATGCAATAATTCCAGCAATGACCGAAAAAAAAAAAAAAAAGAAAAAAAAAAAAAAGACCTGCTTTGTCTTTTTATTGACTATAAATGTGGTTGAAAAGGCCATTCCACATCCTCAGCTGTAACTAGTTAATTATTTTCTGTTGTTTTTTGTAGATGTTTCTAGCCAACATTAAGCAAAAGGTACATTGTGGAACAAACCATCCATACAGTATATGCCATAATTACTGTTTAGCAATTTCACACTAGCAAAAATTTATTAAAACTTCATGACTCATTAATAGTAAGTGATCATAATCGCTTAATAGAAAAGGAAACTGAGCTAATGATAGAAGTGCTGATTAATGATTCTGACCTTAAGACACGAAGCCAAGTGAAATTAATGTCACTGCGTGCTGAAAGTTATTGTCAAGTATAGATAGTTTGCAATCAGAAGATACCCCCCCCCCCCATCTACCAAAATTTTGTAATTTTTCAGCAGGGAAACATTGCTTTGCTATACTGAGTGGCATTTTTAAAGATCTCACTGCTACATTTCAAATAAGCACAAGATTGACTCATTTGTTATAAAAATCGGTTAAAAGAAAAAAGTTTATGTAAACATGCATATATATGCTCACTTCAGGAGGAAATGTCACAGCAATACTCAATGTGCTAGCAACCAAGGGGCATTATATGTAGCTATTTATCTCTTTTTTTTTGTCAACAGGATTTCTTTTATGAGCTCAGGTTAAATATTATTCAAGGGAATAACACGGTACAGCTCACCAGTCAGTTGCCTAATCACATATCAGATACTTGGGCACCACTGACCTGACAGGATGACTGTTTCTACAGCCAGCTGTGTGCCTGGAAAGCATCTTCCTTAGCTTCGCATCTGGCTGCTTCTGATGCCCACTGGGGCTGTAGCAAGTGGTGGCATTTGCGGCACAGCAGGCATCGGACTGCACCGAAAGGTCTTGTGCCCAACCACAGGTCAGAATAATGTGGCAAGGTAACATCAGTGTAGACCCCAACGTGCAAGGGTGAAAATGTCTGAGGTAACATGGGTAACAGGTTGTAAGTGGAAAAGGCTCATGCTTCAGCAGTACATTTTTATTATTTTTTTTTTTCCACACGTGCTTCTTTCTTCTTATGAAATGAGACGTTACTTTAAAACAGTCACTGGGACATGCTAGTTTTTAAATATACCACAGCTTCATGTGCTACATTTTAAGGAGAATTAAGGTTTTGGAGCCCCTAACAAATTGGTCTGATCCCATCCCACTGCAGAGATTGAATGGAGATGGCTCAGCCTTTCACCCAAGAAAGCAAACTTCTTTCTCTGTGCCAGCTCAGGTTGCTAGCTCTCCCAAACTCAGTTTGAATAATCTTCCTTAGATTATTAAATGTTTAACTCCCATGACGAGCCGAGAGGGAGGGACAGTTTTTCTGCAGGTATGAGCAGAATCCTGGCTATGTGTTCGTGAGCTTTAATTTCATTTGACATCAGTCAAAGTCACAGAGTGAAGGACAGTCCCTTTCTAATAACGTCACTCAATATTTAGCCTACCTACATTTGTATTAATAATAAATCCCTCAGGCAGTGAGTTATGTGCAGCCATTGATCTGCTCAAAACAGCACTGTGGTATTGACAAATACTGTTTTGGAAACAAATACAAGCTAAAACTGTATTTATAGCCACCAGATTCTGACCTCTGACAAACAGGCAAATATCACTGCTCAGCCACGTTAATGCTACCTTTAAGGCCTCTCCAACCCAGAATGAAGCCAGTGGATGGCTGAATGTCGATTTATTTTTTAATTTTTGGTTTTATGCTTGTATATCTGTGTGTACTTTGTGAGACAATTTTGCAACTGCCTCTCTTTACAATTTTTGCATTAATGTCTCTTTTGAAAGCAAGAGGGATGTGGCACACTTGCAAACCCAAAGATACATACCATCTGTTTAGCTAACCTCACTGACAATGTTGGTGGAATGTTGTTCCTTCTTTAAAAATATATATACAATAGCAATTCAGAGGATTGAATGCCAGGTCCTTCCAAAGCAATTGACTACCAGTCTTTATTTTATCATGCTGCAAAACATAATGTGTTTTTTATTAAAGACTCTGTAAATTATGCTTTCTACCTCAAAACAACGTATTTTCTAGCATCCTCTTTGGAAAAAAGAAATCAAAAACAAACCAAAAAAACCTGTCTGCACAATTACTTCAGAGCAACATTTCCCAGTCCTTATTTTGGCTGGTTCCTGGCTGTTGCTCTGCAGTTTTCTGTAATTAATATAGATAAAAAAAAAATTGGTGACGCAGAATTAGAGGGTGTAATTTGTATTTGGGGCCAAGACAGACATGTGCATCACCAAAACAATTGAATTTATTGTTACCAAAAAATTGTTTCAGGAAATCGTCCTCCTGTCTCTGACAGTGAAGGAGAATTCAGCATGAAGCAGGCAATAACACAGACGGGGTTTATTGCCAGCACAGAGGAGCTGCGCGAGTGTCAGGGCTGGCCAATTGCTTGGGCAGAGTGGTTTGGAGAGCCGTCGGAACAGGCTTGGAAAATGTTAAGACTATCTGTCAAAATCCAAGTCCTAGACAGCTGAGATCCCTACTGCTTTAATGGCACACTGAAACTGCCTCTAAGAAAACTCCTAATGGGTAGCTGGCCAGTTTTCCCCCATCATGTTGCCTACTTTGAAGATGTCAAACCTCTTTCTTCATCTGCTTACCAGGGTGTCACTTCAAATGTCTCTGCATAACTCAACCCATTTAACTGAAATGATTCTATAAATGTCATCAAAAGTAGATAACCTCACTTACCTGGGCATCACTAGGCTTTCCTAACATTCCTACCAAAAGTCAAATTGCCTGGTGTGATGGGCGCTGTTTGTGTAACACCTAGCATCCCAGGACAGGGGAGAGAGAACACGATTTCTTCACGAGGACACTGGTCCTCTCTGTCACGACAACAGATTGATGCTACGAGGCATCATTTTGTCTTAATGGCATAATAGATACGTGTGGAAGAAGGGCAATGTGGCACAATGGCTTATGTCTGTGCACCTTCTAGGCAGACCTGTGGTACTTACTTACCTAGTTGGCCTTTGTCCAGTAAAAAGTAGCCCTGTTGCCGTCACCTCTCAACCCAGAGGGCAATTGTCAAAGGGACCCTATCTGTAAATAGCCACAATTAAAAGTTAAAAAAAAATACCAACAAAACAAAACCTAAAAATCAAACTCGCCGATGACAGACACTAAAGAACCCATCTGGTCATGTATAGCTGGTTGCTCAGTGGTATCAAACATGGCTTGGCTTCATCTGTCTCTGGAGAGGCTGCTGCTCAGGGAGTTTGTCATGGAGCTGTACCTCTTGGATGGAGGTTTCACTCCTTCCCTCCCTCCCTCCCTGCTCTCCTCGTGGCAGCACAGAGAAAGAGGGAAAGCAGGTAGAAGGAAAGCCTAATGCTAACTCGCACTGTCAGATTTTGATTGCTTTTGTGCATCACATTCCCCAACTCTGTGTCTTTGAAATAGTTAAACATTTGGGTGATGGCACTGCAGAAACTGAAGCACCTGCAGCACTTCATGTGCAGGACCCTAACAGCAAGCATGATTCCCAAATCCAAGCAACCTCAACAGCTAGCCCAGGAAGCCAAGCTGAGCTGATGTACAGTCCCATACAGATCCTACCTCCAAAAAACCAGGTAATCTGAGCAGCAGACGATGCTGGGACACCTAAACATCACCTTCTGGCATCACCCCATGCAAGTGTAGCCCCTTCTGGAGCTGCCGAAACATGACAGCGGACATGTAGGATGGTGACCGGCTGCTGTGTTAGTTGGGAAAGTATTTTCAGCCGTAAAAGAGCAGCCCTTTCGTCTTGGGTTATTTGCATTTCCTGCACTCCCATCTGTCCTTGCATCCTCCCCTAGACTTTGCTTCCCCTCTCTGAGACAACAGCAACTGAAACTGTCTGGTCCTAAAATGGCGGGCGGCTCTGGCCTGCCCCTTCTTGTGCAGCAGGTTTTCCATGGCTGAGTGTGACTGCTCTTTGCCTATAATATACTCATTTGTTAAGTCTCAGTTTGAATATGAGTAAATGCTGAAATAATTTTCCTAGTTTCCAGTCATCGACACGAGCAAGTGCATTGTGAAAGCTTGTTTTTCCACCTTCCCTTTCCCCCTCCAGCACACTCTGCAGTTCCTAAAATAGCCCCCCACAGACCCTTTTGTCTTCAAAGCCTTTGCAGCCCTTTTGCTCCCATTATGCGAAAACAGGAGCAAGCCCTTTCTTTCTGGCCTGGCAGGATGAAGGGGTGGGATGGGTGTGGAGGCGTGTTTGCGTGCCAGAGAGTGAACAACTATGAATAGGGCCAGCTGGCCACTCTTGTGCCCATTTTTCCATCGTTTCCATCTGATATTCCCTGCTCATTGTAATTTTGCAGGCCACATTCACTAACACAAAAAGACTAGGGAGCAAGCAAATGCACAGATATTTAAAGGGAAAAGCTTTATTTCTTATTTTCTTAGATCATAGTGGACTGTAAAACAACAGGGAACAATGAGATCAACCTTTAATAAGCTTGTTTTCCTTTTTTTTGCAGTTAAGCTTCTTTTTTTTTTTTTTGGTATAAATCAAAACAGACCAACCAACCAGGAAATTTTTCTCACAAAAACATGCTTTTTAATAAAAAAAGAGAATAATGTTTATTGAGAGGAATTGTTTTCTGGATATGTACATTACTAATGCAGGAGGATTATGCTAACAGAAAATGCCAAACATCATGATTTGACTTCCAAAGTGTGGACGGTCCAAAGAGCAATGTCCTCAGAGCAATGTCTAAGTAAGTCAACTGGAACAAGTGAACAGCGTTTTTTTATTTTTTTACAACAAATTACCAGCCATTATGACTGAAGACCTGACACATAATAACCTGCAGTGAGATGTACAGAAATCCATAAGACAACATAGAATTTATACAAGAAGGTAACAGTGTAAGAATTTCCTCCATAAAATGGAAGCATGTTCTAGACAGATAGTTTTGGAAAAACGAAAAAAAAAAAAAAGGCAGGAAAATACTAACATCGGATAACCTCAGTTCACAGTGAATGCCAGTCTTCCTGGGTCCAAATGCTACCTGTTATCTTTCTCTGCATCCTTTCTGCCTACCCTCAATAAATCCCGTTATCATTGCAATGTAACAAAAATTACTTTTATCTGAGCCTTCCTCTTCTATTGCCTCTTCGCTGCAGCTCTTGTCAACTTGCACTTTACACAAAAAGTGCAAACGTAGACATACCCTCAAGTGAAAGACATATACCTTCTCAGCATGAGTGGTACTAATTGCAGCTAATTATTTCAGCATTGAGTAATGCTACACAACACATCGTACGAACCCTGTTATGCAAACTCAATAGCAATAATTTGAGGAGGGGAGAACAGGGAGATTAATAATTGCCACCAGTTAAGTTTCCCATGGGCTGCAGTGCTTTGAAGCAATTTCTTCCCCTGCCTGCCTTTTGGTTTTAGTTTTCTTTTTCATCCAGAAACAGTGGAGGATACTCGGAAGAGGTAACAAGTTGATTTTTATGCCTCACTTCCACTGTGACCCTCCCAGAGAGGAGGCAATACGAAACTAAAGACCATATTTTTTGCTTTCAATTTTCACTTCCACGTGCTTTTCTTTACAAGCGGTGTGTGACTCGGGCTCAGTCTGGGTTGCACACTCCCGACTGCCAGACGCAAGCCACTGTGGGGCTTTGCTCCACCTCCAACAAGCCTTACAAACACTCTTTCTGAATTGACTTTTACTTAAGGGTTAAAGCCTTTGTCCCACCCCGAAGTATGCAGAGGATTTCATTACTAATAATCAGGTTTGGGGCTGTGGGAAGGAGAGCCTGTGTTCCCATCAGCTGCATTTTGGTTAGCATACCCCTAAGAGAATTGCCTCACCTCTCAAAGGGGAACAGTTTCCATTGGCCAATTCACAAAGTCAAAGAAGAAAAAAAAAGTTTGATTCTCTGTCTTCTACTTAGTGGGACATACATACATTTCCATTTTTCAGCAGTGTACTCTCTGCAGTATCTCCCACTAAATAATAATGTGGTAAATGGTGGTTCCCTAAACAGTAATTTTTGCATCTGCAGTCTTTCTCATGTTTTTGATAAAAGCTTCCTTCTGTCATATACATCCTACTCCATAAACATTATCAGAAGAAGACCGCGATGGTTTAATTTTATTTTGAAAATTACTCCAGAGTTTCAGATTTGCTGTCTTCTGTGCTTGAAGGAGTTTACATCTCCCTGTGGTTCAGTAAGTCTATGGGGTTCAGCTTCGGTACCTTTCAAGCTTTGACCAAAGGGCAAGTGCAGTGGTGAAAATCAACTTCACATTCTGCGCGGAGCAACTGAAGAGCTGGAGCTAGCAAGCCTGGCACGACTTACTTACCTCTCGGCTTGTAGCTCTGGAAAGGTTTACTAGCGTGGTCTAAGTGAACTGTGCGCTGGCTAGACAGGCTTGGGTGATAAGCAGACACAAAGGCTAGGTATGACACAGACCAGCTCGTGCCAACGCACCTCGCTAACCGGTGCATCTGTGGTCAGCCAGAAGAATGCTGCTGCCTGTTAGTGCCCACTGTAGTACCATTATCATGCAACTGGCCAGTAAATATGGACTGAGATTATTGACCTGAGATGGACTTGGGTTACTGAGACAGATACCAAGAACTGGATGGCATCAGCCAACCACTTCCAGCTCTTTGGTTCTCCCAAGTAGTTCAAGCAAATGAACTCAGGAAACGGTGGAGTGTGGGCTGTATTTCAGATAAAAATTAGCCAATAGAAGACGTAACATTTTTGCACTTAAAACAGCAGGACTTTGAATGTGTTCTCTTACTGTCAAAGCAATGTCCAGCTGAAGGAGTCATAAGGAACTCTGTATCACTGGTACCAACGTTGAAAAACTGCTTGACATGAGCTAGCCAACATGGGGAGTGGTGTAACGCCATGTCACCATCTCTAATTACTTATGTTTATCCATAACATCAATTTGTAGAGTGAGTGGCTTGAAGAAGCCTGAAAACAAACATGGCCTCATTTACTGGAAGCTGAATCCCCAAAACTCTTGCTCAGTTTCATAAGGATTGAAAGTGCTGGGCAGGGGGTATTCCATGCTTTGGAAGACAGAAATCTGTGAGACGTCAATTATTTGCAGTATTTTGGCAGGAGGAATTTGAAAAAAATTGCCCTTGAATCTATGACACATTTTCTCTTGGATTCTAGGAAATTCTTCTTTTGACAGATTAAAAAAAAGTGCAAAAGAACTAAAATGTGCTGGAATCAATAAAAGCAGGGGGAAATGGAAACTAAAAGGTAAGGGGAACCCTTGTTGCAGTGAGATCAGGTGTGGCTGCCGTAACGTAGGCAGCAATCAGCAGTAAGTGCGTGCGTGGCAACGTTCAGCTCTTGGCACCTGGCAAAGGTGAAACAGCAGAAACTGCAGCTGCTCTGGTTAAATTCACTCAGAGAACTTTAGTTAGTAGTCTAGATAATAACAATTTATAATACCACAATCTGTATCAATAAGAAATGCTGCTGAGAAATTGGTTGACTCTGTGCTCTTTCAAACTTCAGATAATCTTTAGGACACATCTTGAATTTGTTGCTCTGGCTTTTATGAATGATAAAAGCATCTAAGTAGGAGTTGCAGGACTTGGCTTCTGACTATTGAGGTGACCATAGCTAATATGTGCCTATTAAGCATAACTGTCCCCTGAAGGAAAACGTATTCAGCTGAAGAGAACATGGAACAAGGAAGGGTGTATGAAAGTCAAGATAATACAGAGATAAAAACAGGAACTCATCACCCACCCTGATTTTACCTCAAAAATGGACCCATCAAAATTTCCCAATGAAACTTCTTACTCTTGAAAAAAAAAATACTGTCTGGTGAGACTTTTATCTATTTGAAATTCTAACTGCAAAATACATTAGAAGTATTCAAATATTTCAAAAGATTGTGACAGTTTAAAACTTTTTAATCTTTATTCAGTTCCAAACTAAACTTTAAATTCCACCTGGGGAATAGCAAGACCGTGTTCTAGCTTGTTCTATTGAAACCAGTGCTAAACAGATAAAATATGAACTTGCAATTACCTCTCCCTGTGAAAGTGTTGGTCATTCAGTAAAGATATATTCCTGATCACATTTTTTTTTTATTTTCACAGAAGCAAAGGCTGTAATTAAAAAAAAACCAGCCAACAAAACCCAACACTGAGTCGAATCTATAAAGTGGATTACCGTAGAATATGGAGAAAATGACCTTCCAAAGTTAAAGGAGAAGCTGAAAGAGCCAATAATTGAAATGTCATAGGAGGAACTGAGCTGGTAAGAAAAAGCAAATATTTAAAGATGAGACATATTTAACAAGTCACTGGATTACTTTCCCTACCGAGTTCATCAGAAGCAAATATATTTCTATTTGATGTCAGCGACATCAGGTAGAATCTGACTAACCTTACGGGTGTACAACAGCCTTGGAGGCCTGTTTAGCTGAGAATAGTTTTGATGTAGAAGTTCCATCAGTGAATGTACATTTTTCAGTGAGGTAGATCCACCTTGGTGCTGAAGACAAGCAATTGGATTTTATGAAAGAAAGTTGTAATTGCTGTACAAATGACTGTTTGTTCTTCCATCTTTTACTGCTTGCTCTGAAGGAGCTGCTCTTCTAGCAGAACCCAGCTCTTTTATTGCAAGCTAAGTATGAGACACTCCTGTCACTTGACATACACATGATGTATGTCCCTTCAGGGAGCTGTTTCCGAGTTTTGCTCTTCTCTTTCACTGGTTTCTCACCATCTCTCCTCCATGGAAATATCGTCATGATTAAGCCAACAATCAAAAATTAAAATTAGATTGAGATTTCAAGGTGATTCCTTCTCTGTTTTCTTCACCTCCAGCCCAACTGCACAGGCTTAGAAAAGGCGTATACTTTCACCTTTTCAGTCTACTGATTCAAACTGCAAGATGCCTTAGATTGTGAATAGCTTCCTATTCAAAGGGTTGGGTCTTAGAAGGCCTTAATTTAATTTTTTTAAAAAGCTAGGAATAGGTCTTCAGACAGAGTCTATCTACACAATGCTTTGAAATGATTAAGAATTCCTGTTCCTCCTTATTCTTCCTAATGACACAGTGGGAACAAAGGTGTTCAATGGAAAGATGCCAGTACGCAGTGAGGATAGATGGACGGTCCTGCTCTGTGCTTGGTACCTCCCTGCCCATTCTCATGAGGCAGCCGGGACCTCAGGGAGACAAGTCAGTGAAACGAGGGCTGCATTCCTCATCACAGACCAAACCACTGTGCAGGCGGTATTCCCGTAGGATTGCTGCCCGCTGGCAGGTGTCACTGCCTGCACTGGCTCTCCCGCCCCATGGCCATGGACAGCCCCAATTGCTACTATCCTCACTAGTATCTGAAAGGTTCACCTTCAGCGCCTCTTTCATTGGACTAGCTTGTGGAATTAACGTATGCGTTCAATACTGCAAAATCTTAGCCATAAATGTCAGTTCAGTCTGATTTTTATCTTTATGTGCACTACTTTTAAGAAGAAACAAACATAAAAATTGGGTTATTTAAGATGGCAGAGTATACACACTCCTAATAACACTAATGACAATGTCTGTTCCATTATATTAAATGAAAAAACATATTAGTATATGTTTACAGTAGCCCATGATTTAATTTACACACAAATGAATTGGTTAAATTTACAATTTAAACAGTATATCATCTGTATGTACATCCTAGCCTGTATTTGGACAGTTCCTACATTATTATTGTTACACTGATAAAATTAATGTATTAAAGGAATATGTAAAGCCCAGCCTAAGCGTCTTCATTGAGCACTCAACACATGGCATTTTAGTGACTGAAAGGGGAAAAAAAATTAAACAATTTGCATACTTCAGTACTGTAGCAAATGACTGCATTGACAAGGTCACCATGGTACATTGACATTGCCCACACCAGATCCAACTTCTAAAAATCCTCCAGTATTTGCACGGTGATGACTGTAAAACCTCATTCAGTGTCAGACTCTTAAGGTGTTTTCCCTCTTGCCTGTTTAATAAGCAATTTATTTTTTTTAATTAAGAATTCAGTATGCTTTTAATTTACATAGGGAAAAAAGCTTGAGTGCTCTGGGGTTTTTGTGGTAACATGGCTAGCTGTATTAAATGCCATTTCTTCTACTACGCACATAACTGTATCTCCAATGGTAGCTCTCAATGAATCAGATAACCAGCAATTTCTTTTGTAATCAGAACCTAATTAGGTTGTTGTTTACAGTATCAGTGATCAATAGCTTTTATTCGGGATCACACTGTGTCAAAGCTCTAATAATTGGTATTAAATGTAACAGAGATTCTGTCATCAAACCAAATGTAAAAAAAATCTTCAAAAAGTATGTACTATACTGGGAGGTTATTAAAATTCCCAATACTGCTTAAAATGTGTAATGTGTTGAATACAAATGATATTTTAAAGAAAGTTTTGTGGATCAAAGATGGAATTAATAATTGTGATGCTTATGAATTTGTTTTGAAAATATTTTTAATGGATAATGTCAGACTTTTGAATTATAATGCTATGTTCATTAGTATTTCAGTAAGTTATACTATCAACTCCTTTTGACATAAAAGGATTTTATTTATTTTTTTAAATCATGAATCTCGTAATCTCTTTTCTGTTGTCCCTAGATTTCAATAATTTGATTAGCTTCTACAGGAAGAGCAACAAGAACCACATGGGCTTTGCTGGTAATGATGTGCCATATATTTCTTCTCCAAAAGCAGCCCTGTTGCCTTTGAAAGTAATTTGCAGTTTCTTATCAGCACAGAATTAAAGAGTAATATTGTCTAATTTGTTATGTCCAGTGGCACAGAGCATCGTAGAATTCTACCACGTACACAGTGCTTTGAAACCCGTATTATGTGACCATAATCAAGGGTACATAAATGAATTTCAGAATTTATGAAAGTATTTATTATTAGCTAAGAAAAAAGCAAAAGATGAACTTGTCAATAGGTTTAATGATCTCTTAGTAAGATGTGAATTTTGCACACTCCCAAGCTTCACTGCAGTTTATAAAACAGCTATTCATACTTTATAGTTGAATTGCAAATAACTGATCTGGACATTTCAGAGCAGGACGGGGCATCATTGTGTAAGTCTCCATGTAAATCTGTAAATTCAACATGATGAACTCCTTGCTTGGTGAAGTTATCTTCTACTTTCAATAGAAACAAAAAGTGATTACTGTTGATAATTTAGACAAAACTGCTTGTAACAGTCAACAAGCCATCACAGACAGCCCTTAGGAGAAATGCTGCCCATGTGATGACATTTAAAGCTTTAAAGAATTCCTTCTAGATACCACAGAAAATCACCGTGAGCCAGCACAGGCTGTCAATGCCACTGAATGAAAACCAAAGCGATCAAATCATATATACCAGCAATATTGCCATCCAAACCATTAAAACAATTTATGGAACTGGTCTTGCAAACAGTTCATCATGTCAGTGATGCCAAGGTCTGCAGTAGGAACTGCCAGGGTGCGAAAAGCCTGTCAGAGGGGTGAGTGTGCATGACGCTGCCTTGTAATTGGATCAACCATCCTTTTGTGTTGATTTTAGCAGTCTTAGAAATAAAACACAGTTTAAATGATATTCTACTATGTCTTTTCCCTCTACAATGTTGTGATAAGAGAAGTAAGGCATGAAGTTCCTGTAATTTTTTGAGCTGACATTATCAGCTATGTATAAACAGATAATGCTGGTTTAGTAGAGCAAATAAATTGTATGCCATTTGTTTATTAAACAAACAGTATCATAACTGGACTATATTACCACAATGGAAGCATAGAAGACCATTGACTGTACAGCTGAAACTTACAGCTGAAACAAAATTTGTTTCTACCATTTATCCTCAAATTTAAAGAAATAGATCTTTATCAAGCTTTCACAATGGCTGCTTCTTGTTAATTTAAAGAATCTCCACCCTTGTTAAGGCTAGATGATTATAATTAAGAGATAAATGTACTGTTAGAAAGTTCTATATCACACTCTATTTTTATGAGAATATAACTGAAAGACGTACATTACACCTGTACGTGAATTATAATGGCTTCTCAGCGGGGAATGCAGAATCACTTACAGTACGTAAACATTTAAAGAGGAAAATGCTAATACACTGAAAGAGTTTAACATCAGTAGCAATTTATCAAGTGAAGAAGTTTCATGAAGTCCACTCTCTGGGAGAACATTCACCATTAGACAAACACCTGGCATCCTCGATAGCCTGAAGTTCAATCAATTTGAAAACCAAAACCATTCAATGAGATAAACAGGATCTTAAGAAAACTGCCATCCTCCTTCTCTGGTAAAAGCCAGAATTAAAATAATTATTAGTAAAATAATCCAACCAGGTCGCTTTACAGGCAAATTTACACACTGTCTCTTTAAAACACTGCATGCCCAAAAGCCTTTTGGGTTTGGAATGTAGCACTGCACCAAGTATTTCACAAAGCCTCTAAATATCACAAGAAGCTTTTTTAGAGAGAGAAAAAAAAAAAAAAATCCAGCTGACTGAAACTGTTCTAGCAGGAGTGCCTCAGCTTAGCTCCCAGATCTGGAATTCCAGATAAACAACAGAGGACAGGAAACAGATTTTTTTTTTTTTTTTAACACGTCCTTTTGCAATGCAGCTACAAGACGACTGATGAGCTTAGGAACAAACAGAGTGAGAGTGCAAGTGTCATCAGAGTGAGCGGTGTGCTTAGATAGAAGCTTGTAGGAACAGCAGGTGAATTCTCCGAAGATATGTGACTGGTGGAGACTCCTGCTGCGTTGTCTTTCCCAATAGCATTCTGCAAGACACAATACTTCCCTTGGTCACCATTACACATTTCCATTGCAAAATATTTAAATCTACTTCTTGAAATTCATCTTTTGTTTGTGTCCCACCCTCCAGTTACCTATATATCACCGTCACAGATGGAAAGATACAAAAGGCCAAAAAAACCCCATACGTCCAAATGACAGTGTTTTAAAGCCAGTCCAAAGGATAAAAACACCAGTTCAGCACAATTAAAACAAACAAACAGATGTAAGTATAAAAAAAAAAACCCTGCTTTAGCAATGGTTCCATGTGTAAAACCTACCTTTTTAAAGTAAGACTTTTTTTTTAGCAATCTGTGTTTACTGGCAATCACGCAAGTTTATTTTAAAAAGCAAATGCAGGACCCACAGAGAAACTGCAACTTCGCCACTGTCAACTGAACAACGTTGTTTCACAGCAAGTTACTTCTGGATAACAATAAATAAATTCTAATCCATGGGATCAGAAAAAACAAAGAGGGTTTTTTTAAAAAAAATTATGAAAATTTCCTTTCCACACCTTTTTCCCTTAATTGCTGCATTATTTACATTCCTTGTCTTCTTTGCTACCAATAATTAACCAGTATGTATGTGCAAGTACAGACGGGCAAATTATAGCAAACCATTTAAGGAAGAAGTGCAGCAGGAATATCTCTCATTGCTATCAGCCTCAGTAAAAAGAAAAAAACCTAACAGGCATAATCACAGAAGTAGAACAATTTAGACTCTGAAGGTCATTAAATCCAACCTACTGCATGCAAAGTTGCTCAAAACCTGTCCACTCAGGATTTGAAAATCCCCAAGGATGCAGCTTCTACAGACGGGACAAGCCTCCCCCATCCTGGAGAGGCAATGGGCCGTGGAACTAGAAGTACCCAGACAACCAGATACAAAGAATGAGCACAGAGCATCAGTTTCCACAGAATCTACAGAGCCAGGGAGGCATTCATGGATAAATCTCCATGCTATTCCCTCTCTTGGACATCCCTGCTAGGACTGGCTAACTGGAAGGCCTTGAGATGCGAACTGTTAGAAGTGGTGGAGGCATTGGGGGAACGATCACAATATGCTTTCTTATACTCCACCCTGTGCATTTGCTTTTTGGAAACATCGTAGGCAGAGTATGGGATAAAATGGACCAGTAGTTCTTATGGTAAAGGTATAGTTATAAAGCCTTCTTCGTGTAAGGTCTTTTAGCCCGCACAACATGTCCACAGATCTGTTAACATCACTGCATTTTTTTCCCTCACATGTTATTAGGCTTCATTCTAGTATCTACAGGGATTTCCCCAGAGAACCTAAAGAATTAGGAATGGGCTATAGAACTGTCATCGTTTAGAAGAACTGGGCAAATCTGGACAGGTGAAGGACAACCCCGAGAGATATGGTCACATCCTTCTGTGGTGGCTTATGCCTGTACAGCTGGTCTTGCTCCAATGCCTAGGTCATATGCTTCCACATTGTAAAAATTAATTTATGTACGTCAGTAATTATTAAGCTTCCTGAGAGACTCAGTGCAAAGGATGTGGACTGACAGACACGGAAACTGATGTAATGTTTACCTCTGAGAGGGGGCCTTGGAGGTCAGGCTGAGCAAACTACTCAAACCACACTGGAGGTTCAGGTCTCCTGGGGCTGTCAGTCTGTCTCCTGAAGTATGAGCATCACATCTCCTGATGTGAACATCATGCCCTAAATTTTTCATTTTTGTTAGCCACAGAATGATGTCCAGTATGATTCTGTATATTTGCTAGAAGTCATATTATCTTGTGTTCCTGTAGATTATTAACTAAGTATACTTGTTAGCTGCAATGGTAATTACCATCTGCCTAAACATGCACCACCCAGCTATTAAAATATAAAGTCATCAGAGGCCACTTTGAGCCCAGCTTTGAATTTCTAAGATCATTCTTTGCTACATTATGGTATCCAAACATAACAATACCAACAAAACTTTAGTGTTGGGTAAACTCATTATAATCTTGACAAACTTTGAATATTTTGTATTATGGGGACACACCTGCCCTGTGAAATATACAGGATCCACACTCTTACCTCATTAAGACAGAGCTCTGTATCTACAGATTCATTGGATTTCCGCTTCTTCTGTGCCTATGAACAAATGCAAAATTTATTCCCTATACAATTTACACATACAGCAGCACAAAACAATGAGATAAATTCACATGGGTTGTCACACTCCTATAATTTTGACAGTGACTTGCACATGATTAGCAAATAAACTCTCCAAATGTAAGTCTATGTTTTTCAATAACATTCACATTCTATTTGAATTTACAGCAAAACTTCACACAGTCAGCTAAGGGTACTTAGTAATTACAATTATGAGTGCATTGACTGCAGAGAACATGTTATGTTGTGTGGCCCCTTAAAAATGGTGCTGGATCTTCATGAGAAGACATGAAACATGACAGTTAATAATTACCATAATACCACTGCATAGTAAGAAAAAAATATATCGTATGCCTCCCTTTTAGGAAAACATACAACACAGCAGTATTTTACCCTTGATTATTTTTGCAATTTCTCCAAGTATTATTATGAAAATATAATGTTAATATACTGCATGGCCGCCACAGTCTCTTCTAGAAAGTTACAAAAAGAACATTTAATGTCTTTTAACATATATACCTATAAGTCAAATTGAGCTGTTTGCTTATATTGCGTTCAATGATTATTTTACATGGAGTATTATAAAATGCAGGAACATTTCAAATGATCAAAACCACAAAAATGAATCTGCTCTATCTTCAGCCCTCTCTTATGATGAGCAAGCATCTGTTGCTATTACTGTGTGCTCTTCACATTGACTCAAGTAAGAAACATTTCTGGTGGCAGCATCACACGAAATGAAAGCAATAGTGTGTATTCTGGCTAGCATCACAAGGTGTTTAATATTTCCATTGCTCAAGTGAACATGACTGGGCTGTGAGTTTTCTGCTTCCCTGCAACAGCAATATCAATCCTCGTGGTGCTGAAGATGTTTTCAATAAATGGTGCTGTGGTTGATTTAAGTACTTCAATGATTCTCAATATGATTTCTTTCTTTGTGCATTCCAGAAAAATAAGCAGCACTCTTTTATAGGAGCTACTAGTGTTAAATGTACAATCACGTTGTACACCAGAAGACATGGATTTATACTCTGAAACTACTGGCTGCACTGAGCCCACCCAATACTTCCACCTGAAGTTTTGTTGGAATTGCAATTTATTTTCTGAAAAAAAATGAGGATCTGAATCTCACTGTGTTGCCTTCATTTTATACTGCAGAATCCCACTGGTTTTGGCAGAGATGGACTGGACTAAAGCTGATGTGAGGAAGTGCTGAGCATTCTGATTTCATACCCTCAAAAAATTCAGTTCCATGTATGACTATTTTATTTTATATGAGCGCCATTGGTGCTACCTATGGATAAAAAATAGTCTTCGACCTAATTACTGATTTTAGAATCGAAATGAAGAATGGAACTTGTCATTAGGAAGCACACTCTGCTTTTCATGACACTTTTATATTTATAAACAGATATACTAGAGATAACTGAAAAACTAAACCAGCTGGGATTTAAGAGAAAGACAGCTTAGCTATAGTAAGAACGCACACCGTATATATGTTGGTAGTTTTCAAATATACGACAAAATAATAGCTCAGTTCATTAATAACCCCCCTCCGTGAAATCTCTCTCTTATATACCCTTTCTTCTAATTAGTCCTATTAAAGTGGTCATGGTAAGCATAAATTAAGCTATCTAAATGGAAAAAGAAATGCCTGGAAGTAAATCTGCTACAGCAAGAAGCAACACAGTGAAGCATGCTTGCAGTGGTGGTGGTATTCACAGGGGTCAGGAAACTTCTTTTAGGGGCAGCTGGGTAGATTTCAACTCCTAAACAGCTGCCTCCAAGGAGATGGGTAAAGAAGGAGAAACTGGATTTCAGTCCTGATTTTCTTATGTCCTAAACACCCGTAGTACATTGAATTGGAATGTGAGGCTTCAGATTCAGAGGTTCAGATCTTAACAGTGCTGTAACGATTATACAAGCTTCGTTTTCTTAGTTTGTCATTCAGTGCTAAACTTCCCAGTCCACAGAAGCATCTGTCTATTGGAAACGCTGTGCTTTGCTGCTTACGCCTGCTTTGGATTCATAACACTGTGCAAACTACAAGTCTACACTTGGTAGTTGGTCTCAACACCAAAGTTAGAATTTATGTTCTTCCTATACTGTGTTTCTCAAATGAGAAAAGAGGAAAAATATCATTATTTTGTCTGTATGCAGTAAAGTCTTCCTTTACTTCATTCAGCCTGATAAACAATAGAGTGCAGCAGCTTAAACATATTTACCTTAGAGAACACTATTTTAAGAGTACAATCAACACCTAGAAACAAAATCAACATAAAAAAAGCTTTTCAATCATTTTGATCAATACTCCCTAGCTTTCATTTGGAAGGTAATGCTTCTGTGTATCCATATACTTATTGTAGTCATTCTAACATCAACAACACTTACTCACATGCATTCTATATTATGAAGTCCTCCTTTCTTAGAATTGAAAAGTAATTTCAATAATCAGGCAGGCTTTTCTCTTATCAAAACCGAAAGGACAATATTTTCCATTTAAAAATACAGCAAAAACACAACCTCTTTTGGTGAGGTGAAGGCAAAGGGAAAGCAAAACTATTATTTTGAGTATGAGATGAAACATTGTATGCCAAGTTTCAAATTGGAAGAGTACATTTTTACTGTTGAGTTATAAACCTGTAAAAATGGGCTATAACAGAAATGCTGGCATGGGCTACAACAGTACATCACTAAATCACAAGTAATGGAAAAAAACCTGAAACAACCTACATGTTGAAGAGAGTGCTACAGAAAGCGTATGCCCTTTAATTACAATCTAAAGGGAAAACTCTTCCTGCCCTGTTCTTGGGCAGAAATGGCTCCACTTTTAGCAGAACTGCTGTATTTGTGCTAGCAAGTAAACACCTTATCAGAGGTAAAAAATCAGGGCTTGGAGTTTATGCTGATGGCCTTGGTGGAAATACACCCAAGGCAGGGAGTCATACATTTAAATTATGAAGATTATCCTCAGCCATCAGATATTTACTTTACAACATCTCCCATTATCCTAAAAAACCCAAACCAATATAAATGACTGCCCATCACGTACAGCTGCAGACCATTCTGACAGGGAATATCTACACCATCAACAGATTTGGGAAATAAGAGTTGCTCGTTATGCAAGATGCAAAAGATTCACTGCCAACTCCCATCTCAGGCATCCTACATGCCTAACATACAAGCAAGAAGGTACCTTCAAAAGTGCTAGAAGTACCTAATGACACAGGAGTAAAATAGCACACACAAACGACTAGTAAGTCTGTATTCAAACTTATATTTTTTTGAATTTTAATATATAAAGATCTTATCTGGTGACACAAAGATCTATGGGAATTCTATCATAAAAAAAAAAACAAAACAAGCAGGGCTGGGCTCATAAAAATAATAATTAAAAAAACAGTGAAAGAAAACCAGCTTAAAATAACTGGTTAAACATATGGAAAGAGGTATGAGTTCTTGTGTACTGAGGTAAAATAGAATTTGCTAATGACTTGTATAGTCAGCTGTGACATGCCTCTGACTGTAAAACAAAGTTATGTAAGACGGGGTGACACTCACCCCAGCTTCGCAGGGAGCTATAACCCAGTAATGTGGGCTACTCTGACGAAGCTGCCCCCATACTGCCAACAACCTTGCACTCACTTAAGCTCTTCTATTCTGTAAAAATGAACACCTGATTTTACAGAGAATCTTAGCGCTGTCATAGCACAAGCGACAGATAATATTTAGAGATAATCGTATTCGTGCATCTCCTGAGGAGCTTCAGTATCCTATCAGTTAGATGCAAAAGACCTGTTTTGGTCTTCACAACCTGTAGCTTTTAGTATTAGACTAAAGTGTTGAACTTAGTCCAAGGCTGGTAGAGAAACACCAATGTCCAGAAAAGAAAAAATTCTCATGATCAGAAGATCATGATTTTATTTACTTCTTTCCTAGATAAGAAAGGCAAATCAGGACCAGCGGAGGAGCTAGGGGTTGTCTGAAAGGGACAGAGGAATATTGCTTACAGAGATATTTCTCCCCCAGAGCACTCGGTGGACCTCCATGTTTCCTTTTAATCCCAATGCCTCCTAGACGAGTTCAACCATATGGCCTTTCTCAGACACTCACTACCCTAGTCTTATCTTGCCCTGCACTTAATAACCATCATAAGATCCTCCCAGACCTAGTAATTCTCTGCTTCCCATCCCCCAAATCCCTTGACCTCCATCCTTTGCAGACACTATAGCCCTGAATTTATTCCCAGAAATGCTATCTTGCAATTATGCATCCAGCTTCTACAAATCATAGCACTACATGGTTAATAAATGCATTAAACACTGCAGCAATATCTCACCAGGAGTCAGTATACACATTATTTATGGCTTTTCATCCAGCAGTATTTTTATATATCCACTATAGCATGCATACCTCTGTTACTCACAGCAAGAAAAGAGGTCTGACTGGGGACGACTCCAAACAGAGGTGAGCTTTAAATTGGTGGGAGGGGAGGAGAAGCATGTTAAGGGAAGTGAATGTGTTGGATCTGAACGTAAACAGGCACAGAGGGAGCATCTGAACTCAGAAACCAGCCCCTTGCCCTTAAGCTACACACTTTGGGCCTTATGTGCTCTATGGATGTATTGCTTAGACATTACAGTGAGAGACAACAGAAGTATTGTTATGATAGATAACTGCTGTGTGGGTTGTTTTTTCAGCTAATTTTAATCAGCATGCCTTTGTCCCCTCCTGAGATGCCTGGTTAGTTATGCCCATGTTAACAAGTCTTTCTGAAGAGGGACAGATCTCCCAGAATTCATCCTTCAAATGCCCATGCTTCTGAAGTAGCTGTAACAAATGAGGGTGCTTGTTCTTTTTGTTCTTCTCTTGTGTTGATTAAAGAGATTTACTATGCAACTAACCTGTTTTTCCAACAGCAGGACACAAACAATAAGCAGAGAAACATACAGACTGTAAAAATGCAATCAATTTAACTCTCCCATGCTCACTAAGTGGTTGGTGCATCTATCACAACTGTCAATAGTATTTTCTTACTAGCACAGTAGTACTATGCCACACTGGACTATAAATTACTTTCAACAGGGAAGATAAGCAAAGTGCAGGTCAGAGACACAGGCCACTAAAATGAGGATCCAATTCAGCACAGAGTAATTTTGAAACCCATACTATACCAGGGTGCAAAGCTATTTAAGCTATAAAAACAATCAGCTTTGCACAATCCTATAACAAAATCAGATATTTTTTTCTGCTTTTTGTTGGTTGGTTTGTTTGCTTGTTTGTTTCCCTCTGCTGAATCATCCCTCAAGGTACAAGCTTGGGGCATGAAATCATTGGTCATCGTTATTCACAAAAGCACTACAGTTCTGCCATCCCACTTTGTCGAGGGAACAAAGTATCTTCTAGAAATGAGCATTACCAAGACACTGCTGGCACTAGTCTCGAAAGCTATGTAGATAACATCCAGCACAGTAAGAATCAAATCGTAAGTTTTTCTGCTGAGGGACATTCAATAAAGCAATCCAGTTATCCCCTCGTGCCCAAATATGCACTGGAGAAACAGACGCAGCATTTTACCAGCTGCAGCGCAGTGCCATGAAGAGTTTATCGGCCAGTCCCTTCAGATCCTATCACTTCCCAGCCCTAAGCTCCTGTCCCCCATAGCTTTGTACCTGTCCTAAAATCCCAGTTTGTCCCCATTCTCTTACAGGGGTCTTGTCTAGCTTTCCCCCCACCACTTCACCCCAGCTGGGCAGGGTGCTGGACCCCAGGCAGCCCTGAGCACCGCGGGACGCCCTGCCCGCCTTCGGGCTGGGCCACCCTCTGGTTTGCCAGTTCCAGCATCAGAAACCAGGAGTGCGGCCCCATCCCCAGCCAGCAAACAGCTGCTCAGGGGGCAGCACCGCCAGCGACAGAGGTACCCAGCCTCCCTTCACAAAGCCCTGGCCTTCGCAAGGGAACGCGCACAGCATCTAAAAAGTCCCCTTATCCCTCAGCATTAACAGATTCTTGCTGGGCTTGAGTGCTTCAGCATCAGAAACAAGAAATAGAGAACAACTTTAAAGCTGGGAGGTTTGTTTTCTAGTCAGAAAAGGGAAAATGGGATGGTGAGTCTCCTGAGATCATTTCCACTCACTCCCTCAGGAGGAAAGGGGGTTGAAAAGAAGTCTTCTTCACCCCAGGGGCAGTCTGGGGGAATCCTCAGGGAAGAGGAGCTGGGACTACGGTAGGTCCCTGTTCTGCTAAAGCCAGCTTTACAGCTCTCCAGCCAGCACCGAGGGAGCGCTGCCCAGGTGCTCTCCCGGACAGGGCAGGGTGGGCTGGGAACAGCGTCTCTTCCCCAGGTCACTGAGTAATGATGGATCCAATTAGCTCCAGTCTAACAGACGCTGCAGGTGCCTGGGCCTCTGGGCAGCTGCAGATGGAAACACACTTAGCAGCAGAAACCACTTTAGGAATCTAAGAAACAGGCCTAAGAGTTAATAAAGTCTGATATGGAGAGAGGAAAACCTCCTCCCTCCAACCTGTTAAGTCTTTAGATTGTAAGAAATTTTGACTGGAGGGGAGAAGAGCTGGGAGTAATCCCCCCCAAAGGAGCAGAAAAGAGCATGGGAAGAAGGAAAGATGACCTGTGCTGTATAAATTATTGCTGGACCATTCCCAGATCCTCAAGTTAATAAAGATGAGACCTAATTAGCTCCATCTCTCACTCCACTTATATGGCTGGGATGATATGGCACAAAAACAGCGTAACACCAGTCTGAAAGGTTTTAGAAAAAGAAGATCCTATCAGAAACACCAAACTGATCAAACAGCTTACAAGGACCAGGCACAGAGATCTTCAAACATTTCAAGCAATGAGTGATCCAGTGAGCGCAGCACAAAACGCGACACCCAGCCAAGACAATTGAACCGACTGACTTACCTTTCACGGCCATACAGTAACTCGCTAACAATTTTGTTTTCGTGTTCAGTCATTCATTTAGCTGAAAAAATGAATGTCTATAGTCCCAGATTCTTGCTTCCTATTTTTAGGTGATATTATGCAATTCTCCTAATATGGTCTATTTATGGGTTTGCCTCAAGCAAATATTTTTGCATTAAGAAGGACAGAGAAGAAAACAGAATACTAAAATCATAGATGGAATAAGTTTTATTAGGTTCATATCTCAATGGCTTAGGCTGCCTAAGTTTTCTTTTTTTTTCCCCCCTATACTTATAAAACTGAACAGCCATGTAATCCAAAGTCGAGTTGTTTGGGATTTTATTATTAAAACCCATTTCCCTGATGATTCACCACAGCTATCAACCCAGTACCACACACAGCAGTTACAGGTAGCATCTGGCTCTTGTGCACTGTACAGCACCTTAAAAAAAAAAAAGCGGCACGAACACAAAGCCATTACAACCCCAGTTAAAAGACATCCTCGGCTTTAAATTTTAAACAAAGGTAAGCCACTGAAGAACTACAGATCCCACACAACACTTCCCCAGGCTGGAGTGATTGCCCTTGCGTGTCTGAATATGCAAACAAAGTTGTTCTGTTTGGCAGCAGGCGAAGTACCTACCTCCCCTATTAGACCGGGCTACGTGGTGCACTGGAGTGTGATGCAAACACTCCTGAGCAGCTGTCAGCCATGGCTACTAGGGAGCTAAAAGCAGCTCAGCCAGAACGGCACAGTCCTGCATTGCGCTAATGAGCCCTGAAAAGAGGCACCATACCACTGCAGCCACCGTGCTTCTGCCCTGCATCCCTGGCCTCCAGGTGTGCCCTGGCACGTAACTGCCGCCACAGCGCCGCTGCAACGTGCTGCTCGCTGCTGGGCAGGCGTGCACGACTGCTGATCCTCGCAGGCCAGTTCTCCTTCGCACTCTCTGCTGAGAAAAAGAGGAGCCTCCCAAGCTGAAAGCAGAGTGGCAGGGAGAGAGCTCGCTAGGGATGCTCAGCCCATCGGTCAGCCGCATGAGGCACCCAGCTCTGAGCTGTCAGTAGGTGGAAGGGATTAAGAAAACAAGGTCACACCATTGCCTCCACACTCGGGCAGCAGGACCAGGGGTGCTGTCCCCTGGTTCTGCAGCTGGAAGGAAAGATCAGGCAAGCTTGCTTGAACACCAGGCTGCATGAGGTCTTGAGCACTATGCATTACAGGGAGCTTCCGTTCGTGTGATGCCAACCTTAAGCAACTGATATTACTGCTGGTTTCTTGAGCACCACGTTCACTCATAAATTTTAAAAGGGAAGGGAAGAGAATGACCGTGAACATCTGCTTTTGATTAAGTGACTAAAAATCTTTAAGACTTTTCTCTTATGAACCATATGCATACGCACATGTGTGTTGTGAGGACTGGCATGGTTGCGCACAGAAAGAAAACACAGAAAGCCTTCAAAGGGTCTCAAAACCACTCCAGATAACAAGCAACTCTGCTGCAATTACAGAGAGGCAAAAGCAAAGGCTGCAGGTACTGAAGTGACCTTGCACAGAAAAGCAGAAGACACTAGCCACCTAGCTGAGCACCAATTGCACAGCTATGCCCTCCCTCCTCAGTTCTGTTTAAACATTTCAAGCCCAATGTATTCGCTTCCTTACGTCCAGTTACGTGGCCATGCCTGTACCCCAGTCCCATTAAATCATGACATGATTTAGAGACTGCTTTTTTTCATTTAAAATAATTCAATCTTCAGCAGCTGTGATTCAGATTAATCAGTGAATTTTGCATTTCTGCCACAATTTGCTCTCCAGAAGTACCACTGAAACAAAAATTTAAAGCATTTTCTCCCTGTTCCTCTAATCCTGTAGCTGAATTCTGCAGATGCACAGACATATCCTCAGAACTGGCAGGGCTGGAATTTTAGTGAACTTGCTGTAGTACTAGCTACAGTACTTGCCCAAGTATCCACGTTCCTTTCTAGCACTGAAAATACTGTTAATAAAAATATTGGGAAGATTTTTTAAATTAATGCAACCAAATTTACCAAGGTGAGGCTATAAAAAAACAGGTTATGGCATACTGTGGTTTTCCCAGGAATAAGCTAATATTTTGGCAAAGTTCAAAGTCACTGAACAGAGGATTTTTTTAATGCAAAATGTAAGACAACTTCAAGCATAGCTGCTAGCTGTGTCTATAATAACCTGGTTTTATTCTCATTAGAATATACATCTTAATGCTTTTGTAGAAAGGTATTCCAATTCACTTAGTATTCCTTCTGATAGCATTTTAATTTCTAAAAGTGAGTTAATCATACAATTTTAATTGTTGGCATTTTAATTTCCACAACAAGCGTATGTTTCAACAGAATTAAGTCATAACTGAAAAAATAAAAATAAAAACGCACTTGGATCTTGCCCACAGATCTCCATTAGCTAAGCTAGACCTTGGTTTGTCCTGTCAGCTCCCTAAACATTATTAAAAGGCCCTTGCAGTTCAGATCTTAAAACTCAATACTTGCGAGAGATTTTGGTGTAGCATCCTGCATCCATTCTTCCCCTGCTGAAGTGAGGGAGGGAGACAAAAATAACTCCTTCTCAAACATACTAGGAGTGAAATCCTAACACTAATTCTAATCTTTAATGAGCATACTACAGTTGACTATACTTTAATGGATGATATTATAGTGGCCTTCCTCAGATCCATTATTTACACATGAACGATGCAATGATGCTCTCACACACAACAGTTACGCTGTAGGTAATGAAACTATTCAAATAAGCAGAGAAACTCTCATGTAAGAGGAGTCTGCAGAATCATGAGCTCATTAGAAAGGTGCCCTACTCATTACTGCCCTGATCCCACTGCACCAAGGGGAATTCTTCCACTGGTCAGGCTGCAGCAACGGAAAATGAAAATTCCTAATATCATCTGCATATATGGCCTCAAATTTGAGCTCAGTAAGAACCACCGAGAAATTTTTTTCCATCACTGAAACAATTTCTTAGACACAAAAAGGACTGTGAATGCTAGACGTTTAACAATTACAACACTATTAAAACAAAACTGAGCCTATAATAACCAGATTATGCAAATAATTATCAGATTAGGCAAAACTGTATTCACAGGATATGATCCTGTTTTGTTTGATCACACAAACCATTCACAGAAGGCCAGGAGGCTCACATTAACGTTTACATTTAATAAGCCAGAAAATACAAATGGGCAAATTCTAATAATGCAGGTAACAGAGAACGACAGGCTCACTTTGGGCATCGTTTGTAAGGTTTCCATACTAAACTGGAAGGGCTTTTGAAGATTTATTGTGACTAGTTTGCCTACTTCTTGAAGTATTACATTGTGGCATACTGGATAGTTCAGAGGATTATTAATGGGATATACAGCCTGATATTCCAAGGTAGCTAGTTTAATCTAGCTCAGGTCAATACTGACAACTATTCTGTAGTATTTTTGAAATGAGGAGGCGGTTCTGGAGCACTTCTTCTCTTAAGAGGACAGGTTCAATGTACAAAACTGGCACTAATTTGCACCTCAGGCAGTGCGCTTCATCAAAGAGACTGAGGAATTAATGGGATATAGGTTTATAATGCTGCAAAGCACTCGGAATGTTTCCCTATGCCCTTCATTTCCCTTTCTGTGAGATGAGCTGCTCTGTTCAAAAGGGGCAGTCCTCCTATATCCTCAGATTTTTCTAATTCCATTGCAAACTCTACAGGAAAAATCTTGAAGGTGCCCTATGCCACCAAATTTTAACACTCTTTAGTGGGACTCAAGAGAGAGATTAGAAGGTTTCACCTAGAAAAACATCTTGAGAGTGCTATCTGAAGAGAATCTTGATTGATGATGGTTGGCAGCAAATATTTCCCTGAGTGCATAATGGTTTTATTAATAGTTCTGGACTGAGCTAAGGCTAAGTAGAAAACAGACCAAGTGAGGGGTAGTTTTTGTGACCTACCTACTCAGATACATCTAATACTCACAAGCATCACCTTTGTTTTACTAGCAAGTTTCAGCATCAAGACACTGTTGTCAAGTTTCTAGAGATGAAGCATTAAAAAAAAAACAACCAAACACCAGTAGCTGGGTGTGTGTCAACTACAGCAGCAATACAGCTTCTTGTATTACTCCTGCCTCCAGACCAGTGGGTGGAAAGTCAGAACTAAGACAGCATTACTAGAGACGAGGGATGAGTACAATGCAGACTGGATCTACTGTATATTAACGTATGTATATTGCATATGCAGGCTGCATATGCACAGCAGCACTCATACTGCACTAGTGTATTGAGCTGTCCCAGTGAGAAGTGAATTTAATGGGTTTAAGACATGCCATGTTCAGTGGCCAAGATGGGATTAGCCTCTTTAGTATTTGAGAACAGCATCCTTAAAAGGGATCCGGGATATCACTATGCTGCTCACACTTGGTGACCACTTGAGCAGCATGGGACATCGTATTTCTGATACGCTGTGCATGGATGAATGTAATTGCACTACAACAGGCTTTGTACATAACAAAGGGCAGCAGATGATGAATGACGACTTGCAGAGCATATATGAGCAGATGCGTCTCACT
Organism: Falco punctatus; assembly: GCF_963210335.1. NCBI lineage: Eukaryota > Metazoa > Chordata > Aves > Falconiformes > Falconidae > Falco > Falco punctatus. Next base: position 36,324,337 of record NC_137589.1, read on the forward strand.
GGTTTGAAGATTATTTGGAGCTGCAGCTTTGCCAGTTGCTGGCTTTAAATGTTCACGAAACACCGGAGTCCGGTCCCCTGTTACACTGGCATGAGCCAGCATGGCTGGTATTTCAGGGGCTGTCCTTTGTCCTTGTGATGTGGACCCCAGGGCGACTAGTTCAGCTCCCAAAAAGCACAGCCATCTCACTAAGGGCACTTACCAAATAGTTGCACTCCTACTAAATACCACCTTGTAGTTGTGTCTGAGCCATCAGCCTGAAGGTGAAAAGCCTCTGCTTAATTAATGATTCCTAAGCATCCTCATTAAGTTGTTCTCTGGGTATAAACAGGGTGTGTTTTTCATCTCGACCTGTTCGCTTGTGCCTGTAACAATCTGAATTTCTCATCTGCAATTAACTGTAACTGAATCCTTAGGAATAATCAGGAAATCTTAATCAAAAGTAATTGGGGTTAGGCCAACTCTTCATGAGAGCATGATGAGAGCATGATTCTGCAAAGAGTTGCAAGAATTTGTCAAACTAATGAAGTTCAAAATCAGTATGATAAAAGGGACAATTCTTCCTTCTGAATCTGCATTTGACTCTTGAAATTTTATACAGGCAGTTAGTTCCCTGCAGGATCAGATCCCTAAATTTGCCCTCAGAACCAGCTAATTACAGTGCATAAGTGACTGAAGTGTGCAGAAAAGCATACTGACATAGAATTCAGTATATGATGGTCTTCAAGAATTTAACTCTGCTACACGCAACTGTTAATGCACTATTTCTGCAGGAGGGCAAACCATTGTAAAAAACACACTAAGCACTGTTCACCAGAAAAGTTCTGATCAAACCAATTTTTACATTTCTGCATACACAAATTCAGGAATGGGGTTTCACAGGTACTTGCGACTGCTTTGCTTTCATCCATGCGCACTTCATTTATATGGACACTTATCCAATTCTCTGCTCAAATTAGGTACTTAGAGCTGCAGGTAGCTATTTAGATCCTACCTGGTACACATCTTACCTACCATGTACATAACAAATTTGAATGCACATATTTCACATGTGAGCATGAATTTGGTACATCCAAATGTTTATGTGCATGTGATAATGCATATCTAGTCTTGAATTAGAGGTGACTTGAGGCTTCTGAAAACGTCAATCTGGAAAAAAAATTAGTAACATGTAATGCAGTATTTAGTAGATTACTGCCCTGAATACCTAATACTGTTTTAAGAAAGACATGAGGGAGGATAATCCTATAATTCTTTAGGACACATACTGAGTGAACCTATGAAAAAATATCCTGCATTATGCACAACAGTCAGTCTGTTTATTGTGGCTCACAGAAGAGCTAAACACGCAGGAGGGCTTAACCTGAGGAGGGGTTATTAGGCCAAGTCCACTGATTAAGAAGTACAATTGGGTGTGAAATAGTTAGGCTCTCCTCCAAAGTACAGACTAAAATAAACATTTTGAACTCCTACTGATTCTGAAGGCAAGGAACTGAAGTGGGTGACAGCATCTTGTGTTCTGGAACTTAACAGCATGTTGAAAAATGCTGTAGAGTAGACGGTTCGAGTGTAATGTAGAAATCTATTATTCCAGTAAGGCAGCTGATTAGGAGTCATAGGCATAAAAAGTAAGTAGAAGATAAAGGGTATGATTTATTTCCAGTATTTGATTACTAATGTACAGTGAAGACTGTAAGTAAAATGAGTAGACAGGTTAAAAGCAGAACAAAAATGTATTTCTCTTTGGATGTTTTGTTATCGTTAGTGTTTTTTTATTGAGAGTATAAGTTAGTCAATTTGGTTAAAAGACAGCATTTCATTTTCAGTGCTGTAAACTTGGTCTGATTACTTGAAAAATTCAGGCATACTATAGAAAAGGTTCCAAATTTTAGATCTTCAACAGTATACTACTTATGCAGCTATGTTGCATGTCACCTATGTATGCTATGTCACCAATGTATGATTTAGAATGATGACTTATTATTGTATTCTAATTTCCATTGGGCCTTTCTATATTTCATTTGCTGCTGGTAACAAGGAAGAAACTATTCCTAAAAAATCTTCATTATTACTGAAATGCTTCTGACCATATCTGCTGCATGATAACTGTGAGCTGGGTAGTTTAGTTTTTAAGAATATTAGTTTATGGGTTAGACAGAAATACCAAAGAATCATGTATATATATGTAAAGAGTAACTGATAATTACAACATACACTTAAAGATAATTGCGATGTACACAACTGTGAAGTTATTCCATTTTTACAAGTGTATAAACAAAAGCAGAATTTGATTAGGTCCTGTGATTGCCTCTTAATGACTTCATATGCATAAACATACTTCATGTACTTGGGTTTGCTGTTGGCAGAGGAAGGCAATGTATCCTCTTTAATCAAGGATAAGGAAGCAGGGTTGCCTCAGACTTTTTTGCCAAATCAAAATACAGACCTATTCCAATCTTTTAATTTCACCCCAGTATGGCCACAACCGCCAGACCCTTCCCCACTAACTTCCAAGGCAGCCAAGCCAGTGACGGCATGGTGGCTCCTCCTGTACTATACGGGCTCCTGCTCAGTCTTGTAGTCTTTTCCCGTCCCCGAATCTGCATTTAGTCATCACATCATTAGAGGGAATATAGACAAATGTATACTGATAAATGTCATACCAGAGTAAGTCTATGAGGCAGCTGAGTGCCCAAAGATTACAGAAAGGATCTGCAAGGACACACACGGACACAGGGACACACACACACACAAAGAGGAAAGGATAGATAGGAAAAGGATCTAATAAAGACTAATGGATAACTAACTGGAAGTGAAGTTTCCGAGATGGGGTAGATATGCCAGTAAATTGAGAATAATAGTCTAACAACTCACATCACATAAATAGGAGGAACTAGTCTTGGTTATCGTTTCCCAAAGGGGAACTTTCCTCCATGACAAAACAGTGTATTTCCTGAATTTCTATTATCTCCAGTAGGGAGGGTTTCCAAGAGTACTAGAAGTGTTTAAAAATGATCGTTGTGTTTAGAGCTGTTATCCGTGTATGAGTTTAAGGGAATCTGTCTCTCTAAAAGCAGTGTGATTTTCTTTGCTGGTACTGCAGAGGTGTTCAGACCTCCAGAGGAAAGCTTACAGTTGTGGGCCAGGGCAAGTAACGCTGCCATGAGACTGAGTGTAAGAGGATGAACACAGCTGCCACCTCCACTTCCACAACTGGCATGTTCTGCAAGATGCATAAAAAGAGACAATATGGTAAATGACTTCACCTCCATTTTCAACCAGTGGGTAACAGGTTATCCTTTCTATTTTTCTGAGCACTGGAGTACTCAAATTCATACACCTTCCTCAAATGCTTTCACTCTACTACGTTCTTCGTAATGATTCAGCTAAAACCAGCAACAAAGCAGCCCGAACACTTGAAACTACTAAGGAACAGAGAATTAAACATATGCACAAGGCTCCTGAGGCTTTTGGAGAGCTCTGCCTGAAACTGCTCAGGACCTGCTACAACAGGGTAGTGGCTTCCACATACGGCCCAGATATTATCCTCTTTAAAATTACTTTAGACTGAAAATAATCAGACAAAGCTGTGAGCAAAGGACAGTGAACTTTAACGGACACTTTGCTGTAGTAACAGACAAAATACGACCAAGCACTTGTCCCAGACAACAGCACAGCTTTGGTGTGCTGTAGGAAATCGATAGCTAATCTATGCAAACAACCTGTTGATCACTAAGAAGTGCAAAAGGTGTCCAGAAGTGTCTGCAACAAGCAGACTGCAAGAGCCAACAAGGGTGACAGCACAACAGGGAATTATAGCACAATTTAAACCCCACAGTCACCCTTAAGCTCTTCTCTGCCCACTTATATATGCATGGACTCATAAAAATACAGGGGAACAAAGATTTGGGGAAAAGACTGTGGGGCAGGCAGCCCCACAACCCTACTGCAGGATCTGTGAGCATCTCTCTAACCTCCGGGGATTTCAGGGAGGCAAACGTCATGACCCTGCACCAGGACTGTGCACAACACATCAGGGTCCGTCTCCAGGAGAGAGCCTTCTCCCCCACAGAACGAGGAGCTTCTGCAACAAATGGCTAGGCTGCTGTCCTGACTTCTCACCCCCTCTGCAAGATGAAGGCGGCATGTCATTTGTGAAACTGTATGCACCTGCGATTAATATGCTTCGCTATCTAAAATTATTTGGCCTCCACACTGTCATTTGTCTTAATCCGTCACACTACGAAACAAACACATCAATACCTGCTTCAATAACAGTGTTTAAAAGTACATTTCAATTATAAAAGCCTTGCTAAATCCTTTCGCTTGCCTAGCCAGTAACAATTCTTTGCAAAAATGGCAGAATTGATAAAGACAGACTTTATTTGTTAAATTTTGATCTACTCTGGCAACTGCCAAGCTATTTTCATATTTTAGAAAGAAACGTCTCTGTATTGACAACTGGATCTGTTATCTGAGATAAAGATACCAGTCTTTCACTTCGGTGTTTGTCATGTATCTCTGTGGATATACTTTTTGAGGATAACATAGTGCATTAGCATGGTTTGTAATAGTAATACATATATTGTTTTTAGAGCACGCAAATACACTGTGTGTTTTCAGAATAAATAAAAGCTATGAGGTGATAGCTTCACTGAAGTTAACTGTAATTCACTGGGTTTTTAAGGTCAGGATACCTTTTCATTACGTGCCTGCGGAACAGCTGGCATGATGGCATTCTAGGCTTTAAGTAGGACTCCTGCAAGCTATTCCCGTTAAAACAAAATAAAAAAAAAGTACTAATGATTTCAAGAACTCTATTCTTGCTGCAACCTAGTGGCACTATCGCTTTTGCCTGCACTTGCTTTGCAATGGGGCCTGCCTGCTGGCATAACTGGCATTACTTTCACTTGAACAAGTATCAATGGGAGCAGAGTCATGGCTAAAACCTAATATGTGCTAACAGCAAACAATGTGTCTTAAACAAAGCACTTTGCCAAGTCCCATAAACGCACAATATATTATGAACTATACCTCCAAAGACAATATGATTAAACATCTACCATCACAATGCAATGACCTAGAATTTTTATTAGCAGTAGTTATGCCTTAAAATTAAATTATAATACTGTACTCCATTTTAAGGCTGGTTTTTGCAGGCTGTAGTGAGCTATTTGTTTTAAAACGGACATACATGATGAACTAGGTATTTGATTGAGAACTAAAGTTGGCTGACATTAGGAATACCTTTAATATGATGAAGAATCACATAAAGCAATAACATGAGCTATGAATAGTTTGATTTGGCTTATCTGATGTGATCCAATTTTCTGATTTCAGTTTGTTGTAGCACTTCCTATTTTTGTGGCTATTCCTGTAAGTAGATACTGATGTGAAACAGAAACAACTGTGGCTTAGGGGAACACTGCAAATGCTACATCTGCTTTTAGTAGCAATAATTTGCAAAATTCTTTCTGAGGATAAGAACTTTAATCTGTCCATAGAAATTTCAATTTGCTGTAAAGGTGTGTAGTACATTTTCATAAAGTTGTATTTTTGTAAGTCATTAAATTGGGTTTTAGTAACCTCATACTCATTTTCAATTGAACAATTATTAAACTATAAAACAAAATTGCATGATTCCTAAAACTGTAATCTGGAGTTTTACAGTCTGCTATAAAGTGCTGTAGTATTATAATACACCAAAGATGCTCAGACTATTAAAACTTTTTTTTTTAAATGAACTGTAAAATATTTTATCATTGATGAAATAATTCTAAAGTATTATGCTCTCCAGCAGTATACATGCACAATATTTTGGTACAGTGAAAAGAACCCTAATCAAAAAAACATAATTCAAACTGTAATTCTAACATGTAAAATAAGCCATTTTGCTGTCTTTCAGTAACAGAAGTTTATTACAACCAACTTCCAACATTAAAAACTTTTCATTGGAGTATTGATCATTAAATATAAGGTCCAGTCTTGCAGAGAGCTCTACATGCCAAAGAGACTGGACACCTGTGTAGCTCTGATGCTAACAACAGAGATGTGCTGACTTACACTTTCAGAGAGTTTTACTCTGTACTCTGCTCCACAAATCATAACCGATCTCGCAAGGGGAACTCAATGTTCAACTAAGTTCAACCAAGGCCCCTAAATGAGAACAATTTTCTACTGACTACTGATGGCTGATGTCTCATAGCAACACTGACACTAAGGTGATACATCTGAACCTACAGGGTATGACACTCAGCTATATCCTCAAACTGTTCCTCTGATGTTCAAAAGAGAGGCAAAAGACTCTGTACTTAGAAATTAATTACCTATATTAATCAGATATTTAATTTCAGCGGGATTTCAACACACTTGAAAATTATCCATCTTGTGTGGTCCTAAATTTTTTGGCAATGGTGGTGAAGTACCCAAGGACATACTTGCTCCGAGTGGACGCTGTCTACATGATCATACCATTAGTACATACGTATGTATACGTTCATTGCAAGGCAGCCTTTCGGCACAGAGTTCCACTGTTTGAACAGCCATGCAGGGGGACTGCTGACGACTTTCCTGCCTATGAACACAGAGATTGTCATAGAGGCTGAAAACCCAAAGCTGTCCCTTGCTGACGGTGACCTCACCTTCTCTGGTTCTATCTGAGAGGTGCAAGAGCCATGCAGTAAATGAGTACAGTCTTCGGGAATTTTATACATCCACATTTTTTGAGGACCCACTCCAGCATAGTGCTGAAGCAAACAAAAGATTAACTTAACGGAAATCAATGCCAATGAAACCAATGGACAAAGCAGTCTCCGTTCTGGTAAAACACAGAATTTTGCTCAGTGCCCCCCACATTAGAAATACAAGATTAAAGGTGAAACTTTAAATTAACCTTGGCTGTCAGATTTTAATCTGAATGTGAAAATCACACAAGAGTTAAGTCCAACAGAATTTCTACTGAAACAAATTTAAAATGTTGCTTTTTCAGAAGAAAAGCTGCCAACAGGTTCTCTAAATTACTTGTACCAGCAGGCTGACCCCATTATGTCAGCTAATCCTGGAAATACAGGAGGTAAATTTAAATCTTTTCCTATGAAACATTTAGTCAAATTATTTTTTGGTTGTTTTCTAATTTGGTTCTGGCACGGCACTGAGAGTTTTATATTCCTGTCCATCTTTTGCCCCAGACTATAACTTTCTGCATAGTTGCAATGCCCAGAGGAAGAGGTCCAAGTATGACTTCTCCCGAGGGACAGAGCAAGAAGGGCATTTGAAAGGATGGTGCTTGCTTTTGACAAAATGAAAAAGAAACAGCAAGTCCACAGGCTGTGTGAAGGGATTGAGGGAAAAGGGTGCCAGGCATATGGGCAAGTTTTACCAGTTTTCAGGGGGTAAATCAAGTTCCTTTTGTCCCTATTCCAGTGAACTGCCCCAGCAGTTGTACTACTCCATCAACAACACACCTACATACTGCCTGTGTTTCCTGCTTACATTCACCCTCCACCCAATTACCGGTCCAGGGAGCTCTGTACCTGCTGCGTCTTCATCCTTAGAATACTACAGTGAAGCTTTTAACCATCTCCAAACACCTACACAATGCTTTATACTAATAGTATTTAGCACTTGGGAAGCCACATTAAATAATTATAGACACTAGTCCAAACACCAGATTAGCAGACCCTCAGAAAGTGCTGAAGACCTGCAACAGATAGATGGACAAGTAAAAGCACAGTCATTTTCAGTCTGTGAGTCATGTATAAGTCCTGGTCTCCTCAGGGGACTGAGCCCTGTCTCCTGTTTTTGTCTTAAGACTTGCCACAATAGATATTTTTTCAAATCCCAAATTTATGTGGAATTATGTGAATTTGTGGAAGAACAGCTTGCAATATGACCCGAGTCTGTTCTAAACACTCACTAACCTTACATGCAGATAGAAAGGATCGACGTATTTAAGTATCTATATTTCTCTTTCCCTCCTTGTTCCCCATACAATGTTTAGTTTTTTTTAATTCCTATCTCATATTTTTTAAAAAAAATTTGCTGCTGAGGTTACAATGGCATTCACATACTGGTATGTGCCTTTGGTCCAAAGGGCCATGCATCTCAACTACATGTGTCTGCTGTTCACACGTCTCCAAAACCCCAAAACCTTAAATTCCCTCTGAATGCTGAACTAAGGTTAACTAGAGCAAGACATTCATAATAAATGTAGGAATACAAAGTATAGAACTAGTGAGGAAGTTGATAGATTTTGATGCATAAATTGAGGCTTAAATGCCCTTAACCATCTTTTTTTGTCTTGTGTAAAATGTCTTCTAAAATAATAGAGCAAACCCAGTATGAAAGTCTTATTTTTTTAATCTTTCTCGATGATGTAGTAACAATTGATCTAATCTAGTCTAATCTATCAATTGAAGTTTATTTCATTATCATCTTTCAGTTCCATGCATCTCTCCCGAATGCAGAAGCAGCACTTTTCTTGAAGAATACATGGTGTGAGTACACATCCAAACTCGTTCTTTTGTCCCTTTCAAATAATCCAACCTGACGGTTCAAGCAGTGGGGACAGAATGTGAGACTGAAAGACCATAACCATTTTTTGGCTGGCCGACTGAATAAAAATTATGATTGAGAATGAAGGATAAACAAATATGTCAATTAAATAGAAAACGTTAGAGCGAAGCTATCAGGAAAAGGATAGGGACAGCAATTACTTATACACAACTGTATAAGGAGCACACTATTGGCATTCATCTTCCATTTTGTTCAAAATATTTTTTGAATAATTTTTCTGTGGTGCTGAGGATCCTTTGCAAGATGTCAAGCACCTCAAAAAATCCATGAATTTAGCATTTTATATAAAACTAACCACTACTTGCTCTCTGTGTTTAGTAAAATTTGTTAGAAGCCAGGTTTACAAAAAGAGTTTATAGGATGCTTGACAAAGTAAAGCATCGTGCTGGCAAAGATAGAGTGCTGATTTAATTTAGGGACAGAAGAAAAGAGTATACTACACAAATACATATGTAAACATAAAAGAAGCATATATCACAAATCAGAATTTCTCTGTGTCAATTTGAAATAAGAAAACACCACCACAACAGAACTGTAAAGTCTTGTAGCAATAGTAAACTGAAATGAAGAACAATGTCTAAACAGCACCACTGAAGCAAAAATTATTTGCAAGTTCAAACCTTCAACAGGTATCTGAAATAAATAGAGTACAGGTAAACAAAGAGTACCTCACGTTTTCTTTAAGCATTCACAACCCTTCCAACACCCAGGTCTGCATGTGCACAGGAGAGTGTGGCACAGCGACAAAACCATTAGTATATTCTTGCTTTTCACACAACCCTTCTGAACAAGTCAGAAAAACATGCATCAAAAATTGCTCAGCCAGTGACAGTCTTGGCAGATTTGGGTGTATGCCCTGTATTTTACAACCCCAGGAGGTTAGATTTTGTTCATTTTGATGGCAATTTATACTAATCAATCACTTCCTGCTCTTTCCTCCCTTACTGTATTTATTTCCGTGGCAATTTATACTAATCAATCACTTCCGACTCTTTCTTCCTCCGCTGTGTTTTTAAACCCACTAACTCAGACTTGTACCATCTCAACGATCATTGCCTTATCCCCTCTCTGCCTTTGTCCCTTTGTGCTGCGACTAATGCTGTTAATTCTACTTTTCACAGTATTTAGGCTATATTGCCTTTTTGAAACCTGCCAGCTCAACTGCTAAGCGTATAACAAAGGCCTTCAGATTGCTTTTGGTCGCACCAGTTCCTGTTTTGAAAGTAACTACAAAGGCATATTTTTCATGGGAGGAGAGCCTTGGAATGAATACCCTTCAGTGCAGTACGAACGCCTCTAGTTCTTTTGTAACATTTGCATTGAGGTTTAGGTCTCACATGCAAAGTGGCACCATACTGTCCAACAAACACAGGCTTCTTTTAAAAAAAAAAAAAAAAAAAAAAAAGTGTGGGCTTGTTTTGGCTCTGTTCGTAAGTTGTTTTTTGGGTTTTTTGAAATGCATTAAAATATAAGAGCTTTCTTCTTTGTGTTTCAGTTCTGACAGAAGGAAGTAGTGAGCACCAGAAACGTACTTCACATGAACAAACCCGCTTAATTCACGTAACTTCAGTGACCTTTTAGTGTGGACTTTATCTAGAGTTTCTCCCAAACAGCAGAAACCATTTGTTTAAAGGAAGCTGTTTCTTCTCGTGTCAGGTATAGCAGGGGTACACATAACACAGCTCTAAACCAGTGCTGATAAACGCACGCGGGATGCGACTTCAAAATACCAGAGTAACATGGGTAATGACAGGGAAGAATGTCATTCCTTTTCAAAACACTGAAGTAATTCAGGCTTGAAGAAGGTTTGCAAATCAAACTGAATCCAACAATATTTGTGATCAATTGCTGTTTCCTCAGTTCGTTATTTACCATTTGTACTTTGTTAGCACCTGGAGGCCTTACTCTATAGGAGACTACAAGAACACTGAAGGAAAAGGAACGTTTCACCTATCCCATAGAACCATACTTTAATATAACACAAAGTGAATTAATAACATTCCATCAAGGTCTTCCTTTAAATGCAAGCTATTCCAAGTTTTAAATTTAAAAGATTACACTTCTTTTTAGCGTATTCTATTTGGTCAAATGACTACTGCGTATAGAAATATAAGCCTACAACTCTCTCCCTCTCATCAATAATTTACAAAGCTTAACTAATAATGAATGCACAGATAGGAAAACTAGAATTAAAACAGATGGACCTAAACTCAACACCATCTATTATTAACCCCATATACTTTGTGACTCTCTAATGCCTCTGAAAAATGTGAATTCATACGCAATCTGCCAGCACAAAATAGAGTGGAGAAACTAGAACAGGATGAAGATGAGAGAGTGGTGCACGAAAACTTAAGTAGTAAAATACATTTCCAAGGGATACGAACCCTCCATTTTGGTGAACATTGAAACTTTTATATAGCTTAATATAAAGAACACAAAATCAATCTTTTATAAGTGAAATGTGAATACTAAAAGTGTGGAAGAGTTTGAGAATCCAGAAAGAAAGTATCTCAATACCTGAAGAAACCTTAAAACTTGGACAATTTGATTTGTGTCACATAGTAATTTTCCTTCTGTAAAGACAAAAATAAACAGGCCAAGCTGATCCTATCCCTGACCCAATTTTGCATTTAAACCACCAGATATTTTTATAACCCCAGATTCTAATCTGGGCCTAAGGATGTTTTCATTTTAAGTTTCCTGTTACCTCTTTCCTGCCGTCATTTTGCAGTCGTCTCCTGCCTGAGTTCTTCAAACTCCCTAAGAGCTGCACATACTGCCTTTAGCAAGTGATGAGCCTCATTAAATCCAGAAAGAATCAATGACACGCCATGAATAACCTAACTGAAGTGTCAAAGGAAATCACTTACAGCCATTGGCCAAAACCACATCGTGACTTTGACCCCAGCTCAGGAAAGCGCCTGATTCAAATTAGCTTCTATCCTTGTCCAGGTTCTTCACCACGGGGTTTGTAGCACCACGTATTCTCTAATACACAGACCTACCCAGCCGAAAAAACCTCTTAAATTTACTGCCAATAACAAAAGAAAGCAAGCAGCAGGACATGGTAGCTGACATTAAGAGTTCCCTCTGAATTTGGATTACTCAGGGGATTAATTTAATCTGACATATTGTGGCAGGGTTTGGAGACTGCCACGTTCATACCCAAACCTGTGACAACAAATTAAATACTATGCTCTGTATAGTCAGAGAGGCAATAAAGTCCACTTTCAAATACGCACATTTCTGATTTAAAATGTGTCTGATATTTTACAACATACCTGCCTTGTAACTACAACATGAGAATAAAAAGATATTCCAATTTAAGCAGGGATCTGTTTATGCAGCAGGAGACTACTCTGTATACACATCGATGAAAAATGTTAATTTCCACACCGCAACAAGTACAAGACTCTCTTACCTGCAGGTTTGCACATGCTGGTGAATCGTTGTGGGTGGGTATTTCATTGTTGGTGGTCTCCGAACCTGTGTTTTTAAGTCTGGAAGCTGTTGTAGTTGTGGCTGTAGTGGTCTGTACTGGTAAGATTGGCTGCCACACGTTCACATCAGTACCGTTGCCGAAGGCCTGAATTGCATTTTCTGTAAAAATAAATTACAGAGAATTTTCCATTTCTAAACAAACAGCAGAAAGCTGAACTGACTTTTAAGCCATTATTATGATGACGATGATCCCATTGAAAATATGTATTTATAGAAACTCAATTTTTATGCTGAAAAATGTGTCTTAATTTTGAACATATCAGAAACGATAACTGAGAGTCTGGGGTCACATAATTATCTGGTGCAGCCTCCTATTTGTAATGTTCCCAGTAATTCTTGACAGAAGCTCTAGGACTTACTGTAATCATATTTGTCACCACCCAATGAATGCTACGTCCTGAGTCAGGCAGGTGATGTTACATAGTGAACTAAATACAGAGAGCAGGCAAAATATTAATTTATTTCTACAGCTTGTTGTAGTAAAACTAACATGCCTATAACTACAAAATGTTTTAACTAAGACAATCTTTTCCTTACAGTTTTCAATCAAAATCTGCATAATTAGGTGAGGGAAGCATACTTAAACTAAAACTTTAGAATATAAAAGTTAAAAAGCTTATCATAGTTTCATGGGATTAACGAGTGTGTTTATGGCAAGAGTAAATTGGTTGGGTTTTTTCATAAACAAATAGAAAAACAGTTTTTAATCAGGTCTTTAGGGATTCAACATGGATTTAGGGATTTCTTATTTCAAATTCTTTGTACAAGAAATCAAACAATTTCACTGGGGACTAATATGTGGAAGTTATTAATACTTCTGCTCAGTGGTATTCCTTGCCTTATAAAATAATTTACATTTAATTCTCATCTGAAAGAGATGTATTTTATTCTGATATTAGTTTTTAGAACTCCAACATGCAAAGAGAAGAATTTTTAAAAGGCACCACAATCAGCTGGGTGGATGGAGACGAGTGGGAAGAGTGGTAAGATATTTTTCTTTGTTTTCCCTGAATAAGGCAATATATAAAGCAATATTCTCCTATGGCTTCCTAAATTAACTGTAACTCTCTGTTTCCATTATTGCAGGATCACAGGAATGCATGCAATCCTTCCGGTTTTCTAAGTAAAAGTGGTCTTTACAATTTGACGGCTTCAATTATTTGATTGAATCGTACCCTATGATCCTTATGGGTCCCTTCTAACCTGAGATATTCTATAATTCTGTGGTAGAATTATAGAATGGTTTCAGTTGGAAGGGACCTTTAAAGGTCACATAATCCACCACCACCCCTGCAATGTGCAGGGACATCTTCAACCAGATCAGGTTGCTCAGAGCCCAGTCCAGCCTGACCTTGAATGTGTCCATGGACAGGGCATCTGCCACTCTCTGGGCAACCTGTGCCAGTGTTTCACCACCCTCATCATAAAAAGTTTCTTCCTTACATCTAGTCTGAACCTTACCCTCTTTGAGTTTAAAACCATTACCCCTTGTCCTACAGCTACAGGCCCTACTAAAAAGTCTGTCCCCATCTTTCTTATAGTCCCTCTTTAAGCACAGAAAGGCCATGGTAAGGTCTCCCTAGAGCCTCCCTTCAGGCTAAACCACCCCAGTTCTCTCAGCCTGTCCTCACAGGAGAGGTATTCCATGCCTCCCCAATATTTTCATAATATTTCAGACACATACATTATATTTTAAATATGTTTCAGAATTTAAGACTGGCCAAACCCTAACTGGAGAGGCAGCAGTTAGGACCACTGTAATATTACCAATAAACTTGCATCTTCCAACAAAAAGGATAAAAGTACAAGCAAAGTAATACACAGCCCCACATTTTAGGATGGAATAGATCCTATTTGGTGCCTATTAATTTGGATTTTTAGCTTTCTTGCGATTGGGCCAATTTCACAGTTCTCATATAAAACCATATTCGACAGGATAATGCTAAGATAAAAAAACACTGTACCTAAGACATGAAAAAAGAAAACAGCACAACGTTTGTCTTTATTTGGACTAATTATTAGACTAATATTAGACTAAATATTAGAACAGACTGGGATTTTCACTTGTATATTCACACCCACCTTCTGAAATCAAAACTTCCACTCTTGTTTCAACTTAAAATCTGTTGCAAAAGGCTTTTCAACTCCAGAGTGGAATTTCTAGGGAAGCGCTTAACAGAGGTGCAAGACCAGGATTTCAGATGTGTATGTGGGACATGGTAAACTCAGCTTCGTACCCCAGCTCCACACCAGACCCAGTACACACATCACCTGAGGTCTTCTGCTTTCTGAGTCCCCTAGCCTCAGGAGACAGCGCAGCTATTCCACTTTGCGTAAAAAACCCAAATGGGTTTTTGAATAAACGTTTAAGCCAGGTACTCCACATCTTCCTTCTATAACTGCCTCAGATCACTGGTTTATTTTCCACTTTGAAGGGGAAATACACTTTATCAAAACAGACTAGCAAGAAATTACTAGTTTCTTCCCATTGGGGAAAAGTCATTTTTGTTTTGTCTAAAACAGGTGGCAGGGGTTTTAATCTCATCCAATAAGCAAATGAAATTTTCTCCACTCACTGGAGGACCTATTAATGACAGTAACAATCAAAAATTAAAATTTTAACTTTTCCCATTCTCTGTAAAAAAAACAACTTTGTATTAAACCAGAAACATCTTTAATTTCTTCATGAAGAAGACATCTTCTACAAGTAGGATGACTATAATTTGTCTCACAGTAACCTCTAATGTCTTTGATTTGTCTTCATTAATGCTTTTATACTGATGGCAAAAGAAAGGACAAGGGATCACTCTATCTTTATATTCTAAAGAGAACCTGTAACATTCTACCAGTTAATACATTCACAAATGAATAAAATCTGATGTATTACAGTATATATAAGTGGCAGCCCCATTAGGTTTGAAGGTCTGATGCTATGCTGTTAAATTTTACCCAGTCATGGTCTGAATTGTTTTCTGGGTTTGGGGTTTTTTTTATTGTTTGTGAAATGATCCTGAGTAAATGATTCCTCCAAAGCTCAATAAATATTGCTTCTAATAGCAACTCAGGACACTCACTTTTTGTATGCAAAGCTCCCCATGTCTTCAGAACAACGCTGCCTGTGGAGAAGCTACCGGGATGGTAGCAAACAGAATGGAGATTTTCAGACCCTATACTAAAATACAGACTGAAGCCTGCATTTGCATTAGCTCAAGTATATAGGGTGGGATGGGACAGTCCGGATCATCGAGTGCGTTTGCTATTTTTGACAAAAAGCAACAACATATACTTCTTTTCATAAGCTGATGAAATAAGACTTTTAAAACTGGTATGATTTTTTTATTCTCAAAACTCCCACTGGAAGCCTATTCCTTAACTTTCATCTGATGGCTAAAAATTTTCCAGTTTCGAGCCTAAATATGTACGGCCAGTATCTCCCTTTCTGATCTCATGCCAACATTGTCCTCTAGGTTAAGTAATCCTTTTCCCTTCCTGGGCTTGCCCCTCTAATGCAGTTTCAGAGGACAGTCACGTATCTTTTCAACTTCTGTTCTGCTAGGCTAGGGAAGCCAAGCTCTTTTGGTCTCCTCATTTATCTGAAATTAAAACTCTGATGCACACTCCACATCATCCAATTATGCTGCTGCAGGCAGACAGGAAATTTGAAAAGAGAACCTGCCAAAATCGACTCCACTGAGCCATTCTGAAATTTATAATAGTCCCTAATTTGGAAGTGAGTTTGACTGAAAAAAAAAAAAAAAATCAATAATTTAACAAAATCTTTACAATAGGTACCATCCAGACTTGTTTTAAAACCAGGCATCTGAAATCAAGTAACCTAAGAAACCTGAAGCTTGGCTATAAATTGCAAGCACAATCCAATTTATACTTACCTACAGCAAATCCTTCATATCACAAACTACATGTCTTTTTTTATATGAAGTTTTTAAATTATACAGAAGCCCCTCAGGTGTTGCAATTTTTTGGTACAGATGCTGCCAGAATATTAGGGTCTAAATATGATCTGTGATGTAAACATTTTTCTATATGATACAACTTTGTTACTTTAATTTTTTTCCAAAAGCTTGTGATGTTTGCAGTCTTGACCATAAACTATAGTAGCAGACATACTTTTTTTTATTTAATTTTTACACCTACAGCAGAATCATGCTTACAAAGTGCAAAGAGATGGCCTTGACATAGCATAACATCTTTAAACAATAAAGACATCCAGAAAACATCCTAAAACACATGTAAAGACATCTGATTTTGTACTTACTAAGGCATGTGTTATCCTGGAAGAAATTCAGAAATTTCAGGCATTCATCTATGTCATTACCGCTGTTGCTGCAGTCACACCACGGGGCAACACTGAGACTATTTGAGTCTATGTAGTTGGGCGTCATCACCGTGCCTGTTAACGAAGAGCGAAGTACAGTGTGTTGAGCATCCTTTGTACTGAAATATTCTTTCCATACGAAGAAGACAGCAAACAGCACTTGGTAAGTTGTGTATTCAGAGCTGGATTCACAACACAGAGCCATGGCAGGGCTTTACCTTCCAGTTGTTGGCTCCCTTTGCCCTCTGACACCCAGTCCTGTGCCATACTTCACCCCCGCCGGTGTTTGAATGCAGCCACTTTAGGGACTGCAAAATGACTTGCATGTTAGAGACCCATTCCTTTCCTCCAAAAAGATTTATATTGCAATCCCACAGAGAGCTGCATCGGTATAATTGACAGGTGGCAAATAGTGGCACAGGTGATGGATGGACTGGGAGAAGGTGGGAATCTCTTAAAACGTCTTTGCTGCCAAATCAAACATATGTGGACCTGTGTCCTTCAAGTTTCACTCTAAAAATACAACTTTTCTTTCTCGCTTGTGGGGTTTTTTTTCTCATTTTTGTTCTAGCTGCAAATAAACGGCTGAAACTAGACATTCAGACCTGCGTTCCCTCCTTGAGTCTCCAGCCAGCCTGAAATGCAAGAGCAAGGAGAATGATAGCCGTGCTGGGAGGAGTGCTAATATGTCTTGGAGGAGTGTTAACCCCAGGGTGTTCGTTAGGGACCTGCCAACAGAGCGGGTTATGGCAACAAACACAGCAAAACCATATCCAGCATGCATGAAAAGGTACAGCAGATTCTTTGCAGGCAATAAATTGCTATTAATCTTGCTGTGTCACTACTTTTCAGTAGTTTCCTAACTGTCTCCTAACCATTGTCAACAACTTCCAACCACAGGTTCATTCTAACTCGATTACACAATCTCGGGTAAACATTCTCACACTTATATGTCAACTTAAGGCTACCAAGAATGAAATGAAACCAAAGAAGGCATTTTGTGTCCTACAAGATATACAGCAACTGTGTCACCATTCATCTGGATCAGACAACTGTTATGTGATCAGCACTTATTCAAACCAGCAGTCTCACTGAAGGCATTGACCCAGCAGGTTGGATATTTCAAAATTCCCTCAGGAGTGAGGAGTCTGAACGTGTATTTGTCTGACCAAACAGAAAAAAATAAATAAAAACAGGCAGGTATTCCAGATCTGTACTGATGACAGCTGTTCAGGAAACATGTTCCTCATTTGGTAATCTACACTTCTAGGACAGGCTATACATTGTGAGGATGTGTGGTAGCATCTCCTCAAAGCTGATATCAAAGTAGTCATTAAGAAGATGCAATATATGAAGGATAAATATTAGAGACCCAAAGTGTACACTAGGAGAAGAACTTTGGTCCATAGGTCTGGGGTCCAAGAGTCTGAAGTAACACACAGGAAAGGGCTATCAAACATCAAGCTAAAAAAATGAACATTAGAAATAACACAAATCGCAGAATAATGTCAAATAGCCTTTCAGGTAGCACCGGGAACTAAACAAAACAACATCCAAACAAAACAACATGCAAACTGCTTCATAACATGATATGGGAGACAAAGGAGATGAGACATTACAGGCTGGCCTGGGAAAATGGATGCAGTCCTACTGCCAAAGTCACAAAAAGCATCTTTTGTCTTGTTTTGAGACATTCTTAAATTAGAATGCAATCCCATATCTTTATCTGCTTCCAGCTTTTAACAGATAGTTGCAGTATAATTGCTTAAATTCTACATGAGATTAGCACATGAGTAAATAGCACTGTTCCAAAGAATTTAGTAAAATAGGCAAATATCATTTGCACCATTAATGAAAACTTGAGAGTAGATAAATAAGAAGAGTGATGTTAAATTAAAATAAAACAAATTAAAATATCTGTCCATTATCCATTTGATGGTTCAGTACACAATTTCAACCATGTGACATGATCTGAAAAGAAGTGAAAGAAAATGAAAATCAAGAGGATTTTGCAAATGGAAAGAAAACAGTAGCTTTAAAAAAAAATAGTTTAAGTAACAAATGCTTAGTGAAGGGTTAAAAAACCAGAAATGATGTATCAAGGAAATTTAAAAGGTCACTGAGGTAAGACTTTCTTATCGCAAAAAGGTACTAAGGTAACTAAAATGGGTCAAGACAGGGCCTAAAATTGTAACAGATACCGAGGTACAATTAGGGTTGACGAATATGGGAAAGACAGGACAAGGAATGTGTATGCACAGCACACAAACTGTACATCCAGCAAAAAGAGAGTGGCTGAAAGAGCAGCTAGTAGAAAATCAGACTGTCATTTAAACCTGGGGGCAGATGTGAACCCAAGCAGATTATATGCTTGGTGTCCTGAGGTGGATTTTCTTTTTTCCCTGCAACGTGTGTGCCTTCCCCTTCCCCACCCCACTGCTAGCTGGCATCTTGGAAATTCTGCTGAAGGGCAAGAATGGATCAGAGAAACCGTGGTGGTTGGCAGTAAAATAGGACATGCTTGGTTGTCTGTGTTCTACCTATCAAATACTTCTGCGGTGGTCTCGGTAGCAGGCAGCAGGTCTCCATATTTTAGACCGAAGCAGAATTGACCTGAACACAGCCAAGAGGTTGCTCAAATTTGGGTCAGTTAAGCATGAGAAGGATGGTTAGCCCAGGAGGAGGGGCATGCCACTGAAGTTCCTTTGGCCCAAAGCAGCTCCAGCTTATTCACATCAACTCTTACGGAATTCCTAGGAACCCCAGGGAAATTAGTTGGATGTTTTTACTGAGGACAAGAGAAAATGTGTCAGAAAGTGAATGCTGAAGCAGATCTTGAAATCAGCAGCTAGAACAATACGTGACTGATGTGGGAGTGAAGACAGGTCCAGATGGCTTAACTAGGCTGCAACCAAGCACCAAATCTCAAACACGGCTGTCTCCAGTCTTGCTCTACATTTAGTAATTTTTATATTTTTCCTTTAATTTTTAAAAATATATTAATTTATCACTATTACTACAACAAGGAGCTTAAAACAATGAATTAAGATTGTCAAAATTCCTGTCAAAAATGTACAAATCTTTAAAATTATATCTGTAATACCCTGATGCAAACCTTAAAGCACCCTATACAGCCTATTCTCCATTTAACTGGTAAAGCACCTCAGAGCAAAAATGTGCCTGGCTCCATTTCCACTTAAGCAATTCATTTCAGGTGGGACTCCACTAATTTCAGTGAAGTTAACTCTGATTTACGTCACCGTATGTGACAGCAGAATCACATCTACTATATCTTCCATAAAGAATCCTCAGTTTCCTGAACAAACTCTTTGGAGGTGCAATTTTTGCTACATTTAATGAAATGGCTAAATGAAATAATATTTTATTTTAATGAACAATATTTTATCTTAATTAAAACACCTGGACATCCTGAAGCTGTGATGAATGAATAGATCTGTAACAGCTTCTTACCCACAGTCCATCTATCTCTTTGTTCTGTTTTACATGCATCAAGCAGACATTTGCAAGACTGTACCTCTGATTTCTATCTCAGCATCTTACAAATTTGATGGTCTTCAAATTATTTGCTCCACTTTCATATCAGCTTGACATCAGAAGCAGGAATTTACTGCTTCAGCACACACAAGGTTGTTGTTATTTTTTGGTAATCATCTTGGTTTATCAGAATTACTACCAAGTAAAAACTCTTGGAACACTAGTCAGTTCCTACCTTTTTGCAGCAGGTTTAGGGACTAGCAGGAAGGAAGAAAAATGTTTATTTCCTCCTCTGAAAATTAGGTCTCCTTTTGATTTCAACTCCTTAGGGATGCATTCCACATTTCTGATGTGTTGGATTGTTTTGCAGCATGGTCATCCACAGTAACATCAATTGAAAAATGGATCCAACAAAACTGAGAACAAATTCACTAAGTCCAGCAAGAACTTCTTGGCAGCTCTTCCCCAGAAGTATCTATTAGTAACAGTTACTCTTTGCCAGCTGCTAGACATCTTAATCTCATTGACTAGATCAGATTTCAGGGCTATTCAACTCCTTGGTTTAGTGTCAAATGACATCCTGTCATAACTGTTCATATGTCATACCCTTTGCCCAGTGCCTTCATCTCTTAAGTCGTAGAAGCATATCCTTTGGAACCATCACATCTTATTTTACCAGTGGCTACACAGACTTAGCTCACTTGTTAACTGCTAGGGTAATAAGAATGGTAACAGTAAGCCAGTGAATATAACTTTCAGACATTTTTCAGCAAACCCAGACTGGTATAGAAATTTTTGTTGTTGTTGTTATGTTATGCTATCTCCAGAGACATTTATTTAACAGCAGGATCTGCTTCAGGGCCTCAGCTGGGACCTTCATGCCCAACAGAAGGGGATATTACTGCATCGCAGCAGGTGCAGGCTGTAAGCTTTAAAACATCATATCTGGTGGCCTTTAAAATTTGTTTGTTTCAGAGTTTTGACATTCACATATTCTGTACTGCCCAACCATGGTATTTCTACCGTAAGTTCACCTTCCTGAGATGATCTCTTTCAGGAATCAAATGCTGTGTGTGGTATACGGAGTCTGGCTTGCATTCGGGTATCCTTGTGCCTGTTGACAGTCAGGAAGGTGACAGCAAAGAAAATTAATTATGTTGGGGAGAGAGGAAGATTTCAGAAGATAAATTTGGTCTCAGTTCACCTCATTGACAGACATCTCAGGAAACATTTAGAGTAGACAAAAGGACATCATGGAACGAATAGCAGCTGGAAGTGGAACAAGGCTGGCTTGGTGTCCTGGGTTTGGCGGGGATAAAGTTAGTTTTCTTCTTAGTGGCTGGTGCAGTGCTGCGTTTTGGATTTAGTCTGAGAATAACGCTGATAATTTACTGATGGTTTTAGTTTAGTAGTTGCTAAGTAATGTTTATACTTAGTCAAGGTCTTTGCAGTTTCTCAACGCCTGCTAGCGAGAGGGCTGGAGAGGCACAAGCAGTTGAGAGAGGACGCAGCCAGGGCAGCTGACCCGAACCAGCCAAAGGGCTATTCCGTACCATGGGACTTCATGCTCGGTACATAAGCTGGGGGGGCTGGCCGGGGCCAGCTGATCGCTGCTCAGGGACTGGGTGGGTATCGGTCAGCGAGTGGTGAGCAACTGTGTTGTGCATCGCTTGTTTTTCCCCCTTTGTTATTCCTCTCTCCCTCTCTCTTTCTCATTACAATTGTTGTTATTGTATTTTAATTTTTATTTTATTTTTATTGTATTGTATTTTATTTATTTTAATTATTGAATTGTTCTTAACTTATGAGTTTACCTTTTTCCTAAATCTCCTCCCCATCAGGGGGAGCATGCAGGCGGCTGCGTGGTACTGAGTTGCTGGCTGGGGGTTAAACCACGACAGTTGGTCTACTGTCTCATTCCTCAAATGTCCTGCAAACTTTCCCTGAAAACCAAGAGGTACTTACCCAACTTTGTGGGAACAGCTGCAAAATCAACCAAGCTGCAGTTTCACTTGTTCTTTTTAACTTCCTACTTCATAGTCCCGCCCATATTCAACCACCTTATTAAGCTTCACTTCGTAAGCTTGAATTTATCGCAAATCCAAGCACCTTCCTCTCCTTACCTTCTGTCCTTACTTTCCTTGCAATGTACAAATTTGCCCCGGGAATCTCTGTAAGGTAACACAGGGCCAACACACTCAGGTGGAGAATATTGCCTAGTATCACATAGCACAATATGATATTTCAGAGGGATTTTTTTCATGTGGGCCTTCAAAATATTCTTTGGATGTTTTTCGTAGACCAAGCATGCCCTCACCCTTCCCTGCCGCCTTACCAATAAGCCCCGAGTAAGCGAGCAGGCAGTCAGCATAGTTCTCCTTCAGACAGCTACTAACAGACCGTGACTCAGGCTGGCAGTTTGTGAAGAAATCTGCAAGGCGAGATCTGCAACATGAAGAAAAATGCGTATCTTTAAAAATCAAGCCTGCAGGCATTCTTACCTTTCACACTCTTTTTATTTTTGGACAAGGCTTAATATTCTTTAACTTAAATGTATATTGGACACATTTCAGCTGATGAGAGTCTCCTTCTGAGACAGATCTCTTTCCAGCATCCATTTTCGAAGCCAGAACAATAAAGTGTAAGAAAACAGTTAAAAGGGACAGAACAACAGGGAAATGCCTACCTTGTACTAAAAGAAATGCTCTGCATTTTCATGCCAAAAAATAGACAAAGAGGGATTTTATCATATGAGCAGTCATGTTGGATCTGAACTCTAACTGGAGTCTGTTATTCTACAGATTCAGAACAGTTTCTGCTGTTTTACTGATTACACAAAATTGTATATTTGTGCTCAGTAGAGTCTTCTTACTACATGATTTAAGGCAGGACCTGCTTTGGTATTGCCCCTAGTTTCCAGGGAGTGGGCTTACTCCTGCTCCGGACTGTCCTGCCGAACCAGCTGGCTGAACTGGGGTGGCGGGCAGATCCAGATGGCATGGTCCCCACAGCCCCCCAGAGCCGTGGTACTGAGAATTTATTTGTTCTTGTAAAATGTCCATTTATCCGAAGTCTACAGTATTGTGCCTGGGGCTGAGAAGAAGGGAATGTGTGCTCTGCATCAAGTTTTGCGGCTGAATGGCTGTATTATCTTCACATACCTCATTTACCCCACGTCTAAGATGGGGAGAGCACTGCTTACTATCAGAAAATGCTTTAAGACTAGGACTGAAACTGTACTGCAATTAACAGATTACTACCACATTGCAAAACGAGGCAGGGGGGGAATAAAAATAAAAGGACGAGCAGTCAGGAACTCTTCTGGTTATTTGTGCTTTAAAGCCACATAATGCTCCCATTCAGGTCTGTAACATTCGAGAGGCATCACTGAGGTGAATCAAGGTCCCACACCTTCCAGCTGCTCTCCTGCCCATCCTGCCCTGCTCTCCTCAGCTCTACTATTGCTGTCACTTGGACCTGTAAACTTGGAGCAATGATTTTTGTTTATTTGTAAAGTGTCACTTAGACCTTCGTCTCCATGAACAAAATTATTTAACCTTCCTACTTCAATCTACTCTTCTGTGAAAAAAGGGATTAAAATGTTCTTTTGCATATAACAGCTCACAGTGATGTTTCAGGATCAGGTGTTTAATCTTTGCACAGCCCTCTCAAAATCAGGATAGTATAATCTATGAATTTTCAGCATTGCTCTAGCATTATGTAGATATGCAACATAAATGCTCTTTTTCGGTTTTGCAAAGAAAACACAAAAGTTAGCAGAAACAAGTGATTTGCAAGTTATTTACTTTATTTGTTTACATGCTCCAGAGATTAATTATCTTTGTTTGCTTTATTGTTTTGCCTATCTCGGAATGGGATTGGATGTACATCATTAATTGGCCTGAAAGTAGTGATGGGCAAACTTCAAAAGGTTCACAGGCTTAAGTTTGAGAAAGCATCCTATAAATAGACTGTATGCAAACTGCACCTGAATTTATCTGAGTTATTCTCATGACCTCTTTTTAGTTCCATCCCTCGGTAACTGTACTGACACCAGAAAATCCATGGTTGCCATCAAACCACAGTCAACTGTAAGCTTTTCACCCCTTCCTTCCCTCATTTAACCATTTAACCTTGAGACAGGCGTTTGTACCCAATTGCTTTTAATACCTGTAAAAAGTCAAGCTCTCTACTGATCCTGCAAGATGCCCTATATGTATACATAAATTTCTAACTTTCCATAAAACCTCTACTTTGCTGGTGAATATATACTGTACCTACCAGGGAACACACTGTGAAGAAATGGATTCCAAGGTATGGGAAGAGGTAAATAACAGCATCACAAATAAAATCTGGACAAGGAAACCCTATGTCACTGCAGTGATTCCTCTCAGTCAATAATTAAGATCGTGGCTTGGATCCAGCCTTCTGAGCAACTGTGAACAAAGACAGTTGACAGTTTCTAAGGTTTTCACAAATTCTGCTAATACCTGGATGTAAGTCTGTTTAAGGGCAGAATACAGTCTATTACATCTATCTAGTATGAAAAATCTTTGCCATGGTAGACAGAGCAAGCGTGTGGTACGTGTGATATTTTTGCATTTTCTTTTTTAAAGTAGCTCCTCAGATTTAGATTTCATTATTTATGTGACCACAAACAAATCTTTTTGGAGATGCAATTATATGGTCATCATCCTGATAATGCTGAAAACATTTCTTGCAATCATTTCATCATTCTTAATTGTCCAGTTCTCCCTTAGATTATTAGGTGCATTG
Source organism: Falco punctatus (assembly GCF_963210335.1). NCBI lineage: Eukaryota > Metazoa > Chordata > Aves > Falconiformes > Falconidae > Falco > Falco punctatus. The sequence goes on from NC_137589.1 coordinate 36,349,022, forward strand.
GTCCAGAGATCAGTAACACATACCTCTTCTCTAAATGTTTTTAAGGACTAATAACTATGGAATAACACCAGTCATTTACTAGCCAGTCTGCTTAAAGAATGTATTTGTTGTAAACCCTAAAGGAGGTTAAAAATTGCTCTGCTGATCTCTTTTGCATACAGCTTGATTTCTATGTTAATTTTGGAAAAAAAATTGTGGTCATAAAAGGTAATGATCTGATAATGTTGCACATTTAAGTTTTCATAAGCCAAATATAGTTCAGGTAGCTCTGGTCCAAGCATTATTGGACATCACCATAACACCTCCTCCCTAATGAGTCATCTAAACTTCATACCATCAAAGTTCTCACTCTCTCCTGAGCTGTTAACTACACCTGATATTTACGTGGATTCATTTCCACTGGAGATAAAGATAAGGGCAGCGTATAAAAACAGAGAGAGACCTCCATCCAGTATTTTCAGCAAAGGTCTGCTGCTGAACACTTGCTGAAGATCTAGCCCCAAACATTTCCAGTAGACTGGCACTGATGAAACTATGCTCATCAGCCATACCAAAACGGTGATACTGCCATGTATCTAGAGAGAGAGAAATTAGCTGAATTAGAAACCACAGAAGTATTGCACATGATATTAAAAACTGTCTGGGTAAAAGAGACAATCCTTTTAGGACGCCGAAAAAGAGCACCTGGAAGATAGTGGTCCTATAAAAAAATACACGTATACTTAGGGTTAACTTAGTGTTCCTTCAGCAGGAAGCAACTTGTAGGTGGTAACTTGTGGGTAACCATCTGACCCATGACTGAGCAGTTTGGTAATCTGGAGCAGAAACAGCTTGCACCATGTGTGCCTCCAGCTGTGCACAATGTTACATGTGGAATGTACATACATGTTAACTACTGCTAGACGGCTGGATAGCGACAGGCAGTTTTACATGGCACATAACATGCAGCAGGACCACATTTAAAAAGAACTATTAATTTCTCTTTCTGTTGAATCACAAATCCTCTTTGTGCACAGCAGCATTAATGATTTTTTTTTTCTTGCATATAAAAAAGGAACTGAAGAGAACCACCCAGAAATCTTCTTCCTAGTAAGAAAAAAAATAATAAACATCTTCTCTTTGTAGGGCAAAAAACCCACAAATTAAATGAGTCCTATCTTAGTGCTGGAAAATCTCCTCAAAGTAAACTGCAGATCTTCGGGAAAGCTTACTTTAATATTTTGTATACCACTAACTGGAAAAACAAGAATAATCCTGTTGGCAAATTCAAAGAAAATCTGCTCAAACAACAGCCAGCCTTTCTGAGAAGACGAGAAAAAAAATCCCAAACCTGCTATTCTCTAATGCTTTGTGTTAGCACCAGTAAAATGATTTGTAACAGTTAAAAATACAAAGAAAACAAAGTTAATTTGTTTTCCTTGTGATAGTGGTTCTTCAAATACTCAGCAGGATAAATCAAAACTTTCAAATTTTGCTTACCAATAACCTTTGTTAATAGCAGTATTGTGTTTAATCTGCATATAATTTTTGAGGCAATTTGGTTTGATATTAGCACAGCTTGTTGCATAGGCAACATTGATTAGATTTTCACTGATTTTTATTCTCAAGGTTTTGTAAAAGTTCTTTGATGTTCTGAAGTTATCTTTGATATTTATCAGTTTTCCCTCTTTAAAGCCGGTCAACTCCGATTCAGTACTGGTGCAATATTTAGAAGCATGATGTAAGTTGCAGAAAATTTCTAAAACCCCCATTTTTAATTTGGATCCGGTGGAAATCACAGCCTATTGGAAAGCAACTCTACAAATCAGACATATGAGTCGTCCCCAGGACGTACCCCTATCGCCGGGCTAGCGGGTGCTGATTTTGCTTCTTTTGCTCTCTCTGGTTGTACACATCTGCAATTGCTGGTACACAGGGACTGAGCCTTGAGAGCCTCAGATCTCCCTTATCGCTGCCTTTGCATTAGTGATCTTCAGACCAAGAAAGACACTGAATCCTTGTCTCCCACTGACCGCGCACATGTACGCGGCGACGTCCGAGCGAGCGGTTACAAGCACCGGCCCCATTAATGGGCGCAGGGAGTGATGGCTGCCGTCCTCGGCACTCACTCGGTGATGTTACTGATGTTAGGTGAAGTCACTGCCAGCGACCTCTCTTTACCTTGCTGCTTGTGTTTAGGTACCTATTTATGGCTCGACAGCAGTAACAGGAAGAGTAGGTAAATGCCAAAGCTGAGTGACTGGGGTGGCTGCACTAATTAGTCAAAGTTGCTCTAGTGTCTAGACACCATTTGGCAGGCACCGTATAGTCACGTAAGGTATGTACTGCATCAATATTCAAAACAGAAAGGAAGTATAAATCTGACACTGAAAAAATTCAGACTAAGCCAATGAATATGTGTCATAGTGATAAATAACACCATTATAGGGAAAAAAAAAAAAACAACCAACCAAGCCAAAGTACTTCGTTCATGGGGGTCAAATGCAGGACCCTCCGCTGCAGCTACAAGCAGCTCCTGTGTAGCTTGGGTCGCTGCTACTTCTGCTGGGATGCAGTAGTAGCAAGAGGGGTTGGTATGTGGCCAAACTAATGGCTTCATTGTCGGAGGTGCTTTTCATTTTCTCTTTTGTTTCATAAACACACAGTGAGTAGGCAGCAAAAAAATGAGGCAAAGGCTACATTAGAAACTCCATCAATCGGTGAGCCTCAAAAAGCCTCGAAGCAGCTCCGTCCCAGGAGAGGTGATCCTCCCAGCACTTAGTGATATAACTTTGACCCATTTTTCGTTCATTCAAAGACACCAGAGCCGTGTAATACCAATACATCTCATACCTCCTGAGTTATGTACACACACTACTGAGTGCCCATGAGCAACTACAAGTTCTGACAGCTTTTTAAATACATAGATATATTAAACGGCAACTCCACTAATATTTTTCAGCAAGATTAGTTTTTCTTTGGCTGCTACCCTCCTCAAACAATGACAGCGTCTGGCCCCTGAGGGCACTACTGTCCCTACCCACCCCTGTGGCCTCCCCTACCCAGCCTATGGCCCAGGACCCCATTCCAGCAGCCACCCCCCGCCCCAGTGATGCTGTAGGACCTTGGTTTCCAGCCCCCCACAGCCCTGCCCTGCCCAGCCATGGGCCCCACTGAGCCAGGTCTACCCATGGGCTGATGTCCCAGCCTGTCCCCAGGCAGATGCCCAATACTTGGGCTGCCCCGCTCCCTGGCCAGGGTGGTAGGACCAGCCCTGCCTCAAGGGTCCTGCCCTGCCTGTCCCAGGGGTGTCCCCATGGACCCCAGGGAGCCTGCGGCGCATGCTGTGCCCTGACACACAGCTCCACGTTTGTACCTTTTGGGAAGTGGGAAGGAAGAGTAAAAAAGTAAAGTTTGTTTCCCAAGACATGAATATTGAAAGCAGCTTCTCTCACAAGAGCCGGTCCAAACCTTTCGCAACACTGACAGAAATCATTACAGGATCCTGGACCCCAAACTTCAGCTACTAACCAAAAGAAGCTGCTTTTCAGCTGGGTTTGCTGCTTTTTTTTTTGTTTTGGTTTTGGTTTTTTGTTTTTTGTTGTTGTTGTTGTTGTTGTTATTTTAGTGACTGACAGCTTAAGCCCCAGCAAATATTTGATTCTGAATTTGATTTATCTCTAAAAATTGTGTTGTTCATTTGGAAGTAAAATACAGACAATCCCCAATTATACAGCAGCAGCCTATTTGGATTGCGGAATAACTGGATACAGAAACAAACACCAGAGACCACACAAGATTCATTCAGATGCCTGGTAACATCACAAATGCTTTCTCAGAGCATCAGGCCCAGACACAACAGCCCACAAAGCCGGTTCCTGCAGCCGAGCACCCACACTCGACCCAATCTGGCCAGCTGACTGCCTGTACCGTGATCCCCACCGTGTCTGCCAGTAGCTGTTACCCAGTGTTTTCATTTACCGGAGCCTTCTAAACATCTAGTACCACAGGTAATGGAGAGCTATTAGAAATTCAGTCATGCAAAATGAGTAATATTTCCAGCTATGCATATCTATAGCTTAAAATTAATAGTACAAACATTGTGTTCTTTCTATTCTATTAACAAAACTCATTTTTCTGAGTAGCAAGTGTTCTAAAATAAACATACCCCATACCCATGTTCTATTACTGTATTTTATGCAAAGCAAGATAAAGTTATATACTCTTGTTAATACAATCCTCTTCCCTTCCTCACATCATCTGCTGGGGACCTGTTAGATCTTTTTACACAATGTCTGCTACAGAAAATCAAAAGAACTTAACACTAATCTCACAGTTTATCAATGTTAGTTAAATCCTCTTAAGTGACTCAAGATCATGCTTGAGTGTAATTTTAATTTAATATATAGGTTAACATACAGACCTCCTTTGGGTTTCAGGAAAACTACTAAGCTCAAATGTGATTCTAAACAAATATGATCTATTTGCAATTGGGTTATACAAATGGGTTTATACTACTGACCTTTTGTGTAATAAAACAAATTTTGAAAAATACGGTGCAAATCCTGAGCACAGGGTAATGCAATAAAGAATTAGAACAGTGATTCTCAGATGCTGTGACACAAACCAGAATTTTCTCTTCTGTTTGCAAAAAAATTACCTCACATCGTTTTTGAGAGGCCTGTTTGAGAGAACATCTGGAAAGCATTCCACAGGAAATCAAACCTATATTAAATATGTTTTGCGGGGCTCTGTTTCCTTGCATAGACTTTAAGCATGCATAATGTGTTTCTGTCTTCTCAGCTGCAAAGAAAACACTTCTCTGACAATCTTCTACAAAATGATAGGCTGAAGTGTCAGTCTGTGATTTCTATCAGGGGATGCTGGTAAGATTTCTATTTTGTCTGTCTCTGTACCAAAGCTCTCCAACAACATGCACAAACCCACTAGCTGCTTTCCCAGTATCATGAATTTGTGTATTTTCATTTTATTTCATTTCCTTTATGCTGTTTAATTTGAAGCTTCTAAATCTAAATGACTGTCATGTTTAAAGATGTCCAAGCCTTAGAGTGTCTCTTGATACCATGTTATTCAGGAAAGAACTAGTGCATTACGGATAGAGTTGTTCTCACTTCATTAGCTGGGCAGACAGGAATGTCTTTGAATTACAGGCTAGAAACCTAAGAAAAACATTGTCACTCTCAAAAAGCAAGCCAAAGAAATTAGTGCCACCGCAAGTCCTTGAGTGTGCCACTGGATGCTTAGGTGTTTATTAACAACTATATCGTGAGTACACACTGAAAGGATGCAGTTCCAAGTACCTGAGAAAGACATCCATGACAATAATATTCTCTATAACCACTTGAATAAACTAAAATAGAATATTGGTGGCTCAAGCATGAAATTTGTGGAGTTTGGAGACAGAAATTAATCTTAAAAGTCCAACACAAGCTCTCTCTTTACAAGAAAAGCTTCTGTTGGCAGTTGCATTGGATCATCAGGTTTCCTAAAGTTATGTAGGGATGCTTTTTGCACAGGAAAAGCCCTCAGTGGCACCACAGTATGTGTGATGGCATTCCTGAAGGGAACAGTTTCACGTCCCTTTGTCAGAGACCTGGCTGAGAGAAAGAAAGGGTGCCCAGTGTGTGGCCTTGTACTCAGTTTTGCGGGGTCTGTAGGCACTCAGCAAGGCTGAAACTCATCCTGAAGCTACCCTACAAACTACTCTGACTTCAAGAGTAAGACAACAAAAGTCAGAACTATAGCAGATAAAAGCAGATTAGAGTCTTTTATGTGAGCCCTTTTTTCCATGCACAAAACAGCCCCATCAAGCAACAAGTCAAAAAGTTCTGACACTAACAAACCAACCTAGCATTGATCTTACTCAACATGTTTTACGTGGATTTAGATGCTATATGGATATATAATGCTAGTACAAAAAACACTGATTTGTGGTATAAGATTGGATAATAAACCATTTTTATCAGTTAAGGATGATGTAGCTGTCTTAAGAGGATTTTTTTGTTTCCACTGTCAAAAAAAACCTGAACGCAGCTACTGAGGCTGAGAGCTGACAGTCTGTGATATATCCAGAGGTTTACAGAAGTTACTCTGAAAGACACTGTCCATTCTGAAGAATATTTTGCAACGCTGCATGATGGCCAGTTACTGAAATTTATCTCCAGCATTTCTCAATGCCTAATTAGAAAAGGCAGCATCATAACTGAGAGGACAACCACTGTAACTTATGCTTGAATTGGAACAAAAGCAAGCGAACTCAATATTCAAACAATACGGTTGCCATTTAAGAGAGTTCTTAGTCATATATGCTTTATAATAGAAAAGGTAGCTTTAATGGCTTATAGAATGTGCTTGAACAACTATAGTGTAAGCACCAGCATGTGAATTTAAGGTCATCTATTAATAATCTTATGCATGGGTCACAATCAACTCACACAGAAAATCTTTATTCAACAGTAAACACACACCAGAACACTTTTTCTGTGTCACTTGTTTTAAAACCAGCAGATAATCAAAGCATAGGAAACAACCACCACCTCTGCCAAGAAGTCTTTGCGGATACTGGTACATTATTTAAATCTGGCTTCAACTTCAGAACAGTTACTCCATCAGTAACATGGTAGTGCTTAAAACATAATGAAAGCAATGCAATTTCTATTCGGTAAACATTAAAATGCTAAAATTTGAAAATATGCGTGTGGCTGTCAGTTGCTCGGTTGAGAAACAAAGTTTTATTTTTAGTTCCAGTGCTTACATTTTCTTGCAGCTATTTTAATAGATGAACTGCCATCAGAAATATTCTCTCACTGGGGCCTGATGTAGAATGATATAAATAACCCTTACAAAGTCCAGCATAATGGAATGGTAAAATCAGTTGACATTCTTTTAATTAGCACTGCCTGAAGATTTACCTACACAGAACAGGAACAGCCAAATTCATCCCTGGAATAAATCCACACTGAAGTCACTGATGTCAGAGGAAGTACACTGGGAATGGGTTTGATATAATAGCTCTGTTATTTGCATTAAACTTAGAGCAGCTTCTTGCCTGTAGCATATACATGGTTTGAGGTAAATGAGAAAACGTTTTGATTTATTAAAGAAAATGCTAGTATGTGATATATACATCCTTTTATTTGCCCCAGAAAGAGCAACTTAGCCAAATGTGACTAGGTGTACATTAAAAAGGATCAAAACTCTTCCCTTCAACAGATTTAACAGATTTGTGGGTGGAAACTACTCAAGCAAACCGGTGGATGCTAAACTCCTCTCTGCAAAAACCTTTCAACTAACAATTCAACAAATCAGCGGTAGCAGCACTCTTACTGGAACCCCATCCAGCAAAGTAATTAAGTGCTTGCTTACCCTTAAGAACATGAGTAGCTCTAAATTTAGACCTCCATTAAAGTTTAATACCAAATTTAGTTTTCCTGGATTTCAGTATTTTTTAATAAACATGGGTGAAGCTTCTTAATTAACATATGCAGTTTAATCGTTCCTCCCAATAAACAAACAAAACAAAATAGGTCACATTTGTCCTGCTGTAAATCCCTTCCTGGCTCATCCTTCTCATCTGTAGTCTTCTTATTTCTTAAACTATACAGGCAGTTTTCCTTTCTCACTTAGAATAACAAAACAAGGCTTTTCAGACAAAATGATACACAGAGATGAAGGACCACATCTGGATGACATAAATGCCCCCAAGATCTTAGAGCTAAAGTTTAGTGGTGGCTGTGAGAACTTCAGCCCACTGAATTTTTTTGGCTAAAAAAGGGACCGACGTGGTAGGCAGGGTATCTAAAACCAGTCTATAAAACTCTAATAATTTGTATCCAAGGTTATTTTATATTGCTGTGTGTTCATACAGACATACCTTATATCCTCTTCCACATTTTCAACCCTGTAGACAAGTAATAATGAATATTCAGTGCCACAGTTTGTTCTTAACCTTAAAAGTGACCAGAAAGGACTAGCAGGACCTTAGCCACGGCAGGGATACTGTCAAGGCTACACCATGCAAAACTAAGCAAAACAGCTCTGACAATGCTGAGGCATAACTTGTGTTTTACAGATAACGGGCACAAAAGAATTACACTCCCTTTTCGTGGAGACTGGGTTGCAGGAATCAGCAGAGGTTCTAGCTGACTGAAGGGATGCTGCTCCAAGAGTTTCGAGCTTGTCTGACAAGGGACCTCAGTATAAAAATGCCGTGTAGTTACTGCTTCTCGGAGCATAAACCCCCCCGCGCACGAGGCTCTCTTCGTTGTTAAAGCACAAAGGGATGTGAAATTTGGGTGCAGGAATAAAGCTGAGCCATTTTTCTAATTACTATAGCTTTGCATCTTTGTTTCCTTTGGAGAAATGTCAATCTCTCGGCAAGCTTTTAATCTTCAAGACTTTCTTAAGCAGAACAGAGTATAAATGAGGACTGGCCAAGCAGATCCTGGCACCACAGAATGACATCCATCTACACTTCAACAGGGACAAAGCAGTCTTGTTTTGCTGGGTGTTCTGATTTTAGATTCCAAAGGGTTTTATCGGTATGTTTTAAGGAGGAACTGATTGATTCATTTTGAGTTTTATTCAGAAAGAAGAAATTTAAAATTACCTTTGTTTATGGGGGGAGAGGAGAATACACTTTCTATTTTACTCTGCTAACAGAAGACATCAAGGTAATGAATCATGTAAGGGACTAGAAAGGAAGAAAATAATATGATATTGCAGCATTTTCTATCTTTACTTTGCCTTGACTTGAAAGGGTTTTGATGCTTTTGCAGAGACTGCATTAATATTTTTTTCCAGGCTAGTAATTCCCCACACACATACTCTACTACACCATTACGTTTTCTCTGCAGAGCACACCAGCCTCTGTTCCACCTTCCCCCAGATCCCATTTTTTGAATTTTCTTAACTGTCGTTACCCCTGACGATTAATTCATTAACACAAATTAATACCTGGGCTTTTTTCACTTAAATAAACATGTTACCTCTAGCAATATATACATATATGCATATATGTGCATGGTTGTATATGCGTGTATATGCGTGTATGTATAAAAATCATTCCTCAAATTCAGGCTATGCTTATAGACATGAGGTGAGCTTGTGGGCGTCCTACAGTATATGGGCCAAAAGGCAGCTTTACATTTTTTTCCTATCCCACTTGGCACTGTGCAGAGATGGGAGCTTTCCTGATGCCACGCAGGGAGCAAGCAGGGAGGCTGTGCAGGCAGCCTGAGCTTGAGCTAACCCCACTACTCTGCACACATCCTACATCTAGTGGAGGGTGAGTCAGGCAGCACATGAGGTTCTTCGCCCACTCCCTGACTCAGTCTCCAAACATACAACACAGACATAGCCTGCAGGTCTCCAGAAATCAAGAGTGTCCCTGTTTTAATGTCCTTAACAGCATTATAAAAACTATGTTGTTGTCCTGGTTTTGCACACCCACAGCAAAACAATCATCTCAAGGAGTTGCCAGACAGCTTTGAGTGCCAAACTGATATAAATACCCCGGAGGGATGTAAATCCAGCGCTGTTATACAGAACCATACAATGCTACTGTGTCCTTCATGAAAATACCAATTAAGCGTCATTTTAACATGTAAAGCTAGAGCCCACCCCAGACTGAGCGGTCAGGCTTAGCAGCTGGCCAGCTGAACTGCAACCACTGCAAGCTACAAGGCTCAGAAAGGGAGGCAGCACCTATGTTTTCCCTCTCATTTGCTGAATTGCAGATGATCACTGGACTGTGGCAAGAGACTGGGGGAGGAAGGAACAGGCCGAGGAGCAGGTGAGGAGTCACTGTAAGTGGCTGTGAAAGAATTCAAATGCGGCAGGGAGATGGTGAAAGTCAGATAATGACAGGTCTGGAAAGAGGAGATGGAAGGAGACTAAGCAAGAGGGAAAGGCATGAGAAAAAACGAAGAGAGGAAGTGAAGAAGATGAGAGAGAAGTCTAACAAATAGAAAATTTGAGGGAAAGGGCATATTTTTTCTTCCCCTCTTCTGCTTCCCCTACTGCATCCCCCTAGCACACCCCTCCCTGCTACTTGTTAATGCTGTGACTGAAGAAGGCTCACTCCTGAGTCAAGATGCTGGGCTCCTCTCTCCTATAGCAGGACAAAAGACTGCACATTTATAACATCTCATTGTAGACTTTCCTACAGTGTTGAACCACCCCCTCCTCTGGTGAATCTCTCTGGGGGCGTCGGGTTTTCAGGCAGTAAAGCTGTGTGTTGCAGGAAGAGCTCAGAAGTCTTAACACAGAGAAGCCACTTTTACAAACCGGTACTGGTATAAAGCACTTGCAGGTTTGCACATGCCTTATGGAAAAGGAGCACGGATACGGTGACTCCCTTTCCATGATTATCATTTAAAATGTTCAAGAGAACACAAAGAAGAAAAAATAATTTCTTGACAAGTTTCTTATGTTTTCAGGAAACGTAGCAAGCAGCTGATTTTTTGTTCTAGCTTTTTGTGTGGATGAACTCATACACACTGATGAAAATGTCTGAATACCTTCACAGTGTTCTTACACCTGTAGACGAAGACAGCTTTCATATAGAATTAAATGGGTGGTTGCAACAAAATTAAGACTGGATAGGATAAGTGACCAGAAACTGGTTAAGACGTAAGAACACACCTATGAAAGCACATTTATAAAGATTTAGCTCTCTGAATACCCAGTGCTGACAATATCTTTATTGTATTTTCAGGGAGATGACCTATCTACTGAAACCCAATAGGACATTTCATTATTATCCTTCAGACATCCCACGAGGAAAAGTTATTTAAATATATTATGCAGCTATTTTATCTCTTTTTTTTTTGTTTTAGTATCAAATAGCTGTAGCCAGCAACATGTGCTTTTACAGAACTAAAGGCAAAACATTAAGAACAGTATGTATTGTAGCCAAAAAGAAAGGTCCAAATAGCTGTCCTCTGAAACTAGTCAAGAACTACTTTCTGACTATTTCACCTTAAAAATGAGCCTCAATGATTTGACCAACCATTTTGAACATGGTAGTTGTGGAGGACAACATACAGGCTGTTACTAGATTCTTATATTAACAAAAAATGCCCCATTTTATGCTACCCTTCTCAGATCTTCGCAGCACGTGACTGAATTGATACTGTCCTTTTAATAAATAATGTGTCTGTATCATTATCATGCTGATCAGCACCTTCTGAACATATCCAGGAGACAGAGGAAGCACGCAGATTCAAAATACAGATTACTAAAAAGACCAAACTAATGACTCACACTTTCATTACTCAAAGAAAATAGTATTTGAAATACTGCCAAATGTGACAGTGGCAAAAATGAAGCACACTGCCCTGCATTTACAGCAGATTTTTTTTTTTTAAATATGCCAGTCAACTTTCTGAAGTTTAATTGGTGGCTAAGGTGATCAGAACAGGAGGTTCCTCAGAGGTTTGAGCTATTCCTGGACAACATCATTGGCGAAAGTTTTTGACAGCCTATTGACTTTCCTTAGAAGTTCTGTTTATGTTCATAATAAAAAGGAACTCTAATGGCTTCTTTTTGTCCTTTGTTGTTTTGCTTTTCTTTTCAGTGAGCATTGACAGACATGCCTGAGAGACTCCAATCCATTTCAAAGCTGGATATGGACTGAGATACAAGCAGAGGCAGCAGAGAAATGATAATGAAAGTGAGCCATTCAGTATTCTGCTGAAGCTAAAAAATTAGGACTGTTCACATAAATCAGAACTTACTTGCATTTTCTAACGTTTCTGGTCTCTTTCCCTCGGTCAAGAGTTTATGTTATACAACAGATAGTTTTTTCTTAATTAGTCATTAATCTAAGCAAAGCATCCTACCATCTCAGTTAACGGTACCTGCAGTTTGGCCAAATCATTTCCCTGCTCTTAACTGTTTCAAAAACAGATTCCGTGATACAGGCATCCAGGACAAAGCTTTGAAAGAGTATCCACAACTGGATGTTTAAATACTTGTTTGGACAGACTCAGTTGACATTTTATACAGAATATGGGCAGATTCAAATCTTGCATTTCTAAACTATTTGTCAGTGTACTTTCAAAAACCCTTTAGAACTTGTCTCCCTTAACTAGCATTACGAAGAAGCTTTAATAGATGTAATAGGCATGCAAATAACAGTTGCTAAATGACTTGGTTTCACAGCAGGCAAAACATACCCTCAAATTATTCTCCCATTTAGATATTCTTTCAGATTTCAAAATGAAACACAAGTTTTCAGAGTTAGAATTAGGTACCTACCGAGTACTGTTTTAAATTATTCTAAACATATCTGGAATTACTATGAGGACCGATTTATCAGTGCCAATACTTTCAATAGTAGGGAGGAGATAGTCTCCCCTTTTTCTCCAGCCTTGCCCAAGTCCTTGTTTTCCTGTGGGACAAGGGGAACAAATCACACCAGCTCCCCCTAAGTGCACAAGTCACAGAGACAAAATGTCTTTTACCAAATTATGGATAAGCCAGAACAGCTCTGCTGCCGGTTCCTCCCCTCCATAACAGCAGAGAGGGAAGCTATTAAATACACTAGCAGTTTAGTCGGCCCAGGAGGTATTAACACCTAGGTGAGATGGCTCTCAGCCACACATCAAGCTTGCTGTGCCTCCAGGCACAGGACCCGAGTGCTGCGCTCACTGATTCTGCCCCAGAGCCCGCAGGCAGCTGCCCACCTGCTCCCTTGTACCAGTGCTGCCCCTCACCCTCACAGCCAGGTCCCACTAAGCCTTGGAAGAGAGCGAACTTGTTAATTTTGGCATTTTAAAGCAAAAGAACCTGTAATGAAACCTATTTTCACCTCAGTGCTGGCTGCAACTTAGGGCGAGGGGAACAGAGATTTTATCAAGCTTCCCTCTGCAGCATTGCAATAAAGCAAGCATACCACCAGACACGTGAAGTCAAATTATACAAAATGCCATTAAAAACTTAGCTGCTGAGGCAACATTAGATCAAAGCTGACCAAAGGAAAACACAGTCATGAGAGAAGTAATGACATTAATTTAACTAAGCAATTCCTGAACACTACAGCCTGGATAATAGAAGTCTATAAAATCATCTCTCCCATTTCGTTGGCACTGTAACATACTGGATGTTTGGCAGAAGACACAGTAAAGTGAGCGTAACTTTACTAATTAACAGGGCCTGTGTATAGGGAAGACTATATATATAAGCAAAAAGACTAACGGCACAACATGGAAATAGAAAACAGGTGGTTCTGAGACTACGCATATCCAGCTTTCATAAACTGCAATGGCATCAACTTGGAAGGTGCTGAAAGCAAGTCACTGGACCAAAATGAGAACTCTGGTCTACTATAAATCTGCTCTGATTTGGGTCACCAGGAAACCAGCTGCAGATTTCCTCTGAGTCACCGAGGGTAGGGTGCTGCTCACCTCCTCACCTCCGAACAACGCTCGGGCACACTGGAGTTGCTAGGGCTAAAGACCTGAGATCAGCAGTGGAGGTCTCATAAACAAACTTCAAAGTAAATATTTTACCCAGCACATGTAAGTACCTATTAAGACTGATATCATATCTTCAGTGTCCTTGACATTTAACAATAGTGTTTATTTCCTTGCTTGCTAGAATTGGATAATCTGCAAGGAACTGACACATTAGAAATGAGCAAGTGTCTTGGGCATAACTTCATAAATATGACATTAGCACAACAACATTCTAATATAAACATACACAGTGCTACGTAGGAATAAAGCATTTCCTAAGGGTGGAGGAGTGTGTATGTATGGATGTATCGCACTGAGTAAGAGCTGTGTGACACCCTGCAGGGAACTCGGTGAAGGTGAAAGGACGCGGGGTGCCCTGTGAAGCAGTGCCCTACAAGCAACGTCCAGAGGAAAGGCCGGGAATTAGGTCAGTGAATCAATGACCCCCCAGTTGTACCAGCCCAGCACTCCTGTTGGGGGAGGCGGGGAGATAAAACAATTCCAAAGCCAGAAGAGATCTGCAAAGATAATGGGATCTAGTCTGCAAACGTGGACTCCTTTTCTTCCAATGAAGAACCCCATGGGTACTCTGTGCACTGTGAGCATTTATGAAATCTAACACGTGGCTTGTATCCAGTTATTAGTGCTCACATGTAAGATCAAATGAAAATAAATCCCATTACAATGAACAATTTTATTCTCCCCTTGCAACTAATGGGACATAAAAATCTTTCTGAGACACTTCATAGAGACACCTAATGAAAATTTTTCCAACCAAAAAATCCGTAAAAATTAAACCAGGCATTTAAGGATTCCTCCACGATGCGAGGGAGTAGCATCTTTGGAGAAGGCACACCCTGTGACCAGATGCAGGCTTGTTGCTCTGTTAAGGATGTCCTAGGCTTTTGCTTTTTTCCCCTGACTCATCCTTTTCCCTAGTGGATATTCTGACCCTTGGGCAAATCCAGCAGTACCAAAAAGTTCTCTCTGGTACCTCATCAATCACTCCCCTGCCATGTGCTATCTTACCTGCAGATGTAATTCTTCTTGCAGGATTCTTGTAAATTCAGGCAGTTTGGTTTCTCCCTGTCCTCATATGAACACACAGGAACAATAGTCTGCCGTCTCCTTTCTGTACAGGCTACGTCTCGACAGGAGCAGAAGAGCATCCCGTAGCTGTGCTTTGGGGGGACTTTGTCAAAAAATAGCCGGAGGGCCTTATGACATTTCCGCTTGTTACAGATCTCATTAGACGTGCTGCTGGTGCAGGGGGTTATGTAAGCAGATCTGAACCTCTTGCAGGTATCATTTAGGTTACAAGCTTTTGCTGCATCCAAGCAATTGTTCCCCTTTGAAAGTACTGGCTCCACTAGAAAAAACAACACAACAGCAGTAAGAAATGCGTCACAGTTATATTGTGGTTTGATGTTTGCGTTCATTTCACTGTTAATGAGATCCTGGTTACGTATTTGTTACACACAAAACTTTCAGCGCCAGCAACTGCGACCACTCACTCCTCACGTTTCCTAGGGTAATGGTTTAACGGGTGAACGACAGCACAGGCATGTGTTAAGATCAGAACGCTGGCAAATAAATGATGATTACAGCGGGCAGGCTACACTTCATCTTCATGGTAGCGGACATGCAGGATGAACATTGGGTAAGCCCTGGCCTCACTAAAAAGCTGTTAAAACCACTGGTAAATGGGAAGCAATACATTTGGCCCATCACGCAAGAACGGAGTGAGGACGTGGGCTCCTAACCCTGGCTTGATAAAGCCCTGATACTTTTTACTTTTTCCTTGAACAGCATAAATGACATTTAGTGTGCACACTGGGTAACAACGCTGAAATGTAATTTGCATACTTTGCAGAATGTAAAAGCCACGTGCCTGTTACTACAGCTTTTGAGGTAAAGCACCCAGACAGGAGGGAAAGCAGGTGCAGCCACACAACTGTGGGCTCTGTGAGGCTACCCACACAGGGCCTATAAATAACCTCCATGCTTAGTTAAAGCCACTTTTATAAGATCTATAGATGCCATCTGAGCCCTGGAAGTTTTATGAAGTTTACAAGCTTTGAAGAAGCTGATGTAGAATTAACAAATTACTAGGAAAGAAACATTTTAAAACAAGGAGTATGTCTGTCTCTCACACAGACACACATGCACACGCTACAAGAAGTTCTAGAAAAAATTAAATTCAGATAAATGTTAAGACTATAATTATACATTTAATGTTGCAATACTTTATCCAGATATTAAAACCCAATATACGCTTTGCTTGAAAATAAAGGCAACTAGCATTAGAATGCAAAATTCAATTAAGAATAATTATAATGCTGTTTTCGATATTAGGAAAGTCAACATCACAGATCCGAGAAAATACATTAACCTCCCATTGCTACAGAATTTGCAAGTTGAACAAAACATTTTGCAAATACCTAAATTCTGCAGCAACCTCTTAGGGGGGATGGCCAAAGATAAAACATCTCAATCTATCTAAAGCTCTAAGTTCCTCTTAAAAAAAGCTCTTTTCCTAGATTTTTCACCTATTCCCAAAAACTCTGTTCAAAGCGCTTCTACAACTCAATACCACTCCTCTCCGTTCTTCTGCCACTGTGCCTCCAATTCTCTTTTTCCGTGGCAGGAAAAGATGACACAGCATGGCTGACATGCTGCACATGAGGCACTGCGCTTGTTTGAATTGACTGTGCCCAAGACAGGCCTTGGATGCTAACACACGCTTAGCATTATACAAATATATCACCTGCTACTATCGCATGTATCTTAGCTACCCAGAAATAATGCAATGCATAAGTAGCACTAGATTTGTTTTTCACTCTAGCAATATGCTGTAACTACATTCAGTGGGTTTGTACATTTAACCTTTGGACATTTAACGTTCACACTCCAAGTCCTTCCCATTTTCAGTTTCTTGCACAATAAACTGCAACTCTTTCCTTCTTATCTTCATAAATTACAAAATTATAAACATGCAACATTTGACTATAAATTAACAGAGCCAAGCATTTCTTATAATAGCAGCCTACCACAGTTGAAGCAACACCAGATGCAGAAGAGATGAGATGTCCAAAATTCAACCCTCTCATAAAACCGTAACATTTTTATATAAAATGTTGTAATTCATTAACGTACAACTATAATCTTAACTATGAACTCTCAAAGTTTTTTTATACAGTATATAGAATTATATGTTTAGTACAAATATAATTGCTATGTAATCTGCAAGGCATATAATTATGCAATATGTGAATAGTACATACTAATTACTATGTGATTGCAGAGTAATTACATGGTTATTTGTGCCTGGGAGTCAACTGCTGAATTCCACTCTTTAAAACAAGATTCTGTGGAAGACCACCGAATGAGGCATTGCAATACAAACAGACATCAGCTTACTATACAATATATTGTAAAGCACGCTTTCAAAAAAAACACCCAAGGTGTAATAAAGCAACTCTTTGCCAATAATCATATACATGTTTTCCATTAAGGGTCCAAAATGTAACAAATGCTGCTACAGAATTAAAAAGCACCATGAACATGAACACCTCAAAAATCAAGAGAGACAGGTCAATCAATCTTTTTAAAAAGCAGAGCATAAGCCAATTCACTGACAGCACAAAAAGCAGTGAAAGCTGATCTTGGATGAAAGTTGAATTAGGTGCACATTGTTCACAAACAATCGTTATACATATTCATATCTTTCATGCAATTAATATCTACCCAAGACTCACATTCTTCTACTCTGTACATGGACCAGGTTTTTCTGGTGTTGGTTTTTTGAAATAGCCCTGGCTGTAACACGCCACTTGCCTTTTCTCTTTTGATACATATGTCTCTAGATACTGTTTCTGGCATATTTATCATCACATTACACAAATTAGTTTTACCTTCTAAAAACAAGAATAACATGCAACATATAAGAGAGATGCATCAACTGCATTTGAATAAAAAAGGACTGTCTAAACCAGCTGTTCTCTTTAATGCCAACTTCTTCCAAGCTTTTAAATCACATTTTAATGTAAAACTTACAATCCAGAAGACACTTTATCCTTTATTTTTATTGAAAAAGTAGCACATAATTATTCCTAGGTCCTGTGGTAACAACAAACAGTTAACAATGCTAAGAGTGTTTCTGAGGATTACTTACACAGCAGTAATATATAAGGTCAAAATTTCACCCACCTTCTGTTCTGCAAAGCTTGAATTATTAAGGCAGGCAGGAGTTTGGCTCGTACTAGGTACTGACTACGTTAAGAGCAAATGGATCTATTCCAGAGCTACTTTTCCTGCCAGCATCCTTTGGAAAAGGTTTGTGTAAGGAGATCCTTTTTCAGTTCCCTTCTCTTGGGGCACTTGGATATGGATTGAGAGTGGTCGGAGCAGCAGCCTGGAACCAGCAGCAATTCCTTGCCACCACCATCACCTTCCTACCCCGAGCTTCCTCTCTCCCAAGTCTGCTTTGCCTTGGGCCCATTCTGGGCATTTCTGCCAAACCATGCAGCTCTCCACTCCTGCCAAATTACTGCAGACTCCAAGGTCTGTTACTTCCAGGCAGGTAGCAAGTGATGCCTCGTGCCTGTGTGCAAGGCACCGGTTCCCACCCACGGCACGGATCTGCCAACACCAGGACGCCACCTCCCAGCAGAAGACACCCGTAGCCGAAGGCGCTTTGCTGCCGTGGGTGCTACCCTGATGTGGTGCAGGCAGAGTCACGGCAGAACACGGCCAGCGCCAGGAGCCACTGCCTTGGTGGGAAAGCAGCAGCTCCTAACGCCCACGGCATGAGGATGCCCAAACACACCCTCCTGGCAAGCGGTTTGCTGTACTCCATCTGCAGAATCTCTGGGGCAGCAGTAACTGGCTTACTGATACCACCCTGCCTCCACGTGGGTCACCAACACGTGCATGCCAGCTGAGATGTTTTTTCTGATAAACTGATAAATTTGCTGATGAAAATGCAGGCCCTGTGTTATAGTATAAGGTGTAACCACCTTCATATTTGTTCTCTCTTGAAAATCCCCACCCCGGCCCAACACTGTTAGAGCTGCAGAACAGTTCCGGACTCAAGCTCCCATGCGGCAGCAGAAAGCATCCAGCCAAATGCTCCAGTCTTTTATCCAGAGATGTTTCTAAAGTTTTAATAGGGCTTCCTCTGCCCCGTGTGATCTTCCTTATGTTTCATCCTCTTAATCTTTCAACTTCCTTGCATTTCCATTTCTATTTCATTTCTGCACCTCCTGAGCCTTTGGCTGTCTTTCAACTCCTGTTAACCCCATGGTGCACAAGGAGGGATTCTCAATGGGTATTGGGAGCTTCTCAGTCATGCTCCCACTAGATGGAAGGAGCAAAAGGACTAAACTTGTTCTACAAGATTCTTATTTCACAGTAAAAATGGACACTTAGTTTTCAATTTTCTTACAGCATATAAAAAGCAAGTTGCTGATGTTGCCATTAAAATTACCATTACTATTTGCAAGTAATTATCATTAGTAGGTTTTCTAGCAGTTTTAGTGAAGGGAATGCTGTAATGTTAATGTGATAGAAGGCAAAATTACAAACTGATAGAGGTGACCACATGGGTATGAGCCTATTCCAACACAGGTGTAGAATATGGCATATAGAAACCAAAACCTGACCAAAACAGAGAAGAGAACCATGATCTCACTTTAACTAAAGTGCTACTAGGTAGTTCACTGAAGTACTCATTTTTTAATCTGCTTTTCTTACAAAACAGAAGGAAAGCATGGAAGACATTGTCATCTGCATTTTAATGGATTCAAATAAACACTCCATTTTCCTGGACAAATTGTTCCTAATCCCAAATGGCAGATTAAAAATGAGTCATCCCTGACAAATGGTGAGGCCGACGCACAGATTATTCTGAGGTTCTACTTGTCTTCTACTAAGCATTTAGAGAACTGTCAGGCCTAGTTCAAACCCTTTCAATAATCATAAGCAGGTGGTCTACTTTTCAAATTAAAATTAATACATTATCAAGCTATAACCAGGACTTTCGGAGTACTACCAAATACAAGAAGGGGCATATTGAAATTACAGTTGATGGCACCAGGTGACAAGGATGAGACTTACTCCCATGTGTAGAAAGGCACACACAGGGCTGGAACAACAAAAGACCTAAACAAACAACACTGCCAAACCCGAGACTTTAGGTTCTTGAGACCAAAGCTGGAACTTTATACATTCCTGGTCAGTCTTTTAAGTCTTTGATAACACAATTTCCACAGGTCCCTAGGAATCTTTTCTGAAAGCACCCATAATTCTACTTGAGGAGGTAAGGACTGTCTCCTGTCCAAGCCCCATAGAGATCCAGAACATTTACATTGCTTAGTATGAACCAGCAGATGTGATCTGGAAGTGTTCCTCACTCAGCTACCATGTTATGCATAACTGCTACACCCAAAGCCTTTTTCGAAGCACCCTGGCCTTTGTTTTTATGAAACTCCACTAATGAATCATCAGCCAGGATCTTGAAGACTTTGGTTCAATGCCTTCCTTGATCTGGAGATTCAGAACCACTGTTCTCCTTTCCCAGAAGGGCTCTCCAACCACCTCATTGTAGAGTGTTCTCAACAAGGTGCATGGGAAATAGTGCATATTGCAAAACACAGGAGAGAACATGATGCTTCAGCCCAAGGATGAGAGCTCTCCCCGGGAGGCAGATTGCTGAGTTCTGGCCTGCACCCAGGAGAGAGAGTTCTCTCTCTCACATGAGCAATGACTGGAAGCCAGGATTCCCCCCCGAAGATGACTCCCTTAATTGTAAGTCTGCAGAGGCGTGATCCCACTTGTGCTCTCTTCTTCTCATCTCTTCTAAAAAAAAATAACCCTTTCTATACCACGGCTCCTCCCCTTCCTTCCAGACCAAGCTACTGCTTAATCCATAGGGTGCCCTCCCAGGCCATAGAGAAGAGCAGAGAGTAAAGGCATCCCACTTCCTTAAAGACTATTCCGAGCACTAATTTAATGATTAAAGCACTACAACATCTTCTGCTCGATGCCCATTAAAAGAACAGTGGAGCTCTCCTCTCAGAAGCATACACTGATTGCTGTGTGCACAGATGCACCTGCCTGAGGCTGTGAATCTGGCTCCTCAGGTCCAGAGTCTTCCAGCAAATCTCAGTTTCTGTATTTCTTATTGTCCATCTAGACATATATTGTGCAGGAGGTTTTGCTGGTGTTTTGGGTTGTTTGGTTTTGGTTGTTGTTTTTTTTTTTGGGGGGTGGTGGTGGTGGTTTGGGGTTTGTTTTTGTGGTTTCTTTTTTTGTTTGTTTTTACACAGTATCCCCTGTGCACTTCATAAAGATTCTGAGCATCCTGCTAAAGATTTTAGGTATCACCTGGATGCAGGGGCTCCTGACTTTTAGGTGGATAAATCTATCTCTTGTTTTGTTCCTGGAAGTTTAATTCTCCTAAGAGGGCCACATGCCCTACGTGCTGCATTCTGCATTGCCCAAGATCACCACTGGATCTGGGCTCTAAAACTGAGTCGAATTCATCTACATTTAGCGTTAAAACCTGCCACCTGCAGTTGACCATTTCCAGGTCTATTTCATAGACACTGCAGATAAAGGTTGCAAGAAATTGCAGCTCCTACACTGGATATGTGTTGATGACAAAGGGAAAAAATGATGCCTTAAGATTTCCTTTGATCTTTACATTCTTTTCTGGGGAAGAATGGGGAAAGGCAGAGCAGAAACTCGGAGGTGACTGTGCCCTGTGGGTGGGCTGAGAGACATCTGCTGGCCTTACAGTTATGTAAAAGTCTTATAACCCTACAGTGACTTGGTTTAAATTTTTGTTGCATGAGAACAGGGAGGAAGAGTAAGTCCTGCTCCCCTCTGTTAACAACATTGTGGTCTGCTGCTGAAATTCTGCCTTTACCCATACGAAATATCCTGATCTATCACCTTTCATTTCTGCTACAAATCTAATGAAAGGTTATGCCAGGGTCCTTAATTTTCCACGTGGCACTAAGGACAGCAATTTTGCATTACGTTCA
The DNA here is from genome assembly GCF_963210335.1 of Falco punctatus. Lineage (NCBI taxonomy): Eukaryota > Metazoa > Chordata > Aves > Falconiformes > Falconidae > Falco > Falco punctatus. Next base: position 36,370,530 of record NC_137589.1, read on the forward strand.
TGCCAGCATAGTTAAATTCATTTTATTCACTAGAGTTACACTGAATTTTCAATAACCTAAGTTCAAGAATTTGGTTCTTTAATGCTACTTTTACTTCTTCTGTCCAAGGTATCTCATGGAGGAGGCAGAAATGTATGAATAAACCCAGAAGCTGATAAACAAAGGAACTTTCAATTGTTGCAAACTGATCCAGTCACTGTTTCTCACATTACTGCACCGATGATTTCAATTCTACTCCAAAGTTTTAGGGTGTAAATGTCATTTTAATGCATCTGCAGTGCACTAGCATTAGGGATGGATTATGCATAACTGGGACCATATACAGAATATATTTTTTTTCCAAGGGAGTGATCTCAGTCATTCCATAAACAATTCATGCTCTGTACCGAGTCAGAGGCTGGTTCTGTGATGTAGAAGGCTATCGCCACGGTTTCAGCTGAGTTCTTATAATTAATTTCCTCTTAAAATATTCAAAATGAAAATGTCTTACTGCATATGCTCTCACGTTATACAGTTCAGTATTTTATTATTAGCTAAATACTAAGTCAATAGGATTGAGAAAGAACTAGCACACACAGAAATACAGAATAAACCTGTGAAAATATTCAAACCTACACGGTTGCCATGAGAAGTGATTTACTGCACACAAGTTCTCAAGACACAGTGAGGGACTGTTTACCAAAGTCATGCCAATTTACAGGGCAACTTTCAGCATTTCTTTTTATTACTGCAGAATTGAATTCACAACTTGTTTCCTCTTTTCCTCAGACTTGATTAATTACCATGTTAACATAACTACTGTTCTCCGGCTTATAATGGGCTCCCTCTAAAGTGCTGCCCCAGCAAAATAAACCAGGAGAAAGCTTCCATCTCTTTGCTCTTGCATTGCAGTCCTTTCTAATCTCACTATTTTTCAAATTTATGTCCCATTCCAATAAAGCTTGTGTGAATATTACAGCAAATCAGATAATACAAGGTTATGACCCTTGTAATTGATCCTTCAAGGTTCTTTTTGCCTTTTTCCAGTTGACGTGGTAAAAATTACATTTAGATGTGCTTGTTGACACATGAGAATTCACTTTGTTGCTCATATACACTGTTTTCAGAGAGATCATGTTACATAATGATGTATTTCTAGTGCTTTATTTTTTCTGTACCTACAACCCCATTAAGCTGTAAGCAAACCTCCTGTGGGGCTGTAAGACTACAAGTATCAAGGGGGCAATGCTCCCATACAGATCAGAGGGATACAGCTGGAGAAAGTATCATGTGAGTATACAGGGTTAAACATTAGCTAGTGTTTTAAAAGATTTTAAAATAAATAAAAGCAGCTTAAAAGTTAAATTTCCATTTGTCGAAAAAATACACACTTTAATGAACACAGACCATGTCTGCTGGCACTAGAAATCAGTTATCTGAAGCAATGGTTTCTGTATCACATGACCACTGGAATAAAGTGATTAATTGGACTGTCTCAGTAAATGCGATCATTACACTTTTAATTAACCTTTTCAACCTCTTGCACCTTTTAGTTTTGTTATACATTAGTTTTTTGCAGTTCCCAGTTATTATGCTTGACTAAGCTTAAAACAATGCAGAGTTCTGTTCAAAAGATAAGAAAAACAATTCAAACAGCTCTTACTGTTCCTAATAAAATACCACTGATACTGTCATCATAAGGGTAGTTATAAATCAGGTGGAGGACAGACATTCTGAACTCTGTGGCTACGTTCCCACCTAATTTTTGTTTTGGCAGCACACTGTTATTTAATGGCTCTGACTACCAGGAAACCAGCTTTTGAAAATTCTTCCTCAACCTAGTTATAATTACTCCATATAAATCATAGAATGATCAATTATAACAGTCTTAGCTTCATCCATTATTTAAACTTAGCATTTGAATCTACGCAGCAGGAGTGCAGGAAATTCCAAAGTCCTTTCTCTGCTCACTAACTGCTTTATTCCTGAAGTCACGCCAGTTACAGAAAAGAAGGGGCCAGATATGCTCTTAGCTTTGACATTGAAACCTGAAATATGTAGTTATTTCAGACGAGGAAAGGCTTTTGGCTCTGCAGATAGTATTTTTTCTAACCACACTAGTTTTCTGTTGTTGAAATTAATTTTTTTGCTTTCTTTATATCGGTGCAGCAAAATTAGAGGAGTTATACAATTCTATACACTGACAGCGCAGTATATTCCTACTTTAAAATGGCCTAGATCTTTCTCATATATATGCATACAGACACATCTGTATACACGTGTATATGTACATAGAAAGTTTCAATACCACTTGACTTCATGTCTCCTTTCACAAGACAGCAACTTATTTATTAATAAGCATGAGAAATAATCTAAATGGTTTTGTCTAACAAGGCTCCGTTTCAGATATCTGAGCTCAGTGTGATATGGAAAGTCTGATGGAAGGAGGAAAGACACTGAAAAGAAATGAACTTTCACAAAGGCTCAAGCAAAATATCCAAACGTTCTTCATACAAAACTTCAGAACTATAACTGGATTTCGAAATAGTTAATGAGGATTTTTAGAGCATTTTCATGAACTAACTATATATATTGTACCTATGCAAATTATTTAGCTTGTGATTATTACTTTTTTGTACCCTGTCCTATTTCAGTCTCAGTTCATAATATATGCTACAAAATGTAAACACAGGGTCTGTTCTGAAGTTTAATATTTTGAAATTTTCCAACACATATTTGAGTGTTTCAACTTTGAAAAAAGAATTCCTTTGTCAAGAAAGCTGTATTTTTCTGGTTTACTTTTTTCATTTCATTAGACAATAAAGCTGTTAAAATGTGGGAAGTGAACATGTGAAAGTTTTAGGATACATTAAAAGAGTATAGCGGTTCTTTTTACATGTGCTGAACCACACTCTTTCTCAAATGAAAGAGTAACAGGTGAACCAAAGGGAACGAGGTCAAAGGTGGGAATGTGAACACTGTCCGGCACAACAGGAAAATGGCTGATAAAGCCTTCAACTTACACCATAAACGTACATATAAATGGTCACAACTCCAACACCAGGAGCAAAAATATAAATCCGTATGTCCAAATTTGAGCATCACATGAAATTCGTCCATGGACAAAGCACAAGTAGAGGCTCAGCAACTACTGCAGAAGGAAAAATTAACTGGTAGGATTTTCAATTTTCTTTTAAAATAAGATGTGAGTATGGCCCACGGCAACTCTTTTCATGAGATACAGAAACTCTTTCTCAAAAGTCTAAATGGTAACTCCATCTAGCTAATCAGATGGACAAATGCATAAATGGAGGAACTCCTCTATGCTCCTCAGCGGGGCGCAGCATCTAGATTCAAGCAGAGGAAGGAGATGTCAAGGAAGGAGAGCTTGTCAGAGCAGGAAGGAAATTCTAGAAACACAAGACCTCATACACAATAAAGCTGGCATTCATTTTTTATCTTAGAATCGCAACATTGCAAGGATTTCATAAAATAATCCACCTTCCTGCCCCACAGCAAGACCAACTACAGCCAGACCGAAATCTGGCTACTGCTGTCCTAGACCTACCCAAATTCAGAGGACCAGAGCGTACACATGCAAAAGTGCTAAGGCATCTGCCAATGTCCCTGTGAGGCTGACCTCCTCTCCATAGATCTTGGTGGTCAGGGGAACTCCTGATGGCTGGAGCAAATTAAATGTCACGAGTATCTTCAAGAAGGACACACAGCATACTGGAAATAACAGGCAGGTCAGCCTAACCCCAGTTGCAGGGATGATTACTGAGCAAGCCCTCCTTTGAAGCTGTATCCATGCACATAAAGGACAAGAAGGTGATGAAAAAGTCAGCATGGATATACAAAAGGCAAATCAGGCCTGACTGCCTTCTACATTGACATGAATGGTTCCATGGACAGAGGGAGAGCTCTGGGTCAATTTACACTGACTTGAGCAAGCCTTCTGATACAGTCTTCCATTCTAGTCCTTGCAGCCAAGTTGGAAAAACAGTTTGGATAGCAGGACTACAGGGTGGAAACTGGCCCTGCTTTGAGTGGGATCTCAGTGACTTCCAAAAGCCTCTTCCCACCTTAATTATCTGCCTAATCTATGCCCTAACCTGTTTTTCGGTAAATCCACAGCCTGTTCAACAGCTATCCAGTATTCCCTATGTACCCCATTATTTTTTTTCCCTGGTATCTAATCTATCACTTCCTGCAACATAATTGTCCTGCTTCCTTCCTAACTTTACTCCTTTCCTCTTAGCAATGGCCTTTTAACTTCTTGAAGACTGTCATTCTCCCATCACTCTTCTTTTAAGCTAGTCCTCCCTGATCTACTAATTCTTTCTTCATAAGTCATGCTTTCTAGATATCTAAACTCAGGTTATTTTATTCTCAGGTTTGGGGAAAAAGAGAAAGAAAAAAAGGAGATCACCAAAAAATTCATTGACCAAGAGTTACTGTATGAATTGTACTCAGGAGATTGCTACAGACAGACAAAACCTGTTAATTCAAGAGTTGCTGAAGCATAGCTTACTCCAGCCTCAAGCAATACCAGTGTAAGTAGGGATGGTTTACACGCATTGACTGTCTACTGCAGGAGTATATATTAGCTTATCTATGACAGCAGCTTGCTCCTGATGGCTATAACCTGAAAAAAGAGTCAAAATATATAAAACCTTAGTAGAAAAATTATCCTGCTTATTCTGTGGTATTACTCTTTTGGAAGGAAAATCAAGAGAGGACAGAGGGCTGGAGAAGTGATTGTGAATCGAGTCTGACAACAGCAGCTGATGGGATAAATCAGGAAACATTTGAAAGCAAAGAGTGGGGAAAGAGACTCTCTCCAGCACAAGAGGAAAAACTCTACCTTCTCTAAAGCTCTCCTGCAACTCCTATCAGGTAGAAACAGATGTCTCTGTGGTCCTGACAAAAGTACATCAGCACAAGTAAAAGAGGCAAAAATCATAGTGAAAGCAGCAGTAACAGAAACGGGGCAGCTGCTCAATTAGTGGCAGCAGCAGTAGGGGTGGGGCGGAGGTTGCCGCAATGGCAGCAGGGAGAGCAATACAGCCAGAGAACGGCAACAGTCACAGCAGCTGTGGAGGCACCGAATCGCCCCCCACTCTCCCTGCTGCTCGTGAAAACCATTTGGGGCAGTTATCCGGCCTACCTACCACACAATATGAGCCTCATTCCATTAATCCACCACCAGCTGCTCTTCTTTTCTGTATCCGTTGGTCTCAATGCAATCCTCTCGAATACAAATAAATTGGCCATAATGTGAAGAGGGCAACACTGGTAACTCTTGACTATTCGTGGATTTGCTGCGGATCAGCTTCAGGAAACTTATGTGAGCTGCTGCCACTGTGTTGCTGCTGACTTCATCTCAAGTCTGACTGCTGAGACTTCAAAAGCCCATAATCAAGGGGATTTGTGAATCGAGGCAGGTCAACTTAATGGAACAAGGGAAATAAGCTACTTTGGAAATAAGTAACTTAAATGATACTGACTTAGAGATTTAATAATTATTATGATGGTCACTATCTTACTGTGTGTCCAGAAGACAAAGCAGTAAAAAATGAAGGTAAGGCAGCTGTGTATGATGTATGTCACCTACATGCAACTGGGGGTTTATTAACTTGAGATCATTACGTTCTTTAATAAATTAGACCACACTAATAATTAGACCACTACCTACCATCTACTCTAAATTACCTTTCACTTCCACTTATGCCACAACAGACAGCAAGCTTCTTTCTGTTTTTTCCTCAACGTTCTGATCTTTCCCCTGTCCTCCTCTGATCCCTCTCCCTCAGCTAGTCTGGTTTACCTTTCCTTATCTCTTATAAAGGTCCAACTTTGGTGTTGTTTTTTTTGTTGTTTTTTTTTTTTTTTCCCCAGATGTACACATGTAGTTCTTCCTGAAAAAAACGAAAGCAGGAAATCGAAGTATCATGTCTTCACTGTTAACTACGTAGCACGTGTGCCGCCTCCTCAAGGTGCCACCCCCATGCCTCAGCTGTCTGTTATTTAATGTCCAGCCTGAAGCCCACTGAATGCAGTATTTTCATTTCCATTTGCTTCAATAAACTCTGGAGTAAGGTTAAAGAAACTCGAGATCCAGGATTTATGCCTTAATTCAGCCTGTGCTTTAAACCCATTTAAATCAACTAAGCGTTTGATTAAGTGCTATCATGAGCTGGGCATCAGCTTACACCCTCCTTGGCTCCATTTTTAACTCTAAAATACACATGGAATGCATTAGCTTTTATCTAGTGTACATGTTAACAAATATGTGAATGCACATATATTAGGAATAAAGTAAAATCAACTGAAAGACAAAACCAGTGTTGCACTACAATCAATTATTTTGATATTCAAACACTAAACTAAAATGAATGTCCTCCTAATTAGTGAGTTTTAAAATTATTGTCATATATGACACATAAAATAATAAAGACTTCAAATCCTCCAAACAAGCACAACACATAGAAGCACTGAGAGAACAGAATCCCAAAACTGACTGCACATTGGGTACCACCATGCACATGCATTTCTCAGTCAGCAACAACTCTTGCCCTCCATAGCATTTGTGCAACTGTGAAAATTTAACGGATGCAATGAAGTGTACATCCAATACAATAGTATAGTTTCCTCTGTAATTTCAAGAGCACGAGAAAGAAAGATTAAGAACACTATTGAAATCAACACCAAAACATCAAATAAAATGAATCATGATTAGTTTTTAAAACTAGAATGATGCAGAAAGGAGAGACAGCCACAGTACAGCAGCGGACCAGTAAATAAATAAAGTACAAAAGTCCCACATATTTGACATTTGAAGAGCAAAACTATCCATCAATGTCTTGGCACGGATCGATCAAACAGAATGGTACTGCCGAAAACCTAATAGTATGATGGTAATAATGTAGCCATAAAGCCTCTACTCTATAATTGACTGCTTCCACTTCAAGCTAACGTGTCTAAAAGAGTGACTAATGTTCACCTAAAGAGTTCACTTGCATTGAATGACAATCAGCTACACCTTGCTCTATCCTCCGTAGATTGCTTATGCTGGGTAATTATGGAGGGATATGAGCCAGAGGGGAAATAGTCTACTAAAATAAGGAAATTTATATGAAGAATGGTATGATAATCTCAAAAGAAAATATACAGTTTCTCATCTGATCGTAGAACACAACGCAATACTCCAGCCAACACGTTCCTTTCTTAAAGCAGAAAAATCAGTAGTAACTCAATAAATAGGTCAGAGTAAGTTTTATATTTCAAAGAAGTATTTAAACTTTTAGCAAGGTATAAAAAATACACTGCATGCTTGCCAAAATTACACCCTATATTCTGTGAATAAAGACATATTTGTGAGGATTTACAGATAGATTGTATGCTTTGGTCTTTGGTCAGATTTTCCTTTGGTACAGAGGGAAGTAATGCAATTTCACTGAAAGTCAATAGAGTTAATCAGTGTTACAAAACCAAACAGAACTGAACTGATGGACTCGGCAGCCCTAGGTTAACCGTTAGTCTTGATCTCAAAGGTCTTTTCCAACCGAAATGATTCAATGATTCTATACACTGCAATGACATGATCTGTCTTTGCAACTTATTTTTGTGATCTTACAGAGCAGACTATCTTAATATATAAACTATGAAATAACACACAGTTTATATAATTCTAATTCAGGAGACTAAGATGAATTTACGTACATTTTTGTACTTTCCTGAATGAAAAACTGAAGAATCAATTTGGAGTTTTTTTAGTTTTCTGAGGCCAGAATGACAGAATTAAATTTGCTTTCTAAGTTTCATTGCAGATGAAAATATATTTATAATTAAAATGTTTGGAACTCTCTAATGGACCATGAGCGTAAGTCAAATTGCTCTGTCGCCTTTGATATATACTTAAAGGTAATTGGCTAGTCTTAGTGATGTATTTTTAAAGAGCTACCTATTGATTAATAATGTTTCAGTATTAATAAAACCACTTTGTGTGAATCAAGAAACATCAATAGCAGAAACCCATATTTATCCACAAATTAACTGGATATAGATCTGTTGCTTTAAGCCAAATGGGGTGCGTTCACTCATTATTTTATAAGAGGAATGAGACAACTGTAACAGTGAAGATTAAAGCAAAACTTCATTTTATGTTTTAGCTGCATACAGTGGGTAAAGTTCATGGTTTTATGCTCTTGCATAATGCATAAATAAGGGATGCAAAAGCAAAACTCCCAAATACAGGAAACTGTGACACACTAACTCTGTATTTTGGGGGCTTCTGCTCAAATGCTGGACAAAATGAAATGTATAGTACAAACAGAAGTGGATTTTTTCTTTTTTCTTTTTTTTTTTCTTTTTAAATCCAATTAAAAATGGATTAAACCAGTAAATGATCTTGTAATCTGATCCATATAGCCAGAGCTCTCACAGTCACACTCATCTCACTGTCACCCAACAGGCTCCATAAGGACACAGAGGTTTGCTGATTTAAAGAGATATTTGAAAATAATATCACAGCCTGCATGTAGTGAGCCATCACACAAACATGTAACTGAACATGAAAAATGGCTTGCAGATGAAAGTCACCAGAGACTACGGTGTACATTCATACAGTGTATGTAAATGTGTGAGAAAAAAACTCAGTTAATTTCCACAGGAAATGGCAGAAAAGCGTTGTGCCTTCCTACTGCAAACACGAATGAATAAAGTCAGGAAATCTCCCTTGCCAAGTATTTTACCAAGAAGTTTAAAACCTGTGATGCACTGTGAAATTTTAGCAAGATCATAAAAATTCAAGGCTGGAAGGACCTGTAATGGCTATCTGGTTCATCTTCCTGTGGCAAGCCAAACTGAGCCCATCCTTTGCAAAATGTCTGTATCTCCCTGTAGAGGGGATGCTACAGCCTCCAGGGTATTATGTGTGCCTAGTTATTCTTGAGTTTAGATTTCTTTTCTCTAATCTCTAACTTAAACACCACATACTACAATTCAGACCAACTGACAATCACTCCGTCACAAAAGATATTAGACTGCTTTGACATTTGTTCTTAATGAATCTACACTGACCCTCCTTATCACCTTACATCCCCTGGATGCTTTTAAATCAATTTTTTTAATACCCTATTTTATCATCCTTCCAAGCACTGAGTTTGGGAACTGGATCATAATTCCCTGGGCCTTTCTCCTAGGTTTATTTTATCGATGGTACATGTGTGTGTGAGTATGTGTATGTGTGTATATATATATATGTGTGTGTATAAATACCTTTTTTTTAATAAGGTAGGCACTATGTTAGTCTTTCCCCAGCCCACTGGGATCCCTTCTTTCTTCCATGAATTCTCAAAGATAATTGCTAATGGTATAGCAACAGCTTCAGCTTGTATGTTTTTCTTCCTTTCTATTCAAGACGCAATTTAACTTGAAACTAAAAAGGACATATAAATCTTTAACTTTTTTTTTTTTTTTATTGGTGTCATTTCATGTAATAATATACTGTATGTTACAGGTCAAACATCTTGAAATTGCCTTCCTAAACTGCTTGCCAAGTTATGTTGAATACTTTCTAGACAATCTTTTATCAGTAGAGAATAGTAGTTATCAGTAGTTCTCAAAGTCAAAAATCAGTCTTTTTATCTCAAATACATACAGATCATTCAAGGAATAGAAACAGGAAGTGAGGGCTAAGGTGCTGGCAGGTTTTGGTTGTGTTTTTGCTACTCTGGAGAAGGAAAACAAACTTTCACCCCAACTGAGAAGTTAAACCAGTTTTCTGGTGACTTTCTCTCACTACAGTAGCTTAAAAAAGCAGAAGCATCTTGATAAATCAGATTCTGAAACAGAGCAGTCGGCCAAAATGTTATCATTGTTGGTTCATTTATGATCGAATACATAAATGGATGTCCTTCCTATTCAAATTAACTGAAGCCACCTATGGCAAACACAGGATCTTCCAACGTGCACTCACGTCTCTAGAGCTTCTAAGCCTCAAGCTATGAGCAAAGTGTCCTTATTTAAAAGAGACCACAAAGCCACCGGATTAGGACAACCTACCCACCACTGTTTGCCTCATTACCCTCTTAAAATCGTATCTGACCACAAGGATGCCCCCCTTCAGTCTCAAAATGTATGAAACCACTTACCTATCTTCCTATTTTCCTGAGCAGGAAGCTGGAATCTCTCTTAAACTCTCTTCTGGTCAACACAGGGGCAAACTCTTTCAGCTAGGACAACAGTGGCTAAGGCTACTGCTATGAAGAATGTGAAGCTGAAGAAACACACAAAATCCAGATGGAGTCTCAACTGGAAGCAAGACAGCACAAATAAGATCACCCACTGCCCACAGCAAAGATGGTACCTGAGTGATGATCCCCAGTGCTACGTGGCTGTGGATCCAGTAAGCCAAGGACTTCCACAACATGTACTTTACACTCACATCAGCAAGGGACTTTTTCACAGTATCTGTCCTCAACAAAACTAGATTTGTGGAGCCTTATACATAACAGGGCCTCTTCTATCTGTTCAGGAAAGTAGTGAAAACAACTAGACTAGAGGAGCTAATTAGCACCCCAAAGCCCCATCCCTGCAGGGCTGTCAGTCAGCCAGAGCCTGGGGAGCTCCAAACTCACTCTCTTGACATTTCCTACTCATCTATAAAATCACATGAAGCTAGTAAAGGGACAGTGCCAGGAGCATCGGTTTCCGTTTCTGAAAGGTTCCTGGAAGAAGTGCCAGTCCCCTCAGCATTCAGCGCCTGAGTCACAGGGAGTTGGTAAGAGATGAGATCAGGGAACACCATGTCAAATCAAATACAATCTATGACCTTCAGATGAGGGCCACAGCCACGAAACGATCTCCCACATGCAAAACGATGGAAAGTCCTGCTACAAACAAAGGAGATCTAGTTCCTGGATGAAGCACTTTGCCCTTCCCTGATCAGTAGCTGTTTTCAAGGCAAACTAAAGCGTTGGGATAGAGCTACTACGATGTTTGAATGGCTCTTAGAAGAGTTCTCTTCTGCTCCAAGTTTGCAAAAGCTTAGAATAAGCTTAGTAACGGGAAAGCTGCTCCACATTACGATGGACCATGCTGTCTCAATTCCACAGCTGGACCCCTTAGGCTTCTGAAGCAGCAGGACCAGGGAGGGGAAAGTAAAGGAAGCACAGTTTATTATAATTAACAATTTACTGTGGATCTGCGTGTCCTAAAATTGCAGCCACTGCAGAAATGGCACAAGGATTAACTGCTTCAACAAATATACAACCTGCATAAAATTTCCCTATTTAATCTGTTTCCTAAGAATAATTCTAAGGTCACTTTTTTCCTTTCTGTAAAACATTTAATTGTCAGCTTTTCTAGTTTGTCTTCATCTAAATATTTCTGTAAAATTCATTAATAGTTGGACTGCTGCTGGAAAAGCTCCATTTGTATGTAAAGCTTGCTGCAAAGGAAGTTGTGAAGTAACGTAGCATTACATCAAATGAAATTTAACATTTTCCTACTTTCTTTTAACCAATCTCACAGGTGCTTTACATTTTGGTATAATATTTTTATGCAATGTAGAATCCTAAATCACAATGACCCACACAAATTCCCAATATATTAAGCAGATGCATAAGAAGCAATTCAGACAACAAGCGGTAACAAAGAAAAAAAGCCATTAAACATGCAGGGAAAGCTTTTACCAGGGCAAAGAGATAGGTCAAGTTGTGCAAAAAGGAAATATAAGGAGCAGTTTAATGGCCTTAAATGTATCAGTAATTTTACAGCATTTGCTTTTTTTTTTTTTTTTAATAGTGAAAGGATGTACTCAGTACCTAAAAGCCACTATATTTAACTGGAAAAATGAGTGACCGCTGTTTACTATTACAAAATCCAGGCCCTAGGTCTATGACAAAAAAAATGCTATTTACTTCAAAACAACCAGCTAAAACACTTTCATATATTTAAAATACGTATTTTTCTGAATTTTCATCCAATATTCCTCATTGTCATTTCAGAGAAATTGCAGCAAATTAATAAGGATATCTATCCATGGTTGAAAATATTTTTTGTATAACAATGAAGCCATTACTCTTTTTATTTCTGTAAATTCCATGAGAGCAAGAAATAGAAGCACAATAAAAATCTTTTTCATAACAGTTGATTAGAAAATATGGCCTGCAGAAAGTCTAGCTGTCTTTGCACTTTGCACATTAAGAATCCAAATACGTTACCAAAGCTGGGATTTTAACCCCCCACAGCTTTAGCACAAAGAAACACATTAATACGATACAATTTAGATTTGCATTTTTTAATAAGCAAGGGGATCAAAGAAAGTATGAATGCTGAAGGGATGTTAAATCATCTGCAAATTCAAACATCAAGGTATACTACAGAATGAAGACACATTTGCACTAAAGTAAGTGTAGTAAAGTTTCCCAGAAGCTGTGATAAACAAAATGTTCTTTATGAACTGTTTGCCTGCACCTAGCACGACTAGGAAAGCAGCAGATGCATTCGAATTGCACCAAATATTTGGGGGATTTGCATATGTTAATCATTGATGGCAAATCAGCAGGGATGGTGGAGGACCAGCAATGGAAGGATTAATCTAATAACAGTACCGCTCTCATTAAAGACTTTGGCCTGTTTCTACATGAATATATGAATACCTTGAACTACCATATATTTTCATTCAGGCACCAGGACAGCATATCTCATTAAGGTGGCCACGCTGCTGTAATCTACTGGGAGTAACCATTAGTATGGGCACACAAACACAATGGACTGGTATAAAAGGCTGCTGGTGACCTGCCGTTAAAAAGGGCTATGTATGCACATCTTCACATCCCGTAAGTTGGCTGAGCTACCTCCCAAATGACAGAATTCAACCCAGTACCAGCACTTCTGCCATTTGTTCATATCTAGGACAGCTGACAGGTACACAACGGGGTATACTGCTGTTGAAAAGGGCACCAGGAAAACAAGGAGGAACTGGCCTTGACAGGCTAATGACAAACATTCTTTTCTGTAGAACTGTTTTACATTTTTTGAAGAATTGAGTTCAGAAGCTAAAGCTGCCTCCAGGCGTGACCAGCATTTACTCATCAGATCACCACAGGCCTCGATGACCTTGGCAGTCTTACAAGGATCATATTTTTACATGGATGAACTATTCCTGAACAATTTCTCCAAACAGGGTTTCTATCAATGCCAGGCACACTTGTCTTTTCATTCTACTTCCTTTTTCTTGATTAAACATATTTATAGTGGACGTTTAAGAGAGAAACCCAAGTCTTCACTAACATGCAGTTTAAATAAAATTAAAACAATGAATCATAGAACTAATATAGTGCTTGCAGCTCTCACTCTTCACTGCTTGCGTGCTTTGTCCCTCCGTCTATCCCAGTGATTTACTCCGTAAGTTCATCAGGACAGGGTTTATCTTGCACGCGGTGTCTGCATGCAGTCTGGCAGAATAGTACCTCATTCACAAATGCTTCTTGAATGTTACGTAATAAACATGATTCATATGTGGATCGTCTCCACCATTCTTAAAGAGTAACAGAAGATTATATTTCAAAATAAATTTTGAAGGAATCACTTTCAACACTTCAGTGTCAGTGTGCAGCAATGGTGTACACTTACTGTAAGCTTCCAGTCTAGGAGTTTCCCATGAATTTTGAGGGTAAAATGCTCAGTGTAATTTGAGTATACAATGAACTACATTCTCTGCTTGCAATTAAACTCAAAACTCAAGAGTAACTTTGTTGCTCCACTGAAAGACGTCAAATTCTGTCTCATTTCATAGCCTCCTCCCATCTTCAGAAGAGATCAACACAGAACAAGAAATCTAATCTACAGCCCTTAAAGCACTACACAGACAAAATGAGGATGATGTTTATTCTTTCTCTGCATAAATAATGTATAATAGAAATCTATATATCAAGCTGCAGAGCAACTCTGTTCTAGCACCCATGGAGGAGCCTTTACTCAAATACAAATACTGAACTTACAAGAAGAATTCAAGATGTAGTTCTTAATAGTTTTAACCATTTCGTGTCTTATCTCCACCTGCACTAACAGAAAATTAATTGATACCATGCCACATACACACCTATCTTGCTACAGTGGAGTTTAACAGAGACAACAAAAGCACAAAAATGTCCTGGAAAGCAGCTGTTATTGGCTGCTGTCAGACTGGAATAGGTGGACATCTGTTCTGATTCACTGCAGAAATCTTTCTCTTCTTAAATTCCTAACACATCCATAAATCGTAAGAGGCTGAACAAGAGATTATTCCTTATCTGAACATTATGGCTTTTTTCTTTTTAGTGGAAAATAAACTTGGACAGAAAAATCACCAGAAAAACTTCTAAGCATTTGCCTTAATCATTGCTAATTTTCAATAATTTCTTTATTAAATCCTGCTTTCAGTCACAGAAATACAATAACAAATGGATGAATCTCCTGCTTTGAAAACAATAAATTAGTTAAATTTCTCAATTCAACAACAATTCAACTACTGCCCTGTGAAAATTTTGAAGCTTGGCTGCCTGAATGGAAGATAGCATGGATATCACATGGCACAGTAATCATCCTGGATACATACTTGAATTACTCACTGGGACAGATCTATCAAGCTTTATTGAGTTGGTAAAAACAAATGGCTATAAGGATCAACTTTGGGTTAGGAATCTGGCCCATAGAAAGAAAAAAAGAAACATTTATTCAAATTAGTTTCCAGCACAATAGCTGAAAGCAAGCAACAGACAATAAAACAGATTGGTGCTCGATCTATTACTATTTGGTATTTTTTAAAATATTTTGTAGTATCCACTGTTATATATGTCTTACTCAAAAATTGCTTCATTTAGCTGTTGCAACAATACAGCACGATGTTAATGCCAAATGTTAACAGAAGCTGTTTTGGCTCAGGCAAAGGGAAACACAAAAAACCCCACCAAATTCTCATTTTTTTGTACAGCACTGTCATTAGATATATAGCATGAATTGTAAACTAACTAAAATAACGGAATCACCCTTTTAATGAGTGTAATATATCATGACAATGTCAATTTGATTAATGTAATGGGGCCACATTTCAGAAGAAGGAAATTATGGGTCGTTAGGGTAAGCTAAAATTATGTTATAGATTTGAAGGATTTTCTTCATTTTGCTAAGGATTTATCAAATATTTTTCTTTTACTATCTTAACAGGGTGTGTTTTTTTTAAAATCTCGCACCATTCTTCTTGCCTCCAACCAGTTTTAACTCAGAAACCGACAAGCATGAGTCATAACACTTTGATTATACGATCTGGATCGATTAAAAAAGAAAAAACCAACATTGTGAAACTACTATGAAAAAATCTTATTTTTATTCATATAATTATACACACAAGTCCCTTTTTTGAACAGGTTTTTAGTAAACACAGTTGGGTAAGCTTTGTGCCTTGGAGATACAAACAAAAAATGACAAGTAAGACAAGGCACAAGAGTTTAGAGCATGAAAATGAAGATTTTGGAGGCAGAGGAGGCAGCTTAGGGAAAGGACAATATAAAAGAACAAGATGAAAAGCAAAACAGAAGGATGTGATAACGTGGGGAGAGGCAGTTTGGGCAGATTATGTATGTAGGGGTATAAGAGCAATTGAGGTTTAAAGGTAGAGACAAAGAGCTTGAATGCGATCTGGTGAAAGATAAGATCTAAAGGATGCACAAAGCTTACAAAAACAAACCACTAGCCTGCCAAAAATGAATAATTGCACGTTTCTATCCACAGAGGTTTAAAAAATTAACTGGATGCAAGGAATGAGACTTCCCTACTACTTAGGATGGCAGAGGATTAATAAAAAGAGAGGGAAAGCATGGAGCCACCAGGGGCACAGATGGTGCCCCAGAAGACAGTGCAGATGGAGAAAGAGGACATCTATTCATATACACCTGTGCAAATGTTTTCTTTTGAGGGCCGAGAGGGGGCCTACTATGCCGTCCAGGAAGACCTGGGCAGAGAGGAACCTGATGAAGTTCCACAGAGGCCAGTGTAGGGTCCTGCCCCTGGGGAGGGACAGCCCCTGGCACCAGCACAGGCTGGGGCTGGCCTGCTGGGGGGCAGCTCTGCGGGGACGGGACTGGGGGTTCTGGGGGCAGCAAGTTGCCCGTGAGCCAGCAGTGGCCCTGTGGCCAAGGAGGCCAGTGGGACCCTGGGGGGCATGAGGAAGAACATGGCCAGCAGGTGGAGGGAGGTGGATCCTCCCCCTCTGCTCTGCCCTGCTGAGGCCGCCCCTGGAGTGCTGGGTCCATACTGGGCTCCCCAGTTCGGGAGAGGCGGGGAACTGCTGGGGAGGGGCCAGCGGAGGGTACCAAGATGGTGAGGGGACTGGAGCATCCCCCGTATGAGGAAAGGCTGAGGGGCTGGGGCTGCTTAGCCTGGAGAAGAGAAGGCTGAGGGGAGCTCGTCGATGCCTACAAACATCTCAAGGGCGAGTGCCAAGAGGACGGGGCCAGGCTCCTTTCAGTGGTGCCCAGTGACGGGACAAGGGGCCACGGGCACAGACTGCAGCACAAGAAGTTCTTTCTGAACATGAAGAAGAACAACTTTACCTTGAGGGTGACAGAGCACTGGCACAGGCTGCCCAGAGAGGCTGCGGGGTCTCCTCTGGAGACATTCAAAACCCGCCTGGACACGACTCTGTGCAACCTGCTCAAGGTGAGCCTGCTCTAGCTGGGGGTTGGAGTAGATGAGCTCCAGCGGTGCCTTCCAAACCTGACCACTCTGTGATTCTGTGATTTGTCTTTAGCAAACACAGGAAGGCATAAAGCAAGGCTCCTACAAACCCAGTCACCTCAAGTCACAGTGCAAAAGCAATGTGTCAGTTAAAACCAATGCAAATTACATCAGGTTGGGACACTAAACACTTCAGTGCTACCCTGCACTTAGAAGGCTGCTGCAGGGAGTGGCTGCTCTGCATGCTATACAGCCCTTCTGCCCACCCACAGAGCATGTCCCAAATGCAGTCAGGGTTCGCCATGAGGGCATGGAGTTTTGGAATCTTCCTGTGGGATTATTTTGTCCCATTACCCGCAGTTGTTTTAAAGTAAAGTTAAATCATCTCTTGACTCAAGCTAATGGAAAAAAACAAAAAAGACTGATGAAATCTATCAAGTTGAAGATGAGATTTCATTATGGGTTTTTTTTCAGAATCTGGTTTGTATTCAATTTGAATCACGCAAATCATAGTCTAAACAACAGATGTAAACACAGATTTTTACATTTGATATTTGAGTAATTCTGGTTTTTTAATCATTATAGATTTCTTCCTATCACCACAAAATATTAATGCATTTATCATTTATCCTCCTAATATGTCAGAGGGTCAACATTCTAGTTTTAATGTATAGCTATGGAGTCCAGGCACAGAAAAGGTGTTTATGACTTGGGCAGTCCACATATGAAACCTGTGTATTCACAAGTATTTAAGAGATACCTTGAGCAGAAATCTTAGGTCCTGCAGTAATTTCTTAATCATAACACAATACAAAATTTTGATATATCCCAAGGTCTTAGTTAACATTGCAAATAAATAGACATTGTCCCAAGCAGTAATAAAAGAACTATTCTTCTGTGGGTCCCAAAATCCAAATTATAGTAAAGCTTTCAAGATAACTTTATGCATTGTTAAAGTCTTTTTCATGTATTTTAGAGGAAAAAAAACCCAACCAGTCTTGAATGGTGTCCCAAGTAAATTTGAGACTTATATTTTCATCCAGTTAGTGATTCATCAGTCAAAGCCATGTTCCCAGTCTGACAGACTTCCTAGGAATATTTACAGAGGAAGCCATGGTTAATTTTCTTCAGATGTGAACAGTTTAAATGAGCTCTTACCCCAGTTAAGTCTTTCCTTCTTAAAATGGCCATGATATTTTTTTCAGGAAACAAACCTGAAAAAGGCTGAATACTTCACTTCCCAGTGGTAAAACAGTGATCCATAAACCATAAATGAATACATGTTATACAGCATGACAAACACTACTTTAAGCCTACTTTGCTGTAAGAGTTATAATTCTAAATGCGTTAAAAATCAATGACCATTGTACAGTTTAGAAAACATATATATACTGTCCTTAAGCCACCATACATTTAGAAATTTCAAGGCGGTATGGACCACTAGGCACATTGCCATACAGAGATTTATGATATTCTTATGAATACTTATGAATACTTTTTTTAATCAGTTATTATTTTAACATGTTTTCTTTGAAAGCAGAAAGGCTTATGTCAATAACAACTATGAATGATTAATTCTGCTGTCATAGGACCTTAATTTACTAAGCAGGTAACATGAATTTGTCTAAATTGAGTCCTAAGTATATTACAAATGTTAATAGAGGGCCAGGTCACTGTCTACATTACTTTGATAAACAGTGATGTTTTTCATTATTAAAATGTGGTTCCCTGAAGTATAGATTAAAAAAGATAAAAGGACACTAAAGAAAACAGAGATTGATGAGATTCAGCTTTGTGCTGCACTGCACAGAAGTAATCTCAATGGCATGCAATCCAAGACGGCTTCTGAAAAAAACAGATGAAATCTTTTTGAATAGAATACACCTCCAAGACGATGACTTCCTTCCACATGTGCATTATAGTGAGAGAACTCAAGGGAGGAAAGAGCTGGGGGAAGGGTATCTCTAGGCAAGGGTTTGGAAGCCAAAATGCAGCATCTGTAGATGGCAATGCCCTGCCAAAAGGTCTGATGGCATCAGGTCTGCTCC
Organism: Falco punctatus; assembly: GCF_963210335.1. Classification (NCBI taxonomy): domain Eukaryota; kingdom Metazoa; phylum Chordata; class Aves; order Falconiformes; family Falconidae; genus Falco; species Falco punctatus. The sequence goes on from NC_137589.1 coordinate 36,389,282, forward strand.
GTAGTCTTTATATATTAGCTCCAGCACCTACAGAACAATCAGTGCCCCAGTCAACTACAGACAGAGAACTGAGTGCCGGACAAGTGAAACAGCCTCAATAGTACAAAGATACTCAGAGTTCATTAGCACCTGGGAAAACTGTTTCAGTGTCTTTGGATCCCACAACAACTCTTAAGAATTTAATCAGATTCCTATTTGTCACTAATATTCTTCTATGCTAATATTAGTAAAAAAACTCTCTTAGCATGCTCTTCAATATCCCAGCTTGGCATGATGTGTTTATTTTCTAGCACAGTCTTCCAAAAAAGGCAAACCACTTTGTAGCTGAGACATGACATGAGATAATTCCATCAATGATCAAAACTCATGGTTACACAGCTGCCACTTTTTTTTAAGGACTGTTCAGTTAAGCCATCCTTGATTTGGAATGAAAATTAAAAAAATAAACTTTGCTGGTAAAAATTTGCACATTGTTACCAAAACGACATCTAACAGGCCAGTTCTTATTGTGCATAAATGCATCAACATATGGAGACAGCCGTATATACACACAGTAGGTATAGAGCCGAAGGTGAAACTCAACATACTGCTGTAGAGTAACATTTTGTAACTAGGATGAAGTGCGGTGAGACTTTACATTGTTCAGCTGCTACAGTAAGTAAACAGGTAATGCTGTTCTTCCATTACCTCATGAGAATGTAAGTACCAAAACTCAGCAGGCTCTGCTGTAATGTGGAGTATGCAGAGAGACTGAGAGGCAATGGGAGGGAGAGTGTGAAAAATGGTAGAGGGCACTTAGTAATGAATAAAGAAAAATAAAAAAACCAGCCACTGCTAATTTCCCAAGGGGTGGGTATATTTAACTGTCACATCTGGAATCCACGTTTAAATATCATTAAGGGAGTTGGTTTTCAAAGAAAGGTTATAAACTGAAGTGTTCTGAAATCACTATGCAACGCTGTTTACATAGCAGAGTGGCTGCAGGTTTTACAGCTGCGTGTCGGATACTGATAGCCACAGGAACCAGTAACCCCACAGGGATGCTCACATGGATGTCCTCCCTGCCAAAAGGGATGCTCACAAAAGCAAAGCAGCTTAACACCAGCCAAAGAGTTTGAAAGTCTCAGACACAGTTCTAGAGCTATTAGTACAACAATAGCCTCTCCTGGGACAAAAAAAGCCACGTAAAAATGCTGCTTTTATAGATTCTCATCTTGATAACTACACTCTAGCCAAGCGAGTGGCTGAAAGAGCCACAAAGGACAACAGTAGGAATTTTAGCGATGTGGCATTTGAAAAGCACTTCAGATATAAAAGTCTTTGTTTTCAGAGGTCTAGCAAAATGCAGGTCTCAGTTTACTCAAGAAAATCTTTATTCCAAAAAACATCTTTTAAAGGCATTCAAGGATAGTGGGACCTCTGCATTAGTAAAAGGCCTTCAGATTCATCCCCTGTTCATCTGTGCATATGTGCGCTTCACATTAAATTGAAAAGACCCTAAAATAAACAAACAAGCAAATCTCAGTAGCTTTTTGGAAAGGTCAAAAGCTCTTTGATTATGAACAACATTGGTGAAGTGTTTTGGACTGTGAGTGTAAACATCTTTAGCATCATGGTAAAGATGAAAAGATAGAGAGCGGCAGACAAGGTACAAACAAAGACACTGTATTTCTCCTGCAAATGCGTATGTGAATTCTGCATGTGCTACTTCGCTTCGAGCTATGTTAGGTCATGCTGTGTGACACACATTTGATTTGATATAAGATTTAGAAGGACACACCTATCAAAATATGTTTATAAACTGCCTGCAGAATTAGTCAACTGCATTTTGCCTACATCTGAAGTAGATATGGGATGTTTATTTGCGGACCCAAAGGCTAACCACAGTCAAGGAATGTTGCTGGATTAATTTTCTGTACGAAAAACAACTGGTGTTCACTCTATTGCCACCATATTTATCGCCATTTTGTTTGAATATAGTACTTGGGAATTAAAGACTATTTCCCTCAGCCTGTTGGAATAATACAGTGCAACATCCTTGCTTAATTATTGCTTTCAAATTATAACATGGCAGAGAAAATGTAAGACGACTTAAAAAACCAAAATGAATTGATCTGTTTACATCTCTACACAGGAACACTGGAATGAATGACACTGATTGCCATTATAAAACAACATTTATGCTTGAGCAAATGAGGTGTTACACTGTATTGGAAGAATGTAAGTGTATCTTGGAGCCCACTGTTTAAAACAGCAGCACACACAGTTTCTGTTTTTAGAAATTCATACTTCCATTTCCATCTATTAGTGCATGGATCTGTAGAAGCCAATTTTTATCTGATAAAAAAGGTGTTTCCAAGAAGAACACCCACAGGCTTCCATCTGCTTTAGACTTCTTCCTTCTTTTATGTCAATGTCCTCAGAAAGGGGACAAACAGAAAAAAGTACACAGATTGGAAGGGACTATTCCTATATAAAGGAAGTTTAACATACAGTCCTGTCTTCATTTGGTGTGGTATCCTAGTCTGGATTTTCTCCTATGCACCCAAGGACCCACAAACCCATTTCCTTGTGGTACTTCTAGAAAGAAGTGCCACATACAGACACTTTTGAGTTTAAGTCATCTGGCTGCAGGAAGAAAACATACTCCCATAGGTAACAGCTGATGCCTATGGGTAATCTGTCCAATTTTAATTTAGTTGATATATTAGGTTGAATTTTAATTCTGTGTTTATCTGCAGACAAAAGACTACATTCTTAAAAACATGCCTGAACTGTTCAAGTAAAACAGAGATCGAAATGCTAATTGAGTCTTCTCCCAGAAAGGTTTTGCTTAGATCTGTGAGAATACGAAAGGCCGGTTAATGGAAATATATGCAAGAAATTTTGTTTATTCGGTTCAAATCATATAGACAGGTTAATTAAAAATTCACAAAGGATTTGTTTTCTGTGTATCAAGCCTAGGGGTTCTTGGTGTTGTGTTTAAACAGGTGCATAAAAGAGCAACGAAGGGAAAATAGATACGTATCCTGAAAGAGGAATTTTAAAAGAAAATCAATATCCCAGGCAATAGATGGAATTTATCATTCGCGCATGCAAATGAGAGGGTAGTTGGGATAAGAGCTAATGTAAATTTCTCATTCCTTCTGTAGTACAGCCCATTCAGAGACTTCAAATTTCAGCAGACTGTAAAATGAACTGATGAAGATGGGGACCATGAGAAGCCCCCAGGCAAGGATGCACGTGAGAGGTAGCGCCTCCGCACCACGAGGCACAGAGGCCACCTTGTAGGGAGAAGAAGGCCAAAGGCCAAATAGAATTTCTGCCTCTCTAGCCCACAGAACAAGAAATGCACTTCCAAGGAACTGATAAATTCAGATAAAATCTCTTTGGAATTTATCTGGGATAACAGAACAGCACAAGTTGGAAGCAACCTTGAAAGATCACCTAGTCTAACCTTAATTAGGCATGCTAAGGACTGGAACTAGCACCACAAAGTGACTGTACCAGCCAGACATACTATAGATCTCCCACTGAAACCAGCTCCAATGGAAGCTACTCAGTTCATATGCTGAAAATATCTTTTCAATGTAAAGCAAGATTCTTCTTATTTGAGATTTAAAGCTATAATTAATTTCCTGGTTTTATGTCCAGGTCCAAAATATTTAGGCTCCCAAGAGGATGAAAACACAGGGGTTGAAACAGTAACTAGGCATGCAGGTACTCTGCTTGACTGCAGCCCTGGAATTTAAGCCAATTCTCATTAAAGAAGAATAATTCCATAGATCTTATGGGTAAAAACACTGATGTGCCATTGACTTGTGTTTTCTCACTGTTCTACAAAAGGCTGTTTAATACTTGTATTGTTTAATCTAAGACGGGAAATATTTCTAGTTGGCACACTTACAGGAAACAGCTCTGTCCTCCAGAAAAGGAGAGAAAGACCATCTTTAACCACCAGATGACTGTGGTTTCCTTCAGAACGATTTGGCGCAAGGGCCACTGCACAGGCAAATGCAGACAGCAGCTCACAGCTCAGCTATGAAACACCAAAGACATGCTTCCACTGGCAGGCACCTTAAGCAATGGCACAACATTACTATAAAACTGATTCTGTTCGAGTAACAGGGTCCTTCTCCATCCCATGCTCCAGATTTCTGTATTCCTGACAGAGTAACCTTCAAGAATAGAAAACAGAGGCCTTACATGCATGTACCAAGGAGGTAAACTTTGAATTTTTTTGGGATAGAGTGATAGAGGAAGGGTAATGAAAGCAATAAATGGCTCGTGTAAACATACACTGAACTAACAGAGACAGAAGGCAATGAATAGGTAACATCACTCAGTACACATAGAATATGTAGAAGCACTGCTAAAAAACAATCTAAAAAGATTACACGCTGATTTTTTTACATGTAGCATGCTGAGTACACAAATGTGACTTACAAAACATGGATTAAGTTTTTCAAGCATACCGTTTTTTCCTCACCTTTCTTACAAGTACAGAATTTTACTGTATATTGCCCACTTTTTACTATTTCTCTGGACACAGTCACAATATTAAAAAACCAAACAAGGATAACCAATATTCCTGCAAGTACAGACAAATCTGCTACTACAAGCTGAACTGGAAGCTCTCTTTGGCAAGAGGAATTGCAACCATTAATTCTTTCAGAATATAAGCTTTTACAAAAATAAAACCACATTAAGAGCAAAATGGTATACCAGGTTACCTCATGTCATACATCTCAATAAAAGCAATCTTTTTTTTTTTTTTTTTCCAGAGATATTCAACAAACCGAGCTCATCCTGAGTTATTGGTATCTGGGGAAATGTGGCAACTCTGAAAATCACTTTGATCTGAGTACCTCGAGAGGAACTGAAATACATGCCTTCACGTATTCAGGCTTGACAAATTTGTCCACTGTTTCCCAGCCCTTACGGTTACAAAGATAACCTTCCAAAAGCAAAGTGCACATAAAGTAAAAGCAGAACTCTTCTGTTGAAGCTGCTGAGATGGAGGTGTTTGACATGAAGCAAAACCCCAAAGCAAAAAATAGCTGAGGGAAACAACACACCCTCCACCTCTCAGCTGCTGCTTACAGCTTTCTAACGTGGCACAACCCCCTAAAATCGACAACAATCCTGTCATAACATGGATGCTATTAAGAACTATGCAGGGTTTCTGCAAAACTTTCAAAAGTCATGTCATTTTCATGCTGCTATCAACTGGGAAATCTGGGAACTGAAACACGATTAGCACTGATTTCACTTTTTTAAAGAAAAAAACCACAGCAAAAATGGAGCCAGAGGAGTACTACAGTGGCTGAGACCCTTCCCTTCAAAATCCAGAAAATAAAGTGGGACTGAACATTAAGCAGCAGAGGGTATATGACCTTTACCTATGCCACAAAGACTGGAGAAAAGGTGGAAATGGGAAGGCAGAGAAACAACCTAAGAAGGATGCTCCACCCTCCACTTCAGGCATGGTTACGCAAATCTGAGAATTTGCCTCGGCAGAAGAAAGCCGAAAGATGCAAAAGAGCAGCAGACAAAAGGTGTAATCTATCAGAGATTTACCAGTTAAAAATTTGTGTCAAATCTAGGCTTAGGCTGAGTGCTGAAACAAAAACTAGTGAAAGCTGCAAGTGTGAAGAAGGAAAATCACATTCCCTCTTGGGGGCTGTAAGAAGGGCAAACTTGTGGCCCTTGGTTTCTTTCTCAACTTTAAATGCAGTGTTCTGCTAGCCGCCATCTAGAACCAGCTTTCCAGTAATGTTTCAAACATATCTGTGCTGGCTCTGAGCTGGAAACTAAGTATTTAATCCAAAATTATGAAGTTCCAGGCCCCTGCTCAGCTGCTGCAAAAGGCACACACATGAAGTCCTTAAGCACTTCATTTACAGCTCTGAAGTTTCCGTACATTGGAGGTTAGACCTTGCACTTTTGTCATGGCCATACTGCCACTCTCACGTTATTAAACTGTATTGAGTTCAACCTCTGCACTTGTCCGTCACCTCACTGCTCAAGGGCAGAGCACCATTCCATTTAGGCGATAACAAAGTCCCTCAAGATACACAGAGGAAATGCTCTCTCTCCCAGACCCAAGAAGCTTAAAGCCTACTAGAATTTAGTTGAACTTGCTTAATAAACTGGGTGCTGCAAAAAATGCAGTCATTTTAAGACGGGGGGCCAGGACAAAAAATGAGATAGTGACAGTCATCCGATTCAATTATTTCTGTGAAATGCATAAGCAACCCTTGGAGCAGAACTGGAACTGTACTCCATTTCCCCAAGAGAAGGCTGACAACTAGGTTACAGAATCATTATCACTCTTACATCCTCTCACCTCCTTTTTGTCACGGGGTATAAGTCCTTACGTGGAGATAGGGCCTAATTAATTTTACAAACCTGACATAATACAAGTGTCTAAATACATTTAAGCAGTTTCCAACTGGGGGTGAGGGGGGGTGAAAGGGGGGTGGGGGGAGAAGGGTACTTCAACCTAGCAAAACCACCCTCCCCCTCAAGTTCTTGAACTGCATCCATCACAGCACTGTCTTAACACTTGAGGGCACAGGAAAATCCTGATTAAATGGACAGGGCTTGGAACAAATCCAAAACATCAAACCTCAAGCTTAGTTAAAAAGTACCTACTATTGTGTAGGACTTACTCTCAGTGCTATGTAGATCTTAAACTAAAATAAAAGCAGAATTGTACGCTGCTTGTTCAAAACAGAAGACCTTATTTTTTGAGTACAAATTGTATGTGACTTTAATAGTATGAATTCTGTCAAGTGGTCCATAGAATAAATTTGCACACAGTTCAACATAACATGTGCACATTAAATAGGATTTGGCATTAAAAGACCCAACGTTGAATGGAAATCGAAAATAAATGCCCACATTCTCCCCAGAAGACTATTCACCCCAAGGCCTTAGGCATTAATTTAAGTGAATGAGGAAGCCACTAGGGCAGCTGTCGGTAGCTTATTTGATTTGTGAATAAACAATGGCTTCATTTTAAATGCTATTTACTCCTACTCCATACTAATGTAAAAATCAAAAACACAAAAAAGAACTGACTATTTAAAAACATGCATTTTTAAGAAAGCTTTTATACTGCAAAGTTCTTCATTTCAACATGGTAGGAAAATAAAATAGTCAGAGCTTCTGTTACATTATTAATTTTAACTGCTACTAATGTTAAGAAGCCCTGAGGTTGTATCTTAGACTTAATTGATATTGTGCATTTGGCTGTATATTAATGAGAAGTTAGGGTATCATAGGTCATTCCAATAAAATCTTTGGGCTTGTCAGCTTGAATTATGTATCTTTACATCTGTAGAAAACAGTGACAATATGGTAATTACAGTAGCTGATATATGTTGTTATAACTTGTTAGTACAATCAGGTACATCATGTCCAAAGTGCAGATGCCAATCCAGTCTAGGACTACTAATCCATCAAACAGATTATTAATTATGGACAGTTTCTATGCAAAGAGAAGCATTTAGCTGCACAATGAATTTTCAGATTGGAGCACAGTAATTTCTTCTTGATATTATAAAGATTTAATTACAACACAAAGCCACCATCTCGATGACACTACAAGATGAAAATTAAGACCTTTACCCTATACATCCATATGCAAAGTGCTGAACTTTTATGTGCAAGTGTGCCTGTGGGGTTGCAGATAATTACATATATAACCTCATGAAACCATTTCAGCTTCATATGAAACAGCTTCCTATTATCAGGGTTCATATTTATATGTAGGTTTTACCTTGTGCAGAAGTCAGAGGATCTGCCTAGAAAGATGCAGTTCTACAGCCTTCCTCTAGCAGAACATACATGCAGAACACTTTCTGTTTTCCGTGTAATTTGTAATTTAAGAGACAACAGAACCCAACTGCCTCATCTACACTCAATTTCTATTTCACATATAGACATCTTGCCCTAGGATCAGATTTTTCTTTGACATGTGATAGAGGTACAGGAGTCTATAGTGAAGATGAAAAATTTACATAAAAGGAAAGGAACTGTTCCAAACAATAAGCAAATTGTATCTGTTCACGAATGCAAGATCTGCCTATAAAGCAAAGTGAGTGCACAAGTTAAATATGCCTTTGTGCGACTGGCACTTAAAAAAAGCTGATAACCCAAGATGAAACTGTCCTTCAAAACACTGACAGTCTATGGATAAATTGTTCTTGAACAATTTCTCCAATACGCATCAAGCACAGAAAGGCTTGTTTTCAACACACACCATACAAGTTCAGCCTTCTTCATTTTCCTGGTAAATGTGAATATGCAGGATAGCAAAAGAAAGGGAAAAAAACATCCCACTAAGCAGTTCCCATGCTGATCTCCGCTGCTAAAATGTAATCCTAGAAAAACGGTGCCGAGATCCAAAAGGTGCTCTGAATTTACAGTCTACTTGTAAAACCAGAACGGAGCCCTACATATCCAAACACACTGCCTCCAAAGGCCTGAGCCCAGACATATCTTACACATGAGCAAACATTTTTACCTTATCATTTAAATTCACCCAGGCTGTCGTGCAAAAAATAGCAGAATACAGGGAAAGAAAAAAAGCACAAAGAAAAAACGACTGCAGGTACTCCTATCCATGTGCAATGAACCAGCCCAACAGCTCAGGACATTTCCGTGCACAAGTCAACTGTGTAGCACATGTGGAGGGAGGGAATCCAGCTCCTCCCAGTGTTCGCTGCGCACAGCTATACGAGATTTTATGTGCGCACCAGTTCCAGCTGGACTGCCAGATGTCTGAGATTTATGGACATATGGCAGCCTACACGGTAGCATCTAAACTTCTAGGACATCCACAAAACCCAGACTAATCTGTTAAATTCTTGAAATCTACATGGACAAGGTCTCTGCATGCAAACAGGGAACAGGTCCAGGAAAATGCAGATGACTGGTGGCCAGCATGGATTAATGGCCCAAACAATCTACAGTCTCTTATATTCGGACAGTAGCCATGATCCCCACTGATTTTTCTGAGTTACGAAGCAGAGCCCAACAGGTTTTAAAAGGGTGTATTTGGTATATTAAGAGGACATTGGCTGTAATCACGTTTTGTCTTCCTGAGGCGTTGCTCAGTGGTGCAGTGCCACACTGCCTCCTCCACGGGCTGACACCATGCAAAGGAGGCACAAAGGAGCCCCAGCTGAGCAGGTCAGGGGTGGTGTATTATGGATAATGTTGCATCTACAGTAAAGGATAAAGATAAGAAAAGAAGGTAGAGTGAATTGCTTGAACAATTTCTACCTCACCTATGGACTCAGATGGACGATGGAGCCACATGCTACACAGCGTCTCAGCAGGTTACCTCTGTTGAGCCGCGGCTGCCATCAGCGTGCACGCTCTGGGGGAGCAGCGTTAGGTAGGGCAAACTACATCTGCTGTTAACTTTTGAACCATGGTTTTCCGTGCCAAGCTTCAGAGAAAATGAATCACAGCACAGCTCGGGGAGGAGTTTCTGGCAGCTAATCTGACTTACCGGAACGATGCTACTAAAACATCTGTATTTTCATTTCCTATTTTGCTTCAAGTGTTTAAGCAAAAGAATTCTGCTTCTGGGCTCTTGGATTCCAAAAACTAAGCACTGAGCCTGTATTTCAGTACCTAAACAGAGCTGGCCTGTTTCTGAGCATCATCAAAGCAGCACACTTTTAACCAGTGCTTTTCAAGTTCAACTGTTCCTTCCCACTCTTCAAAAATTATTCGTCTTTTTCCTTGCATAAAGAATGCTCAGATTAATAAGACAAGGAAAAAATGCCCTTGTAAAAGAAAAAGAGAGGGACTGACATACAGACACCGCGCTCACTTAGGCCTAACAACAGGCCTTTTCATTAATTATCTTCCTAATGATGGGTTCTTGAACAATACTGCAAAATTTCATTCAAAATCAAACTACTCACTGGGGAAAGAGTGCATTTTATCTTGTTCCCTCAAGAACTCTGAAGCCATCTTCTTCATATTTATATTCTAATCTTTCTATGCTCACTTGTAAAAGCTGATAATTAGGAAAGCCTCTTTGATGGTCAGAAGCTGCACACTATTTCTGTGTGCATGGTAACAGGATGAATCACTGGCTGCACTAATCCTGTAAGAGTGTTAAAGGTCCCATGTGACAGTTACTGTGAATGCTAAACCTGCCCTATATTATGCTATTTCCCACTAATCCTAAGAAAATTAATGTTAATTTATCATAAAAAAAGGTTAATTATACATTTACTTCTGATTTAGGCACATTAGACCAGACTCACAAATAATACTGTGGGATTTTTGGTTTGTCCTTTTTTTTTTTTTTCTTTTAAAGAGGAGGATTTCTCCTTTAGCACACAATCAGGGACTACTACTCCAAAATCGTATCAGATCAGGGGAGCAGCGCTGCAGAGGCAGGACAATGACAAGACCCAATGGTAATTGTAATTCTCCCTCTGATTCAGTTTAAAAAAACTTGAGCTTTTGTTCTTTAGGCAAAACTGACATTGGTATCTGCTTCATCTCATCTACTAGTAGTTTTCAAGTATACACCGAATGCCAGTTCTGGTTCAGAAAACATATTAAGTTATTTAATTACCTTTTCATTGCTTATTAAAGTAATAACTTATAGAACAAGGTTTGTTCCTTTATGAAATACTTTATTGTAATTAAATCACAGCATTTACTTGACATGAAAAAAAACAACGAAGCCCTACATTTTGCATGATTTATTAATATTAGCAGACTTTAAACCTTAAGTACAATCCTGGCATTTTACCCAGGGTCATGTAATAGCTGCACTACACACTATATAAACCGACTTTCAGAGATTGTTCCCTGTTCATCCACTAAAAGTGGGAGCCTGTTGTGACAGGTTTGTAAGGTTGTTCAAAGCATCTCTGACAAAGGAAGAGATAAATTAACAGAAAAATCTTTCACTGAACTACACAGTGTATCAATTTAAACACTGATGTAGCTAACTGGTTCTTGTGTGACTGGGCCACCTACTCTGTTCAAAACTACATTGACATGCAGCTTCCGTGCTGTGGAGGCTAAGAAGCATACCTTTTCAAAATTAAAGGTTTAGCTAGCTATTATTTTTTCTATCAGGTACCATAGTTGCCATAATAAGGTGCCAAAAAGGAGCAACTTTTTTTGCCAAGAGTTATTCCAAAACCACATTTCATGTAATAAGTCTTTTTTTTAACAAAAAAAATAGTTTAATAGTCTTTATTACCTAAAAGGTAATTTATTTTTTCACATTATGCGTAAAAGTCACTCATATGCTGGGAGCATGTCCTAAAAGCTTCCTCTGCACCAAGGTGTCTTACCAAGTTCATTTATGACCAAATTCACATGCAATTTTGGCAGGTGCAGCTCCACTAACTATATAATCTTGTATTTCCCTGTAATTTGTCACTCGTCTTAACTGTTGGAACTAGAAGTGTTCAAGCAATTGCTTTGAGGGCTGTTTACGATACTGTTTAGACAGGCTACCTCATAGTAAAAAACAGAGTCTCATCTCTTCAGAAGTGCATAATACAAGAAATTAAGTGTTTGGGTTGCAGGATTTTTGGTTTGTTTTGGGTTTTATTTTTTTAAGATCAAAGGAGTTTTGTATTTTTTAAGATCAAAACCCAATTGGTTTAATTATTAGGTTATTGACCTTCATCAACATCCATGTCTTCTGAACACGTCCCTGCTGCAAGACTCAGTCTCCACCCACCTCAACACTCTTTCAAGCAGATCAGTATTTGCATTTTTGGGTTGTTTTCATTACCCACAACGTGAGGTGAAGAGAAAGCAGTTTATGAACAAGGGGTTTAATTCACATGAGGCAGCTTCCTTAACATCTAAACAGAGAAAAAGCTTTCCCTAAGCCTCCCCGTTACTGCTGAAGTGTGCTTCCTAAAATAATTTTTCAGTCCAGTGCTCTAGCATCTCCCCGTCCCACCACAGGGAAGCATCTGCATATTCCTTGAACTCAGCACAGTATCTGCCAGGAGACAATACCAGGGAGTCCCCCATTGCTTCCAGCCGAAAACCAACCACCAAAGACAGCAATGCACATCACTAACATCTCGAAGTTACAGAAGTTAAAATTTAATTGACCAGAAATGGAAGAAGTTAAACAGACATAAACTGTATCTTTTACATATACCCCAATGTTTTCTCTGGTAAACCTTAACTTCTACTACATCGCTATTTATAGTTAAAACACATACTTTTATAACATGATGTGGATCCAGTCCAACTAGTATTACTAAAATAGCACTTACATTTTTGCTTACTTTTATATTAGATGTGTCATCATAATGTCTGATGAAAAACCATTTCAAATTCAGCTGCTTTTCAGAAAAATGACAACGCACAATTATTAACAGACAGGGTTTATCCTATTTCCTGCATCTTCCAATAGCCTTCTGAAACCATTTCTCTGCTTAATATCCTATAAATTTTTGTAAGAAACATTCTTCAGTGTCTGTGATAGAAAAACTGTGCTGAAAATCAATAGTCTGCATACTTATTTGCCGGCAATACATTATATATCATAATCCTATTTTATATGAGTCTAAAATGAGCTAAAACAGATTCAATTTTAAGATTCAGAATTCAGACTAATAGGTTTTAATTTAAGAAAATATCTGTCACTGTGAATAGGCAAACAAATGGATTAGATTATCCGGTTTTATTCCTTAGGCCATAAGTGTTAATCTCTCAGCAGAACCAACATAATATACCACTATAGATTATCAAAAGTGACTACTTGCTGCCATGAATTATTCATTTGAAAGGTTATGCACCAGCGATAATATAAATTATATTTGAAAAATATTCATATAACGTTTTAATAAGCTTAAAAAAATTATTTCTTTCCCAATGTTTAAACTAAAAATAAAATTTGGTATCTCAGAAGGAATTATGGATTGATTGGACGTGTTCAAAAGTCCTGCCATAAGGTATCTGAGACTTAGGGGGAACTGATCATCTAAATGTTCTTTAAGATGTACTTGCTCCATAAATTAGACAACGCATGTACATTTCTCTCAAAGGCCTCTAATCAAATTATTCTCATGCATGTAAAGAGCTGGTGACTGTTTACAATTTATGATAAAACCCAGGAATTCTTGCCTGTACTGACAGGGAAAAGGATCTCAAGGAGGGACTTAACACCCAGGACGGGCAAACATATGCACCTGTGTTTTGCACAGCAAGGCAAGAGAAGCTCAAGTTTTGTTAGTAACGCGCCCAGTGCAGCACTTCAACCCAGTCCAGCATCGCAGCGTTTCTGCACTGCTCCCTCCAATACAATAAACTATCTGAAAAAGAAAGGTTCTTAAGATTTTGAAAATATAACAAGAGTAGTTAAAACACAGTGATTTGGGGTAAGTTACGCATGGCAAAAAGTGCCTATCAGACACTGCTGAGGAAGCTCAATTTTCTGTGTCCACCTACAGAAGTGATGGCCATTTTAAAATATATTTTAAAAGATACTCTGAAATTGAAATCCATGAGGTTTTCATTTGTGTATTTGATTTGTGGCTCAGCTATACACCACTGGGTGTTTGCTCCTCTTTCCTACCATGGTTGTCTACTGTAGGATTTGACAGGTCAACATTTCCTTTTTCTTCCTTTTGCTTTCATTGATCTCCAGTGCAAAATCTCAGCCAGTCCTCCTCCCGACTCCCTTTTCAGTGAGTTCACCTGCCCTCAGCTTCCAGCACTGTTTTGACACTGATGAATCACCAATCTTTGCTTGCATCTTTCATTTCCCCTACATTGCAGGCTATCTTACTTCTTTGCCTGCTTCTCAAACACACAATTTTGATGTCAAAGTCAGACTCTTGAAAATTGAACTTCTTATCTTTTTTTTTTCCAATTCTCACCTCCTTGCCATTACTGTTGACAATACCACTATCTTTCTCAGTTCTCTAGATTTTAAATTTCATGGCCCACTCAACTCTTTTCTCCATCACCTGATCACAGCTCAAACTGTCATCAAATCCTATCAGTGCTTTTCTACGGTATCTACAATATACACCGCGTCCTTCCCAATCTTTCCAATAAAATCTTTGTCCAACACTTCATCACATCAGTTGCATCAGTTACAGCAAATTCCTGCTAAGGGTCTTAATTCCCATGCTCCAATAAATGTAAAATAATTACCCTCCTTGCCTGCATTGATTATGGTCACCCATTACAAAGAAGTTACATAAAGTTACCTGTTTCTTTCTGTATTAAGCTCATGGTCCTGACTCCTACTTCCAAACTTTTGTACATCTTCACTCTTTGTATTTTTCTACACTTCCCTTTTCTGCTTCTTTCTGTTTCCTTCAAACTGACTTGCTGCTTCTTTACTGTTTCTCTGCTTCTCTCAAAACCTCAATACATGCCACCACAATGATGAATATACAAAATGTCTTTGTTTCTTCCCTTCCAAAACACAACACTGTCACTCTTACCCAGGTATCTCATCTTAAACTTCTCTGCTTCCTGTCACCTGCAGTTAATCAGTGTAACAGAACCCTTACCTTTATTTCAAAAAAGGAGGTAAGCATCATAACTGAGCTCCTTTTTATCCTGTCCAGAGCAGTTTTGCATCTCCTGCCTGGAGTTTTTTCTTTTAAACTAGAATAAGCAAATCATTCCACAAGAGTCACAGCTTCAAAGATTTAAAAAAACTCAAGCAAACACACGCAAAAAAAATTCACAACCCTCCTAAAGAGAAATAATCAGTATAATTCACTGTGTATTTCATTGAAAATCAATGCTTGCTAACAACTAAAAATCAATCTTTCTTTAGAAGAATCATGAGACAGTAAAACGCAAAGCAAAATGTACATCAATTATGCAAGTAAAGGCCACCCTTAAGCCATTATTTAAATCAAGATTAATTAATTAAATTAATCCACTCCAGCCCAGTGTAATACCACAGTACATTACGTTACTTACACAGCAATGCATACATTCAAAGTCCTTTACAAAAAGTTACACACACAATTTGAACTGGAGGAAAGCTGAAGTGGCTTTATTCCCATTGAACAGGTGGATAAGGTGAGAGCAGAGAGATCAGTCAGCAAATCAGTGGCACACCTAAAGCCTCCAACCAAGGTCTGTCAATCGACAGCTCTGCCTTCCCTGGAAAAAGGGTGATGGCCATCAGCTGAGCCCCCCTGAAGACTGTATTTTGTCTGCACATTTGGACATTGCTACTGAGCCGACATTTAAAGATGTGAAACCCGAACAAAGACTACAGGAACAGGCCAACTTCAGTACCATATAATCACCTTTTCCCAGATGAATTATTTGAGCATGGATATACAATAGTTCCAGAAGCAGCTATAGTGACTTAACAGTCCATCACCCACAAGGCACTTGACATGACCCCTACAGAAGAGACATTATAATGGGTTATGTGTCTTTCATATGAAATGAAAGAAGTAATTCAAAGTTCGCTCCACAGGAAAAGACTTAGAATCATCCCATGACCTATTACTGAATCTCAGCTATGGGGAAAGGTAGCATCCAGCAAAGGAGCAACAAGAATAATTAAGCCTAGCAGTTTCTTAAGCTCCACCAGCGGCTTCCCCAGGGACACCAGATGGATCTCTAGCTACACTTCTGATTGTTATCACACCTCATTTGGGGCAAAAGATTTTCTGGAAAGGAGCTAAATGACCATTATTATAATCTATTTTACAAATTCAGCAGTGTTTTCAGACTCCTGATCAGCTCAGACAATAGTGGAAGTCGGTACTTTTAGACTAGTACAGCAAGAAGAAAATTCTCAAAAATTAAAAACGTCCCAAAAAAAATTCAACTCCAGGATTTTCCAAGATTATAGAAAATATTTAAATATAAATGTCAGTACACCAGTCAGAAAGTCTTCTTACGCCACAAATGCAAGTAAAGCAATAAAGTTTAAAGTGTACTTCCCTTCAATTAAGTCTTTTACTATTTCATTATTCCATAGGTACAACCCCAAATTTTAATATTGCAAACATTTAATTCAAAGGGTTTTCTAGCTATGAAGGCTCTATTGAGTACTAAAGCAAGAAGAAAAACAGATCTAAACTAAAAGTGCAATGAAGTGATTATGACGGTTATGAATCAGCCCTCCATTATTGAGCCACTTTAGCAGCGTGTAATAGATTCTGATTAAGCTCTTTAAGCTGAATTACAATGTACTATTAGAAGACTACTCAATTAATATTTTTCAAGGCCCAGAAGCTAATTTTACCAGCATCCGTTAATTTTTACCAAGGTCTGATCAGACCTTACCACAGTCTGCTGAGCAGGAAGCGATGTGATAGCTCCAACTTCACCGGGCTTGCTAATAAAACCTCAAGGTGACATCAAAGCTCAGAGTCCTCTTGCTGTGAAGAAGATTCTCCCCATCACAGGTAAGAAATCCAGTATTCCCCATGGGAAAGTTACAGACCTCACATGCTTGTAGCAGAGGCAATTCCTGGACTGGAGTTTGCCATTTCAGAAGCACTGCACTACTGCAAAGCTATTAGATGCCACTGCAAACATTTAGAAGCCGAGGCAAGAACAACTCAAGCAAGTTTTCAAATTGGTTTATATGGCGCTGCTGGCAATGCAAAGTGATAATCACAGCGTACTGTTGCTCCTTTACGGCACAAGAGATTTTGAAACACTGCAATCATTCATGTTCCCATTGGAAGACACACAAGACGCACAGTATTGTCTCCTGCTATTCACAAAAGATAAGCAAGACTATGCACATTTCCTAGAAATGACAAGAACTGCAACAAAATGGCCCTCCAGCAGCTCCATCTACAAAAACCCTGGGTAGGAAATGACCATGTCTACATTTAGAGACAGCAAACAGCTGTCCTGACCTATGGGTCATTAACATCTGCAGAGAAAAAAGGTTTCTTTTATGACAATCCAAACTGAGAAGGTATCTTACTATAACATTATAGCTTAATTTTACCTAACCGTTTTCATCCTAGTACACATTATGAATTCTTATTGTAGGTATTTTATTAATAAAAATTAGCACATTTTCTCCTAAATGCAGCTGGTTGTGGTATTGGGAGAAACATGTAGCCAAGACAGTACAAGTTTAGCATGCAAAAGAGGGTTTTTTTCCAAGTTCCCAGATGTATTTTTGCAGTCTAGTATTTTGCATGCCACTGAGGCTACATGGCACCAAAATACAAATCTAATCCAAATGTTTGTACACTGAATGCAATGTAGACACAGCCCATCGAAACCAAGAGGTCTCTCAGATTAATATATAAAGCAGTGCACGGTCATATGCCAATTCATATGAGCCTCATCATAAAATCCCTGAGCTTTGTAGTGAAAGGGATTCCTCAAGCAGGTTTGTCTACATAGATTACCCATAATCATCTTTGAAAACATACTGAGAAGAGTTTACTTTTCCAGTCCACTCAACTGTCATCCGTTTTTGAGAATGTTGTAGTAGAATCCATAAAGAATGACTAAGTAGAGCATTTGAAGCCAGGTTCTTCAATGGCATGGTTTAACTTCAGTGCTATCTGTTTTTAATCTTGTCTCTGAAAAATACTCATTTCAACTTCTAGTACTTCTCAGTAATTGATAAAATATGTTTCAGCATCTCCTTTGTTTTATAGCATTTTTTTTCTGTGCTTTTGTTTCACATGGAGCAATAAGTAGCAGGTGTATTTTCTTACAGCCCATAAATATTTACGGATGGTGAATAACAGAGAGCACTGTTTAAAAAAAAATAATAATAAAATCCTTCTCATATTTTTACATACAGCAGGAGGAAAAGGAAATTTCCCCTCCGGAGTCCATGTGTGGGAGTGAATGTCTTGGCACTGTGTGTCAAGGAACCACCTGAGACAAAGGGGCTACATCCATATTCTTACAGTCATCCAATTATTCACACATATATATGCATGCGAGTCCATGACATCATGCACCTTTAATATGTTTCCTATAAATTCAGGCAGCTGGTCTTTGAATTAAGTTTTGAAATCCCACCAGTCTGGAGTCAGTAGGAATTTGGAGCAGGTGAGTTAAGTTGTCCTGGGAATTTCTGAAGTCCTACACTATTATTGCATTATTTCAGATTTCCATTTTAAAAGAACTGGAAATAGTTTACATACTAAAACCAAATCTTTTAGTGTTGATTTAGTGGCAGCTACAATTTGTGCGGTCCCTAGATGTTTACAGCTAAACAGTGACTAGAATATACCTTAGGAGATTGCACTTCTGTAGCACTATCTGAGGCTAGCTGCCTCTCTAGGAGGGCTTTCTAAATTTGTGTGAGCAACTGAAGAGGCACAGCAGTGAGCAGGGAGCCGATTCTTCCTTTGGAGAAGTAGTGCGACACACTCTCTGAATGTCCTACCATTCAGCAACGTGAACAGTTACACTGAGGACTAGCTGTGAGCTTCCAAGCAACCTTTGGAGTTATCCCAGTACATTTTGGAGCAAGGTGGGATTCATATTGGTATAAATAAATTGGTTCGCAGAGAAATGGCTACAGTGAGCAGACTGAAAAAACAGTGTCAACAAATTCCTCTTAAGGGTTATTGTTTACAAATCTCAATACATGTAAATATCCTCAATTAGCCGTGTATTACCCTCTCCCCAGCATGGAGGGCTCTCTAGTCTTTATGTAAGTCCCATAGAAATGGTTTTATCTCCATTTATCTGAGTTATCTAAATGTCACTCAGGGTTTGACATTGCCTAGACTTCAGGCAAGCAGGTCTTTGCACCACCATCATTTTTAGGGAAAAAGAATGGCTCAGAGTCACCTACATAATGTTTTTCAGGCTAAATTTTATTCTTTCCCCACTTAATTACACAGATGAGTCAGGATCCCACCAATGAATGATCATGCCCAAACTGAGCATTAAGAATGGGGGAAAAGATGTTCAGCACTATCATTTACACATCTCTCTGAAGGAAAAGGGAAACTCTCCCATCTGCTCCAACTGGAGCCCATAGACAGGTCACTAAAACCCATATATCACTGTCACAAGGCTGCTGGAATGTTTACAGTAGCTTTGGTTTAAATCTGCCCACTTCAATAACAATGTAGTTGAGATTTTTTTCTATATGCACCAACTTTTAACAGAAGCAGGATAGGCTTCCAAACATGCATTAAAAGTAGCTTCATGCAATGTGCCTGACCCCAAATCTGTACATACAGCTGTATTGTCCCTCCTTTGCTG
The DNA here is from genome assembly GCF_963210335.1 of Falco punctatus. NCBI lineage: Eukaryota > Metazoa > Chordata > Aves > Falconiformes > Falconidae > Falco > Falco punctatus. Next base: position 36,408,497 of record NC_137589.1, read on the forward strand.
CTCAGGTGAAAGGCAGCAGCAGAAGCAGTGAAGAAGGCTACACACAAAGTGCTGTTGACATAGAACACGTGCCTTGGAGAACAGAGAAATTGTGGCCTCATAAAAGGTGATCTGTAACAGGGTAGGTTTGCAAAGACACTCTTGATCTCCACAGAAAAGGATACTGAAACACTATCATCCACCCCGAGTGCCTGCCTTGTTTGCAGCCCAGACTCAGTGGTGTAGCGATTGCTGGCGGTTTAGTTACTGACAGGCGTAACTTTGCTGTGCCCATACCCCTCATGGAGGAACAGCTATGAGCTCAGAGAAGCCCGTCTGCTAAAAAATCAGTAGTAAATGGCTTGCCATTGACCTTCTAAGCAAGTTTAAGTACAAATATTCCTTTTAAATAAGAAAGCAACATACTTTTCATTTCTACAGTACAGGCTCCCAATCGTATGACAATTAACACTACATAGAGTAGGCTGCTTTGCAGATGTGTTACCTGAAGCGCAACCCTTCATACACGCCTATCGGATAAAACTACGTTTGTAATTTTAAGTATAAAAATTCTACACTTAAACTTTGAGATATTTTAAAAATTCTATATAGACATCTTGAAGTGTCCAGCTATGTTTGTATTCCAGAACAGATGAAATGTGATATGTGATTTATTTTTTTTCCAAATCACAGAATCGCAAGAGGGAGAAAAGTGTTACTCATATACAGACAGTGACAGTTTCTAATTATTGATGCATCACTAAGCAAGGTTTTGCTAACAGCTAAATGAGCTATTGCACTTACAAAATGAGGGCACGTGGCATATCTGATTAGTTTTACTTATATATCTGTGATATTATGTAATTCTAGAAGGTTGGTATCTCTATCTTTTGGGAAAATGTGCCACTTAAAGGAACAGTTGTATTAAATGCCGTATTGTTTTCTACCCAATTATCTTTTGTTTTCAGCATGCAAATGTAAAAATGCTGAGTGCTCATTTTAAGTCCTCTATATATATCATCATAATTAATTGTGAGCTAGCTTGTGCTTGTCACATACAGAATATAAAAGAAATTAAATATTCCTGGCAGAAGAAGGTACAGTATTCCAAGAAATCTGCTTTTTGCAAACTAATGAAACAATTTTTAACAATTTTTATTACAAGCATCTGTGAGCTCCCACCAGGCAGCAGCAACAGACTTGTTTCTGCTTATATTGCTCAGCTCCAAGCTAATGTCCCCTAAAGCTGTTAGGCTGAAAGCCAACAGAAGATATATCCACAAAGAGACCTGACCCTTATCCCCACAACTAATAATGTCTCCTGGAAGTTTGAAGTTAATAGTCTATGTGAGATTCTTATTAGTGAAACTTTGCCTTTTTCCCCAACCATATTTGGCGAATTATACTCTTCAGGCAGCAGAAATCATGTACAGGAACCAAACACACTGATGTAAAAGAAACAGACTGAAAGGGAAATTCTCTAACCATAAAATTTTTGAAGTCTCTTAAAGGAATAAAGAAATAAAGCCTAAATCTAGAACTCTCTTTTCCTTTCTATTTTTTCTAAAAAAGTTGTTACTTTTCTGCTTACCGAATCTCAGAAGGTCATCTCTGGGCAATTTGGGTGCCTGTGACTTCTGTTCTTAATTTCTTTGCTCCCACACTTCACCTACATGAGAGAATCTTTCTGTGAACTATTAGGTGGCAACTGGCCTCAGCCACTGGAACACCACAGTTGTTCATAGGTTGTGGGTTTGGAGGTTTTTAACTTGTATTGCTCTAAAGATTCTAGGAACACAGGCCAGTGCTTTGACCCTTATCAAATACCCTTGTTCCTGAGAAAATTTCATGTTCCCACTAGTGCAACTACAGAAAATACTGGACAAAATAGCATCAGTAACCTTAGGAAATGAAGGTGATTGAAAATATTGGACTTTACAGCGGGTAAATTATATGTAGCTGAGTCTGTGAACACTGGGAACTGAACGGAAAATAAACCCAAAGAAACTGCAGAGGTCAAGACTTCCAGAGCAGGAAGCTTCAAATTAGGCTTCTTTGTTTATATTTAAATACTTAAGCAAATAGTAGTTGGCTTTTATGCAACAAATTTGGCATATACTTAAAATGAATCTAATTATAACTTGCAAGTTGTTCTCTTGGTTAGTAACCAAATTAAGAACAGAATCTGGTTTGATGACTATAAGGCCAACGCCCTATCTGTGGGAAAGCACTGTCTAAGCAGGAATCATTTAATGCAGGACTCAAAGTTCCTCTCATGGAAAGACAGAGGTTAAAAAAAAGGGGGGGGGGGGGCGGGGGGAAGTTATCATTCAGTAGAAGAAGGAGATGCAAATACCAACCACCTGAGCCAACGTGATATAGCAACAATTTCAAGGACTGGATCAATTTCTAACACAAAGCATTATTTGTAAGTAAGATTTTCCCTCTGAATACTGTCTCTGAGAAGATCTGCAAGAACACAGACCCAAACTCCTTGCCATAGGGGAGCAATAAAAGTACTAACCAGCAGAGTCTTCTCTGAAGCTGTTACTTGTAGCATGCTGCAGTTCAGACTACCTTGAACAGAGCAGAGCAAGAGGCTATTTGTCAAGAGTTTGGAAATGATGATTTTTTTGACTTGCAGAATAACTCAAAACTGCATTTTCATTATGTGAAAATTAATGTGAAGTACTGCCAACAGGTCTATCACTACAGGTTTCTTATGTATGGGATAACATCATGTGCTAATACCTGCTCATCTCTACCTGTACCTGTCAGTGTCTACTGACAAATGCAGATCATATGGGAAGATTAATTCAGGAAGGTTTTATGAATTTAACCCAAAATTTATCTTCCATCTAGGCATGCAGGACAACTATACTTCACAGCAGAGATCAGCTAAAACTTACAAATTACCTTCCTGGAATTTCAGGAGTGCAACTTTCGGAAAATTGGGCATAGAGAAACTATGAAGCTTTACAGCTACCAGACCTGAATACCAGATTATTCATTACTTGATCCTGAATAAAATCTAGATTCAGGCTTAATTTGAGGAATCATTTATCTTCTATCAGGGTTTTTTAAGAAAGCTTTTAGCCCACAATAAACGATTAATGGTTACATATAAAACAACAACTAAAAAAGATTTTACAGAAGGCAATAACATTACCACCTGAGTCCCAGCACTAGGGTGCACGTAAGAGTTTTAAAACAAACCTGACTACTAAAGAGAAAACAGCTTGGATATCATGAAGTAGAATTTATTCTCCTAATGATTAAATTCTGACACTAAACATTCCGAAAAGTACAAATGGCAATAAGGCACCTAAGTCCCCTAGGAGTTTTCAAATTTCTCCTTCCATAATGAAATTGAGATCACCCCAGGAAAAAAAGGGACATGCTGCTATTTCATTTTTGTCACATCCTCATAAGCACAGAAGAACACAGATGAAAAAGATCTGATAAAATGATGGAAAGATGGAGGCAACATTAAGTTTTAAAGTTTCTTCTCTTCCCATATAGTAAAGAAGCAAGTGCTTTGTGCAAAACAATTTGGCATAAACAAAATAATTTCTGGGTAGCCGCCAGTGGTAAGGTTAAAACGCAACATTACAAGGCTTCCATGATGACAGCCTACTGGGAGACATTTGTTGAAAATTGCTTTGCCTATCATTCAGTCAGCAGAAAGAAAAAAAGAGGAAAAAAAGAAGCCTTGCAGTACTAGTTATGTTAGAGCTATGTTGAGTCTGTATCTATAAATGATTCAAATTGTATGCTTATAAAGCCCCCCATACAGGTGCAATCAACATAAAAGCCTAGCATTTCTCTTTTCTTTTATACCACAAAGTTCTATATACTTTCACCATACGCCATTCCAATAAGTGTGTGTAATTATAAAGGAAGTAAGACCTAAGATTTAGATTCAAGTTTCAAAAATTAAATTAAAATGATCTTTTTGACAACAGGCAATAAAGTTTTCACCAGTTACCCTGTGAACAAGTAGAAGCCTTAAATCTTGCAACATCAAATAAAACAACATGGTTTAACTCCACTCTTTTACTCTGCGGGAAATGACAACTTAGGCAGTGCAAGTACTAAATCGTAGTATTTTAACTGCACTATATATGTCTGCCTTTGAAAGTCCACTAAATACATGAAAGTCTTCTACAATAGTTTGAAAGAAATAAGAATAAAGAACTAAACCTCAAATTTTCAAAGAGGTCCATGCAGACTGTCATTTGACTGTCATTTAAATTAATGGGATACAATCAGCTACTTCCTAGAATACTGCTTCAAAAACACACGGCTAAGTGGTCAGAAGGTTTTTTTTCAATATGGTTAACAAATTAGTATTCATATTCTACAGCAGCTTTTATCTTTGTATTATCTGTTACTGAAAAAAGGAAATTAGAATTCTGATCTGTGTTTTGGTATTGCCAAGTGATTTAAGAAAACATCATTTGTGGTTTTTGGTGTTTTTTTTTTTTTTTTTTAAGAATTAGCCCATATCTGCAAGTGAAACTGGATTTAAAGTGAGCTAGAGTTTATGCATATGCCACTTCACAATATGGCTCATTTCACAGCTTTTTTTATCTTTCTGGACTCATTCTAAGGCAAAAGCATGTGTCATTGCAACAATTTCAATAATCCATTTGTTTACTTCTCCCCAACGCGTGGAAAGCCTCGGCAGTTGAGTGTCATCACTGGGGACTCAAAGCATATGTTGGTGGGTTTTTGTGGGTTTTGTTTTGGGTTTTTTTTTAATTAACTTCCTACTCTTCCTCAAGAAATCACTACTTTCCTAGAAAAAATTAATATAGACAATCTCATGATGAATTCCTAAATCCGCAGAGAATTCATAGCTCTGTCACTAGCTCCCCTCTTTTAAAAGTTTATTGAAGTTTCTCTCCGAGACTTGACTACAGTAAAGTAGAACAGTAAAAAGTGTTATTGGGTGTAAGTAAAGGTTTACTTTGTATTAGCTTGATTCATCCTTGTGACAACTAGATAAGGGTTCAGCGTAACTCATATAAAGCCAACAGAAAAATTATTTTCTCTAGTACTTCAAACACAGATTGGTCTCTGATCCCCAAGCCAAATTATACTTGTGTATGTCATATTTCAAATAAAGGGAAAGACAAAAATGGATGTTTGGTGCTGGTCTCAAGGTACTATCTGCTAACATAGTATAAGAGTTTCTGGCTCTGTGGCAGAACACAGTATAAACTTCCCTGTAAGAAACAGGAACCTCTGATTATTTTTTTTACAGCACTGGCACAAACTGTACTTGGAGAGTAATACAATGAGTTTTCTTATTTCATACTTAGGAAAACTTATGGAAAAAACCAGTTTGGTAGAATTACTGCAATTTGATTTTTTTTTCACAAGACTTTTAGTAATTATGCTCCTACTGGGACCTCATATTGTTATGCATACATACCTTCTGCATCCACAATTACGAAAAAAAAATTGCTTATGCAATTCCAAGAACGTTGATATGTGTTATATTTGAGTTCAGTTCATATTCTTTATCAAGTGCTTCTATCCCTAATTAGTTTCCATGCCAAAGTCCAAATTCAGCATACCATAAAGAGCTACAAATTCAGTGGTGTTTTATTTACTTTTACACAAAGTGATGTTGATCCTACATTTGACCTCTCCTACCATTCCATAAAAGCCATGAAAAAAACCCCAAATGTCAAACCATCACCCACAAACTGACTAGAGATGGATACAGAGGTGGAGGCAGCAATGCTACATGATACTGACAAATTAAAACAAAGGGAAAAAAACAACCCTAACATTTTACATATAAAAGAAAGCTCTAAAAAATTAGTTTCGTACAAATAAACCCTGACTTGACAAGAAGTTAGACAAATCTAGATATAGTGGGTGACATGCAGCCATGATATTCCACTTATTTTAAAAGAAGTAGGGAAATTCCCTTTTTGCAGTTGAGCATCAAAAAAATCCAAGTGAGAACAACCTCTTGGGCCTCTGAAATAATTGTGTCTACTGCTCTGTGCAGCTGTTAACTACTTTGCATGGGTATCATCACCCCCTTCCACTCGGAGATGCACTTTCCCATAATGTACCTTCTGGCTGGGCAACCTTCAATAATACTAGTAATATGAAAACCCAAAGTAAATTATATATGTACAACTTTTGAGTTCATTTGGGTAGGTATGTTTCTTTTATTTTAAAAGGCATACTGAGAAATAAAACTGTGAAGGAAGAAGAAAGGTAAGTAATGGGCAAAAGGAGGATTGTGGTTTCAGGGAGCTGCAAAAGGAAAGGAGAACAACTGGTATCTCTCAGCATCTGAAGTTGCAGAATTATCGAATATGACATCAGGACGCTTAATATTGACAAAAAACGATTTTACGTACAGAGGCTGCTAGATCAGAGCACCCAGTGGTACTCCCCTAAGGAAGAAAAGCTCAATGCAGAGATTAGGTAGGCTGCACTCACCATATGTCATGTCACAGGAGGGGTGGAACAGCTGTGGAACTATTACATATCTATGCCTGCTATGTAGATGTTGTGCTTGGGCACTGGCCGGTAATTTATATGCTTGCAGACTCACCAACTGCTACTGCCAACCTTCTCAACATCTTCAACACACCACTGTGAAAGCAGCTACCATAGAAGCTATCAGCTCTCTGCTGCTTGCACCTATCCCATACATCTAAACACACTGCTGCTGCGATGCTTTTCATACTTTCAACACTTGCACTCCAAGGGAAAGACAGATTGGATTTGGTCCAAAGGATGTTACATCTATAGGCTTTCAGAAGGATGAAACAGATAACAATTTCACTCTGACCTCTAATGTTAAAAAAGCTGTCACAAAAAAAGATATTAAAAACAGCTACATGTGTGGCAACTGCAAATAAACTCAAAATCCACTGACTGCTGCATATACGCACAGTACTCAGCTAGTCCTTCCTTGATTTTATGCCGATTGCTGTGCTGTCGTAATGCAGAAAGCCCCTTCAGCATGAATACAGGCTTTACTTGGGAAGCACATGTACACACATGTACAGAGCCAAGCAGCCTTGTAATTTAGGTTATTCTATATCTATTATTACACTTCAGAAAACACACTTCTGAATATATTCCACACTGGTCTAAAACAGGAGACAGGGCAACAGGAAACAGTGTCCAAATGCAAAAGCGCTTTCTCAGTGAATGCAAAATGACATCTCTAACAAAAGTAAAACTTCACCAGCCCCAGCACTTAAAACCCGATTGCAGGGAGTTTGAGAAGGATATGGCTCATGAAAGGATCTCTGTGGCAGCCTGGATGGCAGAATTTCTGAACCTGAGAGACACTGGGTTGTTATTTATATTCAACAGTAAAACACACACAAACACACAATTAAAAGTAAATATTGTTCAGGCACCATAGTTCTTCACATAAAAATGGAAAGTAAATCATCGGTAGGGTAAAAACAGGCAACAGAGGAAAGGGAATTTGCTTACATTTTACAAGTAAAATAAATACCAACCGCAATAAAACGAAGTATGCTGAGTAAAAAAACCCTCCCTGTTCAACTCCAGATCCTTCATAGCTTGACTCAGAAAGCTGGAAGTGACCGTCCCCCTGTGCTCAGCACGGATGGGGCCGCACCTCGAACCCTGGGCTCAGTTCTGGGCCCCGCACGACAAGAGGGACATGGAGGGGCTGCAGCGTGTCCAGAGCCGGGCAGCGGGGCTGGGGAAGGGGCTGGAGCACAAGGCTGGTGAGGAGCGGCTGAGGGAACTGGGGTTGTTCAGCCTGGAGAAAAGGAGGTTCAGGGGGGACCTTATTGTTCTCTACAACTACCTGAAAGGAGTTTGTAGTGAGTTGAGGGTCAGTCTCTTCTCCCAGGTAACAAGCAACAGGACAAGAGGAAACGGCTTCAGGTTGTGCCAGGGGAGGTTTAGATATAAGGAAAAATTTCTTCACTGGAGGGTTGGTCAAGCATCAGAACAGGCTGCCCAGGGAGGTGGTGGCATTGCCACCCGTGGAAGTGTTCAAAACACATACTGATGTGGTGCTTAGGGACATAGTTTAGCGATGGACTTGGCATTCCTGGGTTAACAGTTGGACTCAATGATCTTAAAGGTCTTTTCCAACCTAAATGACTCTATGACTGTGATTCCGTGCTTCTACCCCTTGTACAGGGCACTAAGCATATGCAGACTGCCCTATCATCCTGACAGTAGGAGGAGACAAGACAACCCCAAGCTCCTAGGGAAGAAATCAGGGATCTGCTGTGCTGAAAATAAGAAAACCCAAGAAATGGCTGGTATTTTCCAAGCAGGCTAAGAGCTGTAAGCAGAATTTCAATACTATTCAACGGCCTGCTTCTCCAGCACTGCAAAGCATAAACCCGCCAAATGTGTCCTTTTTTACAACAACGCAGCAGAAGCTACTCTGGGGATGCGTTTGGCCCAGGGAGGGTTTCTTTGCCGAGTACTCAGGAGTGAGTACAGCAGCAGGCTCTGGAGCAGAGGGTACCAGGTGGTACCAGGCTGCTAGACAGCGAGTCGGAGCGCAGATGCCAAGCGTCTCTGCGTGTGTCCTGTCTAGTGGCGGACTGAGAGGCATTACCAGCAGCCTCACAAACAGCTTATTCTGCATACTGGCCAGAGGGTGAGTGCTGCGCTGGTTACAGCAGCTGGGAAGGAGTGTGTGGAGAGGGGAAATAAAAATGGGGAAACATGGAAGGTCTCACTAGCCAAAAGAGATAAACACACATGCGCGACACACAAATAATCACTGCAGCTTCACAGCCTGTTGGAAAGCAGCACTAGCTGCAATTTCTAGATCTTTCTGTCATACTCGTAATACCCAGAAACAGGCATAATGGAAAATATTAATTTTAGAGGATTTCTTAAGTTTGCACTATTAACTGGGGTGGGAAGAACTAAAAAGCCCCCACAAAGGACTACTGTAGGACTTATGCAAATATTTCCATCTGGGTTTAGAATAAAAATCAAAGCCCTGAACCAACCAGCAGACACTGTTTCATGCACTGCTAATGAAGAGAGAATTCAATTCTCCTGTTTGCTGAAATGAATACTGAACTTCTATCTTGACGTTTTACAAGAATACGGCACGTGTGTCAAAACAAGAGTTTCACAATCACAGGAGCACCGGCAGCTTCCCCTAATGCTTAAGGGCTGGATCATGGCTTTAGCCTGAGACCTGAGCAAAGGACATTGAGCAGCCATGCCCCTAATTAGTAATATTTTAAATTCATACAGCCACCAATGTAATGGGCAGTTGCCCGTCTGCCCTTGGCATGGCCCCCTTCTCTACTAAATGGATGATACACACACACAGACTGGGATATATTTCACAGCAGTACAAGCTAACCTATATCCTAACGCATGCTCCAGCACCTGAACCTGCCAGCTATTTTCCTCAGAAAAAGGGTGGGGAAGAAGCTGAGCTGGACGGAGCTCATCCAGCATTTAGGGAGGGTGACAAAGGGATGAGTTCCCGTCACTGGGCAGCAACGGATGCACACATGCATGTTGCTCATACAGCAGTCTGGAAACAGACAGCAAGGGCAGGATTAGAAAAGGAGGAGGAGAAAATCTGTTGTTTCACACTGGTGATAGAAAAACTGAAAAAAAATGGTAGGATGATAGATGACTCAAAAGTGTTAAGACTACTGCCAAAAGCAGTAGGTTTGGCAGCGATGCAAGATATGCTGCCTCAGGAGAGTCACGCTTCAGTCCCTTCCTCCAGTGGGGAAGCGAGATGCATGAGCTCCCATCCAGGGCAGCTTCCTGCCTCCCCGCCGCAGGCTCTGCTGTACCACCGAGCTTGCTCTCCGCATCACAATGGTGATGCCATTAGCCTGTCTTTCCCTCCTTGGTCCCAATGCTGACATAACACTCTAAGTAACAATTTGACAGTAAATTAATACATTTATTCCTACACTGCTAAGTTGGAAATGGTTTATAAAGTCAATTTTTTTCCCCTTGCATTATTACTAAAGCTCTGCTTTCCTTCTTCCCTCCTTCACCAAAATCTTTTTTCTTATTTTTTTCATTTGTGGCATGTGGACTTGGGATTTTTTTTTTTTTCCCAAAAAACTGTTCAATATAAATCAGACAGGCACTTGGGAAATAAAGGAGATCTGAAAAATGAGAGGAGCTGAACTTTTGGAGATGTGCCAAACAAAACCTGAGACAAAATTAAGGCAGTAAATACATATCGATTACTCAGGGGAAACTTTTTACAATGTTTTATCAAAGGTTACCTGCTCCCAATCCTTTCTACTCTAAACCATTACACTGCCACACTGCAACACTGTTTAAGTGTTTATCTGACCATTGTTTAAATACAAGACTACAGACAGACTCTCACTCACCATAGGCAGGCAACCAACAACAGACATTCCTCTGCTTCAGATGCCCATATGTTGACTGCAAGAGTCACTAACAACTTTGTCAATCCTTCCTTCACTTATAAATGCAGGTTACCGAAGCAGTGATACATTAGGAGTCTCCCTGAAATCTCAGGTTCAATAACTGTTAGGTCTTTGAAATAGGCTGATAACAACAATGTTCATTCATATCAACATACTTCTTACTATATTTTTCTAACAGGCAGTATTTGGCCTACAGAGCTGTACAAAAAAATCCAGCAAAAGTAACATTTCCTGTTGGCACTGGAGAGGAAAGCTTTTTTCAAGCAGTTTCTTGAAACAGAGTAAGCAAATGGTGTCCTCCTGACAATCTGAAGACAGGTTTTAAAGTAATAATAAGCACTCAAGTGGGTTGGTTCTTTGGTACAGGTCTAATGGTGTGAAGAGGACACATCCAGAGCCAAGGACAAGAAAAGTTTCATGTAGCTTTCAGATTCAGGGAAAGCACAAGCCCATCTGGATTCATCATCTGCTTGACAGATATTGTACAAAAGGTCATTAACAAAAACTTGAGTTTGCACTCACGTTTATGTGGTCTTCCACAGCCTTCAGACAATACTGTCTTAATTGAACATTTCTTATCAGCATTAGGAACTCCCCTCTGTACCTCGATTCCTGTCTCACACTAACAGAATGTTTTCAAAGAAAAAAAAGAAAAAGAAAAAAAAAACACAACACGAAAAAGAAAAACCCTGAGAGCTCTGACTTCAGTGGCCAGAATTACGAAGTTCAGTCACTGCCTTGTCTCCAAAGTAAGAATGAAGTAGATATTGCAGTTGAAAGTGGTATAGGCTTAGCACTTTCAGGCAACAGGAACACTGGTATTGCTATTCTACAGCCTACAGTCAACTTTTATGTTTTTAACTTTTTGTTACTTTCATTTACAGCCAAAGAAAAATTGACGTGACCTTCTGCTAGCCTTCTAGCCCTGAAAAACTACAGTGCCGGTGATGCAGCAAAGCAAACATCTACAGGCTCAAGCAAAGCGTTGAGCAGGATTTTTCCCTATTTAACTTGGACTGAATGCCACAAGGAAGGCACCAAATACTGCTGGCATGAAGGAAGGGCACTGTCATTATCACTGCTGAAGTGACTGTATTTACATCAGTCAGTGACCAACCCCATCAGCAGACCTTGCAGTTCATGTGTGCAATGTGCTCCCAAGGGTATTTCAAGACCTGCCCAGGTTGTCAGTTCTTGGGAGTTCTCATCCCATCTAAGAGTACTTCTCACACTTTAGAGGAATTTTGCTATTTCACAGAGAAATTTGAGAACTCCAGACGTTTCAATTATCAACCCATTCCTTGCAGAAACTTAGAAGGATAAAAAGAATGGAGTAACAAAAAAAAATACTGCAGATTTAAGAGACAATTAGGTATTTGGGGAATGAGAGCTACATAACTGCAGCAATTATGCAGATATTGGCCAATACAGACAATTTTCAAAATTAAGCGTCTAAAAAAGTCTTTCCTCAGTATTTGTTGAAAATTAACCAGTTTCAAATATCCACATATCATCCAAAAAGTTCTCTGTGTCTCCACATTGAAAAGTTCTTGCAAACACCAGCTGTTGTGTCTGTCGTAGTTCGACACGTGCCGGTCTATGTGCAAACATGGCAGTGTTCAGAGGCCTGGCTATGGCTCTTTCATTCAGACACAAGCTACGCCACAACTCTTCCTTGCCTCTTCCTTGCTTTTTTAATATTTCTTCTCTCAGAAGTTCAGAATTAAGCTGTCATTATATACCAGGTTTAGATTTTATATGATACTGCCAACCATCCAGCATGCTACTATGCAATGTGTCATTCAGAAAGCAATTGTATTTATAACTTTTCAATTACGCTTGCTGAATCTAACACCAACTTTATTTGGTTTTTCCAATGTTCTAGGCAAAGATTGAATTAAAATATTGAGAGCAATAAACCATACATCAAGCCTAACAACTCTCGCTGCCTTACATCTAAAAACAGAAGAAAAACTAAGAATTTCTATGCCTCTGTACGGTGTCTCTTAAAGCGCTGCCTTGCACACAGTAAAATTTTTTAAAAAGGTTTTAGTACTTCAATTTTTGTAATGTTAGTAACTCCTCACAATAAGAAAACTGTTCTCATATAATAATAATAGGAAATAACAGTATAACAACAACTGCTCCAGTCCTTAAAAAAAATGCTACTGCGTTTCCAATTACGAGAAGTTTTCATAAGATTATGCTTAACAGAATATCATGTTACTGACTGGCAAACCCTACCAACAGAATGGCAAATTTTACAGTATGGCAAGCTATTTAGTAATAGACCTCAATTTATTCTTTGCACTTCAATGGCACTCACAAATAAAGCACTTAGATTTTACCATCATAAATGATAAATCTATCTTGTGTTTTGCACACAGAAAGACTGTTTCACAATATAAATAGATACTGTAGTAACATGAGAAATACAGTCTATACTCTTGATTGTAGTTACTTCAAATCTATAAAATATATTCTAGACAAAGCTGTCTAGATCACTCGAGTCAATCAGAAAGATTCCCAATAGGTTTGCATTCCCACAACAAATATTTCATTAAAAAAACAGTCTCATACCCTTTTTGGTTTTGGTTGTTCAGCTTCAACTAAATATAACCTCTAATGCAACTTATTGAATGTTGGGTTCTATGCATTACACAGAAAGTCTCTGTAGGAAAAAAAAATAAATAATGTATAGCCTACAAACAGTAAGCATCTTCTTTCCCATACCATATGCCCTCAGTAATCATTACTACATCCTGATGTTCAAGAGACAGACAGACAGCTGTGTAAATAAACAGACTACTATGGACTGCATTTCGATAGCTATATAAATGAAAAGTGTATTCACTATTTAATTAGTTTAATTAACATACGAGCTTCCCAAATCTCTGGGAAAACATCAACATGCCTATAGCTATCCACTCCCAAAGTTAGGCGTTTCATTTATTAATCTTTAAAGGATGTCTGAAGGGCACGTCATGGACCTGCAACAGCAGCAAGGAGACACTTAAGTCCACAGCACTCGCTTGGTGGATCAGTTCTTCCCATCACAGCATGTACTCTTCCTTGAAGGATCTCCGAAACAAAGCAGATCAGTAAGGAGAAACATGAGCCATCCTTCTCTGTGCCTCTTAGCCACAGTGTCCTTGGAAAGCACAGGGAAGAACATGCAAGCCCAATGTGACTTGATAATCGTTTTCTGCCCATTGTGCACAGGGACAGTGACTCCATAAAGCAGAAGGCAATAGAGAATATGACTCATGAATTCTGAATGAGAATTCTAAACCTCCTCTCTGTGGAAGGCAAAACTTTCAATGACTTTTACCCGCAAAGAACTGGCTTTCTATTACAATCTGTTATTCATTCACAGCATAATGCCATATTACAGCATAATGAGATCTGCATATTACCTCCAGATACCATTTAGGAAAAACTTAGTTTTGCCTTATTTAACAAATGCAATATATATGTATTCTCAAATGTTGTTGATTGTCCGTTCATAAAATCATAGAATAATTCAGGCTGGAAGGGCTCTCGAGGTTCTGTACAAAGTACTGCTAAAAGCAGGTCAGCTGTGGTATCAGACTGAATTGCTCGAGGCTTATCCAAACAGGTTTTGAAACCCCTAAGGATGGAGAGTGGACTTCACATTGCACGTTTTCTAATCAGCTTGCAGGAATGTAAGCAAATGGATAACCTGTGCAATGGCTTAACCAACACTGTACCAGAGGGCAGCTAGGAGATATGCTGGGCAGCCCAATTTGGTCCTTTGTCTGGAACGCCCGCTTCCTTCTTAATAGCCAAGGACATCTTCCATCTCTGGGAGATACTGCCCTGCCTGCTTTGTCAGCACGAAAGGTCATCTCTATCTTCTGTGTAAATCAAGATGGTATTTGCTGTCCATCACCACTGACCACCCCTCAAAAAACAAAAACTTGTCTCTAAAAAGTCAGAGGTTTGATTACAATCACCACCCATGCTACAAAAGTACATTTCTGCTTTTACAAAAATACCTGACTGTTTACAAGAACATCCTCAAATGTTTATTGTGACCAAATAGAAGAGTCTTACACAAGGACAATCCAGAACATAGATTCTTCTCTCTGTATCTTCCTTTAAGTGGGCTCTGAACTAACTCCAATCTGTAAAACTTTCTCCCATGTTGTCATACAATAATAATATAAATGGAACAAATAAATCACGACTAATTTGTCCAAAGATCCATTATTATATCAATAAAGCTATTGGTCTCAAAACAGAGTACAGTATGAAAGCATAAGCACAAGGGGGTTGTATGTTGAATAAAGCTTTTGAAAACGTTTTTCTCTAACAAACGCTGGCAATGTGAAATCTGATGATCTTAGCAGCATGTACCTGTAGGTATCTATCTGACAGATGAATCCTAGGCTTAGGTTCATGGGTCTGCTCAAGACAAAATATCCAATCCTGGACTCTTCCCAAAGTTGCTGTACAGAAGTTGATTTCAATAATTCTTTTTTCACACGTCCCGTGAACCACAGACAACTGTATACAACATAGTCATGAGATTTTTAAAAGTAAGTGTTATGTGGGTGTTTTGTTGGCTTTTGGGGTTTGTTTGGGGTTTTTTTAAATTCCCGTTCCTGTTCCAGCTATACTTTGGTTGCAAAACATTTTTATTACCTGCTTCCTATTTTCAGAGAGTATAATTCCCCTTTTCTGCAAGAACTTTCACCTTCACACTTTCATATTCTGTCTCTAGTAATTAATTCCCACTCCCACCAAAGCCTATTCATTCCCATACACATAAGGATCAAGAGTACCCAAGAGAAAACCCAAACATTTCAAACCACTTCATCCAAGAAAACTGAGAATTACCATGAAAAAATCTCAGAGGTCATTCACGTTTGGGAACAGAGCTGCAGCTGTCAATGAACTAGACCTTCTCTGCAAAATTGTAATATTTAAAAAAAAAAACAACCTAGATCTGATTTTCTCTGCCCCAGACACGTATCCTCATAGTGCAGCTTGGAAAAGAAGACCCACATGATCTCAAGCAGGCTGGTCAAAGAGAAAAGGTTTCTCTCCAATTTTAAAAAGATTCCAGTAAGCTAGCTAGATGTACATGAGGATACACAAAGTTCTCTGTCTTCAGCCAGAAAATACAAGAAGCTGGAGTAGCACAGGGAAAGAGTTGTACTGGATGGGAACATAACACAAAACCAGTGTCAGATGAACCTGGTCAGATGATCTAGAAGGATGCTTCCTTGCTTAAGCAGTATCTCCTCCTTCCATACTGAAACATTACCTTCTTCCTCAAACCAAGCAAAGATCAACTTTCTACCCCATAAACAAGGGCAAGTAAATTGAAGAATGGAACAAACCCTTCCTCTTCCTCCAAAATTATGTGAATCTGAGACTAAGCTTTCCCCTTGCACTTGGATCATTTAAAGAATTGCCCTATTTTACAGTTTCACAAATCTCACGGTTCCGAGTGTTCTTTTACAGGATCTATGTAATTTGTACCATGCGTTGTTGCCTTTACCATACAATTATTCTCATTCTCCTTTTATCTAAGTCAGAGTTTAATTACATTTGCCAAGTAAGCAAGCATTAAGCTGTATCCCGGGGTGAGTTTCTAATGCTAACAGCATGCAACAAAAGGAGAACCCCATCACTTTATTGATGATCTCCGCAGAGAGGCCAAAACCTGATTTAGCATGAATGGGACCACTTCTTATGTTCAAAGGCTGTATCAGAATGAATGTTTACGTTGCTTCGGGGGAAAAGGAGGAACAATTGCTCAAATGCATAAAGTTAAACATAATATGTTTTAAATTATTTCAGAAGTCCCCCCAAACCGGGTGGTGATTTGAATGCAGTATGTGAAATCACCTAGAAAGGTACCAATACATGAGGATAATCCATCTTCCAAAATAAACTACACTCATCAGAATATTAATTTAGTTAATCCACTTAACCTGATGGTAAATCATTTCATTGGGTGCAGGGATATGAAAGCTGTAACTTAAGATAAAAAAAAGCCCAAACAAACCCCTTTTCTTAGAACAACCCAAAAGGTATTTCTAAAATAATAGCACAAGAGCATCAGCCTAATACTTATTTTACACTTGAGTACTTTCTAATATCCAGACAACCTCAGTGTGCAAATTGGCATAGTTCATTTAAACTAATTAAGAAGACAGGATAGAATATCTAGACATCATAACCATTTTAGGCAACTGATAAAGCTTCTTCATCTTTTCTTAATGAGTATGTTCAACTATTTTTCTATCCACAAGAACATTCTGCAGAAAGATTACAGCACAGGATGCACTTACAAACAAAATAAAATAAAAAAACTGAATGCCAAAAGACAACTACTTTTTCAGTCCATTTTAGAAAATAAGATTCAGAAGGAAATAATACAACAAGACACAACAGAGGAAAGATCATTACACTGTGACTTTATGGGGTTCCTATCAGAAATTAGTAGCATTAAGTGGAATTCATTGGTAGTGATGGAATTGAGGGATGAGAGATAGGGGCTGTGAACAAAAACTAATTTATTTCATGTAGGAGCATGGATGCTTATGATACTTAACACTAACTCACAAAAAGTGAAGATTAGGATGTTTTATCTCTGATCCAGATGTGCAGTCCCTGCCTGCCCTGGCCCCTACTACTGCCTAGTCTGAAAAGCAGTGAACCAAGCAGTTTAACTGCCAAGATGGTCAGTTCAGACAGATAAGCTCTGAAGCCTTGCACTGTTACACACCACTGCCTGCATCATGTTGAGTCTGCAAGCCGCAGGTGCCTATGGCAGCTGTTTATATATATAGGTAGGTATGTATGATAGATACAGTTATCTCTCTGTAGATAGAGACAGAGAGAAAGCAAGAGGCAGGGACCAAGAAGCTCTTGTATTGAATGCAGCACTGCACCAAGTCAGAAAGAAATGAGCTCTTATACACAAACCGCATCCCAGCTTCGCTGCAACCTGCATCTCGGGAGAACAATCTCTTCTCTCCACTGTATCCCCGAGTGGAGAGCCAAAGCATCACTACCCTTCAAAGAAGGATGACATACATTTTATAATACCATTTAGGACCTGTCTTCTGTACAAAAGCAAAACACTCAGTAACTGTATTTCTTTTCATATTTTATTTGGGAGAAATCATGGAAATTCTAATGTTCTTCTCTTTATACAAAATATATCTGAATGAAGAAAGGCTGAAGCAGGATGTCTTAGTGTGGATCTCTAAAAGAAAAAAATAACTCAGTCTCACCCTACAGCATAACTACTGCTGCACAACAGGAGTTTTGCTTGTCATTTGAGGTCCTCATAAAAAGTTTCAAAAGGTTGGTTCCTCTATACCCACATGTTATTACTGAGAATATTCAGCCATTGGAGCTGTATGATTTCTTCACAAGGACACAGCAAGTCAGTAGCAAAGTTAGGACAAGTTTAAAGTCTAACTTTAAAGTTCAGCATGCAGTTCTTCCTACTGCAGCATTTTTTAAAAAAAATTGAAAAAATGAGGGTATTTTTAAATACACCTAGTCAAAAAGCAGACTCACCAGACTAATCTGTATTTATTGGGCTGCTAGGTTGCAAGTATCTGTGATTTTCAGTGTTTCCTAAACACCTTTCTTTGGAGGAGGCGGCCGGTGTTTCTCGGTAACACTAAAGGTTCTGGACAGAAAAGAACAATTCCTTTCTCTAGGCCTTCGGGTCTCCTCTCGTTCTGCCCCCTGGAAACCAGTTATGACATTCTTATATTTTTGCTCCACTGAATTATCATGGTGTTTGATACACATGGTAAAAAGATCTGCTTTTGGTCTCCATTTTTTATGATTAGGAATAAGCCTGTATTTGCCATTTCTTTGCTTTGGTGTCTATTCCGTCTTCGAGCAGTATGGACAATTGAGGATGTTTTCCACTACCTCAGGTCTAGTACGGCCAGGACTCATTTTCTAGACATTCTGCTAGCATCCCTTGCAATTCACAAGTTTCAGAGTATCAGACCCAGTTCACTTCCCATTATCAATACAATACAAAATACACGGCCGTTCTGCCATAGTTTCATCTTTTCCTTATGCACATCTTTAAAGTACGATTCTCTTCTACAAGAGCTAGAAATACTACCTGTGCTCTCAAAGATTCATGGAGAAAACCTGACCAAAAAGAAATCCCATATACGCTTGCTTACGCTGAACGGACTGCTTTTTGTTACAGTGCTTTATAGCTTTGATTTTTTAACAGATGATATATGTAAAAGTAAAATAATAAAAATAGCGTTGAACTAGTAATACATTTAGATTTTTTATGGAAGGCCTACATTGTTATGGATCACACTAAATTTACCAGACAACCCTGTTTAGTAGTGATGTTTTTAAGTGCATACATTGAAGTGTGTAACAAACAAAATCTTTTAGTTTATGAACAGAAAAGCCAAATTCAGAACCGAGCATGTTATTAGTAGAAGTATGCAAATACCACAATTTATATCCATTTAGAATTTTTTTAATTTAATTACAATACATGTAATTCAGGCAAAAGGAATTCAAGTACAAATATTCAGGCTGTATTATTAAACCCTCCGTGATATAAAAATGTATTAAACTCCATCCCTCTAGCAGCTACTGGTGACTTATCTGAGTCTAGCAAAGCAATATAGATCACTTTTTACCCAAATACCTTGGCAAGGTCACTTGTTTGAGGGTTGGTATCCTCAAAAGTTTTCATTTTGTGCATTAGCTCACTCTCATTCCATCTGTGGTATTTCAGGATTGTGAAGTCTGAAATGTTTGTCTTCATAAAAAGACATGGTAGGACAGAACTAAGACAACAGTTTAGAATATGAGTTTTCCTTAACATGACCGATGTGGCCAGGTCCTCCCACTACAAATCCTTCTTCACCCTTGCCTTAAAGAACTTTGTATTTATTAAGCAGTTAATCTCCCTTTGCTCCCCATGGCCCCTGCCACTCTAATCTCTTCAGGTCATTGCACTTTAGCCTGGCCACAGGGGCATTCTTGGCCCATCTGGTTTTGTGTCAACAACAAATTTGATAATTGTTGAAATGGCTTTAAAGAAATACCCAGCAAAGAAGATGTGAAGCAGCTGCACATCAGACAGAAAGGCAACAGTTTAGTTTCCATCATGAAGAGAGCTTCTGTAAATGGCAGCTCGCCAGAATAGTCAAATGCTACTTAAGAACCAGTACAAATTTCACCAGTGTAACAGACGCAGCACACCAGCACGGATTGCCATGCAATTTTCCTCCCAAAAGGCATGTATTGGGAATAAGATCTTTCCCAAAACATGAACTACTAGGTCTAAGTTATGTCACTGAAAAAGAAGTGTTTCATTAAATGATAAACTAAAATGTGATACCTCTATGAAAATAAAAACACATGCAAAAAGCCAAACATACAAATATGCATGTGCAATTAGTTTAAGGTTTTTGTTTAAGCGCTCTGTTCTTTGAAACAGATAGTTCATTTCCTTCTCCAAAATCACACACCAGAAGGAAATACTTCTCCAGAACAATTGATACATCCCAAGTCAACAATGATTCAAGTTGCTAAACTTCACAGATCTTTTTTTCTAACTTTTTGAGACGTTCTTTCAGCTGTACTTACAAGTCAACTGATTATTAAGTTACATCTATACATTCCCTATGGAGAATGCATGGGGTATTTCAGAGGTCCCATTTAGTGTTTACAAAAGCAAGTGAGGTCTGAATTCACGTAGGATGGCGAGTGACACTCACTGCACAACTGTCTTGCTCTTACTTAGCATTTATTTCAACACACTATTTAAAAAAATAAATCTAGAAGAATGGCAGTAATCATTACTGTGCTAAAGTGGCACCACAATATTGTATAATCAGGATCTCTGGATGTGAAATGCAATAAAAGTTTAGGTACTGATTCAGTTCCTAGTATCAAATCCTTGTTGTCATGCTCTGACCCTAATCAATATTCAGAATGTTTTACTGGTGTAATTAGTAACTGCATTGATAATGATTTTACACTTACATCTCACCTTTCCTTCAGAAAAATTCTCAGTATTTTACCAAACACATATGTTTAATGGGAGAATCAATTTATACATCACTGATACCCAAGCGTTTTTAAGAGGATACAGGTGATACCATCCTGCAATGCAGCAAACAGGCCTAAAACTGAAGACTGCTGTACCAAATGGAAGATTTCAAAAGACAGAAAAAAAAAATAATCTTAATTTGAATCTGATGCCACAGCAAAGAATCCACAAAGAGTTGGGGGAAGTTTAGTAGAAAGTATGAGGATTTTTTTTTTCCTGTTGAATAAATGAATTCTTTGCCCAGTTATAGCACAAGATGCAATTTGTTTCAGTAAGTCTGTGGGAAGATCCTCCAACAATGCTTAATGAGTTTTCTCTCATATACTATCACAGTTTTTCCTGAGCAAGGAAATTTCAAATACAGAAGCAGGTAAACCTAGACACTGAGAAATTCCTTCATCCCCCTGAGGTGCCAAGAGTTAGGATTCAGTTAGTTTTCTTTGCCTTTTTCCCATACTTAGATGTTTACATCCTAGAACATACTATGTTTCTGAAACTGGAAACTCAAGGATTTGCGGGTAACAGCAATAATGGTATTAAATTCATAATATGCCCAGTCAAGTCCCTTGAGATTTGCAATAGAATACTCATAAGCCTCTAAACACAAAGAAACATCAAAATGTGTTTGCACTGGAAACAAAACAGAAAGAAAAGGAATGCAAATTCTTCACGCACCCTTCCTTTGTTCCAGTTTCCAGTCCATGTCAAAGCAAGACTTTTTGTGGTCAAGTGGTTCCTAAAATAATGCAGACATTAATGTCTCTAACTTGAAAACACAGAATTTTTTGTTAAATCAAGTCAGAAGTACATAGTAAACACAGCCATTTTACAGACCTTTAAAGGCAACTGAAAACAACCTGTATTTCAATGTCACTGCCCTAGAAACCATAACGTGCTCTGTTTGTCCCCATCAGTTAGAGTTTCATGGCTTTACATGCCAAGACGGAATGCAGTGTGCTCAACTACACAACAAGCAAGTCAAATGCAAATTCTCCAAAAGCAGATATGACAAAAGTAAAAAGCAGCAAAAGGTATTTCTAAAGTTTCTTGGTTAAAAACAACCCTGGAAGTGAGTCAACAGACATTGACTGAGAAGATCTGGTACTTTGAGAGGGAGGAATTTGCGAGGACTAAAAAGCTGATATGGTCTATAGCGGTGATTACACAGAGTAATAAAAATTGAGCTTGCCATTGACAAGTTTTATTTAGCTTAATATGGAAGCAAACCTCCTTTGAAACAACACCAAATTTTGAAAGCTCAATAATATTGGCAAAAATATAATAATAATTAAAAGTCAATAGAGGAAGGCAATGAATGCAATTGCCAGATACATCACAGAAAGTACACCTCCGTCCTTATGCTTGATTGAAATTTGATCTCAGTCAAGGCTGAACATAACCAAAGACACTGAAGGTGCTGAGGAGAGCCCAGTAACAGCCAGCAGAAAACAGCGGCTCACTGGGCAGCCTGTGAGGCACAGGGGAAGGCACTCACACCACTGCCTCCTCGCAAGTAATCCACTCAGTTCAGGGTTTCATGAAGAATCTGTCTTCCACCTGTGGCATCTTTTTTTCCTCAATGAGTTAAATTAAGAATCACATGGCCACTACTAGAGGATAATTCCTGCAATGTATATATACTAGTGTACACACTAAATATACGCACTAAAACAGTGTGTATACTGCACTATTTCAAACAATGCTGCTTTTTTTTTTTTTATTAAATCCCTTAAGTGGCCCAGTTGTGTTGCTCTCAACACCTTTGTTAAATAGATGACCTTGTCCTCATAGGGTGTGTCTATATAGCACAAATATACATTGAATAAAATAAAATAACTCAGGTCCCAGATAGCTGCATTAGCACTTCGTTCTACTCAAGCTCATTAGCCCCACTGAAAAGATACACTTTTTTCCCACAGCCCATGATTCAAATCTGACTTGTGATTACAATTTCAGTTATAGTTGAACAAATACTAAATAGGATGCTACATGCCACTAAATTTTTTTAAACACAATTTTTTACAGAGAATTATTTTATTTAGACTCTAAATGGTAATTAACTAAGGAGTACACTCAGCAGTTGTAAAATTCATGCTGTTCCGCACTTGTAGAGGTACAAAAGGTCCCTTGTTTGCAGTACTACGCTGATTGATTCCTATGGTAGAACTGTTGATTCTCTGCATGAGTTTTCTTAGATAGCACATGGTATTTAAATATTGGTGCACTAGGTATTTATAAAGCATATATTTTCTACAGATAAGCTGAGCAAAGAAAGCTTATTGAACTTAAACATTATCAAAGTTTTATGCAATCTTTTTTAAAATTATGAAGGCAAGTTTTCTAATAACAAAAATGACCAGTATCAAAGAGGAATATATTATACATAGCATTTGGATACTGGAAATTTGAGGTACTTGAAAAGTGTATTTGTGACAAATACACCCAAATTTGCTTTACCGTATCAAAAAATAATAATTGTCTGATAAATATCTGTGATTTTTGCAGTATTGTGCTCAACGGGCCTGGACTACAGTACATTGCCCGTAAGCAAGCACCACAACTGTCTGACCCTCGGACCTCCCGAGGTGTATTGCTGCACGTATGACCTCTAACTTCCAGTGCTTCTACACAGAGACAGAAGGTGGAGTAGTAGTTACCCTCTCTCCTTTTCCTTGTAATTCAAACCTTTTGTTAGCGGTGTACTTCAACTGAATAAAGCATCTTGAAGAACTGAAGCGGCCGTAGCAGACCTATCTCATTTTCTCTGGGTGCACGCCAGCATAAAGCCAGGCAAGAGTGACTGCTAAGCTGCAGTCTTTTCAGAATGGTGGCATGAGAAGTGCCAATGTTATCAATTAAACAAAGATGGCAATACTGCTCTCCAAGTGCATCAGCTCTGGATCTCACAGCTGTATACAAATACGAGCAGCTTGTTTTGTTTGGGAGCTTTCTAACTTTCATAAACGAGATGGCTTTACAAACAGGACAAGATACTGCTGAGGATCTGGCAATGGAGGAAAATACAGCTGCTATCTGATTGCTGAGCTATAAACTGAATTTTCCACATAAATAATCCCCTCCATCTGTAGCATGAAGTTTAGGGGGAAAGCGTAAGGCCACCAGTTCTGTTCTGCAAAACACAGGCATCATCTTTATGAATGAATTTCATACAAGGTCTCAATACTATTTGTTCCTGATAGAGCAAGGCTTTTATACCTTAACTGTATAAAGCTTGCTTGCTTTCCTGAAGTGAGTACCAATTTTGAGTCAGATGATGGTCACAGCAGTGCTTAAAATACACACAAGATGCATGACAAGCACCACAAAAAGGACCTTAAAGTGCTCCACAAAAACCTATTTTGTCACTAAAAGGGACTTCAAGAACTTTCACTAGCATGGGACAGAAGATCAGGAAGTATTGAACAGCAACACACACGTTACTATCAGATGAACATTTATCAATGTAAGCAAGGGTATAAAACATCCTATGCATTGTAAATAACTACAGATCATTAATTTCAAGAGTTGCCCACACAGAAAATCTCCTGTACTTGGAAGGAATTTTCCTGACTCTGCGTGATGTAGTCTCCTTATCAGATTGCTCAAAGCAAAGAAGCAGTAGTCATAATGTGAGAGTAATTATCAAGAACAAGTCCTGTTTTGTGGAAGAGATCCATCTAGGATTATCTGTCAGAAGCATCAGACTACTGCATGAAAGCCTACATAAAATCTCTGGCAGATTTTAACTCATATTTTTTTTATGACTAATGAAAAATAATGTTTAGAATTACACCAAAGGCATGAAAAAAAATTTATTTTAAATGTTATGGAGCTTCAAAATATACCATAGAGGGTAAACACAATCTTCTTTCCTCACATAACTCTGAGGGATGCTAATAGCTGTGTCCTTTTTATGTGTGAATAAAGCAGGCACAACACATACGGAGTTCCAAAAGATGCAATTAATCAAAACATCTCGAGGTTGCACAGACAAGGTATATTTACAATCTAGAATACAAAAGGAAACATCATTGTTGACAGTGGTTATATTCTGCAGCTTGCTTGGGAAAGCTTCATTTGATCTTAACAAAAATTTTGCCTGTAGAGGGACTAAAAATCTGATCTAGTGACACTGATTTTGATCCAACTCTGATGGAAAATAACTGGAGACTCAATGGCAGCTGAGGGCCTACAGTACTCGTAATGAGACCCTGATAATAGAATGTAAATGGGTATCCTGTGACTTAAAGCAAGAGAAAACACTCTTCTGCAGTGAGCTATAAAACATATCCTACAATGAATATTTGTCATAATTTAACACTATGAATACGGGTTCCCCAAATTTTAATTTTAAAAATTAAAAAAAAATTAAAAATTGTTTCCAGATGAAGAGACAAAATAATACAAAATCTGTTTTGCCCCAGAGTTTCCACCATACATGTATGGAAAAACAAAGGGAAGCCAATTCACAAGAGCTGACCCAAGCCCCACATTAAAAAAAAAAAAGTGTAACTACAAGAAGTAACTGGCATACTACTATCATTACTGCAACACAGATTCTTCAAAGAAAAATGTGACCTGATGAAATAAACAGTTTAAACATGCAAATATCACTTCTCTTCCTCTGCCAGGTGTTCTTAAGAACTACTGCTTTGCTTGCAAAATGACTGTTGTAATTTGATTGGTCATCATATAAACAAATTACTCCATATCTCTAAGTTTCCCATTAGCGACCAACTGACAACTAGTGAAAACTGAAACAAACAGAACATTTATGTTTCATTACACATTAGGATTAATTGTAATAGATACAACGTAATACCAGAGTTCATGGAATTCTACCACGTTAGAAAGCAAACTGGTCATTTCTTTCTCTGCACCACCAAACAGATACTACACATTCTCCCGCAGGAAGATGTTGCCAACTCTCAGGTTTTGGTACTCAGTGGAGTAGCTTTTTGACACACGTGAAAGGAGAGTGAAAACAATCAGAGGATTTTCTGTTTAAATATGTCTTTTACACTACCTGAAGCTCTCCAATTTAGAGTTTGACAAACTCTTCAGTTTTATTCACATGCAAAATGTTGCCTTCTTCCCTTCTACTAGTTTGCCTCACTTCAGCTGTTACTTTTTAAGAATTATATTTCAACTGATTATTCCACATTTACTTGTCACCAATGAAGAAAAGAAACTGCCAGAAATTCAGGTATTTAAATTCTAAGTACAGCATAAAAATTAATGCTGTATGACAGTCATCACAGGATACATTCTCTAAACAACAAAAGACAGATTTTCCTTACAAACCAAATGCAACTTGGTTCTTCCTTGTTTGTGTTATTAAATAAAACAGTGGCATGATTGTCCATCTGAAATACAATTCACTTTATTAACTTTAATAAAATAAATGGGCTCTGAAAACCACATGTAAGATGGGAATTCTGCATACTTGTTTCCTACCAACACCCTTGAACTCATTTCACTGTGATGCAGCAGGTACAGACAGAAGAATTAGTACAAGGAAATGAACTGTGATACAGCTTGCAATGCAACAGCAACAAATCCTGCTCTGAGAACATTTGGCCTTATGCTGCTAGCATCTTTGAAAACATGCTGGCCTAATATCCTACGTTTTAAGGACACCACATGGTATTACAAACAGGAAGGTTTGTCTCTTTACAAATTCCAGGCTGTTGTTCAGCTATATGGAGAGAGACGCACAGACACACCTCTCTTCTGTACAGTCCTTTCCAAAAAGTATGATGACAAACTGGTGGCCCTTCCGATGCCACCTGTAAAGGCTTTGAAAACTCCCAACAGGAAGAAAAACGCAGTCTCACAGAACGACCAACCTACAGTACATTCAGGAAATTAGGATAACCGCATTTTTTCCAATGGAAAAGAGCTATTTTTGAGGAAACCTCTGGAAGTTTACACAAATGAGCCTCCTAACCTTCCTTTCAGTAAACCTGCTGTTGAATGATTTATGAAAAGAAACTTTCCACTCAGACAGGCCCAGAATTAGATATGTATTTGTACCTTAACTCTCCTTTAATGTATGTATTAGTCAGATTTTACATATAACAGGCAAAGGTAATCTTGGGCACTGTTACAGCATTGATTCATATCAAATACTGGAAAAGGAGTGTCTGAATGTAATTTCAAGCCTGTGTCAGAAAGGAATTGTACAAAAGAGAAAAAGCTAAAGTCGTAAGTTTCCTGACCTACAAGTGCTTGTGCCTGCCAAATATACATTAGCTCAGCTTTTACATTTAATATGAAAAAAGCTAGAGTCTTGCCAGCACCAATTCACTCAAGTCTTAAAACAACTAAGGACAAAACAGTCAAAGGAATGGATACAGCCACGTCTTCTGCAAGCTGTGGGGCTTCCATCTCAGCATTAGATGCAAAGAGAAACAAACTGGGTTAACATTTGGGTGTTATAACATGAAACAGATAAATACTTTATTTGCCAGTTAAAATTAACATGACCTTCTACGACAAATACGCTGGCTGCACCTCTTCCAACAGCAGTACACCCCGCACCTTTCAGGTGAACTCAATCATTTCAAGCAGATCTGGGGTACTCCAAACTGTACAGAAGAAATGCAAACAGCAGGAGTGCCCCTGCAGTCGCACTTCTCAAAGAAACCCTCTCTTCTTCCCAAATAACCTACTATACAGTATTTTGGGCGGCTAGCCAAAACCTTGTCTCTGAATAGCTCTAGAGTGATTTAGAACTGTTATTTTAATACTTTTGCCACTCTTTAAAAACAAATAGTTTAAAATAATGCATTTATGGTACAGTAATAACACACATCTGAGAAGTTAACACCTTTAAAAAAACCTTTCTAGCTTTCCCATTATAGTTTAATAAATCATTCCTAATATGCACAGCAATTTCCAGAATTATATTAAAATAATTTTCTGTTATTCTATCATGTCATACAACAAAAAATCATTGCCCAGAATTAGAACACCGCACTCAGCTACAATGTAGGGAAAAGATGATTTGTGAAGTATTACTTTGAAATACCAAGGTTTTCTGAGTTTAAACATATTTCAAATATTATAAATCCTTTTAAAATTCTGAAAACCACCAGGAAGAACAAGTAGTAAACCGTAATTCTCTATGACACGCTCCTTGAGACTCTGATCTTGTTCAACATGTAGCATTCACGCTCAGGAACATGATGAAATGTCACCCTAATCTATCAGCGACACTCTTTGCCACAGAAGTACAACCTGCTCCATAGATAGAGGAGCTGTTACAAGCACTTTACACATATCCCATTCTGATAGCTGCACTGGGAAGTCTCTTCTTACCACAGTCCACACATCCAGAATCATTTATTATATTTCTCAGTCTGGCTAAAGACAGAAACTAGTCACTTGAAGCATTCTACAGGCTTGAATATTGACTCGTACAATGCAGTCCTGAGTCTTTCAATTAGCACATCTTACTGTTCAAGGGGAACTAACTGTTGGCTCTGTTTTATTCTTTTGGCAACAAACTAATTAATTCTGTAACTTGTAAATTACATTTCTCTTCACATTCTGAATCAGATATTGCATACTGCCTGCATTACAGAAATCTGGGATCTTTTTTCTGAAGATCCTACTGAGAACAGCTTTAGAGAAAACACAGCCATTTACAACATCAATTTCTTTTGCCTCCTGTTAACTGTCTTAGGTATAAACACTTACTGATTATCTTTTAGGTATGATTTTAGTTTTATTATGTCTGTCTATGTAGGATTAAATACATATTTAAATCATGAATTAATTTAAAATAACAATAAAAATCAGTATATAGAGTTGCAATGCTACAAATACAATTTTGACAGGCAAAATGGAACGTTTCATGTTTTCTTAGCTTGATAAAGTATTGATAACTCAAAGATTTTTACGGTGACATTTTCTCTCTAAAACAGGACTGAAAGTTTGCAACGTTGAAATCCTTGACTTAACGCAACAGGAAGGAGGTAACTCTTTTTAATAATCTGAGGAATTTATAGGCTTACTTGCAATTAACATAAAGGAAAGCTAGTGTCAGACTGTATAATTATTGCACAGCAATGCAGTACCTAAGTCCTAAAGATGACAGCTTCACAAGTGCAACCATTCTCTGTCTTGTTAACTGAATAATTTAAAGGAGATAATTAACAACACTGCAGAGTGGCTGCTTCCAGTGGGTATCACCAGAAGTCATCTGTTTTCAGAAGTATCCCTGTAACGTCAAAGATGTCCAGATACCGACACATTTTTTAATGGATAAATAAATAAATAAAGCTCAACCATCACAATTATTCATCGTTTATGGCTGGGGTTATGCCATTAATGATGTCTTTAATATATTGACAACCTCACCTTTTAGTCGCTAGTTCAAATACAGTCCAAAAGGTTAATGACCAAAAGTATTTATACAGCTGCACGGTGCTCTACACAGAACAAGCCGGGGGAAGGGGTTACGTTAAGGGATAGAGATCTGAGCTACAGAAATTGTCAATATAATTAGTACCTTTATTAGCAGCTTCCACAAGGAGGGGAAGGACTGAGTAGGAAATGAAAAAAGCCCTCCCCTCCCATTTCTACAACTACAAGAGCCCTGCTCTAGTAGCAAGCTGCTTTGCTCAGCTCTGCCAGGCTGGATGTGTTCTAAGGCTGACAACTTCATACCATTTTTTGGATAGCTGTGGCATTTGGCACCTTTTTTTTTTTTTTTTCAAATAAGCTAATTCTAAATTTATTCTCATTTATGCTTTTTAATCTTCCCACAACTCTTAAAGAAAGGTCAAGGGCATGAAGATAAGGTATTTTTAGCTATACAGCAGAAAAGTTATTAAAAAGCTAAATGAAGCTCCAAGGAAAATTCAAATAATTCTCTATTTACTACATTAAAGAATATTGTATGCTTTTCTTCCTAAATATTAATGCAGTTAGAGTTAATACATTCACTTTCTACCCAACCTAGGACAGCTGTTTACATATTTTTAAACTCTTCAAACATTAAAAAAATAAACACCACACCAACCTCTGTGTTCAACAATCCTCACACCAATGTATAGGCAAGATTAAATACCCTAACAAACCACATTTCTTTACACGTCTCCTTTAATTTTCTATTGCAAAGGTGGGACATTTGGTGGAGGGAAGAGACATCTCACACATCAGCAGCCTTGGGGAACATTTGCTTAGAAACACACACAGTTTGACCTCGCAAAGGATCAAAGCGGTTTACTTCATCAGGTCGTGTTATCAATCGCTGCATGTTTGGGTCTCCATTTCGCTATTGAGGAGACTAAAATTCAGTCAATAGATTATGGTTGAAAGAGCTGACACAATTTGTCCATCTAGATGGGTTTATTATAAAGCTATAATTTTCACAACTTTTAATATGAGAATACTACAGGCAGTTCTTCCTTTAAAGAAATCTTACAAGCAGATTTATCAGTTTCTAAGAGAATTTCAAATAGAGCAGACAGCTTGCTGTATTCAGTCATGTCTTGTTTCATGACTGTACGTGAAGAAAATACATGTTTGTCTGGGTCCTAATGGATAATATGATGTACATGCCCATGGCAATATAAAATGAACAACAATGAAAATTATAATTTACTTTGCTGTCAGGTGCTGATGCCACAGGTGTGAAGGAAAGCAAGTAAAGCTGCAGGAACAGGGTTTTGATATGGTATTGTATTTAAATATTCTACAGCTGAGATCTAATTGCACTTAATCTGCTCAAAATTATCTTCACTGTTACCAGTATCCCAGACTTCTGTTATTATATAATCCTAACCTATTTTTTTAAGCAGACATTTTAATCTGCTGCTTAAGCGTTCATTAATGCTAAGCCACTGCTGTGCAGAATACATTCCACTATTTGCAAGCAGCAAGCCTGGAGAAGCCCGAGTTTTGGAAACAGATTCTTTCCAACTACTACAAAATGCAAGTATCACCGTTCTTGATTTTGTTTATGTCCGTATCACAACAAACATCAGCAAAAGTTAATCCTAAAAAGATTCCATCTGAAAAGAAGATGACTCTAAAAAGTGCAGTGTCATTTGTAAATACAATGCAGGATCATCCAAATAGTCAAATGCAACGTAATTTACACATTTCACATGTGTAACGTTCACATATAAGAGCTTTTGGATGGGTTCTCTCTTTCTTGTTTCATTTCTAAATCTGAATAAATAATCTTCATGCCAATTAACCTAAATGCATGAATTATTTCCCATTTTGCAAATCCTGAGATGCTCAATTATCTAATACAACTGTCAGCCATCAACTGTACTTAATTGTCTGCAAGTTTCAAGTCCGCTGCATGTTTATTTATATCACTTGCATGACACACTAGATGTTTTATGAGACTAGAGTAAGATGAGATGTGTCACAGTCTAATGCTTAGTGATATGACAGGAACCATATTTGCTTTCTTTAATCCAGATTTTTCAAGGAAATGGAGGTAAATTGACTATTAGTCTCTATCTTCTCCACACCCCTGCAGCTCCCAGCAATCTTTTTAAACCCATAGGACTTACTCAAACAAATTTGACAGAGAAATGAATATGAAGTTCTTACAAATTTTAGGAAAAACTGCAGGTTTTAGACCCAGGTAGACCTGCCTGCTGCCAACAAGGCAGGCATGTCCCTGGCTCGGAGCCACTCCAAGAGGGAGCAGGTGCCCGCCTGCCTGCCCAGAAAGCCCTTCAGCACGTGTGTAACACCAAGCCAGCCACAGCACATGCTGCCCCACAGAGACAAGAGAGGTGGGCCAGAATTGGGCACTAGTGAAGAGACAAGGGAGAACGTGTGGAGAGGGCACAGCACAGAGAAAGAAGATAGGAGCTCTGTCTGTGCAGAGGTCAGGGGCATCCAGGAGATGGAGGACTCCAGTAGGAAACTAGGCGTTACTAGTTCCATTACTCAGGAACAATTCGTTTCATTGGACTGCATCTCCATCTCTTTACAGGGAGGGTGAGAGAACAGTTTGGAGAATACTGGGGAGAGCAGAATTTAAGGGAAGCTTCCAAGGAACAGAGGTGGTGTTGCTCCACCAGAAGCACTGGACAAGGAGGGCAGGGAGGTGGTGGGGGAATGGAGCAAGGGGAGAGCAGGGTGGGTGGCAGAGGCAGACCACAACGCAAAGACATCACACAGGAGAGCAAAGACAAGCCTGCTGAAAAAGAAAAGGGAAGAACTGCAGTCAGATTTCTGAGAAGTGAGCAGCTGAGGTGGAAAGCAGAGCCGCTCCATACTGCAGCAACAGAGAGAGAAACAACCGAAGTCCTACAGCTGGAGGGGATCTGGTAGAGGAGTTACAGTTCAGAGAGAGCAAAGGGATGGCAGTATACAGAAAAGGTATGTCAAGGCAGGAATGAGTTGTGTTTATTGACTCAAGGAAGCGACCATGGTTAGCACTGGCATGTCAGGGCTAAACGCAGGAAACTTCAGCCGTGGTCTGGAGGCTGTGGGACTGGGGATCAGGGAGGATCACAGAACCATCTCCCACGGATGAGGAACAGGGAAATGGCAATTACTGGTTCTGCTGAACTGAGCTTTAGTACTGAATTTAGGGTGCAGAATTTAAAAGGGAGAGAGTGGAAGCTTTTAACACTTCTGAACCTCATCAGCTGCATGACAAAACTTTAATGGGAAGATACATTTTATGGACACCAGACAGTGATAAAATTGTATAACCAGTGAATGCAGAAATTCATCTTTATTTATGGGTTCCTACTCAAATTGTTTGATATCTTCAAGTCTCTTTACAACCCATCATTTCTGCAAATTTCTATGCAGGAAGAGCTATCTCTATGCCATTACATTTTGTGTCATGCATCTCTCATGTTAAATTTCAGGCTGAGTGCAGATTGTACAGGACAATAGCTTGACACTTATAAAAATTGTCAAAGCATCATAGTAGCTAAAGAACTATTCCCCCAATAACTTAATTTTGTTAATGTTCTAACTATAGTGACCATATTGTTGCTGCATTAGTCTCATCCACAGAAAATAAAAGAATATAAAATACCCCAAACCAAGTATAAAGTACAGAATTAGTTTTCATAAACAAAAACGGTCACCTTTCTAAAAATCAAACTGTAAATAGATTCCTTTCTAAGGTCAAAACAATATAGTGTACATCTTAAAACAAGAAATGTTGGATACTTGTCACAAATAAGTTCTGCCTTACAATCCAGAAGTTCTTACTTCTTTTCATCACACACAGGCATTTTACTCTTAGCAGTTTTAACATACTGTCAGCTCCTGACAGATACCACTACTGGTTCTTCCAAGACTGTCAGAGTTATCCCTGAGAGTCAAATACAAATAGGGTTATAAAAATAAAGGTTTTAAGTATTTTAAAATGTAAAGAGCCAGGGTGCAAATCGGCTGCCATAAACTGCACCTTGCTGTGCCATCAAGAGACGGAACGCTGCAGGATGCTGCCTTCCAGGCACTGCTCTGCATTTCACCAGGGGACATGGCTTACGGACAAACTTCAGGAGCCCTCTGAGGAGGAATGCCACAGAAATATGCCTGCTCAGCACTGGCTTCTCATCTGTGCCAGTCCTTACACCACCTTTTATCACTGCAGTATTCCCAGCAGCAGCTCAGCAGGGCACCAAAGCTGTGCCACACAAACCACGGTGCTCTCTCCCCCCTGCCATGCCGTGCCTTCAGCAGCCCCATTAGCAGCCCGGTTGTGTCCAGCTGCTCACCCCTGCCACACAGCAGCCTGCAGACACCTGACACAACTGGGAACTTCTTGGCAAGTTCTGTGTTTCTGAGGTCCCCTGGCAGCCCACGCCTGTTTCTGCTCACCACGGCCTTGAAATGGGAGCATCCCTCCCCACAAGTGACCAGACTCTGCTTCGCCCCCAGTGACTAAATCCCACTGATACCACCAGAAGTACCCGTGTGCTTTTGCTCCTACTTTAAAGGAACTAGCATGGTGCTTACACAAACCACAAAGCTGGCCTGTAACGGGAAACAAGAATATACAATTTGCTGCCCAAAACCATACACATTTGCTCATTTGACATCTGGCCTACCACACTGTAATTGAGAATTTGCTGCGCACATAGAAAGTAAAGGGATGGCAATGCCACGCTCCAACAATGCTACCCTAGACAAAGAAAAGATGTAGTTCACTGTATACACTATATATTTTAAGCAAAATACCTGGCCAAGCTTATTGGTAACTGGCAAACCAGCCATTTCCCAACACCTTCCAGACTTCAAGAAAATACTGCTCTCCTTTGAGTTTCCTTCAAGACTCCTAAATATTCTTCTCTTACTACTTCCAGCACTCAAGGAGATGCTGAATATTCATGTATAAGCGCTCTGTGTTGTATCATCACATGCTTCCGCCTTCTATGGCATGGATTTCATCTGGATTCCCACACCAGAACTGGTTGACAAAGACTGTCCAGGCTAGTGGGACAGGCAGAAACTCTACATTTGCTCAAAGCTGCAAATTTTAAACACCTGAAGAACAAAGACCTTTTATTCTGTTTTACAGATCTTCAAAGAAATTAGCAAGAAGTTCCAATAATCTCACCAAGGAAAGAAACGTGGACTAAGCCGAGGATGTTACATATTCCTGTTTGGGGTTTCAAGGCCTGTTCATGCTCCTACTGAAGCTGAAGTGCGCAGGTACGGCTCCTACAAGCTAGCCAGTTACTTTAGCAAGGTGCTTTATTCCCCTCTCATAATCAGTTTCCAGAAATGCAGAAAACTAAGTAAATTCAAAGAGCTCCTGCAAGCCAAGAGTCACCAAAGTGATTTTCTTTTGTGTGAAGTCCAATCTGATTATGAAAATGCAGAAGTGGAAATCAGCAACTGGTATCTCTGCACCCTTGATAACTTGTTATCTGACTGGAAGCCAGCCTAGTTGTCTCTGCAGAGAAAATCTGCAGACAGAAATGTGAAAGAACACAAACATTGTACATGCTTACATTAGATTTATTTTTGTCACACTATTTCATTTTGTTAAATGCAACTAAAATAGATGCCTGTTTTGTTTGGGGGTTATTTTTTGTTTGGTTTTTGGTGTTGTTTTTTTTTCTTGTGACAGGCAAAGGGTCACAAATTCTCACTGGGGAAAGAAGAGTTAGTCTGGATTTGTAACAGCAGAACCAAAGGCTAATATTTTAATGTATTATCTTACAAAGAAGATATAGTTGTGCATGTGATAATCTAGCGTAGGCTAAACTAAACAACATGTTTTTACTTTTCTGTTATCAAAAGGCTCAACCTCACATCAGAAAACCAGAACTGAGCCCAAAAAAATCACAACAGGAAACAGAATACATCATAATCAAATGAAAAGATGTTGATGTGTTATGCTTACTTCAGTGGGAACAGAAACAGATTGCAAGACTCCTATTAACTTAATAAGATCTGGTTTACTGTTTATGAAATTGGGTGAATTGCAAGGTAACTAACATGAAATATCTTTTTTTTAAAAAATCAGCTGCAACAATATGGGAGGTTAGAGCTAATTACAGCATTGTAAATAGTCAAGAGATCAACATTTTTAATATTTTGTAAATTAAATTGCCTTTGTAGAAATGTGGAGTCTCAAATATTCTTACAGAAATACCAAAAAAACCCCAGAGTGTTAAATTAGAGAAATACGTAGCATATGAAATATACACAGATTTAGGAATAGAATCAGGATTAGAGGCCTCAGGCAATAGGAATTTGGGACATCATACAGTATTAAATCATGGGAAAAGCCACTAATTCACATGCCACAAACCCCCAAAAGAAAAAACAGTTAATCTGTTGGCCAGGACAGACTCTTAACTTATCTTGTTGATAAACAATTTTAAAAATGCTATTATGGATTCCACATAAGAAAAGTAATTTACCAGGTAGGAAAAATAGGAGCAAATGATAATTATTATGTCAGGGACCTGTGACCCAGAACACTGCTTTTACATGAGTTCAAGAAACATTCAGTTCTTCATTAAAAGAATTCCGGGTTTATGAAAGTTTGGGCAAAATTAATTCACTCTGATTCAGTGCTATCTAGTTCTAAAGCCCCTCTTTACAGAAGTAGCAGAAAGAGAAGGTATAAAGAACCCTGAAGGACCTTAAGCACATACACAAGGCAGCTCTTTTTCTCTGGATTCTGAGAATTTGTAATGAAAAATCCCAACCTTCCTCCCCCACTTTTGCTGATAGCAACTTTTCCACAGGAAACACTTGCAGTCCATTTACCCCATCTCTGGGAAGGACAGAATGATGGGGAAGGTGCCAGATAGCTGTCATCAATACTGAGAGCAGGCTTTATGCTGAGGAAAGGACGTTATCCCCTTATAAAGGTCTATCAAATCTTGAAGGAAGGGTTTTGCATACTAGACTTCATTATTTCCCAGCATCAGCTTTCTGATCTGTGAACGCCAATGATACAGGATGCCTAAAAGACTCTGAAAAACTCAGAGGAAGAAGGGAAAACTGCTAATTAACCGACTCTCCTGAATAACATACAGATTCTAGAGCAAGAGCCAGACACGTCTTCATAAATCCTACAGAAAAAGCATACGTGAGACTGCCTAATTTATATGCCACCAGCACACACACCCTTCTGAGAATTCCAGTACCGTTAACTTTTTAAATACAATAAGAGGCCACCTTACTGACCATAATTATTTGTACTTGTACTTAAAGCTTATTCAGTATGCGAATCAAACATGCTAACTTCATGTGCTGTGCTACCCATGTTCTAATGTGGAATGATACACTCCAGTTAGAAGCCCTATGTGCTGTGCTGTCTACTGAACATTTGTTTTGAATTAACAAATTTACCATAATAAATATGAAATATACCCTTTTCCCCATATAAGCTTCCAGATACCTTCTGCAACAGAAGTTTGTCAGTTGCTTGGTTTTGGTTGTGGTTTTTTTTTAAAAAAAAAAGTAAACAGCCTCTCATGAGAATGGCAGAATCAGGAAACACTCCTTTTGACATAAAATCATAAGAGCTAGTTTCTTTCTCTCATTTGTTAATGATAAAAAAGGCACTTCGTAAAAACAGTTTACTACACAGAAAAGAAATATTGGAAAAATAATTAATTTCTACCTGTCTTGCATTTTAGCAACCAGAAACAAGCCATAACTAGCAGCATGTAACTGACCAGTTCTCCACAGATTACCAACAAAACCTACACGTTTTAAGAAATATTCTGATTTATGTAACCTGTTCTTTAAGATTATTTCTGAACATAATAGATGTAAAAGCTGAACAATAGGGTAATAAGCCTGTTATTAACTAGGCAACTTGAAAGCGAACCCATGGGAGGAGAGCATTATGTCATCTTAAATACGTTGATCTAAATAGTCAAGCCTTTTTAATATTAAGTATTCTATTTACAGCACTTCACAGATACGGCTTAAGGCATTTTATTCAGCTTTAGCGGCTCCCCATTCTGTGTTGAAATGAATAAGACATCTCAGCAAAATTTATTTTCGAAGTATTTCTACATGTACGTGGAGCTACAGTTCTTATGCAGGATATTTTCTTGCAACATGCCACAGAGGTGACCACTATCCTGTATCTGTTGGTACCAAAATAATGAGACATTGTCCAGTTGTGAGGCTCAATGCCAAATTTAATACCAATTCAAGAGGCAAACTGTTCCCCAGGTAGTAAAAAGCTGCAGATAGCTTTAACAAGTGACTAGTTCAAGCATCTATCCTTAATTTGGTGTGAAACTCACTTCTGAAATCAAATCAACAGATTTTGCATTTCCTGTAGTTGTGACAGAAATCCATGGCCTTAAAATGTTTTCACCTCTCAGAAGTTGCTAAGGTTTAAGCAAAAATGTCTGTTTAAGCAAAATCTTTACATCATAACTAAGCCAAATCTGTTACTGTCTAAAACACGCACGCAAGTCTTCAGTAATTTGAAGAGCTGCCTACCAGCAAGAAATTCACACCCTTGAAGCAGAAGCACACATCAGACGTAGTAGTTCTAAAGAAAATTTAGACCTAGACATGCCCAAAACAAAACAAACGCACACAAAAAAAAAAAAAAAAGGCACCCTGTCCTTCAGCTGGGAAGACTCAGTCTTGGACTTGGCCATGTGAGGTGTCAGAGGACCAACTTTATAGAACAACCTGAATGAACTTAAAAGTGCAGATGGAAAGGAAGGAAGATTAGACCCTTGAATACTTAGGATACATCATCACAAGTAAATCAAACACTGACCTCACACTCCCATTTTAGCCATCAGGTGTTGTGTTTTTTTTATAAATTATACTTTCCTTGCAAATGCAGTAGTGATTCAAATGCAAAATTAGTGTTTCTTAGTATCTAAATATATGATACCTTCGGCTTAACAGCTAGTACTACAATAAATCATTTTGTGGGTTTACATTTTTCTTCTCTGTGTTGTTGGACATCGTTTTAAATTTTATATAGAACACTTAGCTTGCCCTTCTAGTTCTAGACTAACTACACCACTAGTCCCATTATAACATAGTCCACATAAAAACATAAAACAAAACTTGACTTCAATAACACAACTGTATCACTTGTTCCATTAACATAATGGCAACTGGAGAGAAACTACGATCTTAGTAACATGTTTAGCAAAGTATTCCTGATTTTTGTTTTAAATCAACATATTGATACTTGAACGATTAATGAGAAAGCAGCATTCTGTTCCCATAGAGGATGCAGTTTTGAGTATCTTTTGGTACAGAATTAGATTAACTTTTAACAGCTTTTTAAAACTGTCCTCCATTTCTTTCTTACGTACGCTACAGAAGACTTACATAGCACACAAAACAGTAATCTTGGACAATGTTTTTCCCCTTTTATGTACCATAAAAGACAACTGTTGTGATTTTTCTATACTGTCTCAAAAGTAAATAAGAAAGATGGCAAAAGCATTGATACAATGGACTTGATACATACCAAGTCATATAGTACCACAGAATGGCCTTTGTGAGATGAAAGGTTTAATCGCTGCTTTTAATTACACCCAAGTAACTTTAAGTGAATACTTCAGCAACATCTATGAACACGACTACATTAGAGCGCCAGTTATGAAACCTCTGCCAACACTGCTTGTACAGGAGGTTTTTGTTTTGTTTTAATCAAGATACAAAAACCTTACCAAGTTCTGCTGTTTGGGGTATTTGCAGAGCCCTGCAAAAAAATCTGTAAGACTAGGGAGCTTTAAATAATGTAATATGCAGAAGTAACCATGACGATAAGAAAAATGCTTTTGCTAATCTTTTTCTTTCAGATGGCAGTACTTCCAAATACTGGTGTTTTTCCATTGTATTATAACTTTTGTCTGTTAGTCCCTGTGAATCTAGGCCTTCAATCCCTGCAAACCTACAACTTCTGACAAAGTGAACAGTGATTTGGGGTGCACTAATAACATAGAATGAGTCCTAACCAGTCCACCAGCATCCTAAGTGACTGCGGTAGGATGGGCATCACTTGTTGGCAACTATGTCTTATTTCATTGTTACATAGAACAGGTAGCAAAAAAATTACTATGTTTTTAAGGTGATTAATTTGCAAGTTAATGGGGAATCTAAAAAATAACTGAAAGGCAGAGTGCACATAGGGTATTTCTATGGAGATCCTAAAACTGCTGAAGTAGGTTAGAATTTGGCCCTCAGCAGGACGACCACAAACTTTAAGGAAAGAGCCTGGAACTCCTCCACGTTGATTTTGTCTTGGCTTTGTATTAAGCTGGGGGGGGGGGGGTTTAAGCAATAAAACAAAAACAAAATAAATAAAGATTCTTCAGAATTTAGTATTTGTTCTTTATTATTTCTCCAACAGACTTGCTTACCACACTAGGATAATACTTTCAAAAGAAGTAGGTGATTTGGATCTGAAGTCACATTTTGAAAAGTGACTAAAGGGCTGATTTTTAAAGGCATTAAGATACTAAAGATGCATTAAGCACTTTGAATTTTCAGAACTGCTTGAGCATCTAACACCTATTTAAATCACTTAGTCCTTTCTGAAAATCCCAATGGGCAGTTATCTACATTTAAGTGCCTATATACCTTTGAAAATCTGTACCATTAAATACTTAACAACCTAAGTCCCCCTGGCTTTTAATGAGACTTAGGGTCCTAAAAAGTCTAAGTACTTCTGAAAATTGGTCAAGCCACTCTCATCTTTTCTTCTTTCTTCTAAAAAGCCACCTACTAATGCTTAACCATAGCATGTCAGTTAACTACAGCTTCAGCACTGTGAGACTTACGCATTATACTGTCCACAGTCAATTTTTTTAATGTAATAAACAAATAAAGGTCCTGAGTAGACACTACATCCTCATAAGACTTTCTGAAACTCCGAAAAAGAAAATGCATTCCAACCTGTAACCCCTGTGAATGCCCACAAATCTTCATTTCAATAAATACAATCCAAAATGAATATAATTTAGGCTGATAAAAAGCAAGCAGCATAGTTTAATTATCAAGCAACAGAATTCAAATTACCACAAATAAGCTCTGAAAAACAGCCACACAGCAACAAAAAACGTTCAGAGGAAAACGAGAGAAGGATGGAAGTTGTAAATAGGCTCTTTAAACAGCCAGTAGCTCCAGCAAAGAAGAGAGCCTTAACTCTGAAATTTCTTTTTTTAAACAACAATGTATGAAACTGTAAAGCATTCCCTTATGCAAACATTTGAAAGATTTGTCTTTTGATCTTCTTTAATGTCAATAGGAGGTAACTTGCACTGACCACATTCCTCCCAAAAAAACTGATTTGTAAATTAGGAACGCAGGGAATCAGATTGCCACCTACAGGAAAATTTAGCATTTATTGTCAAGAATGACTCAAAAAAACCCCAACGAATTGCCATCCTGCCAAGCAGTCTTTCAGTTTTAATTATTGTTTCAAAACCAAATACTATTTTCTTTTTTGCAACTGTATCATGAACTTCCTAAATCCAGAAAGCCATTAACATTTCTTTTTATTTAAGAGAGCATTGCTTGAAAGTTCCAGAATTAATCTACAAAGCAGCAGATTGTAATCATGGTTCAGTTAAAGAATTTTAAGTCTGCTTACCTGATACAATTGGTGCTAGCCTGAATATGTCTGATAGTCTGCTGTTTACTGGCTCATAAGGGGAATCTTCAAGCAAGTCATTTCCTAAAGACAAAAAATATTTGGATTTTTTTTCTTATATAAGGCTTCAGGATAAGAGTTTACTTTTACTCTGAAATGAAGTGACTGTAACAGCAGAAGGTGCTCCCCTTTAATCTGTGTATGTGGCTATTTCTCCTCAAAGCATTATCTATACAAACACCTGAAGGAAGCTAGTTGTTTATCCCTGTCACTAGCTCTTTTCTCTCCTTCCTCCATGGATAAGGTCATAATTTGCAGAGATGGCCTGTGACATCACAGGGACTGTCCCATCTCATGCCAGCAGGCGAGGAGCTCTACCAAGTATATTCCTCTTTGTTCACCCTAACAGCACAGCTCTTTTTCAGAGGAACAGCCCAGGTAACAGCTAGAAACCAGCATCTTTGGAACAAAACACTCCTAACAAGATGCTGTTGGAAGGAAAACTTTTTATGATGCAGAGAACGTCCAGGAGGAGTGTAATTTACTATGAGAGCTAGACCAGAAGTATACATTGACTCTTTAAAATGTTCCAGTTGGTGCCAGGATAAATGAGCAGAAAGGGATGACTTCCCTTCTTGCAGAAGCAGCTACAGAAAAGAGTTAAACAGGGACCATGCCAAAGTGAAAGGCTGCATCTTCAACTCCAGGGCCAGAGCAAAATAGGGCTCAAAATTATATATCTCATATAAGGACCTCACTGTTCTCAGTAGACCATGCAAAATTTGCCAGTGACATCAAGAACAGAAGTCCCAAGTCAATCACTGTCATGTCCCTTCTAACTGACACATCTACACACTCTAGGAAGCACAAACTTCTTTTTTTTCCTGTCTCAGCATGCCCAGGGAATACTGCTAGTAAATACAGCAAAGGCAAGAATAAAGATTTCCTTAAGCCTATGCTCCTTTTCATACTACGTTTAACTTTCAGTAAAGACCTAAGAAACTAGTTCCAGTGTCCTGTGATCTTGTTAGGTAAGTCCTAATTAAGGAGTTTAAATATCATTAGAAAAATTTCTCCAAATTAATGTTTTTGTAGCTCTTGCACTTGCTAGTGCCCTTGCCTTTTGACTGGCTTAGAAAGGTCAGCTGGGTCCCCTGGAGGAAACCCTCATTGTGGATTTCCCAACAACAGGAGATGGAGCAGCAGCTGTTCGTGAGTCGGATGAAAGGTCCTCAGTTTGCAGCTGAAGAGCACAATGTGAATTACGGGGTCAGCCCCTGAGGTTAGCCTCAGCGGCTGTAGCTCACTGTGGGTGTGAGCGGCTGCAAAACCACACACTGCATTAGGGGAGCGTAACAGTTCTGTATTTTGCAACGTACCCTGTAAGCTCTGGTACATGCTCCAGTAAATGCGCAGGCAGTTTTTCTCCTTCTTCATGCCCCTCTTACAGCGGCAGTTGTACAGAGATTTCTGTTTGAGAGCTTCCATGGCGCTTTTGCATTCGTCCTTTGCCTCCAGGCCTGTCGCCCGGCTGAAGTTGCTCTCTTTGCCGGCTACACACTGCCTCAGTGTCCTGTATTTAGTACTACAGCTTTGCTCCTTGAGGCACTGGTCGCTGGCTTTCACGCAATCGAGGCGGTCCCCTCCAGGCAGCCCGCTCACTTCTGCGGACAGAAGTACATCTAGAGAGAGGAGACACAAACCAACAAACTCTTGTTGAGGGATGAGGCTGATTTAACCAGGGCTCCCAAGTAGGCAGCTGGGGAGCACAGGACCCCTCCTCACGCAGCGCACGCAGACAGCCCCACCGGCAGCACCTTGCAAACCACCGAGCTTCACGTTACCTTAGGAAAAAGCACACGAGCTTTTCATGGTCTTAGATCCACTTTCGTGGGAGTCGAAGGAAAAGAGCGTGTTTTAACCCTGCTGGTTGATTTATGAGAAAACACAAAAAGGGAAGAAAACCCACAGGGGATAAATGCCTGACAAAACAAGCGTTCCTTATTCTTCAGATCCACTTTGGTGAAACAAATAACCCTTCCATTCCAGTGTTTAACTGAGGGCTTAAATATTCGACCTCACTTTCCACAAAAGCTTTGCTGTAATTTCAATTAATTACATCCACGAACAACCCCCTCGCTGGCTGATATTAGCCTCTTTTTGCATCAGTCACTTTTTAAAGGCTGTACACATTTTTGCTTATTCTACATGTGTAAAGTAGAATTTATGGCTTCCCCCCCCCCCCCTTTTCTCTTCACATATGATGCTTTTGCAGGAGAACAAAGCAAATTCCATTAACTCTCTCCGCTCCACCGTGCCCCCTGCCATGCTCCCTCACCGCAAACATCTTCTGTGGAAGGGAGACCAGTTCGGGCTGCAAAGCACTGGCAGGCAGGCAGGCTGCCAGTTCAGGTGAGGATGTAATCCTTAAACTGGCTTTTGTCACACACACACACGCACACCCCAGGCAGCCTTATTTCATTAAAATGAAAAGTTTCCCTGTAACTTGCGAGAACCCAATTTAACAATAGCCTACACAGGCAAGTACCGAAGTCTGTAATCTCCCAGAGCTCTGAGTGTGGACTGGGTTGGCTGATGTGAGGCAGAGCTGTAAAAACTACTGGAAACTTCACAGTTCTGCCGAAACAATAGGCTGACAACCGTGAGGCATCCGAGCCCATAAACCCTACACTCCGCTTTACCAAGCGACATACAGTCAGAAATGAGACACCAGCAACTTACCTACTAAGGGCAAAGCGAAGTACAAGAGAACGAGAAACATCTTGCTGCCTTCGGATGGTTTCCCCAAACGAGCTGATGTGCCACAACAAAGAGGATCAGCATGTAGATATTCCCAAACCGCCGAGGTCCAAAGACTCCAAGTTCATATCCATGGAATAAAAGGGAAAAAACAAAAAAAAAAAAAAAAAAACCAAACCAAAAAACAGAAAACCACAAAACCAACCCCCTCTCTCTTCTTCACCGCTCCCACCAGCAGCGGCAGGCAGCGGCGCCAATGCTGAGCGTTCCCCCGGAGCTCTCAGGTCTGAGCAACCTGCAAGCACAGGGCGCGGGCTGTGCGCGACTGAGCGGGGCAGCAGCGCCGGTCGCCTCCTTGGGTGGGCAGCGCCTGCTCCCGGGGAGGGACCGACAGCACGGGAGGGGGGGGGGACGGGGGGGGGGGGACGGGACACACCAGATCCGCGGCGTCCGCCCGCCCCCGGCCCCGCAGCCACTCGCAGCTGCGGCTTCGCAGAGCTGGCAGCTCCCCCGTGCTATAGGGCGATTCGCCTTTTTAATTATTCCGCAACTTTATTTATTCG
Source organism: Falco punctatus (assembly GCF_963210335.1). Lineage (NCBI taxonomy): Eukaryota > Metazoa > Chordata > Aves > Falconiformes > Falconidae > Falco > Falco punctatus. The sequence continues at coordinate 36,452,393 of NC_137589.1, forward strand.
TTGGCGCCGGAGCCGCGGAGGGGTGGGGGGCGCCGCGCAGCTTGTGCGGTGCGCTCGCCTCCGCCGGCGGTGCGGTGCGGGGGTGGGTGCCGCGCTGCCGGCAGCGGCGGGGAAAGTTTGGCCGGGGAAACTGGGAGCGGGGAGGCAGGGGGCGGCTGCTCCTCTTCCGCCGCCCAGAGCGGAGCGGCCGCGGCTGCGGGAGCCCCGGGGCACAGTGGCGGCGTCCCCGAGCGGCAGCCGCCGCCAAGTGCCCGAGCGGCCGGGGGGACGGCGGGGCGGGTGCCGCTGCCCGCGGGGGGTGGCCCCGCTTCCCGCCCGGCCCGGGGGCTCGGCGGGGGAGGGGGCCCTGCTCGGCTCCGCCGCCCGCGGGGGGGACAGCCCCGCTTCGCGGGCGCAGACTGCGCGGGGCGGCCGGGGGAGGCGGGACCCGCGGGACGCGCATCCCCGCGGTGCTGGGCGCGGACCAGCCCTCGGCCGGGGCCGAGCGGAGTGTATCGGCTTCCACTTGGCTCCTGAATAAACAAAGCGAACATATGTCCCGGTTTTGTGACAGATGGTTCAAACAGAGAACTATTTAGTGGTTTTCCCACAGTTGCTACTATGCAGCAGTCCCCCGAAACCCAACAAAATGCAATTAGCTTAAAATAGCCTCAGTTTCCAGATTTCCTTATTTTCACATGCAGAAAATTTGATTCAGGTGGTTTTAGTTTAGCTGCAACCAGATTGGGGAGGAGTGTCTACATAAATAAATATTTTTTCTTAAATCACTCTATACTTTACTTTGCGATCTTGTCCACAGGCTATTTGGCCCATTTGACTTAAGGAATTTGCCTCTCCTCACAATAAATTTTGCCTAAAGGACCTTGCCTCCCCTCATGAGATGGAAGATGATCAGGCTGGCCACTTTTATAGCGAAAACTAGATGGCAGATGGAGCTAAACTGTTTTAAGGTACTTCAGAAACACTTATTTAAAAGCTTGGCATATGCCGGGATATACAGAGAATACGACATCCACTGAACCCAAATGGAAGTTTATAGTTTGTTTGTTTGTTTTCCTCTCACACTGCTGCTTCTTAACAGGCAGATTTGTATTTCTACCAAAGAAAATTAAAAAAAAAAAAAAAAAAAAGCAAACCTTTCCAGAGTACTGGTCCCTCCACTAAGTCATAATAGTGATGTCAAGTTGTAACTGATTAAGTCACAAGTGTTTGTGCATTGATTGCTTAATACGAAGGGGCATATACTAATAGATTTTGTGGCCATGTAATATCAGCTGCATGTACAAGGATATAATTGGAGAAATAAAGACAACTACCCGACTTCTAGGGTATTTCAAGATAATTAGAAGGTGCTAAGTTGATGATGGCATTGATGATTCAAGACAGCTTCAGCTGCTGAAGTAGCTGGCATTTAATGAAAGGAGTTGGCTTTCCAAACACTTCAATACAGATTGAACTGGGTGATACAGAGAGATGATTACTTCTTCACTGGTCGTTTTGACACCATTGTGGCACATTATAAGCTTTGTATAGAAGTTACCTGTGTGTCTAATACACAGGTAGCATCATTCTCCTCTTATTTACAAGTCTAAGTCAGGAATAGCTACAACATTCACAGAAGAGCAAGGCAAGTGAAAATAAGACTGAAATCCAGGCCACTATTTACAAAACTATTCACACATTAGTGCCCTGAATACATAGATGTACACACACACACACGTATTACACACAATATTATTTGGCATCTAAAAGCAACACATTGCAAATCTCTGCATTAATAGCTACTTTTGCTATTATAAAACACAGCTTTTGTGGGGTCTTTACTATTACAGTGAAACTGAAATCATGCTTTAATTGTTAAAAATCAAATAAAATGTTACTGACAGTTCAGAAATAACAAGATAGCGAAAAGCATGCGTCCAAAATTCTGAATATTGTCACTAAACACTTCTCTTGCCAGTTTTTTGACTCATCTCCAGAAAACTATCACCCAAAGTGGAAAAACTTTAATATGTCTTAACCCAGAAAAAAATGCAACCATGTTCTGAAAAATAAGTAAATAAATCCAAGGACAGAGTCCATGATACGTACAGTTGCTCAGAACATCCAACTGCTGCACAGTCTTTAACAGGACTGTGTGAGAAAGAGTCTTGGAAACCACAACGACATTAGTTCCACAGCAGAAGTTACCAATTTTTATTTTTCCTTTCAGAGATGGAATTGTTTATAAATTCTTTCAATTTCCTTCCAGTATTTTTTAGTTAGTATCTGGATGCCATCCTTTCCATTTGTTGCTAAACTGATTTCCATGTCCTGCTACCACTCAGACAACACAAGTACTTTACTCTCTTCACAGGATCTTCACAGGGTCACTGTGGTTTGGGTAGCTGAAATCACTTGCGTGTTGGACTGGTATCACATTAACACATAGGGTATGCAGCTTTCCTGAAGTGCCATGTTGTACTGTTCACATATACTCTGCCGCAAATCGTAGCTACAGAGCATTTTCAGGTTTTTTAAGAATTTGGAAAGACACCAGACAAAAACCCCAATCTGTGGCTGGATTCATAATACTTACGCTCTTCACTCTTTCTTTTCCAATTGCCTTTTATCTCCTCTGGGTAAAATCAAGTCCATGGATGTTTTGCTGTTGATTTTAGCCAAACCAAAGTCTACCTTATAATTTGTGCATCTGACAACTGCTCCAACCATAAGGCTTTTCAGTCAAATGAATAATAAAAAACCCAGGCCATACAGAAATCCTTTACTGTGAACATTTTAAAGATATTTAAGCTGGGTTTTAATTCTGTTGACTGGGTTTTGTAAAAAAGTTCCAGAACAATTAATATAACATATATAAGGTACAGCTGATGGGGACAAACATTTCATTAGAAGACAGATGATAACATAATCACCACTGAATTATTGTTTAAGGGCCATTACAATATAAATAATGTGGAAGACAGTATTAACTACTTCAAGCTACTCACTGCCAGTATTAACTGCTAGTACTTCAGTCTTTACATAATTTTAGTTACTTGGTTCTTACTAATTACATACATTAGCTGGTATTCTTCTATTGAAAACTTTTTAAAAAGAAAAGAAAAATAACCAGGGGTTATTTGATGCTAAAATTTCTGTTAAAAAAAAGTGTTCTTTAGAAGTAGGTTGAGATAAGTGAACCCCTAACTATGGGCAGGTTTAAGCTTCCTGTCACCTTGCAGCCTGAACCCAAATGCTCTGAACACATCAACAGCATCAACCCACACCTGTAGTCAGGGCCATCTGGTACTTGAGGCCAGCCACACAAGATGTGCAAAGTCAGAATACTTCCCCCCCACCACCACCAGTTTTGCTGGATTTCCTTCTGCCTCCTCCTTTGCATGTAAATTAAAAAGAACTGACTCAAATGCAGGCGATGTTGTTTTGCAGCCAGTCCCACATGCAAAAGCTGCAGTGTTGGAGCACTGGATTAGGTTGTTACGGGGGGCCAGCAGTTCAGATGGCAACGTAACAGTAAGCTGACAAGAAAGTTGAATTAATACATTGGCTGGACCACAGTGAGCCTGCAGATTCCCTTTGCCATCTCTGCCATAGACCTCCTTTTAAAGACTGAACCTTGCAAGAAAATATTGACGTTGGAGCCACTGAGCCCAGGGAAAATTACACAGTATTAATCTGCAGACCCATAAAGTATGCTGAGAATAAGAACAGTGCCATGAACTTTAAATACAGTTCTTTGGGGAATGAATAGGTGAAGCAAAGCTGAAGCTGAACTAATGAGTCAGATATAGCAGGTGGGGGAGAGCAAGCAACTGATGGGAAAATGTCTGTGTGCCATGGGAGTATAAAAAGTAGTGTTTACACAGGAGGCTTTATTCAATAACGAGTAAAGGAGAACAGAAAAGTTAGAGAATTACTAGGGACTGGAGGAACAATCTGAACTGCCTTTTTTGTCTTACATTTATCTACTTACCATGAAGTCAAAGTGCCTAGTGGTGGGAATAAGGCAAGAATGATTTGCTCAAGGCATTAAAGTTTTGTAAAGGACAGATTAAATAACAGTGCTCCAAAAATCAATTTTGAGGGGCTTATGAAGCCTTGAATGGGCTTTTGCAGCATAAAAGCAAGATTGAGTTTTTACTGAACTTGTCATTTACTTGGTTTTAGAGCTTACAGTATCAGGAAAAACATAAAACAAAAGCAAAGCGAGCAATGAGCATTCACACAGTAATCAAACAAAAAAAACCATGTGGAAGCGCAATCTAGATCACTGAATGACTTAATTGATGCAAAACTGTAAGAAAAGAAAGTCGTCCCCCAACTGTCACCCCCTTTAATCAGACCTGGCAGTGAATTCACAGAACTGTTCTTTGCCAGAAGTTTTTCCTGAACTCTTGCTTCCCCGTCCTCACCAGAGGTTGTGCTTATGTAATATTAGACTACCTGGAAGGAAAAAAAAAAAAAAACTTAAAAAAAAAGCTGCAGAATTCCTCTGCAAATTCATACCTAATATGTGACCTGATTATGATTTCAATAGAATAGATAAAAAAATACTAAACCAGTACAATGCAATTCAGAGAACTCGTAGTTAAGAAACACAATATACTAGTTACCCTTAAAGATTTGAAAATATGGAAAAAACTGCAGCGACTTGCGACGCTCTGTCTTATACAAATGATTCCATCAAATTTTAAATACTGATATACGGGCATGGACATTGATGTTTCCCAAACTGTTAAGGAAAAAGTTGTTAAAACAGAACGGTGATAGTTGTATCCCTCGATTTATGCCTTGTTGCTTTAAAAATGGAATAATACAGCCCCCTAGCTGCTTTCACAGGCAAGCCATGCTGCCCTGGGAGAGGGGAGCTGGGCTTCTGCAGCAGAGCCACGTGCTAAATCCCACAGCACGAGAGGATACGGTCAGCAAAGAAATTTGATGTGAAGCAGTTAGGTAAAAGCATAAAAGATTAAAAAAAATATGAAATATCATCTATTAAGTAGTAGTAAATCACGTGCCTAGAAAATATAGAGCGATACAATTCAGATGCTAGGACATCACTTGAAACTTCAGCTTCTAAACAATACGCCGCCTTCAGCGTCCCGTGGGCACTAGTAACTAATGTGATTCAGCCAAGGTCACAATTCGGTTTGTCAGCTTGAAACTTTCCTTTTGCCTTTTAAAATCTCTGTGATTACCAGCAACTTAGTCTTGTGGAAACTATGCAATTCTGAACCACAGGATGGGAAACGCTACCTTTTACTATGCAAAGTTCACTATTTACATTAGTGAACCTCATAGCCTTTGCAGAAAAACTAAAGCTCTAGAAAATTATGTATTCTAATTGTCTATTGCTGTAAGCATATAACATCCAGGCCCCTTTAAAAGTATAATTGTGGAAAGCATTAACATTTCAGAACATTGAAAACAGATTCTTGAACAGCATCTGAAAAAAACTATGTAAAAAATTGAAAATGTTGGTATCTTGTATTGGCATTCTGCTTTACTTGTATGTAGGTTCGTTCTCTTCCCCCCCCCCCCCCCCCACACACACATTTAATTGAAAGCAATAAAATGTCTATGTATAGAATGGTGTGTAAAAAGTGGTGAGATTTTCTTTTTGAACATGTACGTCTCTAGCTAGTGATGGGTATTCAGCTTTCACTGTTCATGCTATGCTGGATCCGCACACATCTACATAGCAAAGAATAATAATTGTAGAGGAAATCTTTGCTTTCATTTACTGTATGTATCTTATTCTAAATTGTAGGACCAAATCTATCTTGACTCCTGCCCTGCGTAGGGAAGTCAAAAAAGATGCCTGGAGGTTAAAGTAATTTTAGAATTTAGTGGCCAAAGGCAAAATTATCATCCTGGATTTTCAAAACTGTATTTCTGTAAATTTGCTAGACTAACCCTGATGAGTAAAATGAATTTTTCTCCTCATGGTATCACCAAAATCGTAATTTTTTGGGGAGTTTCTCAAAAGGTTAGCGACTGTCAGCGTTAATTTCTACAATCTCTGATCAGTCTTCCTCCAAGGTGAGAAATTTAGGGTACAAAAAGTCTCAAGATATTTATACTGGAGGTGAAAGAAGATCAAGAGAAAATGGAAATGGAAGAAACTAGAATTGTAGATGACTTCAGAATTTGTCCTACAGAGAAAGGAAAAACAACTGTTCTCAGGTATCTGTCCTCAGTTGCATGCACTAGCCTCTTTACTAAACTTTTATTGTTTGCTTTGTAGGGTTTTTTTTTTGGAGGGGTGGGGTCTTTTGTTTGTGAGTTGTTGGGGTTTTGGAAGGGATTGTGTGTTTTTGTGGGGTTTTTTTTGTTTGGTTTGTCATGTTAGACTTTTTTTTATTTTATTGTGGGAGGAGGAGCATTTGTTGGTTCGTTTACATGATTTCCTGAATAGTTGTGAATACTTTGGGAAAAATAAATGCACAGAACGCAATTTGAAATTAGATGTTTAGTTATAAAAAGTGTTCAATAAATATGGGATGAAAAGACTAAATATTTCTTGAGTCAGCAACAACAGCTCCTTAATTAACACATGCATTATTCTTGTTTATAGTTTAGGAAAAACCTTATGATGATATAATTCTCCTGTAATCCAACTGATTATCAACTGGGAACACTGCTGAAAATCGAGACCTGTTTGTTCTACTAAAATACCACATAATCCCATTACTTGGCTTCTCTGCTACTACTTCTGTAAAACTCTGATGACAGCAGAATACCTACTGAGCACTGTACACACCAAAAAAGTGAACATGACAGGCCTCTGTGAAAGGCAAGTCTGAAAACAAGTGATTTTACTGTCAGTTTCTTCCCTCCACGTTTTTCCATAAGCCTTCATTATACCAATACAGCTCTCTCTGTTAAGGAGGTTTTCCTGCTTTAATCATGTGATGCACAGTTAACTTGCCAGCATTTGCTTTAGATGGATATAATTACCTGCTGGTAACACCAGTCAAAAAAGCTTTCATGATGGAATGCCTGTCTATCTGCAGTTTTACTAGCACACATAATTCAGGTAAAAAACAACAATGCATACTTTTAAATTATGGAAGTGAACTATTCCAACTTCCCGGATGCTGTCTATATTTAATCTTGACTCAAGTAATTTACATGTAACTGCATCCTGAATATTCCTAAGGAAACTGTATCTGAACTGGTCAGTAAAAGTAGCCAAACATAAAGTACGCCATACTTTTGTCTCTGTCCATCTGTGAGGCATATGAAGGTGGATTTGCCATTTTCTTTAAGCAGACATTTAAAAGCCTTCTAATCTTGACCCCATATTTTATTAGAACATAAAATAATGGATTAGACTGAGCTTTCTGGGTTTTAACAGAGAAAACTCATTCTGGCTGGTCAGCCTGACTAAATGGAAGGATTGAAAACAAACCTTTCCCCCACACCGCACGACAGAACACGCATCTTTTTCTCCAGGCAGTTTTCTGATTGAACAAAATTTACTCAGGTTCTCCTAGAGTTACTAAAGTCTGTCTTTTTTCGTCACCACCTCTGAGGCTTGCCTTTGGGTCTGTTCAGGCACTCAGAGAGTGGAGCGTCTGTGTCTCTCAGAAACCATCAGCACCAGCTTCTCCAGCCCTTGCTGACTTTGTCACGCCTGCCTTGCCATCCAGTGCAGGAACTTCTCACTCCTCCTCTAGAGGAGACCTCTCCCAGGCCAAGGAGAATGGGCATCTTTTCTGCCATCCTGGGGCACATTTCTAACACCTGGCATAGCATTTGAAACAAGCAATTAGCAGTTTCTTTTTTAAAAAAATGCAGGTTAAATAAGCACCTATTTTTACTTACACCTTGCTTCAGCTTTACTTCATGTAAATTACACTAGCTCAGATTTTCCTGGACACTTGTGAATAATTATGGGCTCACTGAAGGGAGTAGTGTGCTCCAAACTATGGAAGTACATCTGTACTCTGTCTGTAAAGCACTTGAAAGGACAGTGTCCTGACCCTAAAAAAAGGTTAACAGCTAATCCTGTAACATAAACTGGAAAAACATCCAGCATACAAGATTGTCCAATGTCTGTTTGTTTGCTTCTTACAAGTCATATCTGAAAAACATTTCTAAAAGCCATACTTCTGAATGCAGCAATGGCTGTAGATACGAGCAACTGTGTCATATAATTTATTTTTAGAATGGCAAAAAGGCTAGGAGTCCGCAGCTCCAAGTAAGGAAAAGAAGGAAGTTTATGAAAGAAGAAAAGACTGTATTTGCAGACAAAACGTAAATACTTTGTAGTAAATTTAAAGCTGTAACAAGTTACTTACATGCCCATAGTGTGACCCCTCCAAGTTTCTTACTTGGTTAATTATCCAGCAGATCACTATTTATAACAAAATAATGCAAACTTGTTTAAGCACATACAATAACGACAACTTGCCAGAATGAAATGTAAGCACGATGTTCCCAGAATTACAAAAATCCAAAGCAATTGTGATTAATACCATGATTTCTGAACTTGATTACATTCTGATCTGTATGGCTGGAACTAGTCAGAACATCCTGACATGCACAGTCAGGATATTGTGAAGCACCAGCATAGCATGACTGAGTTCTTTTTCCTTTTTTATACAAAAAAAAAAAAAAAAAAAAAGGAAGCAAGCAGAAAAAACCCAAAACCAATCCAAAACAGACACAATGGAGTTTCAATTCAGGGGACAGCACAAAAGAACTCTCAGGGATACCCGACTGCAGAGGACTTCCAAGGATGCACGGGGCCATGCTCACAACCACCATACATCACACGCCACTCCTCCAGATTACTAATAACCACTGCTCTTAGCAGCAAGAGGAGAAGCAGAACTAACCACATTCCTGTAACTTCGGATATTTGTGGCCTCTGTGACAGACTGACTATTAATGCGCAGAATAATATCTCAAATAGTGTCATTTATCACATAGCAATTCATGCATATATTTTGTCTGGCCTGATCTAAAGCATGACATCCTCATGAACAGAAACTTGTGCATTTCCCTAGAATATATCCTTATACTTTGATATTTGAGATTCAGATTTTGTCTTTGTGAACTGGGTAATCACAATTGCCTTCCATTTTGGTCTTGACTATGTATGTTGTCAACACTTTGACGCAGGCACTACTTTGACACTGTTCAAAGAGTTAGAAAGGAGGCTATAAGTCTTGGCTAGCACTGCAGGAGTTATATATTCTATATATATGTATGTATAAACATATATATAATATTAGAATCAAACTGTTTTGGTAAAGATATTTTGAGAGATAAAATCTTCATTCTAAATGTCAAAAAAAACTGGTATGTGATGGCACATAAAACTATTTGCTTTCAGAATAGTTAGCTGGGCCACAGGAGTTTTTGGAGACCTGGAGAACACAGGGAGAAGCAGAAAGGAGAAAGCTGTTCATCCCAGGGTTTCTATTTCACTGCATTACCACAGTCTTAGTTGCATACTTTGCACTTTTTGGTAGAATGCATTAAAACAGCTAAATGTTCAGCCTAAGTGGTTAAGTCTTTTAATTCACATTCAGACAGAATACTGATATATTTTAATTCTTACATTTGGATGCTTAAACATCTTCACATTTTACCTGTTGAAAATGCTTAGAATCATCCCATTATCACCAAATAGACTCAACACTTAGATGATCAAAGTCCTAGAGCAGATCATACATGTATATAACAAAAGTGAATAAATTTCATCTTCAAGATGCAGACACCTGTGCAATATGAAAAGTGAACTTCAACAGAGCTGCCTTTGTCTGCTGGAAAATACAGCACTCAAATTCAGCACCCTTTTTTTCTCAACACACAATTTGGAATTTTTTTGCATTGCTCTTCTCAATATTAAAAGCTCATTACATAAAAAAAAAATATGTTATTGAAAGCACTGCTTTGCTAATCATTTTCCCACCTAAAATATCTTGAAAATGTGTTTTTGCTCCATGATACGTTTTACAAATTTTATAAACCCTTACAATATTTTCAATATAGAAAAACTATTTTAGTGTGATTGTGATCACTATCCACAGGTTACATGTAACCACAATGCTATTTCCTATGATATTTTGAATTTGCACTTTTTGGCAGATCTTCAATAAAGATACAGTTAATACTGCAAATATAAAAATAATATTATTTCTACAAAGTAAAGGAATATTATTCAACACATGTATGTGCTTTGTGACAATTGTCCATACCCACTTTTATTCTACTGTAAACAGATTGAATTAAAGTGATATGCTAAACTTAAGGTACAAATAGCACAAATTTTAAAGTTATTGATTTCTGACAGTGCTTACAGGCATTAAGCAATCCTTTCTCAGACATCTGAAATAGCTCGCTTCAGCATGGAGACACTGTATTGAAGGAAAGCTGAAAATGTGTCGACTGCCCAGTCAATATTAATTTAAAATTGAGTTTGAGAACTTTTTAAAAAGTGAAAAAAATTAACTTAATTTTTCAATCATATTTTATCCCATGGGGAAAAAAAATATCCCCACAGGGAGATAATGTAATATTTTTTTCCCATCTAGAGAAATAACCAAAAGCGTTTTTCCTGGAAGATTTCCACAAACAGTACTCTTTCTGTAAGATTTCTACTTTAGGTGGAATGTCCCAGTTGATGAATCTTGACTAAAAATGTTTAAAGTAAGTGTCAAGCGCACAGACTTGTCTTTCCCTTAGTCTAACTCCCTTGAACATCTTTAAGTGATATTTTTAACTAGCAGGAGTCCTGAGTAAATAAATCCTAAACTAAAGGTGAAACAGAATGGCTGAAGGGATCAGTTAAAAGACTCAGACTCTAGTTACAGTTCCGAATCCTGCTAAGATAGTGGCATCCCAAATCTTGTGACATACTGAGACAGGAAGATGCTTACCAGCACATGGGTATATGACAGGGAGGCCTAAATATATCTCTCCAGCTGTCTATGGCCAAGCTGACAAGTACTGGTCAGATGGGAGGGGCAAACTGGTGCAGACTCCCTGGCTATCTTCCTGAACACGATTTGAAATGCTAGCCCAGGCTTGGCCAGCGCCTTTGGAATATAGCCAAACAGAAATCTTCCAGTGGTTGGGGGCCAACAGGGTCTTACTTTGAGTTTTGTGATAAAGAACTAATAGAGTGGTGTTCACAGTTTGAATAATTATGTGACTGGACTGTCAAAGCTATCTGCCTACAATTTTTTCTTAATTCTTAATGGTGGTACTTTTTCTTTTTTTTTTTTTTTTTAAAAAAAAAAAAAAGAGGGAAACTTAGAAGACAGTTTCCCCTCTGAGATAAAACTATTTCTAAAGTAAAGCACTGGTTGCTGAATGAGCTTACTATACTTTAAAGCCACTCAAGAACGTTTTTATTTCTGTATGATTAGAGACAAGTCAGGTTTCCCAGGGAAGTGCAAAATTTTAAAGACAAGAAAGAACTAGGTGTTAACAAGGTGTTACATTGCAAACCACCAAGGCAGGATTACCACGTTTTCATCAAAGAGTCACAAGACCAGAGTATCTATGCCTGTTCTGTGCAAATACAGCTCTTATGAAATAAACCCGATGTTGGGCTCACCATGGTGTTCCTGTGCAGGGCCCATTTGTCCAGATGCCTAGAAGCTTATATGAGGCACTGAGAAGACCACCAAATATCTAAAAAACCTGAAATGCCCAATATCCTCAAAATCTTTTTGTATCAGAGGTTACTCTATGAAAATACAGGTATAAAATAGAACTGTGTTTAGGCAAAGCCTAAATAAACAAATATTACTAGAGTGTACACATAAGATGTCTGCCTGAGCTACTAAAATGTTTTGATTTTAATACTGTGATGGGTTATTCTGCTTTGTTTGAATTGTGCACCCTGATCCTGAATCAAAAGAAAGACTATAGTTTATCTCAAATGTCCTCTCCCAGTTGAAGTCCTAGTCCAGTACTTCCCTGTTAACACTCATAATCTTAGTCCTTTTTAGAAACTCCACTCAACAATCCTCTCCCTTCTCTTCCTTCCAAACACTAGTTATTTCTCTATACCCATCCACTGCCAGTGATTCAGAGGAAGCAGGATATAGCAGTTGCTGCTGACTCCCGTTTCAGAGCAGCTGATGTATGTTTGGCCCAAATGGAATCCAGTACTATAAAATGACAATCAGGACATAAAGCCTCCTTGGGAAAGAAAAAAAAAATATTTTCCTCCCTCAATACAACTGGAATCAGTCAGAAACCTAGGTTTGTGTAAATGTCTGAAGTTAAAAGTGAGAATTATGTTTTAATTAGGAATATATATGCAGACTAATACTATTACTGAATCAATATCTAAGGCAAAGAATAAAAATTCATGTCAGATTTTGGAAGATAATCTTGTCCACTGACTACTGGACCCATGCTCTTAAATCTCTCCCCAAGATAACGCATTTCTTAAAACCATTGCCATATGGATAAGACCCATCTCATTTCAACTGTGATACTACACAGAAGACAACCCTGGTCTATAATGAACTAAGAATATACTTCAGACTCAATACGTAAAAGTGGGAGAAGTATTCTGAAGGTTTTAGATATATTTTGCACAGCTGTCAGATAAAAACCATCCTGGAAGCACAGTATCGTAATCATTACGATAGCACGCTACACCACACCTTGCTTGTTGTTCTTACCACGTAACTCTTGCACAATTAGTTGTTCAATGTTCCTGTCTGAAAGAGGTGCCTGGTGTAAGGTTTTTAAAGTTTTTTGTAAAGTAAGATTTTTAGTTCCCTAATGCTGTGACAGAACACAATCACATCTTTCCTGTCCCAGGCAAGTACTCTAGCCTCTACGATATGTCTGCCACCACATGCTCTGAGAGCTCCTAACAATACAGGCTTTTCGGAGAGATCAGCCTTTCTCTTTTCCCTCTTCCTCAACCCAAATCCCTGTATTCTTAGCACATTTCAACGTCTCAGGTCCAACGCTTTTGCAGGGAAACACAATATCTTGGCAATTGAAGTGAACACTAAAATATCATACTGCCTCCTCTTCAATTGTACATAGCTGAGTTCACTTTCCATCTTGTGGGTGGACCTGTGAATATAAATTCAGCTTTTGTTTTCAGAAGGGACCTTGAAAGGAGATGGCTAGCCACGGCACTGCTCAGGCTGAGGGGATCTGGGGCACATGTACAGCACACAAATAAAAGGAGCAGAAGGTAACTAACTTTCTGCCAACAGATACTAGTTTCCATTTAGCAGGATGACTTTTTTTTGATATCAGGAACCTAAAGGCTTCCCAAGTCCTGATTTATATACCAAAGTTTTTCTGTGACATAAAAAGAAAATAAATGTCTGATAACAATAACTTAGACAACAATAATAAGGGGTGTGTGTGTAGGAGAGGAATATTATGCTATCCAGAATGTAAGATGAAAACAATCTGACAATCAGCTTCAAAAATCCTGTATTTCTAACAGAAACTTAAATTGAGTAAACTTAAAATAACTGTACTGGTTTCAGCTGGGAGACAGTTAATTGTCTTCCTAGTAATTACCTAGGTGTAATGCCTTTAAACTGAGAGAGGGTAGGTCTAGATTAGATACAAGGAAGAAATTCTTCCCCCTGAGGGCAGCGAGGCGCTGGCCCAGGCTGCCCAGAACAGCTGTGGGTGTCCCATCCCTGGGGGTGCTCAAGGCTGGGCTGGACGGGGCTGGGGGGCAACTGGTCCCGTGGAAGGTGTCCCTGCCTGTGGCAGGGGGTGGGACTGGGTGATCTTTAAGGTCCCTTCCAACCCAAACCATTCTGTGATGATTCCATCATAGCTGGCATAGTACTGTGGTTTGGATTTAGGATGAGAATAATATTGATGTTTGTGAAAACACAGTGATGTTTTAGTTGTAGTTACGGAGCTGAGCTTAAACCGAGGTAAGGACTTTTTAGCTTATGGTGCCCAAGAAGCTGGGAGGGCACACAGCCGGGACAGCTGGCCCCAGTTGACCAAAGGAATATTCCACACTCCAACATAGAAACTTTGAGGAAAGCTGGCTGGGGGGCTGCTGCTTGAGAACAGGCTCGGCACTGCTCACTTGGTAGCGAGCAGTTATTTTTCATTTGCATCACTTCTTTTCCTTGGGTTTTATTTATCTTTGTTATTTTCCTTCTATAGAAAACCTAAATTTTTTTGCTTATTAAACAGTTCAATTTATAGAAAATTTTAAAATTATTTTGTTTTGATTATTAAATAGATCACATTTATATCACATTTTAAAATTATTTTTATTATTAAACAATTCTTACCTCTACCCACAAGTTTCCTTACTTTTACCCTGCTGATTCTCTCCCCTGTCCCCCCCGGGTGAGGAGAGGGGGGAGCAAGCAAGCAGCTGTGTGGTGCTTAGTTGCTGGCTGGGGTTAAACAATGACAACTCAGCAGAAACTTTCCAGCTTGAATTTAATCACACACTTTATTAGAAAAAAAACCCACCTATTTTCAGCTGGATTTATGTACTTAAGATGATAATAAAAAGAGTTAGCTTTATTTTATTGCTGTTCCAGATGGTAGCCAAAAGGGACTGGGAAGTGTGGGAGTAACCATTCTCCATCTATGAGGGGGGCTGGATTTAGAAAGTTACATATGCCACGCAACTGCCAACTATTTCTTGAAAGGTTGTGTGGCTTGTAACACTGGACTCTGCAGAGACAATGATACAAAGAACAAAGGTTTTAATTTGGTGATTTGCTGTTTGTATCACTAGCAGATAACTAAGCACTTGCTTAATTCAAAGCAAATGCCACATGAGGACGGGCAGGTTTAGAGAAATTAATTTTCTGTATGTTTCAGGCCATCTCTTCACTGAAAGGTAATTTATCTGACTACGTCAAGACAGAATTTAAGAAAACAGATACAGACTATGTTTGACCCGATTCATGAATCTGCTATTTTATTTCTCTGACGAGAAAAGTAAGTAGAGGGACAAACTGAGTAGCAGATTATACACCATTTAGTTATCTGTCCTTTAAGAAAAAAAACTTACAATCCAGGAAGCTGAAGTTTGAAAGAGACAAACCACGTCACAGAACTGATACATTGATACCACTGTACAGGTTATGAGAAATAAGCTGCACAATTTCAGAATACACTTATGCAGAATTCAAGAAACAATACAGATATAAACTGAGTGTCTTGGTTTTATTAGTGGCAAAAAAAATGACAGTATAGCCACCACAATCATAGGTATATCAATAACTCACACCAAATTACCTAGTAGATTTTTTAACACCATTATATCCTTTGTGGCCTCTAGTCTGTGGATCCATATTTGTATAAAAACAATCTCTAGAACTAAACATTATAAATACATTCCATTTACACCACATCTAATTGTGTCCACTTAACTATGACAGCTGAGTTACAAGCCTAATTGTCATAGACTCCTTACATATTTAAGGAAATAAAGCACTATCAATTTTCATGTATTTCTTTTCAGGCAGCCATAGTCAAGAAAACAAATTATGAGGAAAAACAGCATCTGTAGTTACTATAAAATATATTTTATAAAGTCTGAAGAACCTCACTCATTTAGCAATAAGATGATGCACCTGTAAGCGTGTTAGTGGAATACCTAAGCTAGAAAGCCCTGAGAATCCCAGTTCACAAAATACGATATAATCTAAATAGTTTTTTAATTCTTTGAGCTAGAATCATCAATTAAAGGACTTTTTCTGCTATAAATGTCCACAAAAATTATCAACCTTTTCTTTTTCAGAGCTTACCAATACATATGAAGTATCCTTAACTGCCTCTTATTCAGCTCCACGCTACCTCAGAAAAGTAAGGTTTTCTTACTCAGAGGAAATTCTTGAAAGATCTAAAAAAGCAAACATTGACTTAAGTCTTGTAGTATACTGAAATTACATCCTACATTATAGTCACACCCCCTTGTACCTCAGGAGAATGAAAACCATCAGTGTGTCAAAGGATAGTAGAAGATATTAAAGTAATGAGATTTACTGACCAGCCACATCTTAGCAGTCTGCAAGAAGAAATACTTCACAAGGTAAAAACTCACATCTCATTCCAGACAGTTTATATTACAGAGGAAAACACCACCTTTCCTGACCCCACAGAGTAAAATTACTTCTGATCCTAATCAGGTGATCAGTTTAACCCTAAGCATGTAAGCAAATTATACCCAGTTAACACCTGACATGCTAACAAACTGCCCCATTTTATCTACTGGGAATCTTCTCATTTAAGAAAGGGCAGACCCTTTCTATGCTACGCACCAGGAAGGAACATAAATGTCCTGGTATGTACAGAAGAATAGAAGAACTGGTATGTGGACCAGTTAAAAAACTTTCTGTTGAGGGATTGTGTAAGAAATGTACACAAACAAGTTTCCCATTAAACTTCTCTGGCAAAGTCAATAAGTATCCAAAGCTTTATATCACAAACTTTATATTCTGACTCATGATCACTTCACCATGTCATACATATCCTTTCATTAATTTATAAATGTCTGTATAGAAGTAGTTCAGGTCCCTGCCTCCATGACCTTGTCTGGAAAGCAGTTCCAGAGCTTTGTACAGATTACCAAGAACCTTCTTTTAAATATCTAATTTATTCATAATTGTTTGTAAGTATCTGATCTTGAAATAGTGTTATCCTTTAACATAAAAGTCTTCTTCCCTCACGTCTACCCCCACACATACTTATAAAGATATAACCATATGCCCTTTCAAGCGTTGTTTTGCCAGATAAGCTATTTACATCACAGCTGAGAAAATAGGTACTCCTTTTCCCCTAACCATCCCACTCTGCACCTGCTGTGAATCAATGTGGGTCATGAGAACTGTAAACAACATTCTGAGAGTTGTCTTACCAATGCCTTTTAAAGCAGTATTAACACTTTATTGTCTTCACTGAAAATCATTCATGTAATATATTCTGAAACTGCCTCACGGCCATGGCATAATGATGGTTCATAATCACCATACAGCAGAGTATATACTATACCTCTTCCCTTTACTATTGCCAGCAATTATCAAGACATTACCTTATTCTAAAAGAATACAATGTTAATTCCCAATCACCCAGCTCTACTTTCCATACTATTACGTTTCCATTTTGTCAGTCCATAAGGTCATTTATTTTTTTCTGATATGCTATTCATAGTCCAGTTTTGTGCCATCTCTCAATGCCGTATCTATTCCCCTACATTTACCAAGTTCAAAAATACTACTTAAATCAGTGCCGAGATCAGTCCTAGAGGAATTCTACTAGCAAACTCCTTTCATTTTGATGTTTCCATTTTTAACAGAACCATCTTTTAATATAACCCTTTACGCAGTTCCTCTTCCACCTTACAATTCTTTCATTAAAGCCCACCTTCTCCACCTTAAATAACTTCCCCCAAGGAACAATATAATGCCTTTTGTTGATCAAGGTAGATTAGGTTTACTGCATTACTCTTCTCTGGGACAATTATCTTATCAAAGAAAGATATTAAGTTAGTGTGATATGATCTGCCCTTGATAAAACCATGTTGTAGTTATTCCCACTCTCCATTTGCTCCAGGTCCTTGAAAATTTTTCCCTTCAGAATCTACTCAAAGTCCTTTCTTAGTGTTGAGGTCAAACTACCGCATCCACATTTTATTTGACCACCTCTTTTCCCTTTTATGAATACAGGGAATAACTTTATTATTCTTTAGTTGTATTGAGCTAGCGCTGAATTGAACAGATACACATAAAATCCCTGCAAATGCATTCTGTGCTAATCAGCATTTGTGGATACTTTCAGTGCCCTGAAATGGGTGTTGTTTAAACCTCTCTGTTTCATCACAGTAAGTAGGCTAGGTTTGGCTGATGGCTCGCTTACAGAAACTTAATTGATTTGCTTCATTCCCTTAAGCACCTTTTTACTATTCTTGTTCAATATATTATCCCCACTGAAAAATGAAACAAAGCATTCATTTGCTATTTCAATTGTACCTAGAATGTAGTTAACCTCCATTTAATTTCTGGTATTCTATGTTTCCTTACTTCTTACTTCTGTACTCCCTTTTACTAATCTGTTTGAAGAACCATTTCATATTTGGTTTAATTGGGCAAGCCATCTCAGCTAAATTTTTGGCCATGCTGATATCTTTTTTATCACTTTTGAGATCATCCATTATGAACTAGGAAAGGGTGTGGTGTGTGATACAGAGAAGACTGACACATCTCTAACCCTTATCTCCTTTAGCACTCCCCAGAAAATTGAATTGTGCCTTCGTGCAAAATTACACTAACTTCAACAAGAAGTATGGAGTACTGACCACAATACGGAAATAATTTAGGTGTGTTCATGCTGATAGGACCTCATCCCTTTCAGCTTACAAATTTGCAGGAACCATTAAAAGATATTTCTGAATAGCTAGAGCCTGTCTTAAAAAATTCACCAAGGACTGGGAAGTTCCCAGAGAAATATGACATGCTAAACTTAGTGTTTGTCTTTATTCTCTGGCAGAATATTACACCAGACAGATTAAGTTTTAAGAAAAGTACTAGGACAAATTATTGAACAATTGAACTGCAGATACTTGGAAGAAAAATAAACAAATATAAAACACCATTCAACTTTGGTTTGTCATGAACAGATCATGTCACACTATTTAACTTACTTCTCTGATATGGCAGCTGGCCAGAAGGGTGAAAGTGATACAGCAAATGGGTTGTACCTTGACATTGATAAAGGACTTTGACACTGACACTGGATTTTCATAGTCTTGTGTCATATTCTCATAAATAAACTATTTTCTAAATCCAGATTGTTGCAAAATAGAAGGTCATACTGGGGGAAGAGCCATCTCAAACCTATTTTTTTCTTACATTCCTTGGGCTTCTGCTGCTGGCCATTGTCACAGAGAGGCTGGGTACTCCTTTGGGCTGAGCTGGCAGAACCGTGGCCCTGATCTCCCACAAGGTCTGCAGTATTCACTGCTATCAAGAGTGCATAGCTGATTGAAAACTTGCTCTTGGTGAATAGCTTTTGATTATTTACTCTTCAGGACTTCACAAAAGGGATCCCACAGAAGTCTGAGCCAGATCCAACATGGAGTTTTTACCATCTTGGAAGATGGAATAGAGAGTGTACTTACAAAATGTGCACAAGTCAGTGTATAGTATTGAGGAGGGGACAGACGCTGGGGAAGGGAAACAGAGTGTTTTGGAAGAAAGAATCAGAATTCAGAATACCATGACACATGGGAAAGATTGTGTGGAAGATTCACTAAGGGCAAAAGCAACACGGTACATTCAATGACAATAAATCTAATGCACACACGAAGGATAAGGAATGCTTGACCAAGAAGCTGCCCAGCAGAAAAGGATCTAAGAACACCAAAAATGGTGAATATGGGGAAAGAAACAAGGGAAAGAGACTAAGAAAACATGACTGATGCATAAAGGGTGGAGGAACTGAGTGTGTTTACTCTGGCTAATAAGCACAGGACAGGGAGAGCCAGGCAGGACAGCCATCTGCCAGATCTTCCTGAAAAGCTCTGCCCGTGCAGAAGTTCGCTCTCCCCATGAGTCAGGGGTGCTTTTTCGGACCCAACTGTAGAGATAAAACAGACAATCCCATGCTGTGCTTTCCAGCTCTCCTTGCCTATGAGTCTCGTGTCATCGACTCCGTGTGTCCTAGTGGATTAATCCTATAAATAAAGATTGCAAATATAAATATGTGTCTGCATCAGGCTCTTCATCATTAACTCCTTTGGTTAATGAGCTTTTTTTTTTTTTTCTTTTTGCAGCACTGGAAGATCTAACACCATTCATAATCAACAATTGGTTCTAAACTGGTATTTAAGCTATGTGTATTGCTTTTAGCAATGGAAAAAGAGGGTTAAAAACACCATCGACAACAGCATAGTCATGATTTTTTTAAAAAGAAAGAGGCACAGGCCAAAACATATGTGAAAACACATAAGAAAACACAATGTGTTATTCACTTTTACAAATTCTGCAGCTTCAACTATGTATATTAATTTTGTATTCAAAGAACTGACTTACTGAGAGTGTTTAAAATGTTCTGATTTAACTCTCAAAATAAGAAAAATGTCATTATTTTAAAGGAAGCAACATCTTTGCTATTTATTTTAATTCACTTTCCTTATGTTATCTTCTTTCTAAAAAGAGAAGCTGTAAAAAGACAAACCCACAAGAATTATTTACATACTTTTCACACAATCTGTAAATAGACATGTTTAATGCTTCTGAAGAGAAGTCACTGTAATACAATGCAAATTATTATTTCATGAATGTGGCACAATTGATAATACATGCTTACTGCAGCTGTGATTTTCTACTGTACTTGAATTTAATGCTTTTATTATCCTGCCTAGGCACTGAGTCCTGGCATATGTATGCAGATGTGTGCTGTGAAGCCTTTGAAAATTTCAGGATTAAAGATAACTAATCTCTCGAATCATCGGTGGGAAGGAATGTGGAAGGGATAGAAGCACAACTTCTATCTATAGGTTCTCATTTTTTATGTCATCTCTAAAAAACATTAAATTGTAGCATAACATCTGTATCAATAGGCAGTTAAGTTTATATAGTGTTATTTATCATTGTTAAGTCTTCATTAAATATGTTCCTCTGTCCACAAAAGGCTGTACAGAAAACAGAGGACACAGTTTTATAGAGATAAATTTATTAGATTGGATTTTACAAAGCAGGTTTTAAAACATGCAGGTAGAACATACTTTTTCCACAATATTCCAGAGGAAAGTAGTATTCTGAAAACTGTTCAGATTATTTGGAATGAGTAGGGACAACAGCTTTTTTTCCCTGAATAAATAATTAGAATTCAAAACTTTCTTACAAAACAGTTTGTCACTGAAAAATACCTACCATCTGGCCCAATTTTGGTGAGAGGATCTATGAGACCATGCAGTTTCAATAGTTATGTTAAAAGCAGTCTTTCAGATTCAGGGTAAATGTTTTAGTCAAACTGAGTTAGCTTTTCCTCAAATAGGCAGTACTTCCTTGGTTTGGGCACTTGCATGGAATGGGGAATAATCTCTATTGCTGCCTAATTCAGGCCATGGGCATGTATCCAAGCCTTCCAAATGTCTAAGGAAACTGTTATATCTGTTATATTTTTAAGCAGGAACATGGATGGAACTGTAAAATTAATCTTATGAAAACCATTAGCAGAGAAGCCTAAAAGTGTAATGGATGACCCTTAGTTTCGTATGGGGGTTCTTATCAGCATGCAGAGAAACTCATTTGGCTTTAAAGCATACAGCACAAGTATAACAATCTAACCTAGCACTAAATTATGCCTCCTGTTATGAATAAAGACAATAAAGCAGTTCCATTTTAGTCATCTACACATTTTTCCTACAATTGCAGCATCAAGTAGAAACAGAGCTTAAAGAACAAACATAAACATTTTAAAATCTCCTGAAATATTTTAGAAGAAATAATGACAGCTGCTCATCTAATAATTTAGCAGCATTGTGTATGAACTTCTGAGAATCAATTGAAATGGAAATATTTTTTTTTTACTTTGATGAACTAACTTTAAAATTATTACTTTTTATGTTTCATTGTTCATTCAGATTTTTCTATGATTAAGATAAAATGTATGTGACAAAAAGAGATAAGCTAGCGTACTGGCATTATATGGTTATAGGAAAAATACCATACTTGATTAAAATGAAGTATTTTCAACAGATTGTTTAATGCATTTCAATCTAAGATTACATCTTTTGCATGAAAGTCCCAGTTCTCAAAATGTTTCTTTAACAGCCCTTTATTCAGAAGATTTAATGGCACCCATCTTCTCATAAGACATTACAACATAATGGATAACTCATTTACATTTCTGCTAATAAAAATTTTTTTAAAATCTCTTTTATAAATGGAAGATACAAACAATTACATTCCAAATAGTGTTTTTTTCACTGTGCTGTAGATTCCACTGGGTGCCAACTTAGTAATAACAGTATTGATGTAAAGCAAACTGCAGTTTTCCAGCCAAATTAAAAAAAATTACTACAAAAATGTAAAGCCAAGGCAGTATTTTGTACTGTGATATGCACTCCAGATCTGAAAAGCTCTTTCTCCATTAGAGAAGTTACTACCATTATGCCAAGATAAATAAGAGTTCTGATAAATGTTTCAAAATGAGCACTTCATTTGTCGCTTATCCAAATACTACAGAACAGCAAAGTAAAGAAGAGTTAGGATAGATGCAGTAAAAGAGATGACTAAAATACATGTAAGACTCTAAAAGACTACAGAGGAACAACTTGGACAACTATATAACAGCACAGTTACCAATCAGCAGAGAAAGCAGGTGTTGCGTGATTATAACAAAAGACAATAGAAAACTTATATTTAAAAACATGAAAGATTAATCTTTGCTTTTGTAATCCAGAGGGATCCAATGAAGCCTTTCCAGATGGAATTAAACAAAATCTTGGATGTAAGACTCAAACGGAGATATCACAATGCAAACAGCAGGCTCTGTCCTTATAAAGAACATCTGTTGTGAAGTTGTTTACATTCCTACCAAAGTGGAAAAGAGTATAGCTGATTTTCCATTGCAGCCAGACATATTAAGGGGAGTACAAAGTTACTTAGTGTGTTTTTTAATTAACACACCCAGCTTTTCACTAACTCACAATTCTGTCACCTGAAAAAACAGACAGATAGGGATTTCAGGCACAGAGAAACGTTTTGTATTCATTTGCATATAATTTGACAGGGATTTATTTCTACATTTTCCATTATTTTATATTTTATTATATGAATTTTTGTAGGTCATTCCCTCCCCGTTTCAAGAAGGAAACAGGGTTTTCATTCGTGAGTCCCTTGCTGAGCAGCCTACTAGAAATGGAGAGCTTCCAGTCTGTGGGGTAGTGGTTTGCTCTCTCTTCCAGAGATAACTACTAGACTGCATTTAACCTGAGTTCCTCAGGGATTTAGAGATAGATCATAAATTATAGGTTATTACTGCATTTTAATGTTCCTCTTCTCTGCTGTCTTGCTGTAGTTTTGCAGAAGTAGCTGAGTTCCTTCTTGTTCTTTCTTTTTCTCTTTTTCTTTTCTTTTTATTACTAGGAACAAAAATATTTTCAAGCAGAGACCACCAAGTGCTTGTTTTGCTGTTCCTGTGCTCCCCACTTTCCACCCAGCCTGGGCAGGAGACAGGCAATGGAAGAGACATAACAGCTCCATCCTCCCCTGTGGTGCAATGGGTGGCCAGCACGAGGGGGAAAACAACCACACAAAATGCTCTTGATTTGCATTAAAACCATTTTATTACATATTACCATTTTACACTGCTTGCTGTATTTTAACAATGGGTTTTTTAAATAGTAGAGCTAATGCTTTGATTTTAAAAAACACATTATGAAATTAATTTTGAATAAGTCTGCTATTTTTTATGCTTACTTACACCAAATAATTACTGGGTGCACATGTGCTCGCACACACACACACGCGCACAGCTTTATTCCTTCATATAAGGCAGAAAAATGTTAGTGCAAAAATAGATGGTAAATATAAAGCACACCAAGAGCAAAGAAAGACCAAAGCAATGTAGGTTGAGAAGGTTTGCTATAAATACAACTTTTTGAAAGTAAGCAGTATAGCTTGCATATGGAAAAAATAATATTAACAGTGCTTAAGGACAAAGCAACTACAATCCTCTAATTTCTAGCTTCTAATATATATATATTCAGGGTGAAGACTGTATAACATCATCTAATTTTTACCCTGCCACTTCTTTACCTTTTCTTCTTTCATTTTTGGCTTTCAGATAAACAATTTTTGAAACAATCTGAGCATATATGATTTAGAAATAAATTACAATAATAAATATTTTTATAGTGACTTGAAATTACAAACAAAATTTTTCTTTTCTTCTTCCTACACAAACTAGAGAAAAAACTTGTAGAAGAAACTTTACTATTAGCACAGCAGCCTGATTACAAAGGCCAATTACTAATTTTGAAGTACACTAGAAAGACATGACCTGATTACAGCACAGTGATTAAGATACAGATATAGATTAAGATTAGGATGTACTGATATGACTGACAGAATAAAATTAAAGTCACCTTTCTAACAGCTAGTGATTTACAAAAGATCTTATACTTTGCAAAAGTTGGAGTCAAACAAAGGCAGTTCACATTTTGCTCTTATTCTGAAACATTTAGGTTCACACCATCTCATCCATTTCATGGGAGCCAGGCAACTGCATGCCTTTGAAGTAATGGCCTTGATCCCGATTCTGAAAGCACTTGTATGTGTTTCATATGCATGGTCCCTTTATACAATCCTGAGTTGTTATTGCGAGTTATTTACCATGTAAAAAGCAAGCACATGGCAAATAGCTGCAGGAGTCAAAAGCTATGAAGTTTTAATGTCAAATACTTGTACTGCTTTGAATTTTTTCAGTCTCTGAAGGAATCTTCTCCAGAATTGTTAATCACTCTGAATGGTCATTCTCAGACAGTGAGAAAGTACAGTTGGAGCCAGACTCTTCTTTCTAGGGAGAGCAGTTCCTTTGCCATAATTAGAGGCACTGAAGCACCCTCCACAAAACACAGTCATTTCTTTAATAAGTGACACTGAACACTATCCCAGCCTACAGAAGCTTTCTAGTTTGAAACACAAAAGCAGTCAAGTCTCAAAAACTTCAAAGAAAGCTTTTCATTTATTTTCTCCTTGATCCACTGATAGAGCAGTTAATTTTCTAGAATTTTTTAAAATTACTTTTTCACTCATCAGACCTGTGTAACAAATCACTGTCTCAATCACCAAATGTTCCCATTTGACTCATCTGCTTTTCCTTTGGCCTTTGGTTAGAAAGCTTTGTTTCTGAAACACTTTTTAAATTCACTTTTGTGAACTCTTCTCCCTTAGTTGCAATTTGTTCTATTAAAAAAAAAAAAAAAAATTTACATTTCCTGCAACATAATGTGCTAGGTTCAGGTTTTTAAATTTCATCAGATCCCACATTTTCTTTCTTAAATAGAGCAATGTCTTTTCTTTAAAAAGCACTATTTTATAGCACGCTATAAGCTGTAACATGGTACCTTTTAAGCAGTAAATGTTATAACAAAATATTTTTCCAGAATTCTCAGACTCATTCTTAGAACTTAGAGTGGCTTTTTCACTAATTAGACATTTGTACTCTCATATATATTGTTTTGCATTTTACAAAGATTTTCTCTATCTAATTTCTGAACTTTGCTGCTGCCTATCTATTCTAAGACAGACCTCTTCTGAGGAAAACTCTTTAACAAGACAGGACTGTCAATAATCCTAATCTTTTTCAGTGTTAAAAAGGCTGGAAGGCTATAAGGTTCCACTCCTCCAGGCTTTTTCTGCCCTAAAGCAAACAGGCCAACTTCACACAGGTATTCCCTGCAGGAAATGTAGTTAATCATTTTCAAGATGTAGGAACAAACCCTGGAATATGAATTACATTTTTAACTGGGTATTTACATTCCTAGGTATACCATCCAGTAATGTGCAAACTAGAAAGTTGCAGAAGCTCAGAGCACAGTAAATTCATACACAAGTATGTTCCAGAAGATTGTACAATGGGCTGCCTTATGATCTTTGCTTACTGGGACCAACTGGAACAGAAACTGTCATTTTACGTTAGTGGTGAAACGCAGCTGAGTTGGGTCTGATCGGCGCTACTTAAGTTTGATGTAGTCATGCTTACCATCTTCTGCATGACAGCAGATTTTAGCCTACTTCCTTAGCATCTAAGGTTAGATATCGATCTTCAAAAGACAAATAAACCTGAGCAGATATAATATTTTAAAAGGATGGTGTTCATGCCATTAAAAAAAAGAAGTAGAAAAAGCAGCTTCTGAGCAGCACAAAACCAGTATAAAGTGTGTGGTCCTAGAGGAATAAAGCCATAGCTGTTTGATCCAAACTCTGCAGACTCCATGTCGGAACCAGCATTTCACAGATGAGCACAAGTTCCCATCTCCTGTATTTCCCGTGTGGGCTCCCCGGGCCAGTCATTCATGTTTCCCTCTGCCCAAGTTCACCCTCACCCCCCTACCCTCTGCAGCCCACATGTCTCACCCATCCTCTTCCTCTTCTGCTGCATCCCATCTGCTGGGGTTGCTTCCCTCTGTGGTTTGGGGTTTATTTCCTGACCCCAGGGAGGCAGAGGCCAGAGGGCAGAGCCAAGCACGCCAAGCCCTGAGGGATGGGGCTGTGGCTGGGCCCAGCCTCACCTTCCTCCAGGGCATGCTGGCTTTAACCAACCAACCCCCTGCAAAGGCAGCAAGGCCCAGAGAGCCCACAGATTCCACGAGAAGACAAGAAATGAACCTGGATGCTTTGTTCCAGCAAATAGAGCTCACAGAGAAGCAGGCGAGGGAGAAAAGGCACCTCATCCAGCAAGGTCTGCCTGATGGCTGCCATTCTGTGGGGCCGGGGTCAGCACTGACCACACTTCATGGCCCCTCCATGTCCTGGGGCAAGGGCAGGGTGGCCCCATGGTGCTGTCATGAGGGGACCTTTGTTGGTGAAAGCTTGGCATCAGCCAGGCTGGCTGCTTCTTGCCAATGGCATGGGTTTATAAGAATGTAACTTTTACAAACCCAGCGTGTTTTCTTACAGATTTTTGTTGTGTTGCAGTTAAATTCAACATAAATAAGAGTTATGAAAAAATTAACCAAATAAAAGAAGAGCTGAGCACTGCAAAAATGAAATTAGAAACCAAGGTAAGCAGGCACGTTTATAGTACACATAATAATGAAATATATTGTTTATAAACACGTGACCTATTCTTTCAGGTACATTCATTAACATTTTCAAGGAGTTTGCTTTACCTACTGAATAACACGGCACTGAGAAAACGTAGACTGTGTGTTTCTGTGGTGAAAAAAGATCTGTCAAGGTCTTTCCCCCCTCACAGAGCTCACCTTTCAGGCTGGCCTCTGGCTGTGTTCAGGGGCTCGCTCACCTCAGGGGTAGGAACCTTTCCAGATAATGCTTCCAAGGTCTGGAAACACTGGTGATGGCACAAGTGCATGTGGAAGTCACCCCTGTCCTGCAGGCAGCGCTTGGCAGGGAGCCCACCATGGTGCCAGGGCGGTCTGAGCCCAGGACGCAGCCCCAGGCATGGGCCACAGGCAGGCCCGCTGTCCAGGAGCCATGGGAGAATTTCTCCTAACAGCCCTGGCGCTTGTCAGCCTTCCCTTTGGAGGCTGGGAAGCCATCCCTCTGTTGCCCACTGCCCTTCACTACAGGCCTTTCACGGAAAACACACGGAAACATTCCCTGTGTTTACTTCACAGGATCTGGAGTGGTATGCTGAAGATCCCCCTGTGAGCCTGGGCTCACAGTTAGCGCTCGTAAGGCCTAAGAGTTTTTCTAGGGATGCCGAAGACAGAGAACAGTTACCGAATCTATTTAGTGTTTTTAAGATTTTATTACACTTTCCATTTAACCAAACTGCAGATGTCTTTTCAGATTAAGCTTCCCATTTTGCAGAGCTTTTCACCATTAATACTTGTGGTTACCAATGATTTAAAAAAACATTTGCTTATGCCTGAAAATAAAGTCTAAATATCATCCCTTGTGCTCTTAAGTGTCTGTGCTGGCAGAATGTTTGTGCACAACAGGAAAGCATATGGAGCCTCCTTTGAAGTAGGAACTGTTGTATCCTATCGCTTAAATAAACATCTTCAAGAACCTTTAGAGGATTGCCTTAACTAGTTCTGAAAATAAATGTTTGGGGCATGATTTTCATCCTTCCAAAACCAGACTTTTCTGCCTTTTGTAAAAGACTATGTAATACGTATAGTAAATATCAACATTACTGCAAGGGGGTCAGTGTAAAAGAGAACTCTTTTACAAATAATTACTGGTTGCAGATTGAGACTCTATTCACACAAGCAGTTATTGTCAATCTCAAAGCCCCAAAGTGCTTTAAAATAGTAACTTATTTAACCAATGCAGATTATATCTGGATGTTGCTTGTTAGGTAATGTCCTTTGTAGGCTTGCTCATAAATTTATTTATGAACATCACAATTTTATGTTTATAATACTTATTTGTTATTGATGCATTGTGATTTATAATCGGGGTTTATGTGGTAGGTACAGAAGGTCCCAAGCGTAGAGCCATTACTGTAAATGACTAATGGGAAGAGCTGAAGAACTATTCCTAATTAAATCTTATGTGCTTTACCCATCAGGATTAATAATATACTCACTGATGTTCACAAAAAATATATTTTACTTGCTTGCTTAGTGTGACTTTGATTCATTTATAGATAGAAAATGATACAGAAAACAAGTGGAATGGGAAAATGCATTTCAATCAGACTGTATTTAGGTTTAAAGGTTATATAGTTGTTGAAAGTATTTCAAGTGATCTGTTTTTCAGTACAGGAATTAAGTTTACATATGTCTACAATAGTTTATGTAATTTAAATAATACTAAACAATGCTGTCAGCTAATGCTGTTCAATGCATCCCACACCAAACAACTGCACTTTTGTGTAAGTATTACATATCCAAGCACATGCACGCACAGCAGCTTACGCCTGACCAAGCAGATGAGACTGAGTTCAAAAGTGTTTTGACATCTATTTCACAGAGGCTGCCTGTGGTCAATCAAAGATTCCTAGGAAACGTTACTTTTTTACTCTGTCCTGTAAAATCAGGTAGCATGTAATTAGAACCCGAATTGTAGCATTTTGCTTTTCATGGCTCAGTGATTTCTTAAAAAAAAAACTGTTGCAAATGCATAGATTAAGTTATGTTCAGTAGTGTAATACAGCAATGTAAAACCATCTACTCTCTCTGAATTAATATGTAAAAATAAAATATTTCTGAGGCAAGCACTTCCTGGACGCTTAGCATACCGGACATATAAGAGATAAGGAAAAAATCTGGTCCTTTCCTTTCTGACTCTCACATTCTAGTCTTAGGTCATTTGATTCCACTATCCTCCTCCTTTTTTGAACAGATGCACTTCATCTGCACCCTCTCCAAAATCATCTACATTATTTCATTTTACAAACTTTTCATTTTTACCTCTGTAATATCACTCTTATTTGGTCTTTTCTGCTTCTGCACACACAAACAGTCGTGCATCAGCCTGATTATTCAATTTACTTCCCAATACTTACCCTGTGCCTTTACAGTCTGTGGGCAATTCTGCTAACTTTACTTTCCCTACTCATTGTTCTGAGCATTACAGTCTGAGTCATTCTCTTAACCTCCTTTTCTCCATTTCATCAGATGAACGATTCTCATCCTTTAAGACTCTTCAGCGCTTAGCTCTTCCCTATTCATCTGCTGTTACAGTTTATCCCACCATATATCTTAACTTAGGTTAGACAGCGATACAGCAGATGTGCTGGAAAATTGAGAAGAACACTTCAGCAAATTTTGAAAATGCAATGGTTAAACAGCATACCCTTCTATCAGATAAACTACTGTTTTAAATTAATAAAACTAACAATAAAGCTGTATGCAAAATAGAATTTTGGGGCTGGGGGGTGGCAGGGGTTATGGTCAAACTGCCTTTAACCAATTTCCATTACACTTCCATGGCTAAGAATTCCAGAAATTGCTCAGAAAAATATCTTTCACATAAGCAATAGTAGCATTGCAGAGTTAATGATGTGTACAGCCACTCAGTCAAAACAATGATGTTGCACCTCTGTCCCTCTGATATTATTTTCTGATTTGGTACGTCATGAGATTTACACAATTAGATCGAGGACACTGTATTATGTTGGGTACAAGATCCCATGTGATCAATATTTTTCCTGGGTTTAACCTGGAAATATGTCTTCTAAACTGAGCTGACTTTAAAATGTCATTTTAGACAGATGGACTAGCATTAAATGTGGCTTTTCAATAAAGGATGCTTTTCAAAACTTAGTACTATATTGGAAGATTATTCAGGGAAAAAAGAGCTGCTGCTCTTTTACTAGTCCAGCAGCTATGCCAGCTGTGTTTTTACTGGACCAAGACCCTTATGTACAATATTAAAGTGTATGAAACAATAAAACAACTACCTTACTCTACAATCTTTTTTTTTTTTTTTTTCCTCTTGGCAGGTTCAGCAACTGTCTGAAAAACAATTCTACTTAGAAATTCTGAAGAAACGTGAACACAGCTTAGAAAAACAGAAAGCTGAACTTACTAAGCAAAAGAGCACTCTTCTTAAAATCTTTGTATGTTTCCAGCTACGGTATTCAGACAATGTTTGTCTACTGTATGAGAGCAGTCAGCTTTAAAATTTGAATGTGGAAGTAATGGTTTAAAACTGGAAAATATTTTTATTTATTTATTCTAGCATACTTAATGTAGATAAATTTTCACTTTTAACTTAAGCCCGTGATCTAAGATAATGTATGCTGCAGTTTATCTGGAAAGCTGATTTAACATTCTTGACTTCATTTTCTAACATGTGCTGTTGTATGACTGAACTCCAATTCTGACACATTATTTCCTTTATCAAAGAAAATGAACAAAGTCTGACCTTAAATTGGACTCGCTCATCCACAAAGCATATTGAGAAGTATCAAAGTTAAAACTCAGGGAGACCAACACCACATTTTAGGATCCCTGACATACCACACGATCTCATTGATGCTAGACACACCTAGCCACTTCTTAAAAGGTAGCTACTTGCAACATACACAGGCAAGCTTTTCAGTCCTCTCTTGTGCTAACCTGAATATTGCCTTCCTCTTACCTCATTGTGGATCCTTGGATCTCTAGACATCAAGAAATGCCACAGATGAGTAGTCTTCTCTGCATAGGTATTTATGCCTTAAATTAACAGAGCTAAATTTTAAAGATTCAGTATGAATAACCTGTATTAACCCTAAATCTTTAGACAGATATCCTTTTAATTAAATATTTCTTCAGCTTCCAAAGTATTCCCAATCTTAAGTTATACAAAGAAAAAAGGGAAAAATAAATATCATAGAAAAATCATTTAGCTATAAAAGCTAAATATCCTGTGAAGTGTGAAGTTTCTTTTAATTGTAACCAGTCAAGCTTGATGTAAAGGTTATAATTTCTTTCTTCCTGTGTATAAGGGTCATTTCATTTTCTTTAATTCAGCAATCAGTTAAGATTTTTTAGAAGGAACTTAATAATGCCTTTCTCTTATAGAATATTTTTTCCAGGAAATGAAACAGTGACTTCCTATCAACTATAGCTTTCTTGGTAATTACTGAGGGAGTTAAAGTTAGTCTGCATTCTGCAGAGGTGTAAACACCACCTTTATTTCCTTTAATAACAATTTTAAAAAAGAGTGCCCATACTGTGCTACTGACTTTAAACAGAACTTTCTGTTAATTTCAATACAGAGTTGAACTGAAAAACTGCTGGCACAAGTCTGTAATATAACGTAGTGATTTTTAAAACATTTTTTTATTAAGAATATATCCTTCACTTTTTCAGAAGAAGGGAAGTTAAAACAACAGATAAAATTATAGACCTGTACACAATTTTCATATTCTCATAAGTCAGGAAAAGTAAATATACTACATTTATACCACAAGTTTAAGGATAAACAACATTGTGTTTCAGTCTGCTTGGCTTAACAAAGATTTTTTTTCACCTGAACATTCAGTTTTCCCTTTCCTTTTGTCAGACAGATGCAAAGACAAAAATGACTGAAGAGGAAGATAATTTTACTAGGGAATTAACAGAGTTTAACAATGAATATGGACTAACAAGTAATAGAGACCTTCTGATTAAGAAAAAAGTCAAGACTGAAATAAATGATTTAGAGAATGAGGCAACTCTGTTGAAAAATGGTAAATCTTATATTAAACCATTTATCTTGAATTACCAGAGAATAAATATGTATCAGTAAAACATAACTGGGCAACACAATAATTCTAATTCCATTCCCTTGCTGTCTGGAACTTCCTCTTAGCAGTAAACTGGAAGTGTGATCTGTCAAACCATGTCACACAACAATAGTTAAAGCCTCTTCTGTTCCCTATCCCCTTCAGTCCTTTCTGACTATGAGTACCATGAGGGGAAGAAGCAGCCCTGCGGAAGTATCTCCCAACGTCTAACGTTAGTTGGCACAGAGGTGCACTGTTACACACCGCATACTACATTAGGTTGGCACCGAGTATAATCAGCTGTGGTTGAACTATGTAAATTTACTTAGCTTCCAAAGAATGATATGTACAAATGTCTTGTAGGACTGGTCTTTTACTGCCACAGTATAACTTTATCTTTGAGTTAAGACACAAAATATGAGATTTCTCACAACAGTCAAACTAAAAGCAAGGAGATAGGAGTCACCATGGATCACAAGCTGAACATGAGACAATGACATCAGAAAACCAACACTACACTGAGACATAAACATAATTCTGGCCTCTAAGACATGCAAAATGATCCTTTACTCTATTTGGGGCAGTTAAGCTCTTAGCTGGAGTACTGTGCATCTAGTTTTGGGTGTTACACTTGAGGAAAAAGTATGGATCAGCTGGAAAGAATCCACATGGGACCAGTGAGAGTGATCAGAGATGTGGACAATATAAGCAGCAAAAAAATGAAAGAATTTGGACTATTTAATCTATGAAGGAAAAGACTGATGGAAGACGGACATCAGTCTTCAAATTGTTAAAGGATTCTGTAAAAATGAAATCAATGTGTTCTTCATACCTATATTGAACTGAATAAAAAGTAACTAGTGTAAACTACAGTAAGGGAGAGACTCACTGGCTGTTTAGAATTCTAAAAGCAGTGAACAACTGAAACGCTCTGCCTTATGAGATTCCATTACCGAAGAAATTAGGAGTCTCCATTACCAAAGGTCTTAAAAAATAAGATAAACAAGCTTCTGTCAGAAATGACAGAGGTACAGATGATCCTGCCTTCAAAAGGCTGGATGCAATTAGATGACCCCTCAAAGTCCTTTCCAGTCTCATGATTCTATAATTCACCAAGCGCACAGGCACTTTGAATTCCCAATATCTGATGTAAAGTTACTGAAATATGACTATCTATTTGAGATCATGCTTGGTGGTGCCTTCTTTCTGTATTTCCTGTGGCTCTGATTCTGATCTACAACTGAAAAGAAGTCTTTATTTGGTGACACCTGTTACTTTTAATGATTAATTTTTACGTATTCAGTCAGATCTGATCAGTCAAATGATCAGTAGGACATGAAAGGTAGCTAACATTCTTCTCTAGGTTCAGTCGCTGTCTTGATTCCATCCTTTTAAATTGCACCTTTCTAGGGGTACAACTTGCCTGTCTTTCTGTCTGCTACAGCCCTGAACACACTGACAACACTAAAAAGAAAAGTTGAAGTAACTCATAACAAAGAAATTATGTAAGGACCTCCAGTTGTTAGAGATACAATCACAATTAATTCCAGATGCTGTCAATGGTCAGGTTCAAATGTACATAATGCTAAACCGAAAGAGGGGTTTTTTTCAGTCATGCTGAGAGATGTCTGCTGAGATGAGTCTCTTCACCACCTATTCAATAAGTCATCTTCCTTTATAGCTGAAGTAACTCCAAAGCAAAACAGTCTTTTTCATCCCCAGTCAACAAAATATGTCAAACATCTTAATAATAGTAAAAAAACATTTCCTTTCATAGTTATGAATACATTATATGACATAACTACCTGTGAACTGTGTTGTTGGGTTTTTTTATATGACTGATTTGAGTTGAATTTAGGTTTATATTTAAGGTTCTTTCTGACTAGCTGAAGATTGCTAGAAGTAGTTAAGAATATTTAAGATTATATCAGAAAGACTAAAATTGCAATGCATTTTAATTTAAAAATACATTTTTTGTAGAAATGGAGTCAATGGAACATGAAAACGTTCAGTTAAATGCACTCCAGCTGCAGAAGAATGAATTAAAGCAGAATTTATTTACTCTCCAAAGCGAACTCAGAGGTGTGCCTGAAAATCACTTGTTATGATAATTATTTGTGGCTTGACAAATGCTTCTGAAAAAATCTTCTCTGTCAACTTATTTTTCTCAAGAAAGATATCATCGAAACAAGATTTTAATATATTTTTACATTATGTAATGCATAATGTTTAAACAAGTTTATAACAAATATTATGGATTTCAATAAGATTTATTTTAAACGTCAGTGGTACTGAGGTCTACACATTGGCTGAATCAAGCTATAAATAAGAAAAAGAAATTTTTGCTTTTGCTGGTAAATCATATACTTAAATGGAGAATCTGGTGTTTCAAAGTGAATTTAACATAAATATTGTTTTAAAACCATTAACCTATAATTAAAGAAAGTCACTAAAATTCAAATGTTTAACAAGCAACATGGCTTGGACTGATAAAGGCAGATTTGGTCTAGGCAGTAGTTGTAAATTCTGAGTTTTAAATTAAACTATCATCATTTCTTTACTGACATTTGTGTGCTCAGGTAGGAAAGTTTGTGTATAAAAAAAGTCTACAAAGCAAGCTGGGAAAAATGTGTCAAATACACAGGAAACCCTATAAAAGAAAAAACTAAAAAGACACAGAGGGAACCAAGAAAGGTTCTGTGTCAAAGGTGATCACAAGAAATAGGGAAGATTTTTAAATGTGGATTAAAAAATGTAATCTAGAAGTGGTTTAGTAACTTATTTACAAATGTGTAAATAACATGTCACTGAAGGAGAGCTAAGAAAGACAGGCTGTAAATATGGGCATAAATTGGGAAAAGGAACAAAATTTTCTGGAAGATTGTAATATACATACCAAATACAATAATAAAATTAATCATGTTCTTTATTTAGTTGCCTTTACCCTACAAACAGTTTCAAAAAGAAATATGAAAAAAGTTAAATTTAGAAAATGTAGGAAGTTTTGAATATGGATGGTTAATATATAACATAATTGTTGTTTTATGTTTAGACCTAGAGAAAGTAATCAGGGAGGCTGAAAGAATGACAAAAGATTTAGAAGCAGAAAAAGTTCATGTCACTGGAAAACCTCAGGCTGATCCTGAATGTTTAAGGTAAGACTCAGATTAGTTAAGTTCCTATATTTAATTTTAGGCTTGAAACTGCAGACCAGTTTTGGTAGCAATGACTGTTTTACCTTTCCTGTACAATATTTCTTTGAAATCAATAGAATTTTCGAAAACCAAATGAAATCATCTGGTTTTATTACAGAACACAAATTCCTGTTGTTTATTTACAGCCTTTCACCCTTACATGCATACTCCAACAAACTAAAAACTGAAAGTGTTTGCAAGGAAATCAATCAAACTTGGAGGAAGAGCAAAAGACTGGTCCTTGGGTGGAAGGCCAGTTCTTAAGTTTTTGTAAAAACAGTGGTGACACACAAAGTACTGATGAACTACCCAGTGCTATACATACTGCTGCTGACTGGCTGCACAGCCCTCCCCAGAGACTGACTGCAATGGAATGGATCAGCCACAATAACCTCCTTGGGTCAGGTGGGCTTTGTGTTGAAGCTACTGAATGCAGATTCATTTTCTCTATGAACTCTACCATCAGTTCTAGTTTGCCTTCTAATTAAGTTAATTTAGAACAGAATTTTGAGGATTTAACCAAGACAGAAGAATTGGCACAGTTTCCCTTAATAGTAAATATTGCTTCCCAGGAACTGAGTGGTAATGAGTCTTCTCTTCTCAGTTTGCTTAAGTGTGACATTTGTGTTTTCACTATGCAGAAAATAATGTAATGTTTTCAACTGAAAATCTTCCAATCCAGAAAACCCCATATCACAGAATTAACCAATTTTTTCCTGTTTTATAGTGTTCCAGATGAAAATGTCCATGGATAACTAAAAATATTTAATAGGCAATGCAAAGGAACTCCTCCTAGAAAAGCCGGTCCAAAATATTCTGTAATAGAAATTGTTAGGGGGAACATGACTTTTGTTACCATCACATTTTTTCCCCTATATATTTCTATGGTTTTGACAAAAAAAAATAAATACAGTATTTTTTTTCTGAAAACTTCCAATGGAAAAATAAAATTTTGCAGAGAACCCTGATCATTTTCCTGAAATACAGTTTGGTAATGGCCCATTTTTTGCTGAATATAGGTTTTTGAAAGAAAATGATCTATCAGCCCTATTACTAACTCTTTTCAACCTCTTACATAGTGTTGAGACATGGCCAAAATTCCCTCAGCATTAAAATTAATTAGCTCACAATTGTGCATACAGTAGCAAAAACTTTGCATTCAACATATACCTAGAAGACAGTGTAAATAATAATAACAGCAGCAGCAATTCGTTAAGACAGCATGTTATAATTCACTCTTTTACATTATTCATTCCATTGTTATATATTAGGTTTTGTGATACATGAGGTTGTCAACTTCCTTCTAAATATCATGCTTCCTTTGGAATAGTTTACTGCCATGATGCCACTTAATATCCAAATTGGTGTAATTAGTTTTCTATAACAGGTTTCCCATCTATAAGGTAAAGAAGTAGCCAACACCATATTACTTTAAATCCTCAGCTCTGCCACTGATTGCTATGAGATCCTAGGCAAATCATTCAAATCCATGTATGTCTGATTTTCTGCACAGTGAAATTAACTCACAGTCCTGTGGAATGATATTTTGGTTTTATCTGGGTGTAAAACACAACAGTGGATAAAACATATTAAATTCTATTAACTAAAAGAAACAGCTAGTGGCATTTACAATCAAAGCAGGAAGGATGATGAGATTTTTTTTTATTTCATAAAATACCTCATTTTATGGTCAGGATAAGCTTACATTATTTGATAATTACATGTAGTGCCAAATATAAAGTGCTCCTACTGCCATTAATACTATCAAAAAAGCAAGTGCTCTTTGCGGTGTAATAATATATAGAAGAAATTTTCTTTACATTGAAATATTTTTTAATTTCAGATACTGAACAAAATTTAGGATAGCTTTGCCTAAATCGTACTTTTATATTGCACTTGCTTTTGATCAGAAAACATCAATGCTTTATAGAGAGAGACAGCCCTGATTAAGTTAACTCAAATGCCAGGAGCAACATAGCTATGTCACTGTACTTCCACGTTAGCACTAATAGGTTCTGCTTTTCAGTAGAGCCAAGCAGGCGATCCTTGTTTGTCTACTTCTGTATGTCATAGCACTGTGCTGTTTAGAATTATACCAAACCTTCTCAGGCTCATACAACTCTATCAATTTTTTTTAAAACAAATCCTGCACATCACTTCTTGGTTGGGACTACTGAATTAAGAGAATGAAAGGGAATTTAAAGCATTATATGCTTTTAATAAGTGCAGTACATAAATGGTCCCTGTTGAGGTACCTGATTACCCTCCAGTACCTACAAGGATGTCATCAAGAAGATGGAGCCAGGATCTGCACAATGCTGTACAGCGAGTGAACAAAAGGCAAAAAGCAGAAGTTGAAACAAGAGGGGTTTAGAATGGATTTAAGGAAAATATGTGTATTGTGAGGATAGTATAGCCAATAAAAAGGTTGCCCAGAGAGGCTGAAGAGTTTTCATCCTCAGAAGTTTTCAGACTTCACTGGATAAAGCCCCAAGTAACCTTGTCTGACCTTGTAGCTGACCCTGCTTTGAGAAGGACACTGGGCTAGATGACCTCCTGACATCTCTCCAGTCTGAATTATCCAATGAACAAACTAACATTGTGGGTTGCACAGCCCATAGATCAATACATATGCATTGGCTTGTTCGTACACTGCTCAGAGGCAGCATTATCTGCAACAAACCAGTCATCTCCACACTGCCTAGCATTTGTGGACATCTTATCTGCTCTGGTCCCTTTGTAGTGTCTCTGTGATGTTAAGATATAACGTTGTGTATCTACACGTATTTTCCATCCAAAATCCATGACATACTGAAAGGAGTTATGTCCAACGCAGCAGAGTGCTGGTTCAAAATGACAGTACCTAACATGTGTGTTGCATGCCCTGTGATGTGCCACAGAAGGATTTGAGGGACCACGGCTGCTTACACAGGGCTTGCCAATACTTCACTCAAAGATCTGCTCCAGAAAAACTACCCTGTCCGCTCCTGCAGATGCCTTCTGAATGGAATTGGAGAATAGAGAAGAATTCATGTAGTGTCAGTGAGAAAAACTGAAGTAGCAGGCACCTGAGTTGAACCAGTAAGACCTCCTGGCAGTCTAGATACACCTTTGGCACTTGCAAAGGATCTTTTACAGCCAAAGAGCCGATTAATACAATATTACATATACTAGCATATATCTTAATATGAGTCCGTTTTGGTCATGTTAAAATCAATATGATTGAACTGACTGTTTGAAAAACAACCCTTTTTAGCCTAATAAGATAAGCCTTTTTCCCTCTACAGAATCTATTGCAAGAATAGTATTTTAGTTTTCATAGATATTAAATATGATTTTCAGTAAAAATAAGAATATTTTGACACAAGGAATGTGAATCAAAAATAAGTTTTTTTCCCTATGAAATAAGCACAATTTTTTTTTCTTTTTTTACAGAGCAGGAAACCACAAGACTCATTTAGATGGCAAAAGTACCAATGTTTTCAATGCTTCCTTAAAACAAATGTGAGAGACAGTCAGCATCAATAACCTGATATATGTAGCTCCCAGGTCACCCTGTATGTCTGTTATTGTATCACATACCTTGTCCCAGCTTAAAAATCAATATCAAAAGTAGCTGGCAAGGCAAAAATCTTCATTACAATTAGGTATATATCTTAAAGTAAATTGCATTTCAGCTGAAGAGTGTAGCCAGCTAATTCAAATTATAGCAATTCATCTTTGATCTGAGAAAAATGCCCTATACCATGTCTGCAGTTTCATAAAATTTCTCCCAAATCCATCAAAGAATTACAAAAGGTCACAAGAAGCACATACAAGTAATTCTAACCAGCTGCTGGTACTGCAGTTACAGGCTTGTTCTAATATACATCAAATGCAGGAAAAAGCTAACCAAAATTTGAATGTTAAACACAGATATAGTTATGGATAAGACACGGTACCCTCTTACTCAAAGTAGGCACCCTGGAAACTGTCTCACTATACAGGTGAATAATTCAAAGAAATAAAGAAAAGAGGGAATTTTTCAGAAAATTTTAATTTTTAAACAGCTGTTCTGCCAGTGCCACCCCCAAACACAAAACAGCAGGAAAGAACTCTGGCATCAGCCGTCTTGAGTCACATTTCCCTGGCAGGTAGCAAGTTGCATCACATAAGTGGAACAATACAGGAGTCAGGCAGAAACTAACTGATACCAGTAAATTCTTAGCTAAATCATTTCACTATTCTATTCATTCTAATTACTTACTATATTAATTATCTTTCACATTTTAATTTTAAATTTATATGTTGCCCTAAGTAAAGCAACCTAGAAATAATTTTAATTAAAGTTTATTTAGACTACTACCAGACACTTTTTACCTCCAATTGGTATTTTTCACACTGTTTTAAAGGTAGACTAAGGATAAAACTTTTCTTTGAAACCTGGATTCCTGTTCTACTTCAGAAAAACAGTAGCAGAAGGGGAATACATGAAGTCAGCTTACTTTTTAAATAGTTCAAGGCTTTGATTACTTGCCTAATTCCTAAAAGTACAGTATTTCTTCTTGTACCTTATAAGACAGAAAAAGAAACTGTTACCAAAATTAGGAAGGAAAAAGCAATGCTTTCTTTCATACAAATCATACAGGAAACATGCATGGTTCTGGTGGTTTAAAAAAAAATAATATATATTTGCAATTTAATTTTATGTTAAATTTTATAATCAGGAAATAGCAATCTCTGGACTAATATATGTGGTTCAAAATGAGGTTTTTAATGACAATCTCCTCATTGATTTTTTAAGCTTTTCTTTTTAATAGCAGTGCCTAGTGGAACTATTACAGTTTGAATTACGTTAAAATAGGTTTCCATTATAAATTGCAGTATGGATTTACAAAAAGTAGATCAAATCTGACTAATGATATCTTCCTTTGATAAGACAACCGATTGGTGAGACAGGAAAATGCAGATGCTATTTATCTATACATTAGTCAAGTATTCTATGTTATCCTGCATGGGAAACTACTAGTTAACCTGGAGAAGACATATTAAAAATTTTAAGTAAGGAGATGACCAATAGTAACAGCAATAGGTCTGAAAAAAGAAATTTTGGGGCTTGAAGAAGTCACAGCCAGCCTTGCTTAGTGTTTTAAATAACAACTGTAGAATAGAAATCAAGACAATAGTATAAAACAATTGAAAAACTCTAGACTTTTTAGAGTGGAGTTGCTAAAAAAGTGGAGGAATACAACTATACACAGTGCAAGTTCATGTACTTGTACAAAACTAAGGATTCCAATAATAGGTACCTGGAAGCAAAGGAAAAGAGAGGCCTGAGCATACTATGTAATCAAAGACAACTATAAACATCAAAAGTAAATATAGCTGTGGAAGAGGTAAAACCAGGAGGTATTTCCAACGAAAACCAGGAGAGT
The DNA here is from genome assembly GCF_963210335.1 of Falco punctatus. NCBI lineage: Eukaryota > Metazoa > Chordata > Aves > Falconiformes > Falconidae > Falco > Falco punctatus. The sequence continues at coordinate 36,492,843 of NC_137589.1, forward strand.
GTAAGAATACTGTGTACAAATCTCTCACCTACTTTTCAAGAAACATGCGTTCAACCTGGAACACAAGCAGAGAATAGAGAGTCCACACTGCAGAAGGAAACAAGGATAATTCTAAATCCTTCTTACCTCTGAGAAGTTATACAGTACACATGAAACAAAGCAGTACAGAATAGAGATGCTAATTTCAGCAATAGGGTAGCCTTATTAATATATCCAAATTGAGATCTAATTTTCCATGCACAGTAGAAAAATGAAAATATTTGAACTAGAAGAATCATTGACCCATATTTATTTTCCCTGCCTTTCAATAGGAATCTTATTGACCTCTAGAAACATATTCCGGTTTTGATGTCTCTGATGCCTGTATGTTTAATATTTATTTTCCCGTGTAACTTGTTCTTACAGTTCTATGGAAAGAAGTCATTATAATTTTGGTTTGCTATCTGCATAAAAGAAAATCTCATCCTAAATGTGCAGTTTAATTCAGTGTGCCTTAACCTTTCCATGTTTATTCATCTATAATAATACATTTCTGAAAGATTTCTTGTGATATTTTATGTATTTGGGGAATATAAATTCAAAAAAAACCCCAAGCAAACAAAAAAACCAACCCAGACTTTTAAAGATCTGTAGCTAATTCTATAAATAATTACCTGATAGCATTTACAAAATGTAAGATTTAATCAATGATAATTATATATTTTACAATCAGCATTTGATCCAGAGCAGTAAAAGCTGAATTTTTTTTTTGTTTTACCTAAGGTATTTCTATTTATTTTAATTTACATTTAATTCCCATTGTTATGTAGCCTAGTACCTTTGTTTGCTTTCATCTTGCAAGCATTTATTATTACTACTAAATCACTTTCTTAATTTTTATTCTATTTCTGCTCCATCAAGCACATACTATTATAATTTAACTGTTCAGCTCAAGTGCTTGAATTTAAATTTTGGGATACTGAATTTCATTTAGGATTCATTTTCTCCCATCCTCTATCAATTGATAATAGTCTGAAATTTATAGACTTCTTCAGCTGTATCAATAGTATTTGGTTTTGTGGTGTCAGCAAATTGTAGATACCCAGCAAAATCTTGCTCTCACTATAGAAACATACACATTAATTTAGTCCCAGTACTGAATTGAGACTGAATGGCTCAGTGCATTAGCTCTTCCTTGGCTTGAGACAATTAACCAAAGTCTTCTATACTTTTCTTCAGTCTCAATAAAGTCTTCAAACCTTGATAAATATTTTTCCTGATATTTATGCTAAAAATTCAGGAAAATTGACATAGATACTCTCATTTATATATAACTTCTCAGGGAACATAATTTTGTACCATAAATTCTATGCTTTGTATATCAGTGTAAAGCAATTCCATTTTATAATACACTCTAATGTTTTCCTTTGTATTTATGGTTAAAAAAATCAAATGGTGGTCATAAACAAGGCAACGACAAGAAGAAAAATACAAAAAAAATATTTTACTTGTCTCAGCAAAACATAACCAAGAGACAGTCTGCTCCTTCTGCAACTCCAGCAATAACCAGGTAGGGTTTTTCATTCCCACCTAGGAAAAAAAGGCTCTAAAATCACGTATTCACCCTGCCTTCTACTCCAACTATTTTTTCTTTGGGACATCTTTACATAAAATTATTCTTGGATATTCAGTAGCAAGTTTGGGCTGCTGAAGTCTTGATCCAGTAACCTGAATCTGTGGATTATTTTTTTGAAGAAACCTGTTAGACAATAACATTATTTTCATCATAGTTCAATTCATAATACCAGCATGTATTGATTTCACCATTATTTTTCCTACTTGCTTCTGCATATGCAGCTGAAATTCAAGAAGAGTGTGTATCAGCCACAAATGCCAATGATATTTAATAGCTGTGCTCATTTTGAAGCTGCAAAATCAATGATCTTCAGTGACCTCCTCCTCCTTCATTTCTTTATCACTTCTGGCATTCAAGAGTAATGGAAAATGGACTACTGACAGCAGAGCTCAGCCTTGGGCAAGCTAGCATCCAAAACAATCCTGATGCTGTTGTCCCACCTACTTGATTTAAGGTTAGGTTTTGCCATCACTATTTGAACATTTTTCAAAGGAATAGTCAAACCTCCTTTCACAAATAATGGCATTTCAACTCTAGCTGTTCATTAGAGCCCACTACCTGTGATGCTGTAACTCACCAATACAATGCTAATCCAGTGCAATAACTTTTTAAAAAGATGAATTTTATTGTCATCAAGGAGACCAAAATGTTAAAAATAAAACAAAACCAAAAAAAAAAAAAAGGATATGCAAAGCCAAATGCTAATGTCGTTTTTCAGATATTTTCTTTTTAACAGATTTGCTTTTTATCATAGTCTTAAGAAGGGTATAGTTGTCATGTTAATCCTTGTTCTGACAAAAGGTACATCTCTTCCCATTTCCAAAGGTGACGGAAAACCTGCCCTCCATCTAGACAATATAGTTTCATTAATAATTGGTTTGCACATTCAATCTGATAGTGGAAAGATGAATATGAATATCCTGCTTATCTTAAATGTAAAATGAAAAAACTAAGTCTGCTTCCAGGTTAAGCATTTTTTTTTTAATAGTTCCATTGTCTCACATTCCTTCTGGTAAAACTTCATCATTTATTCAGTAACTCAGGCGTCTCCAATGCATTAATTGTGTAGACTGTAACCTAACAGACAGCTCTTGTTTTGCGAGTATGATATTCCTGGCACATACTGTAATTATCTAGCTTCTAAATAGGAAGGAAGACCTGAAAGCAGAATCAATTGATTAATGTAAAATTTAAACATCACATTTGAATGAATGTCTTTTATCACCACTAACCCATGCTAAGTAAGAAGTTGTACTGTCACCACATTTTAAAGTTTTAAAAAATATTTTAAATAATATTTTAAAATCCATATGCAAAACATTACGGATTGAAAGCACATCATCAATAGTAATTAATTCACAATCCCAAGACACAGATAAGCAACTCCTACTGCTTATCTTCTAGTTGTTCTATCCTTAATGCACACCTAACATGGACTGGTATCATTCTTAGCTGACAACTAGCAAACAGACTATGCATCAATTTTACAATGTGGAAGACAATGAGAGAGCACTTTCTCTGAGATTAACGGAATATGTCTTTTCCTAAAGTAATTTAAGCAAAGGAGGGCTTTTGTTTGTCTTACAACAAATTAGGGTTGTAATATCACGCTAGCAGTGAACACAGAGCGTAAAAAGATGAGGAGGCAAGGCAATGAAGTCAATTTAATCAAGATCAGAAACTGATCTTAGACCTTGACATGAACTTCTCTCAGTGAAAATGGTCTGTAAACTGGCAATGTACTACAGTACAGTGAATATATTGTTTCTTTAAGTGTAGTTCAAAATTTTCTTTTGTTTGAACACTTGTATGTATTTTGAATGCAGGAAGAATATTTCTGAAAGAAGAGGCATTTACTCCTTTGTAATACAAACACACAGATCCCATACTGTTTCCATATTGATGGTGAGATACTTATATTCTCCTCAGGAACAGCAAAATTAACTTACAGTCCAGCCTTATGCTGCTATTCTAATGCCGCATGGTGACTAAGCTGCTCCTCTCATATGAAGCTATACCTTTTAATAAAGCCATTTTCTTGTCTTGAAAACAAACTCCAATGTAGTAGGACAGCTAAAGAGTGCACTGTCTGTATAATATGGTTAAATAATTTATTCCCTATTACATTATATAAAAGAAAGAATGGTTGCTACCTTCTCTTAACTTCAGAAGAAACAAGGTCCTGCTTTGATGCATAAGTTTTGCTATTTAATTAGAAGCAGAATATCTACTTTTCTTCCTTTTTTTCAGTCTGTCTATATGTCTCAGAATATTCACATTGTTTGCTGAAAATGTATTAAGGGCAAGCAACTTCAGCTTTCTCATTATGCTTTTCTTACGACAGCCATGGAAAGACTCAGTATAATCTCATCACCTTGTATTCACCAGACTACTAAAAGCTCTGGCATAGATAACTCTTGGCCTACCAAATATTAAAGTACTACAGTCACTGATGTGCAAAGTTTAGGTGTGTCCTTTTAGCAGAACTAATGCTTTTTTGAATGCAGAAATCACTATATTAAAATTAGTCCTAATTGTAGTAAATTTGGAGAATTCCTGGCTAAGACTATTGGGAAACAGTCTGTAAGCACTGAGGAATAATAGGAGCAGCGGGGAGAGAATAGCAGCAACAACAGTGGAGTATGTGCAGGGCATGAAGCAATGACAGCACAGAAATGGCTGCACAGGGCCAGGCAGAGGACCCATCTACTCCAACATTCTGTCTCCACTGGTGGCTACACATAGATACCCAGGGAAAGTCAGAACAGTAACAAATGGTACTTCCTAAGTATCAACATTCAAATTCCCATGTTTAAATAAGAAAATGACGACTAATGAGGCCATAAATCTTTCATGATTTATGAAAATGACATAGTCCAGAAATTTACTTATTCAAGTTATACTTTGTAAAAACCCATTTTCTGAAGTCCCTCACATTGCCGTCACAACTGCCAGTGCTGAATGAAATCCAGCCATATGGTGGGAGAGCCACGTATTGGACTGCCAATTACAGAACTAAAATCCTGATCATGCAGATAGATCGATGAGGGTTTTCTCACATAAGTCAAACTGAAAATTGGGACAGAAGCTGCAAAAAAATAGTTACCCAAGCAATGGTTCTCTGACTCAAAAATGTATTTTGTTTTGGACACAGGCTTAAGAAAGAATTGGAAAATTACAAAGATGATGATTGGGAAAGTATCTGTGAGACTCTTCGAACAGAAATTGAAATTCTGGAAATGGTATGCCATTTTTGTTATGTGTTTTAAGTGTTTGAGAATTTTAGCTTTAAAAGTGTAATTTAAGATGATTAGCAGTGGTTTTAGATAAGCAGGGTTTCATACTATGTACACAGCCGAACAACCTTGCATTGCAGGTGCACTCCAATTCTTATGTTTGTGCCTGTTATATCCAATTGTCCAGGAGTACCATTTCTCACAGAAAAGCGAAGTATAGAAATGAATTTAAAGATGAAGATTTTTAGCACAACAAATACCTATTTGGGGGACTAGTACTAATCATTAGTTTCTTAAAAGCTGCAAAAGATTATGCATTTAGGAGCTAAATTAATCTTTACCTCCAGCTGTCAGTTAAACAGAAAGTGGGAATATGGAGAAATAGAATGATGATAACATCCTTTTATGTAATATTTTATTTTCTCTACTCACATATTTCTTACAAAAACTTATTAAAGTGTGTTTTTTTCTAAATGTCAATCCTCACTTCGAATTTCTTGATTGTCAGTCTGTGTAACAATACAAAGAGAAAAAGTATTTTGAAGTCCCATTTTTTGAAATACAGGGGTTTTAAAGGTTCCTTTCAGAGTCCCTGATCAAGCTGTATGAAGATGCAGCTGCCACTAGCATCAATAGCAGAATAAAAGTAATACAAATTTCCCATGACTGTTATGATAAGTTTCAAGTTTCTGTTGGAGGAGTGTAACTTACTTATACTTTATCTGTTAATTTTATCATGCTTGTCAAACTTCAGAAACATAAAATACAGCTCAATGTTTAGAAACTTCTCTGTAAAGAACACACTGAACTCATTAGATTTAATTTTCTGTAATTCAATTCCTTTTCTTTTCCAGAATCTATCACAAAAAAAGTCTTCAGACAAGTGAATAACATGTGGCATATGATACAGAGTGTCATAGAAGCTAGTCTTTGAGTACTTTAAAACCATTTTACACAGGCTTTATCAGGTTTGCTTCTATTTTTTCTGATTAAACCACAGTTTGTATCTGCCTTTACTTTTCATTAAGATAAAAAGTTTATTCATTTAAAAGTGGTGGTTTTGTGTTTTATCCTCAAGTTCAATAGCTATCCATCTTTAGTTTCCTCTTTGTTGCCCATGAATGGGCAGTACATAGTCCAGAACATATACAGCTGAGTTCCTGTATTACTAGCGTTATGTACTATTTTTTAGAATGAACACTCTCCTATTTTTAAGGTAGTGATGTGATCTTATTTGAAAGAAAGACTGCTGTTAACATCAAGGAATACTTAACAGGAGCTGTGGCTATTTACTTTATACTTTGACAATGCAATTCTGTAACAAGCCCTCTGAAATAGCTCAGCTCCAGCAATGATACGATTGCTGATGATATGATATCCTGCATGATAGTCCGGAATGGTTTCCAAATCTACTGAGCTGTAGATGCCTCCATTGGTGGTAAGCCAGGCCATTACTTAGCGCTTGTCTTCTGATTACATGAGAAGACGTCTTTTCTTCCTCTCCCACAACCCACAAAATACTGAGTGCTACCTTCAGCACTTGACAGCAAAGATAAAACCGTAATCTAAATTAAAGTCCACATTCTAGAGAACTGGTGAAGAATTTCCACTGAATAAGGAACTATATTCATTCAAGCATGTAAGATCTGTAACTGGTACAGCAGTTCCCAACGCCACAGTAGGAACTGACTTTATGATTCAGGTGCTTACAGTAGGACAGTGTAAAAACATTCACTCTGCTCAGCCTCAGTCCACTCTGTGGTCATCATCTCGTCACATCCAATTGTGTGTGCAAATAATTTTAAATCTGCTTCCTACCTGGCTGGTGGGATGGATAATTGCTCAGCACTAGTTTTTATACACCCAGAGCTCTCCAAGCCCCAGAGAGTGTCTGTCACACATATAACTGCAAGAGATGTTTTATTAAGAAGGAAGGAATAAATCACTCTTGGAAGCTGACCAAATTCTGCCTGTGATGGAGAGTTTCTCCCCTTGGGACACAGCTGCAGTTTGAAGTCTGGCAAGGTTTGATCTGCAACACTGGTATCAAAGAGTATTCTGATCCACTGGGTTAACTAGGATAATTCCAAGAGGTTGAAATTATTCTTAATAACCAGTGCTGTTGGAGCTGATAACCTTATAAGGTGGGGTTTTTTCCTCTCTTCCCTAAGAGAGACAGATCCTCTTAGGATGTTCTTAATTCTAAACAACTGGGTCCCTCTGATTTCTATGAGACCGTCTGACTCTTAAGGTTAGGCAACTGCTTTTGGGTTTTGATCAATTCCAGGGCACACTGCAAAATGATACAGTTGCGTATCAGAGTGCCTGCAGACAGGTAAAGCAGTACTATTTCTGGGTTTAATTGCTGGAAACAGATATAAATTTGGGATTTGCTAGGATGGCTGAGTTTATCCTGATCATTTTATTCATTTAAGGGAGCTTGCTTATGTTAAGTGTATTGGTTAATCAACCAGGAAAATCCTACTTTTAATTTTTAGGTTTATCCACTTAAATTTGCTTTTATTTACAAAAATTCTCACATCTCTTTTGAAATGGTCTCATATTTGTATAGTTGTTTGGTCCACATAGATTAAATACTCAGATATGATATGAAATATAACTCATTGGCTTATACCAGCATTCTACATACACATTTCAGTTAAGTGGAATGAGCAATAGCATCCAGTAACTATCAATTAATAATATAAATTAATGCCCCTAAGTCACCTAAAAAAAATCTGAGAAAAGAAATATGGCAAGCCTTTTTCAGAGATACTTCAGATTCCAGGAAACCAGCTGCAAGTTCAGTTTTTGGGAGGGGGTTTATTTGTTTGTTGGGGAGCTGTTCGGTTTTTAATAGCTGTGAAGGTCTAAGGTCTTGATTATTGTAGTAGAATTACAGCATAAATATAGAAAAACTTGTAATAACTCAAATGGCTAAAGCTCTCAGAATCAATACAACAACAAAACAAGAATAAAACTCACAAAAAACAAAGTGAAAAAGAAATCAATACAAATCCTGTTGGGCTAAACAAATCCCTCAACAGCTCTGAAAAAAGTATAATGCCAGACTAAACCAGCTGTTGCAGGCTGAATGTAAACCACGCTAATTTCTCCAAGTGTAAAAATACATTTGTCACCACTATCTTATGAATAATGTAATTTGGGACCAATATGATATTGCTGTTCAGAATACACTAAGAATTAAGCAGAAGTTTGTGTTTTGTGGATTTTATTTACAGTTCTCAAACCAGGGAGAAGTAATCTTTTAACTAATCAGTGCAAAAGAACCAAATCTTTTGTCACATTTAATAAACATGTTAAAGAACAGAACATTGCCAAATTTTCATTAAAATACATAGAGTTGTTGTGAATAATTTATTTCACAGATGACATAATAAGAATATTTTTTTTAAAGGACAGATTATATGTTATATGCCTTGCATATGAGAGTCTAACAGAACCTCTGAGGCCAGAGGAAGTAGTTGTCCCTTTTCATGACCAAAAAAGATGAATCAGAACCATAGAAATACTTGAAGCAATTAGTGAGAAATAGGAAGACAGTGCAAGAAAAAGGTTATTATTCTAGAGAAAAAAAAATCTGAGGGAAAACCAGCCATGCTTCCCTATTGGACCTGGGAACAGTTGCTTTTAAGGATCAACAGATAAAAACTCCCTCATTTTTAAAGGGAGACAAATACTTTCGATTGCTAAATTTACCTTTTACCTGGTAAGGTTTGACAAGCATCAAGTCCTACATCCTTCACAAAAGACTTGATGAATTGCAGTTTTATCTCAGGCTTACACTGACACCATAGTGCCTCTCCTCTGCTGTGACCACATTCCTAAAACAGAGCTGAACAGCCTGATTTTTTCTCATCATCAAATCACAGTTCCAAGCCATGCTTTGTAAAAGGCACTTCCCAGTAGCAGCCTAATACAAAGAGACTGCTGCAATGGAAAATCCAAGATCTATTTGAAAAAAAAAAATCTAATAGGAAAATAATTGAGCCAGGCAACGGACATGAATAGGCTTGGGGAAAATCACTGAACTTTCAGAAAGAGTTTACCAGCCATGGTGAGTAAGGTCTGACCACAGAGACCCAAAAGAGAAAGCCTGTTGAACCCTGAATCCACAAGTTTATGGGTTTACAAGTCAGCCTTAACAAGCTGTGAGGTAAAGCAAGGACAAACCAAGCTCAGGAGCCAAAGAAACTGGGGCACACACTATGCCAAAGTCATGGTCAGACCTCAATACCCAACAGGCAAGGAGACAGCACAAACCACAGCAAAGATACAGCTTAACTGCATAAAAGTGCCCCCAGGACCTAATGTTACTTACACAGATACGTACCTGCTCTTGAAGCGAGGATCAGCTACCACTGGAGGGGTGGGGCATGTCAAAATGCAATTACTTTCTTTCTTATAAAAAGGATTTAATCTACCACACTTTCATGTTCTTTTATTTATTAATAGCTGATTCAAAGACTACCAAGAAAACCAATGCAGTATCTGACCACAATAAATTTACTGTTAGCTAATGCAACAGAACCCACATAAATTGTCTCTAACTGGTTGATGTAAATATAATTGAATTGGTAATAGTGCCAAACTAATGTTATAAAATGAAGAACAGCAAGAAAAAAAAAAAAGTCACACTGAAGAAAGTACCTGTACCTGAATGGCAGGCTGAGTCAGTGAGAAAAAAATTGTACGTATGACACAGCAGGCAAACTATCAGTTGAGATCACATGTTGTTCAGCTGATCTAGCTTGTGGGGTCCTCAGTCACTGAGGCAACTGACGGTCTCCAGCTACAGGGCTGGTTGCCTGTGTAGAGCTTGACAGTCTGGCAGTTGACTAATCTATAAAAATTAGATACCAAGGGAAAGGAATATTTGTCTTTAAGACCTGTAACTGAATTACATGCATAGATCAAAAATGGGTAAGAAAAGTACCTGCAAGGCCAATCCGTGCCACAAAGGTGTAGTGGTGAACCTGTGAGCACGTATCCTACAAAAATGATAGCAAGGGAAGACCAGAAAGAAAAGGCGTGCTCCAGCACCGTCTCCCTGCTGAAGGATGCCATACCTGACCAGCACTCCTACCTATCTGTAGCACATCCTCCTTGTCCTTCAACAGAAAAAATAGCACTGCTCTTGGATTTGCCATTCACTACATTTCTGCTGCAGAGTCAATCAGATGTAGAATACTCTATCTTCCTATGTAATAGGAGTTACAGACATTAATATTTAGAATAGCTTTGTGTGTGTACCTGTGTGTGTATGTACTAGTTTGCGTCTTTCTGCTCTGATACCTAGCATCCAGTCAATATGAATTTGGATGCAAAAATGGGTATCTATATTGTCATGTTGGTCCAGGTTTAAACTCATACTAACTTAGTACACTAGCTCTGGTGTAGCAAGCCAACAGGCTTACCACAGTCAGCTTTGGTTTGACAGCAATTTGTAACACGAGGAAGGATTTTACCACTGACTGAGCTGAAGTAATAGATGTGGACCTGTCCTGAAGCTTATAGTAAGATAAAACACCTCCACGTGATTTCCATGAAAAAGATATCAGGTTTAATAGGTGTGCTGCACACCCATTTCCAAGGATGACAATCAAATAAACAGATACTGGGTAAAGAGGACTAGCAAAATAGTTCCAGTCCTCTGCTGAAATTAAATGAGCTACTACAGTATGTTAAGTGGGTAAAGGATCAAATTGACTGTCTAACAACTATGCCTTGCTTGTCAATAGAGTAGTTGAGTAAGCAGTAATAGTGGCTCTGGTGCTTTTACTGATTGGAGCTGACATGCAGTGCTTATACAGTCTAGTGATAGCCCAAACTTCCAAATTCCCATCGTTCTTATTGTGTCTGCTAGGATTTGTCAGCCCCTTATTCAAATGACTTTTGTAATTATTTGGTTGTTGATCTGGTGAATTTTGGGGACTGCATTTATCAAGTTTTTAGATTTTTTTATATATTCTTGATACATGGCTGCTGTTAATAGCCCTTTGTGTAGCAAAGCATCTTGAATATGGGCTGAAAAACAATAAACTTTAGTAATACCTTCATCTACAGGACAGTTCTCACCTGGCTCACTGGTAGATCTCCTAAAGCCCCAACTGTCAAAAACACTTACAGACTTTGAGTTCCAAGCAAAGTAGCTGCTAGCTCTGATTCTCTGAAGGGCCAAACTCAAGGCACATCCATCCATCCACATCACCTCCCGTCACTCTGCTGATACACATGAGATTGGGATGTGTTTTCAGCATGAGATTGTCATTAGCAGCAAGCATGTATTTCATTTATTTTTTGACTGAAATTGTATCAGAAAGTATAATACTGCATGACTTTCAATTTTGAAACACTAGATATGTTACACTTAACTATATACCTTCTGCATTTCTTCAGCCAAGTGACTCCCAGACGCGGTTAGTTTCACTACCCCTGTGATTGCTCCCTTCAGCGTCAGTCTGTCAACCTGAATAGCTGAGGAACTTAAAAATTTCTTTGTAAGTGTGAAAAATGTGAAGTAGGAGCTGATTTGTTTCTTCCCACTTAATGTCTTGAGTATTTAAAGACAACGCCTATTTGTTTGGAAGGAACAGCTCTACGGTGATCAGTTTTACATATATGTAATTTATTAGGTAGATGAAGTGCCAGAAAAGAGTCTTTATAAGTACACAGCGTATTTCTTGGGGTTTACAGTAATTCTTGTTATTGTGTGCTAATAAACTTCCAGGCAGTTCTGTTGCCATGTCCTACTCGGAGAGGAGCCCATAGCCTCTATTTCACTTTAAAATAGGAAAATGCTGTAATTTATTTAACTAAATTTACTCTAGTGGGAAGAGAACAAGGCCTAGCCAGAAATCAAACTATGGATTGGAATGGTGTTCAATTCTGTATTCTAAGGAGCATTTGATATAATTTGGTACTGATTAAGTTCCCTTAAACAAAGTCTCCATTTAAGTGCATAAAGATAATTCAGATAACCATAAACTAAACAGTGAACAGTATATTGTGCACAACAAACAGAAAGAAAGAAAATCACCCTGTCTAATATCAGAATTTTATGTCCTTGGATTCTTCATGCTATGGTTCATAAATTCCTTTTACTCTTGATTAAAAGATTTGGATAATCAGGCTATCAGTCAAAAGTGAAAAGATTTGTAAAGGGATGTTTCAGTGCCATCTAGTGGGTTTTTTCATATTAATAAAAAAAAAAGTTCCCTCTTGTATGACAATTAACATTTTATAATTGCAATCAGAAAACATTTTTTGCTGGTGCTATATGCTTCATTTTTCCTCAGTTTTATACACAGTGAGTTTGGAAATATTACCATTAACATACTTGCATCATCTATGTCTAAGCACACACTACTTCTGTGCAAAAATAGAATAAATATCGTGCAGTGTAGGAATATAATAAACTATATTGCATATAAGGAGGAGGAATCATACTGTGAGCCTGAGACCAATAATCTAGCCAGGTAAAACCCCATCTTTTGGAAAGGAACACAGCTTCTGTTTGAAGATTCCAACACCAGAGATGCATCACAAGTGTTCTGCTGACAAATTGGCATGCTAATCTTTGTCTAATTGATAGTTTGGATGTGTTGGTGGTAGCTTCTAGTCCTTGGTTTTTTCTTATTTCTTAAAAAAGCCTTTAAATACATGGTATATTCTCCCTGCATTAGTACTTCCGTGCTACAATCAAGTTACCTTTCAGACTCTTCTTGGATAAGCTTAACAAATTGCATTCTTTCTGTCCTTCACAGTAAGGCATTTTTCCAGTGCTCAGATAATCTTTGTGGCTTTCTTCTTACACCTTCTCCATTTCTCCCACTGTTAGAAGCACTGACACCTGACCTGTAAGCAATATTCTAGTACTGGCTTCATCAGTGCTTATATAAATGTAAAATTGCCTTCCTACTCCTACACACTGCCTTCCTGAATAGATTTACAAAATCTTGTTAATCCTTTTTACCTCACATATCACTTTAGAAGTCTGTGTTGACTCAGTTGTTCAAGATGATTTACAAGCACTTTCCAAAGTTGCTGTTTTCAAGGGTGCTGTCCTCTCCTCTATACTTATAGACTAGATTATTTTCAGACACATAGCTCCACATGTGAATATATTAAACCAGTAGCTAATTGCATGGGTTTGTTCTGTTTACTAAACTATCCATGATACTCTGTGGAATTTCAGTATCATTATCTATCATGCTGTCAACCCCTGTGTCATCTGTGTATGTTATCCATGGCAATTTTCTATTTTGGTCCAGTTTATGCATAAAACTGCTGCATCACTTGGGTTTGAACACCCTTCTTTGGAAGACACAATTATAAACAGCCTCACTGGATGATTATTCCTCACTGGCATTATTTTCAAAGCCATCAGTTTCAGATTTTAATTTGTTGCTTATAGACTGTATGTGCTACAGAGCCAGCTATTGTAAATGAGCAGTAGTACATTGTGCTAACTGAACGTCTTCCAGCAGTTAAAGTCTATGGCATCTACACAGCATGATTACATTTGTAATCTCTTGAAGAGTTAAATCAGGCCTATTTCCTATAAAAACGTGCTGATTAGCATTAATTGTATTCCTATAATTTAATTCTTTATTACTAAGATTCTTTGCCATTTCCCACTATTTCACCTGGCATTCATGTCAGGTTAACAGGCCATTTAGCTACAAGTTCTTTTCAAATACTTGTAAGCTATTCACAGCTTTCGGGCTCCCACAATTTCCCCAGCACTCCAAAATTAATTTCAAAAGCTGGTTGGTGTGTGTGAAGTGTCTCAGTCAAAGGTGTTTTCTTTATGGACTTTCAGGTGTGAATGATCCAGACTTGATCATCTCAAAAAAACCTTATCCCTAGCAGACACATACTCTTTTTTCTTTTCTTGTTAATGAATTCAGCGGAATGGGTGCATTAACATGCTTCTTTCCAAACACAATATATTGAAGCTCTTTGCCCTTTCTGCATCATTTTAAATGCTGCAATATTAATCAACCTGAGGGGTCCATTTGAAATGTGTATTTGGGATCACTGCCCCAAAATCTTAGAGAAAATCCACCCGGAGTTGTAAGACCATCAGTCATAATCTTTCATTCCTCTCAAGCTCCTAACGTAAATCTATAGCCACAGCTGCCTGCCATGGAAGCCTGATAACAAAAGTAAAACCAGTGATGCCGTATTACAGAATGGGCCACTGCTGAGATGATGGGCAAACTGTAACACCATATTTGACGTTTCTCTTAGAAGAGTTTACTCTGTCAGAAAAGGTATGTATAGCTTATAGTTATATACTTGCAATATTGCAGCTTATAATTATGCATTTTGCTCATATTTGAACACTTTCCAGTCTCACTAAAGTCCAAGAAATTATGCAACAACCACAAATTTGGCCCTCTAAGTCTGTTCCCTAAGCTTTAAAGACTTGGCTTTTCATGTAGATGAGATCCCTTTGCCCAAATCACACTGGAATTCTAAGTTAGTGAAACTTCTCAGTTATTTCTGTATTTACAGGGGGTTTGATCCTTCTGGTCTCTTTAGATCTGTATCTCTCAAATGAAAGAGATACATAAAAAGAGGAGGCCTGGAAAAAATACTTGTTTATTAAACTAAAATATATTTCATTCTTTCAGAGTTTAGCTAGAACTCCTATTAATATATTGTTTTATCTCTTTATATGAAATAAGTGTACATTTTCTATCTTTAGCAAGGGCAAATACAGCTAGTATTAGAGAAAGTTCTGCTGCACTCTGTTAGCTACATTTTTTATTATTTTTCTTATTGACAGAGCATTGAAATAGGACTGGAGAATTAAACACAATAACCAACACAAGTTGAAAGCATCAACTTGGATAACTACTTTTTTTAAAAATGATGACAACATCCATTTGTGACTGTGAAATAATTCATTAATAATGACAAAATTAAGGTTCCAATATAAAAAAACCCACTCAAACCCCTTTCAAATGGACATTGTTTTCACATATATTAATTATTATGTATTTATACTAAGGACCAACTTTTCATTTGGCCTTTAGGAATTTTATTTAAATAATCCCTATATCTTTTGAGGATACCTTTAAAAAAATAGACTGTTTAATGAGAGAAGTAGAATGGCACCAAAGTAGTAACTACATGGAAGGAATTAGCCACACTAGCTGTTTAATCCATACCGTTCTTTGTTAAGATCAGAATGCTAATACTTATGAACTTAGAGATTTACTGTGGTTTTACATACCACAGCATGAGATCAAGAAAATCTACTCTCCTTTTCCAAATTACACTTCAAATATTAACAGGGTGCTCATACAAACCAGCCACTGTTCATTCATATAAACCCACAGCTGCATAATTCAGCAGGAGTGTAGGTGTGTATTACTGTGCTAGGGGAATGACTAATATCTTCAAATTACTATATACATGTGAGAAAATAGGCAGCTAAAGCATGGAAGTCGGTGTACCATTTATAGAAGACTTAGAGGTAGAAAAACAATCATGTTTTGTTTCTGTTTCTTCCATTAATATTAGTTAAATTAAAGCATTAATACAGAGTTATTACTATAGTCAACAAGTACATCAGCTAGATTAATTATTCAGAGGAATTAATTAATAATAAAGACTTCATACAGTATAATGCAGTTGCATTGAAACATGAATTGCACTAGGTGGTAGTATGAACTTGCGCCTCATGAGAAAATGGTCTGGGATTAACAGTAACAGTTGTGATGCTCATTAAAAAAAACCTGCAGTGCTTTTTCGTTTAACCAGAAATACTTTACCTAGGAGAAGCTGCTAAGCTGACTGTAGTAGTAAATACCAAAAAGTGAAGAGATTTTTCAGAAATTGACTTCCAAAAAAGAAATACAACTTAACCTTGTCCCATATTCATGCCTGTACATCTATAACAAACACATGTGGTGTATCTTAATGCTTCCTTAATACTTACAAACTACATACACAAGGAGGAGACCAAAATATAAATGGGTTCTAATCCTTTTTTCCAGTCCCTTAATCCTTTTTAGGCTCCTTCAAAAAGATTTGTTCATTCCAAGGTTTCTTAATTCACTCACTTGTTTTAGGAAACTTTTCTTGTTTGATTGCCTTACCTACCCATACCCCCAGCACCAGAGTTTTACTGGGCATCTTTCAGATGCTCGTGATTTTTCAAACTTGTCCACTAGAGAGCATCACCACCAAATTCAGAACACACTAAATTTTGAAAATATGTATATGATCACCAAAATGGCTCAAATTTACCTCTCTGATGGTGGCTCCATTCCAACACCCCATTGTAGTATTGCTCGTTGAGGTTCAGAGACTTGAGAGCAGATCCCCGGATATGACCCCACATGCATAACGGCAGCCAGGATGCTCCACTAGAGCTCAATGCAAGTTTTATATAGGTAGGCACAGACATAACCTTGGCACAAAAATTATCACCTGTAAATGTAGAGCATTCACATTTATTTATGGCACCTGGAAGTGAACTGGTGCCACATGGCACAAGCAGATACATGGCAAGAGCCCAAAATCTCCTTTCAGTCACAAGCAGGAAGCCCAGCTGCGTGATGGAGGGACGGCAAACGATGCTCCTGTAGCAAGGCTACAGTCACCCTGAGGGGAGCTGAGTGCATCCTTATGATACTTACACCCGAACCAAAGCAGAGGAATGTGTAGGTGACATGTAGGAAGGGGAGAGGTGATGAGAGCAGACACTGAGCTCAAGTTCTAGGACTAGGAGTGGCTTAGTAGGATGTGCACTGCAGGAGAAGTGAACAAACAAATCAAGGCTGGCATTGTTGGCTCAGCAGTGATTGGGGCAGCTCAAAGAGCATAACAAAGTTGTGCAACTAAGTAGAGAAAGAGTTATGTTAGTTCACTTCCCTTAGGTAACCAGCTGTAAAGAAAAATCATCAATGAAAAAAGCCCAAAACATGCAGACTCTCACCAGAGGACATTATCTGCCTCTGCGCACACTCAGAAATGTAAACCTTAACTCTGGCTTCTGGCTGTAACAATGCCAGAACCAGTGAAAACAAACACTCATCAAATCAGTATATATTCTTATTAATTTTATCAAACAAAATAGTACAAATAAATAAAACAATAACAATAATAATAATGCCATGAGAAGGATCCTTCTCAAGTTTCCAGGGAAAATATCTGAACCAACAGATCAGTGAAAATCCTTTTAACAGTTATCTCCAGCTATATCTTCAATACAATTATTTAAAGCAAATGATTCATGCCAGTGCTTCTCAGAGAATACTCAAGCAAATATGATATAAGAAATCAGACATATTTGAAGATCGTGCTACTCTGGGTCTGACTTACTCCTGTTGAACCAAATGCACATAAACAGAGCTTTTAACACCTTTTGGGGATTCAAATAACGTAAACTGCAATTCTCTACCTGATAGAAGATACTAATATATGCCACCTGTATGGATACACTTGTATATGCCACTTCAAAGATCTCAAATGTTCTGATACCTAGCTACATCCTAAACAACATGCAGCAGCCATATGGGTATATATGATCGCATGCCAACATTGTTATCTACTTGCCAACACTCCTAGCTTTTATTTTATTTAGTTTCAAATATGGTGCTTCAGTAGAATGTGAACTCCATTGACTAGCAGCATATTATTTTCAAAGAGGATCTGCTTCAATACCAGAAAGGTAGTTTTCAGAGATTTGTCCTTTTTGTCCCTTTTTTTTTTTTCTTTTTTTTTCCGGGGTGGGGGTGGGGTTTTTTTGAGCAATTCAACATACAGTTTCTCACTGTAATTTTTGCAAGGAAACAAGGCATCACAGTTTTACTGTTCAGTCATGAGTAGCAGGAAATTGTAGCACATCTAATTTAAGGTTTAATTCCAATTCTCAAAAAAATTCAACCAGCTTTAACTTTTAATGTGTGAGAACACAGGTATGAGCTAGAATAATGTCATTGAACAGTAAATACGAAAGGACAAAAATACCAGACCAGTTGTCATCTCTGCTTCCTTTAAATCCTTCTAAGAGACACTGCAACGTAACTTTACCTAGAGAATCCCATTAACTCCTGGCAGCTAATGGGGTAGGCAGTAAAGACTACTGTCAACTGTCTCACTCTTTGCTTGGTTCATCACTGTCGGTCTCTGCTTCTTCCATCCCTCCTATTTATTTCTGCTGTTGGCTGCATCAGGACCTAGATCTTTCCCTTTCATGTCTGTGTAGCTCTAGGTGCTGTTGTGATGCAAGTAACCGGCAGCAAGGGTGGTGGAAATGACACTATCAAATTGAGTTAAAAGGTACATGCAAAACTGCCCAGAGTTTCATGACCCTCTGTATTAACTTCTGAGCTTTTTTCTCCTGCATAGAATATGTACAGGTGGTTGTTGATCCTGTCCTGAGTAGTAAAATGCTTGCTCTGCGGAGGTGTTTCTACAAGTGTAATTATACTTATTAGCCTCATAGGAAACTCCAAGCACATGTCAAGACCCAAACCATCAAGTTCACAAGAGTGTCTTGCTCTGATTAATACATGCCTGTTACATTTTTTTATCATTTCTAAACCCTCATTAAGTGTTTCAGTACTTCAGGCCCTTAGATACTGGTTTGAAATTAGTGTCTGACAATAAAAACTACTTGCAAATTATTTTTATGTAGATGTTTTGAAGTATTTTCCTTTTAGACAGATAGTGAATTGATCTGAAAATGCCAGTATTAATAAAATGATACCTCCATGGTAGTCCCAGTGTCTCACAGACTCATGGAATGCCATTGTGTCTCAGGTGGGGAGCTTTGAGTTAATGCAGACTCCAGAGGTGGGAATTGCTGACTTGGTCACTCCTTCTAATTTAGCAAGATTAGCTGCAAGTATCTTGACATGGTACTCATGCAAGGCCTGGCACTATGCACTCCTGCCTCAAGCAAAGCTTCCTAGGAACATCAGTAATGCAAATTGGTTACAAAAGTAGAGTGTATTCCCAGTGCTACCACATTATACACTTAATTTATCCCCCCCAAAATCATTATTTGACAAAAGCATCATTTTCAACCCAGCTGACTGCAAGGTGAAAAGGAATGGTGCATGTTGGGTCTCACCCCCATATGTAATGAGAGGATTGCCAGAGCACAGACCCCAGCCTGAGAAACAGAAAGCATTCCTTCCTGGGGCTGATAATCTAGATGAATCATCACGTATAATTAGGGATCAGAGTGTCTTTGCAAATCAACTGAAACTACAGATAGACATTCACATATTAACCCAGCTAACTCTGGAAGGACGTCTCAGCTATTCAGGGAGCCCTCTAATAAAATGAGACCCTGATTCTGTTCACAAAATAATCGGTTTTTGAGGCATATTATCCTCCTGTATAAATTCTCTAAATGTATATATTGCGTCAGTTTGAGGCAAAGGAATGTTTATAGCACAGACAGGTAGAACTCGGTTCATTTTCTTTGCTGTTTCAGTAACAGACTGTTACTCCTCTGCAGTTCTCTGTTCTGAAGTTGTTCATTGTTAGTACTTTACGGGCAGGGCATGGGGAATGTTTCTTTACTAAAAGAAATCAGTTTATCTTATAATGGGATAGCAAATGTGCCATGACTTTTTTGACCATAGCAAATGGCAGTCTTGCATGCGCTCCTCACAGGCTGGGAGGGCTGGAACTGCTTCTCCTCTGGTCCCAGAGCTTCCTGCAATCAGCATTTACATAACGGAGAGAAGGGATGTGTAAATCTTGAAAACACATACTTAACTCATTCTTTGTCTTCAGATTCTGCAGCTGTCTGAAGACAATTCTCTCTTTTTATCACTTGAATTACTCAATTTCAATGGCATTTAAAATTATGCCCAGTATATTCCTCATTCATGTATCATGCAGACTCACATACACTGAGTTCGCTACACCTGTTAAAAGGCACACACGTGCATAGTCCATAAGAAATAATAACTTGGATTATTAAATTTCAGGAGTTTGTAAAGTATTACTGCAGGATATGAGAAAAATTTCAATGATGAAATGCTACTGGGAGAAAGGCACAGCATAGAAAATCTATAAATACAAAGCCGAGAACTCTGAAGTACCATTTCCACTGTATTTTGGATTTCATGCCAGTGAATGCACTTCCGGTTATTACAACAAGTGTCATACTAAAAAGGCAAAAAAAAGGCCTTTAACTTCCTTATTGCCTTCATTTTGTGTTATAAATTGCAAATTAAAAAAAAAAAAAGGATTAGCTTACCCCACCTGGTAAGTTTTATATTTTATAGCAAAGGGAGAATTATTACTTAAAGAAGTGACAGCAGTTAGATGAAAGCCATGAAAAACAATCCCTTTGAAGCATGTTTTCGAGGCTAGCAGGAAGCCTTTCAGAGGAAGAAAAGACATAATTTTCTCAGAACCCCTGAAATTGCCAGCAACTGAGGATGGCCTTTGATTTCTTGGCCAGATGCTCCATCTTTTCAGGCCAGGCTGTGATGCCCGTGAGATGACTGGGCTGAGATCTGCAGCAGCCGGAGGTGATGCAGCAGTCTGTCGGGAGACCCCTGACTTTTTATCATGCCTGACACAGGCTCTGACTGCTGTTCACATCACCAGTAGCCCCAAGGACTTTGAAAAACGCAGGCTCTCGGATTTGACTTGCCTGTCTGACAGCGCTTTCTCATCCTGAATGGGTCCTCAAGGCTCTCCTTTGCCTGGACAGAGTCAGCCTAGCGTATCTGTGTTGCCTATGAATAATAGAGCGTGAGATGATGATGTGCCTGGCACATGACCCCCAGCAGTGAAACACTGCAGCTGAGCAAGACAAAATGGTTTGTCTCAGTGGTGGCAGTGGTTCTGGTGAGTCTGGCAATGGCTGCAGTAAATTTCTAATGCAGCCGAAGCGTCGTTTGGCTGTCACCTCTTGTAACCGTTGATAATTCTAGCTTTGACCATTAGGTGTTTTACATACATCTCAACCAACTTAAACCGTAGTCTGGCTTGTAGTAACAGAAGGCTGGTAGAAAAGAGAAAATAACAAAACCCCAGACCAGTTGTTTAAAATGTTTACGTATGTTGTATATTGCTAGTGTTGCAAATGACAATAACCAGTGCCCCGTCCTTTGTGTATACCCGCGCTGCTTGTATCAGTCTATGGTTAGCATGTCCACAGCGAAGTCACAGCATCTCGCAGAGGAGACGAGGATGTAGACATGCATGGTGCAGAGCACATCTAATGTGCTCCAGTGCACCCAGGAAGCAAGTACCTGCTCTGCACACACAAACTGACCATACGCTGCATCTGTAACATGTGCAGTCATGAGACTGAGGAGGACTAATAGCCTAGAAGCCCTTATTTGCCACTTGAAGACTTTATCTCTCTGTCACATAGTTGTTAAAATGCAGCTTAGAAAGGTGCCTAAACAGTAATTTCTTTTTATAAGATTTAACTGATAAATAATCCTAAAACAGGCACAGCTCCATGAAAACCCAAGACCTGCATGCTGCAATTATCTACAAGTGATGTGTTCACAAATCGTCCAACTGGTTTTCAGAAGCATGAAGCCCACACAGAAACCAGTTCTAAAGCTTTTCACTCTGCAGTTCTACACACTTAGCATTTAGTGCCCGCCAGTAACAGATCACTGAAATATTACTGAAATCTGACATTATTTCAGACATTTGTATGCACCTCAGATACAAACCACAACAATATACACCCTGAAATCAACACTGCAATGCTAGCTTCTATCCTTGCTTATTGAAAACAATGGCAATAACTTCAGCAGTCTTAAAAAGAAGTTGGGTTGGACTCACATGATGAAATATTCCAGTTAAACTTACTAGGTCTAATCAGTGTGGTAATGCCTTTATATGTTGCACACTGTGCCAATTGCAACATCCCACTCCCACATTCCTCAGGCTTAAAATGACTTTGTGCTTTGCATCCCTGCCTCATAACTCTCATTTGAGTAGCCCTTTAAAGAACTTTCTCTGTTCCTCATGACTGTTTTCTTCACAATTATCCAACAAATCTTCAAACCAAAAGGCTTAAAATTGAAATGATGGTGCTCAATTTTTCTGACAGCTTATTCACTGTGATACTGATTTAGCTGACCCGCAAAATACATGTATGCCATCCTGTAGCTTTTTCATTACTTCATTTACAGAAAGATGCTATAAATTATTTACTTTTCTTCATAGTCTACCCTGTATTGGCTGGCCCCTCTCAGATGAGTGTTGAGAGACCTTCTGAAAACATCAGAAGGCTGAGGTAGTGCTTCATGAAAACCTAATTCCAGTAGTGGCCCACAAAATCTTAGAATTCTGAGAGTATTCTTAAGGTATACCAAAAAAACAAACTGACTGGAGTAACAGCAGTATTTAAAAGCAAAATAAAGAAGCCTTCCTGTTTACAGGCAGGCTTGTATCACAAGCAAATATGATAAAACATAGGTCATCCTTTTGTACAGGGAGTAGCAAAGCCAGTGAAAGGCACCAAGCAGACCTCAGGAACCATCCATGGACTGCTGCTCCTTCTGCCAGCCCCTTCCCGGGGTCCTTCTGAGGAAGAAATCTGTAGCTTATCATGTGCCTAATCTCCAACTTCAAAGCTCCTCTCCAGTTAAGTCACAAATCAGGGACAAACACAAACCTGTGATCAGGCTGCAAGCGTAGAAGGTGCTACAAAAGCAATACACAGTTTTATTAAACCATTACATGTATCGGCACACCACAGGTAATTAAGAACCTGAAGATACTGACACAAACATAACAGCACCTTGACATAAACCTCCTGTACTTGACTGAAGTTAAAGGAAATCTGATGGAAGAGAACCAGCGCTTGCAAAATAACACAAGAAAACCCACAGAAACCAGGCCACATGTCACATCAAAGGTCCAATAGCAAACCGCTTAATTATTTTATTAGGTGTTTCTATTTAAGGACAGCTAACTCCTTGTATAAATTAGTATAATTCTATTGACTTTATCATCCGTTTTTAAACATGGACCGTTCTGCTCTGACAATTACAGTCATTTAATGGTTTGAGAAAAATGAGATATAAGGATATTAACAACCTGATTAAGATTGAAATACAGAGGAGATCTGGTGAGGGACTAGGATATGTGGAATGTCTATGTCTCCATCTTTAGTCCTATCTTTCAGAAATAAATACATAAAATAATTTTATCAACATAGAATAATTCAGACATCCCACAAGCTGATATTACTTGTTTAATATAAAATGTCTTTCTTAATTTCAGACAGAAACAGCAACCCCCCCAAAAAAATAAGGGTACTTCTTCTACAGGCGTAGTGCTCCAGTAATTATGCTACCAGATGGGAATTTGTCCCAATTATCTCATAAATGATGGCTTCCTATTTTACTAATAACCACCAGCTTTAATTCAGAAATATATAATCAAAGGCCTTCAGATAGAGCTTCTATCCCACCATTTCATGTAATCTTTAAACTGCATAACAAAATTCATCATGATCAATTACAATTCATTTACCACAGCATTCTACAGGGCTGTAGAAAATGGCTATGATTAGAACCTTTATTCCATGCTTTCTCATTAATCTGTGAAATCAATTTTATATGGATATCCTTTTTAATTGTCTCTTCTTAAAATAATTTGTAACTTTTCAAAAGTACAAAACCAACAATTTCATGCTAGATGGCTGATGAGAGAAAGAATGAAATAGCAATCAGTTAGGAAAAAGTCCAAAGGTTTACTATTTTCTTTGTTTCTTTTTTGGTTCTGTAGTTAACTAATTTACATCCTGAAATTTAGATCAACACACAAAATTTCTGTAGGTCTTAAAACACCTTGCTGGAGGAGATGTAAAATTTTCTGTTTATATCACATTCTTCGGTTCCTTATTTCATACTTTTAAATTCGATGCTGTCCCCAGAATACGTGTCAAGCACAAGAGTGTTTTATCACAGAAATTATGAAAAGCTGATTCACTTGGAATTCTGTTTGACACAAACTGAGACAACTTCAGGAACAAATTTATTTTGTTTATTAAGACACAAATTTCAGATCTTGCCCAGTATACATCGGTCTGTTGAATCCAATCAGTGACTGACTCTATGTAGCCTAGACTCTTGCAGTCTGCATGTAGCTGCTGTAGAGACAAGCATAGCCTATTACTGACCAGAAGGTTATTAGAAATTGCACCATTATGATGTGAAAATAATAAAATATATGTCTTCAAGCTTGAAAGCTTCAAGCTTCACTAACACTGCTGGAATCCTTTTCTTCTCTAAGCTGATTCAGGGAGAGGGATATTTTAACTGAAGCACTATGCAAATATGACTTTTTTCCCCATTTTTACCAATCTAAAGTTGATGTTACTGAGTTTTGCTAAATGAAAGTTAAACAGTACTAACGATGAAAGAGGATGTTAATCTCTGCTCTCTTCCATCAACAGGACATGGATCTCCAGTTTTCTAGCAGCTTTAAACTGACAGAGTTAAATAACTTTGCAGCATGGTAGTGGGATATTTCAGACCTACTGAGACATGCGAGATACATCCAGGAGAAACCAGGCTAGACAGCATAGATTCTTGATTTAGACATTAGAAGGCCAGATGAAACTCAGGGGAACATTTGCCTGCAGTATTCCTTGTGCAGTTTAATCATTCCTCACTCACCCTCTCAGGAGTGCCAGCAAGTGATACAGCAAACCACAGCAAGGTAAGCTGTGAATGAAGGACAGCTAATTACACACTCACATCCCTGCAAATACATATTGCTGTGAGAAAAGCAGGTAGGAGCAAATGCTCTTAAACAGCTTCACTCTATTTTAATTTCTGGGACAAAACATAGTCAGGAGCATTACAGATCAAATCTTGTAATACCTCCAAGCTCACCTCAAGAAGTACAAGAAAAAAATGTGGGCTTCCATGGGAGGTAGGAATAAGTCACACAACAGCTGTTAGTTTAAATGGTATTAAAATAAAAAGTAAGTGGAACTTAACATTTGGTGCTCTCTCTAGCTAAGTGTTTTATTCTATGAGTGATCCCATTGGGATTGGCATCAATATAAGTATTAAAAGCTGGATCACAATGAAGGAACAGCAGATTAAAAGAATAATAATCCCTTCATATCTATTTCAGCAGCCAAGCAGACTGAATAGAAAGGAAAGAATAGAAAAATACTTGCTGGTATTTAAGTTTCTTTATTCAAAAGTGTTAGCTCCTGAGGGAGGGCCTTACAACCGATGTGGTGGAAAAGGTGACCTTTATATTACTGCTACTGCTTATATTAAAAATTATTCATACACTACCCAAATTATTCATACATGCCCCACAATGTGCAGAGGTTGGTAGATGGACAGGTCCCTGCCCAGAAAGTTTACTCTCCAGATTAAGACATGACAAGTAGGTACAATTAAAATTAAAGGGGGGAAAAAAAAAAGTATAAACAGCCCTGCACAATAACTTAAATTAATTATCTCTATTAGTCCTATTTTTCATCATAACACTATACACACTGTACCTCATCATGTAAGTTCCTCTCCTGCAGATGTTGCTACAGAAGGGAGCTTTTAGGAGGGACTGCACAAAGCTGTGGTTGAGCTGCAGAAAGAACCTTACTCCACCTTTGGCAACTTTACCCCTCAAGAAAACACATTCATTGACAAAACTTCAGGACAGAAGGAATTTTCCATACTGTTTTTTGTTAATGGAAGGCAAAAGACTAATGTTCATCTACTCCAGCTGAATGGAACAAGCAGTCATTTCCCCACATCCTCTGGCATAGGAGGGGAAACGAGAAATCAGCCTGGGAAAGAGATGGGGCTGTGAATGTGGTCTATAAAACAAAGAGGATCATGGAGAAGGCAAATACAAAATGACTTGTTAATTGTCTTCCATGCTAGTAACGGGGGGGCATTAAAGCAAGCTGACATTGGCATATCTCAAGACAAGTGAAATGAGATGATTCTTCTCACAATTACATAATTGCAATGTGTTTGATATAGAACCCTGGGTGTGCTAGAAGTGTGCATGAGATCAAGGACAGCTTGGACAAATTCATGGAAGAGAAATTCTCAAGAACTTTTAAGGAATGGAGAGTCAGCACTTTGTTTCTTACTCCTTCCTACCCAGGTGCCAAATAATACTGAAGTAGTTAACCCCATAAAGCAAGACATTTTCTAGAAGCCAACACGGAAGTGCTGACATCTAACAATGTTGCTGAGCTATGAGTTTTCCTGGTATTAGTAAACTAGCATAGAAAACCCATTTCATGCTTGTCTGCTGGACTGAATCCTCTGACTTTATTAGTTACAAATATCATGTTGCCTTGCTTTCCCAGTAACCTTGTCTTAAACACTGGAGGAGAGCTGTGGTGTCACAACGACTGCTGACAGGAAGCATGAACGTCACTAACTAATCACTTCATGTGTTCTGAGAAAAGCCTAGAGAAATTAAACTTCAGCTGCTTCTCAAGACTAGCTGGAATGATGATTTATAAGAATTGCGTGTAGACATTTGCATCTGGGCCATGAGACAGTGAGGCTCTCATAGGAAAAATCAAAACCCCTTAAATATGTTGTCATTCTGATTTTAACTTGGCAATATCACTGAATCTTGCAAGTGCTCTAAGATCTTCACCACCAGACTGCTGCTGGAGTCCATCCTGCAGCAGGGCATTGAGGTACCCTTTGGGACTATCATACCAAGTTCCAGTAAGGCTTCTGAATGTATTTCTTGAGCTCCCTAGAGAGTGTATGCACCAAAATACTTTAAATAGGTAAAATCTGTGAATTCACATCAACGAGAATAATTTATTGAATCAACTAGTTTAGTTTAAAAGTTTGAGTGACCTGTTTCTGCAGTAAACTCTCCTTCTGAAGTGGGAAGAAATTATGAGGATAGTAGGAAGTGAGGTTTGGGTCCAATATTATATATAAAAGAATTAAATCAGAAGCAGGTAATGTAGCTTAGATACTAATTTCCTGTGGGGCCCTTAAATTCTGAAAAATCAGCCTTTCTGAGTTTGCCTATGAATTCTTAGAGATATAAAAACCAAGCATCCACTTCCTTTGAATGTGATTCTATATCACAGTTCTGAGCACCTATTAACTACCACAGAATCCAGTTTTGGCCAGGGTGACCTAGGATTACTCAGAAGCAGATTTTTTTGGTGTGTTTCTTTTAACCATTTCTTCCAAAGACCTGGTCAGGATTTTAATTTGCTGAATTCTATTGGTGGCTGGTTAACCGAACATTGTGCACCTTAATAACAGACTTTAATTATTGAGCAGTAAATAACTTGAATTTTAACATGAATAATTCAACATTTTACTGGACTAACTTAGTCCTGAAGAAATGAAAAAAACAAACTCTCTAAGCTAGACACTAACCTTCCTTCTGAATTTTCTGCTAGGGTTATGGAGCACAGAGATCAAGGATCTAGTTGCTTCTACAGTCTGCATCTGAAGAAATTAACCTTTCAAGGCTAGCTATGGAAAAAAAAAAAAAAGCAGGGGGGAAAAAAAAAGGCAGAATAAAAAAAAGCCTGGAAAAGTTTTTGTACCTAGCACTTTTAAGAATCACTTTAATTCAGTTGATCAGGCCAGGCTGGATGAGTCTTGAAGCAACCTGGTCTAGTGGCAGGTTTCCCTGCCCATGGCAGTGGGGTTGGAACTAGATGATCTTTAAGGTTGCTTCCAACCCAAACCATTCTGTGATTCTATGACATTTGTATGTGCTAGATGTGAGATAAGTCATCAGTTAATGGGAAGGATTATACCAGGAGTCTCCCCTTTCTGTACACCCTTGCCTTAGGATGTGCCAATAGTCACCAAAATATATTTAAAGGTTTTAACATCAAAATGTTGAGATGTGAGTTTCTCATTTGTGTCTACACTGAATCATAGAATGGTTTAGGTTAGAAAAGACCCACATACAGGAATAAATATTTCTTGGAAAGCCTCATAAAAAAATGATAGCATAATAGTATTACAACAATATAGTACTATGTGAAAAGACATCATTACCAAAACACTAAAAACTAAAATTACTGCAATTAATACAATTTAATTCTGAAAATTTGTGGTGATTGGATGTGGTGACAATCTGCCCAAGGAGCTATTCTCCCCTGTTTAAAAGCATTTCTGCCATCTTTTCAAAAAAAGGCCAGGTAATTCATCCACTAGCAAAATTACAGATGAGAGATGAACAAATAACAGACTGAGCAATTTGATTTTTTTTTAATCATTTTTCATTTTTTTCTCTTCTTTCTGCCTTTTCTCAGGCAACAGCTTAAACCTCACAAACATACATCCTAACTCAACCCAAAAGACCTTGTTTGTGTCTTGCTGTTGTAATGGTAGACTTAACTATCGAATACAAACTTGAAAATTTTGCTTAAGGCTGTAAATTATTTAAGGCAGGGATCAGCTCCAGGAAAGGTGATTTTGCTATTAAAACTCTGGAGCGGGACCCAAAAGGCTGTGGCTATGCTAAAGCTTTCCGGAGTGATGCTACACCACTTGAATCCCAACTCAGCATCACAAAGAGATGAGCAGCCCAGCTGATGGCAAGAGCTTGTCCTTGATCCTGAAAGGCTGTGTTTGTTTAGTGTTTACATCACTCTTCTGAGTGCTTTTTAGCTTTAAAAATAATTACCGATGGATGACAGCAACACCCTATTTGAAACTTTGCATTAAAAAGGTGGAGTCACGCAGCAACTGGTCTGACCTGGTCCGTGTTATCTCAGATGAAGCACGCCTGACACAGGGACATTTCCTTTGGTGCCAGCCAACAAAATCACAGGTGCAGCTGGGAACCCAGGCACTGGGAAGCAGTGGTGGGGTGAGCGTCCCTCCACCACGTGCCCTCGGAGGGCAGGCACAGCACCGTCCTGCTTCGTGCCAGGCTCCTCAAAGACCTTGCTGCCATCGGCTGAGAGGTGGACCCAAAGAACTTGCTCTGAGCTTTGCCAAGGTAAAACGGGATACACTGGAGCCAAGAACATCTAAGGAGCCGAAATAAAGGGCACCGTGATAAGTTGTGGGGTATTTGGTGCGTGGCTGTAGGAGAGGGGGTGGAAGCAGGACATGCTTGAACCTGCAGTGGGTTTCACAGGGATGAACTCCTTGCCCCTACAGTATATTACGGACTGCAGGAGACTGGGGGTGGAGAGGTCAGCAAAGGGATGCAGGGCTGTGTCTGTGCAGGACTCATTGGGGGATCAGGGCCTGATATTAGAGTGTTCTAAGAATGACCGTTCCTTTGAAGTTAAGTTACTAGTAGTCGTAGTAGTGAGACTACAGCTAAAAGGCCTTCCCTACCTCACCTCGAAATAAATGGTTCAATTTACTCCAATGCTTACCTATCAGCTGGTGATTAAGTGATCAAGCAGATCAGGGCTGATAAGCACACATGGCTGATAGCAATGATCCAAATGGGTTTTCCAGGCTATCGATATCATTTAGAAACACAAATTAAGTTTGTTCCTGGGTTCTTTCAAATACAATCTCTGAATAGCAGCTCTATGAATAACTTTTATCTTAAACGCCAGAGGAAACTTCACTCAAAAATGTTGTTGAAAATCCTTTAAGAATTTAATTTTCTTGCCCATAAATTGCAGCTCTAGAGAAAAAAGAACCCAAAACTTCTGTTTGTCAAGTCAGGGAGACAGTCTTTGAGAGATTCTTATATGATATCCTGCATATGCAAATTCTTGGCAAACAGAAAGAATCTCAAAGCTATTTTCTTGAAACCTTGCTACCTCTAAGAAAATGCTGATATTTTGCATCCAACTCATTAAATGCCTGAAGCACTCCTATGGCCACTATGACTTTTTTAATCAGTCAAGAAAACTTTTAGGTGAATTCCAGATTATATTTTAATTATGTTTGAATTGCGTTCTTATTTGCTTTAGATGTTTGTGGTATGGATCACTACTCTTTTTCTTCTTGATGCAGCCAGAGGTAAGACACATAGCTGATAAAGTCTATAAACAGTAAAAATCATTGTGTGCATCTCACACCAGAGTACATCTATATTTTAGAATATATAGTTTATAGTGGTTTATAGTGGTTTAGAACTGATTTAAAATATTTCCTCATTAGGAACACTGAGTTATGTCATGTCTTTCCCACATTTAACCTATTACTTTTTAATTCTGTAAAGGTTTTTGCAGCTAGCAAACAGAATGGGAATTAGAAAGATATTTTTATATATTAATTGACACTAAAATTCTTCCAGAACAGTTTCGTCTACCTGCCCTTAATCCACACCAGCATTTATGGTAGCTCCAACACTTGTAATGCCAGCCTAGGCGCTTACTCTTCACAGTGTTATTCAGAGAACAAGAACATAGTCCTGGTCCAAAACACCTCTTTACCACTAGAAAAGAATAGCTCAACAGGGACTGGCACATAGAAAGAGCAGAGAGAAACAGAAAGACACAGTCCAAAAGTTTGCTGGCATCAGCGGAAAGACCCCTGTAAAAAATAAATGACTGGCTCATGTGTGGAGTTTCCAGCTGCAGCTCCATGATTAAATCTCTTTCTCTAGACGTATTTCCAGTATGTATCACCCTACCCCTGTGTTTCGTACAGAGTAACGAGTAAGTAAATCGCAGTCTAATGTAGTATGACCCTGTCACCTATCCGAGTAACAATAGCTTCTCATTGTTTTCACACCTTTTTAATAGCAATGAAAATTATTTGGGATTTCACAGCTGTTGTGCTATAATAGTGGGTAGCAATGACATTTAATGGCAACACCCGTATATCATATTTGCATCATTACTGTGTTAAAGCCATAATAGAAATTGGGAAACTGTAGTCCCTCAAGCACAGACCGCACTTCCTGAGGCTGTGCTTGGCTCTAGGCTTCCACTCAAACTCCACTTTATTGCTTCCTAAAATCTTACGGTGATAAAAAAACAAGGAAGATGTTTAAGGTACCTTGTGGAGCAATCAGAATTGCTTCATGAATTATTGCACAAGAAGTAACAATTTAGGTAATCCCTGGAGCATTAGGACTAATTTGAAGGACAGCTCTGCACCGGCAGCAAAAGCTGGTTTGTTCTCTGAATCCATAAAGGATCAAGATTTTATCATCTTTTTCCAATGGCTGTGTTAACAGTATTTTTGACCAAACAAACCCTGCATTCTCCTGAGTTCATCAAACTGAGGTCTACACTATGTCTGCAGCAATAATCAGTCTGGAAGTTCAAGGTCCTGCTACACGCACAAGAGTGCAACTGAGACACTTAACACAGAACGAACACAAGTGCCACCCTAACCTGAACCAGCCCTTTTCTGCTTTCCTGGTATAGGCACCCTCCTGCCAGCTTCTTGTAAGGTGGCGGCAGCCTGACCTGCTACATTCCCAGAACACTAACATTCTGCTTTGTGAAACCTAGGAAGGGAAGTTTGCTACAAAAGGCTTGGATGCTTTACAGACAGTCCCCCTTGGTCTGGGATCCCAGGGAGACAACTGGCAGGCTTGCCCAGCTCTCCAGAAAATGTGAACACAAAGTTCTTTCTTTACACTAGAGACAACATCCTGAAATATCAGGTAAGAAACTGCTTTGGGTTTATATACTGATAGCATACAACACATTCAACAAATTATACAGACAGTTTCTTTTCTGCTCATAAGTCCCCCAGGAGAATCCCAAATTCTATTTTACACACAAACAGCCCATCATTATTTTCTTCCTTTTTTCTTTTTCCTCATTTCAGCTCTCTGGTGAGCCAGGTATATACACAACATATTAATTGCAGCCTTCTAACACAAGTCATCTGAGACATTTTGGACATATTTTATGTACTTCTCTACAGTAAGCTAATGGCCCAAATCCAGTTCCAGGTCTAGCATTATAAAGCCAGAGGCAGAGAAGGCAGTATAAAAGGAAAGCTCATTTTGCCTCCTGTGTGTCCCCAGATTAAAAATGTGCTGCAGGCCCATACACACAATGCAACGCAGGGATGTGGTTCATACATGTGATTACTGGGTCCTATGAACTACGTACAGCTGGTCTCAGGGGCTCTGCTTACGTGGTAGCCAACACTGAGCCCTAAGAGTAGGTGGATAGTTAAGAGTGAAGATCACCAGAGAAGGTATTTCTGTTCACCAGAGAGAGGAAGGGAAATCAGATGAAAAATTAAAGGGAAGATTAGAAAGGAAAACAGAAGACTAAATAAAAAATGAAGGAGAGAAAGAAATCATATGTGGAAGAAGAGGGAAATAACCAAAAAGAGAATGAAATCAGGATGGATAAAGAAAATAAACAAACATTAAACATTTTTTGGAAGACTGGGACTGAGGGAAAATGGAAATTCAAAAGCATGGAGAGAGCTTGGAGGTTTCTCTTATGGAGAGCTGAACCAGGTCATCCCTCATGACGACACATCAGATAGAGAAGCACAGAGACAGCAGGCTCTGGAGCTAGATGGAAGAAAAAAAGTAAGAATGTGAAGTTATCTACAACATCTGCAGACTAATGGCAGTGAGAGAAATCTCCGGACTGTGACAGAGTGACAGATGAAAGTAGCTAAAATGAGCCTGCAAGACTGTTTAGGATGGATCAAATGGGGAATGTACTGAACGACACCAGCAGGATGCTCAAGGTGTTGGAGGTGTCTGAGCTGGGCTCATCCATAACATGAAGCAGTTTTCTGGGGCTATAGACTAGTCTGGTGAAAGAAGAGAAATGACCATCAGAGAGTGTGAATTTCATTTGGACAAAGAGCAAGAAAAATTAAGCAAATGAATATGAGGGGGGGGTGGGGAGGGGTGTTGTTGGCTTACATTACATGAAAAAGGCTTCATAGTTGTTGGGATTTTTTTTATAAACAGCAGTCACAAACAATAAAGGTGTTTAATGATTTCTCCTGTTTGAGTCACCTCAGAACAAGTCCAACATCTCTAGCTAAGAGGAGCTATGAGGTTTTAACTTTAATCAATCTTTCACTGAAGGTGAGCTATGTGCTAATTAGTGCATGACATCTCTATTTAAGCTTACAAAACCATAACAAAAAATAAGAGCGAAGTTTTGAAACAACCTAGTATTCAGAATTTCTTTAAAAAGAGAAAAATGCTTTTTTTTCTCAATAATCCCCCAAATACCTACAGCCTCTGACATTGTAAGCCTGGTGGGCTTTCTCATAAAATATAAATAAGCTTAGTGAGGAAGGTCTTGTCTTCAAAGAAAAAAGTAAGAAAAACAGGTATAGATTCAAAGTCAACCACATAATACCTTGCAGAAGATGCTATCTTTGTATTTCTGTGGCCAAGTTTGATAAAATCTTGTATTTACATGGTATGTTGTACCAGTATATCTCAAAGCATTGTGCAAAAGGCACCGGTATCATTAGTTCAATTAACTAGAGGAAGTGAATCATTTGTTGAAGCAATTAATTGATATCCCCCAGCAAGACAGTTTATAAGAGAGGAAAAAGACCCTTCTCGTCAGAGCCCAGAACTATGCCTTAACCGTTGGGCTACTTTGCCCTGTATCAAAACGTACACTGGGATGGAGCAGTCACATCCTCATTGTGTTGTTTGTTGGTTCTTGTTGTTGGTTTTTTTTTTTGACACAGAAAATATCTGCTACAAATCCTTCAACTATCAAAGCTTCAAATTTCCAAACACACAGGAAAACTCGCTTCATCATACATGGCCACCTCGCTGGAGCAGACCTCCCCTGGATAACCAACATGTGCAGGGTACAGTATGACTATTGTCTGACAAACATTTTACTTACATTTGAAAGTGCACATATCCACATCACCCCATTAACTGGCATAAAATCCCCATATAAATTTTACTCATTGGTTCTCTTGTTAATTCAGGATATATATGAGGGGGAAAAAAGAAAGAAGCTCAGTTCCACATGACCACCCTCTTGTTCCTCCCTTCAGCCTTCTTCTAAATGGCCTTTTCCTGCAATCACCTCCACAAAAAAAGCTATAATTAATTGATTTCTCAATTCCCTGCCAATAACAAAGGTGGAAAAAACTAATTTTTCTCTACCTCAGCAAAAGGTCAAAATAAACATTTCTGTTTGAGTGAGCCATTTGAGCTAATAAAAAGACAATATTTTGATCAACAGATTGGTTTCATTTTGTTTAGGCACATTTCAAAAATGAAATTGTTTCAGAGTGAAAAATCAGAATGTTCCATTGCCAGAAGTGCATAAATAGAATATTTTGGTTAAAATAGATGAATTCTGGGGCTAAACAATCCAAGCACATGAAAAAAAAAGTTTGTGAATCCTTTTAGATGATCCAAGCATATACATTTTGAAGAATAACACTTGGACAATAAAAAAGAAGTTATACCATCCTCTTTATCTAACTGGGGTACTGTCATTAAGGGAAGTTGATACCTTAAACCCAAGCAAATCATCTGGAATGGAAAACAGAACTGAAGCAAGTTTCTGCAAGTCTTTATAGTGTTCAAATCACTGCCTCCACTCTGCCTCCTTGTGTTGATTCTTCAGTATTAGTAGGAATTAATACTCTAAAGACATGTCTTTTTTACCAGTCACATAAACGAAGTGAGATGCCAGCCATAGCAAAACAAAATACTGTTTGCACATACCCTGCTACAGTAGTAATTCATGCCTGTTGGCGTCTGTTCCTCTGCTTCCGTGTTTTCCACCAGTTCATGTTTCACACTGAAGACGTGAACTGCATTTTGACTGACTGGAGAGGTGGCTCTAGCGGTTTGTACACCGATGCAGTTAACAACGTCCGCATTGTGGGGGCTGAGCTGGTCTACCTGGTGAACCTTCTGGAGGTAAATCCATCTGTGGAACGTGAAAGTTGGTAGATAGTTTGTATGGTAAAGGCTGTATTCGGGGTGGCACTTTGAGGTTTGAGGCAACAGTCAGGAAGTACCGAGGTAGTCAATAATGCAGCTGAAAACATCATTAGAAGTCCCTAATCCTGCATGAATGGAAATACCTACTTCAGTGTCAGCCCATGGATAAGCATGTCCCTAAAGGCTTACAGGCCATAGTTCCTGAAAGTTTTGCCCATGATGGGCTTTTTGCTGGATAACACATCAGACTGGAGACTATCTAACAGCATTGGCAGGGTGCAGAGTGGCAACAGAGGACCAGTGCAAGTAAACCACCAACGCAGGTAAAACACCAGTGCAGGTAAAACACCAGTGCAGGTAGAACACCCCTCTGTGAGCCACGCACACTGCCTCGCACTGGAGCTGAACGCCAACGCAAAGCAACTCCTGCAGCCACCACCACCACCAGGCTTCCCATGCAGAAGCTCAGCTGAGCCTGGCACACCAGCAGCATCCCTGGCACAATTCTCCCCATCCTGCAGGACACGTGTGGTGGAACATCTCCATAGCAGGACAGCAGCTTGGTTCACACAGAGGGTATGCCACAGGGAAAGGCACTGAAAACTCCTTCACCGCAGACCACTGTCCTGACCAGACAGACGGTTTCGGGGGTGAGGCAGTGGGGATAAGCCATCAGTGCAAATGTAGGGGAGCTACCTGCAGAAATTCCCTTTTCTTTCTTTTCTATCATAAGGGCCACTTCCTGACGGAGGTTATTCCCTTCCAGAGGTGTGATATAAGAGCAGTGGGATGAGTTGGGAATTGCTTCTCTTTAGGTACAGATCCCACCACCCACAACAGTAACTTCCCAGCCAAGACAGTCCGCTCCATCACCCCTGGTCTGGCCGTGTCCTGGCACAGCATGGGGCCATGATGCAGTACCACAGGCTTGTATCGCCTGCTTAACACGCTTGTTTTTTTCCTTTCCATACATCTTCACAGAAAGACTATGGCTACTCTCCTGCCAACATTCATTTCATCGGCCATAGTCTGGGAGCACATGCTGCAGGGGAGGCAGGGAGAAGGAAACCTGGCATTGGAAGAATAACAGGTACTGAAGCTATTTCACCTGATGACGTTTTATATTATCATGCAATTCAGGAGGGCTGAAGAATCACTTCTGCCTTATGAACACACCATACAGGCTGCAACATGCTGGTTTGTCATAATTAGGAGTATACATTTAGCATGGCAGCATACAAACAAAGCCACATCCTAGCACATACCATGCATGTCACAGGTCAGTGTTCACAGCTCTGAAAAGTCTCAACTGCAACAGATCAGAAAGCCTTAACTGTCCTGACTGTGGCTAAATAGTGGCCACCTTTCACAGGTCACAAGTCCCAGGGAGCACTCGGTTATGATTTTTTAATGCTATAAAAGAACAGGAACAAAATACTGTATTACATGTGGGATAACAGACCTGTAAAACACTAGCAACTCATTGGCATGTTAGGTTTTAAAAGCCCACTCTAACACGACTTTTCAGCAGTTCAAAAGATTGAAAATCTGAAATGAAAAATTTAAACCCCTCAATCTAGTGTGTCAGGATAAGACAGCAAATACTGTGTGGTGTCAGGACACCCTGAAAAGGACCATAGCTATTTGTCACAGAGCTACAGAGAGAGACACACTGTCATGGCATGCTCACACATCACTTTTTTTAAAGGCTCACTATTTTCTGTTTTTTCTTTCTCCTCTAGTCAGTTCTTTTCTCTGCAGAGACATTGCTTTGACTAAGCTGTGTGTGCTGTAAGCAGTCACATAAGCAATTCAGGGAAACTGGGATCAGAACTGCGTTGCTTTAAGCCCCAAGAATGCTCACGGACACTGAAGTGAAGGGGTAACATTTTCAATCAGGTTCTTTTGGAAATAAAAATAGATTTTTTTGACCAAATAAAAATTCTCAAACAAATCTACGTGCTTAGAGCAGCATATCAAGATTTCGTATTTTTCACTAACATGCAAAAACCACCTCCAAACCTCTTCTTATAACATTGTTCCGCAAAAGTAAGCAAAGTACCCACCAGCATTTTACTGTGCTGCAGTGTCTCCAGGAACCTTTCTATTAAAACCTTTCTTGTTTTGCTGGCTGTGGATCACAAAATGTATTTTTATACGTCAGGCAAAGACAGAAATCTAACAACATACATTGTACACACACTGTATGTTATGATATACATAATTACTTACTCAGTCAGATGTGTCTCCATTCATTTAGGTTTGGATCCAGCTGGGCCCCTTTTTCAGTACACTCCCACAATGGTTAGGCTGGATCCTTCAGACGCAGAATTTGTTGATATAATTCATACTCACGCTGGTCATCTTTTCTTTGATTTTGGTAAGTTTTTGCACAAAGGCTGACACCAACACAGAGGTTGGCCACAGCACACCTGATAGTGGTCAGCCTCCGTTCATTATGCATTTCAGCTCCAGGGATTCTCCAGACTTGTGGCCACCTGGATTTTTACCCGAACGGTGGCAAGAAGATGCCAGGATGCAAGCAGCTTCGTGTACCTCCTGCAAGTAGGAATATCAATGACCTTATGAAAGGTAAATATATCTTAAGGTAATACCTCATTATAAGCCATAGTTAGAAATAAAGGCTAGGTTAAGGTAAAGCCTTCTGAATGTATGCATTATTTATATAGCTCAGATTATGAGCAGGGAGAGAATCCTCAAAAATGGAAGACTTAAACCTGCCTGTGAAATACCCTTCAATTTTCTTTTGTACTAACCAAGGCAAATTCCAGATAGAAACTTTGGTTAAAGCATGCAGACTTGTTCATCACAACCATTATAAAAGCTGGCCACTGTGCTGGCAGACTGATCTCACTGGGAATTCCATACATGAAGGACCAGTAAAATTTCATTCAAGGGTAATCCAAAAATGAGTATTTTAAAATCTGAGCTTCTCTTCTCCCTAGAAAGACATCAGCCCCAGTATTACTGGGGTTAGACATACTCATCCACGCCATTAGCAGCTTTAGTGTCTTCAAAGGGAACAGCACAAGATTAAAAATATAGAAGATGATAAAATGACGGCTCCATTGATAGTTCACATTCTAAGAAAGCTGAGCAGTTAATCAGGATTACCTTGTCATCCAGTACAACAGAAGCCCCAAATCCTGTCTTCTGATCATAACCCACAGAAATGAGAATATCTGTTATTCACAGCCAATTTTTTTGAAATCTCTATCACTAGTTTAGTAATGTGATTTCAAAAACACTGTCTTAAAACTGTTTGGAGAACTTAGTAACAAAGAAGACTGAAAGCTGGCTGTGCACAGTCACTCAGAACCAAAACACTTTCCAATTGGACTGCATAAGGTTATCTGCACTTTCAAGCAAAAAAATTAAATACTTTCCAGAGACATTTCACAAGGCTGTTTGCAATGTTCTGTGGTGAAGGAGAAGCTCAGCTCTAATGAACACAAGCACTTTCTTCTTTCCTGTACTGACGGCTTATAAATTTCACTCTGATGGGAAAATGTACTTGTTTCAAATAATTCTGACAAAATCAAGGACGCACTGCCAAAACATCTTGCTTTTCAAAGTGTTTCACATAATCACTACTGTCAAATGACTGCAGATTTTCTAGAGCTTAAAAACATTAAAAGCCACTGAATTTAAAATAATTACTACAATTACCTTTAATTCTAGAAATGAGTGGAAACTGTGGTTTCACACAATACCATGTTGTGATAATGGTAAGCAAATGAAAACTACTTCATAGTAACTACTATATGCCTTACAAAAGCTGTACAAATTATTATGAATTATTCCAGACTTTGACATATCAAAGGGAAATTCTCCTAAATCATCCTTGGTTCTCATGCTAAATTAAAAGCAGTTAAGTACACATAGCAGGATAGGAGGCTGCACGAGGTCCACCTTGGTGCATCTCCACCTTTTTTAACTCAGTATGAGCACAAGAACATAGGGATTAGAACCTAGGCTCTTCCCCACTGAAAAAAATACATGTAGCCATAAGTTCACTTTATACTATAAATCCAAAAAATTCACACTTTAAACGTCTTTTAATTACTACTACTTTTAAACTCTGAGATGTCACTATATGTCCAAAGGCTTCTGAGGAAAAAAAAAAACCACAAGTGTTACTTTGGCATGGACTTTACATTAATGTATAGCTTTCCTCTTTTTTATTTGGGCTTTTTTCCAGAATATAGATCTATCGGATGTGGACATAAAAGAAGTCTACGGTATTATGCTGAGAGTATTATCATTCCAAATGGATTTGTTGGGTATCAGTGTGAAACATACCGAGCCTTTGTATTGGTAAGTATCAGGTACGTATTTATCTGAGATTATAGCCCTATCTTCTTCTCTTAATAATTTCTGGGACAACTTCTACATAAGATAAAGGGTGGGGGCTATGCAAACTCACTGACTACCTTCATCCAGACCATACCCCCCAAAAAAAGGTAAAATGTAAAAGCAGCGAACTTGGAAAAACTTAGAATAAATATTAGAAAAATCATAAATATGAACACCAAAAACAGTTAACAAAGGGAGAGATGAGTTGAGTAAGAGAGCAAAGAGAGGCAGTGGCTGGGCTCACCTTTTGTGCAGGTCAGCAGTAAAGGACACTGGTTGAAGGAAGTCCATCTAAATCTGGTGGAACCCATCATCAAGGAGACAGCCTCTAGGTTTTAGAAATGTTTGAACATTTCATAAGCAAAAAACGTTCCCATATAGAGCAGGGGAGATATTTATACAGCACAGCATTGCTCACACAACCCTCAGGTGGTACAAGAAAGAAGGCAGCCTAATGTCCTGGCTTGTCATGCCTTACATAACTGGTCTTTTAGTGGACCAGTTCTGGCAATGCAGCTGAGGACTGGTCAAAAAGGAAGAGAAGTCTGAATTTATTTCCATCTGCTCCCAAAAGGAATTATTATAATACTGCAGAAAAGTTGTTAGTGTTTGTAGCAATATTGCCACATAGATTTAAAGTTTGATGTCATTCAGTACTTGAAAACCTCAACCCTGTACGATGTAGTGATGCAAGGGAAATGTTTTTTTTCAGTCTCATAACAAACAAATGATGATGATAATTTAGCTTTTTGTTCCTCATTGTCCCTCTAATGCCCAAATAGCCAAGGGATCCACAAATACCAGTTCCTACAGAACTTCCAAAATGTCAAAATTGAACTATCTAAACATAACAATGCTATTTTTTCCAGCTGCAGTTGAATCACTTTTACTGAAAATTTACATGCTTTTCTGTTTGATTTTTTAAAGGATATCGAGGTCTTGGTCTGAATGTTTGATCTGTGTAGGTAGATTAATTTCATTAAGATTCTACAAGGATAATAAAGGCTGAAAAGCAGACAGTACACATGCCAAAACAAGACCCTGAGCTTAAACATCTTTACCATGCAAGTGAGATGTCCAGCCAGACCTCCTTGCAAACACAGTTACCCACCCTGTAATTAGCAGACAAACTTTCAAAGGACCCTACGAAAGGTGATTACCTATATTTTATAGATCAAGTAGTAATGCACAACATGTATTGAGGTATTTACTTACAGTCTTTGCAAGAGCATAAGGAATTAGACCAGATTTTCAACCTTTTTCTCTCTGATTTTCAACCAGATGAGATAAGCTGACTGATCATCTCAGCTCCTTTTTTCACCACACCAATAAAGACTGAAGATATAAGCTGAACTCAGAAGCAAGTACCCTTTCAAAAAAGCTGGGAAAAAGCTGAAATACCTTCATTTCTTAAACTTTAAGCAGTGGGCTTAAAACAGATAATGTCTTGTAACACACATTGTTATTTTTCCCCAGGGAGATTGCTTCCCATGTCCGAAGGAAGGATGCCCACTGATGGGTCATTATGCTGATAGGTTTTTACATAAAACTGAGAAAGAACAACAGAAGGTTTATTTAAACACAGGGCCCTCCCCTCCATATGCGCGTAAGTGCCTACTTTGGGTAGTGAATTCTAAAGTGGTAATGAATTTTGGGTGAACAAATACCTTACACTTCTACAGACTGCTGCTGGAGCTAATGAGTGGCACTCCGTACAAAATCTAGAGTTTCAAGTGTGTTAGAAACGTGCAGTACCAGCACTGTCTGGGGAAGGCTGTGGTAATTATATGAACAGATCAACTGATGCTGACCTCCGAGTCCGAGTTAGAAACCCTGCTAAAATTTTGTCAATGAGATGATGGCTTCAAAAAGTCTATAAAGCTGAAGGTGGGAGGAATGTTATTCTGTATAAAATTTCAAATAAAAAAAGTTCTGTTGTTTTTATTGACAAAAACTTATAAAACTGGATCATTTCAGGTTATTTTTGCAAAGCTCATCAAGCCAAAATATCAGGGACTAATAAGAAGTATAGTTTTAATTTTGATTAATGTAGAAGCAGCCACAAACCTGGGAAATAAGAAAATTCACAAATAAATTGTAATCCATCACAGGTGATGAACCGCAGAGACAATAAATAAGGGAGGGTCTTCGAGGTCCTTACTCACTAGACACTAAAATATGGAAGAAAAATTAAGGACAAAAGTAATTTTATATCATGTCTCCATAAAAGCAAAAAATAATAAAAAAATATTTGAGTTTAGAGAACCCAGCCAGTTCTCAAATCTGAATACATTAATTTCAACATTTGCAAACTTTTTATAGAAATTATAGCCTGAAACCAAATATAACCTTATGAAGTGGGTGAAGAGATTCTCCTTTTAATAGCCTGAATTAAAGCCAGTTCAAAAACTTCCCAAAGCTGGTTGCTTGAAATCAGTATGTGCTATTGCACCTGAGACCCTTCTTCTGCCTTAGAAAGACGTGTGGGATGACAGGATCTCCTGACAGCTGTCGGGCTGTGCACAGGTATAAGAAAAACCCTGAACACTCTGTACTGGGATCATCCTGGGAAAGCAGCCAGTTTTTTAATGTATCTTTAACACCACCACTGTCCAGTGGACCTCACTTGACAGTTGAAAGCTAATACGCTACCCATAAGATCCCCCAAATTGCTCATAAGTGTAACAAATTGAAAAAATAAAAGTGAGACCAAGTGGAAGAGCAAGATACAGTATTGGCCATGGCAGATTAAACGCTCATCATAGTCAGCAGGTCAGCAAAGATTGGATCTGTGATATAAACCACTGTCAAGGAAATCAGT
The DNA here is from genome assembly GCF_963210335.1 of Falco punctatus. Taxonomy (NCBI): domain Eukaryota; kingdom Metazoa; phylum Chordata; class Aves; order Falconiformes; family Falconidae; genus Falco; species Falco punctatus. The sequence goes on from NC_137589.1 coordinate 36,534,703, forward strand.
ACTGCCAGAATCACACAGAACTAACATTTGCCTTAATAAGGAGTAACATTTTGTTTCCTTACAAGCACACTTGTGCCATCCATTCCTCTCCCTGAAAGACACTGAATCATATAAGTTTTACCATTAGGGAAGAAATCTTACAACCATAATCTGTTTCATTTTGCTTTCAAAGGCTGGCGAAAAGAGATACATGTCAAAGTATCTGCAACAGAAACCATGAAAGGAAATATTGACGTAGCCTTGACTGGAACTGATGGGATCAGGAAAAAATATACAATTGACAAGTAAGTTTAACATGTCTGTCGAAAAATGTCTCTATCATTATCATATTGAATTTATGCACAGCTATTTTTACATGTCTCATCTTGTTCTATGTGATCTGTGATTTACACTGGTAATAATAGTAGCTGACAAATGGTTGAAGTCCCCGTGCTACAGACCATGGTCAAAATCTGCTTGCAGGTCATTCTTGCTCTGTGTTTTCTTTTCTGAGGATGGTGGTTACCATAGCAAAGTGGGCAAGAGCAAAGAGCTCTGTGGCTACTGCTGGACTCAAACATCCTTTGGTCATCTTCACTGAGAAGACAAAGAGCTGCACGATGTACAGGCTTTTAATCATTCCCTCTTCTAGTGAATATGAGTAAAAAGGTTGCAGCTTGCTTATGAACTGTGCTGAAGTCTAGGATTCCTGTCCACTCAGCCTGGCTTTTTCCAGTAAACATGAATTTAAATCTCATAAACTGATCCTTGTCAAGAGCACAGTTTAAGTATTGTAAAACCAGCCTCCTCTGTGTTTGAACATAGCCCTGATACTGGTCTGTACCAGGAGTACCTTTGGTTGCAAATACACTACTGCAGTGATACACCTACAGGTAATTAGTACGTTAATGTCATGCTGTAATGTGTATTCCGTTATAATGAACACTGATACCACAGAAGGCACGAAGGTAAACTATAATTTTCAATTTTCTTCATGGCTGAGAGCAGGCAGAAACACTGAGAGAACTTCTTGACTTGGACTAACTTGAAGATAAATCTCATTTTCCAAAACCAATGTCTAGAGTAAACCCCATGGCAAAACTGACAAAGGCTGGGCTAACTAATCTAGTGTTTTCATCCTGAAGGGAACAGGAATTTAAGCAGCTGAGTAATTTGCATACTTCTGTAGAGCCCTTTGAGTAGCTGTCTCTTCCTTAGGTACCAACAAACCAACAGATTGGGTTGATAGGCTGAAATCCTGTAGTGGGATCCACAATAACTTCCCTACATAAGTAGGAACGGTGTGGTGGTTTCCTCATCTTTCTCAAGTAAGGTTAGTACAGAGACTGCGTGGCCTTCACCAATTTGTCTAGCTGCTATCTGCACAACAAACTAATGCCAAAGAGGGAAAAAAGTGACATTTAGTCCTCAGAACTTCCTCCAGGCGTTCAGGACAAGTCATGCTGGGAGAAGTGGGGTAGCCTCAGCTTCACCACAATAGCTTCTGGGAAGGCAAAAAGCTGCAATACTGATTTGGAGGAAGACATGAACCAAAATGTCAATGAGACATTCCTTCCTAATTCTTACAAAAAAAGTTAAATGGAAAGTATATATATGTGTGTGTGTGTGTAAATAATGATTTCTTTAATCTTCTCATAACTTTAGCCTTGTTACAAACTTTGTCCAAAAAAATATTTGATATATTTTGTGTACAAGAAATCTAAGGTCCAAGGACTTTGTAAAAGACTCTGCTACATGGCTAGTCAGCAGAGAGGGCAGAACTTGGGGTTTCTGGACCTGAGACATGATCCCCTACTGCCTGAGCTGAGAGCCTCGGACCCGCATCAGGCTCTGCATCAAATGTCCCCAAGGAACACATTCTCCAAGAACATGTTCTAAGCTAAAATTTTGCCTAACATCTCAGCCTGATAATTCTTGGGGAAAAAAAAAATAATAAAATTATAACAATAGTATTCAAAGCTTCAACTCTTATAGCATCCATCCCATACTTGTCCCCCTTTCTAACTAAATGGCAGCATTTTTTTTCCCTCACTCGTAAAGACAAAGCATCATTTTTGTGCCTTTCTTTTGGCAGGGGAACTTTCCAACCAGGCAACACATATCTGAACTATATTGATACAGAAATCTCTGGAAACATTTCAAAAGTTGAGTTTCTCTGGAAAATGCATCTGAGTCATGTGCACGGAGGCTGCATGGGAGCTGAAGAAGTCACAATAATATCTGGGGAAAATGGAAATATGTAAGTACACATCTAATGATGCTCCATTCTGTGGGTTGAAGGGGGGGGGGACTACAAACAAACAAACAAACAAATAAAAAATAAATTTAAAAAAAAACACAGAAAAAGTGAAGAAATACCTTTGCATGGTATCACTCCCCTTAAAGCAAGTGGGTTTAAGTACTGAAAATAAGAGCCTAATCCACATCTCGTGGCAGTACTTGGGTGTTTGGCTGACTACAGTTACTCCTCCCAGCTCAGCACCACAGCCCCACTTCCCCAAAGAACAGACATATCCAATCTGAAATTCAGGGTGGGGGGTGTAACATTGCAGTTATAAGAAAGCATAGTTTTTTTCTCCTAAATTGCAGTGTCCTGTGCCTACATCTCCAGTAGCACATAGCACAGCACGCCAGAACAGCTCTGTGCAGTGCAACAGCACACCTGCCTTGGCTGGGTACTTTGTGCTGACTCCAGCCTGATCCCATGGACCGGGCACCCACTGGCATGTGCAGTACAGTAGGCGCTTCTGCAGCACACCTCTCGGTTTAGTTTGAATCAAATGAGTCCAGCTGGTATGTCCCAACACCACTCCGTCATGTAAACCGGTGTGGTAAGTGGGAAAAATGGAGCGAGAGCTTTCCTTCAAAAGCACACTTCTGGTCCAAATTAAAATGCTAATGGAGTCTGAGCATGAAGGCAAACACATCTTTAAACGTAATAATTAGTCACTACTAGTCATTCTTTAAAGAAATCATTTGACAACACACAGTTTATGTCCTCAGTCTACTAGAACTCATGCTTTGACCGATCGTGAAATAAAAACAGGATTTATATCTATTATCTTAGGCTGCTGCTAAAAAGATGTCCCACCGTGCTGAAAAATATTTCCTTACTCTCTTCCTCCCTCACCAGGTCTGTGTTCTGCGGCCATGGGACGGTGCGGCCAAGCACGTGGCAACCCCTGGTGCTCTGCTAGGAATGCCGTGGTTGTCCACCGTGGCAACCCTCACTGTCTGGAAGAGGACACTTCTTCAGTCAGTGGCAAACTATTAACAAGGCTCCCTCAACAGATTATGAACCATTTGCCCAGCCCACTACAAAAGGTCTATTTCCAAATTAACGTTGTCAGCTTTTATCCATCAGGGGAGTTAGGCTTCTATGAATTCCAGTTACAATGACAGCTAATGTGTTTTGCTAGTAACACACACATGGAAGTGTGATTATATTTAGAGTCAAGAGGGAAAATAATAAAATAGGAAAAACAATTCTAGCCAATTTCCCTTTGAAATGCAGTTAATTATCTTAGGAAGAGCATGCAAAAAAGAAGGGGGGGGAGAAGGAAAAAAAAAAGAAAACAGAAAGAAGACAAAAAAAAAAAAAAACAGAAAATGAAAAAAGCAGGGTAGGGGGCAGGGTGTGTAAAAAAAGAGGGAGCATAGACAGACAAATTCTTTAATAGTGCCTACTTGTTCAGGCAAAGGACACTCACATGCTTTCAGTAGCATCTGATTGCTTCTGTGCCAGGCATTGCCTGACATGTCCTTGCTTCCTGAAGAACACATTCAAACAACACTTTAGCAGCACATCCAAAAGACTGCTTAGGAGCTGGGACTGCGTACAGAGTTGTACAATAAACCTTGAGAAACTCTACCATCAAAGCTCACCATGTGTCAAGCAGGACAGCTTAATGTACAGCAAAATGTTTGATTGTTCCCTTTCTCCTGAGGGAGAACTCATTGACGTGCTCTATTCAGCTCCGCTGAATACGGGGCGAGTGAGGACTTTTTCTCTATATGTGAAACAGCCACGTTCTTTATCAAAACTATGTTGCACTATTGAGGATCTTCAATTTTCTGACAGCCTTCAGACTATTTTCTCTTTACTGGTGAAGTTGAATTTTCCACGTCTACCTTGCCTTTCTCAAGCTGCTGAAGTTAGGCTGAGCTGCATTACTTGCATCACTGTATAGCATTGCACCCCCAAATTTGCCAGCATTTTGATTATGCTGATTAACAAAAGCAGATTACCAAGAGTTATAAGCAGCAGCCAAAATAAGCTAAGATTGTTTGTTTAATACAAGCTACCCACAAAAATCATTTTGGTTTTTAATTGCTTGCTGTGGTCTAAGACTTACAGCTAATTTTTAAACTTACTATGAGGTTTATCATTGGGGTGCAGAAGTCCTGTGTGTGAATCAAGTTTGGCAACCCTGTTCTGTCCCATCCTAATAACTAGCTATTCCAGAATACGTCCAGTGAGGTTTACCAGAAGGTGTTAATGAGATGCATTACACAAGGCTGAACGTGAGTGATGAACAGGTGTGTTTCAAGTTATGCAGCAATAATTTTGAAATGTCAGAATCCAGTCACCTCCTATGAAGTTTGCCAGAGGAGCTTCCTTAGGACGTTTGCAGCAAAGTTGACAACCTTCTCAGACTCACTCGTTCGGTACCCTTACCATCTCCACCATGCAGATCAGGATCCAGAAACCATCCTGAGCAGGGAACTCATCCTCCTCTGCCCCTTATCGAAACTCCTTAGCCAAGACCCCCTTCTTGCATAAGAAGGAACTCCCCCCTTATGTGTCCCACTGAAGAAGTAGAAAACAACCCCCCAGGTATTTCTATACAGTTGGGAAATACCTGCAGTTAGTAATTACACCATCTTTAACATCCTTTATAAATCAGGCATGGCTGGCTGCCCCAGATTTGCACAAATAAAAAAGACTCAGGGAGAGAAAAAGAGAGACTTATTTTCTCTCTCTTACAGTCAATAAGTGAAGCAAAAGGAATGTAAATATTTTCCTTGGGGTCACAAAAAAACATGCAGCAAGGTCAGGCACTGGATCGGGTCACCAGATCTACCAACAGAAGACAGCACAGTGCGCAGTGCAATGCAAGCCATCGCTTCTCGCCAGAGGAGAGCAATGTCCTGCTGAACCCATGACTTCTATAAAACCCAGCCCCTCCTGCCTCCACACTTGGCCGTGACACCTTTGCAATTCTAAAAAGTAATTTGATAATTTTATGAATAATAAATCATATTCTTGCTTTCAAAAATATAAGCTTTCATTTTGTTTCATTTTAAGCTATTGATTTCAACAGTGTTCTGACAAAACATGACAGCTCATATGGGCTGATGACTTCTGCTACAAAAGCGGTCCATCTGATTAGAGCACTTAAAAATACATATTTTCTCATCCAATCAGTTCATCTAAAAATGAAAAAAAATATTGCATCAATCTCTTCCCCTTGTGTTCTCCTGTTTTGCATTTTTCTCATACACTGTTTCTGGAGTTAATTTTCATTCTTTGGTATACTAAACATCAACTGGACTTCTTTGCTAACATATCTACAGACAGAGGAAGAGATTTATTTTTCTGAGCTAAAGGAGAAAAAAACCCCAACCATTGACAGCAGCTGTGTGTTCCTGGTAGCAAATAGTCTTCCTCTTGTTTCTGTATTTAAAAATTATACGTTTTTCTTGTATGAAACTTTTGGATACTATCACTTTGTATTAATGGTGCCAGCCCCAAAAATGCAAAGGTTTGATAGTTCACAACACAATCTGCCTTTGACAAAGACTGGAACAGGTAATTCTTTTGTATCTTCACAACAAGGTAAGGCAGCTTTTTAGAACAATTTAAATGCATCTTTAAAATGTCAAGCGAGATGACCACGGATATGTTTGGCTGTCATGTTGAAAGGTAGCTTTCTTTTAATCAAATGTGCTTCATTTGTCTAGGTTTTTAAGGACATATTATGATTTCCATTCAGTCTTTTACATTATTTAAATATTCTGCAGCACACTGAATGCTTCAGAATTACAATACAAATTTCTTCTAATACTCCTTAAGCACTTGTTCACTACAAAATTATGCCAAAGGTAAATTACTAACAAAGCCATTATGAAGCATTCAGCCTCAGCGTCTTTTCTCTCTCATGACACACTTCTGGCAATGGGCTAAGGTAAAACAAACACACACACAAACAAACCTCTTAAATCTTTTATAGACGGGAACAGCAACAATAAGTAATCCAAAATATTAACTCTCTGCTCCAGTTACATCATCTGTATTTACTTTATATGTAACATCAGAAAAATAATTTTAGGAGAAAACATACGCTTGGCACAAAGTGATATATGTAGGTATGCTGATGAGAAAACAAGGACCATCTTTGTCAGAGATCTCCATTAAAGGAATAAAATACTCTATTGCACAGCACAGCAGACACTTTTCTTTCCAAAAAAGCAGAGCCTATCAAAGTGTCCCTCATAAATATTTGTGAGCCCAGAACAAAAAGCATAACAATAATTAAAACCAATTAAACAGACCTAATAGGTGGAGATCTCAACATTCACTTTATGCAGTCACCTCTCTTCCTGCTTTTGATCTTCTATTTTATTTCTGTGACTTTTCAGATTTTTACATACCACTCTAATATCCTAGAATATATTGATAAAATCCTTGTAAATGAATGAATGAAATTTGCAGGAATAAGCCTTACCAAGCCCTTCTAGTCTTTCATCTTTGTTAGAGACAATGCTTGACAACACTCTTGCACAGAAAGCCTCCTCAGTGCCTTCATTCTACCTTTAGGACTATCTCCTTTCTGATAATATCATTTTATAGCTCAGTCACTTGCCAGCATCTTTCCTTGTAGAAAACCCATGAGAAAGTCTGTAATTTTCTCCAGGTAAAAATACATCAGGCTTTTTTTTTTTTTTTTTTTTCTTTCTATTCCTGATAATCTGTACTTCACATGCTCCTACACGATTTTTCATCAGTTTTTATTTCTCTCTTTAGGCTTCTGTTTCCCCAAGAAAAGCTAATTCATTTCTACATATTTGCATTTTGATAAGTTTTTATGACTTCTCCCTTTACATTTAATTTAGGTTGGAGTTTTTATCTTTGGATACCAAAAGCGAGTGAAAGATTACAGTGGATCAATTCCTGAGAACACACATCCTGAGGGTACTTTTGATAGATCTGAGATCTAGTTTGAATTTTTTTTCAGCCCACAGTTGTGTCATACCTATTACTCACCCACCTGTAAGATCACATTGCCTAAGAGACAGTCTGTTTTCCCAGTTAGCATTCTTGCAGGGGCATCACCTCACTGTCTTCTCTTGCATTTCCTCCTGGATATTTTTATAGTGAAATTATTTACCTACAGTTCCGCCACTGTCTTCCTTCAGTGCAAATTACTGATTTTTTCCTACAGGAGGCTCCAATTCTCCACTTTGTGTCTGTAACATAGACGGTAAAATAAAATCTTTGGGAAGTGATTTTGCTGAGAGTTTAATGCAGTCGTCAGGGTATCCTGTGCAACCCCTGACTGTAACAGTTGCCTTTGGCTGGCTCCTGGGACACAAGCTAAAACGAAAATCTTTGTGCATTCCCAACATTTGAGTTATTCTTCCAAAACCAAAGCTGACTGGGGTTGGAGTCACCCATGGGAGGGTGAACAGTCGCTCACTGACCTGTCTATCTAAGTCTAAGTCTATCTAAGTGGGCTGTCTACAAAACTTGTGGTGCCCATTCTTCTTTTGCAACAACATAGTATCAGGGACGTTGTAATTTCAAATAGTCGCCAAGCTGCTCTAAATCATTCTGTTTCAAATAATTCAGAAGAAGAAGTTGATAGCATGCCCAAATATATTTTTATGGCGTATTTCCAAGACAAAACAGAGCCAAGAATCTGTTCTTTATCTTTAAACTATCAAAGATCTAAAAACTTCCGGCAAGAACATGCATCATCACCAGTGCTTGCACAAGCAGAGCACGCCTACATTGCTGTGCTGCAGAAAAACACCCCTCTCCTCCCAGCAGCCACAGGGCTGGATGGGGCAAGTGTCTTGCAACATCAGAAAGCATAAGCAGTATGTGAAAATACAGGCTGGCATCGGTGTCAATCCCCTTTTCATCCTGTAATTTTCTGCTTCTTTGACAGTAGGAAAGCATGGGACCAAATGCAGGAGATGTCCAGAGTCCTAGAAGCTCACTTTGTTCTGGGTCTGTATCCAAGCTGCTCAGAGCCATTCTTGCACCAGTCAAAACATGCTAGGACATTTGCCTTTCAATCTCCTAGGCAAATCTACAGTTATTCGCTTGTATTTCACCTGCTTCTTTCAAATAAGTTTAATATTGAGTCATTAACAGGAACTTAGAGCATTCAGAATAATGAACTTCACCCTCTTCACTAATTCTGCCCGTTACTTGCAGAGAGAGCCTGGCTGTCCCTACTGACTCCTCTCTGTCTTTTTCATGCCTGGTCACTTTCATCATCTGCTCCAAAATTCTCTCCTAGTGTTACTTCCTTTAAATACAAAGCTCCATGAGTCTCCAGCTCACAAAACCAGAAGTTAACATTATCTTTGTGTGCTTTGACTGAACTAATTAGCAGGCAGCACATATTATGGAAGCTCATTAATATTTATAATTTCCAAAATATGTCTTTTATTGCTGTTGTGCAACACTGGAAAGGCAAATTGGTTTTTCCTCTATTCAGTATAAGATTTTCTCATTTGGCCGAAATAAACACATTGGAGTTAGACAATAGAAACATCAAGAAACTTTAATTCATGGTGCTGCCATTGTAAGATTCTCCAGGAAGGTGAGTGGTCTTTGTCAATACCTATTAGCAATTGTCTAAAGGATGAAATACACAAAGCTACTTCCAGATGACCTCCATCCAAGCTAAGAAGTTTATTAACCATCTTCAATCTAAAATTGAAATGAGAGAGGAAGATGTTGCTTTTACAATTTCGTTCACTTATCTTTCTATGAAAGCCTTGGTAATTTATGTATCGCTGCACTTGAAACACAGTTCCTGAGATTCCTTTGGAGAACACAATTCTCAGTGAGTGTTTTGATCCTCTTTTTCCTACCTATGTGAAGGCCACTAGTATCAGAATGCATTTCTGTCCTTCATAATTCTCAAGCCTTTTCTTTCTGTCCATAAAAACCTACTGCTCCTTTCAAGACATAAAACCAGGCCCAGAAAAATTGACCATTCCCAAAAGCAGCTAGACCTCAAAGCCCTACAACATGGAGTAGAAAGTCTTCTTATTATGAATTCCGACTTGTGATACTGGCCTAGATTAATTTAATCCACACCACCGTGTAGCAGTTCCCTCTGAAACACACTGACAGTGAAACTCTGTTGAAAACATATATGGTGCTCCTGTATCGACAGTTGCCACCTACCAGCATACAGAGCAGATTAAAAAAAATGAACTAACGAAGTTAGTAAACTCATATTCTTGCCAAATGCAGTTTACAGCTATTTGTGCACATTTGTCCCCAGAGGTATTCTTGCAAGCGTGTATTTCTGTTTCGATTTGTAACTGTACCGCTGGGGGGGCTCGGTGGCACTGCTTCAACACACACTGATTCTGTTAGTGGCACTGCTTCAACACAAGGACTCACTCTGTGGAAAGTACAGCAAAATATATGAGCATATCCAGCAATCCTGGTCCCCTAAACAAAAACGTTTCAAAGGGGTCTGACTTTCATACAAAGGTGTTCAGCAATTTCAGAAGACATTTTTATCATTAATAGTCACCAGTTTCACTGGGTGCTTTGCATTTAACTTGCCAGTATTTTGACAAATGGGACACATGACATTCCTTACCTCTTTTCAGTGGCTCCCCAACCTCACTCCTGCCCATACCTACCCAATGAGCTACATCATTCTGAGGAGATAGAGGTCCCATAACTGCTGCCAAATTTCTATCTTCCAGTCAATGAATATAAACCAGACCGTAGATAATTTCTTATTAGCTAGATCTGTTCTGTCTTATCTGAAATTACATAAGTGTTGTCAGTGTAAGCTGTAATTAAATATGAGATCCAGTCACTGACTAGCCACTGCTTCCTCCAGATTCCTCTGAGACGTCTTTCTAATGATTATTTTCCTATAAGGCACTGGCTTGCACCGCTTTACCAACAAGAACCAGACCCAGATCCAAACATTCATGCAGGTGACATGCTGCAAGGAGTGACAGACACTCTTGACCTGGTTTTGACAACGGTTAGCAGGCTGAGTGCATTATGTACCGCTCAGCATAAGGAAAAACGTATTTTTGGTGTTATTTCTGGAATTATATCTGCTCTCAGGCCATGCACATATCTCAAGACCACAAATTGGCTTCTTGTATGAACTGTAGATTAAACCCAAGTTACTTCCTGCCCTTAGGCACTTGAATCCCTCCTTGTGCAAGGCTGACAGTTGCTCTTATACAGTTGCCTGAGCAGGTGATTATAGCAGCAGTCACCCTGTAGATAGCAGTGTCGTGACTTGAAGTCTTGCCTAGGAGCTGAAAGACCTGGGTTATGACACAGTGGTGACCCACAACCTCCAAAGCACAGAAGAGAACCTGGGACTTACGTGACAGACGAGTCACAAAGCCATTACAGAGAAAAAGATGAACGACATGATTATCATCCTATCCTTCTACCCCTGAAACAATTTCATATTAATGTGGCTGTGGTTTCTCTGCTCGTAAGCAGATCATGGTATTGTCAGTAGATGCAGGTTATACTCAGAGCCAACAGATAAGGATTTGGTACAGAGACACCTAAGCTGTGAATCCTGTGTGGCCTAAGAGGATCAGTCAAAAAGGTAGTGGGTAGACAGAGCTTGAGTAACTTAATTAGAAAAAGCTAATAAATGCTTAGGCACCTATATTCTCCCTAACTTCTAATGCAGTTTTTTCTTACTTCTCTCTTTTTAAAAGAGGCTAGCCTGCTCTCTGTAAAAAAACATGAACAGGCTTGATCATATGAAAATGCACAAGGGTTTGCCTTGCAGGGCTTGTACGTCAGACAGATTACAACAGGCAGAAAGCTGGTGACTTGTAGCAGGTGGCAGACAACAGTAAAATTAAAATTAGGCTTATGTTCTGAACTTCCCCGCAGAGGAGGCTCAGCACATTGCCCATAACGGGAGCTTATGATGACCAGGCAACTCAGGGAAGCATTTCATGTTGGCTGTTACGCATGATACGTACAATAACCACTCCAAGGACTAAAATGGCCTTGTCTTCCCTTTCTTCAAACCCACAACAAAACTTTAAGAGGTGACAATTTTGATGAACTAGAGATGGTGAGAGACAAGAAAAGGCAACATCTGTTATATGCAGCAATAAGGGTATCATTCTTACAAAGGTTCTCACTCACCCACACAAAACCTATAATTAGACGCCACGTGGGCAGGTCCGCACCCACTGTCGTGGGATAGATTCCAAATGAAAAGAGCCAGTAGCAACTGGGATTTGACAGGGAGCTGGCTGAACGGAGCTTGCAAAGCAGCAACCCTTTCTGCATTCAGAGTGGTAAGTGGCTGAAAACTTGGTAGGGTTTTGGGGCAAGTGTTCTTGCTAACTGCTGGCTGGGGTTGTAGGACTGTAAGGACTCCTGCTTAAAAAAAAAAAGAAAATACAGCCTGAATGGTGCGGTCTGAGTCAACAAGCAAAAAGCAAACAGCAGTACTCAGAGTAATCCTGAGGAGACCTTGGCAGGAGGTACAAGGCTTAGAACTTTTCAATTCCAGGAAATCCCAGTAGGAGATGAGAATTTCTGGACTGTGATAATGTGATGCAGCTAGGAAAACAGGGTGGATTCAGTGGGAGTAAGGTAGTTTAAGACTGACTACATCCCTATGTTTTTAAAGGAAGAACAAAGTGACGGTATTTGCACAATGGAATCTGGACTTTTTTTTTTTTTTTTCCCAAAAAAAAAAAGGAAGGAAAATGCATGAGAACGCATACCAGCTGAAATGAAAAAGGAGGATAAATTAGGCTACATAATTAAGCATTGTTAAGAGCACAGCAAATTTAAAGGGAGAATGGAAGTGGGAACAAATTACAGAGCTGTTATGTGGAAGAATGGGGCAAACAAGATGTTTCTTGGTAGACTACCATATCTAGTGAAACTTGAACTAGTCATCAGCAAGGGTTATTCTGCACTTCAGAAACAGCAAAAGGCAAATACTGTCAGTCTTAGAGTTGACTAAATTTAAAGTAGCCTAATCATTGAAAAGGAACAGTGAAGGTCCTCCTGGAAAGATAGACAAGTGGCCAGATCATGGCTACAAGTCAGCTGAAGGCTTCCAAGTTGGCATAGAATTGGCACAGTCATTTCCCAAAACTGAATCACATTTGTTGAGGTTTCTTTATGATGCTTGTAGTCAGGTTAAATGATCATAATTGTCTCTGTAAACTTAGATGTATGAATACCAGTGTAGGGTCAAGGTAAGAACCCTATTATTTAGGAAATTAGAGCAGATACTGCACAAAGTCCTGAAGTGGGAAGCCAAGAACTTGTTTAATAGGTTTTCTTTGCTGTTATCCCACAATTTCTTTAGATTGTTCATAATCTCTAAGCAATTCACCTAAACACCTTTAAAACCCAAATCTTCCTGCATCCTCCAATGATGAACAAACATATGCACAATTTTGCACACTTATTAACCTTCTACTGGAGCGCTTCCCACATTAATTGCCTCAAGAAAAGAATTTGCATCACTGTTCAGAGTTGTTATTTCAGGTTAATGCCCTAGTCCACTGTTTCAGATTCAGTTTAAGATGTCAATAGATACTCAGAAAACTGTTACCCAGACCAGACAACATACGTGAGCCCTGCCTTGCCTTGGTTATTACTCCATATTTGGTGGTTTGGAGGAAGGAAATCTACAAAAAGTTCTGAACATCTTTGCTCCATTACAAAATTGATCTATCTAATCAGGTTTGTGGATGTCAGAGCTAATTAAATAAGACCAGTTTCCTCCTGGAGAACTTCCCTGTACCTAAAAGCTGATAAGCCAGCAAGAATAGAGACTGGCTAATGTCAAGATGTTCTTACTATTACTCGTTTGTGTTGAAGCAGTGTCAAAAAGGAATCAGTGTCATCAGGAATCAGGACCCTCTGTGGGTTATTTATGGGGAGGAGCTGGAGAAGAAATCAAGTCTTTTATCAGTTATGCCAATTACTCTGCTACCTGAATTAGTACACTATAGCACCGACACTTTGTCCAGTATTGTACACGCCAGTCTTGCATATTTGATAGTCTGGACAAATACTGTGTCTGAGCTACTGAACGGTGACTGAGTCTAGAAAAGATGGTATTCTTTGCATACCTGTAAAGAATGGGCTGAACAACACAGTTACATTATAGTTTACTTTCAGGTATTTGCATATGGGTAAATACATAAATGATCCCCTTTACAAGGCCTGAAGACACTATTGTAATTCTTTTTCCTTAGCTTTTTTTACTATTTGGGGTAATATTACAATGCTTATGTGTACAATTAGCAAGTGTTCTCTAACTGCCTCAGGCTCAAAGCCATGCAAAAATTTGCTGAGAGAACAGGAAATTTAACCTGTAATTTCTACACCCAAGGCTTATACACTGAACTCTAGATGGCTGCTTCTCCCTTGAGTTGCCTTTACACTGTTAACTGAGCGCTTTGCCAAACTACTGGAAAATATGAAAAGCTAAAGTAACACTGGGAAGACAGAATGGACAAAAATATTCTCTGTTTAAGGACAGTGCCGGTGCAGGAAAGATAGAAAGTATGGTTGGAGTGGTAAGGCAAGGAAAGATGGAAAAAACCCATAAATGGTGAAAATTAAAAAGACTTGAAAGAAGGTAAGAAAACTTAAACCTCAGTATTGAAGGGGGTGAGGCAGACCTGAAAACTGGAAAGACCGCATAAGGCTGAAGTGATTGAAGGTGCCGTGCTTAGCTTAGTGGACAGGCGAAAACGAGCCAGGACTGCAGATTGTTACTGCAGACGGAGCTGATCCTGCCCTCCCACTGCTTACTTCGGACATGTTAACAAAGGCTGTTCCCCACCTCAACGTAGGCTGCTGAGGTGACCCTTTCACTTCCCATTTGGCCTCTTTCCGACACAGGATGAAGAAGTGGAAGGCACCATCTAGGTCATCGACTCTCATCCATGCCACTTCTCACTGTCACATTAACATGTGATAAAACTCCACCTTAAATTTAGCTATGCTTTTGGCCCTGTGACTCCAGCTGGATGGCTATTTCAGGACAACACAGCGGGCTTCATTTTTTCATGCTAGTTCTTGTTCCACCACTACTACTTCATTTAAGTATCACTGTTCCTCTCCTGGTCTCAGGTTATATCTTTGGAGAACAACCATTTACACTCTGAACCTTCATACTCCTAGTCTAAAAAGTCTTCACTTCTTGCTTTGCATTCCCTCTTTTTCCATTCTTATGATAATCCAAGGACACTTTCTCTTGACCTTCCCCATTTTCTCAATATCCCTCTTGAATCATGTATGCAGCACCAATGAAATAGCTGTGCTCTTTAAATAATACTTCCATTAATATATTGAATACAATACATATACTAGAAATACTATTCTCCCAACTGCCTATGTGGAAAAAAAGACTAACAAGTTCCCTGGCACTTCAAAAGTCACCAGTAATACATTAGCAAGACATCAAAGGTCTTATCAGTTATTGCTTCCTCAGATGTTCACTTCCGTTCTATGACTATGATATGCAGTGTGACAGCGTTTACTTTCCCAAACCATAAAGAGTAATCCAACTTTCACGTACTTTTTATTTTCTAATCCCTCAGTCTAGATGTCAGTATTTTTTCAGTACAAGCTCATGTTCAGCAATTTCCTGGGGTGCGTTAGGGGAAGCGTGGTCGAGGGAGGTGATCCTCCCCCTCTGCTCTGCCCTGCTGAGGCCGCCCCTGGAGTGCCATGGCCGGTGCTGGGCTCCCCAGTTCGGGAGAGACGGGGAACTGCTGGGGAGGGGCCAGCGGAGGGTACCAAGATGGTGAGGGGACTGGAGCATCCCCCGTATGAGGAAAGGCTGAGAGAGCTGGGGCTGCATAGCCTGGAGAAGAGAAGGCTGAGGGGAGCTCGTCGATGCCTACAAACATCTCAAGGGCAAGTGCCAAGAGGACGGGGCCAGGCTCCTTTCAGTGGTGCCCAGTGATGGGACAAGGGGCCACGGGCACAGACTGCAGCACAAGAAGTTCTTTCTGAACATGAGGAAGAACTTATTTACCTGGAGCATGACGGAGCACTGGCACAGGCTGCCCAAAGAGGCTGTGGAGTCTCCTTCTCTGGAGACATTCAAAATCTGCCTGGATGTGACTGTGCAACCTGCTCAAGGTGAGCCTGCTCTAGCTGGGGGTTGGAGTAGATGAGCTCCAGAGGTGCCTTCCAACCCCCGCCACTCTGTGATGCTGTGTAATACCAGTGTTGAAAGTTGGCAGGCAGTGTAATGCCAGGAGCTGATTCCTTTAAAAGCCTTAATCAGTGATGATCCATCATGAGCAGTGAGTAACTATGTGGTCAAAAAACACAGGTAAAAACATTATCACATTGGTCATGATGTGATGCAATGGTGCACAGTAGCAAGAGCTGTATTGGTAAATCCAGGAGTTGCCTTTAGTTCTTCGCCATTGTAGTCTGAAATGCAATAATTACTTATTTTTTAATCTACTTAATCCATGCATTTAGTTTTTAATCTACTTAATTGTTCTCATAGCACATGTATATAATTTTAATTTCTTAACCAAAATACTGAGTAGCATAGCAGATCATATTAAAATTTGAGTATCATGGCACTTATAATATTTATCTTATAAGAGCATCATGTTAGTTTGTCGTGTCATGTAACCGAATTCAATTACACAACTTAATCTTTCAACATTTTTTCACAATTTTTCTTTCATGACTGAGTATTCTGTGGAGAGTTTTATTACTCTGCCCCAGGCTGATATTGGTCTGAAAAGCCACAGGTCTGAAATTTCTCAGGTCATTCATCCTATATTTTTTTACCTGTTTGTATATCAGTTTTCTTCAAACCACATCTCTGGAATTTTCTTACTAATCAATAACTTAACAAAAAATTGTCAGTAGGCGGGGGGTGTTTATAGCTTTTTCTTTTTTTTTTTTTTTAAAGGATTTCAGCTGTGACTTATCAAAGTCCAATGATTTTAAAATATGTAGTTCTGGCAGTTGTCTACAGCACATTTAGAATTATTGGCTGAAAAGAGTATCACCACGAATACTTTTTTTCTGGTGTGAACAACATCTGCTAGTTTTGGTAAAGAGAAAAAGTGTAAACATTTCACTTCAGCTGCATCATTGCCTTTTGCTCCATTTTATCTACTAATGAATCAAAACCGTTGTATCTTTTAATTCTTCCATGCATGAAATATACCTTCTTAATTCATGTCTTAATTCTACTGGCCATAAACATACGTGCTGCATTGCCATTTTCCTTATAGAATCTGTGTGACTTCTAGATATTAATTCCTAATTACCAGTATTGCCCTTTTTCATCCTCTCTTACTCTTCCAGTTTCTTTCACTTTTTACCAAGTTGCCTGTATCTTTTAAATTACTTTTTTTTTCAGCATAAAGCTACCCAATCTTCCTTCAAGAAAACTTGCCATTTTACATCCTGTTACTGCTCACCAGGGAAAGAGATAAGAAGGGTGATAAGAGAATGGTGAGTAAAATTCTTAGCAATGAGATAAATAACATATCTTGGTTTAATTTTTTTTCCCAATATCTTTGCTGCAGTGAGATTATTAGGTTAAAAATGCGAGATTTGGGCTTGCTTCTCATGAATAAACTGTGTGTGTGTATTTTTATGTGTGTCCTGAGGTAGGTGTGTGGGTACATGTGTGGGACTTAAAAATACACTGTTGACAGTCATTATGGAGACTTTCTCATATCTCACGAACCATCCACTGGTGGCCCATGAATCACAGGTTGAGCAACAGTGTCCTGAGGGTGACTTGATGGCCTATTGTGAAGGACAATTGGTGCTCAGGTGTAGGTTTTATACATTAGGATGCCAGTCTATAAATATTCGCAACTTTCTTTTTTTCTGTACTGAACAGCAATTTGGAAATATTTAGTGCTGGTTTTGCTTCAGAAGTGCATGTTCCTCTGTCCACTGAGTGTAACAATCAAGCTCAGCGTTCAGCTGCCTTCTTGCCAGCAATACTGGCTAGGCTGAGATCACATTCACAAACAAGTCATTCCAGTTCTTCTTGTTCAGCAATAAGCCTCTTAAATGCCCAGTGAAAGAATTCTCCACCATCAAATTGTATGCTGCCTCAACTCTTTTGACAAAGACATGATTACTTAACCTGGTTGCAATCTTTTTGTCATTAACAGAGACCAATATGCAAAACTTACCCAGTACAAAGCTGCCTCCTACCCAAACTACACCTCTTATTAATAACAGAATGAATCAATATTATTCTAAGAAAAAAAAAATTCGGCATCTTCCATTATACCTAGCTATGCATTCATTTCTATTTTCTAACTTCAAAGGAAGAACCTCTGAAAGGAACTAACTACTGATAACTTTCATTTTGGCAATAATCTCCCACATTTTCTAAAAATCATTACTCATTAGCTACCTTTCAGATTTTGGGTCTGAAAAGAAATTATACTGTCCTTCCTGCTGTAGTGTTCCCAACACAGGCTATACATCTCCAGAGTATGAGAACTCTCCATTAAATATAAACAAATCCCACTGAGCTCTCCGATTCTTTAGATGAGCCACATCTGATTTTCCTGTGCTGTCATCAGGGTCTCGTCATGATGGTGGGTACTTCTTGACAGATATTTCCAGCTGAACGGAGGTTCTCCTTCTGGCTAACAGTTAGGACCTCTCTGTTCTTGTCTGTCACCAACTGCTTAGAGTAACTCCTAATCCTTTCCCCTCCCACTCTTACTCACTGCCAGACTTCCTCTCCACTTTCTACTCTCCTCAAGCAGCTAGTTTAATTCTCTGTTAGCTACATCAACGGATATATTAGACCTGGGAACAGAATTGTATTTCCAAGGAAATTTCATGCTTCCTCTCAGGTCTGCACGTTGTAACTCCAGCTCACCGCTCAACTATTCAGCCTGGTTCCTCTGCCTTACCACATAAACAACGAGCTGGCAGAGCTGTTACCACACAGGGACTTCAGAGCTGGTTAGAGAGCGCTCAGAGACACACTCTCCACACTCTGGCCTATCCCATTCGGCTTGGTTAGGAAACCGTGTCATTCCAGCTGAGTAATCTAACTTACACTAAAACAAGCACATAAGCGCATCACATATGCCTCCTTTCTGACACTTGACACAAAAGCTTCAAGGGCAAATTCTGTGAAATTCCCGGTTGTTTCTTGCTTGTTTCTGAGCGTATTTGGTAGTGTCAACAACCTTTGGAGCATTGCTTCTCTAGCTTTCTCACATTGCCAAATATCTAAAAATATCCCTTGGACATGGTTTCCCATAGAGCAAGGTTATACCTACTAAATTTACCATTTTTTCTCAATTACTTCTAATAAGCTATCAGCAACCAGTACAGCTCAAAATTTTTGCTTTACAAAAAAAGCAGTATGTTGAAAATGGGAGGTAGGTGCCATAGGAAACACCTAGAAAAGGACAGTGGATGGGCAAACAGGAGGGGACCAGAATGGTGAAATATATGGAGCCCCTGCCATGGGAAAGCCAAGTGAGGGAATGTGTAGAGGAAAGGAATCTGGATAAAGTTGCGGATACAAAGATGCAAACATGCAAAGAGCCCTCGGTAAAAGCAGTACAAACGGCTTAGGTTGGAAAAGTCCCTTAAGATCATCATGTACAACATGCGCTGCCAAGTTCACCACGACACCATGTCTCTAAGTGCTGCGTCTACATGTCTTTTAAATACCCCTAGGGACGGCAACTCAACCCCTTTCCTGGGCAGCCTGTTCCAATGCCTGTTAACTCTTTTGATAAAGAAATTTTTCCTAATATCCAATCTAAACTTCCCTAGTGCAACTTGAGGCCATCTCCTCCTGTCCTATTGCTTGTTACTTAGGAGAAGAGCCAACCCTCAACTCACTACAACCTCCTTTCAGGTGGCTGTAGAGAGCAATAAGGTCTCCCCTCAGTCTCCTTTTCTCCAGGCTGAATAACCCCGCTTCCCTCAGCTGCTCCTCACAGGAGTTCCTCTCTAGACCCTTCCCCAGCTTCGCTGCCCTTCTCTGGACACACTCCAGCACCTCAGTGTCTTTCTTGTAGTGAGGAGCCCAAGCTGTCAAGCACGCAGACTTGACCAAGTTACAGGTATCACTGTCCTTGATCTGCCACATCTCCCACCTATCTCCTCACAGCTGGCAAAAATCAGGACCTTGTGACCTGATTCACTCCCTCAGCAACCCGCATGCAGTATTGGCTGTGCAAGAAATGCAAAGAACAGCAAAACTGAGTGGAGGGGAAGGATCACCTCCCTCATCTTGCTGGCAACATTCCTCCTAATGCAGCCCAGGATGCTGCTGGCTGCCTTTGCCGCAAGGGTGTGTTTCTGCCTTATGGTCGATCAGTGTCCACCAGGACCCTCAGGGCTCTTCCTACAAACCTTCTTTCTGGCTGATGGGTCCCTAGTATGCACTGACCAGTGTATGAGTTTATTCCTCTTCAGGTACATTTCTCTTTGTATTACACTCTTTTAGAAAGGATAAATCACTGTAAATAAAATGCTTAACCTGTATATTCAATTTGCTTTAGGTGGCTGGAATGTGGATTATCGCATTTTATCTCCTTGGCACAGTAGCAGGTGAGACACTATATCTATAAAAACTACCACTAGAAGGTGAATTCAGATGAATACATAGATGATTACTGGTATTTTCCTTTACATTGAATTCATAGTATGATTTGCAGGTCGTTGCATGACAATGTCTATTACTGTGCAAGAACTAATGCTAAATGGCTCTGCTCTATTTAAATTTTATTATTACAAATACAAGAGACTTAACTGTGCTAAAAATTCCCAGAGAAATTCAGTCATGTGTCAAGACAGTACACAAGCTCTGTCTATGTGCCTGCTCTGCACAAAGAGCCACTCAGCAACATGGTGCTTACCACAACAGACAGCGCTAAAACACAAAAGTTGAGCATAAGTGAGCAAAAACTCCATTTGATCTAGAAAAAGCTACTGTATTGAAATAAATTATCATTTTGTTCACAGTACAAGGTTACTGCATAGATATCCTTCATTCTTACGAGCAGAGACAGAATGCTTTGGAGTAGGAAGCATGCAGGAGCAATTCTAACAAGCACTTCTTCAAAGACATTTTAAAAGAAATTGAATTAATCCTTTACAAGCCTAGAAAATGGTGTCAAAAGAGTGCCTGGGTCTTTACTTGGTTTATCCTCAAATTATTTATCTCCCCTTGTGCTACCTGCTTCAGGCAGTTATCCACAAAGGAAACAAGAATAAATCTCAGCTTCAAACTTATTCGTGAATTGAAATCCTTAGTTTTCTGCTCTTCAGACTGTCACAGTCTCAAATACATCATCAAGCGTTAAGATATTCTGACACATAAACAAGTGGTTTCTTCTACTCTAGGTAAAGAAGTTTGCTACCCCAGGCTTGGCTGTTTTACAGATGACCCGCCCTGGTCTGGGGTACCAGGGAGGCTTCTGACAGGTTTGCCTGACTCTCCCGAGCACATGCACATCAGCTTCTCTCTCTACACCAGAGAAACAGGAAATAACTCACAGGTGACATTTATTTTTAATATCAAGAACTGACTAAACCTTCAAATGTCTGTTACCTTGTTAAAAGGTCTGTGCCAGTCACCACAGGCAAACAAGTCAGAACAAGAAGGTAGTTTGAAGGTACAGTAACGAGTGTACTTTGGGGTAAAGCACACTAAAAAAATGCTGTCAGTGAGCTGTAGAACACAACAGCTTTCTGGTACTTTCCTGCACAAGGATATGGGTTATGGCAGACTGCCTTTGGCGTTGTCTTAAGGTCTCCAAGGAAAGCTGAAGACACGGTCAAATCCGAGTATTCACATAGGAAAGCAAATAGTGCTGTCTGACAGGGAACCTGAGCTAGGAAGATATTGGGACTTTGAAAAATAGAAGTCTGAAGAAGACTGATTTTATGCCATTTCCAAACCCACATTCTACCCTGAAACCTGATTATTTTTACATTCTAAGCTGTCTCTCTGCACCCTGAAAATCAGACAGAAATACTCAAGTTGCTTATGCCCTGAAATACTGAGCAGAATACAATGAGGAAAAACCTGTAAGATCAGGAGCTGGGACCACATCCCTTCAGCAAATGCTTCTGAAGCTGCTAAATCCCTTTCAGGCTCCCAAACCTTGTGTCCCCTGAGCTGTACAGAGATGTTTAGGATTCTTCTAGCATGAACTATGATGCCATTACTGCTATTGCAGACATCCTGCTTGCCACACTGAGAACCCAACTCAGCCTCTCTAAGGATGAGAAGTTCTACCTGTGATAAACTTCTACAATCTGCAGAGCAGGGACTTGTGAGCCCACAAGATACATCCAGCAGCAGGTTACTCAGCACTTCTGCTGCTGATAAACCAAGTCAAAATCACCTTGCACTGCCTCCCAGCCACTAAATTTCAGTGCATCTCTGATCTAGGGCACAGCCCTTCCACACCCAAACTCCCTGACCCCACATTTGTCTAAAAACCAACAGACAGTTAGATACCATGCTCAGAGAATAAGGAAAGTATATAATTAAGCAGCCTGCAGCAATGTGGGAAGATCAGCACCCCTATTGCACCCAGTTCTTGCATGAAATTCTTTCAGTATTTCTGGAGTAGCTAATGAGGGGAAAAGGCATGGAAACATCACCTATCCAGGGGGAAAAAAAAGAAAAGAAAACAGAAAAAAAGAAGCTCTCGCTTACATGCAGAGCAGCACATTGGAGCCAAAGGTCAGGCCCGTAAAAGGGCAAGCTGAACCAGGAGATGGGAGATGTGGAGCTGGTGGCCTGCTCCATGGAGAAACTCCTCCAACTCAGGCCAACAGGCATCATGTGACACTATAGCCCTTTTAGGTTTTTTCATATGCCACATAGGGGAGTTCTTCCTGCATTAAGCAAAATAGATAGGAGCAGCAGAAACCACATGGGCACAATTTCTTTGGAAACCAAACTGAGAAAGGCGAGATACAGGGGCCCCTGAGTTCAAAAATCACAGATACTGTCCATACAAAGTAGTCTCAAGTCCTACAGAGGGGAAGACATAGCTGACTTTTTTAAAATGTTTGAAATGATGAATATATAAAACTTTTTTTTCTTTTTTTACACACAGGTGATCTCCGCGATAAAGTCCTCCACCATCCAAAACTCACATTTTTCCTCACATAGGAAAACCTCCTTCATCATTCATGGATTTGGCAGCACTGGAAAAAAAGGCTGGGTGGTAGAAATGTGCTTGGTATGAGAGCATCCTCTGATTTCCATCAGCAGTTGTAACTATAGTCTGTCAGTATCCTTTAGGTGCTAATATTCACCTTCCATTTTGCAATTCATTAAGTAGTAGCAGATGCCAGCCAAGAAGTAAACTTCACAAAAGCCAAAATGTTGCCACTCTGGAAGTTGCAGCGTAGTCAAGATTTCTTGTTCATCTCTGACATTATGTTTCTGTAAAGAGTTTCTATCCCCAAACCCTGCACATCAGATCAAATCAATAAACTGAACATAGATGTCTCCAGCCTCTACAGCAGCGTCAGATATATCCAAAAATCATAAGGGCAATTGAACTATCCGTTAGTCAAAAGGCATTCCTGAGTTGTAAAGCACAAGCTTCAGACTACAAATATTCTGGCTTACCACTGTTCAGTTCATTAAAAAATAACCCAAATAACAAACAACAAAAAAAACAACAACGCCCCACCACCCCCCCCTCAAAAAAAAAAAAAAAAAAAAAAAAAAAACCAACCAAAAAAAACCCCCGAAAACCAAACCAAAAAAAACACAATCCAAACCAACCCTTTTTGTTTGGATACAAAGTGCAATGAAAAAAAAACATTTTCAAATATGAAATGTGGAAGCTACCACAAAACCAGCAGTGTACTGTGTCAATGACAGCCTTGGCTCTGATAGATAAGCAAAATCTACTCTAGTTTCTGCTTCTTCCATGCTGGCAGGGAAAAGGACAAGCTAGAAAAAGACCACCACTGAATACTAAGTGACAGATCTGCAGCATTATTTTTGTTCATAAATCTACAAAAACTTTTGATTTGGAATACTAAATTTCCATTTTTTTCAGTTGAAAAACCCCAGCAATTCTATCTGCCTCTCCACAGTACAAGCTTATGGTGCCTACAGGAGAGAAGAGAGTCCAGGATTCAATGTGCTATTGCTTCAAGCTCCTTCTCATTCACCTTTAGCTCTTTATCATAGATTAATTTTTGTTTCTACTCGTGTTCTTTCTCAAAACTTGAGTGAGCCTTAGTCACAGAAAGCTACAATTGCAGACTTCAGTCCATGATTCTTTCAGTGGAAAAAAATCACTGATCTCTGCAAGACTGTGACCACTGCTGAAGTTACCAACACATTAGCTTTCTTTGCTGAAATAGAAACTTTCTAACTCTACTCCAAACCTTTCCAGTTTGACATGACTTTCTCAGTTTCAAAGGCACTTGGTAAATAAGTCTACTTCCCATACTGTACAGTTAAAACTACCCATGTCCCTCCAAAAACCATCACAGGCTGCATATAGAAACTACTGTGCAGTTGTGTGACTCTTCCAAATTATTTATACATGTATAGAAGTGTCTTACAATGTAAAATATTTTTATTACAGTCTTTCAAAATTGATACTTTTTGGATGAACGGTTTGTTGTATTGTTTTATTAGAAGACGCATGTTTTGGTGCAGTGCAGGCTACAGCAAAGAGTCTTGTTTAGTAAAGAATGAGAAATTCCATGATTATGTTACCTTTTAGTGCTTATTCTAATTTTAGTTGATACTCTGTTTGTTATTTTGTTTCCTTAAATACTTTATGTTTTCCCACATCAGCTGTTACTAGAAGTGGAAAATATCAACTGCATTGCTGTCGACTGGGAAGAAGGTGCAAAAGGCACCTACATCAGTGCAGTGAACAACATCCGCGTGATCGGGGCTGAGGTTGCTTATTTCATAAATACTTTACAGGTAAAAGACACAGCTTTGCCACCTACATTTCTGAAGTAGATATAATGGGGTTATGATGCTGCTGCTTTGATTTTGAACCTTGTCCATTAGGGTCATCCAGTGCTTCAGGAAGAACTGTACAATGCACGCAGTTGAGATCCAGCTAATTATATTAATTATCTACTCTGTAAGGACTTCTCACAGCCACAAAAGACGTAAATTAAGGTGATGTGGTTGGAAAGAAGTGCCAATTAATTGAAGACCAGTAGGTGGCAACATTTCCACATAATGATACAGGCAAGAAAGCATGTCAGCATACCATACCTGCTAGAAGTTAGTGTTTCAGCACAGCACCACTGAAACGAGCAGAAGCAGGATCACTTGATAATGCTATATCTGCTGTCTACAGGCATGATACACTGTCCAGTTGCCTTCTAGTCGTGAACTTCATGTTCCTGAAGGCAAGCATCCATGTTTACATGTAAAGCGCAGGACTGCTTGGTTGCAAAGTTTAAGAGTATCAGCGTTTCCCCACTGCCTTCAGAAATACTCACAAGTACTCAGACTTGCTGAAAATCAGAACCCTGCCTGACTGTAGTCTTGATCCTGGTCAGGAGCTGTTAAAGTGCTGCAAAAGAGAGTTCAGAGCCCACAAAGCAAAGTGTCAACTTCGTGAGCACCTGAGTATCAGAGAACAATTCCCCATAATCTGCTGGGGTACGGTCTACTGTTTCTACCCAGGAAAATCACATCTAGCCTCACACAGCTTATTCTTCTTTGTGTAAAAATCCCAGGTCACTTGAAGATGGGTTCAGTTTCACATTTAATATCTCTATTACTGCACCATTTGCAGCCTAGGCCTCTCTTCCATTACAAAAAATGCATATGTGATCCTTAGACTTTCTTTCCTTTTCCCCAATTTAAAAGCTTCTGGATTTTCACTTTAGGAATGGTTACCTGCATTGTAAATGTCAGTACCGCAGTAAAACATATTCAGATGAATCTTACAGTAAAGGTAGACAGGCCAATACTACAGATCTGCTTTTATTTTGGTACACACGTTACAAAACAAGACTTACTATAAAAACCTCAAGCAATTAGCAACCAATCCTTGTTGGTTTTGTACATTACAAAAGCCAGCAAATCCCCAAATGAAACATGTCCCCTGCAAGCAGCCTACACACTGATTAACCTCCGTTTCAACCTTCAATATATGTGTAATACCTTAGCGGTGCAGGTCTTGTACAGGTGACTCTTGGCAAAGAGGAGAATGAATGTCAGAAGACCTAAGCTTGTCAGCGAAAATATTGTTGAGTGATATCACATATTCTAAGTAGGCATGGAGAATAGATGTGTGATAAAAAGGGCCCCATAATACAGCAAATACAGAAAAAATAAGGTCATTTTGATGGAAAATGAAATCAAGGGTTGATCCAAGTGAGAAAGGAGGTTCATATTTTGTCACCATGGGTAACTGAATGTGGTAACCACATGCCAACACTAAAACTGTGAATCCATCATCACTAGGCATTTAAAATTCTATATTGGATCATTTTATATCCTATCAGTTTAGTTTAAACAATATTTAACTCAAAAAACTCATACCCTTTTTGCTATGTAGGAAGTCAGTCTAGATGTTCCTAAAGGTCCACAATGTAAGATACCCTCTTTGCTTGCTATTTAAAGCCTGTGTTCTTATCTCCCACCACCACCACCTTAATGATCAGAAACTCTTCAGATACTCCCCTGATGAAATCCATTTAATTGGCCACAGTCTGGGAGCACACACTGCAGGAGAGGCGGGAAGAAGGATCCAAGGCATCAGGCGGATAACAGGTAGGCTATTCAACAAGGTGCAGCACTAACATAGCATGTGTCTAGAGGAAAGAAATTTGCAACACACTGGTCTGTAGACTGGAATTAAATTAGTGGCAGTGCTGGATATGCCTTATGCAAGAGTAGGAAAACTTCACACTTCACAGAAACAAGGGTAATTACTGTATCTTCTCTCTCTGGGTAGGTTAAATACTCTTTAGTGGAGGGGCAAACATAGCTGGTATGTTTGTAGTGTTACCATCGATCACTGGGTTACATCAAGCCCTACACAACGACAAAGCAACAGATCAAGAGCCCTTCATTTTTCCTATTCTTGAAACTTTACAGGCCAGTAATAAGCTCACACATAATAAAACACCTCCTTCACAGTAATACAGTGTCTATGGGAAAATATTTTACTTTTGTTGGAGTAAGTTTGCAGAAAGGTTCACAAACCTGTATGATTGCAGGTGGGTTTTTTTCCAGTTTAGCTTAGAATTCACATTATTATTATTATTCAATGTACCTTCTGCAATACTGAATGTCTGATGTTGTAGTTGGCAAGAGACATATTAACACACGCAACACTTTTCTTCCTCCCTCAACCAACAAATGTGGGGGTTTTTAGGTTTAGACCCTGCTGGGCCCTATTTCGAAGGTACTCCTCCTGAGGTGAGACTGGATCCTTCAGATGCAAACTTTGTTGATGTCATTCACAGTAATGCTGCTCACTTTCCTGCCGTAGGTAAGCGTTCATGTGCAAATAAATATCTGCAGGGACAGGCATGCACTGAGACACTAACATCATCACCTGTGTATCTCAGGGCTTGGAATGTATAACACCACTGGTCACCTGGACTTTTACCCAAACGGAGGAACTGTGATGCCTGGATGCAATGATTTAATTCCAGAGATGAAACCGAGTGATTTTGAAGTTATGATTGCAGGTAAACATACATTCCCAACATGCATAGTACTTTATTTTTGTTCAATTCTGAAACACGAACTGTGAAAGTAACTCTCCATTAGGGAGAAAACAGCAAAACATATTTTTTTTCTGCCTATTTACTCATAAGTCAGGAAAGGAAATAAGAAACAGCAAAGGCTGGATCAGAACAGTGCTCCCCAAGGAAAGGAACACTGTAGAGAAAGGAGTTTGAATACAGACCTACGCTTTGCTTCTATAATTTGAACTTGGACCTGCAGAACACAAAACAGCAGGGAATGGGGAATCTGCAAGTCCAAAAACCTAACAACCCCAGCAGGAAGTTTTCCAGGCTGAGACAGGCCAACATCAGGACCAAACCGGCAGCGTGACACCACCACATTTGGTTTCTTGCAGATGTTGCAAAGAGCATCTGACACTTATAAGGCATATTTAGGCAAAAGCACTCAGTGTTTCCAGGGACTGTACATGCCTCACCTCTCCACCTGAGACTTCTTTCTCTTTGCAGGCTTTGGAGAGGTTCACAAAAGGCTGGTGGGTTCTCCTGGCTCTATTAACCCTTTTGAAACTGTAATCAATATCATTTTGCTGAGACATCTCACATAGATAGATATATATATATATATATGTGCCTGTCTTTTTAAAAGAGACTATTACACCATAGTAGATAAATACATCTCACTTGGAATCTTGTCATAACTGGCACACAGGTCTCCAGATAAAACACAAACAGCAACTTCTACTGCAACTAGAAATGCATAAATTCAGACAAAAAAAATATTACAAGACCACACTGCTGTTCTCTTCTGTACCTCAGTTGTTTCCATGGTGAGGCAAGTGCAACTCTTATACAGGATAACAGGAGGTTATTTCACAGATGCTCATAAACATTGTTCCAACAGATGCTACAGTCATTGGGGGGTGCCATCACTCACGCAGCCATGAGTTTTATTTTGAAAGTATCCTCTACCCTACTGGATACCTTGGATATCCCTGTGAAACGTACAAATCCTTTGAGTCAGTAAGTATATCAGCCCAGGAATGGGTGAGCTGTAAAGAAAATAAACCAGGTCTCTGCACTCATCCTAGCTTCCACTATGTGCACAGAGCACTTGGATGCTGGTGGCTGCACTCTCACGGTGTGGTTTGGTAGGAGGAAGCACGCAGTGAGGCACAGTGTACAGTCACTCCATCAAGTATTCCAGTCTGGAAAATGAATCCTGAGGCACAGATGATATCACCAAAATGGGTGGGGGGTGGGAGGGTGGGAAATTAAAACCTATGCAGTTCTTACCCTAAACCTTTATGCAGCAAGCATGTAGGTTAGACATACCTACCCTACTAATTCCTGGCTGGAAGAAGAGACATTTGGAGCCTCCAGAACCCTTGACTGTTCTGCAGTGTACACTGGGCACTGATCAGACCACCTAAGCAAATGCACTTACGAATGATGCTCCTGTTTTTTTTGCCCCCCATATGGTGTTGCAATGTGAATGCAGGCAAGTTCCTTTCCACTAGGAGAGTAAAACTGGCTTATATTGTCCTAGACTTCAGCTGAAATACATTTGAGCTAGAGAATTTCAGACCGTCATCCAGACAGGTATCAAACCTGCTTATTCTATACCATCTTTGCATATGCATGGGTGCATAAACCATTATCTGAATTAAGTTTGTCAGGTTTTGGTGGTAAGATATGACAACATACAGCACTGCCACAGCTTTGCAAGATCAGAACAGCATCCTTAGCCCTAATTTTGTCAGAGCTACATCGAAAAAACATACATATATACTCTTCATTAACTGATGCTCTAATTTTCCCTAGGGAGACTGTTTCCCATGTCCACAGGAGGGATGTCCAATGATGGGGCACTATGCTGACAAATTCCCAGCCAAACTGAAACGAGTGAACCAAAAGTATTTTTTAAATACAGCAGCAGACCCACCTTTTACTGGTAAGTGGAGGTTTGTTACAGTTGTTTACATGCTTGAAAAGTGATTGCCTTGCTGTGATTTACAGCCATGTACTTGTGTTGTTTCTACAAACAACTGCTAACATCTCTGACAAGAAATGCTACATTAGTTATCAAAATTCAAGCTCATTGAGCCTTTTATTTGCTAACACGAATTAATTCCAGCTAGGAGAAAAAAGAACTAGCATATTTCATATCAATGATAATCTAGTTTTATTTTGCTTTTCTTTATGCAGCTTGGAGACAGAAAGTATTTATCAAACTGTCTGGTGTAAAGAAAACAAGAGGGGACATAAACCTTGTTTTCCATGACACAGAGGGGAACACAAAAGAATATGAAATTACCAGGTAAGTTAAATCAATACTCCCTTATAGCATTTAATGCTGCTAACATTAATCTACACATTTTCCACATATTTAAGTAGTACAAACACTTATTCTGTGTTGCAGACCTTCTGCTTAGCATCAGATATGAAAAAAATTATCACATAGGTAAGACCGATGAGCATGAGGGCAAATAGATGGTTGCAAAAGGAAATGGAAATCACTTCATGAGTTTTGTGTTTCTTGAGTTGGTCTTAAAAAAACAAAATCAGACAACAAAATGAACTTACACCTCTGGAATACACATAATTCATGCAGTGCTCACCTGTTTCATACGCACTTTAGCACAACCGCTTCACTCCCACACCTTGTGGCAACACACATCAGCATACTCACTCCACATACTGACAAGGCTCTGCTCTGCCCACGAGCTGCTGTGTGATCTCATTCAAGGCAATCCTATGTCTGCACTTACCAAATTTGCAAAGTAGATACCTCCTTCCTCCCCAGGACATATTAAAAGACATCACTACTATACAAATGGCACACTTTTTATAGTCTGCCCAGTGAGCTTCATTCACCCCTCATACCATCTCCTACTATCAAAATAGCAGTTCCTACTGCCTTCTGTACCTCCTCTGAAACAAGCACTTCCACATGTTCTCTCACCATCCTCTTTGTGCACATGCAGACTAAAGCCCCACAGAAGTTCCCAGCTTATCTACAAAATCCTCCCAAGAACTTCTCGCAGAGCCTTACCTGCGGTGATACCTGCAAAACCCAGCACGTGTGGGTGCTGGAGGCAGCCCCAGCCTCACCCTCACCTCCCGGTAGCCTCCTGCTACATGCACATTTAAAGTTTCCAGTGTTGTTTTTCTTCCTCTCCCTGTTCAGGGCATAACAGAAAAAGTGCAAGTTTCTGTTGTAACAGAGGGGAAAACCCCAGTCTTGCAATGAACGTGATCTAGTTTGGTAAACTTTAAACTTAGCATTGCTGTCTTCGTTCTATTTGCAGTGGACTCCTCTCTCAAGATCAAGTTTATACAAAATACCTTGATGTTGAAATTAACCCCAAACATATCAAAGAAATTGAATTTCTCTGGAATAAAGCCATATTTACTCTGCTCTGGGCAAGACTGGGAGCAGAAACTATCAAGATAATTCATGGAGAAGATGGGCATATGTAAGTATATTCCTTTTACAGGTCAGAAGAAATGGGAAAAGAGTGCAAAAACTCTGAGAGACAGGATTGAATATGATCTTAGTAAACTGGACATATGGTTTTCAATTAACAATGTGAATTTCAGTAATTACAAGGACAAGATATTACACTTTGGATGGAAAAATCAAATGTTCAAGTACGAACCAGAGAATAACTGCCTGGAAAAGAATACAGCAGTGAATAATTTGAAATGCATACTGTTTAGCCAGAGCAAAACCATTACAAACCAAGATAAAACAAGTCTCATTCCCAGGAGTATTGTATAGAAGATCCAGGAAGTAATTATTCTAATTTGAATAACTAGCATAAGACTGGAATCAGAAGCAGGGTCGTTTTCAAGTTTGAAGGGTATTTTTCAGGAACAATGCACAGAGACTGAAGTCTGGAAAAATAGCAAAAGACCTTTAGAAAACCTGATCTGTGTGGAACAGCTGAAGGAAATGTGTTTCTCAATAAAGAACTGCCTGGAGAGGAGCATGAAGATATAGACATCGGCTGTCTTTGAAGGGCCACAGTCAACCGTTCCATATACCTACTGGGTTTAGGTCAAGGTTTAATTGATGTATTTTACAACAGGACAAATATTGGTTAAGTATTTGGAAAAAAACTCCCTCATCATTTGGCATTGGTAGGGATTATTTAGAGAAGCTGATGAAATCCCTTTGTGTGAGCTCCTAAAAAAAGCTGCAAAGCTATGACTGGAGCAATCTAGTTAAGCACCTAGCCTAAATAAAGGGAGCTTAACAAGAGCCCTTCTGACTTCTTATCTAGAGCTCTATATGGGCGAATCTAGAGATTGATTGTATTCTGGCCCCCAAAAGCAGGAAGTTTACCTCGTTACTGTTAATATGTATTCTGCACAAGCTTTCAGGAAGGCTTAAGTAGGGTTATGGATCAAACTAACAACCCTTAAGATGGCAGCTGACTTTCATTTTTCTCAGTGGGGGGGAAGAGATAAATAAATCCTGATTCAAGTGGGTTTTTTCTTCTCAGGTCAACTTTTTGTGGCCGTGGAACTGTCACATATGGAGTTCCTCAGTTACTTACACCTTGCTAGAGGTCACCGAGTACAACTGTTCTTTCTGTACACAGCAGCTGAGCAAACCATCAGTCCTGCACATGGGAACACTGGTACACAAAGCTATTAAAGCAATAATCAAACTGCCTGTTGTTTTTTTTATTTTTTGTTTGCAAACACACTTGTCAATGTTTTTCATGTTTGAGCCCATTTTATTGTGCTTGTAACTATGGAAGCAACTGGAAATCATATAGGCTAACATACATTTATAAACTGCACAGACTTACTCTGCCAGTGCCTCAAGGCAAGAGCTGTTTCCCACCACACTGATAATGTGCCACATTTCCCATCCGTCAAACACTCTCAAGGCAGCACGTTACCTCAGCACACCACTCCGGCTGGGAACGGTCCCAAACACCTCCTTTCTGCAGCCTGCACTAATGCCCAGAGCTTTCCAGCCCCACACAAGAGCACTGCCCTCAGAAGACACTCTGGGGTGAGGCAGGAGCAGAACAAGACCAGGATCTCTTCAGCAGTTTAGGATAGCCCTTTGTACACTGCACGTCTGGGGAAGCAACAGCTGAAGGCAAACCTCAAGTGTTCCCCACTTCAGAAGAAACCAAACAGCTGAATCACAGCAGCTGGCTACTGTTTGAGTTCAAACACGTACCTTTGCCGTGGCCCCTGAAAATCCTGGCAAGAAACCCTGACTTTGAATAACTCCAGCTTTGTAAAACCTGGAATTGACTATTTCACATTAACACTACTGCTCTGCAAGGTCTGGCATGAGTGAGACACCTGGAGCTTTAAGAGACCAAGACAGTGGATATTTTTCCAAGTATAAAAACCAAACTATAAGTTAATGAATAGGAAGAAAGAGTTAATAAACTTCTAAGAAACAGGAGTGAAGAAGTTATCTGCCCAAGTGCTTGTATGTCAGTTATCAAGCGTGGGAAAATGGGAGCAGAAATACAATATTGAGAATGCATTTATAACAAGTATAAATATCTGAATGAAATAATGTTGTTTTTTTTTAAAAAAAGAGCGACAGTGTTGTATCCTTGACTAATCACTAACCAAGCTTGTAAGAAGTTAAAATCATAATTAAACACAAGTCTGAGGTTCAGCCAAGACAAACCTGGAGTCCTGAATACTGCACGTCCCCTGGGGACTTGACAGGTGACAAGGGAAGCATGAACAATGCCGGGAAGCACCATGCCGTGTCCCAGGAGAGTGCCATGGTGTCCTGCAGCACCAGAAATCCAGTCCTGTCCTCTGCCTGCTTCCTTTTCCAGACTACAGCTTCTTCAGACTGCAGAAACATAGCTGGGCCTTTATTTATCACCTTCTTTCTCAAAAGCCGTCTTTCTTCCGACAGCACCTGACCGTGAGGCCCCAAGGACCAGAACAGCTCCTGCAGGAGCCTGCATCCTACCGAAGGACACGCATCCCAGCCTTACCCCTTCTTCCTGAAGGGGAAGCAAGCAGCTGAAGCCCATCTGACCATGGCCTAAGGAAGTGTCTAGTTATTCAGTCTGCCCTGTGTTGAATAGGAGCAGCAGACTAACTATGATAAAATCCCAACCTGAATCTTTTCTATCAGCTCTTAAACTAAATAGGAAAGCCTGTTCCCCCTCATTTTGAACAAGTGCTAAAACTCATCGGTGTACTAAGGCACGTACTGATTCTCCTGTGTCATCAATATGAGCTTATTTACAAACTGAAATGTTA
Source organism: Falco punctatus (assembly GCF_963210335.1). Classification (NCBI taxonomy): domain Eukaryota; kingdom Metazoa; phylum Chordata; class Aves; order Falconiformes; family Falconidae; genus Falco; species Falco punctatus. The sequence continues at coordinate 36,567,914 of NC_137589.1, forward strand.
CTTAAATTAAGGATGGGAGCACTGAGCTCTAAATTAGGATCAAAGGTGATGTTTTAGAAAAATTAAAAACTCACTGCTATTTAAAGAAGTAAACCCACTAGCATGGATGATAGCAGTGTAATAGCTATACACACAGCTGGTACCCATTTGGTCGTTCCCAGAGGTAGAGATTAGGCAACGTCAGCTCTGCCAAGATATATGGCCACAGCCAAAAGCTTTCTAGGCGAAGAGTTAGATGAGGTCTCATTTCGTCTTGAGTTCACTTACAGCCTTCTCCTGGAGATGAACGGGACCAAGGGGTTCCCAAACCTAGTTCTGTTCATTTGCACATGCTGGTTTTCACTTTTTACAAAGCGGCCACGTCACAATGTCTGAGGGAATTTTGTATGCTATTTGTATATATTTCCAGCATGTTTGATCTTAGCCATTCTCTAAGTGATGAACTTTCTCAAGCCTTGGGTTGCATGGGTAGTATAGAAAGGATCCACAGGGGTAGACAATTGTACTTCTACATCCGTTTATTTTAACAAGGAAACTAAAGGAACACCAGGAGGCCAGGCTCTTTCACTATGAAGTTTTCCTAGAGGTATAAGGCTTCACCAAACTGAGCTGATGTCAGGAAATGGGCACAAAAGACCCAGCAGCACAGGAGCATTCCACATCCAAAGTCACCTGATGCAGAACAAGGGAGAGGTTCCCCTGCATCCCCACTACATAACACTAAGAACAAAAGCCTTCCCAGCCCAGACAATCCCCTAAATATGTACATAATTCTCTTTAATATCCCATTTCTGATGTGTTGCTGCCTGGGAATTACCCAGTCTCTGGAGCTCCAATCTTATTCTGGGCTCCAGCACACTAATTCAAGAAATCCATGTCCACAGGTTTTGGAGTTCTCAGAGAAACCAACTACTAAAGTTGTTTTGCAGCTTAGCTAGAAACTATAATCTGAAATAAATGTTCCTATCTTTCTGGGAACATTTCCAAGGATAAAGCAGACTATAAAAAGTAGATGCAAAGTTTGCACATTAGTGCATGGAGCTTCAAAGCTGCACAGTAAGTAGTTCAGGTTTAGGGGTTTTTCTTTTATCTCATCAGGTATACAGCTTCCCAAGACAGCAGTATAAAGAGGGATGGCAGCTCACACTGGTGTCCTTGTGTTAGTTCTATAGTAGCTACCATACATCTGATAGAAGCATAGCCTCAACAGGACAAAAATCACACTGGATTTAAGCTGTGCTTTAGTAGATTTAGGAGTCCCACAATCACTAGTGGAGCAACCAAACATAAAGCTGACTCATATGTGTCACATACACAGCAGTCCTAAAGACATGTTGCAGAGAAGACGGACACAGCACCCTTTTCACCTGGTCGAAATTCAGCACCAGAAAGCTAAGTCCACTTGCTAATGGGTTAGCAAATCCTAACTGCTTCTTTTTCTACTGTTCTAGATGCTTGGAATTTGGATACTTGCACTATTTCTGCTCAGCATAGCAGAAGGTAAGCATATGGGGTTAGTCTTTATATAGCCTTTCTATGCTGCTATATTTTGTGAGACATCATTCTACACTATGGTGTCTTAAAACTTACTGATTGAGGTTACATAGTTCACTTTCCTATACAAGAATGGAGAGACCTGAGTGTATGTTGGTGTACTCTGCTTTAGTGATAGAGCGATAGAGGAAAAAGCTGGGGGTGGGGGGGCGGGCAGGGACAGAGGCAGTCTCATGAGGGTATAGCTTTATATTCAGAAGCCGCCACTTCTTGTATAGTATAAGACTTCTCATGTCATCAGCTGTTCAGCACAGTCTCCAGTTATTGCTGATTATTTGCAGTATCTTGGCTTGGTATTAGGAGCAACTCATCAGCTGTCTTTGCCTTAGGCAAGGCAACAGCTGGGGAAAGATTCCCAAGGTATGGTACAGGATACCCACAGAGGAACTGCAGCGAGTACTTTGTTGATGAGCAATAGGTGACTTCTTTCCTTGGGGTAAACAGCCTTTGAAGAGCTGAGAGAGGGCAACTGCTGGGCTTTGCTTTCTGTAAACCACAGAATTTTCAATAAACCAAGAGACCTCCAGAGAAGAGATGGTATGAGTTATGACTAGCCTGCTTCACCATTTTTGCTCATTCACATATTATTGATCTCATCTGTGTGCTACAGGCAAAGAAGTTTGCTATGAAAGGCTTGGATGTTTCTCAGATGATATACCATGGTCTGGGACTACAGAAAGACCTGTCCATAAGTTACCTTGGGATCCAAAAAAGATAGACATTCACTTTCTCCTATACACAAGAAGAAATCCTAACAGCTTTCAAGTAAGAATGATTCTGGTTTAAATGTTAGTAAATCACATTCAAAAAGAATAAATGAGCACAGACTCCAGCTGCATTCCTGGAAAGTGCTAGAAATGGCCAGACCTCCACTTTACTCAGGACACCACCTATTCCAGCTCCATGGCAGGGTCTCTGGGGCATAATTCACATCCTTTTCCATCCCTCACAAAGCAGCACACCCTCATGTTTTCTGTAGGGCCATAGAAAGGTACTCGGAAACCGTGCCTTTTAGAATCATTGAGCAATTTTTTTCCCACAGGTAAGATGAAAACACATTAAAAGTAAAGTCTGTGCTGTGCTAAGATGTGTTCAAAGCCCGCTTTGAATGGAGATACAGACCTTAAGCCGCTTGCAGATGAGTTTAATGTTGCATACATTTTGAATGCCTGTACAGATAAACATAATTCAGGTCTTTGCAATCCTGATACACTATTTACAGAAAGCAGGTTTAAATGTTTATAAATTTAATATCTGAAAACAGGAGATCTCTGCAGTTGATGCCTCAACAATTGACTACTCCAATTTTAACAAAAGTAGGATAACCAGATTTATCGTACATGGATTTATAGACAACGGAGAAGAAAACTGGCTGTCAGACATGTGCAAGGTAGGTACCACTGGGAAATCCTATCCCTGTGAAGTTCTTGGTTTGCATTTATAAACACATTCCTATAAACTGTTTGTTTTCTCTATTTCTAACTGATTTCTCTTATGGTACTTGTAGTGATAAGGAGGGTAAAAAAGAGGCCACATTTTTTAATTGTTAGCAACTTAAATATGTAGCTCTGTACCCTGAGGAAAAGCATGAGGTAAAATGCATAAATGCATTCATTTCTCTTTAGTGAAGCAAGTGACAACAGGATTTGGCTCAATAAGCATCCTTTTTCTTGGTAAAAACAATGCAAACCCTGGAGCAAGATACTGCTTAGGAACTAGGGCAATTCCAGAAACAGCTGTAGACTCAGAGCTATTGCATCATATTTCTCCAGACAAAAGACAGGTTTCCAGATGTGGGAAGTCCAGCACAAAGGTATGGGCTGCCACGTGAGTGTCGGAGGCTGAGGACAAGGGCTGACCGTTAACAGAAGCAATAAAGCTGTACAAACGTACATCCAGAAGGGACCTCAGTGGGATCATTTTGAACAAAGCTTTCAATCTAGGACTTGCTATGAACAGTGAATGAAGTAAAGCACTCTGCTTTATTGACTTTCGTGCTAATTCCCCAAGTTATTTCTTAATCCTCTCCCCAAACAAAGTTGCAATTCCAGCTTGCGGGCTTCTCAGATCCTATAAACATGCTTTTTATTGCAGCTGCAGCTAGTGAAAGCTACTAGTTATACAGCACAGAGTGAAGTACCAGTTGATGGCATATGACACTTCAATGATAAAAGTTTTCCAGCTAGCTATTCACACAACTACAGTTTTGTTTAAAGTCTATATTCCTATTTTACTTATGAGAACACTGTGAGAAACAATATGAAAGTCCACTACAATGAAGGTATTTCACATTTATTGCACCCCCATTACCTCCTTCTCTTTGATACTAGGTCAAAAGAAGATAGATGTATTTGGCAGTGTCTCACTGAAAAAAAAAATCACTTTATGAAATTGAGGAATGATTGTTGGATTTGTTAGTTGATAATTTGTTTGAAGTATCAGAAGCAGACTGATGATTTTATAATTCTCAGTCTCCTATTTTCTACTCTTAAAAAATATTTTTTTCTAGAACCTCACAATCAACAAGATAGCTCACATTTTGCTTCAGCTAGTCCCTTAAATCCTTTTGATCAATTTCCACAAGGATGTAGAGGCATGAGATAATTCTTTAGATTCTTTCTCTTTTATGGTGGCCTATGCTTTATCACAATACTCCAACTATATTTCTTTTAACTTGATCTCAGTGAATCTTTTCAGTAAGGAGTGGAACAAATGGGATTGTGACTACACCACCCTGCGTATGTGTATCTGTTATATACTTTCCTTCCCATTAAGTAATAATCCTATCTGCACGTTTATTTTTACCACTTATAACATAGCCACAGACACTTCTATTGCCTTTTTTGTCCTTTGCCAGTTGTAACGCATTTTGGATGCTTTATAGTGTCTGAACACAAAGCAAAGGAAAATAAATATACCAAAACTGTTAAAGCAAAATACATTTAGCTAAACAATCCAACTCGGAGGGAAAAAGCAAAAGCTTCAGATTCTGTGGCAGGCAATAAAGTATCTGCCTGTATATACATATTCCCAAATAAAACCATAAATCTGAAATGAATATTCACTGACACCAGCAATTTATGCATCCTCTTACGAAAACACAGTTTCTTATAAATCTGTATCAGAAAAACACTTGGTTTTTGTCATCAAAAATATAAGTTCTAACTGGATTTGAATTAAAGAAGACTTTTAAATCACTTAAGTGAATCAGTACATGGGTAGAGCTCTTATTTAATGTCACATACAAAGTTTCATTGAAATTAAAAATTAGAATTATCAGTATTAATACTGTTTTCCCTTCTGCAAAAAGAGACCACTATGGGTATTTGAAATGACGGTGTGGCCATGACTACAGTACACAACCCTACTTCGGTACTGTGTCCCTATGAGCACTGTGTGAGCACACCTGTGAGTAGGTATGACCACGTGTATACACTAAGGTTTTGGTTCTTAAAATGTTCTCATACAAATTCATGCAACATATATAAGTTGAGCTGTAATAAGCAACAAGAATCAATTCCACTTTGTATTTACTGTGAAGCTCTTTGGTTTTTACTTTTGTTTTACAAAACAGAGGATGCTTACTGTGGAAGATGTGAACTGCATTTGCATAAACTGGAAAAGAGGGGCAAGATGTCAGTACACCCAGGCATCGAACAACGTCCGTGTTGTGGGTGCTGAAATAGCTTATTTTATAAATGTTCTCATGGTAAGAATCTTTGTGGTTATAAAGCTATAGTTATAATGCTGATTTGAAAGAAGATTCAGGAAATCTCATGAATGTGAATGTAACCAGGAGAAAACTTTCTTCTACTCAGTGATTATTTTAGAAGTTGTGCAGTAAATAGACTTTTTTTTTTTTTTTAAGTTAGAGAACTATATCATAACAGCAGAATTAGCCAGCCTAGGGATATGAAGTTCTATGAGCCATCCCCACAGTACAGCTGAACAGGTATTCCCTCAGTGTTAACAGATGTAAAGTGTTGTGTAGCATTAAATATGCAGAGATAACGGACACAGCAAACTGCCTTTTCACAGAGACAAAACCTACCAAAGGGCTCTTCAGAATGCCAGAAAACCAGCTGGCAGCAGCTGAAGGACAGCTGCTCTCTCTTGGTCAGCAACACCACCTGGGGACAAGTAGGATGCACCCAGCCACCTCAGGGGAAAGCCCCTGAGCACACCACCTAAATCTGCAGAGGGTACCACATGCCCCCTTCCTCAGCCAGCCCACATGGGAAGCCATGCTTGGTTCAAAGCCTTCTTTTAACCCAAGTGCTTTCAACACACATTTCCCATGAAAGAACTATAAATTACTTCAATGGGCAGTACCAGTGTAGAAGTCTAGGATTGCTCCGACCCATGCCTCTCCCTATCTGCACTGCAGCCACTGAAGCACCGTCCAAAAGGCTGAAGGTCTCTCTCCTCTCACACCCTCCAGCCGCACGTGGTGCCTGACCTGCCAGGTGTAACTGAGAGCTCCTGCCTGGCTGAATCCTACAAGCCAGATGAGCATCCCATGAAACTTAATGGGGCCAGGATGGAAAACGGATACAAATCCTCTCAGGACACTATTGACAGACCTGTCTAGAGTTCTAACAGCCTTCAAATAAGGGCAGCACCTTTGAAAAATCTATGTATTGGACATAAGTACCTAAACTGGCAAACAGATCCTACAAATCCTATAGGAGTTCCCCAGTCTGTAGTCAAAAGCAGATTTTCAGCCCCTTTTTACTCTTCCCTGTTGCTGATAAAAACAGATGTAGTAACTTTTCATATTGGTGCTTTCTCAGGAAAAATATGGATACTCTCCAGCTGACGTTCACATAATTGGCCACAGCCTTGGAGCACACGCGGCAGGTGAGGCTGGCAGGAGGCAGCCAGGGATTGGCAGAATAACTGGTAAGTCAGTGACTTCAGTCACAGCTTATACTAAAGACACCACTGCTTAACAAAATGTTGTGTTCACTTTCTTTTACAATCATATCTGACTGTGACTTAGCCTCTTCTCACAGTACACCAAGGAGCACAGCCCTGGTAAGCATGGGAAAACCATCAGCATGGTGGTTATTTTGCTTGCATATGTTTACACAGCAAAGGAAAAGCTCTATACAGCTAACAGATGCAACACATCAGTTGACTTGCTGTTAAACATTAATGGCTGTGGCATCTCTACAGGGCTTGCTTTCTGGTGCTTTACCTAGTGGTGTCACTGCCCAGACCAGTGCCAGTTTGGAGCAGGACAGGAGTGATGCTGTAATGTAACAGCGTTCCACTGTTGCTGCTAAAAACGTACTCATAATAACTAATGTACAAGTTTTATCGAAGCTTTAGCTGCAATTGTTATTTTTCATAATGATTTGTCCAATACTAATATAATAAAACAGACCAGCAGGACAATCCCTGCCTGCCTTGTCCTAGCAGCTTTTCTCCTGCCATTTTCACCTTTCATTAATCTGGCCTGTTACGTAGCAGCGCATCTGACGCGCAGCATCACCCACTGTTTGCAGGTCCTTCCAAAGCATGCTAGAAGCAGCACAACAGTAAGCAGTTAGCTATTTCATATTGTAGCTTTGCTAACAAATATCGTTTTCCAGCAAAGGATGGATTAAACCTGACATTTCAGTAGTAGGCTAACCTTCCTGATGTGTCACCTATTATCACTTTCCTTTGCTATGTCTACATAAACTTCTCACCTAGTAGTGTACAGTAATAGTAATTAATTTTTTTTTTCCAGTGAAATTTCTAAAGTTTCATTTCTTCACTTAATGGTTGATATGCTAAAACTCCTTGGCAGGAAAAACTGAATCAAATAGGATTATACCATCTGCCCAAATTCAAGTAGACTTATTAAGAAACTGCATTTATACCTAAAGAGACAGAGAGATTTCAGTTTAATCCCCCCCCTTTTTTTTTCTGAAGGGGATCACAGGCGTTATGTTCATACAACTTGTATTAGTTTGAGCTACATGAGCCCTCTCTTACTTCTCAGATAATGTCAGAGCTAACTGAGCAGCGAGCACCCCCCCCATTATCACTATATTCCTAAGTAATTGCCTGTCCCTTTTAAGTGTTCCCACAGTTCTGAGTTTAGACATTTTTAAGGAATATGATGTTGTTCTCTTAATTTTTGGTCAGCCGATTCAGTTTCCACCCCCCCAGTACCAAATTGCTCTGCTGTCTTTCCCTGTTGCAAGTTGCACACTCTGTGCTCTGAGAAAGCCTCTCGCTACTGCTGAGCCAGGTTTTCCTGCTCAATTCTTTCAGAGAAGGCATTTTTGGTTCTGGTTTTTTTTATAGCTGTCCACGTTTCTCTGACTACTCAGACTCTGGACATCCTCCAGTAGTCCCATAAATAGTGTCTGTGTCTTGCAAGATATAACAGATCAAGCCTCTGTGACTATTGGCCAGAAGCATTTTCATCTTCCTTTTGATCCAAGAGCTTCTTTTCATGATTCAGCATCCTTTGGCTTGTAATCTGCTCTCTACCCACACTAGCTGAGAGCAAATGACTATTGAAGGAACCATTTTGCAACACGGACGACTTAAGTGATGAAAACACGTATGGCCAAGAGGCAAAGCAGAGCTCCGTGGAAGCACAAGCTGCCTCTGCCCGCAGCAGGAGCATCAGTGCAACAAAGCCACCGCACAGCCACATCCCTGCACTGTTCTTCAAGGGAGAGCCCTCACCTTTCTTAAATTCTTTAACTGACTCCTTAAAAAAGCAAGTGGCAATCAAATAGCCATATTTATTGCAATAAGAAGTAGTTTCTAAAAAAGATATTCTAGAGACCCCACAAAGCACAGTTGCCATTTCAGGTGTTCTAAAACCTCCAATACTCTCCCAGAAAGCAAAACTGAAAACCAGTATTATCAGCTAAACTTGTGACCAAACCACTCCTTTCTCAAAATATGGGTAACTCACCCTGCAGTCTGAATTCTTCAGCAATTTTTTAACATGTTTTTAAAGCTATGGGCTTGATCTCCTTATTCATTATGCAGTCAGTGCCAAGGGCAGCATGCATTTAGCAGAGTGACCTTTCATACACAAAAGACAATTTTGGATATTATTAACGCACTCCTTTTCATTTGTTACATTTCCTCAGGGATTTCAGGCTTGGTGAACCTTGGACTAATAGTCTACAAAATTCAGTTTAAAAGCAGAACCAAATCTGCTGCCCAGGGACAACAAGAGATGCAAGCATAAGGCAGTAGAAATTGTGCAATTCACAAGACTTTATGAGCTCCTGAAATTGGCGCAGTAATTTAGGAAGGAAATAAACTCCATTTTCTGATCATCACTTCAAAACTAAATGTTTTTTCCAAAATCTGACTGGAGTCAGAAGTAGGCAGGCTGGTTTCAACACCTCCAAGCACATGGAGTGCTATCAGCATCAATTCCTGCTTAAGTGCTCTCAAACAAGGTACCTAGAAACCATGCAGGTAGATCAGTTGTATAGGATACAGACACAGCAACCTTAACTTGAACAATATTATTAAAGTGAAATTCAATTAAAAAAATTATATCCAAGTGTTGGGATTCAATATTGATTTAAATCAGTAAAATTTAATAGGCTTCACACAGGTCACACTTTCTCCTTCCTGAGAGAAAAGTCGCTTGGTAAAAGAGAACGCACATCACCATTTTATTAATACCTATATTACTTAGATACAAGGAACTGTAGGCAGCTACGTATGTGATATTAATTATACACAGTCATAATGTTATGTAAAATGATACATCTGTATCTCTTTAGCTATATGTAACACTAGTTTTTTCCTTCAGGACTAGACCCTGCTCAACCTTATTTTCAAGGCACTTCAACTGAAGTCAGACTGGATAAATCTGATGCAGAGTTTGTTGATGTTATCCACACAGATTCAGCTCCCACAATCCCCTACTTAGGTGGGTATTTAGCTCTGGTGTATTAATACAGAATGATTTACACCCTATGGCATCAAGACCCAGTTGTGCTGTATCATAGCCGCAGAACAAACACACCATACTGGTCACTAACAGCCCATATCCTAACATACCAAGCATAAACAAGCTTCAAGCCAGCAGCTATAGGTGTGAGACACTATTACTTTAAAACATACTTACCCCTGCTTTAAATGCTTCAGGTTTTGGCATGAGCCCAGCTATAGGACATCTTGACTTTTATCCAAACGGAGGAAAGCAAATGCCAGGGTGTGGGAAGAACCCTGTTTCACAGATTGTAGATCTTGACGGCATCTGGGAAGGTAAGTATGCTGATAACATTACTAATTCAGGGGAAGGTCACCCCTCACAATGTAACAACTTAATTTTTTCTTAATGCAGGTGTTTTGCATTAGCTTTTGTTGTGTCCACCAGCAATGGCAGCTGCAGAGTGCAGTGACAATGTTAATGTGCTCAAAAAGCACCATTTTCCAGATAAACAAGACAAAGGCTTTACCTCTGAAAAATATGCCTCCTCTAAAGTATCTAATAGCACAAACAAAAGTTACTGAAACGCTGCCAAAAATATTGAAGGGCCTGTAACAGCACATTTACTTTTGTTTCTATTTAGGTGACCAGCAGCACTACTGGGTGGAGTAGGGCAATGATGCTCACAGCTACTTCTGTTAGGGTATCTGCAGCTGCAATTCTTCTGACATAATTAAAAAATATTAAATTAATTGTTCTTAACTATTCCAATCTGAGTTGCACTAAAGCAATATCATTATGTTTATTTTTAGTCAGCTAAAAAAAGATTGGCACATAGCTGCTCAAATATGCTCTTTGTTGTTTTACGTGGTTCTAAAAAAAGCTCTAAGTATAAGGAAATTTCTTTATGTCTTTATAAAGTTAAACTGCACATAACGTTAAAAATAAAAACAAATCAAGATTTCTGCTGTGGAGATATTTCAGTATACTATCTGAGCTCTTTCTTACATTATTGAAAACACCTTGAATTCTGAGAATCCATGAACTTATTTGTGATAACTAGCTTTTTTCTCCAGGTTTTATTCAATGCAGCTAGAGGCATTACTTTTTTTTGTGTGTGTGTGTGTACACTTGTTATCGATAATGGGGAATTAAAGCACAAAGAAATAACTGTGTTCTATATGATGATCTTTTTAACCTAAAGTCAGGAAAATAAAGTCAACACAAAGGAAAATAATATATTCATTATTTTAATTTTAAGAATCTCCCTTCCTTAAGCACTCCCCAAATAACAATAATTTTGTTTTGAAGTCCTCAGCTGGAGCAAATCAGCATTGCCCTAGGAAGCTGAATACTTTTCATTCGGTTTTCTTTTGTTATGGTAATGTAACTGTTGCCTACAAAAGACCTGCTTCACACAGTTCTCATTTCTATTGTGAAACTCGGTCAGATTGCTTGAATAAGTGTTTGTGAGGGGAGGGCAGGGGCTGGGCTGGGCTGCACAGTCAGTCTCCACAAAGCATTTCAAGTTTACATTTTATACCTGTTGAGTCAGTGACATTCCTTAGGGCATCAATTCATTACAAAAACAAGCTTCAAAACTTTTTTTTTTTTGACACTCCAAATTTATTTTTTTCTTTTTGATACTCCAAGAATTGTGAGGAAGCTTTTGAGAAGGAATGATGCCTCCCCATCACACAGCAAGGCTTATGCCAGTATCTTTCCTCAAACAGTAACAGAATGGAAGAACTAAACAGGGAATATATTTTCACAGGAACTCGGGACTTTGTGGCTTGCAATCATTTGCGGAGTTATAAGTATTACTCTGACAGTATTATCTACCCTGATGGATTTCTAGGCTATTCTTGTGCTTCATATGATGTTTTTCAAACCGTAAGTATTCCTCAGAGCCTCAGGATGGACCATATCCAAAATAGTGGCTCTTACCTTTACATCTGAAATTCAATGTATTTATGCTACCTTGTACCCACCAAATGTATCTGTAAGACAAGTGTCAGACATCCTAAAGTATTATAGCTCATGCAGCTGACATGGGTCAGTGTAGGAAAAGGCAACAACAAAACAGGGACATCCCTGGCTCTGTGCTGATGTGACAGCTCTGAGGTACGACTGGAGCTATCCCAGGCCTGCTCTGTTCTATCGAACAGAGTTACAAGTAAGGAGGAAAGCCTGTCCCTGTAATCACCAAATTTATTTCTCAAACAGCAAGGAGTAGAATCCCATGCTGTAGTAGGTGAGCTTTCAAACACAGCTGAAATGTCTTCTTTTCAAAAGAACAAGAAGTAAAATAACATGTGATGACTTGATGTCAGTCCGTGATCAAAGTACTTTGGTGACTTAAGATGGCCTCAGGGACAGGTTTATGGACCAAGGTCAGGAAGCCCTTCCCTGTCCCAGACCAGGAGATAGGGAACTACAGCCTAAGAGTAGCAGGGAGCTAACGGGCTCATATCATATCATGCAGGCAGCCCAGACAGAGGTATAAACTTACACAGTGCTTAGATTTACACATTCTGAGCAGCTGATAGACATCACACTTCTCATATTGGTTCAGTGAGCTTTGTTGTCAAGACAAAGCCTTTCTTAACCCACCCTGAAGGTATAAGGGGACATCATTCTTTCTCATCAGTTGCTGTGGAGGACACCTCCTCCTCCCTGCTCTAGTTCAACACTACTCAAGGATGTCACTGATGCAGCTGGATTGAGCTAAATGGCATGAGAAAAAACACAGAGCCCTGAACAATTAGAGCCTTTGAGAAAGCTGTCTAGCTTATATGATCTTTCCCAAGTCACAGAAAGAGTTACTTGAAATTTGTTGTTGCTGTGGTACAAGGTCAGTTAGGTGGGTATGCTAAAAATAAGCCCCATGACTAATTTTTTTTTTTCCTTGGGAGGATAATTTTATTAATAGATATATTTGTTTTCACTAGGAAACGTGTTTCCCATGCCCGCGAGGGGGATGCCCAAACATGGGTCACTATGCAGATAAATTCAAAGGGAAATATAAAAATGATTTTGTGAAATTCTACCTGAATACTGGAGAGGCCAAGGATTTTCCTCGTGAGTTTCTATTGTTACCTACTCCTTGTAAACAAGCCTTTTTATTTTCCTGTTTTACAATTCATTTTAACAGATAAATAGCAGTCCAATGGCTTTTCAGTCTTTCATGCCTTTTCCTCTTTTGCTTAAATTCTAGTGCCCAGTTTTGGGCCCTCCAGTACAAGAAAGATGTTGACAAACTGTAGAGTCTAGTGGAGATCACAGATGTCTAGTGGACAGCACTATAAGGCGCAGTGAGGATAGGCAACGCACAGAAGTTGCGGCAAAGGAATTTCTTATTAAATAGTATGAAAATTACTGTCACAGTGACAGTGGTTAAATGCAGGGAGAAGCTGGGAAATCTCCATCTTTGGAGATGTCCAAAACTCAGTTTGACAAAGGACAAGAACATGCTAGTCACAGCTGGGCTTGCTTTGAGAAGTGGATGGACCAGATTACTTCCTTTACAACCTAAGTTGTCCTAAATGTCATCTCTCACAAGACTGTTCTTCCTTCGCCTTTGTAAAGAAGAATCAGAGGAAGAAAAGCTGCTTTTGTTAAGCAAATGCTAAAAGAAAGTTCCCAGCCACAAAAACTATTTTTCTTGAGCTTCAGAAATTTTTTTACATTCCTTCTACACTATTTATATTCTGGTATGTATTGGTATTTATTCCTAACACCTCCTTCTTTCCAACTTCACTATATATGAAAATCTTCATGATCAAAATGCTGAGGTCCATATTGTTTACCTTGTTATGGACTAGCTGTCTGGGTTTTTTTCCTCCCAGAAAGTAATGCAAATATCAACCTATTTCTCGTGTTGATCTCATCAGGACATAAAGACAGATCTGACTCATTGCCGCTTTGTATTTGTTTTGCATGGTTATAATGCAAGGAAGAACAACAAGCATCAAGCTTCATGTGTGACAGCACAATGTTTGAGCCCAGACAGCCTATAATGTGGCCTTGAGCTGAAAGTGAAGGGCAGTGATAATTTTGTTTTGCTTTCAACTACAGTGTACAGACCAAAAAAAAGCCAACACTTCGTATTTTGGAGACTTTCTCCCTGGGTACAATCTAACTTACTGTATTTCTTCTCTGTAGTTTGGAGGTACAAAGTAACTGTGACACTCTCTGGAAAGAGTAAAGTAAAAGGGTATGTAAACATTGCCCTGTATGGAAGCAATGGGAACACAAGGCAGCATCAGATTGTCAAGTAAGTTAAAAATTCAATAGAAAATAAACTTCTCTAGAATGCTTAATTCATATTTTCAGTTAACATTTCCGTTTAAATTGGTCTTCTTTTAGAGATCAAATTCTACCCCTGATGTAAACACAGCAACAATTCGCTCACTCTGGGTTTACATTTGAAGGGAGAAGGCTAGAATACAGGATTTTAAAGTATTAGAATTTGGTATCACTTGTTTGGGGGCCCACTAAGGTCTTGCCATACCTATGCTAGCAGAGTTCTCATCTTTTTGTCTTTCATAGGGTTGTAAAATGTTGCTGCCACAGCTGGCTACAACTAAAGCCATCTCATGATTTACTATATAAAAATCTACCTTTTGCGGCTCATAACTTTGCCTGCTTACATTGAAGCTGCTTTCTTGCCTCATGTGGTTTTGTTTCTTTGCATTTTTCTTGGTTGTTTCAACTAGAATAGCTGAAACGATGAAAACTAGGGAGGAAGGCATTTTGATGTAGGTTTGAGGGGCGTCATTTTTTGGTTTTGTTTTTTGTTGATTGACAGCTATGTGGATTCCACTTTTCCAAGGAGGACTTCACACCTTGATGCTTGACAGCAGGGGTTTGCTGTGAGCTGACTCCAGTTTGCAGGCATCCATGCACTTTCCCGAGTAGAGTCTGCCAGCGCTGAATGCACTGCAGCACTCCTGAGCTGCCGTTTGCAGGGCTTGTGTCAATTCGGATGCCAGAAGTGAACTCTTTTCCCCCACAGCAAATTTTGCTCTAACCTACCAGTCACAAGTGCGGATCCAGCAAAGAAACAAGGCAGCAAAGGGATTTTGTCCTGTGTCTCATTACTTCCACTACCATAAGCCTTTTAATACAGGGAAGAGTAAAATCATCCTCTGAAGGCTAATGAGTGAGAAACTGCAAAGCTAGGGGAAGGAATAAAAATCCTGTCTCTCTCATGAAGCTTGTTAAAACTGTAGAGGTTTCTTCTGGGTGGTTCTGCTGGGTCCTCTGCTTCCCCCCACCCCCCTTCTGTATCTCACAGGTCACACCTACAATAACAGTTGTGCAGTGATAAAGGCTGCACATATTCAAATGTCTCTTGAATTCATACAGCAGGGTAAATAAGAAAGAAGCTTTTCACCTTCAGAGCATGGGGGTGGGAGGGGACAGAGGAGAAGCTCAGAGAAGCATTGGCTCATATTCAGTGAGATGTAGCAGCTGAAGCCATTACCAGTCTCAAACTGCTGCCATTTAGAGCTTGCTATGTTGCTGAGACATGAAATAAGTAGCCAGATTCTAAACTGTGGTTACCCAAGAGCAGATGCACAATTGACTCATCCAATTGACTTGCAATGGTGCTGCAAGTGTGGGAATCTCTGCTAGGGGGCCAGGCTGAGCAGCTGGTGGATAATCCTTTTGGCCACCTCAAACAAATCCAACATCTGTATCATAAATTAATTAACATTAAATGAAAGTCTCAGTTACGTAGGCAGGGTTTTTTCGCACATAAGCAACAAGGAGCAAGATCTACCTTCTCCACAGTGATTGTCCTGTAACTGGATCTTCATTGCGAGGTATGACTGCAGCATATGAGGCCTACCTGCCTTTGCTTCTTCTGACAAACACTGATTTGGGATGAATTAAGTTGGAAAACTGGCAATAATGTATCTCTGTTATAAGCTAACTACTGTCTCTCTGCTAGCTTTCTACTCACTTGCTACCACAGGCAATCGGTTGACAGGACTGGTAATTAGTATTAAACTCTCGCATGCCTCACATCCTTAAAACGTTATTTTTCACAGGGGAACCCTCAAACCAGACAACACCTACACAAGCTTCATTGATGCAGAAGTTAAAGTTGGAACAGTTACAACGGTTAAATTTCTTTGGAACAACAACCGGTTAAATCCAACTTTTCCTAAGTTAGGGGCTGCAACTATTACAGTACAATCTGGAGAAACTGGAAAAGAGTAAGTATATCCATTGTAAAAATCTCGAAAATTACTTGGAAAGATAGGTGACAATATTATACATAGCATGAAAACATTTTCACAAGAAAAGCTATTTAAACCATTAAAAGAAAAAAAAACTCTCAAGAAAACCATTTCCTTCCTTTCAAGAAGCTGTTCATCCATAGTTCAATTCGTTACTACTTCAACACTTTACCTTAAATAACTTCAAAGAAAGACTTTAAATATCTCCAGGCTTCAGAAGAAAGACTTCCTGTACAGCCCTTTGGGTAAGAAAAAGCAGTACCGGCTTGGATTATCAGCCTCATTCTTGCTAAGCTCCTACTGTCCACGAGAACTGGTTATCTGTAAAGGAATGAAGGCAGTGGGTTGGTTATTATTGATAACATGCAGCTGTGGCAATTTTGTCTCCCCTCCAGGCAGTCTCAAAAAGTACCTTTCCAACACTTTGCCATGTCTGAATGCTGAAAACCTTTTTCACTGTAACAGGCAAATCATACTTTTTACACCACACTAGCAGAATTCTTATTGCCATTTTGTCATATTTTACACCTCTTTTTTTCCAGATATATCCATAAGCATTGCAAATATAGAGTTTGTCCCGCTGTCCACATTTAATTGTTCTAGTAAGTCTAAGACTAATCTCCATGTTGTTAACAATGTAATTGCAATTTTATCACCCCTCGAGGCAGCCTCAAAAAGAGGTTTTCCAGCACTTTGCCATGTCTGAATACTGGAGACATTTTTCAGCATAACTAGCACATCATTTACTTTGCATCATCCTAGCAAAGTTCTTATTACATTCTTGTTATACTTTACACTTCTTTTTTCAAATATAAGCATTGTTAAAGTGGAATTTTCTTCTTCTGTACCCATATCAATAAGTCCCCATCTATGTTGGGTACCAAAAGTTGCAATTTGAGTTAAAATGGACAACAAATATTACAATACACCCACATCACTTAGCTGCAACGGCTCACCTCTCATGGTGTCTGTTATGGGTGGCAGGTTATACCGCTCATCTCAGCAATATTAGGCACTAGTTGTCAGAGTCCAACTCAGTCTGCCTCACACAGGGCACCAATTGTTGTGGCACAAACAAACTAGTAGGCTGCAACAAGGCTTTACCATTGGTCAGATTCTACTGTCTGTACTGTATCACCTGCCTCCAGAGACCAGGCCATACCACTCCTCCTCCATCCAACCCCCCTCTCCCACCATCCTCAGGGCTATTTAACCATTTAGCAGGAACAAGCTACAGCTGCACATCATCCAGGTCAATCAACCCACTGCCGCTGAGGCAAGGCCACAGCTGCACATTATCAATGCTGATCAACCCACTGCCTTCACTCCTCTACAGTTACCTGATTCTGAGCTTGCGTTAGGATGTCTGATTTGCTGTCAGCTGGAATCGGCAGAAGTTTTTCCATTGATCTTAATGGTCCCTGGGATCATGACTGTACAAAAGAGGACGGTGATAATAAGCCTACCCTTCCAATGAGCAAGACTAGTACAAGGAAGATGAGCTTAAAAGGCTATATATAAAGTTGGGGGAAAACGGCTAAAACTTATTTCTCTAGGCTTTGTGGAATATGGCTTGGATGTTCAGAAGTATGATCTACTGATCCAGTTTTCTTCATTTTCTTGGACTTTTTAAAACAAACTCCTTCATTTGCTTGATGGGTTATTTTATCCTCCCATGACTAGGTATCTAGAAGAGGAGGTACAGTATATGTTTTAGACCTATATACAAATATATAGTTAAGATGTCATCACTTAAAAGAGAACATGGGAGATGGAAACAGTTACAAGCAAAGCAAAAATGATTACAGCCCAGCAGCATTACCTTTAAGCAGAGGTCCTATGTCAAGTTGTAGTTCCTATTCACCAAAATACATTGCAGATGCATATTCCTGTAGATAAGTGCTCACTCTTCTATTGACTCATGGCCTTTGCACAAGTAGTTGTGACCATCTACATAGTGATAGTAGTACAAAATGGGGGGGGGGAGGGAAGAAACTGTAAAGTTAAAGGCAGGCAGACAGTGAACCAGAATGAATACAGCCCATCGATGCTTTCCCCAGCAGTAATATTTCAAACTTAGGAGCTCAAAGTATGTTCTGTTCAGTTATGTCAAATGACAAAGGTTGACTTATAATCGAACAAATCCACTTGTATAATCTCAACAAATGTTGAGAACTCAAGGAGCTTGTACTTTTCTTCAGGTTCCGTTTCTGTGGTTCCGAGACAGTGAGGGAGGATGTTCTGCAAACTCTTACTGCTTGCTAACAGCACATATGGATGCCCAAAACCTTGCTGCCAATAAAAGCTAGTCATGTGTAAAACACTGGAGTCTGCAGCTGTAATACAGGTGATGTGTGTTGGGGATTTTCTGCTGGTTTGGGAGGTGGGGGTTAAGTCTGCAGATACCCTCTCCATAGACAGAATTTTTGGAGTAGCTTTGGGAGTGAATGAGCCAAAACCTGTTGAAAAATTCCTCTGATTTCAACCTGTTTCAAAATTATTTCAGACAAGAGGAGGAAAGGGGACAGGTAACAGAATCTGGATAGCGGCTCCTAGGCAGTACTATGAGAAAGCAGACCTGCTTGTGAGTAGGAGAGGAGAGGATTAATGAAGCTGATGTTCTTAATCAAACTGAAGGCTAAGCTCAGAATTAGCGTGAGATAAAGACGAAACAGAGATAAGAGGGTGACTGGTTACAAAATGAGGACAGAAGGTTAATTTTAATTACCGGTGAGAGATGGAACAACGAATGTGATGGAGAACTGGTAACACGTCCTGATGTGTTAACACCAAACTCAGCTTCTACCATATGATCTAGATGGAATTAATTTGAGAAAAACAAACTGGATAGCAAATTTCAAATGTTAATGACATTTCACTAAAATGCTTATAAGCGGAACAATGACCAACGTGTCCTGAAATCCCATGTGGTGGCCCTCAGCCTTGAACAAAACTGCCAGATCATGTGGTCAGAAAAGGCAATGCAAAGAGGGAGTTGCTTCTTTCCCTGAGTTTTGATAAAACACATTCAGCTGAAGGGAGGGTAGTTCATAAATTCATTTCTGTCCCTATGTGATCCTGTCTCAGCTCCCCCAGCCTGCTGCTGGAGAAGCAGCCTGCTTCTCCTCTGCTGCCAGAGGAACCCCATTCTCACTGAAAAAAACATGGAACTGCTGGGGCTGGGAGATTTACCTCTCTTGGGACCTTTTGTCTTCAGCAGTTTCTCTTGAGGTTCCCCAGACTGGGGCACTCTGCTCTCTCTGCCTCTCTGGGTGACATTTCCTCCCCAGAATGCCTTGTCCTGAAGGATATCACCCCCCTAGCAAGGCTTTAGATTCCCCTTGCAGTGGTGGAGGTTGAAACCAATTTATTCTGTGTTGGAGCACTACTCTCCTAATACAGAAGCAGTTTGATTAGTTCAGTGCATTCTGCCAGCTCTCACAGGGTGATGGGAGGGAGTGGGGACTGTAAAGAGTAGAGAAAGAACCATCAATACCGAAGACTGGCAACCTGTGGGCATGCTCAGAGCTGGAATAAGTTCAAGTGAAAACCAAACTGTTCCTTTGTTTAACCCAACTGAAGAGAATATCCCTCAGCAATTTGTTTTAGTCAGAGATGTGCAAGGCTGGCTTTTAAGTTCACAAACCTAAATCGCACTTGTGCTTCTTGCCCAGATTAAAAGGCACTACCCAACCGCGCTGCTCCAGGAGCACAGTATGAACCAAATTTTGATCTTGAGAATCACTGTTTTCTGAGTCCCTGAAACCTTGCCCTAGGGAAGCTAATAGGGAGTAAATATTTGAATTAGTAAAGGAGACACCTCTTGCTATGCTGTCATAGATGTGTGGGGCATTAAAATGCTAAGCCAATTTCTTGTCCAACTTCTCTCAAGAGGGAAAACCAGATGTTTTTCACCCTGGTGGTATTACTTGTATCCTGCCCTCATTACATTGCTTCCCTCCCTGTGCAGCTCCTCATGGCAGCAGCAAGCGCACCACCGAGTTTTCCTTGTGTTTCTTCCCAGGCTGTGCTGTGCATGAGGGGTATAAGCTAACGCCTGTTTTGGCTCCAGGTTTTCCAACCTGTGGTCAGCCTTATAGTGGTAGAACAAGAGAGTAAGGCTTAAGTTCAAGGATGTGAATTGTTTGGTCTGCATCAGGCTGCGGTAAGCCCAGTTTAGGGTTGCTCCTGCAAAGCCTTTCTTGGCTTGCTGCATCTGCACGGCCACAGCTCTGCAGGAGGCAGAGAATCTGGCCACAGGACTCTACATGCTTGCACACTTCATTGGTGTTATCCAGTCCAAGGGGGAACACATATCCCCTCTCCAGGGAGATAAACAATTACAGGTTGACTCAGAGGACACATAGCCACAGACACAGGAGCTGGCGCCTGACACTGGGTTTCCATGTACCCTGCGTCCCTTTGACATCGCCTGCTTCCTTCTGCCTTGACTATTTGTCTCTTCTAGAATTTGGCTTCCTGATCTCAGTACCTCCTGCTGAAGAAATCTCAACAGGGTTATTAACTTCCTAACACTGCAGAAGAGTTTCTCCTTTGTCTTTTGTTCCTTTACCTTAGTATAAGCAGATTCTTGCCTACACAATTGTTTTGACAGTCATGATATTCTCTGCATTATCCTTTGCCATAGCCACTTCAGCAGCCCATGTAATTTTAACAAACACCTAACAGAATCAAGATGTTAAAGTTGACAATAGAATAATAAAAAAATCTCCTTTTAATAATGAACTGGAGCTGCCGTCATCTTGTTTTAGCAGAGTAAAACCTCTCCCCCCCTCCTGAACACTTTACAAAGCTATTACATAAAATGCAATGTTAAATGAACAACAAATTACTTTTCCTTTAGCTAGCTTTTAATGCTAATGGTGCTATTTATTCCTGACCTTTTGAAATATTAGATTTTTTAGATGACAACATAAAAAGAATTCTTGTTTGAAAACGCAAGCGACTTTAAACCACATGTTATTACTTGTAAGTATAGCATGCACAAGCATCATTCATTTCAGCGTCCCATTTATGGCTAATTGGTATATATTTCAGTTGACATATATTGTTCTCCTGCAAACGTGTCAAATTCCTTAACGATGTCAGTGACAAAAGCATAGTGCTTGAGATATATAAATTACGCTCTTTACCATATAATCATTCTTATCTATTGGGAATGCTATTTGTGACAAATCATGTTCAAAAATACATGCTAAATCGATTATTTTAAAAAAAAACTTTAATATCATACCATTCATGGCTAGTCTTTGATTGAATCTTTAAATGTAGAAATGTTTTGATTTTTATGTGCATCATTTTGTAGCTTTTGAAAAGCTCACTTTATTTATTAAAGGAAGAGTAGCACAGCACAGATCTTAAAATGTATCTTTTGTTACCAGCATAAGAAAACAAATGGGCTATAATTGTGGATATGGAATGAGTAATTTGGTGAACAACGCTTTGTGCTGTATTTTAGGTTTTATAATTCCTTCCAGAAATTACTATCATTTTGTTGGTGGGCAGCATTGCAATCAGAATTTTAAATATGGGAGCAACTTGGGCCACGTATTTTTATTACATTTTAGATTGCCGTGTGCAATGTATTTCTCTCCTATATTACAGATCATCTGAGAACAATAAAAAAAAATTGAAGATTTCATGTGACTCTAATTATTACTGAGATATAGCAGTGCTCATTGTTGTCTTTAGACAATGCTGTCTATAGTCATTACTTTGCTCCATAAATCAGTAGGATAATGAGGTTCTATCTTCCAAGAAATATTTGAGCATATCTTAATTTGGCATTGATGAATTCTGCTTCCTGAACCTCTTGAGGGTTTTTTTAATCTAGTTTGTCATATTAGAGCTTTCATCACTTAGCCACAGCTGACAGTGTTATCTACGCATATTTATCTCCATACCTTTCTGGGATGTGTACTCAGAGGTTGCAACTAGGAATTTTATTATGTTGCGCCTGAAGGCTATTTTGTTCTTGATTTGAGTGTAAATCACAAGCTATTTTGCCACACCTTCGTACTTCAGAAGTATATACTCTGTATGCTTGTACTTCGTTGTGAAAAAACAAGCCTAAACTTGTTAACATCTTGTTCCTGATAAAAACTGGAAACAGTTTCTTCAATAAAAGAGATATTTACTTGAAGAAAATACCACCTTTTGCCAAATAAATTATATAACTTCAGATATCTGTTTTTACTCTCTGCAAACCCTCTGAAATTTAAAGACAAGGAAAGCGTAAAATCTATCAGCATTCCTAATCGGTCAAAACAGAAAGTTTCAGTAGTGGGCAGAGGAAGAAAGCAGGTCAATGTGATGGACGCACTGCCCTAAATGAAAACATACTAATAGCGGCCTACATGCCACTTACTTCTAAATTGTGCCTGTATACAAACAGAAACAAGAAGCAAAATACTCTTCAAATTAATCTAAATGTTGTATTCAATTACACAATAACAACTGACTGGCTACTACACTTGCTGGCATGTTGAAGACTTATATTACGTGAGAACCAAAGACAAAAGTTTCATTCAAGTCCCTCTTTGTGCTGTGGCCCAGGTAATGATTGTTGTGGTAAATTTTGTATGAAAAATCTTACCTTTAATTGCATTAAGTGGATAATTGCTTCACATAAACCAATTAGCAATAGTCCTGGCAAATTGGAGAGGTCCCAGGAGACTGGAGGTCAGCCAGTGTGATGCCCATCTACAGGAAGGAGGATCTGGGACACTACGGGTCTGTCCGCCTGACCTTGGTGCTGGGGGAGGTTATGGAGCAGCTCATCCTGAGGGCCATCGGGGCACATGCAGGACAACCGGGGGATCAGGCCCAGCCGGCATGGGTTCATGAAAGGCAGGTCCTGCTTGACAAACCTGATCTCCTATGACAAGGTGACCTGCTTAGTGGATGAGGGAAAGGCTGTGGCTGTTGTTGACCTGGACCTTAGTAAAGCCTTTGACACCATCTCCCACAGCATCTCCTGGAGAAACTGGCTGGTCATGGCTTGGACGGGTGTGCTCTATGCTGTATAAAAGGTTTGCCGGACAGCTGAGCTCAGAGTGGTAGTAAATGGAGTCACCTCTGGCTGGCAGCAGGTCATAAGTGGGCTCAGTGCTGGGCCAATTCTGTTGAATATCTTCATTGACAATCTGGATGGGGGCCTGAGTGCACCCTCAGTCTGCAGACGGCACCCCGTTGGGGGTCAGTGCTGACCTGCCGGGGGGCAGGGGGCTCTGCAGGGGGGTCTGGGCAGGCCGGGCCGATGTGCCGGGGCCACTTGCATGAGGTTCAACCAGGCTCAGTGCCGGGCCCTGCCCGTGGGTCACACCAGCCCCAGGCAGCGCTGCGGGCTGGGGCAGGGGGCTGGGAGCTGCCTGGGGGGAAAGGGCCTGGGGGGGCTGGCTGACGGCCGGCTGGGCAGGAGCCAGCAGGGTGCCCAGGGGGGCAAGGGGGCCAACAGCACCCTGGCTTGTATCTGAAATAGTGTGGCCAGCAGGACCAGGGCAGTGACCGTCCCCCTGTACTCGGCACTGGTGGGGCCGCACCTCGAACCCTGGGCTCAGGTCTGGGCCCCGCACGACAAGAGGGACATGGAGGGGCTGCAGCGTGTCCAGAGCCGGGCAGCGGGGCTGGGGAAGGGGCTGGAGCACAAGGCTGGTGAGGAGCGGCTGAGGGAACTGGGGGCATTTAACCTGGAGAAAAGGAGGCTCAGGGGGGACCTTATTGCTCTCCACAGCTCCGACAGGAGGCTGCAGGCAGGTGGGGGTTGGTCTCTTCTCCAAGATAACAAGTGATAGAGCAAGAGGAAATGGCCTCAGGTTGTGCCACGGGAGGTTTATATTGGGTATGAGGAAAAATTTCTTCATGGAAAGGGTGGTCAAGCATTGGACCAGGCTGCCCAGGCAGGTGGTAGAGTCACCGTCCCGGATCTGTTTAAAAAACCACATAGATGCAGTGCTTGAGGACATGGTTTAGTGATGGACTTGGCAGTCCTGGGTTAACAGTTGGACTTGATCTCAAAGGTCTTTTCCGATGTAAATGAGTTTACGATTCTGTGATTAGGGAAGTGAACGGGAGAAAAAGGGGATGTAAACCTCCAAAGCAATTTTTTGCTTTGCAATATGACACAAAAAACTCTTTTGCATAATAATTCACATTATTGTAATTTTGCATATAAATTTAGATAAACATAAGTCTCACTTGCTCATTTCTGTTATTTTTGATGAGAGCAATACTGCTGAATTGGGTGCCTCAGTTTGGGGTACGCAGGTTCAGAGTTTGGATTCCCCTGGGAGTGCTGATTATCCACTTTGGAAAGTGAGGTCTCCCATGACAGCGGTACCATGTCCCATTCAAAAGAAGGTTCTCCATGGAGGAGGAATATAGTCACACATTAACACACACACACAAAAAACACACAATGAGCACGTGTATGTCTTGTCTGAGTTGATGAAAGGGCAGAAGTCATCACCTCCTTCTCTGAACATGGAGCACTGTGTGTGCTGACCACAGCCTGAGTCGGGCAACAGAAACTTCCAAAGCTGCTGCTTAAAAATAAAACCAAACTCTTGTTTTAGACTGACAGCCTTTTCCTTGTGGTCCTGAACTCCTTACTCAAACAACAACCATCTCTCATGTGATGAGGGAATAAAAATCAGCAGGAGAGAAGTGTGAATGAGGTTCTCCACCACCTTCAGCTCTCACCACAGCTGCTGTCAGTCCCTCAGGAGGGTCTCTGGCCTGACCTCACATCTTTCACCAACCTTTCCCATCTCCCCTTTGCTTGCAATTTGGAAACCAACACCATCTGACCATTTTATAACCCTGCAGAGGCGCGGGGAGCCAGAGAGGAGGATGTGTTTGGTCCCTCTGCACCCCCATTCTGCAATCTTCCATCTCCAAACCCTTGTCTCCCCACAGAACATGGGGAGGGAGGGTTTGGGAAAGGAGGTTTCTCCACTTCATTAAAGAGGGACTGTAGATGCCTCAGTTTTTGCTTTAATTCAAAAAGGAGTCAAAATATCTTCACTGGGTCAAGAAAATCAGCCTCTCTGTTCCTCCCACTGACCCTGAATTACAAACCCTCTCCCCGCGGCTGTGACAGAAAGGGCATGGCAGGGTAGTTCCTAGCAGAGGTGAGCGATTCCCTGCTGGGTCTGAAGGGATGGCGACATGGCAGCAAAAAGGGGCATATTTTTGTTACAAAGGATGCTTGTAGGGGATTAAAAACTTCGTTTTAACAGAGGAAAATGTTACAAGTGAAGAGAAAAGTGACTGCACCAAAGAATAATTCTCCTTTTGACCCACAGAGAAAGAGGTGCCTAATGAAAATATATGATCACGGACAGTGTGAAGATAACTGTCTGATCAAATAATGGAATTGTTTTCAGTGATAAGAATGAATCCATTACTAATGCAAATAACGATAATAATTATAATTTGCAATACAGTAAAAATCACCTAGTCTACCTCCTCCTCTGACAGCAGACTGTATAATAAATTATAGGCTGAGAAAAAAAAAAATTTCAAAGGGATAAAGGTTAAAAGATTAAAAAAAAAATCTGAAACTTAAAAGCTTAACAGGGAAGTCAAGACCTGAAAGCAGAAATTGGTGCTATTAAATAAAGCAATTGTGAAGAATGAGATATTATGGAATTGATTAACAAACCAGAAACCAAACGTTTCCTCGTATCACTACCTCTTGTCACAGATTTCAATAATTGTGAAAGAACAAAAAAATAAGAGTTGGCGTATAACAAGAAAATTAATTATTTAAATGTAGGTGAATATGCTAATAGTACTCTGGGAAGATGAATATAACTTAACACACAAAAAGCTCTCAGAAGGGTTCAATAAATTTGGGGAGTTTCACCAGTCATTTTTGCTTTGCTTTGATACCTGAAACAGGTCCAGCTGTTCTGTCAGTCCCAACCAGGACCACCTTCGCAGACCATGCATCTTCATAGGGCAGATCTTTCAGGGCTCTCTGGGCATACCAAGATGCTCATACCAATTCCATAACTTTCTTTGTTCGTGTGAAGGCTTTTAGGTATGGAGGCAATGTGAAAAATGCTTCATTTCACCTTTGTGGAGGAGCAGAATAAGGCAGATGAAACAAATCTGGTATTACAGAGGTTGCACTACAGTGAGCTGTTTCACCAGTTACAGCAATTCTGCTTTCTCCATCAGTTAAGCAGAGAGAAGATGCGCTACATAAGGCTTACCCATACATGTTGGCATCATACCAGTCACACAGAGTTCAGTGATCAAACGTTAGGAATCTACCAAGAGATGATGCGATTCTTTCACACCCATCAGTTCTAAGTAAAATAGCAATTAAGTCACCAACTCTAAAGCACTGTCTTCCAGCACTCTTCATTTAGATCCTCAGTTTCCAAAGCATAGTATGTCCTGTAACAACCACATAAGAAGAACCAGGAATTTTAATGACAAAGGGTATGTTAGGGAGACTTAAAGACCAGAGGGGCTGCCAGCTAGTTAAAAGTAGGTGTGACTACCATTTTAATCTCAGAATGAAGCCCAGTTTTCTGCAGTTGGAGTATTTTATTGCATTTTAAATGCACAGTTTAAAGCACAATGTATCCTACCTAAACTTCCCCAGAAAATTATTCAGGAAGTTAGAGATATCTCACCTTCTTTGAAGTCTTTCATTGCAGCATTTTTCATGTGGCTGAAAAGCTTGACACACTTCAGGTCAGTAAAGCACAAGTAATTCATCAGAACTTCCACATTATAGGATTCCAAGGAAAATGCTTTAAACAATGCGAATTCTAAAAGCAAAATGAGTGCAAAACCCACAGTATGTTTCATAACCGTGATTTGTGGTTACCTCATAAGTGCAATTTATCAAAAGCACACCCAGCTAATGTAATACTAACTACTGTAACAAGCTCCTAAGGTTTTAACACCCACTCTTCAGACTGCACACAAAAGTGCCCTTTAATCAACGTTTGCAAAAGTCAAAACCACAATGTTGTGGGATGACTGATGCACTTCATTCATAAAAGAGAACAGCAATGTTTATTGGTATAAAACAGCAACTTTACAAAGTTTGATAGTAAAAGCGACAGTGGTTTAACATGATTTGATGGCAATGTACACTTGATTATTTACTGTACTGAGGACAGGGTCAGACAAAACCATCAGGGAGACCCTCCTGTTGAGTCATGAGGTTCAGAAAGGACCTTCTTGCATTCTAAACTCCTTCTCAGAGGGGAGTTTAGGTGTGGTTAGATCCAGACCTAGTCCCAGACTTGGTCAACGGTTTATATCTAAAGGATTATACATGCACAAACAATCCTTTATCCACTTAGCTAAGATTTCCAAATTTAGCATGCTATGAACCACTTACCAAGAATCTGTTGCAGCAAGGAGTCTCTCAGCCTCAAGCAGTAACCTTGAGAGGTGTCCTTACTCAAGGGAAATCCTGGCATGCAGCCCACTGTCGTCCAGGAGAGCTTGACGGATAAGATAATTCACTTATAGTCAGATTTGCATACCAACTACAGAAGTTAGTTTCTTTCAGACTTTCAGACCTTGACCAGCACTGTGGCCAGGTGCGTGCATTGCTCCAGTTAGCCCTTGGCTATTGTATTGTTACCTGTCTCCCCTGAATCCACTTTGACACATACAGCCATCATGACCAGATGCACATGTTACAACTGCCACTGGTGGTGATCACTTGAGCAGTGTTAGAGCAATAAAAGTCAGGATGCAGGGGAGCACACAGCCCCACACAACACGCTTTAACTACTCACACCACATTTTGTTTGGTGATGCTTTGCCAGGGCTTTCTGTTTTGTACTGCAATGTGCACAACATGTCTGTCCTCCATGTGTGTGTACACAGAACAACTTCAGCATTGGTTTCCAAAGTCCTTCCAGCAACAAGATGTTTATCTGCAAGAAAACAGCATCCACTGTCTAATCCTCAAAGCTGCTAACAGAGCTGTAAAAAAGATCACAGGTCTATAAAACCTGATCGAAAGACCTGGGGTTTAATTAGAGAGTTAGATTCAGGGCAAGCATGAAACCCGTCTTCAGATAATGCCAAAAGCTGTCAGAGCAGGAATGGGATGAAATCTTCCTGTGTTCTCCAGGGGCAGACAGCCACAGAGAGTCAGAGTTCACATTATGCAAAACTTTAGCAAGGTTACAACAGCAAAACACAAACTGCCCAGGCAGGTAGCACCACTGCAGTGTCAGAAGGTTTAAAACCAGATTAAACAAAAGTTGGGAGTAGCTTAGGCAGAACTAACAGTGTTTTGTAATTGGGAGGTGAGATATAGTTGGTGCCTGAGGTCCTTTACAGCTACATACATCTTCTGTGATGCTCTGACAGATCTGCAATTGCAGTCAGCGAAAATACTGCATGGGTCTGCACAGAGATAGAGAAGAAAAAGGGAAAAAAATCTAAAGCCACAATTAATACTATATACTACCCAACTCTGAAGGAGAGAAATGATAAATGCTTCTGTGGGATGTGATCAGCATACTCTGGCAACATCCCCTCAGATCTGTAGCATGTTTGGCAAGCGTGTGACACTTCCTGATCTTCAATCTTATGTCTCTCATCCTTAAGACACAAGAAAGTGACTACAAAATTAATCTAAGTACATTTTGGAACACCCTCAATTACGTTACCCGATTCTTCAAATATCTTACACAATTATCAGACTTAAATGTTGACCTTGTTGCCCTGAGCTGACAAAATTTCTGTTCTCCTACCCACCTGTGTACTCTCGCTAAGGCTTTTTTGATGGACAAGGCAGCTAGCTGCGTGTTCCCACCACCCTGCAGATACTACTGCCATCTGGGATCTCTGCTTACATAAGCAACACAGGGAGAAAATTATCTGAAGGAGTATGCTGTAACACTGTTCGTAGAAAAACACACTTAAATACAGGAACCCCTGCAGATGTCATGCAGGACCAGCATCCTTTCTGCTGGAATCAG
The DNA here is from genome assembly GCF_963210335.1 of Falco punctatus. Taxonomy (NCBI): domain Eukaryota; kingdom Metazoa; phylum Chordata; class Aves; order Falconiformes; family Falconidae; genus Falco; species Falco punctatus. The sequence goes on from NC_137589.1 coordinate 36,596,620, forward strand.
CTCTGCTCACAGTTAACTTCCTCCAACATTTTGAGGCATCGATAGTCATCTGAAGTGTGTGTGTTGAGGGGGTGGAACAGGCTGAGAAAATAGATTCACTATGATTGTCGCTAGATGAAAAGTAAAAGCTCTGTGAACACCCCATTATCCTGCAGTGCTTTACCTGCAACCTTGGTACCTTAGCAAATACGCGGTGACGGCACATACAGCAGGCAGCTCGTCTGCAGGAAGCATCAGGTCAGCGCTGAGGGTTGCTCTTTGTACTACAAAGGAAGAGGATATGTTCAGTCTGGTGTCCGCCCTTATCAGCTGATGGCAGACGGAAGTTCCCACTGGAGGTGCAGAGCTTATTCCTCAGAGGAAAGGAAATACTCCTTGTTGTCCTTAGGAAAGGGGCTGTCACCTTTCCAACTCCTTAGATTACTGTGGTTTAACAAACTCTGGCATTCACAGCTGTCAGTCTCACCACCCCTTTCTACTTTGAAACCTCTGATCTTCAGTTATTGCTGGAGCGCATCAGTGCCTCTGCCCTCCCTCATCCACACGCCTCTCCAGCCAACTCTGGTTTCCTTACACTCAGTCCGGTATCGTCCTCCTTTTACTTGTTGACTCTGCTGCAGCACACAGTATTCACAGACTAAGCTTATATTGTATTTTTCATTTCTCCGTGTTTATGTAAGCTTAGCTCTGGATGCTGCTAGAAGGATCACAGCAGCTGCAATCTACCAAGTTCTTAATTTTTTGCCATTACATGGTAGCAAACACTACGTCCTAGTCTGATGATTTCTGCTTTGGGCACAAAGGCAGTGCTCCTGGGATATAGCATCTAATAAACTTTTCCCTATTACTACAATCCCTGAAAAATGAGAAAATAAATGCTACTTCAAAATTATAGACAGCACCCACTCAACTGTATGTTAAAGAAAGAAGATACAGAAAAAATATTTGCAGCAAACCAACTAACTCTATATGCTGCATAGTTCCTTAATATCACTGAGGTATATGCTCAGCTGCTTTGGATATACCCCTTAGTGATGCTGAGATCATATTTATTTATTTATTTTTATTCTATGAGCACATCCACATGTCAAGTCACAGGTATGAAAATAGAATTGTCATGAACTCATACCTCACAAATACACCATGAACATCTTCACCTCCCCAGAGGCTGCTCAGCACTCCTGACATTTGCTGTGATGCATTTTCAGGATGGCATAAGACACTTTTTGCTGCAAGAAATTGATCTTTGCCTCTGTGGAACTGCACAGGCTGTAATGCAAACTGCTCCCTTTGTTTGAACACCCACTTTCAGATCTCTAATTTGAAGGGAAAAAAAAAAAGCATAAAATTCTGCCTCCTAATACCTTGTTGCAACTCTACTGCAGTCCCACCACAAAAATGTTTCTGTGTGTTAGAACACAGTGAGGAATGAATGAGAACTAATAAAACAGAATTTATTGCTGAAAAAAAGGGCATACAAGTTTTCCAACATCAGTACCGAAGGAGACTGGCAAATAACAGGCCTGAATGCCAGTTACACAAAGCATCTGCAGTTCTCAGTAATTTAGCCAAGCTGCATCTCTTGAAAATCAGGCAGCTCTTGCACTGAGTAGGGAGGCTCAGAATCCATTGTTCTTAACACAGATGTCTGGGTGGGGGTTAATGTAGCTGCTTAGGAAACTGAAAGGAGAGAATCTCTGGGAAAGTTGGACACTGCTGTCATGGAGGTTGTTTTGTAAATTGTTTTATTCCATCACTATTAACACTAAAAGACTGCCTGCAAATTTCAGTAGGAATTTACGTGATCTTAGTAGAACCAACAATTTATACAAACTCCTTCCTATCAAGATGGGGCTGTAACTTTAAATATAAACAGACTTATAAGATTTAGATTTAAAATTTAGAAAAGTCTAGTGAAAGGACCAAATTCTGAATGCACATACATTATTGGCCAGCTTATTGGCCTGATAATACAATTTTAACAATAAACCAGACTTTGACAAGGCCTAGAGACTACAGACCTCCCTGATATATCGATTTTTATATTTGATCTCTTAGCTCTCTCAGAGCATCATTATAGAAAATACCTAATCCGCTTTCGATATTGTCCAAAGCCTTTCTGCCTTAACTCCAACAGACACCTTACTCAGAGCTACACCTACTTTCACAGAAGTTGAGTAATCACCAGGAGCAGACTTCTCCCATGGGCGCATCCAAAGTCCCCCTAGAAAGTACACAAGTGAATTAAAAATGCAGCAGCCTCTTGTCAAAGAGTTGTGCGCACTGCACAGGGGGCTGGAAGCCCTTGACAAAGCCCGTAGGTGTCCACACATCTAAAAGGCTAAATAAATCTCACAAGCAGTGCACACAGTTGGTGTCACTTTTGCTAAGTTAAGCATATGAAGGAGCATCCAAATGCAAGTATAACCACTTATCCTTTCTCACTTTTTTTTTTTTAATAGCCATTTTCAGAAAATAGTAACACCCAAAAAGAATGAATACTTTTACGGTATTTTATTTGACATGATTGAAGACACAAGAACACTCAAGATACAATCCAGACAAGTTGTGAACAGCTCCAAACATCAGTGAAACCTGAATTTATCTTGCACAGAGGTGAACAAGACCACAATGGTTGGTTTTATAGTATAGTTTAAGACTATTTCAAGCAGGTGAGTACTGTGACGTTATGCCCAACAACTTTATACTATTCATCCGCTTAAGCCACTTTGTATCATAAATATGCAGCTTATCTTGGCGATTACATCTCTGCAATATATAATTAGCCTTCTCATAATAATGCATTAAAACTCCTGTATATAAATAAATATTGGTATTTTCATACCAACATAGACTGCCCTAACCACCACTGCACATTTATCATATTCTAGCACAATTAATCATTCCATCACAATTAACTGCTAACTTTGAGCCTAGAGTTAAGTAACTTGGACCCAAGCTGGCAAGTTGCTGCTCAGAGCAAAACTTCTGCCAAGACCTTCTGCTTTCCCTAAGGATAGCAGGCCTTCTCCTTTCAACATTAAGTTGCACAATGTCATCTGAAACCCCTACCAAAAAATGCTCCGCAGGGATTCTCCTGCAAAGGTATCAGAACAACTATTCTAAAAATTACTCATTTCCTAATAAATTTCATATTAATTTTACAGCCTAACTTCCTTTATCAAAATGGGCATCCGCATGCCACTTACAATGTAAAGTTGTTTAACTGGGTTATAGACTACAGACCACAGCTTAATATTCTACTTACAATTCTAACTCCTTAGAGACAAGCTAATTTCCATTCTTAGAATTAAAGAGGGCAACAAGGACAGCTGGGAGTTTGTTCGGTAGTTCAGTGCGCTGCAATGATAAGCTTGATAGTGCTCTCATCAGACTGAATGAGGAAGTGCAAAAATATGTAAACCACATTTTACAGTTACAGTAATTTCAGCAACAAACCCCTGCTTGGATCCAGATGGGATCTTACAAAAGGTGAATAAGAAAGGGCAGAAACTGGTACTGTGCAGGGAACTCTGCTTCAGAAGAGCTGCAGAAAATACCCTGAGCATTCCCTGCAGACAGGCTGAAAACAGCACAAAAATCATGGGCCACCTGACCTTGCAGTTCACCGCCCTCCTCTCCAGAGGGGAGCGGGGGAGGTTGCAGCCATTTATTAAACCAAATTCTGTGTTAACTTAAGGCCACCAGAAACAAATCTGTGCAGAATTGGACCAATTCAGTTTAACATAGGATGTAAAGACACTGAATCCTACTTTTCTTTAAGAATTTTGTCTTTTGGTAGGTGGTAGTGGTAGACAGAGACTGGGTCTTACCTGCAGCTACAATAAATCAGTGTTGCCTGGCTTTGGAAGGTAGTTTTGTGTTTGTTTTTTTAAAAACTAGAGAATATCCTTAATGAAACCCCAAAACCTAGTAAAGCTTTATATCCAGATCAATAAATCTATTTTTTAACTTGGATTTACAGGAGGATTCATCCATTATTATGATGAACTGCTGGAGATGGAATGGTCACTGTCTGAAACAAAGAAATGAAAATCCCAGCAACATACTACTGCATCTGTGCAATATGCTTAACTGGTATGACTTATGTTGCAGGAAGAACGTTGTATTCTCTGACACACCAACATTTCTTTCCTATTATTATAAGATCAGCCTTTTACATTTCATACCTTACCATCGTCAAAAGCCTATAATTACAGAAGCTGATTGAGAAACTATGTTATTTAAAATTAACAGCTGAATGAAATCAACAGAGGCAAAGAGCATTTTTATACAAGAAAATAGCACTGTAGAAAGAAAGAGTCTGTACAATATTTAAATATTGTATATACATAAAATTATATCATTCATAACTCATCTTAAAGTTTCTCTTGTTTGTAAACCGTGGAAAGCAACACACAAAAAAATCCTGGTATTCAGCTTTTAAAGCATTTAGCAGGCAGCAGGAAACTGAATGCTCGCAAGCACACTTTGTAATTATAGAAAGTATCCAGCGAGATACTGTGACTAGCATTCTCCATAGTCCTTTTTTTTTTCTTTTTCTTTTTTTTTTTTTTTTTTAAGCTGAATGCAGAAGAGATTTCACATTCAACTAGGGAATCCTGCAGGAGACACAGAAAACTCAATGGCAAAATGCAGTAGATCAGTTCTGCAGCTCTTTACTGTGGCAAAACTCCAGGCTAAACATAAAAATCCTAAGTGCAGGACTGGAACGTAAATTAGTGAAATAATTCATAATGCTTTCTTTTCCCAAAAGTGTCAGTAATGAATTTAACTTATGCTCAATGTATTAGAAAGGAGGTTTAGTTTAACAATTAACATTGCAAAGTTTCAAAAATGTAATGAATTCCAGCAGGTAATCAGGCAGCTCTGTAAAACTAAATGCTCTGAAAGTGTCAGCATTTTAGGGTGATTCAAAAGGTTAGTATCATTCTGCCGATTTGGAGTGGAGTTTAGATTTGAATCTGAAGTTATCAGTTCATGGCAGATACAGATTGTAGGTTTCAGAAGTTATCCACCTGTAGCATTTTGCAAAATAAAAACTCTTCCAGTTGCAGAAGAAATTTTCCAGGTGGATGTGCTTAAGAAAACATTTTCAGAAAGTTATTTGGCAAACAAGATGCTACCGTGACCATCATTGTATTTCACCTGCATTAGAGTTATGTGCTTGTAGCCATGCACGGAATACTTTATTTAATGCTATTTGTAGTTTCATTCTCTTGCCTTCCAATTTACTGGCCATTCAACTCAACCCAGAAATATATTTTACTTAATTAAAACCTCTGTTATTCAAAACATATTACAGTACTTCTGATCTGGATGTTTTCTCTCTTAACTTGTTTAAATCTTCCTGGACAGCCATCACCTAACTGTACTTCCAAATCTTAACACAGGGATTATCAAGAAAAGAAATATAATCACTTGGAGAAGTGCTTGGTAAACCAGATGGGTCAGAGGGACCTCAACAGGCTGGAGAGATGTGCAGACAGGACAGACCTCATGAAGTTCAACAAAGGCAAGTGCAGGATCCTGAACCTGGGGAGGAGCAACCCCATGCAGCAGTATACGCTGCCAGCCATCTGCCTGGGAAGCAGCTCTGCAGAAAAAGCCCTCTGGGTCTTGGTAGACACAAAGCTGAGCATGACCCTTGCAACAAAGAATGCCAATAGCCTCCTATTAGCCTTCCTCATTAGGAAGAGCATTGCCAGCAGGTCAAAGAAAGCAATTATTTCCCTTTATTCAGCCCTGGTGAGACCACACCTGGGGTGTTGGGTCCAGTCTTGGGCTTCTCAGTCCAAGAGAGACATGGTCATACCTGACTGAGACCAGCAAAGGGTCGTGAAGACAATGGACAGACTGAGTAAGCTGAGACTGTTCAGACTCGAGAAGACTCAGGCAATGCTAGAAACATGTATAAAGACCTGGTAGGAAAGAGTACAGAAGATGGAGTCAGACTTCTCAGAGGTATCCAGTGAAGAAACAAGAGGCAATGGGCAAAATTTGAAACTCAAGAAATTCCTTTCAACCATAAGAAAAAAACTTTTTTGCAGTGAGGGTTGTCAAATACTGGAACAGGCTGCCCAGACTTTAGGCATCTCCATCACTGGAGATATTCAAAACTGGACAAAGTACCCTGCTCTGGTTGACACTGCTTAGAGCTGAGAAGTTGGATCAGACAGTCAATGGGTGTCCTCTCCAACCTCAACCATTCTGTGATTCTATGATTTCAGACGGAGACTAATAAAAGAAAGTTTAGAATACCCAAAAGGGAAATAGCTTTGTTCTTAATAATTTTCCAAAGCATAATGAGGGTAACACTAGCTATTTAATCCAACAGCTTGTTCTGAGAGTTTGGACAATAAAGGCTTTGTTTTCAAACTGAAGCAATCAATATGAGGCTCCTAAATATATATATTTTATATATATATATTTACTAAATCTAATTTTAAGGATTCCTGAGGATCTTCTTTTCAGTAGGATCTAAGAATTTAAGAAACTCGGTTCCCATTTCTTTAAGTCATTGACTTTCAGCACTACAAATTTTGAAAGCCCAGGGCAAAAATGAAAGAACAAAAGAATACTATAGACTACTAATTTGTTTCCATTGCCAGAGGATGGTGCTGTTTAAACAAGTACCTCACACAGATACCACATGGGTTAGGGAGTTTTTCTTGGGAGGAAGAGGAAGAAGAACAAGAACAAGGCAAATAGACTGCAGTTTTATATCTTTTAAACTAATCTCCAGGTGCCAACAATAATCAGTATTTACTTAATAAAGGTAGATCTTTAAGCATGCTTGAATAATTTGGGAACTTTTACTACCTCTGGAACTTTTGCTCCCAAAACTTTTTAAGGGTCTTTCAACATCCAGCCTTTGGTCATCAAAGGCACGAACATGACATACCCCACCTTACTAGCTGTTCTCATATAGCCTGCTGAAATTCAAGGTGATTATGTGGTATATGAAAGTCAAAAAATGGAATAGTGGAAGATCAGTCTCACAAACAGGCTGTGGTGGGGAAAATGGGCTGTTAGTAGTTTAAGAAATCAATACCAACTTTGACACTTTTAGAGGTGGCAACATCAATGGCCATGGCTTTGATTTCAGTGTCCCCAAACTGCATAAGTGTTTTGATCTCCCGGCGGTTTGGCACTGAAGCATCAGTTCCCGTGAGATCCAAGCGAAGGGTGCCACACTTTTTCACTCCAGATTCAGTGATGAAGCTAACATTATCTTGTTCTGAGCTATAAATATTGATCACTATTACTAACTGAGAAGGTTTGGCAGGTGTGTAACTGCGTGTCACAGTTTCTCCAAGGGCTACAGATTGGTCAGCTGAGATAAACTTGTCAAAGACATCAGTGCACCAGCGTGTGCCATCTTTGACCAGCAGCTTCTCTGGTGGATGCTTCCCTTCCACAAACCGATTGAGCACACCCACACCATAGGTGAGAGGTGAACGCCGCACTTTGATGACAGCAGGGTCTAGACCGAAGAGAACAGCTCCTTTGAGGATAGTGAGCCCCACATCCTGAGGAATGATGACTCGACACCTCGAACCAAAAGCGCTCTGGACAGCTTGTTGGAGTAAGGGGGATTCAGCGAAGCCACCAACCAGGAACAGAAACTTGACATTTGTCACTTCTGGCTTATCAAACACATCACCTAAACAGAAACAGAGCCCATTCAGTAGGGAAAAATCCACTGTGACAAGGCAATGGGGGTGAAACTCCTAATGTCCGAGTGCACTGAATATCCCACGCACACACACAAGATCTGAAACTGCCACACCTATGCCCACACTGCCACTCTCAGCATGCACTAGTTCCACTTCTGTAGTCTCTTCTATATTTCACTGTGAATGGAAACTTATTTCAAAGCATACAATATTTCTGAAGTGGCATTTAGAACAGAATTTTTATTTACCTCCTACCAGTAAAGGGAGACAGGGATTTCTTGCAAAGAAATCCTGCCAGTCACATTATTATCATCTTGCCACTTCAGGGATCAGTGAAATATTCCCAAACCTAATCAATTCACATATCCTTTATGGCATTCCAGATAAGTTACCCCATTTAAAATTCACTTGTTATTTCTGACCCTAACATCTCAACCACAATAAGTACCATCTGCAAAATAATACCTCCTTACGTTTTTAGAGATGTTATTTCTTAGCTTAAGCCCACATCTCCTACATTCAAGAATATCATACAGTTCAGTTGTAGGCTTACCCTGAGTTCAAGTAACCGAGGCAGCACAACTCAGTTATCCATCACAACTATTGTAATTCTAGGTCTCTCCCTCCCTGCTCACATATAAGCTGTTCTGTACTAGTCTAAGTTGTGACCTCTGAAATTTACTTAATAATTCCTCACATACAATAAGCAAAGCTGTATATCCCATGGCAAATGCAATTCAATTAGTGCTTTGTAACGTAAAGAACAGCAATACTTTGTTCTGTACATATATTATATTCTACTTGATACAAATATGATCTTCCACCAGGAAGACTTGAAATAATAAATTTCCCAATAAGCTTATGTCACTTCCCATTACTGGATAAATTAATTCTGTGCTGCTTAAGACATGCCTGCAAGTACTTTTAGCATGATGCATCAATTATTATTATTTGTGTTTTAGAGATGTCAGTGATTTGGATAGTCATGAGTAAATGTGACCTTCCACTGAGGAGAACTAAATTATTTTCCTAAACTGTGTACTAGGGGGGTTGTTTGACTTTAATTCCAGTTACTGGTTTGAAACAGGTAAGCAAAGCTTCAGTTTCAGCTCAGCCAGAAAGGGGAATTACATGCAGATACGTACTAAGGTGCTGAATGATCTGGTCAATTGTAGGTTTGAAAAGAGCATTCATCGCATCTGGGCTCATCCTCAGCATTCCCTGGGAAGACCACTTCACAAAGTCCACGCTGGAAAAGAACAGTTGGAAAGGACATTAAAACATAACAGCTGAGCTGTAAGAAACAGCCAGGCACTCACAAGACACACTAAATAAATAAGTGAATGAGTTTACAAAATCTGCATGCGTTTTGCTTGGAAGAAAGTGCCTCACCTCACCCTAGCCACATACCAACTGCAGCAATGCTAAATTTCAAGGAAGAATTGTTGGGTTTGCTTGTCTAATTGTTGTTTTCTTTGCCTGATTGCCTTCTGTAGCCTTACCAATGCTCAGCTGCTTCTTGAAACAGCTGGCAGACAATCCAATGCTCGTTCATCTGAAACAGCACTGATTCATCCCCAGAAGGGCAGCATTTAGATTATAGCAGCAGCAGGCCAAAGCTGCTGGAAACGCACAAGGAGAATGAGCAAGTAGGGGAAGCCTCACGAGGCAGAAGGTAGCAGAGCATTTTTAATGAGGCATAGCATTTGTTAAGTGAATACAGGCATTATGTTATTCCATCACTGATACAAATCCATATAGCTCGGCAATCTCCTTTTCACTCATGCCCGTTATATGTTGCCTTTATACTCTTTCTATCCTGTTATCCAATGAATTTTATTTTATTCCAAGGGAACATTTAGCATTCCCTCTAAAATTCACCATTAAGACTATTAATAAGAAGAAGATGGTCTTGCAAGGGGGAATATTTCCAATTTTTTAATGATTTCAGAACCTCAGTCTCATTTAGGAAGTGACTCTGAGCTGGATTCCAAGTCATTTAGGCTTAAAGTACATTTATCAATAACTTTAGGAAGAAATGCAGGAGTTTCAGCTTGCATGTTACATTCAACATTCACTGGCTTAAAAAAAAAACAACGCAGAAAGAAGCCAAGGTACAGGTACTAAATATCACATCTCCTGCTCTCAAGCATTCTGCCCCAGATTCACAAGCTCTCTTGTTCGTTCTCTTTTATGCCATTAATCTCCAGGTCTCCTGTAGTATATAATCTCAAAAGATGCAAAATGCCACTTTTACTTTCTCTTCACTTCCTTTTCTATAGCAGCCCATGATCTCATCATTTATGGTGCCCTCTTGATACTGAAAAACATGAATTGAAAAAATCTCTGGAGGGGATTATGTCTCCCCACCTACCGAGCTGATTATCTAACTGGTAAAATACTAGAATAAAAGAAAGCCTGCCATTACTTAAAAGAAGAATGCTTTGCCCTTGCAGAGCTTTATGAGCTTTATGCAGTAGTGTATGTTTTCACCAGTGATCTCATATTATTAATAACTCTTCTTAAGCCGTGAACATATTTACAAATCTTGCTCAACATCCTGGTTTTGTTCCAGGGCGCAGGCCTCTAAAAATTAAGGTTCTAGATAAGTAACTTTTAGACATCAAATTCTGTATTAGATCCGACGTTCCTAATTAACACATAAGGGACTCAAAATATGTGGTCAAATTCAGAAAGTGATGCAGTGGTGGCATAGAAATCAATTTCAGAAGAGTGCAAGTCTTGTATAGAAAAGCTTTTTCAAGAGATTGGTCAAAACTTTTCATTCTGGAAACTGCACTTCTGGCAATCCCATTTTCTCATCCTTATATTACTACATTTTTACATTATTATCTTCCAGTCTACATGTAATTAGGATATCTTATTATTTGTCTTTGCTACCTGTAGTTAATTTGGCATCCATTTGGGTTCAGTCATCTACTCACTTGCTTTTCCTCAAGGCATGTTCCACACTGTGACCTCGAAACTTCTTGTAATAGTCAATGAAGGAGAAAGGCAGAGTGATGTTTAGTGGATTGGTCCTGTCTGGAGCTGCTGCCCGTTTACGGGACTCAAATGCTATCATCAGATCTACCCAGGCAGCAGGACGCTTGATTTTAAATTGCTCAATAAAATCTTCTCCAAATATTTTACACAGGAGCTTTTCAAATTCATAGTCCACACCTAGAGAACCATATGGCCCGCCTGCATTACAAACAAAACACAGTTTTAATATTCTTAACTGCTTCTTAGATTTCAAGTTGACCAAATACACATCAGATTGACACTACTAGGACTGTCATGGGAGAAGGTCTACAGAAAAAGATATCTTTCCTAAATGTAACAGCTGGTCTAATACAGAACATAATCTTACTTTTGCCTCACTTACAATCATAGCAATTGTAATACTACCACTATAAAACAGAAATGTTTTTACTGGAACAGAGGAAATGCCTCTTTATCCACACATGAGAAGGTGTGGGTTAGTCATATTTAGGAGTAGACTTGATGTACACTGTCCCATTTGCTCTTACTAGGTTGTATCCTGAATTAGTCTTACTGCCAGCAAGACTGAGAAGGCTCAGCAATGAACCATACAGATTAACTTGGTATAGAGACACAGCAACAAATAATAGGCTGAGTCATGTGCTTAACATCTTAGCCGCAGGACAAAGTCAAAGGGGATCTGGAGTTCAGGATGCAAACACCATTCAAGGAATTGCACTTTCTATCTTTGTTAGGAACTGACCATTGTGCATTTTTCCCAGGGGATGGCAGACCCTCCTTGTTACACTGCCTGTGAAATTACTGGAATATGTAAGATCCCCCTTAAAACTAGGGAAACTTTTGTTCTGCCAACAGTCACTTTAGAATGATCTTGCTGTGACACTTAGATATTCACATCTCCACAGTACATCTCCGAATACCTGGACAGGGTAGCAATACAAAGGTGACAGGAAGATGACGAATCTACTAGCAGAAGTCAGACCAGGACCACGGCAGAAGGTCATGGCCTGAATGGGAGTGAATAACACAGGAGATGGGAGTTTTTTTACCCTCCCAATGTGGGGCTTACCATCCAAAAGCATCAAAAGCATTGAGTGATCTAGCCATGTCTGCTGACCAGCAGCTAGGTTATACTAATTTTGAATGCTGGTCTTAATTCAGGAAGAACTGTTAATGAAATGTAGGAATAATGAAGCATACATTTTCTTCACTGACAAGTCAAAATATTACATAAATAAAGCAAGCGGTGAAAGTGACATTACCTGTTGCCTTGTATAGCTCCTTAAGATGTCCTTCAGGGAGCCTAATCTGATGGACAGTCATATCTACTGTGCCTCCTCCACTGTCAACAACGATGTAACGGTCACCTAGATTGGCAAGGAATAGGCAAATGGTATTTACCTTGGCATTATCACAACAGCATACCACAATGAAAGCTTCTCAGGGGCATTACCACCATGAAAGATAATGACTTACAGAAAATCATGAACACCTACGCTGAAGACTTGATCTTTATTAGAAATTATAATGCAATGACTGATAACAAGTATGAAATTCAGATGTCAAAAGCTGTTGATTTAGCACACATGAAAAGTAGATTAGCGGAATCGCTCATGCTGCTGGTGTATGTTCTAGTGGGCTACCAAATTAACGCTATGGCAAGATCTATTCTGAGGAAAACATTCTGGTTGCGTTTTTAAATCCAGATTGCTTTCTACCATCTCCTTAACAAACCATGTTTTGCTAGAGCATACAGAATTTCAGTTCAGCCTTAGTAACTAAAAGCAGCTCACGAACTTGTACTTTTTTTTTCTTTTCCTATTTATAATGACTGTGAGAACAATGCAGTGAACAGCACATTTGTGGAAAACACAATGTTTGCCCACAATATAATACCAGTGAGAGCTAAGTTTATTCAGGAAAAGACACTACCTTCCTCCAGTTCGGACCAGATTTCTCCTATGACATTTTCCACCATAAAGGTACGACTCTGGCGATTACGACGGACATGTTCCTTAGCTAGTCATTGACAGAGAAAAAAAATCACTGAGTATAAGAAAGCATGAAGAAGTTGTATCGTAAATTCATGAAACAAGTGCAAGCAGGCCAACAGATCTGTATGTGTCACTTCTTAACAAAACAAACAGAAATTATTGCACGAGAAGCAGGAAGATTCTAACATTGTTTCTAGAAAGAAGGGAAAACGTTTGTCAGCCACAGTGATCCTCCTTGATACTAACTGGATTAAACCCCATAACCTAATATGAAAACTATAAGCCAGTCTGATGGGTTTTTTGTAATCTGTTCTGGTTTTCAAAGCGCCGTCTGGAAGCGGGCAAGCTGGCAGCCACCAGGAAGCATCCCCAGCCCACTGCCAGGTCAACCCACGCTGCCTGGGCTCAGCAGAGAACCCCCCTGTTTCCAAAAGCCACTGCTGATTTTGGGTGCTCAGGCACAGACACCTCCCCAGCCTTTCAGGGTGTCGGTCCGTCCCAAAACAAGCAGCCAAAAGCACTGCTGCTCATGTTTAGAACTCCTTACGGCCACAGTGATCACCAAGTCTGACCCTCATCATATTTTAAATAGACACCGATTAAAAATTCTAGCCATCTAGCAATACTATCAGAAGGATCATTTAACTTACAAGATTTAATTGCTACTTACACGTTTAAAAGATGCAGAACAGTCAAGCAGAGTAGTGAAAGCCTTTACTACTAGGCTTCTAAATCAACCTCTACAACAGTATCAGGATGCAAATCACTGAATGCATCTGGCTTGTCATTTCTCTAGTGCCCATCATCAGGAAAAGCCCAGTGGCCCCATGGGCACCCTCCCCCTGCCCACGAAGACCCTGCGATGCAGACCAGCCACATCAGCCTCGCCGCATAGCAGCACAGCAACAGCTTCAACAACAAAGCGTTCAACGGCAGGACAAGCACCAGGTCCCAGCAAGGGCCTGACACAGCGCCCACAGCAGTCAGTGGGAGCCCTTTCATTCACTCCTGTGGGTGAGAAGTGAACACAAGGGCCAGTCTTTAACCACAGCTGAAGTATGCTTATCCTGGTTACTACAAACAGTAGAATTTTTGTTTTGACTTCACAGCAATAATATGCTCCTTGGAGTGCTTCCCTCTGTTTATATTTAAAGGGGTTTTTTTCTCCTTAATCTGTTCTCAGCTTATCTTGGGTGCCTGCCATGCCCTTACAAAATTTTATTTGAACTCCAAATTAATTCACTCCAAACTTCGTTTTCATTAATTTTGACACAAAACCTTTCTCATCCACAATAGCTTTTACCATACAAAGTCATGAAGGAGAAAAGTAACCCCCACCCCAGAAAAAGCCCATCAGCAGAAATCCATGGTCCGCCAGATTCTGCCCAGCATCAAAACCTTAACCAATGAAACTAATGTCTTTTATTATTTACCCAAGGGTAAATCGTTGTGTAGCCTGAGAGTGAGTTCATGCAAAATCACATGGAACTGGAACAGTTCAGGACATGAACGAGAGGGTATAGATGCTGAGGGCCCTGAAGGGACTGTGTCCTGAAAACGGATTGTGCCCTGTGCTCCGCGTGGGTAACACTGAACACATCTGACAAGCGCTGGCTGGGAGAGGCATGGATTTGAAAGAATGATGTAGTGACTCCACCTACCTATAAAAAATACCCTCCAGTAAGTACAAGAATAGCTTTACTAGCTTAATCTTCCATTTGCCTGTACTGTTTTGAGCTAACAAACATGATAAAATACAAATTCTTCCGAAAAATTCCTTCTGGGATAGATTGGCACACTACCACCAATATCAGTGCAACTGATAGAGTTCACACAAACGGGAAATCTGTGCAGTACGTAGCAGTCACATCTTATTGCTGCTTTGTTTACTTGGGGGTTTTTCTCTCTCCTGTTTTCCTCCAATCTCATGTAGGATACCAAGCTAAAAAATCCTAGTGACAAAGGATCTTTTGAAGAGTGACTTACACTATAATCCAACCTATGTCCCTCATTGTAAGTCAGTCTTCAGATACTGATATTAGCAACATGCCAGGTCAATAAATCAGAAGTACCATATCTAGTTGCGCTTCACAGATAAATTCACTGCTATATTCCAAAACTGTGATGAAAGTAATTAATGGTATTTCATAAAGGTAACATCAAAAAGCATTTGCCAAATCTCTGGAACACCTCAGCCTAAAAGTCTCATTGCAGATCCAATTTAACACTGCTTCAATAACGCAGCTAATCAAACACATAATTGTTTTCAACAAATGAAATATTAAAAAAATGTTCCAACATGAAGTATTGATTTTAATTAAAGCAGAAAAATACTGTTGTGAAAATACTAAAAGACTCCCACAACATCTCAGTAAAGGCAAGGCAATGAAGCTACCTGCATGCTAAAGTTCAAGTGCACACAAACGTGTCTGACAGTTCAATAACCAAACTAGTCTAACTACAGCAAACAGCAAAACAGTTATAAAAGGAAACTGATGCTAGTCTGAAACATTTAAGAAAGCTAAGACAACGAGAAAAGATAAAAAAAACATCCCTCATGGACAAAGCAAATTTAGGCATAAGAATCTAAAGAAGTGAGTTAATAGAAGAAGTACCCTGTGTAAATCCAGTTCCAATAGTGTCACTTGGGCTATAACCATTGACAGGCGCCCTACTACTCAGGTCTATCATCTGGTGCAGGCGGAGCTTTCGGCAGTAGATAGAGGCAGCCTCGGGTTCCAGGGCAATGATCAACTGCTCAGGATTTTCAGGAGATGCCATTCCTGCCTGCGAGAGAGAATTGATCAGAGAGGTGGGGTGGGAAACACCACAGCCTAGCAAACCCTTTCCAGCAAGTGAACAAGCCTTTCCCCAGCTTGCAGGTTCGGGTAGGACAGCCCTCCGAGTTCAACGCGCAAAGGAGCTACTGCCATGGGCTCGAGGTCTTGATCTGGGAACCGTCCTGCCCACAATGTCTAGCACAGCTTCACAGGCTGGAACAGGGAGGTGTGCATGCACTTACCATGCTGTCTAACCCAGCAGCTGTACCTGACAGGTGGAGAAAGGAAGAAAGTTGTTTTGGAACCTGTAACGAATGGCCTAAAACCTGAACTCCTAATTAACCCGTGAATCTGCCTGCTAAGAGGGTGCCCAACCTCCCTTAAGAAATGAAGAAATACTTTTGGCCTCTCCTCCCCACAGCGATATTTGAAGTATGCCTGCCTTTATATCCCAGATATACATAGTCCTTGCCGAAATGGACTCCATGCACTGTGTAGCTTACTAGAAATATACAATACGCTTTGCCAGTAATGCATCTTCTGACTTACAACCAACACTTTCTGCTTCAAAATCCATTGCTTTTAAGCACATTCACTTTTATAACATCTCCAAAATGCCCAGTATATTCAAGGACTCAAAATACAATAGGGCAGGTTCCTAAAATGTAGAGAGAATAAGCCTAAAAGTAAACCCACATTATAAAACCAACATTTGCCATTCTTTCTATTTTTCTTCTGGATTTTCAGCCTTCAGACACACAGATTTTCAAGAAGCCACAAGATCTCATGTAACAACATCACTCTGAGAGTGGGCTTAAAGAAAAATACCAAAGCAACTGACAAGATTGTGTTTTCGTTTCTTTTCTCCTGTACTTCTCCCTACTGGATGATTATCTGTTAAAATAGGTAACGTTATCTTTCAACTATTTCTGCCCAACTTTTGGTTTACCTGCTTTAACTGTTTTTCAGTTAAATGCCTGAGTACTAAAGCATGCTAGCAAATGAATATACGTATGAACATCTTTCTGCTTCCACAGTCAGCCTTTGAGCAAACCTTCACTTCAATTCATATACACGCACTGTGGTGGCTCCAGAGCATCCCCAAAAAAAGGTAGAATCACATGGAAAGGCTGCAGGACCTGGACTGGAATTTGGCTTCCTTCATACAGCTACACTGTGGGCTATGGGAATTGCTGGCTAGTTTATACCTGCAGCTAGCAACTCAAAGTAAAACTTGTTCAAAAAGCAATACTGAGGTAAAACTTGGAGACATAAAATTGTCCTTCACATTCATGGACTCATTTTACCCTCTTCATCTTCATAAACACGATAAATAGATTTTTATAGAAAGCATCTTTCTCATTGTTGATAATAAAAAAGGAAAAACAACAAATAAATTCCACAATAAGAAAGTAAGGGTTAAACTAATCATCTCAATGATGGGGATTATGGTCACTTTACATCCTTTATTGCTGTCGGGCGAAACCTTCTGTTTTGGTTGCATCCACTGGACTCGACAGCATGATCTAAAATTAGTGGAACTGTCTGGGAAGGAGAATGCTGGGCAAATACCACAGAATATCAAACCTTGCCAGCTATGTGACAACATATATTGAAAAAATATTATATTGAAAAGAATGTTTGCAATCAAACGTCCACAATTTGGAAAACACAGATTTACAGCAGCCAGAGTAACACTCAAAGATATAAAAAGACTTTTGATCAAGCATGGGTCCCAGCCAGGCTCTCCTGCCATCACTTGGATACAAGCATGCTGGCAGCACAGGCCACAGGCTTAGATAAAAGTTCTGGAGCTGTACTGGGGATGGAGATGAAGTTCTTGCATTGTGCTTTAGTATAAACCCAATCTTTCCTCCAACTGATCTCAACGTACTAGGCACAAGCAGGGCTGGTTTCATGCCAGCTCACTTCAACGTCACTTATCTCCAGCTGAGCTCTTCCACACACAAAGCTTTAATTTGTTGCTTTGGGAAGGGCAACACTCAAGACATGCTTGAGTACTTGCTCCCTGAAATATACTTATCTAATCTGCTAAAGAATTCCAAAAGTGTATGGTCTCTGTGTACAAACTCAGCCCTTTACTGTCTTTGCCTTCGGAAAGTTTTCCTAAAAGCCTAATCTGAATCTTTCTTGCTGCAATTTTAAGCCCAGCACATTTAGCCCTGTCCAATAAGGGTACGATGAACAGAGTTCCCTACTACCCTGCTGCAGTTTTCACATATGTTAAATCCATTATCACATCTTGCAAGAGCACCAAGTGTTTATTTTTAATATCCAGCAATGTGGATTAACTTGTGTGCTCAGCCTGGTCCCTGTACTGGGCATATGTTAGTAGCACAGACAAAGCAACTCTTAAGTCTCGTGTCTAACCTAGGCACTAAAAGAGAAAATTGCATTTTAGAGAAATATAATTTGCTGCTAAGGGTATTTAAAATCCAAAGGCTATATCATAAAGCATTTTCAGAGGTGACAAGAACTGAGATGCACACACAGGGAATGCACTGGTATTTCCTAAACTGAGGCAGGGGAAAAAACAGATTGTATTAATTGCAAAGTCATCTGTTCTAGGGGGGATTTTGGGACAAATTTCCAAGGCTGGTTCTGCTAAAATAAAACAGTAAACCATTAACAATAACATTTGCTTCCTCCCCTCCTCCAGCAGTAGTCTGTACCATGAACTTTTCACATTGCAGCCTGCACGTCAGGAGAGGAAGGCAGTGACCTGGAGCAGATGGACTCAGATCCATGTTCTCAGACCCTCGGAGTATAGCAGATGCTATTCTTGCTACTTTTTCTCTCTAGATATTATTTTAGCATGCTTAAAATATCTCCTGAAGAAAACATTCAACAGAAATAACAGTTTTTAACAGTTCAAAGCACAGCTGATCCTAACAGAATTTAATGAAAAAAAGTTGGGTTTTTTTGTTAAAAAGCTTCCCTTACAGAGTTTGAAGGGCCAGTTACAATGAAGAATGTGTTGTTTCACATTATAAAAAGACCATACAAAGAATCTTATACACTGAAAGGTACTAGGAATCATGTGTACATATATATATTTATAGGTACACACACAAATGTACGTAGAGATATATATATTGATCAATATTGACTCTATTTCATACCTTGTGCATGATCTACTTAGATCATCAGATATAACACATTACTGTACATATATCTATACACAGCACAGAAAATGGGTGAAGGGGAGATGAGAAAGAAACATGAACACATACATACTGCTAAGGAGGAATGGAGCAAGGAGATTGCTTTAATACAAGCTCTGAGAAGATGAAAACTTCAGAGGCAGTACCTCTGTCCCATCATTACAGCCAAGGAGAAAGGGACAGAAGGCAGAAAAACATCAAGCGTGCAGAGAAAAAGGAGTGACAACAATAGGCACTCAATACAAAGAAACGGTGATATACTAACTGTAGACATTTGGGAATTTGTGTATTTTACATTTCTTCCTTTCTATCTGCCTCACTCCATACCCTTACCCACTGCTGCCCAAGTACAACTGTAACTAAGAACAGAGGTTCACAAGGTAACAGGCTTGTAACAGGACAGATCTAAACAATGTCTCAATATTCAACATTATATAAATCATTCTGGCAGTGGGATAGATGCATCACATTGCTCTTGCCTAGGGTAGCTTACAGCAGACTTTATAACAGAGCCATGTCTTCAGTCTGCCAAGGAGATTTTCTTTCTCCCATCATGCTCACTAGCAGCATAAACCCAGCCATCACTTATGAAACACGAAGGCAACAGACACCAGTATTCCCAAAAACGCAAATGTGGAAAACCCATCATGGAATTACAAAAATCCTTTGAGCACCAGAAAGTTCTTAAAAACAAGTTTATTTGCAGGATGTTGCTGCATTTATAGACCTGGAAGAAGCAAAGAACACTATGAAAACAACTACTTCACAAAACTGCCCCAAACTCACTTTGCTCATATGCCTGAGGACTAGGATTTAATACTTTGAGAAATCCCAGATTTTCACTCACTCCAGTAAAACATGTCTGTGAGCTGGTGCCAGTGCATTCACCAAGATGCATCAACAATAGCAAACTTCAAAGTGCTTCAAAGCTTCACATACTTGAGCACAAATAACTTTACCATCCAGATGCAGGTGAATTCTCAACTCAGTGCACTTTGCTCTCCTATAGCCAGAGATGTGTCACCAGATGAGAGCCACAGTTGACCACAAATATATTCTTGATTCCCTGAAAAGCATCAGCTGCCCAGTGTTAAACTGATTCATCATTAGCAAACATTGAGGTCTGGACTGAAGCTCAGTATAAGCAGTCCAAGCACTTCCAGAGAACTAAATGATATTCACTTATTCCACGTGCAGAGTCTTCATTACTACAGATTAAAAGATGCTATGTTTAAAACCCAGCCTTACATGCCATGATGCACAATGAAAAAAAGCAATGCACGTTGATTTTGGTTTTTTAAATATTGTCATGTATATGGCCCTAAAGACAGCATCATAGTAAAATATTGTAAGTATTTTTAGAAGACAATGAAAGCCACGAGGTAGGCTAGATAAAAAGCTCCTATCTCTGAAAGCTGCCATAATTAGAAGCATCAGCATTTAGCTGGAGTATTTCCTGTATTTCATAACACAGCCAGGCAAAACACTGTTCTCTAGTAGATTTTATTTATTACACCACAGTGACCTCAAAAGAAATAGCATATTGGGAAATACACCATCATTGACAAGACACACATTTCCTATTACTATGCTTTCAAACTATTGAAAGCAACAGTTAGATTTCCTTTTTCACATATTCAGAGAGATGCATCAGACTGATTTGTAACACCAGGAACATGCCTTGCATGGAGTGCACCCATATCTTCGAGTTGTAGAACTGATTAAAAGGACTGATACAAAGGTCTTAAATACTAAAAAAAACCCCAACCCACGTACTCCATCTGTTGAGTTTAAGATGCTGGTTTATTATTAGAATTGTATGTTAATCGGAGTCAGTCCCATGCATTTTGTATTCACCTTTATTTCCTTGAGCTTGACCTGTCTGGAAATCTCTCCAATTGAAAAATTCACATCAACCTTGTTTTCTGAATATTAAACCTTCTAAAATTCCATGGCTGACTGCCACGAGGGCTGGGAGGCTCTCAGCTCACACTGCAGCTTTTCCCGTTGTCAGGGAACACACAACCATGCCTTCCTGCACACTGCAGCCTTTACTCAACCATTTCTGAAGCTTCTGCCCTTCCATCAACACTGGGTGATAACATAGGCAGGCACATACACTTTCACAAGATCACTGCACAGGTCTAGCTTACTTTTGGAACCAGATCATTAAAAAGGGACAAACCTGCAGAATGGAACTACACTAGGGGCACAACAGCAATGATCAAAACATTGCCCTGTCTCATGCAGACTTTTCAAGCACTTTCCTCTGACCAAAGGAAAGTACTTGTGTTAAATTTGTATGTACAATAATTAGCTTTTATGTCCCTGAGGATGTGTGGAGGAAGAATAGTTTATAGCACAGCTGTATAAAAGCTGTCAAACCCAACTGAATCTGTGGGCAAGCTCCTAGGCTGCTCCACGGGCCCATGGTGCTACTCTGCAAAGCCAGGAAGGAAAGCAGCAGCTCACGGGACTAAACTAGCCCCATGCAGGCAGGCTCTGAGGAGACCGACAACAGAGGGATGTGCCTTAATGTAATTCTGCAGCATGGGGGGTTGGGAAGGTGAAAACATTAAAGAAATACAATAAGCGACAAGGTGCATTTTACCCCACAGTTATACAGGACTAGATTCAGACGGTTCTTGCACCTCAGTGTTATGACAACATAGCCACAAAAGCCTCGACCTGTTAAGATGCATCTGTATATAATATTATAAAATCATCATCTTCCTTAAAGCGAAAATATGGTGAAAATATATATTAATCTTAACACAGCCTCTGAAGAAGATCCAAAAATTTTTAAAAAATGGTTAAAAATCAGTACATACAGGAAATAACGGAGGTACAAAGGAGCACCACACAGATTTAGGATTAATCAGATCTATGCAGGCGATCCGGTCTTGACCCCTATTTCACTAGGATGTAGAGTCAGGGCCAGAGCAAAACGCAGCTGGGTTTACTTCAGTGCTAACACTCACATTAACTTGCAGAGTGGTGGTCTTCATCGCTGCAAGAGGAGCACAAAGACCACTCTGACCCTTTTGATTCCCTTTTGGTCTAGGGAGTAGTTTAGGCAAATTCTCTGAACTAGAGAAAATAATCTGATCAAGACCTCATTTTTTACCCATTTACTAACATTTGATACATCACTTTCAGGTCAAATGGAATAAGTAAATTATTCCAACGTATACTCACAAATGTTAAAAAGTGCATTTTCTCTGGATAAGAACTGTGCTTACAATCAGGAGAAGTGAATTTTACTTTCTTTGCACTGCTAACCAGTGAGATGATCCTGGCAGACTGTACTCCTTACCAGCTCAGATTACCTATCTGTTAAAATATGTATACTACTGCCTTTGTCCTCTGTGCATGGAAAGCCATCAAAGGAAAACATTTTGTAAGCTAAGTATAGAGTATTATAGGGTATTACTTTCATGGCAGTTAAATTCAATCATTCAGAAAGAGAAACAAAGTAGGAGGTCTGATTGGATGAATTCTAATTTTCTGCTTTGATCAATTTCGTAGTCATCTAAGACCCAATTCAGTACTGCGTCAGTGCCATAGGCACTGCATTCACAATTAGATATTTCTAGATATAAAAATGTAGCACAAATAGATTAAACAGATGAAAATGTGCAAGAGAAGAACCACCCTCGTTAGACAGTTGGAAAAACAAGGCACAGAGGCTAAAAGCCTTGGCTAATGTTGCGCAGGAACCCACAAATAAGTGGGACTTCACAACACCCGAACTCCAGTTCAGTGTCCCAGCCACACAGAGCAAGCTTCAGTTTCTGCATGTGACACGTAGCACGTGCAGAAGCTGCATGGACAGCTCCATCACAGCTCCACCACAGCCTTGGGTCCCCATCCTGCTTCCATAGTTTGCCACCTCCACCAACTGTATTACTTTAATCACTTTTGAAGTAATGCTGCAAACCAGAGGAGTGTAATGATCTTTTCTTCTGGGAAGAACCTTTTAAACCTCTTTTACCACTAAAGTCACATTTGTAGGCACCAGAGATAAAATTCAAAAGTTGGATTCCACAAAATAGCTCTGTAAAGATAATGTGGTTCATTAGGAAATGAAGCTCTGCAGGACAACATCATTCAGCCAAAAAAACAGCAGCTGTGAATTAACATCAACATTTTTCTATTTTCCAAGATATTTATTATAATTAGTAACAATAGGAAAGCCATGATTGCAAGTTAAGCACCACACAGCCTGCATGAAGAAAGTATTGTGTGCCTGAATCAAGGCAACACAAAACAGCAGTTGGAAATTAAGTGCCTTGTGAAATTTACACTGTTTAAACTAATCAGTTCATTGTGTTAACGGATTCATGATAACACCATCCACTTAGTGCCTTGGTAAGTGAGCTCCTCTAATCCTCCTCCTTTTTCACTAGCTAGCACTTTCTCCAGTTCTATGGCATCAAACTGGGATGTCACAAATAAATGACTGAGATCTAATTACAGAGGCAGAGCCTGCCAGGGAAGATGAGCAACATGGGAAAAGACTGTCAGCACTATCACAAAGAGGCGTGTAAGGGGGAGCTGGGTTGGCAGGGAGTGGGGCTAGTGGATATCACAAAGCTGCATGAAAAGCACAACACATCCAGTTTTGCTAAATCTTCAGCCTTGAGACTTATAAAGCCTTCACAAGAAATGCTTGAAAATAACTATGCCATCATATACACCAAAGCTTCGGCTTTAGAGTGACGAAAAGTACTGCAGTACGTTAGGTATTGTGAATAAATACAACAGAGTGAAGGCAGACAGCCCATTTAGCTCAGTCCACTTGTCTGTTCAAAGACAGATTCTTAAAATTGCTGAAGAGCCACAAAACGAACAGGATCTTCAAAGGCACCCAGATTCCTCTTAGTGATGACAGCAAAGAGGCTGCACTTGCCAAAGGCAGGAGAAGAGCTGCTGGGTGCTCCCCTCCTTTCAAAACCTCATCCTCAGAATTTAAGAGCCAAGATGAAAACTGAGAATTAACGCCTGTCTCTTTTTTTTAAATCTAGTCAACACAACGTTTGGGTGATGGTTGATCCTGGAAAGATCTAACATCTACAATGTCACTGAGGCACTTCTTGCTTTGCAGAACCAAGAGCTTTTCGCTTTCTCTTAAACAACATTTGCTACACACAAATGCATACATTTTCCACTATTGTTGCCCATTGAGCTAAAATTAGATTTGTAGCACAGGCTGCCCTTCATCCTATTCTGATTAGGTGCCACTTGATATTTTGCATTTCACAAGTGAGAACATAGTGGATAATTATCACAGCTGCAGAATTCCTTCAGTGTCAGCTTCCCCATCTGTACAGTTAAGTGACAGGACAAAGATACTCATCTCTCTGTGAAAAAGCTGCTTGAGAGAGCATAAATGAAAATCTCAGGCTATGGTAAAATCATAGTAACTTCATTTTGCAGACAAGGGAAATACGGATTATGGAAGATGAAAAGTAGAAAAGCCATTGGTTTATGGAGAGGGAACAAAACTAGAAGTTGAGAGACCCCTGTAATAGCTTTTATTTATTCACTTTGCATTAGCACAAGTGATTAAGTAACATGAAAGACATAGGATGAACCCCCATGTAAAAACTGGCCTTCAGATTGTCCTTGGGACTTTGGGATTATCCTGAGACATCTTTTAGACCCCAGGTTATCTTGGGTTCTACCATGACAAAGTAGATATTGTTACTATATATTTATACATTTTTTCCTTGCTTTTAAAATACTAGAGCTTAGGTTTTACAGTGTCTTGTGGATTCCCAGGGTTTGCCTATATCAGAAACTCATACAAAGTAACTAACCCACAGAAAATTCACAGCCTTCCTAGGAGCCTTCACTAGGCTGAATTAACTGGTCACAGCTGCTCGCACTTCCAAGGTAGAACTTACAATCTATGAATTCCTGTGCAGGGAGCTTTCAGGTGAAATCCTCTAACCTACAGGAAATCAGGACAGATGATGATAATAAGGTACCTCACACTTGCACACATATAGCCGGTGTGGTGAACATCACCAGACAAGATATAAATGAATTTCAGTTAATAGCAACGCTACTCCCTATTTAAGAGTTTGTGCATGAACATACATGTTGAAGAGGGAAGAGGTTTAGATTAACATTTCATTTATAATTAGACTAAGTTTTATGGTGGAAGAAACTCTTGGATACCAACTTCAAAAGCTGGGATGAAAATGTGTAATCATTGCGTAAACTAGTAATATTAATAATAATAATAATAATAACAACTCCAAAGAAACCACTAGAATCACTTACAGCCCTCTACTACAGCACTTAACTTCCTTGCTATTTCTTGGTATAAGTATTCATGACTGCTAATTTCCATGAGTAATGGCTACAGAATGAGCTCTGTGAAGGTTATCAACAGAACACTTTTGCACTCCTCAGTTCAAGACAGACATGGAGAAAGTGGAGAGGATTCAAGGAGGGCTGCTAGAGAACACATTCTGTAAGGAGACTGAGGGAGCTGGCCTTGTTTAGTCTGGTAAAGAGGCGGCCAAGGAGCGATGCAGCTGTCTGAAGAGTAGTTATAAAGACAGCAGAACACAACTATCCTCAGTCTTGCCAGGGGTACAACAAGGGGCAATGGCCACATACTGCAGCTTGTGGAATTCAAATTGGGTATTACAACAACCCCTTTTTTACTAGGAAGGTGATGCAGCACTAGAACTGCTGCCCAGGGAGGCATCTCTGCCCTTGGAGATTTTTAAAACTTTGCTAAACAAAGCCACTGCTGATGTGGTGTTAGCAATAACCCTGCTTCAAATGGAAGGTCAGGCTAGATGGATCTTCAACAAACGCTTCCAATGAACGCTTCCATGATTCCAAAATGGTGCAGGTATTATACACTGAGAAAGACCAGAACTGCTGGTAGGAACCTTTCCCTAATGCCAAAGACCTACACACTTTCTCATTCTGTCTTTGTGAATGCCGCATTGAATCCTTGCCTGCATCAGAGGGAGCCCATCGTGCCTGACAGTAAACTGCAGCACCAGACTCACTGTAACAAGCCTGCAGTTATTCATGGCCTCACGGTTTCTGTATGGAGTTCAGTCATCATTGCAATTAGAATTTCTATTTAAATATCTTGAAATCAAAAGGAAACATTTGTCAAAGTACACTTTAAAAAAAAAATCTGAAAGCTACACTTTTAAAATCTCAAATTATAAAGAGCACAACAGCCCTAAGAAGTCCTTTAGCCTTAAACATCAGCCATCAGTCACTTTTTAAAATGATTCAGTATAGGAAAAGCAGTTAGTTTAATGCAACAAGGATGCACAGGTTAAGTTTAAAACACTAATACAATCTGCCCCTCAGTCCAGTGTCTTGTCAAAGAAGAACTTCAATTCCTAATGAATTCATTTTCCTGTATTTGATTGTAGAGAATAAACAGTCTTGTGCTTAAAAGCATGAGAATACAGATAGCAGGCCTGGACTTGAAGGTCAATGCTTTTGCATTCAGCTCTGCTACAAGCATCCCATATAACATTTTGCAAGTCACTCAGACCAAACTTTGTGAAACAATCCAGTAAAGTAAATACATCATCAGTTTCTGAGTGTTCAACTCAATGCCAAGGTTTACAATGGAGCTATTGCTGAAGTTTGTTGGAATGGGAGGTGCTCGGACTGAATAATCAAGCTGGCTATCCATCACACACATAGCTCATCATGCTACTTAGCAAGTTGGTTTGGACCAAAGCAGAATCCATTTGATCCTTCATTTCTCTTTACTAACCTATCAATAAAGCTCCTCCTATGATAAGAAATAAAGTACAGCCTGTAACATTGCTCCCTCCTAATGGTTGTTTAGAAACCATGCCATTATC
This sequence comes from Falco punctatus, assembly GCF_963210335.1. Lineage (NCBI taxonomy): Eukaryota > Metazoa > Chordata > Aves > Falconiformes > Falconidae > Falco > Falco punctatus. Next base: position 36,623,147 of record NC_137589.1, read on the forward strand.
CCATTCTGAAAAGCAAGACCACAAATGTGGCACCTGGAATTGTAATGGAAGTGTGACTTTTACTTTCAGCACACTCTGAATAACGAATTTTGTGGAGTTGCATTGCCTACAGTCAGAACCGCTGCATTTGTGTGGTCACTGATTAGATGAACTAATTTGTTATAGAGGCTAGGCTGACAATTACTGAGACGAATGCCTTTGCTAAGCATGGTCAGACTGCCTCAATTTATTTTTCCTGGGGTTGCTGTTACCCACCTAAGAGTACAGATTGTTTTACCTGGATATTTCTATACTTTGTATTTTATACATTATCGTTACAATCTCTTATTTGTATTTTCAGCCTGAACTTGGAATTCTTTGGGACTGTAAACACTGTTTGATTCTCTTATTTAAATCCATACTCATCAGGTCTTTTGGATTTTGTATAATAATTTCCCTTTTTTAAGTTAAGAAACGATAAAATTTACTAAACATAGGCTATAACACAAACTTTTGAAATGGAAGCCAGAGAAGGAAAAGAAGCAGATAATCTCAAGAGCTCCTGAGCTCTGCGAAGTATTTATTACTCAGGGAAATATGAAGTTCTCCTGGGCAGTAGGAGCCAGGAGAGGACAGAGAACAAGAAATATTGTCAAATCCTTGTACGTGACAATAGCAGAATTGCAGAATATTGCAAGAATACAGTATTCGCTATCTATTATGTTACAAGGATGAAGATTACACTTCTAGTCCAAATGCTTCTTGCAGAAAACAGCAATGGTGACAAAAAGGGGTCCCCTCTGTCAAGCCTTCCAAAATATCATTCTCCTCTCATAGTTAGAGGAAGTCCTTTAACTGGACTGTCTTAATTCAAAAACCTGAGGAAATTTATAATTTAAAAGCATACTGTGACAACTCTGACAGGGGAACGTCACCCTACCCCAAAACCAACAGACATCTTTTATGACTCAAAGAAAGAGGTCTCTGAGACCTGTCAGAAATCACCCAGAAAAGTGTGCAAGCTGTTTATTCTAAAGATATGCTTTCACTGAACAAATGAATCTTTAATTTTTGAAAGGCTGTTGGTCATTTGTTTACTTCTCAAAGGAAAAGACTGTTCATGCTGAACTCCCCATGGAGGTGATTCCAGGGTTTTACAGGGCCCCGCAGAGCTGAGGGCTAACATGGAATTCTGTCCTGACAAAGGTGAGAGATGGAAATCAAGGAGTAGGAAATCAAGAGTAGGAAAACACATGTACTGCAACTGTGGGAGGGTCTGGGAAGAGAGCCAGGAGGAACTGCTACGTATCACTGCCTGTTTTACCCCTCAGTCTTTGACTGCCCTCTTCATGCACGTACTCGGGCAACTCATGCGCTTGGGCTCAGATCTGCAGCAGGCACAGCCACAGGAGCGCTGCTGGCGCCCTGAGAGTTTGCATCTGGTTTGAATAGACTGTGCAGACGGGAAAGGGCTGCCACATCTCCCAGCAGCATAAGACAGCACCCAAAACTCCAAACATGCTGCTGTCTGAATGCTTTCTGATGCAGTCACAGAGCTTATATCCCTGGCATAAGCCTCCTGCTTTCCTTCTCCCCTGTACTGGAACCTGCACCGCCAGCAGGTGCATCCATAGAAGACTTTCAGCGGAAACAAAATATTTCAGCTGCCTTTTACCAGCTACTGGGAGGCATGGTGTGAAAATACAGTTGTCGTTTTGCACTGCATGGCAGTCTGCTCCAAACCTCTCACAGTGTAAAAAAATTCTGCTGTCCTTATTAAGACAGAAAATAAGAGCTGACATACCCCCAGGAGGGATGTCTGTTCTTCACTGCCTTTAGAAGATGCTCACTGGAACTGAATTTCAAGAAGTGGCTGCTTTCCAGGCAGAAACAGAGATACAGAAGTACCACTTTCACTTTATAGCACGATGAGAGGATTATTCCAGTTGCTATCTTAAATCCAAAAATTTCCTCTTCCAATTACACTTTTCTAGGGAAGAGCTCTGTAGTTTGAGGAGAAATGACACAGGTTTTAACAGTGAGATGGATGAATCCAACACCAGATGCCTGAGCAGAATGGACTGGAAATTAGTATTGTAGCATTTGCTGATGAGCGGGCCTTGAGGAAGTGGAACATAAGGAAGGAAATATCTGAATTACAACCAGTGGCTACCAATCATGAAGCAGCATTAAAACCACTTTTGCTTACAATGCACAGAAAAGGTTCTGCAGCTTACCTGTGTCTATTCCTCAAAAAGCTTCTGTGAACCAATGATAAGAAAGAAAGATAATTTCTTGCGACACACAGACAAGGCACAAGGCTGAGTCATTGTGAGAGAGACAAGGGTTGCTTGCATTTGTGAGACAGAAAATAATACCAATAATTGCAGCAGACCTTACTTAGGACATCACATCTAGTCTATCTCATTCTGGTCTTAGAAGTAATCCCAGATATGTAGACACAGTTTTCTAAGGGGAAGAATCTTGGAAACCTTACAAGGCAAGGAACAACCAGAAGACTCTGAAATCACCAACTTTTTCTTTGCACAGCACGCTACAAAAAGCTCCAAATTGCTTGTTTTGTTGTGTCCCTGCCCTTTCATTCCTCCAAAATTTTCATGGGTATTGGGACCACAAATAAATCCAAATTAGCATTACTAAAGCTAGCTAACTCACATATTGCTAAACAATAACGTGCTAAGGGAGAGGATGTGCTTCTTGACAGGTTGATGGCAAATTGGACCACAGTTGCATTGAGTCCATATTTCCACTAGCACGATGCTGCTGCAGCTCACTCCCAAATGACTGTTGCCACAGATCACATTTGTGAAGTAAATGAAAGCTTAGCTCCAAGTGGCATTACTAAGAATTTTTTGCTGCATTACATTATATCCCCCAAGGTGCAGGAAGACATTAGTTGCAAGTTTTATGAGTAGTGTGCATTAGAAAAATGAAGCCATTAAATTCTCATAAGCTTTTCAATTTTTCATGTTATATTATTCTAGAAATGCTTTTTGTACCATGGGCATACACCAGTTACCGCAATAGCAAAGCCTGACTCTCTTCCTATTTAAGTAACCTATTTAAGTGTCTCAGGTTTCTCCCCTTTGTTTCAAAATATCCTCATTATAGGTCCTTGTGGCTCAGGCTGACTTTATTAAAGAGACACAAGTGGCCCTGACTGAGAGTAGTTTTGCTGAGAAAACTATATGGTTGCTATTTTCTATTGGTTGCATCTTATTTTGTACCTTGGGCCTTCTGATTTTGCCTTAATATTTTTCACTGTAGTTCCACTTTCAGCTTGTATTTCTTTCCTCTTTGTAACTGAATACTGGCATCTAAGATGTCTTTTAGGCTGATCTATTATCCTCCTTCATCGTCCTTTCTATGAACTTATTACAAACAATCCTATGTACTAGTTTTAGTTCTTGTCCACACTGCTTTAAATTTGTTTGTGGACCTCTATCACTCCCTCCACTGCTCCTGACTGCAGTTCAAAGCCTTTCCAACTATTGTTTTCTTCTTTTGGCTGGAAAACCCCATCTAGCACAGTCTTTCCACCAGGCGGAGGGAAGATTCTAATTTTTGGCTATTTCTGTGTGTTACAGTGACCTTTCAGGCAATTTCTAAGATACTGAGAAACAGCTCCCACAGCTTTGTAAGACACACACAGACCCATCTACCTGTTCTTACCTAGAATGCTATGAAAACTTCCTATTTTATTTGCTTAGCAAAATAAAAAGAAAACCTCCAAATACTCCAACTTGTGCTGCAGAAGTGGACAAACAGAAATGTACAGAACTGGATGAGCAGATGGCTTTGTCAAATGCCTCTGCTTTCATGTGAACCTGCCTGGGTAATTAAAATGTGTAAACCGAGATCAATTAGTACACGTTCCCCACTGTGCTGAGTTCCCTCTCGCTAATCTTCACTCCTCAGTTAGTTATCCTTTCCTAATTAAATATAGCTACAAGATGCAGAATCCTCCCTAACATATCACTTCATAAATGTTTTAATTCTTATGATTAAAAAGATCCTAATATCACAAAAGTGGAAGTATGGACTCAAGAGAACCCCAGAAGCTACAAATTCTCAGGAAGGCTGATTCATTAGCACACTTCTGCCTCATCTGCCTCCATGAACAAGTACTGTTTCAAAGAAATCACCAGCTTCCCTGTGTTCTTACGGCTGAACATCGCTGCCTTTTTATGTAGTTTAGAGCAGAAGTCTGCTACACTATGCCTAGACAAATACATTTCAGTTGTGTGTGTTTTACGTATAAAAAAAAATACTTACAAAGGAATAAGTTTAGCTCAGCTTCACAGATATCAATCTGGTTAAGTCTCTCTAGTAATCTTTTTAAAAATCAAACTTACTTCACATCATGTTTTTATTAGCAAGGAATTTTATGTGTTGTCACATTACTCTTTCACCAAATTTGTTTACTTTTCTCCAAAGGTTTCTACAGAGCAATGTAATGTAATGTAACCCTGGAACACAATGTGTTAAATAACTCTCATTGTGCACATTCCATGATGTGAAGACATTTATAGATATTCAGCATAAGAGCTGGTTAAAAAAAGTTTCTGGAATTCCAGCATCACATGCTTAATCCTATAACCTAGACTGCCTCTGTTTATTTATATGAGCTTATCATACAAATTATTTTACTTGCTATTTGTAACTGAAAAATAGATCTACTTCAGAGCTCTAGAACTCCATTTCAAAATCAACAGTTCATATAAAAAAGAAAATAGCCCTCAATATCTCTAAGCAGTTGAGCTGACTGATGTTTGTAAGCCTACAGAATATTTTGGGCAAGCTTATGAAAATGCACTAGCCTTCCCTTTCCTTTGCTCTGCCCTGAGTACATTTGGTATGCCATGTTTTATTTTCTTATTTTATAGCTTCTGCATTCACTCCTGCCACACTCCAAACTCTTCCTTAAAACCTTATTCCTATTGGCATGTTCAAGGAATTCCAGCCTGTAGATTCTGCTCTGCACTTACTGTGCCCAAAGAATGTGTATTGAAAGATGAGCTGGAAAAATGCCTTTACTGTAAAGAAACACTCTGCCAAGAATATTGGATCCTGTGTTCCCTCTAATAAACAATCTACAGCGCCTGAATTTCATTTCGATATGGGATTAAAAGTGTTGCTTATAGTAATATATTAAGATACCAAAGTGCTGTTAAGACTGAACCAAGTATTCATGCCTACCCAGATTCAATGCATTTCTACACAAATGGTCTTGAACGCTTTCAGAGTTTCATCTTTCCATTAGTGGACACACGCTTTATTTTTTTTTCCTTTTTTTTTTTGGTCATCAGTAATACAAGACTAACAAAACACTTTCTCGTGTCAGTAGAACCTCAGATGACACAGAGGTGGAATCCTGGTTTTGTATCCACGTTCACACATCATTCTGATGAGGCTGTAAGTGCCAGGCCACGTTCACGAGCAGGAACTGGCTTGCCTCCACACCTAAGCCATCTGTTCATGTCGGGGTCTAAACCTCAGAGCCACTGCAGGTAGCTGCATCTGGCTGCTTCTGCTATGGCAAGAATAAGGGTAGGTCCCACCACACGAGTGGGATGGAGTCCTTCCACACGCTGTCCAACCAGACGATGCTGTCAAGGTCTCCAGAATAAGCAAATATATGAGCAATTTGAATTCATTACTCACGATGCAAGTTCTTCACGAGAATGGGATTCCTTCTAATACTGGTAAATACAGCACTCCTGACAGAACTATACCAAAGCAAAGAATTTGAAACGGAACAAATAGGACACAGAAACAAGAAAAGTTAATGCTATTTATGATGCCTTATATTTTACTGGTGGGGACAATGGCAAACCTGACTAATGTATCCTCAGAGTCATTATTCAGGATGTAATGAACACAGATACAATGAACACTTCATTCCAGCAGACATGCTTTGGGAAAGGAAACTTAAACCAAAGTTCGTCCTCCTGAGATAACACTCTGCTCTCATCACAGAGCTCTCTCCAAGTGTGACCAGACCTCAGCAAGTGTCACACAGCTTTAGAACTACCCCTGGACACATAGAAATTAAGCATGAAGGACAGCAAGAAGTGTCTGTGAACTGTTATTCAGGAATAAAGCAATTATGATTCAGCAAAGTGAAGTTGTAAAGACATGCAGCTCTCTACAGCCTACCAAACTGAGTTCTTCAGGAGGTCCCAGGAAGCAAGGCAAATGAGAATAAACAAATACCTGCTTCAAAGAGGTAGCAGCTCAAGTATAACAAGAGTTAAGGATACAAGCAGCACAACACATGAATACAATATGGGGCAGGCAGGATAACAGCAAGAAGCAATGAGGAGCAGTTTTCACATATCAGTATGTTAATCACAGTCAAGTTTTTGTAGGCATGAAAAAACCAGCATTTTAGAGAGGGTTTCAGAGGAAGAAAATGAGTTAGCATTACAGATGTTCATCTCCAGGACATGCAGCTTATGTCTGAGATGACACAGATGAAAGAGTCCAATGAGGGTTGTTATCCTGTCAAACATGAGGCTACAAAACCCTTTAGCAGCAATATTCTGAAGAGATACAAAACAGACCAGATTGCAGTTGCCAAAGCCAAGGAAATGATGTTGCAGTAACCAAGATGCAAAACCAGCGACAGCTTTGATGGAAGCTCAGTGGTATGTAGAGACAGGAAAAGCTGTCATGCAGACAGAATTAGCAGGATTTCGATAGGCTGGATGGAAAGAGAGAGGAAGAACTGTGGGCTGAAGGGAACACCCAGATTACTCATTGAAATGAGAAAGCAGGGCAGCAGCTGGAAGGGGCTGTCACAGGAGCCCTTGGGCAAATTAAGAATTCCAGGTTAGCAATGTTTTGTTTAAGGCAAGACAGATATGAGGGGATGTCAGAGATGCACTGAGATTGCAGACTGTACAGAAGCTGATTGACATTGAGTGCAGAAGCAGATCTACAACACTTCTTACTTGTCTCTATTAATTCCGTGCAGTATTTAGCTTTGCCTAGGCAACTACTTAACCATCCCAGAGAGGCTGCGCTTCACATTGTGAACCAGTGGCTGAAGCCATTAGTATTTCTGTTCTCTTAGAGATATGTCAGTTGCCACAGATTACTCAAGCAGATTTCCACAGCTCATTAACATTTCCCACTAGTTAACTCTCACCTTAGACTAGTGGTTGTACTTCAGTGTCTTTCCCTTAACAAAACTGCCTTTTCACATGTTTCTCTACTCAGTGCCCCGATTACTCTTACAACAAGCTCTGCTTTTCAAGATGCTTGCATGTTCCAATAGCTAGCACCAAGAGCTGCAACTTCTGATCCATCTGTACACACCGGTTTGAGGAACGTTTTGGATCCAGCGATAGGAATCTGAAAGACTGAATGGCAGTGCTGAATTCTCAGTTTTCTGCACTTCTTTCTTCATCCCCATTATTTTAAAAAAAATCAACCATGTGTCCAGTAAACATCAATTATTTCCATAAACTCTTAAGTTTTCCAGTAATTGATCACACACGCCGAGTTAAAAGCCTTGTCAGTCCTTGCTGTTTATCAAGCTTGCTGATAAAAGTACACAACCACAGACACAACCACAGACACAGACACTAATTAACAACATTCCATTGCGCCACAAGTGAGAAATGCCAAGAGATCTACCTTTCCCTGCCCTGCTCCTTACACAGCTCCCAGTTCACGAGCACACATGCACACAGACAGCAGGCAGACAACAATATACAAAGATAACAAATGGGTCTCTAGCGTTTCAGATTTACCTACAACAGTGTCCTTCCATCAGAACTTTAAGAGTGTTTTGCTTCTGGCACTAGCATTAGCAATCCCAAACAAAGACTGTTAAGAAAAATGTTGCTCAACATTAGAGATAGTTAGAAACAGCGTTAGAAAAAACTGGGTGCTTCCCAGGAGCACTCTGAGAATTAGTCATGAACTACTAGATATTTTACAAATTGCCTCGCATAGCTGCTGCCAATGGGTTACGCAAGAGTCTGACCAAAAATAAAATAAAATTAAAAAAAAAAAAAACAACAACGGAAGATGGAAATCCTGATGAAAAGAAGAATGTGTACATCTCATGTATTAAAGACACAAACTGAATTTGAAATAAAGGGCAGTCATAACAAAAGAGCACATACTTGGGGGAGTTTCAGGGGAAAGAGTTAAATGCAGATAAACCCTGTACTGGTGAAAATAACATTTAAATTTAATTTTATATCCAGATTATCCAGTTCACAGTCCTTTCATTCCTACTGTGGGAAAATGGGAACTGGAAAAAAAGTCCCACCGAGGAGGCTCTTTGCTTTCCTTTCTCTTCTTTTTATTTTTTTTTTTTTACTTTAAAAGTCTGTGATGACCTAAAGAAAATTAAAAAAAAAAAAAAACCTGTGTCCAGTATTTTAAAATCAGCTTTCCCTTGGGTCTCAAAACTGCATCTGTTCCATGTGCACTGAATTCAGCAGGAATACAGCATACAAGATGACTAAACCATCACAGTCTGCAGTGAGGGACACCAATATATAAAAGCGAACAGAAAGAAAAAGGTATTTAAGAAGTGAATATGTATGACTTAAAGCTACTGCTTGGTAGAGCTAACTCCTCTTTCAGTGTTTCTAGTCTGACTCTTTTTCTAGCCCATTTCTATACAGTTTATACTAGAGCTAACTGTCCCAAATACGTTTTATCATTTAGCCTATCAGCTAGAGCTTTAAAGGGGCATTTCTAGATTCAGCCTGCAATCTTACCTTGTAGGCAGCTTGTCTCATAAACTGTTTTGCAGGCTGCTTCCAAATAGCAGGCACTGTAATGACCCATCTTACTTCCGTGTTTTCAAAGTCCGAGCCTCCTTGGTCGCTGAGCTCCTAAATAAAAGGAAAAATAGAGGTGAATCCAAAATGATGGGCGTCAACTTTAGAAGAAAGCATTATTTTCTGCTGGCTCTAATAACAGTAACTTTCCCTTTTCCATTTTTTTCCTGTTACATCTACGCTACAAATCAGAACTATTGCCAACCTGTCAACAATGCTTTACTATGCCAAAAACTGGGATTAGGGTTGATGCTTTCTCAAGGAGGCCTATAGAAAAGTTTACTGGTGAACATGAAGTAGAAAAGTTAGTTTTTCCAAAAACACCTCATGCACCACTGAATATTACAGAACGTTTATGTACATTCTTAGTCTTGCTGTTAGCTTGAAGAATTCACACTTGCATCTTGATTAATACACAGAAAAATATTTGAGGTATCACTGATGAATATTATGTTTTACACTCTGGATTTTTCAATGACTTCTTTATACACCATTTACTTTAAATCAAATTTTTACAACTGAGTTAACAAGGGAAAGTGAAACCCTTTCCAAAAAAATGACCAATTGCTCCTTGAAAATTTTGCTTTAAGCAAACATTCAAGACCAGTTTAGTTCTTTTATTGTCCTTTTTTCCCCCCCTTACAAAGAGGAAAGTCTGTACTGCATTTGCAAATTAGGTGATATACTGACATGTTTTGGGAAAGGTTCCAAGTAAAATGTCATTACCATATGTCCTATCTAAATCTCCATCCAAACAGGCAAAGGTTCAGAAAGGTGAACAACAGGCCTTTAGAATGTAAAAAAATGTTCCTGCATGTGCTGTGCCAAGGTGTGGTGTTTGTTTAGCTATGCCGCCATTCAAAATATCCATGCTAGAAAAGTAGTACCTTTATACTGCACATAGGGCACTAGGAATGGATAGATTATAGTCCAAAGTAATAGTTTGTTTACAGTGCTTGTCTAATTAAATTCAGGAAACACTCAGAAATCACAAGGATTTATTTATTAACATCAAGAAAGGATGTAGCCCTGAACAGGCAACACAGCAAATATACAGGATTCATATTCACCACGAATTTCCCCAAAGTATGCACAGGTTCAAGTCTGTGACTCCACAATCAGCCCCAAAATCTAGTTTAAAAAGTCTTTGACAAGATGAGAAATTGGACTTGTAATGGTAGCGTTATTTCTCTGCAGCCATAAAAAATAGACTGAGGTCTCACAGAGACTAAATTAACCCCATTCAAAAGAGTAGGTTAGTTTTTAACAACAAGGCTATTTTAAACAATGCTTGCTTGGATGAATATTCTGATTTGACCCAGCAACTATTATGCTTACGTTGACAATACAGTGGTGCATTTGAACCCAATGGCACTTAGCTCGCATTTGACTGTTTACATGAGATTTTAAATCTCTAGAACTGTTCACTGGAGACAAGTATTTCACAAAAGAATACAAAAAACAATCTTGTGACCCAAGCAGAGCATTACAATAAATGAGCATTGCAACATTTCAAATGGAAAATAAAATGTATTTTCCCTACTAACACCAGCCACAGAAGGAGAAAAAAAAACGGCAAGATAAATGGAGGTAGTCCACCAGAACACAGTATGAATTTACAAATTAAACCCCTTACAGATGTCTGTCTCATTGGTTCTCCCGAATGCTTGTTAGATTTTCTCTGTAAACATGCATTCAGGATCAGGGCAACCAAATAACATAGACAACTCCAAATTGGGTCAGTGCTGACCTGCTGGGGGGCAGGGGGCTCTGCAGGGGGGTCTGGGCAGGCCGGGCCGATGTGCCGGGGCCACTTGCATGAGGTTCAACCAGGCTCAGTGCCGGGCCCTGCCCGTGGGTCACACCAGCCCCAGGCAGCGCTGCGGGCTGGGGCAGGGGGCTGGGAGCTGCCTGGGGGGAAAGGGCCTGGGGGGGCTGGCTGACGGCCGGCTGGGCAGGAGCCAGCAGGGTGCCCAGGGGGGCAAGGGGGCCAACAGCACCCTGGCTTGTATCTGAAATAGTGTGGCCAGCAGGACCAGGACAGTGACCGTCCCCCTGTACTCGGCACTGGTGGGGCCGCACCTCGAACCCTGGGCTCAGGTCTGGGCCCCGCACGACAAGAGGGACATGGAGGGGCTACAGCGTGTCCAGAGCCGGGCAGCGGGGCTGGGGAAGGGGCTGGAGCACAAGGCTGGTGAGGAGCGGCTGAGGGAACTGGGGGCATTTAACCTGGAGAAAAGGAGGCTCAGGGGGGACCTTATTGCTCTCCACAGCTCCGACAGGAGGCTGCAGGCAGGTGGGGGTTGGTCTCTTCTCCCAGACAACAAGCAACACAAGAGGAAACGGCCTCAGGTTGTACTAGAGGAGGTTTAGACTGGATATTAGGAAAAATTTCTTCACCGAATGGGTTGTCAGGCATTGGACCAGGCTGCCCAGGGAGCTGGTTGGGTCACTGTCCCTGGAGGTACTTGAAAGATATGTAGGTGTGACACTTGGACACAGTTTAGTGATAGACTTGGCAGTGCTGGGTGAATGGTTGGACTCAATGATTTTTAAGGTCTTTTCCAATTTAAATAATTTAATGATTCTATCTCACAGCATAACAACATGAAATTCACCCCTGCAAATTGTCAGCACAGGGCCGAAATACCACAGCCTACTTGTGGCTCTTTGGCACATACACTGTAGTTTAACTGTGTAAAACAGAATAAAGGAGTCTTATCCAAAATGTTCCTGTGTTGGTTTGGGGAATGGAGACTATAGATCTGTACTGGTGTGGAATTCCACACAGGCTAATATACTGAATCTCTCAATGCAATCAAGTGGCCTGCACAGATCATTGCACTGGCATAATTACACTATTTCCACCAGGTTAGCCAGCTTGTACTCCTCAGCAGGGCATCTTTGTACAGACTTACAGTGAAATGCAAGTCGCCAAATTATAAATGAGCTTCTAATACCCTTTTTATTACAAAATAAATCCAGCTCATCTAGCTCTGCTTTGCTTCATCAGTGAAGACAAAGTTACGTTGGGGCAGGTGACATCAGTAGGTGCCCATCCTATTTGCATTTCACAGTGCCAACTCATGAACATGAGAGACAACCTTGTGTGAACACAGAAGAATGCATCGTCCCAGCTGCAGCAGTGTAGGGGATGAGGACAGGACCCAGTCTCAAATTTAATTCCTGAGCTTCAGCTCCTGCGCTTTTAAATTTCCGTTTCAAATCCACATTTTTTTCATGAAAAAAGGCAATAGAAAATATTTAAGCTGGTAAGAAGATATTCAGAACTCTGCATCACAGCAATACTGTTAGTGAATCAAGCTTCCCCTGTGTGGTGGTAAATCACTTCAGGCTATTGTGAGCTCTCCAGAGTCCACAGACTGCCTAGCGTTTCTACAGCTGCCTTGCTTTGTTTACATCAAATACTACTGAGGTCAAAGCCTGGAAAGGTTAGAAGTGTTAAGCTCACATTCATACCAGTTATAAATCAGAAAATCTAGATAAGGAAGCATTACCTTACCTTTAATGCCTGTTCCTTAAAGAATTGCAGAGCGTAAGCAAATATCTCAAGTGCCTTGACTTTTTTGCCATTTGCAGCTGTCAGGTCTGTCTCCATAGTAAGATTCTACATGAAAGAACATAACTGAAGGTTATTAAAAGGAAAAGGTAAACATTAAATTAATTCCCACTGCTTGAGGAAAGGGAACTCTTCATTATCCACCTGGTTAGGAAAAAGTGACAAAATTGTGCTGAAGAGGATCCAACTCATCACTTGAATTTCCTGGAGCATGACATTTGCTGCTTATTTTAGACTGTTTTAAACACCTACAATGTCTACGGATAACTTCAGGCAGAAAGCTGTACGGACTAAATATTAAATAATTACAATAGAAGTATCTGTAATTAATTGCAACCAAGCTGCATATACAAGAGATTTAATCCAAGTTCAGAGTTAAAAGCATAGATTTCTGGCTTGCCACCAACACATGAAATCAGAAAATACCTCAATACAGAAAGTACTGGCCAAGTCCCAAAAATCTAGAAAGGATTAAAGACAAAAATATCATCAGTAGGAACAATGTCAAATTAACAACATGATTTGCACTTGCGGTTTTGACAATATCTCTGACTAAATTTGCTCCTCCGTGCTAGAGTTCAGTATGGCTCTTATATTCCATTTCTGCTTTCTAACTAGATTTATAGAACAAACCAACCTCGTGCAGATTCCCAAGACAGCTGTGAATTTCAAACAGGAAAATTAGGACGTGAAGATCTAAGCAAATGTGATGGTTTTGGCTGGGGTAGAGTTAATTTTCTTCATAGTAGCTGGAATAGGGCTGTGTTTTGGATTTGTGTTGGAAACAGTGTTGATAATTCAGGGATGTTTTTGTTATCAGTGAGCAGCACTTACACAGAGCCAAGGCCTTTTGTGGTACTCACCCCAGCAGCGAGTAGGCTGGAGGGCACAAGAACGTTGGGAGGGGGCACAGCTGGGACAGCTGATCCTGACTGACCGAAAGGATATTCCATACCATATGACATCATGCTCAGCATATAAACTAGGGGGAAGGAGAAGGAAGGGGGGAACGTTCGGAGTGATGGCGTTTGTCTTCCCAAGTAACCATTACCTGTGATGAAGCCCTGCCTCCCTGGGGATGGCTGAACACCTGCCTGCTGATGGGAAGTGGTGAATTAATTCCTTGTTTTGCTTTGCTATGCTTGCATGCGTGGCTTTTGCTTTACCTATTAAACTGCATCTCAACCCATGTGTCTTCTCACTTTTATTCTTCTGATTCTCTCCCCCATCCCACCAGGGTTAGTCAGCGAGCAGCGTGGGGCTTAGTTGCTGGCTGGGGTTAAATGACAACAGCAAAGCAGATAATGAACTTCTAAGATCTAGAAAGAAGGCTGGCAAAATACACTTGCCAAATGCAGTGAGAGGCAAACCAAATCACAGTGTTAACTGAAGAGTTCATTTTATTTTATTTACTCTTTAAACTTAGAAATAAAGCTGCCTCATATCTATTTGACAATCCTCAGGCAAAAACGTAGTACTGACCACAGGAAGATAATTCGAGTAGCAAATGCACAATTATCCAGGTAAATTGGTTAATACTTACACCAGTGGTATGTAGCTTCATCTTAAACTTTTCAAAATACAACCAGTGCTTTGATTCGGTGGGATCCAGGTCATGGTAGAAATCTCTTGCTGCATACCCAAAGCTATGAAACTTTCTCTCTGGTGTTAGGAGGATAGTGGTTGGTGTCTTCTGGTTGGATACGCCTGGATCTCCACCTTCCCACCGTCTATCCAACAAGTGAAACAGTTTCAGTAAGTGATACTAATGTTTAGAGCAGCAGAAAAAAATAGCATATAGTGAGAAAAACAAAGTGGTGGCAGATTGCACGGACTGCTTTCCCCTCCAAAGATACAAATTTCAATCCTTATAATACCAAAATCAAGTGGTTTTTTTCACATCAAAGAAAAGAGGACTGTAATTTTCATTTCAGATAACTCAATATATTTTGCAGTTAGTGGTATAATTTTTAAGGACATAATCATACTCTGTCTTTGGTAAGAATACAGGTTCCCTGAAGCCATACACAATTAGCAAGGAAACAGTTTTACACTTAGTTTGCAAATTCAAGTGCATGTATGTAATAAATATTGTGCAGGAAAAAAATCAAGTAATTATCCAAGAACACTATTCATGAAAAACCAAATCTTCAAATTGCGTGGCCTATCCAATTGTCAGTCCAACTCCATGAATGCTTATTTGTACAGGATATTTCCCCCATTTGGATTTAGGGATCTGTTTAAGTAATCTGAACACCACTCTGGAGAAGTTGATTAAATCCCTCTTTTTGTCACAGAAAGCTCTATGAAGCAAGACAAGCCAGTTCAACCAACATCTGATCATGTGCCTGTGTCTTCACCTGAAACTCTGAAGACATGTCTGCAGCTGTTGAACTCTCCGCATTCCACTCTCTGCTCACCTGAAGTCGATGGATTTTGTGTTTGAAATGACCAAAATGCTGTAAAAATCTTAGTCTCTCAAAAACGAAGCAGACTCCCCCAGTCCCCAAATACATTACAGGCACCAAAACATTCCCCTCACTACCATCCACTAAAGCAGTGAATAAAGCTATCCTACCTTATCAAGACTGTGAAGTTTTCTTCAGGAAGACACAAGAAGCACAAAAGTGTTAAGATGAAAGCAAAACAAAGCTTGTTGCATGGAATGGATAAGGAAATCAGTAAGAACATCAAATATGAGAACATCCAGAAGCAGAAATTGGGGGGGGGGGGGGGGGGGGGGGGGGGTGTAGGGTGTGCAGGGCACAGTGAGACGAAAGTAGAAAATTGTCAGACAGTAGAAATCATGGTCAGACAGTACACAGTTGTACCACAGAGCCAGCTGTGAGCATTCCTGTCTTCTCACTTTTCAATCACATAAAAAGTAGAATGGAAGAACAAGAAACCTGGGCATGACTGTTCCACCTCACCCTACATAGAAATACTTTCAGCACAGGAAACAAACAATCACCAGAAAACATTTTCTTAAGAAGGCATTGGTGGAAAGATCTGTTTATGCTATCAAACATAACCATAACACCACTCAGAGAGGAGCCAAGTTAAGATCACATGGGCAACTGCATTCATTCATTATTAAACCACATGTTGATTGCTTTCTTCTCAAGATAGCAAAACACACTTAATATACTACTGCCAAAGTCCTTGTTCTAAAGCACAAAAAGGTTGCCTTGTTCTGTGGTACTTGTTTATGTGACACAGGAAGTTTACAAAGGAAAAAAAAAAATCTTTTCCATTTCACTCTCAGAAACAGTTGAAGCAATTGACCTCCAGACCAGGGCAGGCAACTGACATGGAAAACTGCAATCTAAGGGCTTAATACTTGGCAAAGGAACAAGGAACAGGATCTTCTAAAGTGCTGGGAGCCCTTCAGACCATTCAACTAGATCAAACAGCGCAAAATCCACCCTTTTTTGCACCAGCAGCAGCAGCAATGGCAGGGAATCACATATCTGTGAATTTACTTCAGTGTGGAGGACAATTCCACTGCTCTGAAAGCAGAAACAGCATGAGAAGTGGAATGATTTCCACCTTCAACCACTTGGAAAAAACTTGCCTAAACCTCCCTAGTACCACTGCTCAGCCCCCGAGCTACTACCAGCTGGCAAGGGCTCTGCTGCAGATCATTTCTTCTAACCTCTTGCTAGAAATGTACTTGGTCAACTTCAAAATCTTTTGAGTAGGTGTCACAGCGAACATACGGTTCCAATGTGAAGAAGTTGGGATCCCACAGCCCCTGAGCAGAAAACACTGCCTATTTCACCAGACTTAAATCCCACACACCTGCTGCAAGCAGAGAGGAGACAGAGTGGTATCATTTTTGCTTGGAAACATTAATTATTCATTGTGAGTCACTGGTGGGAAATTCCATAAATAGGACATGGCTAGTAACAATACTACTTTGTTTTTCATTATGGCTAGGTGCATTTTTTCTTTCCAGAATAAGTACACTTAAGGTGCAGTTTAAATGAAGAGAAATTGATGCTCAGGGGTATGGGCTGAAATTGTCAAAGCCACCTAGAGAACTGGATTATTTACTTCCTGATGAGTTTCTGACTGAAACTAGACACGGTAATTGCTCAGCACATTCTAAAGTTCTCAGCCTGTACTACAGTTCGGTCACCGGAAGAGCAATAAAGAAACAGAAGGGGAAGTCCAACTCTACCATTTGCAATCAGAGATTTAAAAATATTCCTGTGTGACATCTCTTCTAGAAAGAAGCAGCTGCAAAGGCACATGCATAGTAAATCCTGACTGTGACACTCTGCTGAGGTGGAGCCCTAGCCTCACTCCACTTAGTGGAGGCTTCTAGTCAGTAAGGCTAGGATTTCAGCACCTTCATTTGCAGTTTTTGTTCATGGTCCCAATGCAGGCAAAACAATGGTAATAATGCTCTCAGGGGGGAAAAAACAAACAAACAAACAAACAAACAAACAAACAAAAAACCCAAAATATGGAAATGCCTAGTAAAAGCATGGACTAATACGAGCCAGAAGTACTCTGGCATGTGGGCAATACCTTCTCAAAGCCGAGTCAGAACTAAAAATATTCAAGCAAAACCCAAGGTAGATTTCTGCTCAAATGCAGACATGAGACTAGTTCCTAGGCTGATAAAAAGTGGAGTAGCTCAACAGAGCAGCATAGACCCGTTTATAGCCACAGATGATCTGAATGTATCTAGGAAAAGTGAGAACTGAGACAAGAGAAAAGTTAGTGTGGAAAGGATCGCAAGGTTATGCTAAGGTTAGAGAAATGCCCTTCCTCACACAGGAATCTGGCTAACAGACAGAGTAAAGAGAGCGATCCTTGCAGAGTGATGAGAATTTGATCCAGAGCTGCAGCATAACAGTCAAGGAAACGAAGCAGTGGGATCATCAAAATGTAGCCAAACGCCACTGCAAGCATGTACACCAAAGAAAGGCAAGCACATGGCTGCCAAGAAGGGAAGAGAAGGATAAAGGAAAACCTGAAGGTTGAAGTAAAGTTACACTGAAAAAAGCCCGCATTCTCCCTCCTTCCAAAGACAGGCTGTGATTTTTTTCATAATCACATGTGGTTTTCCCATTTATTTTTCTCCATTTGTGAAATACTCACATTCAGTTTGTTGCAATTTAACCAGCAGCTGAAACATTTATAACTTCACATAAGTGCATATAAATCAATAGGAGTTTTTAAAAACTGTGCAAGGCCTTGCACATTCCCTCCAAAGGAGTTGTAGTTAACCCATTCTACAGCACCAAACGGGCTTTCATTATGACTCTGGCACTGCCCTGCCTGCTCAAGTGCTTGCTGAACTCATGGCCAGGCTGTTCCTATGCATTTACTCAGCCTCAAGGTAAGCAGAAAATAGCACTCGTTATAACATACACTTCTACTCTGAAACAAGAGCCTGAAGGTAACCACAACTATCTATACGGAAGTCATTGGGAACTAGCAAGAGTTTACAAGTGGGAAGTATTACCTAGAATTGATAAAACAGTAACTAACATTATGCAATCAAAGTGAAGTCAATCATTACTCATCTAGAAACATACGCCCAACTCCAAACATGTGCTTTAGACTACCGACATGAGTGAGGAGGATACTTCCACATTTAAAGCAAAGTGTATGCTTCAAGAACTCTGCTTATAAATTCATTTTTTTTAGTACTGGGCATTACAGCAAATAAATACACAGTCAAAAACATGACTGTCTACTAACCACACAACTAGAATCATGCCTTTGCTGACTCTACATTCACACTTGGTACTAAAGCCCTGTGTGTTCACTCTTTGCTGAAGTAGGACCTTCCAAATAAACCCATCTTACCCTTCATTGAGCTATTTACAGAAAAGCAGCTTTGTTAAAAGGCAGCCAGAAATCTAAATGTCTGGAAAGGATCAACACTAACAAGGAAAAAATGTTACGAAGCAAAGAGGACCGTGCATCACTGGAATGTTTTATTTTAATGTAAACATTCTCGAGTGCAGGCGGGAAATTACATTTACTCTGCTGAAATATTTGTAAATTATCCTACATGTAAGCCTCATTATATACAGAGTTTGAACTTCTTAATACCTTCTGAACTACTGAAGCTTTATTTTGATACATACACCACTGAATTTCATGATTTTATGAGTATCGATATATAAATATATATAAAAACATGATATACATTATTTCCTAACTCAGTTTCAGCTATATCTTTCCCAAAATCCTTCCCTGCCAGCAATATTTATTTAAAATATATAATAAAAAATACTATTCTTTGTATTAAAATGTTTTCCATTGTTAGAAATACCTGTTGGAAACCTGAATACATTTCCCCCTCAAAGAGGTATCCTCCCTTCTGTTGGAAATACATATAAATTAATACATTTCATTTCTTTTTACATTACTAAATAATATCTACACAGGTCTGAAGTCACAATCATGGTACCATTATTGCATAAGGAAGAAAATACAGTGTTTTGAACCATAAGTAGTAAAATATCAATTAAGATTTGGAATCTCTCAGCTGGCCATACAGCACCTACAGACTTCAGTGTCCCAGTGATCTACAGCAAGAAGCCAGATACTCTGAAAGGAGAATCTAGTCTGTAACTCACTGTGTGAACCCTGTGGCAAAATCAGGTCCTAAGGTAAAATTTTGAGTTCAAAGCACTGAAAGGACTTCCCTAGAAACAGCAGTGATTTCACCTAGGAAAATCTCCACAGAGATTACAGGAACAACACAGTACACAGGATTTAGGCTTGCTCAGGCACAGCTTCAGAGATATCTTCCCTAATTTTGTAAATTTCTTTAAGAAATCTGATTAATTAATTGCTGTCAAAAGAGAACAGAAATTGATAAACACAGGTTCCAACCTGGCAACCCTGTAACTTGTCTGAGCCAGAAACATGGCCTGTCCTTTGACTCCTGGCCTCGTGCAGCTTCCCATGCCCTTCAGAGAACAATAGATGGATGACATGCATAAAACACCTTGAAGCATTTACATGTCCATACTGAAAACAGTAGGTATCTTTGCAACTGGACAGCATAATACCACTCCAAAATTTACCTCCCTTCAGCCGGTATTGCAGATCAGTTGCATTTGACCTCTGAAATACTTTGCAACTCTATACAAACCAAATGTGCATGCTGACTGCACAATTAACACTGCCTGCTGAGATTTAAGAGCTGCCTTCACCTAGCATCTTTGCTTAGAAAAATGACAGTAAATCACACTGGACTGCAGCAAGTTAGTCTTTTTGCCCTTTTGTTCTCAGTATTACAGTGCTGGAAAAAGTACATCACCTACTGCTACAACAGCAGCTTTGTTCAGAAGAACTTCTATGGCTATGCTTTTTACACATACCTTGTTTATATCTGAAATTAGCTATTATCTTGGTCTTTTTACAATACAGTAGTTTTAAAGATACTTTAATAAGAATTGTACAGGGGTTTAGTTCTAAAAAAAACTTTTCAAAAAGACTATAAAACACTATAAAAATGGTTTGTAGGGCAATCCTTTCAGGTATCTGCCATAATAGGGTTTGCATTTGTGATTGCATTAGTTTTATATGCATAAATTCATATTGTGTTGATTTAGTCATGAAATAAAAAAACAAAAAACCTTACATAACAGCATCTAAAGTTTGTTCCTTACATACATATGATACAGTACAGCTTTCACATCTAACCTTAATTTTCAAATTCATGCCTTTTGCTTGCTTATTTCCCAGTATCACTGGCTTGTTACTAGAGATTTTATTCAAATTTAATGCTAAAAAACTTGTATTAGCCAAATGAACTACCAGTTTCTGGGTGCAAGTAATGAAACATTGTACACATAACTGTACACAGGCATGATTCCAGGGGACGGGCAGCTCCTGGGAAATGCCATGACCCTTAATAAATGTGTAGTTTCTCTCGACCTCTGAGATAAGGGCATCCAGATTTAATAATTAGTACTGCTCCCTGAATAGTTCTAAATACTCACTGATCCCTCCTTTTATTAACGTCATCTTGTAAACTCAGAAAATAGAGAGGATGCATTCACATTGATTATATTAAAGCTAGAATACAGTAAAACACTAAAAAACCCTGTAACTGTGAGAAAGGTGTGGACTGTGGCAATGCTAGACAAATCTAGACACTTTAGACTCCTGTAGAAAATATCTAGAGCTACTGCAGACAACCCATGTTATCACAATCGAAAACCAAATGCTGCATTGCAGCCCTTACCTCATTACATGAATACATTCTGGCTCCTTGGTGAAGCTGTAGGCGTAGCCACTGGATGTTGTGCCAAAATCAATAGCCACAACAACAAGAAATAACTGTTCTACAGCATCCTCTGCATCAGAGTCCTTCTGTTAAATAGCAGAAGCAAAACAGACACTGAGTCACTGATTAGAATAACTGCAACCTGTTTTACCCTTCAGTATTTCTGCTCCCTGAGACATGCATATCTCTTCAGTGAAAATAAGGACCTCCTTAAGCTGCATTTGTGACCGAAGTTGGTACCAGATAGCTGCACATTCCAATGGAAGTGGAAATTTCATATACAACGCAGCATATTTGCTGGAGCCTTGTATGCATAACCTTCTGAATCAAGAGTTTTCTCATATTCACTTTTTTGGAATAGCTATTATCCTGTATCATTAAAACTTATGGCTGAACACTGGGTTATTGGTTTTTGGGCCTGTGTTTTGTTTTTTGTTTGGGTTTTTTCCTTAAATTGATCAAGTGAAGAATATGTTTATATTCGTCAGTGTGGTATATTTGGGACTTATTTGGTGTTTTTAAGAGTTAACTATGTCATAACCTTGTAACATGAGGTACTGCCATTTAAAACTAGTGGAGACAGAACAACCCCCAATACAGCAATAAGCTTTTTATCCCGTGGATAAAAGCAATAAGCTTTTTATCCATTTACTCCTGTCTGTACTAGAATGTGGAAAGCTGTTCAGCTGGTTATAGTGAATTTGGATCCTTCTCCCTGCCTTTTACCTGTAATCCTGCAACCCCTGAAAAGCACCATCAAGGGCAACATGGGAATGTTAATTAGAAGAGGTAGAAGGGTTATGGCCCAAATCATAACGACATGAAATAAAGCCTGACATGAATAAACAGAGAATTGTACCACTCCCCAGCATGCTGTTGCCTAACATAAATCCTGTATAATAGAGGAATAAGTAATGAACAGCAAGGAACTACTCTTCACATGCTGACGGTGGTTAAAGCACTAACAGCTGAGCAAGACTGGCAGAGAACAAGGTGGAAATGCCCGTGAAAGGGCTGTGCGCTACAGGCAGGTAAGTAATGAAGGCAGGCAATACACCCGCCTGCACACACCGTGTTTTGGCAAAACCACCACGGAGCAGACTCATCAACTTAATACTGTACGGGTCTTGTCTGAATCCTCCACCACTGCTGCTCAGCTTGTACTCTCATTAACATTTTGAAGCAATTGTTATCTTTTACAAAGGAAATGCCAAATATCCTCACTCTATGAGCAGTGTTCCACCATCTTCCTCGCATATCTCTGTTCCCTCCATGCCTGCTACTTCCAGCACCTTTCTGCTGTACCCTTACATTTCCCAAGATCATCCCATAGGCCTGCTACTAAAAATGGAGAAACGAGAGTAATATAATTTGGTCTCAAGTAATGAAGGACTTGCTTGGATTCTCCTAATAAAAAAGCTTTTCAACTAGGGCAATAGGTTATTTATATGTCTTCCTCAAAGAGTTTACAGAGCAAATCTAACCGAAAGAGGACATAAATTTATCAATAGACAGAAATAAAAGTTCTGGAGTATATAGAGAAAGAAGTGAATAAAAGCAAAAATTTTTTCCAGAGAGAGGACTCTGGAAATCCTGAAGAGGGGTGTTGCACAACTCTGAACTTGATTCAGAAAACGAAGGAAGAAATCCAACAAGTGTAGCAATGTGTTCTGAACATGATTCCTTGCAATATCAAGACATACACTCTGCATATACTGTGTTACACATGATGCAGATGATCTTAAAAACAGATGGGACTTAGTTTTAATGGGAGTTTACCAACAAAATGAGCATGATGTACAAGGGATTAAAACATACTACATTTATGGGACATTTGCTTGCTTTTAAAAGCTTACAGAAGTGGCTATTTTCCTTAAGAAACTAAAGCAGTTCTATTTTGAGTCTCTGTTGGAAGAGAACAGTAAAATTTGTATTTTACTGTTGAGTACCATAGATCTCCTTTTTTTTTCTGAACAGAATGACACCTTTCAGGGGCTGCCTAAACAAATCACTGATAAAGACAGGGACAGAACTTGGGAACCCTGAGGATCAAGAAGCCCCTGTATTTGATATAAAAATATGCAGAGCAAATCTATGAGCTCAGCAAGTAGACAAATAAAAAAAAGCAAAACCAGGATCCCAATGAAATGAATGAGATCTCTGCTGCCAGCCCCAGTGTGACCAAAATTTAACTTAAGACTCTGGAGAGCATGAAAAGGATTGTTATGGTAGGAAATTACAACTTTTTTTAAAAATTATGTTCCACTAAACAGGCAGGAGAAAATAATGTCAACATACAGTATATGTTAAGAATGCATTTCTTACCACAATATGTGACGGAGACAGTGGAGTTATTCCAGGGTCTCCCAAACTTTTGGCTGGTGATGAGTAAGCAGATGTGGAAACTGCATCTGAAAGGAAACAAAAAGTCTTCAGTCTCAGCAAGCAGAATGACTAC
Source organism: Falco punctatus (assembly GCF_963210335.1). NCBI lineage: Eukaryota > Metazoa > Chordata > Aves > Falconiformes > Falconidae > Falco > Falco punctatus. The sequence continues at coordinate 36,646,258 of NC_137589.1, forward strand.
AACAGGACAGTTGCTTTGCATACTGCTACACTATTTTCCTGTTGAAACAAATCTGCTAAAAAAGAAGCAAATTCCACAACCACCACACAAAATGTATTTTTTGCCCTTACAACATGCTAAGACTCAGCAACTGCAGTTTTGGTTTTAAAATGTTTATCTGACCTTCATGACTAATTTTCATTCTTTTGCCAATTAAATTACCATGTAGAATTTTAAGTCTTCCTAAATATATTCAGAAGTCATAGTTGATACAAGCAGCTTGAACACTATACACTCAAGCTAATGGCCTAAGATTTAAATGTATGCATGCAGAGACTAAACACAAGCTGTGAATTCAAAAAAGACAGTCATTTTAAGAGAAAAAGAGGAAATAATATTGATTTGACAACACAGTAAGAATAAGTTGCAATGATCCCATCATGAGCCTTTATTCTGAAACTTTTCCAATACTGTCTCTGTTTTTATTCTTCAATACACTCTGTACTGAAATATCTTGCAGCTGTTAATATTACTGCAGGACAGAATCCAGCTGGGAAAAAGGAAAGTATTATTAACAAATCATCAAAGAAATATTTCTACCCTGCATACAATACTGGAATTTCATTTAAAGGAACATACCAAGTGAGTGACAAATACTGTAAAATGCACTATTTGTATTTTTCCCTCTTGTGTTTACCCCATTGATGACAGAAAAGGAGATAGCTTACTGAAATAATTAATCACTGATGACTCAGATTGATGCATATTTATTATCTTATGAACACTGCAATAGTTTATCCAAATGGAACATAGAAAAGGTACCACATGCCCTGTCCATGCTCATACCTCCCTGCCCCCAAATTTAAGCCTTGAATTTACTTAATTCTATTCTGTAGAATATAAGCTAATTAGATATAATGCAGAATTATTTAATGTCTGTAAAGATTAATAACCATAATAAATATTAAATAATACATTTCAACATATTTTACTACCTACTTGGATGCATCACACAATAAAATGCATATTTATGCACAGCATGTAATTCCTAGACATGACTGACAAGTCAGAGCACTATTCTAAGATGACACAGGAACTGCTGGCCAAGAAACAACCTTAGAACTACTTAATGAAGAAACCTGTCACTCCTAGTAATCAAATATGTGTTGTTTTCCAGGGAAGATGCAAAAAATTCTGCAGCAGCCAACTACAGGATAATCTTCCCACATGAAAAAAATCTTCCTCCATAGCTCTCGTAACAGTGTTTATTTGTATTCAAGTTATAATATGCATCTTCAGCCTGATCTTCAGAAGCATTTGCAGAAGCAAAATATTCACACTTCCTGTACAAGTTCTTCAAGAATATATTATGTTACTTCTCTTGTGGTGAAGTACAAAAAGCCACAGGTCAAATGTGACAAACTCAGAATCTGCTCTGTTTCTTAAGATATATTTGGATCAGATGCTGTTATCAGCCTCAGATGCTGTTATCAACCTCCTTTGTGCCATTTCATCCTCTTTTCAAAACAGATTAATTTTTGTACCATTGATATGGCATTTTTTGTAGAACTGAAGAGCAATATTTCAGCACAGGAAAAAAAAAAAAAACAAAACAGAGAATTAATAACAAAACATGTTCCTTGAATCCTGCTGCCATTCCTGACTGGACCTGAACCAACACATCCTGAGCAGACCAGGACATCATAATACTGACTCAACATCTTCGGAAACCAGTACATTTTCCCCACTTAGGATGCTGGCTTTGAAGCACAAAAATATAGACATCAAATCACTATCTATGTGGTTTTCAGTGTTTCTCTTTGTTACTAATTCTTTTCACTATTTGTTTCAGCACCCATTGTTCAGCAATCTATTTTCCAGACTGCCTTCACCTATCAGCCTGGGTGTACCTCGAGAAGTTATTCATAGCTCTACATGCAACTCAGAAAATCCTGTGTGACAATATACACATACTTTTTTGTCTCTCAGAGAGCAATGATAAAATAACCAGTGCAATACTCACATTCATCCAATGAAACTGTGCTAACTTGGGTGGTGTTCTATCAAGAATTTATTCAACTCAATTAACTTGTTGCAATCCAGGGATGTAAAATGTCTACAAGGACACTCACTGTATCCACAAACATAAAAATATGTGTTAACAAACAACAAATGTTAAGCAGAGATCAGAGGTCTGTCTTAGCTACCTGTAGATATCACTGCTTAAAAATAAAACAGACTTAGATATTTTCATCAGAAATCTTCAAAATAAATTGTCCATTTCAGTTTCAGAATGTTCTTGAAAACTTAAGCATAAAGGCTGGATTTGCGGAAGGGCTAACTTTTCCTGATTCTTATCAGCTGCTCCACTCTGCTGGAAGGTTAAACTCTTGGTGATTATCAGTATTTTTGACCTGAGGAAAAAATCCTTCCAAACCCATGACCATTCTGCACTGTATTCACTGCTGCTCCTGCAAATACCCAGCTAAACAAATTAATTCTACAATGAGTCCTTCATTCCACCAGCCTGGAGTTCTGTTAGATCGAGAGAGGAAAATCACGGAAGGCAATGCTACAAGCTCTAAAGGAGCAAAACAAACCAAAATGTACTGTTACAGTGATTCGGTAGAGTTGCTATCCAGTTGACACAAGCAGCAGTGGCACGACATTGCAACTCATTTCATGAGACTACTAACTAATCATGTGCAATAATCAGGGTAAACATAATTGTTATATTCTAACTGTTAAAAGAGACCCTAACACTATCAGAGAGTGCAGAGCTGATAAATGAGTAAGCGCAGTTTAGAATACTGGGAAGTTAAAAAGTTTTTTTATCAGAGCAATTGGCGTTTACAGAAAATGGCTTGCAAGCCAGTCACCCTCGATTTAATGCCAAGAGTTCTAACAAGTAGTGAAACAGTTGTTAAAAGCACATGAAACTGGGAAATTTCTAACATTATACTATCTACCCAATCTAAACTGAAAGGTGTTAAAACAGACTTGTCCATGTGGGAGCTTTAATATTTTGTTGAGTTAGTGTTTGCTTGGGGGAAAAAAAAGTGCACGTCACGATTTTTACAACTGTGTTCTGAACAGCAGTAAATGCATAGATATTCCAGGATATTTAAAAATCTCCTATTTCTAAAGGAGTATGAGTAGTTTATCTGAAAGAAAAAAAAGCATCTATTCCAAGCCAGAAAATGGAAAAAAGGTTGCAAGCAACCTGATTTGCAATCATGCAACCAAAAAAAGGATGCCTAGCCTTTATGAGTAAATTCCTCCTCTTAACAATTGGAAAAGATGTCCTGCAGAGTATCATGGTATTTGGAACAGTTCTTACAAGCAGGATGACTTCTCAAGGCTTCTGTAATGAAAAAACACAAGTAGTGTCCCACATAGCTCAAGTTCCAGCTTTATCTCCCATGTTTACTAAAGATCTCTGTGTCAAGCAACACACTATGAAAAAAAACATATAGCTAAACAGCATGCATTAAATAAACATTTAGTTCTTGACAATTTGCACACCAAAATAAATGGAGAGATCTGATTTAGCATGCAAATTAAAGTCTTCAAACAAACCAATATTTAAAATGATCTTTTTCTAAATACGATTTAAATTTCTTGAACAGAAATTCTTTAATTTACTTATGAAAGAATAATATGAACTTTAGCATGAAATATGACTGTCTGTATCAGGGGGTTGGATAATTTAACTAAACATGTATAGAATTTGACCATATCACTACAATTCTGACTTTTGTCCTAACCTAAGCAATTAGAAGAACACCTTGTGCATTTTCAAGGTGACCAGAAGAGGAAGCAAGAACACAGAAGACTCCCATTTTCAGCAATTTTTTTTAAGGTTCAAAGGGTACCATCTGATTTGCAAATCCCCAAAGAATTCCAGAATTGGTCAAATTATGAGATCAGCAGATACTGTATTAATAATGAATCATGTCCATTATCATATTAGCTGCATTTGCTGGTTTAGACTTAATTTAAATTATTCTTCTTTTCATCTAAACACATGCAAGAGTTTCTTTTCTGTGGTTTCCTGCAATAGCTACTCAGCTTAGCTTTTTCTGTTTTTCAGTAAATGATCAGCCACATTCTAGATTTCAACAAAATGCAATGCAACTGATGACAAAATGCAATGAAGGATTAACCTTTAAGTGTCACAGCACCCAGAGTAAAATCAAAGTCCACAGCATTTCTAAAAACTTAGCTGACACAGTGTGAACATTTCACCGACAGCATATTCAGCTGAATCTGATCTTCTAATAGATCGAAAGAGAAGGACCAATCTTGTTATTTAATTAGAGAGATCAGTTAACAGCAGCTGATATCGTCTGGAAGACTATCAGTCCACTCAATATTTGGGAGCCCCTGCTATGCATTCCTATTCAGGACTGGATAAATGAGTTTTAGCAAACCCCTGAGAGTATCAGACATGGAGTGCTACAGCCCCAGATCATCAGTTCCAAGCCAGCAAGCTGAGCCCTGCTTTAGGAAAGGTGACTGCTAAACCTCACAGCCACAGGTCACTAAGGTCATACTAAACTTTTTCTTTTTCCAGCAGCTACACAAAATCTTATCTTTCCTTTTAAATTCAGGTTTCATAAGTATTTTGCTTTCTATAATTCAGCGACACCAGACTTCAGCAAAATATTCTGCTTCACATATTAAGGAAACTGTTCATTCCAACAGCAAAGCAGCATTCTGTAGCAGTGGACTCTCTGCTAACAAAGTTCCCTGCAATCCAAGTAACACAGACAACATAAGCTAGCGGGCATCGTCTCGAAGTAACAATTTACCAAGACAAGTAAAAGCAAGAATTCAGGAAGCAGAGTACGCTGCTCAATGGTATAAAGCACAGAAATGCAGTCCTATCAGGGAAGGGGGGAATACCTGAATATGTGCCACATCAGCAGTTTGGCGTACACAAGAGAAACAAATAAAAAAAAAAAAAATAAAAAAAAAAAAAAAGGAAGAAATAAGGTATCAAGCCCCATGTTTGCCATCAGAAACCCCAACATGGACCTTTTCAGGCACATTCTGCAGTACTTTAGAGTCATGCCTACAACAGAGAAGGCTCGGTCAGGACAGAACTGCACTTCCCGAAGCTTTGCAGGCCTCCCCTCTGAGCGATGGTGAAAGGGACTCATCATGGTCTGGATCTCCTACAGCTGTTTTGCATATCAGAAAATAGGCAGCATCAGTATGGTATCATCTCTCTGCAGGAGCATGCCTGAACACTAGTGTGTATGTTATATGCCAAGCAATGTATCCTAAGTTCATTTCTATTTCTACCCTGCCAGAGTGGCCACAAACTCAACACTTGCTAATTAAAATTCTTCTTGTGATTTGTTGAATCGGCAATAGAATCAATGCTATTCCCTATTTCAGATCATATTTCTAACATTTGAAGAAGTGCTTTCACAATAGAAGTCATTTTTCTACAATCCATAATGTACAATGCAATGAATTCCATTCATTGTGCAGAACTGAGCCTCTGGCTGAGCTTAAGGACCCACTGGAAAGACCGAGATACAACACCCTTTTCCAGGCTTTCCCAGACTCCCAACTGGGAATGCCTGCAGTACACCACCTGCCTCAAAAGGAAAGCTGCAGCAACTCTTTTTGATGTGTATAACATATATCCACTGTTCCATATGTGAAATCCATTCGGCCTCTCAGTTATTTGCGGGCTGATGAACCACATGCACACGGCAAGTCAGGATGCATTAGACCTACTAAAAACGCCACTATTGCAGCCAATCTTTATGGCTCCAAAAACCCAAGTTCACTGAATTTACTGTGTAGATGCTGATCATTTTCACAGATCACACATTTGCACATATCTAATGGCTGTTTTTCTGGAATTTCCAGCCATCCAGCAGCTGATGAGAGTGACTGCTATATGTAGCTATGATCTCAGTCAGGTTGCTGGCCATACGAAAATCTTAGCCAAATTCTTCATTTTCCACTCAGACAATATCTCTGGATTGAAAAACAAAAAACAAAAAGGATGTACCAAATCAAATCTGGATACAAGGTAGCCATCAGGCAGTAAAAGAATGGCATTAAAAACATCATTTTTCATTCAAAACATGCATATAATTTTGAGCATCAATAATAATTTTGCCCCAAGGAAAGCTTGTTAATGATGTTTGCACAACAGGAAAAGAAGGGTTTACCATACTGCTTTTAGCTGGCAGCTACTGCATTGATGAAGAAAATCTTATTCAGCTTTTCCTATTGCTGAGATTTTGTTTTGCATTAAGCACAAAATGTCACAGCTTCGAAATGTGACATGACAACCTAGAGCATTTCACTGTAAATACAAAGATGGCCTTTGAAAATAATTATAGAACAACCAAAAAAAAAAAGAGACTGAGAGAAGCAAATACAAAAAAACACTTAAAATATTCTTATGCATAATAAAAGATCCCATATTTCATATTAGAAGTAAGACCCTTCTGTTTCTACTGAAACCAATGACACCAGTGTTATTGCCATCAATGGAATCGGAATTCTTTGTTTTAAAATGCCGGTAGGCATCCAGCTGGTTTGTTGACGACTGCAATACACTTCCCTTCTACGAATACAGCCATAGCTAATCTCTGATACAAATCCAAGTTTCCTGATACCCTTTCATAATAACTGGTCACCCAAAGAGCTGGTATTCATTGCATTGATACCAATTAGAGCACAGTGATTTCCTAGGTAAAAATCTCCCAATTCTTTGGATAAAATTCTGAAAATAAGACATGTTCCTCATTATAACTTTGACCTTTTTTGTTTATGCTTTTACATTGCCTCCTATTATGATTACAGTTTGACTGGAGGAATTACTTTTCCACTATGCTATCAAGCTAAGATAATTTTTTAATATTAAGGTTAAGAGTATCAAAAAACAACCCCAGGTTCGCCCCACCACTCTGTGAATAATATTAATTTTCCTGAACCTCCAGCAAAGGAAAACCAAAAGACACTACCTATTTTCTGTGAATGAAATTTAAGATGAAAGAAACACAGAAGAACTATCAATAACCTTCCAAAAATGCCACATGCGTTATATTCATTTCTCTTTTTGACAAGACATAGGCTAAACTATTTTACCTAGATTTGGTCTGACCTCGCTAATGCTTGGTAAGCTGGACCAAAGCAGAAGCATCACACTCCCTTGCACGCTTCGCAGCTGGGTCTGTAAAGCCTCAGCCAGGTCTTTACCAATAGCTAAGTCTGCCCTAGAGCTGCCTTAAACTCAAACCTATTCACTATCTACACTGTAAAGTCTTAAATCCACCTCCCCCTTTAATGACCTGAGAGCTTTCCAGCTTCTGCGATCAGCCAGCTCCCTCATCCATCCCAGTGCTGATGTAGTGCCAACTTGCTCAGAACCTGCTCGGACCCCAGAACCCGGGGGTTTGGGGAACTTACCAGCGGTGCCTTGCAGTCATCGCTCTCCTCCTAGATTCCAGCTCTTCCAGCACTCATGTACTACTAACAGGACAGACAGAACTGATCCCGGTTTACATGTTGGAGAGGGCAGGCTGCATGTTGTGATAAAGGTGGGTTAAGAACAGATGTTGTAGTTCAGAGTGGTAGAAGACAACTCTCCAGGATATTTCTAAATATTCCACATACAATTCTGTAATAGACACCTTTAATACACACTAACTAACCTTCTCTTCCTTCAGCAAGCTCTTCCATGAACTTGCTTCCTTGAGGCTTCCTTGCACTATTTGCCCCTGTGCAAGCACTGTTTTCCTGTATGTCTCATCTACTCCCTCCTTGCTTCCACAAGGAAAGACATAAGGAACACAAAACAAAACACAGATGTACAGAACCTAGGTTCTGTGAAAAGATACTTTCCTAGAAAAGGTTTCCTGTTGCTGCTCCTCCATCATCATGTCTGTCATCATCTACCTCACCTACTTGGTTCACTGCAAGGTTGTCAGGAATACCACTACTAAGATTATGTGCTAATGCCCAGGACCACACTCATAACACAGAGCATTTGTGATGCTAATCACTTTCTTTGGGAAAAACACCATGTACCAGCTGAGGAAGGGCTGGTGAGTTGTTTTTTTCTCTTTAAAAAGCAAGATCAAAATATTGCAGAGTTATAAAACCCCTGTTTGATGGCAAGTTCCTATTTAAGAACCTCCTCAAGGCACAGTTGTATCCTGAAAACAATGAATATCTTAATCTAGGATTGCAAAGAAATATTATCCGAAGACTGAACAATAATTACTGTTCAGACCATGTAACCAGCACAGAAAAATAAGAACACTTTTGGAGGTATTTGTTTACTTAGAAGGCAAAAAGGTTATTTAGTTATCAAGAATTCCTAGATTCATTAAGTACCCTGCAAAGTCTCAAACCAGATGAATGCAGTGACTTCTTTTTCTTAAAACATGGACTGGAAACAGTACTTGAAAATGTCTGTCTTCATTTTTACACTCTTCAAGAATGCCAAACATGACCCATGTAGGTGTAGAGTCTTGATGATAGAAAACATACCTCTCTCCCTAACCCCACTCAAAACAAACAAAAAAACCCAACCCACAAACGAACAAAAAAACCCACCAACAACAAAGAAAGGGGAAGACAGGGCAAAAAGAAGAGCCAAACTAGAATAACTGTTACTTCTCATGGTAGTCAGCACGAGTGATGCTATATATAAATCCCTTGATATTCTGCAAAGCTATTAAACCAGATGTTGTTCAAAGATGGGAAAATAAGAGAGTATTAGTTGTTGTGAAACTGCAAAATTGGTATCACATTTGACAGTTCATTAGCAGTCATTTGTGACTATGGCTATTGATTTAGCTCTGAGTGACACTTTATAGCTAAATCAAAACTAAGTCTTTACTTCTTTGTTCTTTTTATTTTACAATCTTGAAAACAGATCAGCTATCAGGCTTAAAGGAAAATACCTTATGAGAAGAGAAGCCACGGACAGAAGAAAGTACATGTTTAAGGATTTGTTGAGCAGATCACAAAATCAAGCAGTCACCAACCAAAACCCATGTCCAGAGGTTTTTACAGCAGCATCCACCAAGCCTACACTCAGGTACCATGACTGTGCACACAAATCCCACAGCCAGAGACCAACACTGACCAGCCAAAAAGTTCCACTGTCACAGTGGCAAGCCAATGGTACAGACTGCAAAGGAGTTCTTATGGCTAAAACCAGAACTGGAACATAGCTGAGTAAGCAAGAGAGCTACTACAAAAGGTTGATTTTTGAATGCAGCAGTTCCATAATGACAATACCGAAAGCTTTTGCAAATGGCATGCCCTGCTGTTCTGATTACAGCGTGTGCTCTACTAAGGTATCCATGGAAACTTGAGAAAGAGATGTTAAATTTGTGGGATCTGTTTGACAGCTGGGAATGGGGCTAGTTGCCAGTCAGCCTAGTATGACCACAGGTATTTTGATCTTTAAGCATGGAGAAAGCATCAAGAGTCCTCAAACGATGAAATCCGTAAGATCAAATTGTCAGAGGAATGCATTTCCCAGACAATGACAAGAAGGTGGCAAGGACATAGTAAAGAAACGGTGATTTTAATGTTGTTATTACCTCTTAGCAGAGAAAAATAGCCCAATCACTCTAACAAGGAGAGACACACCCAAACACTCACTCTTCAGACCTCATAGGAAAGAGGTGAAAAGCGCGAATCCCAACCCACAGAGCCTCCCGAGGGAAGGCTGCGCGGGGCAGGCGGGCATGGAGTGCTCAGGACTGTAAAACCCTTTAAGAGAAACTGCTTCAGCCCTAGAGAGTAGTCCTGAACAGCACTAAGAGCATAAGACACATTCAGAAATGGACAAATCAAAACAGCGTTCCCAGATTATTCCCTATGGGAGAAAGAAGTAGCATAAGCAGAATATTCATCTCTGCCTCCTTCCCCAAGGAAACCAAGGCAGGTTGGGTAGGCCTCTACCACTGGGACAGTTTTTCTTCAGAGAAAGTTAAGTGAATAAACTCCCTCAGATGACATGAAATCGCTATTATGAAATTCCATTCACATCCACACTTCTTTTCGGACTCCAACAGATAAAAATTACTAGAAATGTCTCTCAGTGTTCCCCAGAAACTGCATCTGCAGAGCACTGGCTGAGAGTGTCGACTCGGGCACTGAGGAAATACTGACAGAAGAAACAGCTATAAGTAAAATCCTCTCCACATCCCCTGTTCTTGTAAATTAAGATGCCTTTAGAACCGACCTATGTGCCCAGAGTCCCGCACATCAATCACAGCAGAGATACTGCTTTGGGCCACTGAGCGCCAAATGGCTCTTGCACAGGCCCAGACCCCAGCAGTGTGCCGATGGCGGGGACAGCAACGCGGCTCCTAAAGCTGCTCTCTGATGTCCTTGACACACCCTGATGCAGTCCTGAGTAAGGACATTTATTCAAGTCCTTAGTAAAGAACAAAGGCTTTCTAACTTGAGTGCCGGCCTCCACATTCTCAGTATTTTAGTTCATTTCTTTGCTTTCTTTATTTGAACCGACTGCATTTCCCTTTTCATTTACATAAAAACCTTTCTCAAATCCCCCTGAGACAGACTTTGAAGGAATTTCCTGTTTTAATACCAATTACTTACACAGTTCACCACTGCCACCCTAATTTTAAAATACTGCAAAGTCACTGCTTTGTGTCACTAGTTATGACAAGATCTAAAACTTGCATTTGTTAATTTTAAATGCATACCACTATGTTTCTTAACAGCACAGCACATGAGCCATAGCTGGCATATTCGGAGTAATGAGAGCTTTGGAATCTTCTTTTGAAGATCAAAAATGTGCCTGGTCACTAAGGCAGTTTCAATTAAATGACCCAGGAGCCACAACATTTGTCACAGAGAAGAAGACGAAGTCTGCAGGTATGTTACAGGCATTTCAGATTGCTGAAAAGTTCATGCTTGGCAGCAGCATTCCCTCACCGCAGCACCAACATCTGTGACCTTACATCATCAAACAGCTGCACACTCTTCAGCAAAACATCTGTGAAGCCAGCGTACCATTTACAGTCACGACCGACGGACTTTAGAGCTCATTCCCGAAAGAGATTCCAAGCCTTCCCTGTACCTCTCTCTTTCACCATTGGAGAAATACAGCTGAACAAGCCTGTGCGACAGCAATGCAGCCTGGAGTTTCATCCATGTCTGTTTTCATCTAGCAAGGCTGTTTGATAGAAACGTGACAAGTGCTGTACAGAAGCTAAATAAGTAAGCAACTGAAGCCATCTACAGATAGACAAAATGCTCTAAAGATTTCTCTAAGCTGCATATAGAAAATGTCAACATCTACTTTACTTTAAAAAATAATAGATCCAAACTCCCCCAAAAGGTCATGGTGCTTCATACCTAATTAAGGCCATGACTGTTCTTGCTCTACTCAGAAGCAGCATCATTTGAGTGAAATGTTTCTTCTTACTTTCGTATTTTCCCTTATCATTTGCTGAGAGCAAGCACAGCTTTTTTAAATACCCAAAACAGACAATTTGCTGCTTTGCCATACCTACAGACTAAAACAGCCACAGAGAGAAGTTTCTAAAACCATAAATGGTACGCTCTTTGAAGTCAAACACTTCTGAAATCCCATCTGACACACCATCAAAAGGCAGAACAATTCAGGTACAGAAAATGGAGGTGATGAGATCCTTTGGATGTTAGCGTTTCAAAATAAAAATTATGGTTTTAAGATTTTTTTTAAGAAAGGGACGGTTGTTTGGTGCGATTATAGATAACTGAAATCACAGCAGAGGACTGCAAAAAGGGAACTAGTCACCTAGAACAGCTTAGAAGAACAAGGAACTGAAAATTTTAGAATATTTGACTGGACCTATAGCTTTAACAGAAAAGAAAAAAAGGGAAAAAAAATCCAGATTTAATTGCAATAGCAGATACAACATCCAGAAGGGGGCTCAATAATTTCAACAGCATTCCCATGAAACTGGGAGAAGTTGGCCATGGCAGGTCACATCAACTCAACAAAAAAGGAAAAAGAAAAGAGGATTTGGCAGAGAAGAATACAAGATGAGACACCAGTCAACTCATATATAACCACCACCACCAGCAACACAGTCAAAAAGCAAACCATATCCTGAATATTGACATTTACATGCAGGGATCAGGTCTTTTGTAGGTGAAACAACATTCTGCTCTTCCTGCACAGACCTGGCCTCCTGAAGGCTGCTCTGACTGGAGCTGACATGCGAGGCCTCAGCAGCCTCTCCTAGCCGCCAGGGATGGTTGTATTTGACAGCCATCCTGCTCGTTCCCTCTAGACTGGGATAAAGCCCCCTTACACCATACATGCATCAGCTAAATCAGCCTCTGGACAGAACAGACCTCTTGGGGCCTCACTACAGCTGACTGCGGCTTTGGGGGAACTTGGCAGGTACGGAGCCAAGCGGCTCTGCTGAACACCAACTGCTGTCCCAGTGGGAATGAACTAAAGATTCAGACAAAGCTTACAGGGTGACAGTACCATTAAGCAAAACCTGTCAGCTGAATCAGCATCACCCAATTACAAGCCAATGGTTTTAAAAATGCCAAAAGTCAGTATAATTAGAAGCTTTACATGCAACAGCTCCTGAGTATGAACAATTTCATCCAGGCTCTTACTAACCAAGCTGCAGATACCGCAATGCTGTGCTAGCCGAAGCTATAAAAATGATTGGCAGGCACTGCATACAACACTTGGCTATTTTACCTATAGACATTTTTTTTTTACGCATTGTACTACGCTGCCATAAGTGACTGCAGCTTCAATACTGTCAATAAAACACTCACTAAATCACATTCTATCCCTCAAGCCTTTTTTTCCTCTGACAGCTTCAGCATTCCAGTGCGTGGAAAGAACATAAGGATTTCTGGCATAACAAATCATTGCTTTGCTACATGGTCTTCTGTCTTTAACAAAATCCCTTCTGCATAGGTTCTCCCTATGTCACAGGTTACTTAATTTCAGTATTGCATTGCACCAACCTTGCAGCTTTGCAGGAGAAAAAAAACGCACGATACCCTATCACCTAAAAGACAAATGAATCTGTCAGTCTGTTTTCCCCGTTGTCAGCTGTGTTCCAGAAAACTGTTACAGGTTACTTCAAACCGATATTAGAGACTTTATTTAGGAAGCACTGAAAGAACATTTAGAAGTCAGGGGTGCGGGGGTGGTGTATGGGAAGGGAATCCAGTAGAGCAGGTCATCTTGAAGATTCAACTACTTTCTAAGTACTGTTCCCTGGGGTTTTTACAATGGATACTTTCTGACTCTTTTATTCCACTTGCACTGCAATTAAGCTATTCCATTCAAAATATACCCCAAATCTCATTGTGATCAGTAAAAACTCAGCATTTCAAGTTTCTCCATATATTACTGCCAGCACCTTAGGCTCAACATTACAGTTTCCTCAAATCTTTGCAGCATACAGTGAGGAAGAAGGGATAGAAAGAGTGAATGAAATGAGGCAGAGTCTGCATTCCCCTTAGGGTTATTCACCCATATCATTTGTATCCTGGGAACCCTCCTCCCTCCCCCAGTTCCCTTCCCACACAGGGAGAGACCACCCCTGTCCTGCAGAGGCTTGTCTTATTTTATTCGGCACACTGCAAACCGCACACGGACCAAAACCACTGAATCTTGGTTTCAGGCAAAACAAGACTCAGATCGCCTCAGCTCTCATGTCGCATTTGCAAAGTCAGAGACCAGCGGATCCGTCAACGTGGGAAAAGGACCCGCTCGGGTTCTGTCCCAGCCCTGCACCTCGTTGGGCTCCCCGGCCCCCGAGGCTGCGCCAGGATGCTCAGGCTCGCATCCCTGGCAGCACTACCGCTGCCACCCACCTGCCTGCTCCTTCTGTTTCAGTGCATCAGGCTACTCAAGTAAGAGCCTGCCTTCATCTCAGCAGCAGCCCGATTTCCAGTCCAAGCCCTCCCCCTTCCCTCCTGGGCCGTTGCAGGGAAAGGGAGATCCCGACCCGGGGGAAGACGGAGCCGCAAAGCCCCGCCGGGAAGGATGCTGCGGGGCCGCGCCCGCCGCAGAGCCCCGGCGACCGGGCAGGGCGCCCGCCCCGGCCCGGCGATGCCGCCGCATTGTTTTTTCCACCTGGATCCCCGCCCGCCGCATCGGCTGCCCCCGGGGACCGCATGCGACGGGCCACGGCAGCTCCGCAGCGGGCGGGGGGCTCCGTGGGGCCGAGCCCCGCAGAGAGCCCCCCTCCCCCCACCCGCGGGACCCCGCCGGGGGGGCTGACGGCCCTTCCCTGCCCCTCGCCTGCCACGGCCGGAGCGGCGGGGCCGGGACATTGTCTGCCGCGGGGCCGGGACATTGCCTGCCGCGGGGCCGGGACATTGTCTGCCGCGGGGCCGGGACATTGTCTGCCGCCGGGCCGCCTCCCCCCCTCCGGACGGGGCTCCGGCTCCCGATCACTTCCCCCGATAAGCCGGGGCCGTCCCGCCGCGCCCGCCGCCGGCAGCCGCGCTCCTGCATTGCGGCGGGGGCCTGGCGGCCGCGGAGCGGGGCGCTCCCCCTTACCTGCGGCGCCGCTCTCTGCCTCCGACATGGCCCCGCCGCCCGCCGCCGCCGCGGCCCCCTGCCCCGCTCAGTGCGCACGGCGCGGCATGGGCCGCCGGCGGAGCCGCGCTGCGCTGCGCTGCCCGGGGGCGGCTCCGCTCCTTCCTCTCGCCCCCGCCCCGCCGCGCCTTCCTGCGGCCGGTGCCGGCAGCCAAGGGGACGCCGCGGCCCGGCTCGGCGCTGCCAGCCCTCCCGCGCCGGCTGCGGGGCTGCGCCGCCCCTCCCCGCCCGCTTCCCGCAGCCGCACAAGGGAGCGGCGCTGCGGCTGCGGCTCGGGGGCGGAGGGGCGCTCGGCGGGCAGCCCGGCCCAGCCCAGCCCAGCCCCAGATGCGCATTTCACGGCTGCTGAAGCAGAAACCCGCCGCGGTGCTGTCTGTGGAAAGCGACACCCTGGGTGCGCCAGGACGGGGGTGCGGGAGCGGGGCTGGCGGCGGCAGAGGCTGCGCTGACTGCCCTCAGGTTGTCGGCGGGGGAAGCAGGTACAGCGAACCTCAACAGTCAGCAGTCGTTAACGGGGGCCCCGAAATCAGGAATTGCAGGGTGACGTTTACAGCATGGGATTCTTTTCATTTGCCTTTGGGGAGAACTCTCTCCCGCGCCGTTCTGCAGCGCCATCAGGGCCAGAACCTCTTGTTCCCGGTGATTTTTAGCGAGTTAACTTGTCTCCAGGACGTGCGAGAGAGACACACTCCCCTACTGTCACTCGACCCACCACTAAGTTTTAAGAGTTTGCCAAACTAAGAAAGAATAAAATGCAGAATAAAAATAAGGCTGGTAACCTGCCATGAACAATTCTGAAGGCAAAGGAAGTGTTCTGGTTTCCTCCCATGCTTCATGGTCTAATTCTCCTTTACCTTCCAGCCTCAGCGGCCATGCACATCTTGAAAGCACTGCCAGCAGTTCACATGGAGTAAATCAGGGCATTAATGTCAAGCACAGCCTCAGTTACTCGCTAACTCCTAAGCTTAGGAAGTCACTAACATTCAACTCACTGTAAAATTCACCCAAAGCTTCTCCTGAGGCCTTTCACCAAAGCTGCTGCTCACACAAGGCAGGATGCCTTTGAAAACCCCAAGGCCTAGGGAATTTTTAAACAAAACCCTAGACACTGCAGGTGCTTACTCAGCACCTGCCTTTATTTGCTCCCTGATCTCCTCCTCTCACAGCATTAGCCCTGTCCCCTGTAAGTTGTGTTGCCTCTGAGGACAGCAGGTGTGGCACAAAGGTTAAAATTAAAGCAGTAAACTGCATCATGTCTACACAGCTGACTCATCTCACAGGCCTTCACCAATCCTGTACACCCTATAAAGACAACTTCCCAAAATCCACTGTCTATTCCAGGGAAAAAGCTGAACTCAGTTCTCTGCCTCCCAAAACCAGCTGCACAAAGGAGAAGAGAGGGAAGGAGCACGCAGGGATGGAGGAACAGCACCTCGCTCCACTGTTCGCCTCGACTGTAAGCTTATGTTCTCAAAGATGCTCAGTAACATGAGGATCACTCGCACAACCTGCCTAAACCCGAGGAGAAGGTGCACTGGGCCAGCTTCCTCTTCTTCCCTCCATACCACACCAGGCAACAAAGGGGAACATCTGGCCAAGAGTTGGCTTTAATTACCTGTTTAGAGTCAGGCTGAATATTTATGCTGTCAGTAAACAGCCTCGGAAATAAGAAACCAAACAACTCTAATACTTGGTTTCCTGACAAGAGACTTAAATAGCAGGAACTTTTGCTTCAAATTAAATGTGCTTCAATGGCAATTAATCACAGGCTTTTAAAATGTATTGAGATAATTAACAAAGGCAGACGGAAAAGAAAAGGAATAATCAAGGAACACACAAACACATATCCAAAGTGTATACTTTTAGGAAAAAAATATTGCATGCAGGCTAATTTTCCATGAACCCTCAAGCAACAAGACAACACACATAAAAATAGCATTTTCTGGGTACAGACATCTCTCTGAATGTCAGCGCAGTGACTACATTATTCAATATCAAGCCAGGTTGCCTAAGTTACACACTCAACTGTAGGTGTTTTGAATAATGCAGAAGGAGAATATCTGAACACATGTGACTGCTGGTTTCAGAAACAAGACCCTTGCCCAGAAAGCTTAGTATCTCCTTTTAAAAATCTAATGAGAGGAACCAAGTTAAAAAAAAATGCATTTGAAGTAAAAATTAGATTGTCAATTTGAAGTACAAAATTAAGAACTAAGATCCCTTAAATTTGGTTTTGTTTTATATAGATCAAAATTAATTATATAAGTAAAAATAAATTATATAATAATAAAATTATGCATTATTTTTCCCTTGTGATCTCTCTCCCTTGGAAACAAATACAAAAGTACATTTCATATGAAAGAAAAAACTTTCTGAAAAGGTCACTGTATCAAATAAGCCTGCTCTGGGGCTGAAGAGTCTATATTTTTGTTACTTACTCCATGGGAAGTTTGTCATTTTTATGGTCATTTTGACAGATTGTTTGGAATTTGTGGTTGTAGTGGTTTATTTTTTTATAAGCATAACAGGAAATGAGTCTAAATATAATTATTAAAATGCAAAAATACTGTGGATGGATAGAATTTGAAAAGGATGGCACAAGTTAAGTCATCTACACTTGTAAGAACACCTGTTCTTACAAGCACCTAGGTGACCTCATTTACTTGTCCCTTACACAAGATTCAGTTTTAGTGTGGGTCTGGAAAGCATTTTTTTTTCATTCTCAGTGAACTAACATCAGCTGGCGTAGTACATTGCAAGGGAGTAGCAGCAGAAAGGAAGAACCTTTTTCTGACTCTGAAACATGGAAGTGTTATTCCGTCAGACAATCAAGGCACCCATCACTGTTAAGTTCAAGCACCAGACCCAGTATTTGTTACGGGTATTACCTTGACTGTGGGGAGAAGCAGGATTCCTGCAGTAGCCCAGGGCAGACGTTTGCTTTAAGTTCCCTCTCAAGCATCTACTTGGGACTAAACACCTCTCGAGCACAATCAAGACCAGTGATTTAATATACTGTATTTTGCATCTGCAGAATACTTCTTATCCTAGGTGGTCCCCAGAAAGCTGCAGCCTCAAACCATTCAATTCATCACAGAAAGGGTTCAGATACACTGTCATTAAAGAAAAAATGCTGTCTAACCTAGCTCTGATTTTAGCAAAGCTACTATATATATGTTATCCATTAGCATCAATCAACATTTCCTAAGAAAACTAAAGACCACCACAGTGCCCTTTCAGAGCCATATTCACTTGTTGTGAGAGCTACATAAAACTGTGGCTAGTCAGTGAAAAGAGCTGTGTGCTTCTCACACATGATTGCAAGGGTCTAAGTGAGGCACTGAGAATCAGTGAGCTGTAACTAGGCACAGAGATCTGGAAGAAATACAGGTATTTGAATATTGCTTTCAATGCACCTGACAGCAAGATGTATAGATATTATTACAGACACAGAGATCAGTGTACCACTGAAATCCAACACCCAGCCCAATACTGCTACCAGGGAGAGTTGTATCTTTAAAAACCACACCATATTATAAATCTAAGAATAGAAAGCATGTAAGTATGCCTTGCATCTTGGTAGCTCAGGAATCCCTCATCAAGCACAGTGTCCATCTGCTCAATTAAAATTCCTTGGACAATGGTTTCATACTTCAGAGTTTCCTCTTACGTACTTTCTGGAGCATCGTTAAACATACAATACCTGATTTTTGTTTGCCACCTGCATAACTGTTATTGCAGTCTCCTCCTTCATTCCAGAGGTATAGTTTTTCAGCTTACAGCACATTAACCTCTCCCATTTGCTTATTGCTTCATGTACTAAAAACCTAGAAATTATTTTTATTACAGAGTCAACTAGCAATATGTATCCCTAGATGCAGTTTTTATCTTGCTCTTTCCTAAAAACAGCCTTTTATATTAATACTGAAGAAATCTCTTAAAGACAGAACAAAAAAGTATTCATTGCTGTTACAGTGTTTCAATAAAGCAGCTTATTGAGCACATAAGGATATGAAGGGTTTCTTCAAAAGGAACAGATCATATAGTTTTCACCTCTTTCATACATTTCTCGTGCCTGGTATCCCAGCATCTGTAGGAAGTGCATCATTCTGGAACACAGCCTGCATAGAATTCTCCAACATTTCACAGCAGGATGGCTTTTTCAGCAAATCTGCTAGGCTGTACACAAAGTCTGGTTCTGGTGCTCACAAATCTCTGGCAATGCTCTCACTTGAAGAGTACTTTCAAATGCAGATATGGGAGCCCTCCCCGCTGCTTACACTGGGTTTTTTCACCTCTTTTACAAACTATACTATGTAGATATGTTGAACACTGAACAGTGTGTCCAGTGGCCCCATCACAGTAACATTCAATAGTCTCCTTGTGTATCTCAACGCACAGATCGCAAATAGCACAGCAGTGCTAGCTGCTGTGTGCACAGAACTGAAAGATCAGCTCAGTCCCAAAATATTTCCACTCATACTGTATGTCCTGAACTACTTTTTTTCTTTAAATTTATTGCCCCTCCTCTATCCTGGATGTATTAAAACAAAACAAAAAACCCCAAACAAAACAAACAAACAAACAAACAAAATAACAGAATAAAAAGATTTATCATATAACTTCATGTGATCACACCGTCATCTGAGTGTTACTCTCCAAATATGCACCCATCTATCTACAGTAAAAAAATGCTATTCCGTCCAGGCATTTTTAAAATATCAATCAGATTGTGCATCCATAGTGGCTTGTTTTACCACACATTTCTTATCGCTCCAAAAGAAACAAAGCTGCATATGCATCAAACAATAAACTTAGTTTTGTTACATGGTTCCTATGAATATATACACTGCTTCTGCAAGTGATGAGCATGTTGGCTCCCACTGAAGTTAAAAAAAGTAGCAAATGGCTCAGCCACCTCTAAACCCAACTACAGCTAGGCAGGACAAAATTCTGCCTCCCTTATTTCTTATGATCCAGAGAATAAATTGTACCCCCTAGATGGCATGTTCAAGTATTATTATTGTTCATACCCTTGCTTTGCAGACTGCTTCACTGAATTAAATAGCATCACCAGAATTTCAATGCTTTTTGCAGTGCAAGTAATAATTTCATCCCTTAAAAATATCCTGTACCAGCCTGAGTGTACTGAATTTGACAATGTAAAGGGGAAAGAACTCAGGTATTATCAGACTCAAGTGAAATAGAAGTACATTCTGTCACTGTGCACCTGTGATACATAGATATCATATACATAGAACATATGACAGTTACCAGGCTCCTACCTAACCACTTTCTGAAGCTTCCTGTGGTCCAATTATAAATACCAGAAAGAAAAGGCAGCATGCTGAAAGATAAGCAACACATGATTGACATGATACTCAAAACAAATTGCATCCAAGGGGAAAATCTGAATCTAGAATTACATGCAGTTTCCACAGATTGATTACTTACAAGGAACAGACATTTAGGTTTTGAGTAGACATGTCAGCTTAAGGGTTGGTTTTATTTTTTCCTAAGACATTTGAGAAACTGTGGAAAGCACACAAATATAATAAAAATGTCCAGCCAGATCCTCCAGATTAGTACAGAATGAACTGGAAGAGTGGGCACTATAATGCACATTAGATTTCATCCATCTCACCTGGGGTCTAGGAGGTAGAAGTGGTCACACTGAGGCACACACATGTACTGAGAAATAAAAGAATTTTAAAGGCTAACTGAAGAAATGCAGGCTTGCAAAGTCAGAGAAAACAAGAGAAATAACATGATCAGTTTTACAAGAAACTATTTGCAGTATACAGATGAGTCTCTACCACCACCTCAACTGATTACTTACTGGAGTAAATCTTAATGGATTCCACTGACCTCCAGCTTCCATTTGACATTTAACAATGCAGCAAGACTGGGACATTTTAGATTCTGAAGAGAAATGAAAAATAACCAAAAGCCCTCTGACACTCTTAAGAAGTGCCTGGTGAATACTGAAAATGTTTTTAACATTTGAAACATATTTTGATAGGTTTTATAACCTTTAACATTTCATGTGTATGAACATTATGTGATTTGATTTATACTCCTAAGAAAAGAAAAGGCTAAATTGTTGTAAAAGATGTTTTACAAAGATAGGCCTTAGAAATGCTCATGAAACAAATCTGCAAATATAAGTGATGCTGGATTTTTTTCAGAGCATTTTTTTTTAAAAGAACATTCAATATAAAATTATACTTAGAACATCAAATGGTACCATATTCAATCATGAGTAGACAAAGCATACTAAATCACACAGATGATGAAAAAAACATAAATACTCCTAGACATAGTAGAATTAGATATTTTAGCATGAATCCACTGGTTGAAATATGTTCTTACAAAATGTTTAAGAAAATTCTAATAACTAACATTTTTTCAAAAATTAAAAGTCTATATCATCAGTCAATCACCACTATGAGTCATTTATTTACTTTTTGTTAAAATGTGTGAAATGAATGGTGTCTCCAGCATCACCAACATTCTCTCAAAATCTTGATGTGCCACTCTACATTCTCTGTTAACCACCACATACTTCTATTTTTGGAATCTTTAATGAGGGCACACACATATAAATGAAAGTACATAAGATCCCAAATGAACAGAGTGATATTTTCCACTCAATAGCTAATTTATCTCACCACAGGTTACAAGAGACCTGTGATCATTTTTTTTCTGCCTAATCACTAAGGGGATGCCAATTCCATAAGGTTACACCACTCTTCTCACTTGCTGTAAAATCTTTCTAAAGACAGACCTCCATACCAGGTTTTGACAATTTCTAAACATGGAGCCTAGTATGTTAAAATAAAGGCCATGAATCAGTAAGTCATATTATATCTGCAAAGGTGAGGAATTACCATGAGCAACAGCAAGTAATTAAAAAGTCCAATTACATACTAAGTAACAATCCAACAGTCATTAACAAAGACATGACTATTTTTAAGAGTAGTTCATCTCATACAAGATTAACATCACTGAAATATGTAATATATTTAGCTTCTATAAATTAATACTGACTTAATTACAACAGCTATATAAAAACAAAAGTAAAAATAAGTTATTTCTGCTATTCACACAAATGCAAGCAAGAATACAGTTTGTCCCTGACTTGGGAATTCAATAATAGATAAAGAAAAAAATAAAAATAAGATGGCAGAACTCTACTGACTTAAAAGGTAATTGAAATTAGAAACCATGATTCAAATCTTGCTTTGATGAGTTATAAAGCTGTTGGCTGGAGAAGTCCATTATTTGTCCATTCTCACTTAAATGACAACAAACTTTGCAACCTTTACAACAAACTTTACAACAAACTGCACCTAAATATTTAAACTGGCACATACAATGCAAAAAACATCCTTCCTGTTATTAAATCTGTTAGATTTGCCAGTAGTATTTTCAATAATGATTTATTATTTCATTTGTCTTTGCCAGCAGAAGAAGAATGTTGTTGACATTCCTTTAAGTGTTTAGCCTAAATTATTACTAAACTGCTCCAGTCTGGTAATTCAATAAACCAAGAATTTGTTCAGGAGAAAAACTCATACTCCTTTAAATGTTGCCACTTTCCTAACTACTATAAAGATGATGCTTTAATCCCTTGAAGAAGCAAAATGGAATTATATTAATTTGTTTTTTCATTGACAAAAGAAGAATCACGTAACAGTGACCCCATTAGCCGCAATAAAAGATCTGGGTTTTATTTCTTGGTGAAGACTGCCATTTAGAAAAAGACACAGCTGATTATTTTAGCATACTGTGTATGCACGCATATCTTATAAAGCCATTTTCACTGACCACAGAAATATTCCATGCCTTTTTGTACTTAAGACATGATGACAAACTCTGGTTGCAGCTTCTTTCAGCTGCATCCAAAGTCTCTCAAAATCAATGGAAAAATCACCCATTGCTTTCAGTAATTTTAAATCAGGCCTTGAAACGCTGAGGTTATGTGACAGCTGCCTTGATGTCTGGGAACTGACAGAGGATGCATCGTATGCCAATCTTTCTAATACAGATATTCTTCAGCTAGCACTTCATTAACCTGTGCTGGTGATGTGATTGTCTACATCACCAGAATGACTGTCACAGAATTTGGATTCAGATGTTTTAAGGAGTCTGCTAAACAATAGGAGTTTGAATATTATTAAAAAAAAAAAAAAAAAAGAGGACAGAACATGCTGAAAAGGAGACTAGATTGCTCTGAGGATCTTGTAACACCAGCAGACCTCTACAAGGATGATTGCAAACCCAAACAGAGCAAATGCACTGAGGTTAATGTGTCCACTCAGATGATCTTTGTTCATCCAAGGTCTCTTGGCTTTGAAACATAGGACAGTGAAAGTAAATGTAGGTGCTTCTTTAAAATCAGTTCTGCAGAAAAGGGAGCAAGCACAATAAAAAAAGCCATCTCTGCAGGAAACTCCTTCTGGTTTGTTTAGAATGGCAGCATAACATTTGACACAAAAAGAAGTGCTTGACACCATTTATAAATAGTGAAATATGTGTAAAAATACTGTTCAAATCCATTTGACATCTCTCTTCTAAAGGACTGTATTTTTAGCTGAATCTATATTTTCAATCCTTTGCCTTAAGCTTGCATATGACTGTATTGTTATTTAGGAAGTAGTGACATTCTTTTACTCATATAACAAATGGGCAATTTGAAATGTGAACATATAAAACTACTGCCATTAAAGTATTATTTAATGCAGTGTCCAGTGCAGGAGCAGTCCTCCTCCTGGAAAAGCCTGCATCCAAAGAAATGGAACAGAGACAGGCACAAGCCTATATCAAATCAAATGGTTCACAAACATAATTCTTGTACTAGCATAAAGTAGGTCTGCACGTGTTAAATAAAAACAGGTAGTAAACAAAAAAATCCATATGAAGGTACTGCTCAAGAAACAGAAGTAGCACATGGTGAGGAATTCACAGCAAGGAGTGACTGCTGTGAGAGGAATAAGCACGAGGAGATAAGAATAGTGTTTTCTAAAGCAAGGTTGTTGCAGAAAAGGTTTCAGATTCCAGTCTATGTTTATAGCCTTTGGTGTCAAGCTGTCCAAGAACAGATCCAGAATGACTGACTTGGTAAAAGTAAATTTTCTCTGTCATCTTTTTTCTCACCCGAGGTGCTATCTGTCAAGGCCTATAAACTTCACCATAGATAGATTATGTTAATAAGACATGAAATACTGTATATAGCTACAGGGAAAATAGGGTGCTTGTATCAAATACATCTTCCTGTTCACTGATGCAAGATCTGAGGGGCACTTTCTACAGATAAGTGGATTTGGAATAACATTAATTTAAAACTGTATTCCCAGTCATAAATGGACCATGCAGACAATGGACATGTAAGCAATCCAGACATTGCCATGAGTCACTATTTAGTCACCCTTCCTTCTTCAAACTTTTCAGTGCTGGATATTTAATCAATACAAAGGCAGCACACTTCTCTCATCATCTCAATTTTGCACTTAAGGTAACTTAAACAAGAGGTTTTAAAGTCAGCTTTTCACAGGCATCTATAACTCATTTTCTATAGCACTGCATAGATATTGTGAGGGCTCAGGATCTCTCAGCAATGGAGAGGAAAACAATAGTTCAGAAGGGCTTACTAATTCTGAAGGGTTAATTCCAGATTTTCTCGGCGTCTAACTTACTGCCGCTTTCTCTGAGATGCAGCTGCTCAACACTGGGAAGAGCAAATGTCCAGCATTTAGAGCGCTCAGAGATAGCTAGATGTCTATCTGGATCTTCAGATTCAGAGACACCAAATCCTCAGTGAAGATCACAGGAGGTAATTGTAACATTGCTTTACAAAGCCAGTTGGAGAGCTATCTCCATTTCTAGGTCCTTTGACAACCCTACCGGCACAAGTATTTTCCCCTGTAATAGATGTGTCTGTGCATCAATGTGTTTGCAAGATTTTATACTCTGTTTGCAATTATGAGGATTTTTGCTAAGAAGATTGTTTGCTTTGAGGTAGTTCTCTTAGAACCGTGTCTTCCTACAGGTACTTGAAATTCCAAGGACTTTGAATGACTGGATACATACAGTTACGATACACAAAGAAGGGAAGCAGTTGTACTTACATGCGAAATTTTCTTGTGTGTTACATGTGAACAATTTTTATGTGGATACATACCATAATTTCCTCTTGATGTGGTAGAGTTTACAGACAAAAATACAATTTTAGATGAGTAATTACAATCATAATTCCTTTCAATTCACTACTAAATCTCCTCATTATAGGCTCTTCCGTTTGTAGTGTTTCTGTATTTGGCTGGCCCTTCTCAACTGGCACAGCTGAGCAGCGTCACTAGAAACGAGTTAGGGACTGTTCTCTTTCCAGGCCCTCATTCACCAGTTAGAAACCACTCTTTCTCAAAGTCTACAGCAGCATATTTGTAAGCCTGTAGGTACCTGAGTTACTGCCAACTGGCAGGTTCTGCTGTTCTTTCACAGCTAATAAGCTGCCTGCAGTTTCAGCTCCAGCTGATGCCTCTGGATCTGAAGCAGGATTCTTGAAGTATGCCTTTCCGTGTTTTCACAGCTAGTGCTTTCTGATCCATTCAGATGCTTTGAGCATACCTAAGCCAAAAGGTGACTAGCTGTCCAGATGTACATAGTGGAAGAGAGAGGTGCCTGTCTTTCCCTGCTTTCAAACTAACAGGTGTTCTGGTGTTCTGCCTAGGAGACTTGAACTTTCTCTTGCAATCAAGATAAGGGAGGTTCAGGTTCTTTCCAAATAATACTCTGGAGATATCAGCATTCTGCAGGCATACCTACCACTTTTATCATGTCTTTTGTTCACACACTCATGGTGTGTGATTTAGACATGTCTCTAAGTCCAGAAGAAATTTTGTGTTTAGGAATACCAAAGAAAGTACCTGCTTGCTCAAAGACCATCTTAGTCCCATCACAGCTCTTGATGTTCTTGTCTTGGCTAGTAAGATTTTCTCTCCACACAGCTGACATTTGTGGGGCCACTCTGGGTTACTCGGTTCTTCCCTATAAACTGCTTGAGGGAATCCTGGAGCTGAGGACTCACTTTAGCTGCAAGGCCCACTGGAGGCAGGCAGTGCCAAGTACTGAACCAGTCAAATACCTTTAATGGTCTAGGCCTGAGCCGGCTGGATTTCTTTTTGTTACAGCAAGAGGTCTTTTTAATACCTCTATGTCAGTAATATCATTTGTCACACACAAAAAAAACAAAAAACCAAAACAACAAAACAAAACAAAAAAACCCCAACCAATAAGCCTGGAAAGCATTTAAAATGTTAAACCTTTATGGAAAGCATTTAAAATGTTAAACCTTTAAGGGAAAGATCTCCTAAACTCTCTCTAAAATACAAAATCTATGGAGAATTCATATGAGTTTGTCAGTGGCCATGTGAGACACCCACCTTGAATTTGGAAAGAGAGGGAGGTAATAGTATGAAATCACTGAGGGATGCATATTTGCCTCGTATCTTTGTTTTCAAGTAAACTGCTATCCAGGCTGTCTTCACTGCTCGGCTCTGCAATGTAACATAATCTGAAATATACACCACAGTATGGCACAGGTGACAGATTTAATTTATATGCCTGAATTAAATAGACTTGTGATGCAAAGCTGAAGCCAAATGTGGATTTATGTTTAAGTAACCAAGGGGGACCTAAAGCATTTGCTTTTGCGGTACAAGACAAGAAGGTTGACCACAACTTCATACTTGTTTGCCTGACAGCCATCGCCACAAACTAGCAGGCATGCCACCACCACGAATCTACAAAATCCTGCTAAAAAGGCCAAAATTAAATTCTTTGCAGAATTTCCCCAGTAGAGATTCCTCACTCCTTCCTACTGAAATCAATAATTTCTGCAGGAAAATCTATGAGAACAGAAAAACATTACGCTCTAATCAAAACCTCAAAAGGTGCAGAAGATGCAAGTTAAACACATGCCCACTGGCTCAAGGCTCCCTAACTCTTTGTATCCAACTCCCTCAAGCTTTAAAGTAGGGAGAGGAGGAATGTGAGGCTATAAGCCTGTACTCCTGCTGTTACATCAACTTCTGCAGTTAGAAGTCATCCAGACAGATGATTTCAAAATCATGCTGGATCGAAACTGTTCAGGACTTTGAACACTTGAATCATTATCTTTAAATAAGGCAGCAACCACTTTACACAGCAGCCAAAGTTTCCAATGATTGCAGTGTATTACTCAGGGTAAAATTGTACTACACTAATCTACCCAAGAGGTGGCGGAGGCAGAGAAAACTGTGTAAGGCCAGCATCCGAAAGGAAAGGTTGCAGACTCTTGGGCAAACACAGATGATAAAAGCATTCCTGGTGGCTTTTTCTATCTAAGCGTTCTGGAATAGCCAAGGACATCTTCAGAATGGCACAATATCATCTTCAGAAACTCCACTCTCATCTGTTCCATTTTTGCAGTGTGTGTTTTGTCCCTCAGCATCCTTGCATGACCCTCTTCTCTTTAAAGTCAGTGGAAGTTAAACACACTTAGGCAAGAAAATGGAAATCCAACTCTTTACAAAACAACCATATGTAGGCTTTGAATTGACAGACAAAGCCAAACCCAGGAACATTTTTTTTTTTTGCTAAATATCGCTGTGATTTGCCCCTTCAGGCTCAAACACATAACACAGATCCAATTAGGAGCCAAAACCACAATTGCTAACATGTTGGCAATGAACTGAACACATCTTAAAAACGGAAACAAAACCACACAAAACCCAAATGCAGGAACAATCAGCAAAAATCTAAAATAAAACCTAAATCAATCTGAGAGAATGTTAAATCTGTGATTGTGCCCCTACATTTCACAAAAGCAACAAAAGATGCTGCACTTCTCAGACCAAGCCCTGTTTGTCCCCAGGTCTGAATTTTACAATAAACTTGTATCCTTAGCTTAGCTGTTCTTCTTAGGCAGAACTGGGAGTAGCCTGGAGGCTTCATTCAGTGCTCTCTACAAAACCTACAAGCACTCAATCACTGACAAAATATTCATCTCTTTTCAGTGTTATTCTCACTGTACTTGCTTTTTAAACATACCCACACATGGCATACAACATTAAAAAAAAATCTTATGACACAAGCTCCAGAAACACACAGCCAGTGCTTACTCCATAATGACACTGTCCCAGCTGATTAATTTCTACCCTTTGATGTGACCTTTTTCTTCAACCAAGTTAATATGCAAGCTTCACTTTGTGGAGGAAATCAATCAAGTTCTGCTTACAATTCCAGTAGCATAAATCTGAAGCAAGCTCATTGTTCTATTCCCAATGTTACAGAAACACAAAGACAGTATTTCAGACCAACAGCACTGAAATGTGATGCATATCTAAAATCAGACACTCGTAATGCAGCAAGATTACATTTTAGATTAGCAACAATGTCCCAACATTGCACAAGAAAAACAAACACAAGCAGCATTAGGAGGAATCATCAAATAGAATAACAGAACCATAGAATCATTTAGATCATAAAATACCTTTGAGATCAAGTCCAATCATTAAGCCAGGACTGCCAAGTCCATCACTAAACCACGTCCCTAAGCACTGCATCTACACATTTTTTAAATACCTCCAGGGATGGTAATTTCACCACCTGCCTGGGCAGCCTGTTCCAATGCTTGACCACCCTTTCAAGGAAAAAAAAATTCCTAATATCCAATCTAAACAAACCTCCCCTGGTGCAATTTGAGGCCATTTCCTCTTGTCCTGTCACTAGTTATCTGTAAGAAAAGACCGACCCCCACCTGCCTGCAACCTCCTTTCACGTGGCTGTAGAGAGCTAGAAGGTCCCCCCGAGCCTCCTCTTCTCCAGGCTGAACACCTCCAGTTCCCTCAGCCACTCCTCTTCAGACTTGTTCTCTAGACCCTTCACTGGTTTTATTGCCCTAATATGAATAATTTGAATATTCTTCTCATTCCCTAATTTGAATATTCTGTAAACACTGCTAAATTCTTAATTAAAAATAAATCCCAATAAAAAAGCTTGCCGTCTTTGATGAATATACCATTCAGCAGCTATCAAGAAATGAGCAAAAGTTTTAGTAGTACAGAGGAACACAATTCAAAAATTATTTCCCAGATACAAAGCTATGTTAAACGTGATGCTCTCACCTGGAATACTGTACTTATTCATACCATCATGTAAGGTGTATAAGAACCAAGTAAGGTTCAAAGTGCATTATAGAAGTGATGTAAAGTCATTTGTCCGCATAATAAGAAACTGTTAAGATTGGGATTGGACACAGAGAACATACAACTGTAGGACAAAGCTCTGTTGACACACAACTCTGCCTGATTAGACTCACCAGATGGTGTTCAAAGGCAGAAAAGAGTACCTTAATTCCAACATCTACCAAACGTCTTAAATTAGAAAGAATCCTGAATAATTTTGAACACACTATTTAAGCCAAGAAACTAAAAGAAAAGACATGCTGCAAGAATATCGAACAGTGATACAGCAGATTCCAGAAGAGAAGATGGCTAGTAAACCATTGAAATAAACATCTGCCCTACAACGCCTTAGCATGCACACCAGAATCATGCTTTGCAGCCACTACAAGTTAGCACAAAAGGACGCTCAGTTGTAAACAAAATCAAGGTTAATACTACTAACATCCTTGTTTCTTAAGGATGTCATCCTAGGTATT
Organism: Falco punctatus; assembly: GCF_963210335.1. Lineage (NCBI taxonomy): Eukaryota > Metazoa > Chordata > Aves > Falconiformes > Falconidae > Falco > Falco punctatus. The sequence continues at coordinate 36,675,537 of NC_137589.1, forward strand.
TCTGGAAGCACTTTTGTGCAGGCAGGAGATGCCTTTTTGCTCAAGCAAGTAACAGTGAATTCCCACACTCAAACTAACAGGTCCATTGCAGCAGCTGAACAACTCTTGCAGAAAGCTTTGTGAACAAAAAGCAGCCAGGCACGTGAACCAAAAATGCTGGGGATTCAGGGGTAGCAATGTCACAGGCAGGCATCTGCCCTGACATCTTCATTTCTGGATTTTATTGACTAGCTTAAAGTTCTCATTTTAGATTATATATCTTTTACTATAATTTTTCTTCCTTTTTCTTTTTTTTATTTTCAACATTAGGATGTGCAACAGCTATGTGTTGCAACTGTGTCAGGAGATTGCAATTAGGATTAGCAGCACAAACATATCAAAGAAGACAGACAGGAAACGTGTCAAAGAAGGCATAATACGGTTGAAATATAACTTAACTACAAAATATAGAATTGCTACCTTGTGACATACATCTATTACAGTTTATATTTAACCTTGTATGTTTTTTCCTGTGCTAAATCTCGATTGTTGCCTTGCTTCTGATAATAATCTAAATCTGATGTCCTAATTACACACTCCAGTAGTCTCTAGGACCTTGGGAAGCAAAAAAAGGACACAGCTGCATCATGTCACTGAAACTATCCACCTTCCCACTCAAAACACTAGCATCAGCTCAGCAATGCATCAGAAACATGCCACTGCTTTTGCCACCTTCAAACTCTCACCAGTCAGAGAAAATGAGCAAAAGAGTTCTCAAGTAATGGTGGTGAATGAATAGTCTCCAGCTGCACACCAGTGGGAAAAATACGACCTTTCCTAAACTGACCTGGCAGATCCCCTGTGTCTAATATATAAATATGTGTGTAAACATCAGTTAAAACTACATCAACAGCTCCTCATTGCCTTTTCATATAGAAAAGATTTTCAGAAACATTGGGTAAGATGAGCACCAAATTCTCACCTTCTTTTGGAAAATCTCTGTTGAAATATCGTTGCTGGAATTCACAGTTAAATATACTTTGTCCTTACTTTATCCTTAGTTTTAAACACAGCACTGTACTAGCTACTAAAAAGAAAAGCAACTCTACCACAGCCAAAACCAGGACACAAATTTTTATTTTTATTTTGCATTTCTCATTAACTATCCCATAGATTTAGTTTGTTGAAAACTTACTGTCATTTTTCTGCTATGAAATGAACACATCAGCACTAGTGTTTTCTCTGGATGGCTCCTTTAGTGGTTTCTTAGCTGCCCTTCTGGTTGATTTTTTAAAAAATTTACAGCTTATTCAGAATCACGCTGCTCTTTTAATTTCTTGCTGGACCTGCTGTTCTCTTTCTGTTACTATGTTACGTCTTGAGCTACATTAAGATGACTTGGAAATTGAGAAATATGATAAAATCCTTGTTACTGAACTTTATGACTGTAATAAAGCCTAATAGGAAATTGAAGGGAATTCAGAGAAGTGTGAAAATTATTAAGGTGCTTGAGCAGTATATATTTAATTACTTTCAGAAAGCAGCAGCTAACTAACATGTGTAACCAGTGGTACTTAACCTTTGACAAGAATCTGAGGAATATGGGGTCAGACTCACAGTAGTGGGAGATAGTTTTTTTACTTTTAAAACAAATCTAACAGGATGGAAGGATTAAAAGGAATGTATATACTAAATACCAGGAAGTATTTTAAAATTGCAAATCTGAGATTCTAAACACATCAGATAAGAAAATTTAGGACAAAAGACCAAAAATATTCTGTAAAGGATTATATGATATTGGCAGAGGGATGGAAATCACCTCATGAAGTATTGCTTTTGTGTGTTTTTCTAGAATTTTATCAGACTATTCTCTATTTTTTTGTGTCAGTGTAAGCCAGTTCTCATGAATCTGTGGTTTATTCTTATGGAAAGGAGAAAGCAATCAAGAAGTCAGGAGCTGTTTAGATACAGTCCTAAATCTATTTATCTACAAAGTTCTAAATTAAATTCTGTTCTTCAGAACACAAAAGGATCATACTTTGATTTTTATGGAAGTTTCCTAATCGCATCCCATGTCCTAAGCTAGCTTTTGCTGTGAAAATAGCCAACAATGTCCAGAGGGTTCTACAGCTGGAACATCAATCTTTTTACAAAATTTGGTGTGCAGGCAGGAAACTGAGTCCTTTGAAGAAGATGACCTTATGGGCATCAGCCACACTGGAAACATGAAAAAAAGTCCTTTGGGAGTGATATGAGGGAAGGCAGGAGTTTAATATTCTTACTACTAGAAAGAAGGGGCCCCAGCCTCATGGCTGCCAAATGCAATCACATTACAATTTTTTGACGCTTAACTTCACCAACCAAAACCAATTCTTGACAGATAACTCCTAAAGATTGAGGTCAAATGACAATGTTTGCAAAATCAGAGGAAATGTACTGCTAAATATTAAGGATTAATCTCTGCTTGATATATGTTTGGAAAAGGTCTTAAAATAATGGGTAAGGATCAAGCGACATAACAGATAGGCAGGAAGTAACTTTCTGAGCTTAGAGAAGAGCTTCATGACAACCTCTTTTGATGGCTTAAAGTATCCAGTCTTTACAGATGAATAGATCGCATACCTTCTGCCCCTATCACATGGCAGGAGAATGCCATGTGCTGGGACCTTTCTCCTGGCAGATTGTAGCTGATCACACAGCATGTCTATATCCATGTCCAGCTTCTAGGAATTTATGGTTTCATTGTACCTGTGTGGCTCTATACTTGTCCATGGGAACTGAGCCTGCCTGAAGCTGCTCTGTATCTGCATTTGCAGAGTTTGGGACAGATGGCAGCAGGGCACTGATGACACTCCCTGAGCACTTTATGCAACCTGTTTCTGGCTGTTAGGCTTCCTGAATACTGCTCAGGCTCCAGCCCAGAATTACCTGTGGCACACACAAATTGTTCTAGCTTGTGGCATCTTGCTCCTGAAACCATTTTTTCTGGAAGACCCTGAGCTTGCCTGTCACGCATCTTATGAAGTAGTGGGGTACCACTTAGGAAATAACAGCAAATAGAAGCGGGCTGCTGCTGTCAGCTATTGACCCAGCCTGCAGTGTGGGTGAGTATCTAAGGTACTCTCAGGAAAAGACGTGGCCCAGGCAGCTCACCAACTATATGAACTGCTCTGCTGTGCACATCTGATATCCCACTGGCTGGAAATCAGCAGCCAATGTTCACCATGAGATATTGCACATACAGCTAATATTGACTGCACCTCTTACAAGTCCTTCAATTAATGTCTGTGTTTACATAATCACCTGTAAAACCACAAAGCTGGGATTTTTCCACAGCTGAAAAGAAAAGAGAAGCTTTTCTTCTCAGCTAAAGAAAGCTAGGCTCCAAAACCTAACAGGGTATAAAGCTCGAACATTTTACCCACCTTTGAAAATCTCAGCCAAAACGACCAGTTGGGTTTCCTCAGACACAGCCCCTCTCACCTAGCTGTGTAACAGCTAAGACTCAGCTCTCCACTCAGAAGGGGGAAGGGAAGGAGTCCTAATGTTGGAATTTGTTTGGCCCCTAATCTACCAGAACTCAACTGACTATCTGCGACACTCCTTCCTTACACATTGGAAGAAAGTTAAATTTCAACAGATGTGAGCTGGGAGGGTGGGCTATCTCCCATCTGAAAAAGCTGTCATGCTTTTTGCTTACTTTGTTTTGCAATAGTTTTAAAACTGTGCTGTGGATTATGGATAGGAACATTTTAGAACAAACGATTTAATGGGATAGAGCAATCTTGCAGTATCATTCTCACCACCACCACCTTTCTTTTCCTTTATAGGAACAGCCAGGACCAATACAGACAGTGCTTGACTTGGCAGCTAATGACCAAGGCAAAAGGTCGTGTACAAAAATTTGGCTTCCAAGAAACACTCAGTTTAGCAGTTATCTATCACTAATTGACACTGAGGAAAGATCAGACTCAAAGCACTGAGACACTCCATTTCTTCTTATCTGTCAGTGAGTTAATTGCTGCCTCTTTATCCATCTCAAGAAAGGCAACAGCACTGAGGAAACCAGTGTCCAGCTTTTCAGAGTCACGCGCATTGACCCAGACTTTTCCAAGTGACTTTTCAAAGACTTTGGTGCTTCTTACAAAACACATTAGAACTGTGATTTTTCTTTGCTATCCCTAATTATAAGCCTAATCCAATTCTTACTAAATACCTCAACAGTTTTAACATTGGCTTCAGCAGCAGTGGAAACATGGGGTTATATCTGGCATCTAAAGGATAGCTACTGTTCACAAGGTCACGGAGTCTGGAATCAAGAAGCTATAACTTCAAGTTATTCATGTTCTAAGGTTTATTGGAAATAAGTTTGTTCTCTTTTTCAAAAAGCTTATTTCTGGATATATTGAACCAGATCCTTGGGAAAATCCTTATGCTAAAATTAGGATTCAATGACCCTAAAAGGCAAAAGTTTCTGTAACACTAGGTAAAAATATCACGCGAAGTTGGTTTCCAGAGTAGTTTAGCAGACTCATCTTTATCCAACAATACACTGCCATCGTGTGGTTCAGTATATCAGCGACAACGTTTATTAAGACCCACGGATGCAATACTCCTAGGATGTTTCCACAGACATTTCATAGCTTTAATTTCTATTATGCTAATAATGTACCAACTTTTTGTTTCCAGGGTATTTATTGAAAGTTTCAAATAGAAAAAAAGAAACAAATAATGTGATTCCCTCTTCAAATTAGAAGAGTTAAAAAATGTTCAATAACATTATTTGAAATGTTTTGCTTGTTTTAGTTTAGTAGTGGACTGTTTCTAATGCAAACCACAGCCATCCTTTCATTTTCTTTAATTAATCCAGAAGGGGTGAGCTCTTGGAATAATGATATTATTTTTTATATGTGTGTTTATACACATAATTGTATTGATCTCATGTTCAGTTGCTTGTATAACTTGAGTAAGAGCAAACAGCTTTCTAGCCATTCCCTTAGTTCTTTAGCTTCTAATAATAACCTGCTGCCTTAACCCTAAGCATTCAGCTACAGATCCCAATGGGCCAACCCTCTGAAAGCCTCTCATGAACTTCTGTTGCTTTCCTCAGAGCTCTCCAGAGTATGAAATTTAGAGGAAACTAATGCAAAGGAAACACTTTGTAGTGCACCTACTGATTGATCTTCCAACATACAGAACAGTGAGACCTCTACCACAGAATTAAAAAAAAAAAAAAAAAAAGCATTATGATTACCATGAGCATAGCATTTACATGGGGCCAGTCATTTCCTCTCTTTGAAACACTCATGCAAGGTCCTGGATAATCCAATGATAAGCAGTTGGCAGAAGAAATTATTTCTCTTTCTTCCCTGGAATCTTAATAGCTAATCCTGCTTTTAAAAATTCCATCTGACTTTGTAGTACTAAGAAGTCAATACTGTCCAGGAAAGTAAAGAGTTGTAGGTAGCACTTTTAACTAGGATGGTAGGGTAGACTAGACTATGTCGGTTGGAAGGGACTACAGTGATCCTCTAGTCCAACTGCCTGACCAATTCAGAACTGACAAAAATTAAAAGCATGTTGTTAAGGGCATTGCCCAATTGCCTCTTAGATGTTGACAGGCTTGAGGCATTGACCACCTCCCTGGGAAGCCTGTTCCAGTGTTTGACCACCCTCCCCATAAAGAAATGCTTCCTCATGTCCAGTCTAAACCACCCCCCAGCACAGCTTTGAACCATTCCCACTCATCCTGTCACTGGGTACCAGGGAGAAGAGATCAGCACGTCTGTCTCCACTTCCCTCCTCAGGAAGCTGTAGAGAGCAATGAGGTCACCTCTCAGGCTCCTTTTCTCCAAACTAGACAACCTCAAAGTCCTTAGCTACTCCTCACAGGAACATTCCTTCCAGCCCTTTCACCAGCTCTATTGCCCTTCTCTGGACGCATTCAAGAACATTCACATCCTTCTTAAATGGTGGGGCCCAGAACTGCACAGAGCATTCAAGGTGAGGCCACACCAACAAGGAATATAGCAGGATGATCACCTCTTTTGATGGGCTGGTTATGCTGTGTTTGATGCACCCCAAGATGTGGTTTGCCCCCCTGGCTGCCAGAGCACACTGCTGACTCGTATTGAGACTGCTGTGAACCAGCACCCACAGATGCCTTTCTGCAGTGCTGCTCTCCAGCCACTCATCTCCCAACTTATACTTGTCCCTGGCCTTATTTTGTCCTAGGTGCAGAATCCAGAATTTGGACTTGTTAAATTTCATCCCATTAATCATTGCCCAATGCTCCCATCTATCTAGATCACTCTGCAAGGCATCTTATCCCTCAAGAGAGTCAAGAGGACCTCCTGGTTTGGTATCATCATCAGACTGGCTAATGGTGCATTCCACTTCTGCATGCAGATTGCTGATAAATACATTGAACAGAACTGGCCTTAGAACTCAGCCCTGAGGAATACTGCTGGTGTTCTGCATCACACTGCTGTGGTACTTTTTAAGAATTTGACCCTGACATGGTAGGCTGCCACAAGCACAGATTCATAGCTGTTACTACCCAGTGAACAAGCAACAGCTTGCTTTAAAAGGCTGGCGTTGTTTTTGTTCACAAAGATAACAGCAGCATCTCTAAGGGACACTCAGTTGTTACTTTCAAATAAGAAACTTGCTTATTTGTAATAAAAGTCATACCAGGTATTTGTTATCACATGTCCATGAAAAAAGGTCTTCCTGACTTAATCATTAGTGAAACTACATTATGTCCTGGAATGTAGCACTAAATACGTTCCTGATCTAATTTTAATACAAAAAATCAAATCTGCTCTCTTCCTGGCACTTATATATATATACACCTACATATAAACTTGTAAAACTCATTTATAGGCATAAATTTATATATACAAACATATAAATTTGCATTATCTTTATATATTCAGTTTCCTGGTTTTTTTACTGTCATACTAGGAGGACAGATACAGTGGAATATCCCACAGGCTGTTCGTGCCCTACGCTTTATTACATGGCTATATATTACGTTCCACAAAATACAATTTATAAAACGTCGTTCAAAGACCCTCACCCTTCCCCTCTCCCTTGTTTTGAGGTTTCTCTTTCCGCATGAAGGTGCGGCCGGACGCAGCGAGCCAGAGGAGGGCGTCCGATGGCTGCGCACGGGACCCGCCTGCGGCCCCGAGCCGCCACCGCCGCGGGCAGGGGATGGCAGTGAACCAGGGCACCGCGCCGCGGCGTAAAATCAGCGGTGGAAGTACCACAGCCATGTAACAGGAGGCAGGTCTAACACTGAGCGAGGACCCCTGCCTCCACCACCTCCTGGGGGAATCGGAGGACTCGCTACATACCTTAGGCCTGGGACACGGCCACCCACCCGCCCCAGAGCCCTGCCAGCCTGCCCCAGAGCCTTGCCAGCCTGCCCCAGGGCCCCGCCAGCCTGCCCCAGAGCCCCGCCAGCCTGCCCCAGAGCCCTGCCAGCCTGCCCCAGAGCCCCGCAGCCTGCCCCAGAGCCCTGCCAGCCTGCCCCAGAGCCCCGCAGCCTGCCCCAGGGCCCCGCCAGCCTGCCCCAGGGCCCCGCCAGCCTGCCCCAGGGCCCTGCCAGCCTGCCCCAGAGCCTTGCCAGCCTGCCCCAGACTCCTCCTGCGCTCTGCCTCCCAGCACACCAGCCTGACTCTGCAGCCTTTCACTTGCTCTTCCCCTGACTTCTCCAAGAAAATAAACCCGCTGTTCCTCTAAGATTTTCAGGAGGTTTTTGCCGCATGAAAGATCTGGAGTGAAAGGTGGCGATCTTGACCCTAGTCAATTTTCTGAGCTGCGAAACACCAATTGCTTCTGAGAATTTTAGGCCAAACCCACTGCAAACCCATATTTAATAATGAACCTGAGCCAGCTCCTACTGGGAAAGAGCTCCCTTGTGAAAAAGATTGTTCAAAATCAGACACTCCATCATCAATCGGTCATGCCATCATTAAAAATAGCTCCTTTGCAAACAGATACCAAAATGAGCAAGAAGAGGCATCCTAAAATATTGTGAAACTTTTGGGACAGCAACCAACATAAAAAGCTTATAAGAGAATTTAGATCTCTGAGTTCCAAAGGAAATGTCTGCAAACTCTGCCCCTTCTCAACAATTTATGAGACTTACTTTACTGATCCTGTGCCTGGGGAAACCCTTAATAAATCATGGATGAAAGAAATTCTGCCTCTGAATAGAAGTTCTCTTTTAATCAGAACTTTATTACAAGAAACCGTTCTGTTACATTTAACATTTCTCCTACATTCAAAGAATATTTTCAAAGGGGAAAAGCTAGCCATGAAAAGAATGCTTCACTAACTTCTGGGAGGAGCATGTTTGCTTAAAATGGAGCAAAACTATTTCAAATCAATGATGAAGATTAAAAGATACTATAGGAATGGTATATTAAAAGAAAATTATAATGTATATGAGTATCACACTATTTTAATTATAAATTATTTATAATTTTATTGACTGCCATATAACTATTACACAGAAATAACTATTAGAGATATTTAAATTCCGTTACATTTCAATTACTTCATTTGGTAAGGATTTCTATTGAGTGAAAGCTGGGATAGCTTTCATGTCTTCTGCATTCTGCTGCTGTATTGCTGAAGTCAATGGGAGCTTTTTCATTGACTTGAGTAAGAATTGAACTTTACAGCTCTAGTCAAAGGCAGGGATCTTAGATCATCTTGATGAAAGGTGGGCACTTTGAATTGCTAAACACAGTTTTTGACAACTTCTAGTCAAATTAATATCTCGAGGCAGTTATCGGAAGGGTACACTCTGCTGCCCTGAAAATATACACTTCTACATTTTCAAGGTTTTTTAAACCTGAATTTCCTGTCTTGATCTGTGCACTGTTACTATACATGGTTGAAGAGTTACAGTGTTTCATTCCTGATTCCTTCAACCTTTCATTCCAGAAGACCTGCTTTCAGTACCAGAGATGCTGGTGCTCTATCTGCAATGTAGCCTGCAAAGTGCTTTGAGTTCCTTTCAAACAAAATACAGCATAGATTTAAGATGATCAAGTTGACCAATGTAACACACGATAGAGCCAGCGTAGTCAGTTATATCTGACCAATGAAAAATCCTCATTCTTTCCATAATATTCAGCAGGTTCTGCAATTTTTCTCTCAACGGGAGACAAAATGTTAGGTTACAGAACCCTTAAAATTCCCTGCTGTATCTCACAGAATCTGCAAGTCCCACCCTGCAGGGAATGCCACTTTCTGGCAGTCTCTACACATTCCCTGAAAGAGTTCAAATTCTTTACACCAATTGAATGCATCTCTCATCTCATTTGAATGGCAGACTGAATGGAGACACTTGAGAGTTCTTGGTCGCAGACATTCTAATTGATCTCTTGGCTGCAGTATACTGTAATTTGTATGGAAATATGCATTTCTCTGTGTAGGCTGTCCTGCAGTGGACTAAGCATAGTCATGTCACCTAACAAGAGCACTTTATGAACCATAATTTTCTCTGTTCAAATTATATCTTTCAACTTAGGAGGTGCATGAAGAACCTTTCCATATACACACACAGGAGAGAACCTGTCAAAACATGTAGCTTTGATAACATTGACTCAAAACCTGAATGCTTAACAAGAGCTCTCTATGAAATAAATGGGGAAGAGGCTAAAAATCATGTTTTCTTAGGCTAAAGTGCTTTCCACACTATCTGTAATACAAATTTAGCTGTGACATTTGCAGTGCAAATCTCATTAGGTAGGCTGGTAAGTTATGCACGCAGAAACAGACTTCTAAGGATTGTTCTGCAAAGAGGGGGAATTGGCAGTGCACAGAGCACTTCCCTTCCCACTCCCTGTGCTGTGGGATCTGGTGAATCCCCAGCTGTGCTATAAAGCAGACCTGTCAAGTCTCATGCACTGACTCATTCTTTTGTATCACACTCTGTCACTGCCAGCATTGCACATTTTTATATGGCAGTACCATGGCTGCTCTCCCCTTTTTGGATCCCACACATCAGACGCAGGTGGTCAGTCTGCTCTGTGATTATCTGACCAGCTGCATCTGATGTGTGGGTCAAGGAGCAAAAGAAAGGTCAGGGTACTGCCATTGCAGCTGGGGAATGGGAATGTGTTGTTTAGCAGGACCCAGTGTGAACAGGAGCCCTGCTAGAAGGCATGCTCCCCTCGTAAGACTATGTGCTGCATGATTCAGCTCTTTAATGACTGGGCATATGCTTATCACCTAACCTTGCATGGAAATGTGCCCTGGCACGTGGAATTTCACATGTCTGAAGAACAGAGACTTAAGAGTTCTGTATTTATAGGCTTAGCTTTCTCACGCAATTTTTGCAAGAGAAAGAAATACAGTAAGAACTCTGAGACCTGGCTGATATTTCCTCAAGGAACTTTTGCTGACCCTGCCTTTTCCCTTATGCTATTATTGGTCAGCTCCTGACCTGAAGATGTAGAAACAACACATCTTTGTTTTATTTAAGAATTCTTATCTTCTTTTTTTTTTTTTCTCCTCGATTTACAAAGCATAAAGGCAGTAAGGAAGTACTTACGGTGAAGGTAACACCTGTGAACTGATTATGCCTACTTACGAGTCTCTCTTTGTAATAATCAAAAAATAAATTTTATAAATACATGTTTGTATGCAGTTACTTAAAATGAAAAAGGTGAGGATTTCATTGCTGAGGTTTTAAATGTCATCCACCCAAAAAAAAAGCACTGTAAAAATTTTAGCTGCTCTCAGTAGAGAAGAGCATTAAAAGCCTCAAGACTGCAGTTATTTATAAACTGTGATTTTCTAGATTCTTCCACATGTTTAATTCCCTCCCTTATCATCAGCCTTCTCACTGCTTATCACTGACAGGCATGTTAACAACTTTGGTTATTCCTAACATTTGTTTATCTGGCCTGATTTTTCATCACCTTCAGAACTATGCCAAGGAAGACCAAGAACTGAGAAATACCTCTATGCAGAGAGCTTCCATATGGTCCTGTGTACCGCTTATTCCACACTAATGGACACAGCAGGCTTCCACCGACGCATATGATCCTCTGTGGGAGTCCCATAAAATCAGGAACAGCACTGCATAAACAGAGGCATAATAAATTAGCACATTTTAACAATTTTCCTCACAAACATAACTAAAAAAATCCAGTAAAACAATGCTGAGGAAAAAACAAGGTAGGCTGTGCCTTTACAATAGTTAGGATCTTATGCTTTATTGGACAGAGGAACTCCCTTTGGCAGAATCTCTGTTGACAACCACAATTTGTTTAGAGTATCATATTTGTTGGAACACAGGCATCTGTTCTTTAAGAAATTAAATCTTTCACTACACATGAAAACCACAGTCCTTGCATGCAAGAAGGACTTCTGATCTTAAAGATGGGTCATTCCTATTACATTGCTTGGCTCCCTACAAGTAATGTGCCATTGCATTTATTCTTTATGTACTGAACCCTAATCATCTGCTATGATAGAAAATCTTTGTCCATTTTTTTCATATCATTATGTCTAAAGGTGCAAAGACAAAAAAACATATGAAACAATTTACAGTCCACCCTATCCCAAGCAATCAAATACAATTAAAGTAATAATATTATTTTGTATACAACACTGCATAAAACCCAAGCAGACATTCTGTTTAAAGCTGAAGTAGTAATTCATTTTAAAACCTTTTAAATGGGATGTGTAAGTTTTTCTATCCATCACACAAGATAGTAAGCAGTGGCAATGTGTCATAGAAAAGACATATAAATGAAAAGAGTCAAATACTTCAAAAATTCAGAGTATGTTTCAAAGACATATAGGTGTATCAATAACACCACCCCACCTCCAGTGTGTGAGAAAACTGTATGAGTATTCAGAGAAATCATGAATTAACCCCATGCTTAACCTTCTACAGCAGTCCTATCAGCAACACTGTTCTGCAGAACATAACACTTATCTGCTTTCTCTAAGTATTTTCTTTTCTACTTACAGCATTTTCAGCTGCTGTTGTTGACTGCTATTTCTGACAAAGTGAAATAAAAATTATCCCCTGCATATATTATTCACCCTTTCTTTTTTCCTATGGTCAAATGAACCCAGGCATTCATAAGTAAAAACAGCTGCAAAATTCCACACAAGGTTTGAATCCCTCTTCCAAATTGCCAGCTTCCACTCGAGAACCTGAGCCTTCCTGTTCCCGTAACCCCTTGATTTAATTTGCCACATTTCACCCACTGCCTTTGGAACAATGCAAATACTTTTACACATGCTACTGCCAGCTACAAGCAGCTTTTGCTACAGTTAATTCACTAACCCTAAAGGAACTGAATTCAGTCTTCAAAGTGATTTTACTAGTGGAGTTTTAGGCTGTATCTACCTCCCACAATGTGGCTTCACCAAAACAAGGTGGGAACTAGCTCGCCATTTGACTGTACATAATGTTGTACCCTGCATGCATTAAAAGCTTAGGAAACCTAACCTTAATGAGTTCTCCAGAACATAACTCCCCTTCTATAAACATCCCCACCAGTTCACTTCTCCTTTCTTGGGTTTTGCTCACAGCTCTACCAATACACAATCTTACACATCTACTTTAACATCACGGGAAGAAGGAATGGGATCTGCATTTCCAGTCAACCTTTAAGTAATGTATCCACACGCTTCCACTTAGAAGGGGAAATGTCTGGCAGATAAGCCACCTTGTGCAGAAAAAAATCAATGCTTTATATATCAGGTTGCCTGTGTGTCCCCTGCTCTGCACACAATGGAACTAAAAACAAAGGAACACCCTTACTTCCCAGTCCTCAACAACTTTCTTTCCTCTTCCTCCCCTCTCCCTCCAGCATTTCTAGTAGGTTAAGCAGTTCTCCCACACCAGCACAGAGGGCAGCCATAAGAAAATCTCATTATTACACCAGGCAGTACAATACAATGATAATAAAAGGAGTAAATATTTAGCCTTTCCTAGCTTCTAGATTTGCAGTCAAAAAACAGCTTAATTTTAAGGATCAGATTATTATTCTTATTACCTTCCCATCATAGAAAAGAATTCAGATATTACATTTCTGTCTTTTTAAACTGATAATCTATGTCATTTTGGATGGCAAATACTTTACTTAGTTACTCCAAAAGAGAATGAAAATTTTCATTCTTGAAAGCTTTCTGATTTCTTGCCTCCACAAAATTTATTTGGTTTCATTCTGCTATTGAATGTAAAACAGCTGGACAAGAGAAAAAAAAAAAAGGAGGGAGAGGGTGCTCTAATGGCGAGGATTAATTAAAGAAAGAGGATATCCGTGCCTCCTACTGGCAGGTTTGCAACTCTGTATTTTGCTTCAGTGGATCCTTAGCAAAATGTAGACATAGACACAGGGCAGGGAAATGAAAAACAAGAAAGCGGAGGCTGCTCTTTGTTTGGGTTTGATTCTAGCTTCCTCCTATTATATTCCTCAACTCTTTCAAGACAAGAAAAGATACACACCACATGACCAAAATTTATACTTATTTCCATTTTAAAAGAAGATTCACTCCTATAGGTTTTTTTTATATACTGTAAAGGCTGAACGCTCAACTAACCCACTGTGTTTAGGTTTCCCTGAGTGCTTCACAGAGATTTGTTAAAGATATAAAATAGCATACCAAACAATGAAAGAGCTTGTTTCCCCAACCATTTTTGTTGAAAGCTACTTTGTGTATGTTCCTATGCAACAAAAATTAAGTTTATGTGTAGGTGTTCCATGTTTTTACAAACTCTACGCTCCTTAGTTGTTATAAGATTAAAACAATTTTCTCCCTCAGTAAATGCTTCCCTTAAAAACCACTGGAAGCACATAATTCATCTGTCCATTTATAGCTTCTATTTTCTTCTAAGCACTGAGAAACTGCTGATTGTGATTGTTGTTTTCCCTTTTAAGAAGCCAATGTTTAACAAGTGACAGATAAGACAATTTAATGTTTCAGTGACCATACAGATCAATTTTTCATTTATTCTGAAGTTTAAAAGGAAAAAAAAAGATAGGCAACCAAGGTACGATTGCAGGGATTTTGTTTAGCAAATTATTCTTCTATACCCAGAAAATTTAACAGGCACTCTCATTAAACCTGCAGGGAGTTTTCAGGTAGCATTAGTCCTAGTATTTTTCAAAAAATGCATTCAGAGATTTTTCCCCTGAATCATTTTCTTCTCTATGGAATCTATCAGAAAGGTTTGGAGATACAGTACAAGTCTTTAACTGTGAATAATAGAAAAAGAAGAAAGAAAAGAAATGTATTACCACAAACCGCAGAAGATCTCGATAAAAAGATAAGTGAAAAGGGAACATTGTGCAGTTCTGTATTGGATAGAGGAACAGAAAAACCACACGTATTTGGAAAAGTGTTTGTATGGAAAAGGTACAGGACTCATATCACCTGTTAGCACTTACCCATTCCATACAAGTCATTGTAGGGTGATGGACACCTGATTTGCTCTTTCCACCCACTTCATTTCTTGCTGGTTCTTCTCCCTGTAGACCTCTTCCTTCTGTCCCTGCAGGACCCAAGTGTGCCATCTGATGTGCAACCCTATTAAGCAAGCTAGCATTATAGCATCATATGTGGGCTGGCAAAGTGTACTCAGCCCATCACGACTGGGTCCTAGCAACATGATGGCAGCACACTTCATACAGGTTCAGACAAGAAGACACTAAACACTGGTGCAATCTGAATGTAAAATCTACATGCAAGCAACCCTTCTGGAGAGAGGAGGGGGCCTTAGGTATCTGACCTGGCTGTCCTCAGGAAGATCAAGGACGAACAGAATCAGAATCTCCCTCTTTCCATTTATTCATAAGGAGACTGAACTTCGATGCCAGGACTGTTTACCTGTACCCAATCCTGCTGTCAAATAAGATCACACCCGCAGAAAGTTATGCAGTCTTCATGATATCATGCCACAAAAAAACAAAAACTGAAAGATAGCTAATCAACAGTGAATAGTCAACAGTGACATCTAAACTGTGATCAGTAATATTCAGTGTTTTCAGCTTACTGAACACATGCAAGAGATTTAAAACTTATGTCAAGGATTTTACTGTGATATCTCAAGAAATCTTACAAGAATCTTGGAAATACTGTTTGTTTATATTCACAAGTCTTATTGCCTTTACAGCTTTAAACATCAGGGAATCACTAAAAAAAACCAGAACTTTAAATTCAGAAATGTAAGAAGCAATCTTAGAGATAAGCCTGGTCAGGTGGGGGTTGGGGTTTTTTTGTTGTTGTTGTTTTGGATGGTTTTTTAATATATAAAACATGAAAGCTACTAAAAATAGCAGAAAATTCCCATCTTTATTCCTTAAGAAGCAAAAGGTTTTTCTGCCTTTGGCTCATTTTACAGATAGAAAGTAGAATTTAAAATTCCAGGGATGGATATCTATGAGAATAATTTAGAACATGGGTCTATAGATAGTAATTTTGCCCAAGTATTCACTACAAGATTTTTTCCATGTGCTTAACTGTTATTCTCATGTTTAAAAATGTTCCAGATCTTAAACCATATTAATGAATGTATTTCTATGCAAGTTTCGCAGTACAATAGAATTACATCACTATTAGTACCCTACAAATAGCCTCTGGATCTGCTAAATGCTACAAGCAGACTTTATTGCCTCATATACTACTCTTGACCACTTAATTAACTACCACAAAAGCTAATTAATTAGACATCACAGTCTCTAATCGTTCTGGAATTTGCTCTATTATGTTCAGCTGGAATATCCTCTTTCCTCAACAGACCCCCTAAAGTTTAGATGAACACAATGAAGCACTCCGGGTTTTTAATTCTCAGCTTTCCAGATACTCAAGATCAGGGTGGGAATATTTAGACTGATATTATTACAGATTTTCCCTGTTTATCTCTGTCTTTACTACAATGGATGTTTTTGTGAACTTGGAAGACTTCAGCCTGTTTCAGTGTTAGCGTTCTAACATTTTAACCTAACTTGCCAAAAAATCTTTCTTAAGAAGTCAAGAAGAATTCCAGCAGTTTAACTCAGCGACTGCCTACTGCTAATACATCACAACGTGCATGTCACATGCACAGGTACTTTATGAAGCAATTTATCAATTAAACTCAAAAGCTTACCTCCAAAATTTTAAACTGTTTTGTCAACAAGATGGAGCCAGTCTGTAAAGTCAGCCTGTGTATCATGGTGGAATGAAAGTACCAATGAGAAACAAGCTGATAAATTGGTTTGACTAATCATTAAAACCCATCTAGTGTAATCGTTTTAGCCGATCTCATTTAAGTCATTCCGTGAAGCTGCCAAGAGAGTTCAGGGACAGGTCGATCTTCTATTCGCATCATGCAAGGATCAGCAAGATAAAATCCGATCAGTTACCTGAGCATTGTTGCATTTATATGTAATTATTCCTTGTTGTTTTAAAGCTTCCATCTGGAGGAAAGAAATCTGTTCTGCTCCTGACCTTTTCAGACCTCATGTCACTGTATTTAGCTTTAACAGATGGATTCTACTGATCTGATATGAAGATAGAAATAAAAGATTGAAAACATGAAAAGAGTGGGAAAATATTGAATCATTAAAACCTTGAATCATTGCTAACTGCAGGTCAGTGGGTGAATCTTCACTGGATTCATGGGTCATTGATCAGGCCTCACAGTTTGTTCCTGCCCTAAACTGCAAAGAATTAAAAGGACTCTATTAAGGAGGTGACTGGCACTACCGTCCTCTAATGTGCAAGCTGGTGAAAGCAGGAAGGACTGCTAACACACACTGTAACTCCAAGGCCATGACTACTCCTAACAGACAGATATAGTCTAAAAAAAGTACCAGTTTTGAGCAACACTCAGATCTACCTTGTGGGAGTGAGAGCAATTGCTCTGAGCAGTGCAGATTTCTGCAGAAGAGCAGAATTCTTCCTATCTGTACATGTCTTTTCTTCCTGTTGTTGAACAGACCGAGTAAATAAACCATAACTTTCTTGCAGATTCCTGTACAAAACACTTCAATAAAAGGGTTTATTTTTCCGCCCGGGAAAAGAAAATAAAAAATTTAAAAATTGCAACAATCTATAGGAAATAATGAAAGAACTTCTCAGAATAATAAATAAATGAACTAGCTAGTCACAAGGAAAGGAAGCAACTAAACTTTTGCAACAGAAATATTCAGCTTGGGCACACATTTTATGCTCAAGGAGTAAACTGGCAAAGAAACATTTCTGAATCTTACAAATGGAGAGGGAATCCAGAGCAAAACCTGATTCTCTGTCCTTGGTTCAACAGTTTGTCTACTTCATGAAGATTAACTTTGAGGCAGGATGCTCAGATTGACATATGCTGCAGGTTAATATAAACCTACATAGTTTGGAGTAAGCTACAGCAGCATGAGTTTCTGGGCATATTCCCAGAATAGTACAGAGCAGAGGAAATCTGCCTGTAAAAAGCAGCCTTGTCCTCCCCACACCCATCTTAAGATTCATTAATTATACATTTTAGGCTATCTGATGTGCTGGAATATGTGGATATAATAAAACAGGGAGACAAAGACAGTTTTCAGTAACTGTCTTTAAAAAAAAAAAACAGCATTACTTCTATCGTGTTCTGCTTTTTACAACTGTTCTCGTAATTGGAATAATTTCTCATCACAGCTTCACCTTTCCAGGAACTGCTCTTTAAGATGTTAAAAATTTATGTTTGATATGTACTTTTTTTTTCAGTAACTGATTAGTAGGTTATAACAAGAACAGCAAATAAAATTTTTCAGCATGCAACAGAAACCAATTAACTACTCTCAGACATACGTGTATTTCTGAAACCTGCTGAGGGTCTGTGTATTTTATGACAGTAGACACCAAGTCAAACTACATATGAAGACAGAATACAGAAAATTCTGATTTGATATTATCAAATTGGTAATTGGTATTTTTTGTATTGCCAGTGCACATTTGCATAATCATAATGCTCCCATTGGACCTATCTGACAAAAAGTATGTGTACTGTCATTGTCACCAGCTTTCCAAAAGCAGTCAACTAAAAGACTAAAATTCCTTTAGACTGCAGGAAATTAGGAACACAGAAACAGCAAGCATTCTGTTGCACACTCTTTGACTCCAAGTATCAACGAAACAGCTCTACATTCATAAAACAAGGAAAACTACTTTAAAAAAAAATCCCATCAAAAGAAAAAAACATCCCATCTGGAAATAACCCTGTGGGCTTGCCACCTAGCCAGTAACTTTTCTGCATGCCAAGTTCTTTTTATGACAATGTAATGAAAATTAGATGTACACTACAGAGCCAGAAAGTAGATCAATCAAGATATTGACTAACGTGATTCATTATCTTTTCTAGTTAAGTTTTCTCCTGAAAGAAATGCATGTCCCACCATTACTTTCCTA
The DNA here is from genome assembly GCF_963210335.1 of Falco punctatus. Lineage (NCBI taxonomy): Eukaryota > Metazoa > Chordata > Aves > Falconiformes > Falconidae > Falco > Falco punctatus. The sequence goes on from NC_137589.1 coordinate 36,693,927, forward strand.
TTTCAATATTAATAACTTTTGAATATTGGTGTAATAAACTATGCAACACAACTTTTAGGTCTCCCTATTTGGAATGTCTTGCTGCTAGTTGTCCTCACTGAAAATTAATTTTCATTAAATTAAAATATTGGAATGGAATTAACTTCAATTGTTCTTGCTCTCATGAAGTATTAATAGCATCTCAGCTGTCAGTTCCAATTTTCTACTGTTTCAAAGATACAATTTTGTTGAATGCAACAGAAGAATATTTGTTTTCTCCAGAGCAGAATGTCTTTGGGGTTGTCTTTTGGATCAGAGATAAGGGCAAATAATAATAAAAAATTTAAGAGAGCTTAACATCATTAATAAGAAAGGATGCAACCGTTTCCTATTATAGTCTTCCTATTTAAAAAAAAACAACACACCCTATCATTACATTATGACTACAGCTATCAAGTGATAGAATTTCCTTTATTGTTTCCTGTTCTTAATATTATTGAGTATTATTAAGCAGTTGTCTGTTATTATCCAACTGCTACCTTTTACTTCAGCAGTGGCTTCCTTCCATAAAGGCTACAGCCATTCCTGCACATAGTGACTTTTATGTAAATAGGGGACAGTTAAATTCATCAGCTTAAACTGAGGAGTCTGAAATCTAGTTGCAAGATCTGAAAAACAGAAAATCTTCTCAAAGTTAGATTAATCTTAGACTGAAGAAATCTAGTAAATTATGTCAACCTTGATCAGTCTAATGCTTTGTGATATTGCTTGGCAAAGCATCTTGAAATTCTGAGTTATCTATACAAAGGTCAGCACTGTGTTTATGTTTTAAGGGCTATTTTCTCAGCTAACACAAACTAGCATAACTCAGCTGAAGTCAAATTGCTATTGATAAGCCAAGTGAAAATACCCATTTTAAAAAAGCCAATTCCCGATACATTGATGATCTGATTTTACAGTTGTCAGCTGTCAAGACACCTGAAATTGGCAAACTATCACAAGCGTGTAGCCATATATGAACATGGCCAGTGTGCTACTTAGAAAGAGGTGAGGTCAAAGGAAAACTTTATTTATTCTGGTTTTCTTGTTGTGTTTAAGAAAATACTACTACTACAGTAGTGATGAAATAAAATTTTGAACATATCCTAAGCTTTTTTTGTGGTTGTGGAAGCACTTTATGTTTTTGAGGGTTACTCAGGGTGTTTTGATGGAGATATTTAATATACAAAAATAATAAGGAACAGGTTTGCAACTGAGAAGTAGAAAAGATTTTATTTATGGAATGATCTGCATTTACTCTTTCTCCTTTTCATATCTGTGACTGCCCAGTGCCTGGTTTCTAGAACCAGTGCTGTTTCTGCACCAGTGCCTAAGGTTTATTTGGGGAGGAAAGGGAGAAGGATTGCTAATGATCTCCCAGAGATAAATGAAATTGCTGATTTAGTCAAGCTCATTCTTGACCTTGACACAAGATGGGACAGGCAAAGGGAAGAGCTCAAAATAGAGCAAGTGAAAGAAAGGAAGATCAAACAAATGCTCAGGTCTGGCCAAGACCCCCCCCCACATTCAGCTAACACCTGGCTGAGTTAGAAAACATGACCAGCCCAACCTTCCTGTTGGAACCGATTGAAGCTGTCAGCTCCCGGCTTGTCACCCACTGCATCAGGAGGCCCCTGGGCTGCCACAAGAGCCCTAATTAGGCAGAAATGGCACTTCGGCAACTGACCCGCCAGGACCTTTGGCAAAGCATTTAACATCATTAGTTAACATTTTTATTAAAAAAAGTGTGAATGTAAATGAACAGCCAATGCATTTCAATAGGGTTTGTCGGTGGCTCTGCACGCCCCCCCACTCTCCCAACCACACACACACTTTTTTGCATGAATAGTTCACTTGTTTTCTCTAAAGGGGGATGGGGATGTAGAGAATGTTTTTCCAAGGGAGCTAGACATGTTCAAAGCAGAAGCAAGGTCTTAAACAATCAGACACAAACTCTTGCCTTTTGGGGAGTGTGTTGGTGAGTGAACAAACAACTAAATGCAATCTTACCTGCAACATGCCTAAGGGGACATCTGAAAGGGAAAGTACGCATAACCCACACTGGAACAGATACACAATCACATATTCACCTGATTGTTCTAAGTGTATTCATTGTATTTTTGTTCTTTTCTGTTACATCCAAGAATTGGTACCTAATCCAGTAAGACCGCAACCCTTTGCCGGAGCTATCAAAAGCTACAGCAATGTAAAAGAATGAATGTCTATGAGTACACTGTCCTTTTCTTTCCCTGTCATTTTTTTTAATCATTGCACATTGCTTTTGACAGAAGATTCTAAAAAAACCCACACTCACATATTAACAGCCCACCTTAGTTCAGACTTCACTGGCAGCAACTTATGTGTGAAAAGTTATTTATTCATACAGAAGAATGTACAGCCTTGAGATAGTTTATTAGTCCTCAATTTTTTCTGCAGGTTCTTTAACTAAAGAGTTTCTGTAATTTATCAATACTGGAACAGATCTTATCTTTGGAAATAAGAGACACAAGAAAATGAAATAATTGCAAACATACTTTTTTAATAAAGAACTTAATAAAGTTCCTTTGAACAGGACTTGGAAGGGTCCCCAGATATTTTATGTCTGCTTCCCATGTACATGCCCTGATCCTTGCTCCTTTTATTTCTTTTGAACCCATTAGCTCCCTCTTCCTCCAACAAAACTTCGCACCCGGGCTGTTTCCTTAGGCCATATAAAGACTGTATATATTATCTTAGGTTTTGGAATTTGCTTCCCCAGTCTATAACAGCCATATGTTGCCAGCAACACTTTTGTTCCACCAAAGAAAAGATTTTTTCATTTCTTAAGAAATGGTTCCATTACATTGTAGCTGCATGGACTCTCACTTATACCTTCTAAAGTAAAGTACAAAGATAAGAGATTAAAAGAGATCTTCCACATAAGGTACTTGGGATGAAGGTGCTGAAGGTGTTGGTTCAAAGCCTAAGTTATTAGACTTGCTCTGCAGCCAATGGAAGTCTCAGATCCACATAATAGAAACCAAAATAACAGTATTTTAATTTTCTCAAACATTGGCATATCCAGAGGTTCTGGTCCCTAACTGTTTCTAAGCCACATAAATGCCATATCAGGAGAAAAAAAAACCCTTGGCTGTGCACTTTACTCCTATTTGTTCAGTTTGTTTAAAAAAAGCCAACCTTCCCCTTCATCTCTGACCTCAGTACAAATGGAGAAGCACTGCATTTCTATACACCTGATGGAAACCCAAAAGACCATCTCCTCAGACTACATCAGATGCCTCAAAAATCTCCCATTCTGTGACTGAGATGCAGCAAAGGTTGTATCCAAAAACCCAGAATAAGGCTACACCAGGACATACCTCTACCCCACAGTACAGATGCAACCACTGTTAAGCTGTTCAGTTTCTCTTTAGGAAACTTCTGTCTTGTGTTTGTGCTATGCCTAGTACAAAAAGGCCTGATCAGAACTCTGCATTAATAATAACATTTATACACAACGACAAGATTTGTACATGCAGAGAAAACAAAAAGAATGTTACAGACATACATGGTACACATGAATATGCTCACACTCACAAGGACTGTCTGTTCACAGGATGGGTAAAACCTTCTCCTTTGTAAATGCTTTGGGATCTATGGATTATGTCACATATGTCCTTACTGTCTTTGGGTGGGTGTGTATGTACACAAAACAAGTACTTTCATTCTCTTTTCAAAGACAACTAGCATTCTAAGACACTTTAGAAACAGTAAAGCAATATGGGCTTCTAAATATAGATTTTTAAAGTACAATACCAAGTCTAGAAATCCATGTGGGAAGCCTGGCTTGATCTTCTGACTCATCTCTGAGAGCAAGCAAACAGCTAATTTTGGTGCTATTCAAATCATAGTTTACCAGTGAATTAACAAAACCAAAATCCATATATTTCTTTCTAGAGCAGAAATAAGAAGATATAAATATTAAAAAATATGTATTTGCCAACAATATTCACATGGTCACATGCCCATCCCAATGATGCAGGTTTTTTAAAGGTCGTTAGCTTAAAGGAATGTTAGTAAAATGAATAAATGCTCTTTAGGAATCGCCAAAAAAGTTGAATCATAAAAAGCTCAGAAAGCTGGTAACAGTAAGGTGTCTATCTCTGACCCCTTTTCCCACCTCATGACTATTTTCCAGTCTAGTTCTTTATTATGGCTTCTCCTCTCCTGCTAGGAACTAGAGGGGTGGGTGAAGGGAGAGAGGTGACAGATTATTGAAAAGTTCATGCTCCATGCCTAGTTTCGGCACATTTTCTGCAGGTGCCTTGTACTATGGCCACAACAGGCTCTGGAAGAAGGGATTCAGACCTGCCATAGCTACAGGAGGCAACTCCACAGCTTTGTTTTACAGGTTAACTTGGTCGGCCGCTGTTCTGAACCCTGCAGCACAGGCACCCATTAATGAGATGAGCCCCTTTTCCCTTTGTTTGTTCCTCCCTCTTTTGCCTTTTTTTTTTTTTTCTTTCTGCAATGATTTAACTTGATCGTATTGGTTCCTTTCTAGTGGGGATTGCTCCAACGATCAGATAAGATAATTGCCTGTAGAATACTGCTCAGCAACAACTATTACATCCTTGGCTGAAAATGTCAGAGCAATTGAAAGCTCTTAGTGAAGTTCAAGAACAAGGAGGCAAAAAAGAAGCAGCTCCTGTGTACAGATGTATCTCTGTATATACAGCAAGTTTGCAGTGGCCAGCTCTCCTGGATGATCTTGCTTTATAAGCACCATTTTCAGCATTTTGTATTTGCATTGCTTTTTTAAGCAACTAAACAAGATAATCATGCTCCCAGCAATTAATGTAAGGAAGTATTTCTCTCATTTACTTTGGATTTGTATGTCATTTACTTCAGCTTTGGAAGAAAATGCTATATAATCACCTGTTTTGCATTTTCCCTGCTTCTTACTCCATTTCTTAGAAACCAAAACAAATGCGATTTCTCTTTGATCTTAAAATATTGTCTGCATACAGAAGATGCTGAGGGAAAGCCTGGAATGGCTTGACAAAGTGGGTGGAGTTGCTGAATAGCGCTGAGTCTAATGCCATTCTGATTTAGTCACCTGCTAGCGACAGTGACTTGCCAAATCCTCAAACAAGACAATGTCCTGCGTAGCTCTGCTCTGTAGCTTTATGAAGTGATAGCTGACAGAAGAACACTAAACCATAAAAGGTCATGTAAATATCAGACTCTGTTTCTAGGTACAATTAAAATAATGGAAACAGTCTGGGCCAGTATCTAATTCATTTCTTCATGTGAAACACACGCTGTCACTTCTAACAAACGTGATGTTACACACCAACGAACAACCAGGAGTGCACCCAAAGACATTATGCTTTTTATCACTAAAGTACGTAGGCTCTAAAGATTCCATATGAAATCAAGATCTCCATTTATTTGAATGACAATACAAATAAGCAGGAAAAAATCCACACTTCTAAAAATTTACTCAGAGCAAAATTAGAAGAACCACACAAAACCTCATCCTTCATATTTTTCCAAATCACATTTTTTCTATACTACATATGCACTGTCATCAATAATACATCATCACAAAGTCAGAAACATCAGGGTTTTTTTACCATAAATTCCATAAAGAATAAAGAGCTTTTCAAGCTTCTTAAGAGTTTTGCAAAAAGGATGGAAAGCTGGATCAGCAATTGGATCACTACAAGCTTTTCATATACTGAGTTGCTGAGAAATCACTGTAGGGAAATTCTTTATTCTTTGGTAAAGAACTTCAACACAGGCAACTACAGGATGGTTGTTTAATGTAAAATCACCAGATTACAAGCACTCAAATCAATGTGACTGATATCTGGAGAGATCCAGGCTCCAATCCTGCAATATAATTGAACAAGGCTTGCACTAGCATAACTACATTAAGCAGAGAACCAGATGCACAACCTGTTTACACACTGAATATTTCACAAACTGAACTACTGTTTTAGAGCTAATTCCACAATTATGTTATATTATATGGAGCTATATGTGGTAGGGCTTGCTCCCTGATAGTCTCAATGAATTGTAGTATAAGTATCCAGTTAAACTAAGCAGTGACTTCTAAAGTCCATTATATAACTTACTCAGAATTACTTTAAAGCTTTTGCTGGATGATATGTTTTACAGCAGTGAAGTAAAAGGATTCAGCAGATGCAAAAGATCATTTCCTCTTACTCTTTTCACAAGTATAGTTTGAAAACTCAATAATTGCAATAGGCTCAATTTTTTCAAACAGACAGTCCCACAACTTGTTTGTCAAAAATAAAGTGGCAATTCCATTTAAAACTTCAACATCAAGAACTGTGACATGTGAAACTGAGAATAACTGATCTCTCTTTGTGTCTGAAGCTTAGGCTAGCAGTCTGACTCTGGAGCCCTTGACAGAAACTCACACTTCTAGAGAAAAGCTGCAAGTGGTAATTGCTACTGATGCTTGTCCTGAAACAACATGGCCTTTGAATGAACTCCCATTACAGGGCAGACTACTGCAGCAGTTTCACAAACACTTCATGGCAGTCCTAAAAAAAATGACCATTTATAAGTAGGAAACACAAAAGAAAAGCTCTACTATCTTCTGACAAGTAGCCAAGGAATTTAAGATGTTCCTGTGCTCTTTTTCTTGCTTGTTAATATTCAATGCTCGCAGAATATGGGTAGAATTAAAATACAAAATTGCAAATTGGGAGCTCTGCTCTTTATTAGGATATTTTGCTGCAAGCAGGCAGCAATTCATCTCAAGTTAAAACCTAAAAACCTTTCAACTTGTAGATCATATGCAAAAAAACAATGCAGTGCTTGGCATACACCGGAGGTCAAGAGTAGATGATCCGATAGTCCTTTGTGGGTTTAAGCTTGTAAGTGCTAGGATACCATTTAACTTTAAAACAGAGTGATAGTAAACACTTCTCAAAATAATTTCATTGTTATTTATTTATACACTGCTTGCACTGCCAGCATGTTCTAGGTTATGTGTGATGGACTGCTTCCCTCCATGTGAATGGAGCAGGTAACCGAGAATTAATAAACTGGCACAGTCAAAAAATGTAAACATTTTACACTCTGACACATACAGACGTGTACCTTTGGTACTACTCTCGGATTGATCACTAGGCATCAGCACCTGACAATAATACATTCTCCTTCTTTGCTGAGAAAAGTGGTGAGTTTTATGATGGATGTTTGGACATATAAGGTGTACTGATTGCTTTCTGGTTGGAGCCTGATGTGTTTTACATACTGCCCTCACTGCTTCACAAAACACACAATTGCAGATGCGCTATCTTGCTCCACTTCTAGAGGGTTTTCTGACAAAAAAACCTTTCTAACAGTTCCTCCCCTCACCTTGCTTTCATTAGCTATCTGTAAGAAATAAAGACTAGCAAGCAACAGTCCCGTATCATGGGTAAAGGTACATTCTTATCAGTGCAATATACAGTGAGTATTTTCAGTGGATACCATGCATGGTTTTTTATAAATATACAAATCCTGACAGAAATCTAGAGTCTGACACTGAATTCTAATCTTAATCACAATTCCAGTTATGGTCCGTCAAACCATAATCTTTCTTACACTATCATCATCAAATACACCATAACCAAACACTGTTATGCAATTCCATCAGTGCAATTAATGCAATTACTGGAGTAAGTCCTGCACAGGACACAAAGATGATTAAGGAACTGGAGTATCTTTCATAATAGAAGAAGCTGAGACTGCTGGAGCTCTTCAGCCCAGAGAAGAGAAGGCTCAGGGGGCTCTCATCAATGTGTAAAAAACCACATGGGAGGGAATGAAGAGGAGGAAGGCAGACGGCTCTCAGTAGCGCCCACTGGCAAAACAAGAGGCAGGCAGCACAAATTTAAAAATAGCACACTCAGTGTAAGATGAGAATACAATTTTTGTTCTGAGTGTGGTCAAACACTGGAGCAGGTGGCCCAGAAAGGTTATGGAGTCTCCCTCTGGGAAGATACTCAAAACCTGACCGGACACATGGTCCTGGGCAACCCGCATGAGCTGACCCTGCCTGAACAGGGGAGATAGAGTAGATGATCTCGGGAGGCCCCTTCCAACCTAAATGATCGTGATTCTGTAATTTACATCATAATATAGCTTCAAGAAAGAAAGATCAAGTTTTGTGAAAACTCGTTTGAGAGCTGTACCCTTGTGCTCTAGGAAACTGAAATATTGGGTTAATATTAAACAGCATTTTCTTCTAAACATCATCATGTTAATTACCTTATTTATTTGGTATAGTACTTGATCATTCTGTAGCACCAAAAATATTTTCCAAAACCAAGTCATATTCAGAAGTAGAATATTTCTACTTTTGCCCATATGTATTTGATTCTTAAAACATGTTTATCAATGTTTACAGAAGAAAATGAAGGGAGGTTTTGTATTAGAAAATGTCACTATGCCTGTATCAGCCACTGCTTAATTTTAGAAAATAGGGCTATCTGAGATCTGAACTAATCTTCTCTGTGCAAATGCACCATCCCTGACTATTTCTCCATCATATTTTTCCAAAACACTGCAAACCCACCAGACTGACTTCATGTTCATAGAACTCTTTAAATTTCAAGCCATTCTGAAAGAAATGCTATGGATTTACAAGTCTCATTGACTTTCAATGGAAGTCAAAGGTATTCAAGCTCACTCAAAATCTGCTGCTTTCAGACAAGACACACTAGCTTTTAATAAAATTTTATCAATACACAGAATTTATAAAAACATTATTTTGTGGATGAACACGCACCCAAGCAGTAATGCCAGTCAACAGACTGGGTTTTTACAAAGTACGGTATATTTCATTGAATCAGCTGGATGTTATTCAAATGTATGGCTGAGTATCTTATATGAAACCACAAATATTATGTATTCTTCAGAAGTCATACTCTGAAAAGCTTTTCAGTTTACAATCACATCTAGTTTCAAAATGTGCATTTTTTTTAAGAATAGGAGCAGTACTTCCTTTTCCTTTTATTTTCACTCATTTTTTAAACCGAGTCTTGAACAGAAGGAAACTATTAAAGATAAAATTATCTATTTTCCTCTACTTCCATTGTTATCTACATAATTCATGCAGCATTTCCTTAGTCTCAAGGAAACTATTTAAATCTTGTTTATAGCAAAAAGTAGGATCAAAATGTTTATAAATGTAATATAACTTTCATAAAATATCTGAAAATTTTGGGGGGTATGCAAAAAATACTGGCAACAGGAGGCAAGATTTTTGAAAAAAGAACACCATCTTTTTGAATTAATGAAACCTAAATTAGTGCAATGGAAAAAATTAAGTCAGTTATATATTCGTATGATCTTATGGGCTTATCCCAAAATGATAGTCAAGCTTTTGCTCCAGATGGTGCAATAGTGTTTGTGACATCCACTTTGAACTGCAATCTAGTTATGTGTCAAGCAGGAGAGTCTATTATTCACAGCATCAGTGCTGGGGAAAGAAGGTTAAAAGTTCAAGACATGCCCCAAGTGATTAAGGTTGCAAAAATCAGGAGAGATACCATGGGGAAGAAAAAATGCCATTTGCCCTTTTCTTCCTTACTCAGTTTGTTGCAAAAATATGTGTTTAAGCAAAAAAATCATCACAGGAAAACCCCAATTCTCAGTAGTAACACAAAAATTACCCTTTTTTAAAAAAAAATTCCTTAAACCTCTCTGCTACCAGCTTCACTTTTCCTAGAAAGAAACAGAAAGGCTTGTCTTACAATCTGTTGGCAAGTTAGGGGACTTGAGAACTCAATTAAAATGATTTCTCACTCATGATATTCACTTCAACTATTACATACTTGCAAGTTACTCCGATTTCAAACTTTATTTTTCATGTATCCCAGAGATCACCACCAGTTCATCTGCACTAGTCAGGTTTCACTTCTCAGTCATGTAAGCTTTTGATCTCCTAACCAGTAACAGACAACCCACAGATTGTTTCCAACCACCCCAAAAGTTTCTGTATTTGGAACTGCAAGTACTGCTTCTCAAATAGTTCAGCAAATTTAAGGGGTTTCTAAGCAAATATAAAAGGAAAGAGGAAGATGCATAGCCTGAAGGGTGAAGCTAAAAAAATTTGGGTTCAAAAATATCTTTTGCAAAGTTCCTTATAGTAAGAGTAATGAATGGAAACATTTACAAAAAAAAAAAAAAAAAAAAAAAAAAAGATGCTTTAGTGCTCAGAACCTTTAAAAAGGATATAAAATAATTCTTTTCAGAAAGGTATCTCATTTCAACACACAGGTCAGAAAAGTCAAAAAGAGTGATTCCCTTCTAACTAATACATTATGTTTTCTGCCTGGTGTTTGAACTGCAGATTCAGACTAAAATATTAAGAAAATCATTCAGACCATAAAAAAAGAGATGGATGAATAAGAAAAAATTCTTCTGATCTATGTAAAATTAAGTTTTTCTTTAGCAGTAATTGCCCAGCCTCAGAACTAGAAAACTTAAGTGTAAACTAGATGATCTTTAAGGTCATCTCTGAGTTTGATTGCTGGCTTGTATAAATTGCAATTTTATTATGGCTACATTGCCACGTATCTTTGAAATTATACCAATACCTCATATGCAGCAACTGATGCATAAGCACACATTTTTATTTTCATGTCATGGAAAATATTTAATGTGAATTTCACAGAGCCTTGATAACATTCAGACTGTGTACATACTTGTAAGTGTATTAACATTTCAGAGTATGATATTGATATGCTGACAAAAGTCCCTATAATCCATCATGTCAGGGTCCCTGAGCTAGGTAGGCTTCAATAATGCCTTAAAGTTCCTAACAGTTACTTCAAAACGCACACACAAATCATATAGTAAACTCCTGATATCCCAGACTAAACCTTGCATCCATCAATAATCTATGCGTTACATTAAAAAAATCTACACACTACAAAAACCAATTATATCATAGAAATTTGAGGACAATCTTCTGTAAACTCAAAAATCAGCTCAAAAACTTGTCTTTAAATACTGTGCATGCCAAATCACCTTTAGAGTTAGAATGATAAATCAAAGCCTATCAGGTCTCACACTTTAGTTCAACAGGTTCCTTTGGAGAAGACTAGGCTCACCGTCACACAGCAGGAGCTGAACAGACGCACAGGAAGAATCCTCAAACTTTAGAAAGAAATTAGTACTAAAACCCAGTCAACTTGAAGCAACCATTGGAGCGGAGAATAATTACTCAAGGCAATTGAACCTTTATATGAGTACTCTGGAAATTAAAACAATAATACTAGAGGAAAAAGAAAAAAAGAAAAAAAAAGAAGAAGAGCTAAACACTTATTAGAAATTTCCATATCCAGTATATATACTACTCAAGTTCTTGGAAGTTTTATATCTATACTCAAAGCCCGATCTAAATGTTATATACCAAAGCTTTTGTTTACTCTTGTGGATAAAGTTATATTTAGCTTTGTTACTGAGCTTATCGTTCATAGAATACAGAATATAAAGAATGAAAAGAAACACTACAGAAGCATTTTAAGTGTAAAAAGAAAAAAATCAGCAAAAGCCTTTCTTATTTAGGAAATTAAAATGCCTCAAAAACAGTAACACACAAGAGTATTTTTACCACCAACAAAAAAGGCAATTGTGATTTTATTAGAAATGTCATGTAGTTTCTATGTACCCAGACCTGACTTCAAAGAAGACCCTGTCAGTGGAATGAGCACACATTACTCTTCTGTGAAATCCTACAAGAACACAGATGGCAGTGACACCATGATCTTAATTGATTTAAGGGTCAAGTTTATATCTTTAAAGTGACATTTTAGAACAGAAAAAAGCAAATCCTTAATGCAACATTTAATTATACTTGTATTATACTTGTTTTTAGAGTGCCCAAAATTAGCACCGCATATAAATACTCAAGTGAGATATAAAGCATCTTGTGAAAAAAAGAACACACACAAAAAAATACATCATCAGTGAGGAATAGCTGATCATAATTTATTTCCTGGCAGAAAAGTTATAGAAAAGGCAAGAGGTGAAAAAAAGATATGTACAGCTGCTTTTGATAGAAACAGAAGACCCATTTCTCTATCCACCCAAAAAACTACATGATCTGAAAGATTTGAGGACAAAATTTTCTGAGAAAACATCAAAACACAGTGTTACAGAACACCCCTAGGAAAGTGATAATTGCAAGCTTATACAGATGGTTTTGTACATTTTAATGTAAGTGAAGCATCTTCATTGTTTAAAAACAACAAAAGAACTACTGTAGGGCATAATCTGTACCTGGTCATTTCTCAAAGGCCAGAGTCACACCCATCACAGGCATTTCCTCACTAGGTTTGTTCCTTGGGGCTTGCTACATACATCTTGATTAAGAAAGTTTTTAATTACGCCTTAGCCTGTTAGCACCATGGGGCAATAAAACTAAGAGAAATAGAACTGAATTCTTTTAATTCAACACAACTGTTAACTAAACACCAATTAATTACACCCACACAAGCCTAATGAAGATAATGGGGTTGCAGAGAGTTCACCAATGGTGTGAAGTGGCTTGCAGTATCCTAACCTTAATCAGTTAACTATCATAGGATAAGCCATCCTCTTTCTACATGCTTACAATTACTATTCCTGTTAATGGAAATTATGTGGCCATACAGATAATTCATGTAACATTCACTTGATCATGAACCAAAGAGATAAAATACTTGAGAGGAATCCTCACTAGCATTTCAAACAGTTTATATATATATATATATAAAAAAAAAAAAAAAAGGAGTGCAAAGTTATTATATGAGTATCAATCTTCTTCAACTCATTGCTTCTTTCCTAAAGGCAAAGCTGATGAGTTTCTTTCCCCAGAAGGCTGATCAATATCCACAGAGCAATACGTGAAGCTGTTTCTCCACGGTGCATCTTATTTAGAGCCCTTTCCAAGGCAGAAGGTGGGAAACTGACTTAGAGGCATTGGAAACTTATCAGAAGGTACAGCTCTCGCACCGGCTTGTGTTAGCTAGCGTACACCAGCACCTCTACATCCAGAAGCTTGTTCTTCCAGGAGGATTGAAACTGGAGCCTCCTGAGCCAAGCACATGCCCACAGCACAGACCTGGGACTGCTCCACTGCTGCCACCAGCCCACCGACCCTGCAAGCCCACGGACACTGCAAGCCCCCCGAGCACGACCGTGCCCACCGGAGCAGCCCGGGCTGAGAAAACCCAACGAGGTACCCGCCCCCCGCAAGGGACGGGTTAGCGCCACTTCAGAAACTTCTTCCGAGGAAACGGCTTTCAAATACAGAGGGTTTAACTCTCTGGACAAGTACCATACGGTTTCTGAAGGATGTGAAAGGAACAGAAAATGATTCAGTAGGGATTTTTCTTCATTATCACCCTGCCTTGAGACGTGCACACACAATGAGCAAAGGTCTACACATATTGATTTTAGAGCTGAGGAAGTGTGCAGCTAACAGCTTTTTAAGTATCTCCATTTTCAGTTACTTCAACAAAATTACCAGTGAACAGTGTAACAAAGTGAAAGTTTTTGTAGGAAATTGCAGGCTAAAAATGATCATTTAGGTTGCGAAGCGTTTCTTTTCATTGAAAGTAAAGGGCTTTTGAACCCAGAAGTAGAGCTACTGGGGCATTTTGCAGCGTTATCCTCACTAGACATTTCGCAAACCATAATCTGTCTCTCTTTCAGGACGATCATCTTACACAATTTTGTTGTTCAGAGACTTTTAAAACTAAAGAGTACCTGCCCGAGGCGTTCTGACTTGGAAGCCCATAACCAGCCTCTAAGGGAAGCACCAGCGCCTCACGGCACTAAGAAAACCGAAGCAAACCGCCCCGCCGCGCCCCAGCCGCTCCCGGCGCCGCAGCGCAGCGCGGGCAGGGTGTCCCTTAGCGGCTCCGTGCGAGCAAAGCGCCATTTACCGGGGAGCTCTGGCACCCCGAGAGGACCGGCGGCGCCCTGAGGGGACGGATCTCCCGCCCTGAGGAACCGGCGGGGCTGGGCGCGGGAGGGGCGGCTCTCGCGAGAGCGCGGGCGGCCGCCATTGCCCAGCCGCCAGCCCGGACCCGCAGCCCCCTCGGCCCCGCGATGGAGGCCGGCGGGCGGCGGCAGCAGGAGGAGCGGCGGCGGCTCCGGGAGCTGCGGCAGGAGGCGGTGGAGTACTACCGAGGCCACCGAGTACAACAGCGGGTGGAGGACGCGCTCAACGCCCTCTTCCCCCTGCGCCCCGCGGATCTCTACGGGGAGCTGGTAGCGTGGGGAGGGGGAGCTGCCCGCGGACGGCCGCCCCGGCTCCTCCTGAGGGAGACCCCGCAGCGCCGGGCTGAGGGACCGCTGCCCCCCGGCGGGGGGAGAGGGGCCAGAGGGGGCTCCCCTCGGCGGGCAGGGACCTTCCTGGCGCCGCTTCAGGGCCGAGGAACAGCGTTGGGGGGGGAGGTGGCCGTGTGGCGCTCCCCAGGCGCCCGTGGACGCCCCGCAGCCCCCTCAGCTTCCGGGCGTGCCCGCAGGCCGGTGCGGTACTGCCCGCCCACCGCCGCCTGCTCGCCCCGAGGGTCTGACAAACCTCACACAGACTGATGCGAAGAGCTTGACGTCTCTGTGGTTACAGTTAAATAAATTCTCGCTGACTCCGGCAAGGATCGCCATGGTTTTGTGTTCGTGGCCAGTGGCACTTTTGACACTGGGCCAGATACATTCCCGCAGCGGCAGGGCTTTTTGTTCTGTGCTGGTTGCTTGTCTGGACACAAAACCAAGGTATGTTGCCTTCGGAGGGCACAGATGGATGTCCCTTACAAAACTGCTGTTCAGCATGGTGATGTGTCAGCCCAGTGGCAACAAGAGACAGTGCTATTCACACTGCAGCTGCTCCTTAACAGCAAATGGGCCTCATGGAAGTGGAAAGGATTCAGACCTTATCTGATCCCAGTTGGGAAAATACTGTAGACAGGAGTCCTAATGAAACCTCTATTAGTGGTGATACCGGAATTGCCGACACCAATAGTGAGCAACTTTCGGGGGGAGGGGGGGACGGGAATAAAATATCTAGTACATTCTTTGATGTGAAAGTGGCTGTGGAAATGAAACATTTCATTACATATTACATCATTCCCCATCTCCCAAGTGTTTTGCCATCACCAGTTGGGACTAGAACTGTTCTTGATTTGCTTGGTGTTCGATGTTCCTTCTCTATGTAGCTAGCTGTAAGTGTTTCCTAGTTTTCCCATTTGGTAAGTCATTGTTTGGTGACCATCTCTGATACCAGACTAAAGAATGAAACTAGTAGGGGAATATGTAGTAACCCTTAGGCAGCCCCTTAATCCTTTTTTTAAAGCAACATCAGTGTTTATTAAATACAGACCCCCAAATATATTCTTATAGTTGAATGATGACAGTTCAACAGGCCTGTAAAAGACTGTGTTGGAAGAAGTACGAGAACTCTGCCTGCCAGAAGTCTAGCTTTTCACCTGTTTCACAGGGGTCAAAGCTTGCTAACCTAAACCCCCAGATTTCCCATGGAGTAGTGACCCCTAGCTGCATCAGTTGTCTTGTGTCTTGTTACTAAATGTGGCATACCTGCAACTCCTGAAATTTGTGCTACTCTTAGCTCAGTTCTGTCCAACAAAAGCAACATTTCTAGTCAGGAGAGTTTGGTCATTGTGGTAAATATCTTTACAGCAAGCATGTTCTGTAAGAGAGGAGTGCTTATCATTGTTACTGAGAAGCTTGCTGACAAGCTTCTCTCCTTCCAAATTAATCTTCTGCTATTAAGATCTTTAATGCTGCATTGGTTGAGTGCTGAGACACATGAGCAACTGTACATATATTTGATGAAGCAACCTTGAAACATTATTAGATATCTGGGACATTAAGTACTTTCTGTAAGCAAGGAGTATATTTTGAAAATACTTTTTGTTTTTCCCTGTCTGCAGCACATACAAAATTTTATGTGTAGCATTTCACATGTGGCTTTGGACTACCATGCTCAGATAGGAATTGGATCTGTTCCCTGGAATCTCATTCTTAAGCAGATAATATAGAAGTAAATGTGCAGTGTAACAGAAGTATTTTGAACCCTGGAACATATAAATGGATTTGCTCAATGGTGGATTTGATTGAAATATATTTAATGGAACAAAAGCATTTTGCATAGAAATTGACTTTAATAAAGTTTTTTCTCTTTCATTTAAGGCTAACTACTTTTCTAAATTTTCAAAAGCTCCAGTAATATGCAAATTAGTTGGAAGAAAAGTTCTTGATGGAGTTGGTCAGCCAACATTAGAAGTGGAAATATATTGTACAGTTAAAAACTATGAGAAGGTATGAGCTGCTTCTTCCTGTTTTATTTCTTTTAATTAAAAAATAAATTATTACATTTATTAAATCTCTCAGTATCAGGGAGAAGTACTATTCTGCTCGCATCCTAAGGAATGTTTTATTTGTCATCTTTAGTGAAAGGAGATGAAACCCCGGAACTCAACAGTTGAGTGTTGTAACTTAGAAAAAAAGTCGTGAAAAGTTAGACAGTGGCAGCAACTATAAAACCTTTATTTTCTGTGAATTAGGCAATACTACTTTTTATTTTGTTAGTGGGATGTGACAGTGCATCTTTGTATATTAAATTTTTGTCGGTCTTAGTGATCATGTAGCTTTTCCTTGCACTCTATATCTAGCCCTGTAAGTTCATGCTCCTTTTACTTTTTTCTTTATTTTCAGATCCTTCTATTTCTGTTTGTATGACAGTGTTTCAGAAAAATATAGTACAGGTGAAAATCACAGTAAAGATGAAGGTACATTTTTACACTAAGCTAATAGGCTGATGTGGGCAATGGTTAAGTCAAACATATTCATCTAGCACCTGCAGTGCAAAATTGATGGTGCATTGCCATCTCTCCCCCAACCTGAAATATTCTAGACACTGTCGTTGCAACTCTAGCTATTGTGTAATTATTTCTACTTTCCCTTGGTTAAACTATGGTTCACTTCATTCTTGAATTAAATATAACTTCATAGGTACACAGTATATAAAATTAATACTATTAATGCAGGCAACTCTGTGATATTTTTAAATGATGGTTTCATTGAATTTTCTGAAGTATTTTTCTTCAGCAGTGCAGAAAGATAAGTTCGTTACCTAGGTAAGACAAAATGTAACTGATCATGAGGAATGGCATTAAGAATGACTGCTGCTGAATCATGGTAAAAGTCTACCAACAGCTTCAACAGAAGATGTCCTAATGACTGTATGGTCTTCAAAATTACCCCATTCTATTCTGATAACAAAATATATGCGTAAAGCAGATCTGCCAGGAGGTTTTTGCCTAAGTAGTTATAATTTAGGTCAAGAAACTTGAATAACATTTGTGATTACTAAGTATAAGAGACTAGAAAGAAGGTGCTGGATGAAAAAAGATAAATACATGGAGCAAACATTAGATTTGGACATAGGTACTTGTAGAGTTGGTAAGGACATATAATTCTTAGTCTAGCAAATGACATTTCCAAGTTAGAAATTAAAGAGTGTTTTAAGCCTTTTTACATTTTCTTCCAGAAAATTTGTTCTATTGTAATGTCTTCTCATTCTCAAATACCTGAAAATCCCTTATCTGAAACAACTGAAGCTGATGAGAAAGAAAGAAATGACTCTGTTAACACTGCTGTGGAATGGGTCAATGAATCGCTGAACACAATGTTAAAAAACTTGAAGCCTACTGACCAGTGTGAGGTTGATAAGATGCTTGGGTATGTCTTGCATATTATGTAAATTATTGCATTTGAAATATACACTGTTAGTTTATATTGTAAGTAAAAAAATATATTAAATATTCAATGTTTCCTACTATGATTTTTCTATATATTTTCGGGATGTGATGTCTATCTCAGATACATTGCACTATATTATTGGCTGATGGTTTCATAATTACAATTTGAAAATCGTGTGTTTTTTCACAAGTTTTCATACATGGGATGCAAAAATAGGGGTCTCTAAGAAAACAATGCCTGAACACATTCATGAGTTAAAGGCTTCATTTAAGAAACTCATTCAGTGCCAGTTTCATTAAGTGGGGATGTTTTTTCAAATTGCAAGTTCACTTCTGTGCATTGCATTGCAGAACAAAAGTGGTACGAAAGGCTTGTGGGTCTTGTCTTCTGCATTGAGCTAATCCACAGAAAACATGTATATACATACAATTTTCAGGTTTTGATGGAGTTTTCTTTCTGAGCAAGCTGATCCAAAAGGCTTTTTACTTGGGGCAACTAGTTTATTTGGAAACACAGTTTCTGCAGTAAACATCCATGTTTATTTTTTTCATGCAAATATTTCTTCTTGGGAGCATCCCAGAGTAAAAAAGAATGGCCATTCAAAGAAATGTGTGTGGTTGTTAAAAGAAAAAAAGATGTAGGTTAAAAGTATCGCAGATGTACCTGAATGTATTTTTACAGTAATGTTAGAGGAGCTACCTGGCAACATTGTGGCTTTCTTCATCCTAGAAGCAGTAATGTAGCCTGAAAGTGTTTCTTTCAACTTCACTGCTGAGGGGAGCTACACTTAGCTCTAGGGGTACCAGTAGGGCTGCCACACTTAACACAGACTGTAGCAAACAGACCTAATTGCCTTCCACATGCATTAGCTTTGGGGAAACCTTGATGAAGGGAATAAGGACTCAATTGGAAAGAAATTCTTCCAACTGAAGTGAATCTAAGTAAGATTTTAATGCATTGTTTATATTACTTTATGTATCTTACATACTTGGTTTGCCTGAATTGTGTGACTGCCACCCATGTAGGAAGTTTCCAGTTCATGCATGTAATTGAAAATCATCCACTTCTGAGCTTGCAGGCACTTAGATAAGCAGTGTACAACTGGCCTATTGGATTAGCAACCTGGGCCAGGCTGATGGGTGTGATGAAGTTACGACAGGATCCGTTACTACCCATGCAAAGCAAATACATCCTTCACGCTAAGACTGTCAGCTCAGAGCTGACTTTCAAACCAGTGTGATGTGAAAAGCATGTGTTAAGGTTTATAATACTTGGTTGTGGGTCTGTTTGTTTAACTAATGCTGCAGGTGACTACCAAAAATTAATGTCATTTATTGACTTATCCAGCTTCACACGAGTCTATGGCAGAAACTCAAAGATGCCTTTAATTCACCTCTTAGCATATTCTTTAGCCTGCTGCATTCTGTGTCTACTTGTCTCATGTCTAAAAATGCTTTGAGCCAGTAATTTTTATGCCCTTTCCCTCAGTGAATACTTCTCAAAAAAAGTAGAAGAAAAGAAAGAAATTCAAAAGCAAGAAGAAGCAGCAGAAGCCACTCTTACCCTTACTTCATGCACTCCATCAGCAACAGCACTACCTGGGGAAAAAAAGACAGCAAAACCAGGTTTTACTTTATTTGATTTTAATATCTTCTGCAATACAGATATTGACAAAGGTGCTAAAATACTTTCTGAAATGTTCTGTGGACACTGAATACTTCCGAACACATGACACAGTGTCTTATGTTCAGAGGGTTTGGTTACTTTCTCCTAAATCTTTCTGATCACAGCAGGTTCTCCTGCAGAAATGAGACAGGGGAAAATACAGAGTTTTCTAATCATTCACCTGCATTGGTTGAACAGTTTCTGCCTTTGTTTTACAGTTGGCTTAGACAGGAGGTTATTACTTTTCAGAGTGAGGGGAATAAGAATGGAGGAGAATGCAAATGAAGAATAAAAATTAAAAAGATAAGGAAAGAAAAGGGAATCACAGAACTGAACAGGAGAATGGAGATAGAATTAAGATAGAAGTTGAAAAGAATGGAAAGAGGGAGGAAGGGAAGTTTCTTGCTAACACCGAGAAAAGGAGGAAATAAGGTGAAAAGCAAAAGAGAAAGAAGGAAAGGGATGAGGTGGGACTGATGGGCAATTCAGAGTAAAAAGAAATAAGCAAGCAGTCCAACTAAAGGAAAAAATGATGTGAGAGTAGAGAAACACAGTAAGTATACATGGCCAAAACAAAACCCACCACCAAAGCAAAAAAGCACCATATGTTACCTTCATATATGCATTACCCTAATAAAAACAAGATTTGTTACTATTTATTGGAAGGGCAGAAAATTTTGGCAAATTATTATTTCTTCCTAGTTTAGTTTCAGCTGTCATATACTATGAGTAAAACCTCAAAATTAATATGTCAGATATGTGCACAGTAAATTCACCTTCGACCTGAAATGTAACATCTGCAGTTGTCAGGTCTATACAAATACCATCACGTTGTATACTTTTAGACAAGCTTCTGTTGATACAGATATATTACTTGTTTTCACTGATTGTGTTTTCTTTGTGCTTGATTGTGAATTTGACTGTAATGTTATTGTTAGAATCTATACCTGACTATTAGGATCCAATGATAATAAAGCTATTTCTTGTTACAGGAGACCACTAAGAGGTGGTGACTCCCAGTAGCAGGTGCTTTCCGGGGTAGCATCTGTGGTGTAATTTATGCAGGTTACAAAGTAGCATGGTGTAAAGGATCTCTGCAGAACACTGCAGTTTGTTAGGAGTTGCTCATTCGTGGATTACTCTTGTCTTACATATGTAGCTCTTCATCCTCAATTTAAGAGGTATAGAATCTGTGTGTAGTATGCAAATGAGGTAGAATCTAATCTGCATATCCAATTAAGGTCCTATTTAAATATCAGTCATATCCTGTAGTATTTATATTTTGTTGAAATCAAAAATTGTATGGCGCTCCCATTAGGAACCAAAGTAGTTGGTCAGATTTACCAAAAAGCCCCCAATGCATATGGTTCTCAAGAATCAGACCGCTTATTTTGGTTTCAGATGGGTGCTTACTGTTCGTGTTCATGTAAGCACTGTAGGCAATAAATATGTTAGTGGGCACTGCTGGTTTTCAAGCATTTTGGCAAAAGTTACTCCACTTATCTGGAAGGAGGATAGGTTATTTTGAAATTTTGACAAGGCTATGCATATGGAATATTTAAAAGACCTGTTTTCTCATTGGAAAATCCAACAGTAATAGGCCTAAATTTTTTACATACTCATTATTAGAAGAAAACAAGTATGTGTACTTTGCATCAGGTTATAATGTGATCTTCCAAGTTGTTTATGCAAAAGCAGAGCATACAAGGAGGATGATAAAGAATACTGAAATCATGCTTATGAAAGGAACCTGAAAAATTATATCACGTTACTGCATATAAACATAGATAAATAAAAATACATATTTCAGTGCTTGAAATATCTGCAAAAGAAATGGATTTGAAATACATTTGAAACCAGAGTGAGGACAGATGCTTTGCTTACTTGTAAAGTCATTTTGTGTAAAACAACTGACAAGATTAAGAAAAAAAGAACGATTCTTTTGTAATACAGTGAGTAGATACTGAAATGACAATATCATATTTACTCATATAACTGTGATACATAAAGCACACGTTTTAAACCAAGAAAATATTTAGCTATTACTGTCTTGCAGGGAAGAAGGTGGCAGTTGCAGAGAGAAGGATCCCACCCGCAGAACCGTGGGAATCAGTGCTCTGTGGCAGCTTAGCCATTGGGGGGACGTCCCTTGCTATAGCTAAGGCTGCTGCCACCATTAGCCATATCCCATTGTACTTACATATTGCACTGCTGAAACATGATCAGGTACATGTGACACTTGCAATTTTCTTTGTTTTATCCCAGTCATTACAATTATTCTAGAATTCTGAAGCCAGTAGTCTATTGTGACAGTGGTATTAAATACACATCATAGAGAAAACCCTTAAGACCATTGCCTGTAGCAGTCTTTGAACCTTGTGCCATAATTAAGATATATAAGAAATTACTCTGGTTTTTAACATTTTTATTTTCACGTGGTACTCCCAATTACAGGATTCACCTAAAGAAATGACTCTGCCACTCCCAATGGTTACTCTGTTGAACTGTGAAAAAATTTTGCCTGCAAAACTGAAATTAGTGAAAGAAATTATACTTATACCACCAGTTCAATTATCACTCAAACAGGTACTGTTTCATTTTCATTTTTATGAATGTATTTTATAGATTTTATGTGAACATAAGTATATAGATCTTTTCAATATAGTCATTATCTTCATTTTTGTTTGGTTGCAAGGCCAAAGTTTTAACAAATGTTAGTGCAGAATTCTAACACTGGGAACATTAAAAGAAGTAAATATATGAAGATTTAAAAAGAATATACGTGAAGATTTGAAGTTAAAAATGGATGTGTTATTTAAGAGGGAAAAATCAGTGCATTGATTGTATTACACAACAGTAAGAGATTTTCATTTTGTTTAAAATGTGCATTTACATTGGTAGATTATAAATAATATCAGATGAGTGATAGAGTGTACAAAACAAAACTTGTAACATTCACAAGAAAGCACAAAATCTTTGGGAATAGCTTTAAAAATAAAATTGTGAAGATAGAAGGGAATACAAAGCAGAAAAAAATCTATTCAATGAGCAAGAAGGATGGATGAGGCAGACTGGAACAACCTCTTTTATTTTAGCCATGTGTTGCATTAAAGAATGTATCTGCACAAGATGCCTACATTAGGGCTGTGATTTCTACTTTGTGTGCTGGTGACCTGAACAAATAGCTGAGCTCGATTCTCTTTCTTTTTCCTTTAACATATTAGAATTGCCACCAAGAGCTCTTAATAAGGTTGATAATTCTGTACCTTTCAAAGACATAATGCCTCCTAGTGCTCATGGGAGAGCAGCAAGCTGTTCGCTGCAGTACAAAAAATGTAGCCATTCCTCTTGCGTTGTGTGTTGCCAGCTGTGACTGACTTCTGCCCCCTTCAGTATCCCTTTACTGGCACAGTTTAAGAAAGTCTGAAATGTGGTTTATGAAGTTAGCATTAAACTTACTAACTCAGCTGAAAAGGAAAGAGAGTTTCCTGTTATAAGCAATGGATTCATTTGATTGGAGTGTTCCTCCATTCCCTGTTTAAAATGAAGACAGTGATTTTTTTTCCCTGCTTTCTGGAAATGTTCTGAAGGTAAACACATTCAGTTTTGTCAGTTTCCAGTTAGGACGTCTTGGAGTCATAGTTGTGAACAGTGATCATCATCTTCCCACTTCTCAGATATTACACAGACCCAGATATTGCTTACATGTTAGATTTGGGAAGGGTTCCTTTTGAGGAAGAGACTACTTTTCTTGCCGTCCCATTCAGCAACATAATCAAATATTCCTGTTCATTCCACTGCTACTAACCCTTTATTGTTGGCCACTTGACTGCATTTTATGGGTGGGGGGATTGTGTTAAGGAAGTCTTTAATTTTTTCTTTAAAAATATTATATTAAGGTCTGCATTTAGAGTGAGTGTTCTCTCTCTTCTGATTTAAGCTGCTAAAATGAAATAATTTATCTTGCTTTTGAAGGTTACTATTGTTTAATTTCAGGGCATAGAAAGAGTTCTGGATATTCAGAAAGAAATGATGAGACTGTTGGAGCCTCCAGGCAAAACGGTATGATAAAAATGTGTAATAATAATGCAGTGTACTCCATTTGGTCTTTCTAATAGCGTTGTCTTTTTAAGCTTAAACATGGAGCATTTAGCCTGTTATCAGGCTTTAGGCACAGAACAGAAAATGTGTTTCTCTGACAGATGAATAAAACATTGGCCATTTGGTGATATTAAATTAATGAAGATAGAATATAAAATTGTTGTAAGCATAGTAAGACTTTCTGTTTACCTGAGGAAGTACACTGGGAGTGAATGGTGTCACAGTGAATATACAATATAGGGTTCTGATCTTGCTAGGTCTAACACACCCACAACACGCGTTATTCAAGGTACTGTTATTGTAGTAGTGTATCAATCTCAGTATGGGCATATAATTTTGCAAAGCAAGGTTGTGGGGTTTCTCCAAGTATGGAGTCTAGGTTCTCATTTCTGAGATCCCCTGTTTTTCTGATAGGCTAGGTAAGAATCTTTTGAAAAAACAAATGATGGTTGGAGTGATGCCCACATAGAAATAGATCTTTGAAATGGGTTACCATCACAAAATAAAACTGGATAGGTGCTGATTAGTATTCAAGACAAAACAGAAGCTATTTCCTAACGGAAATATTTGCAATCTCTTTAGACTGAAATTCAGGCAACTTTTTTTTTTTTTTTCCTTTTTTAATTCTGATGTCTCCCTGTCATTTTTGCACTTTTCCATGGAATTGATTTCTTTCTTCTTTCACTCCCTACAGACCAGTCCTCAACTAGCAAACAGTAAGAAAGGCAGAGCACATAATACAGGGAAGAAAGCTCTGGTAAGAAAAGAGATTTTCATTTTAAGCCTTCAGCAAGGTATTAACAACAGCAGGGAACCAAAATGTTCTTAAGAAATGGATCATTAATCTACATTACCATTTTGGAAAGGTCAAGGCAAGACTTTTAAATATTCCAAATGCTCATATTTTGCATAATAACTTGGATTACACTGACTATACCTTCCCTTCCTGTGGAACAATAACAGAAAGGGGAAATTCTTCTGGAATCTGGTCATTTTTCTTGTATAGAAATCCCAGTAAAGTATCCAAATGAGCATTTTGCAGGCCTGTAGCACCGGCAGAGAACATGCCCTTTTGATCATGTAGGCTATAAAACTATTATCTGTAAGACTTGCCTATTGTGCTCTTTCCTAACTCCATGAGCATAACTCTCCTCTTAATCATGCTGCATTAAGTTTCTAGTTCTTGTTTGAGGTTATAGATAATGGCAAGTATGAACCAGTAGCTAAAGGGCAGCACTCACAGTAGTGTACAGGACATTATTTTATATGACTCAAAATCACTTCAAAACTGGTAGTTATTATAAATGAGTTTCCCAGATAGTAGGATGGAAATGCGATGCTAGTTTTGCTCTCCATTCTGAGACAATTAAATATTATCAAGTGAGAATTGTTACTGTTGTGGTGTGTACAAAAGAGAGGATGATCAAAAGTTTTTTCTATTTTTTTGTGCTTAAATAGCAAAATTCATCAGCATTAAGCAGATGACCAATGTTTTTTTCTGGTGCATAGTTTCCATATTCTTATCACAATATGTACTGCAATTGCGAGTTAAAATAATTCCTTAAGATGTGCACAAGGAAACAATGCATCAGATTCTCTGGGGGAAAAAAATCCATTTATTTCAATAGGGGAAAATTAAAGGAGATAGTAGTGGGACTGAAATTTAAACTGATAAAAGCACAATGTTAGTTTGAACTTTTTTTTTGGGGGGGGAAGAAAAAATGACAAAGTAGGCAGTGAAGAAGAAGAACTTGTTTAGGTTATAGAAGTAAAGACTAGAGAGAAAAAATGTTTTTATAAAGATAAGCAATGCTTTTAATAGAATGTAACAAAGCACAACATATGGGTGCCTTGAAGATCACATAAAAATGCAGATTTAGCCTTTATCTCATGTTAAATGCACAAAGACTGCAGCATTTCTTGCTGTGTATTGCTGCAGCTTAGTGCTCGAAAAGCAACAAGTCAAGTAGATTGTCTCTCCTCGCAGATTGCTACAAAATAATCTCACAACAATTTGACCTGGATTTTCTTCCTAACATTTTTTTGTGAAGGAACATTCATATATCTCCTATAGCTAGGCCTGTGTTCTGTCTGCTGTAGTTAGTTCTCCAACTCTTGTCAAAGCCAATGCTTTCCAATTGACTTCTCCAGTCTAACCCAGGATTATATCCTGCTGCTTTCTGGGCAGTTTTTAGTGTCATTCTTTATAATGCAAAATTCACAGACTTTAAAGTTAAAAATTAGTGTTTGAAAAACTTAAAAAAAAATGACAACAGAAGGACAGGTGAAATATTTGCTCAATACAACTCTGCTTGTGGCTTATGTCTAGGAACACAGTTACTGAGGCAGACAACTCCATGCCGTTGTGCTAGAGGTATTCCTTCTTTATGAAATGTGTTCCTCCTAGAAGTCTTAAAAAATTCTAGTGTTTCTTCAGTACTCCATAGAGGCAATATCAAAGTTGTAGTTGAGGATAAATGAGTAAAAGCTGTTTAAAAATGGAGAATCTGGTTTTGTGGCAAGGGGAGGGTCCACAGCACTGGAAACTTTTACATAGCACCCATGACAATACAGTGGCTGTTAAGAGTGCCTTTGAAGTCTTTTTTTAAGCCAGTACTGGCCATATAAGAGCAAGAACTGCATTACTAGACGTGTTACTGATGACTGTATTAGCTCTCTACTCATTAGCACTTGATTACCCCTTATTGATAGGGAATTGTCCTTAGAATTGCCAATGCGATTTTTGAGAAGAGTCTTGTATTTTGATGACCGAATGCAGAGTGAAATGGCAGTGAAAAATTATATATGTGCTATATATAGATGTATAAATAAAGTGATTAATTTTGTTTTACTTGCAGCCACAAGCCTTAAAAAGAATATCACACTTAGGTTGCCTAATAACAGGATGCGATAATTTAGAACAACCGCTACTCCTAATGCAAACAGCTTGCAACAATATAGGTTTGGAGCTAGGAACAGACATGTACTTAGCAATAAATTGTGCTGCTCATGAATTAATGGATTACGTAAGTTATTTTCAATAACTATTTTGTTGGGTTTTAAAGGGAGTGTGGCTACTTGTTAGCAATTTATTACATTGCAAACTCACCTAGAAGCTTCTAACTCCATTTTTTAAAGGTAACAATCAAGCAGAGCAAAAGAATTGTCTCTGCATTTTTAAGGTATGGTTGAATCAGTCCTACAAGCGTAGCAGATGTGTTACTGGATTGTCGGTACAAGGGGACAAGACATGCAGACATCCATCTGGTAGCCTGATGCAGTGGGAACTGTGAGAATGCACGTATTCCTCCTCCCCAGCTGCACCAGCGTACTGGTGGTGCACCTTGAGTGGAATAAGGCTCACTGGACAAAGGCAGACCCCCATTACAGCTTGTGACCTGCCTACAGGAATCTCGGTTCCTTTCATGATTTAACTTTAATCATTCAAACAGTATAAGCCTGCCTGCATCAGCCAGGTTTAATCCTTTTCTCTGTTTATTTATTTAATAAGAGTTTTCAGATCAATGTGTGTCAAATACAGCAAACTGTTTGAATGGGCAAACACCTACTACATGCCCTGTTTAACAAGCCAGCTTCATTTCGTGTAACATCTCAGACAATTTTGAATGAAAGTATTAATCAACAAATCCTGGTTTGTTTGGCGTTTGGTTTTTGTGGGTTTTTTTTCATTTTATCACAAGGTATAAATGAAATTATTATCTTCTATCCACCTTGCTTTCAAAAATGAAGAACAAGTTATTTACACAAGTATACTTCTGTAACTCCTTCACACCACTAGATGCTTATTTTACCATTATATTACACTACATCTGTTGTTTTCTTCCAACTACCTTGACCTTTCCATGTAGTTTTTCTATGGTATGTTTGTATACCCACTAACATTCATCTCATTGTGTATCAACATTCACTTTTTAATTCTTATTTTTCAATATTTGTATTAGACAAAGTTTATTTATCTCCAGCTGAAGTTCTTGCTCCTCGTTCCAAGATCCATCAGGTGACACTCTAAGCAGAAAAAGAAACTTCCTGTTCCATTTAATATCTCATGAGATATTGTGTGTTTGGGTGTACTATAGTGACAAAGCTTCCATTAGTAATATCTTCTGTGAAAGCAGTTGCTTTTATGATAACCTATGATATCTGTATCCTATACCAGAATGAGCAAAATCTTAACAGATGAATTATCAGCAATTCTGCAACATTCTGTTATTGAAGTGTTATAGTCACTAAAGCAGTGGGTATTCTGGCACAGTCTGACAGTGTGCCCATAATTGTTGTATGCTGTGGTTTGTGCGTTCTGTAATGATGAGACTAGTTTTAAAGTATTTTTTTCTTGTTTTTTTTTAAAGAGGAAAGAGGTAAGGAAAAGCAGCATCTTGTTTTTGAGCACTGAGGGGGCACTCCTTTCCCCTAGCAGTATTTTCTTTATGAAAATGAGGACAAAAATCATGAACTTTTTTTGGAAATGAAAAGTGAGGGTTTTCATGCAATACTGCGTAAAAATGTCAAACATTGCTAACTTTATTCATAAATAAAACTGGCAGTGTAAAACTGACAGTGTTGCCTAGAAAATGCTGAAATAGGTCTCCCTGATTTTGGGAGTGGCATCTTTCAGAGACTTTGGCACAAGCCCACTGGAACCCACTGTTACTTCAGGCAGAGTTTTTCCATCACAATGTGCTGAGCGCTTAGCCATACAGCAGCCAAGTGACTGTGTGCTTATTGAAGAACACAATCTGCTGCCTTAATAGAGAACCTGGTGTCACAAGATCTGTATGCTTTCCTTATACTCTGGCTTTCAAAGTATTATTTCCTTATCTTTTATGCTTTTTACTTTACTTTCTAGGTTAAAGGTAAATATGAAATACTCACTGGAACATTCAAAAGTCCTGAGGAAATGGTTGACATATATGTGGAACTGATTAATAAATTTCCTTTTATTATTGCATTAATAGATCCCTTAAGAAAAGAGGTAAGATACCACAGTACAGTCCCTTTTCACATTTTTACAAAACACATAAAACATGAAGCTTCTGGTTTTGGAGTCTTTAAGCTCAAAAATATCACTATAAAAATGTATTTAACAATTCATTTGCATATCTGTAATTGACAATAACTAAAGTTTTCTATACTTTTGACATAATTCCTAACAAGATAATCCTGGCATGAACAGAATACGGTTAGTACAAATATTTTAGAGAGTTACAAGAAAATGCTTTTTTTCTGATTCTACTTGCTAAAGCACTATTAAGTTTTCCTTCTTACATAAACAAATAGTTCAAGTTATAAAAACAAGTTATAACATTTAAGTGATATATGACTGACACTGTATTGTATTATAAGGAAGAAGCTAAAATTTGGACATTTTTATATATTCCTTAAAATCACTCAAAAAAATTATTGCTGCTATTCTTCATGATTGAGATTGACACTCAAAGCATGAACAAACCTGTCACTGGCAGCACTGCTCGGCAGAATTTTTTAAGTGGTAGTAAAATACCATGTATTTACCACTGTGCTCAAAGTTAGAGGAGTTAATTTAGTGTGGCAAATATATTACAACAATAAAGTAGAATACTATTAAGCATGTTATAGAGTTATAGATGGGTGAAAGAAACAGATTGCACAACCTTAAATATTAGCATTTATACATTAAGTTTCCATGCTAAAAACTTAATTTGTAGCAGAACCTACAATTGCAGACCTAGATTCTGCAGTTGCAAAACTTAATAAGTATCTCTTGCTGTCAAACTGCAGCCTTTATCTTCTGTAAAATATATGGGGTTTGTTTTCATGAACAAAACAGGAAGACCATGATTGAAGGTGGAAGCAAAGTGACATTGTCTCTGTCAATCTGCCCAGTGCCTGAATCAATAATTCTAAAACAGATGAGCTGCAAAATCCATCTGATTTTGTTCTTAACTGGAACTTTAAAAGTTCATTTTTCTAGTATGTGTTTATTGTTAGCTCGCTCAAATCAGCCTTGCCTCCCTGTGCTGTTTCAGTGTGACTCTGAATTACCCATGTTCCAAAACAGCAGATTATTCCCCACTGCTGCCAGGGCTGCAGAATTCTTTGAGAATTCTTACAAAGGAACTATTTGCAGTATGGAAATCTGCAGGTGAATTACAACAGATAATTGTACAGATAAGTACAGATAAGGGAAATGCCTCTCCTCCTCCTCCCTCCTCACAAATCTACAAAGTTTACCCATGCCACACCTTTGCCACAGATAATTAGGTCCTTGAGGATTAGCCCTGGTACCAATTCCACAATTCATTGCCAGACAGCAGACCACTTTTGTGCTTAAGTTTGAACATTTGTTCAGATGTCAAAAACTTCATTTTCATTTACATGCAAGCTTGAAATCCTTACAGGAATGGACCCTTGCACAGATTGCAACTACATAGGTACAAAAGTCTGTCTGATCCACAGACCAAGAATTATTACTGACAGAATTATTAATTGGAAAAGTAATGTTTTTAATGTGAGAACTTCGCATTCTATGGACACAAAGCAAGCAAATTAATTTTTAAATTTGTTCTTTCAAATTATTTACATATCTTTTTCCTTTTTTTATCCTTAAATCTCAGTACCATGTGAACAGTGCATTAAAATCAAGAAACAAAGACCCTAAAAAATGGAGCTCTGCTGGAAAGACTGTTGTATTCTGCTGTTCCCTCTGGGTCAGTCTCACAGCTCTGATCCTCCTGACTTGATACATGTCACTGAGTCTATGACTGCCTCTTGTTTCATTATTTTATATTCAAATAAATATTAAGACATTTAAAATATTAACACAAGAATTAATCCCCAGAATAAAACAACAGGAAATAAATTTATATTCCATTAGAATAGAATACATTTCAGGAAATAAATCAAAACTGCAAAATCCTACAGTTAATTTAATTTGAAATATTTTAAGCTATACTTGTATGCAACTAGCTTTGATTAATTCCAGATTAGAATTTATGTTTTCTAGCAAAATCCTGAAATCCAAGTAAAATGGTATGTTCTTCTTAAGTAGACAGATTTTAAAACCAGTATAAAATATAATATGTTAATATGAAGGGTATCTTTAGGATTAAATAATTTTTGTTTTGTTTTGTTTTTTACCTCCTCAATTAGGGTTTTCATTCAGTTTAGTTTTTTTAACTTCAATTATTTACTTGATTGTTTATGCAGGACAGACAACAATGGAGTAACATATGTTATGCTCTGGGTTCCAAATGTTACCTGATTGCTGAAGATGCTGCCACATGTATTTCCAAACTTAAAATTGACCAAAACATAAGCATACCAATGTGCAGTGGTGTTGTCCTGAAATATATTAACCAAACCAAGGTATCAGACCTCATAGAACTTACTGGACTTCTAGACGGTGAGTAGGGGAGGGGGAAAGGCTGACTTTCAAACCCTACAAGTCAGTAAGTAGTGTTGTGACACCTGTAAATATTACACGTTTTTATTAAATTAATGCCACTTCTGATTTAGCAAGCCCTTGTCAGAAGGAACTAAAATTCATGATTTGATTCCCAAATTCCTGTTCAGGAGCTTAAAACAGCATCCAAGGCTTCAACTATAGTAAATTAATACACTGTGGACGTTTTGAATGTGGGTGCCCTTTGACACCGCAGCTA
Source organism: Falco punctatus (assembly GCF_963210335.1). Taxonomy (NCBI): domain Eukaryota; kingdom Metazoa; phylum Chordata; class Aves; order Falconiformes; family Falconidae; genus Falco; species Falco punctatus. The sequence goes on from NC_137589.1 coordinate 36,725,153, forward strand.
AGTCTCATACAGTTAGATATCAAAAGTGAACACAATAAAAAAAAAGATGTAGCTGAGTAATCTGAATTTTTACTAATACTAGTATTAATAATTAAGAAATCCAAACAAGACCAAAATGTTTAAAATTGCAGTTTACATAATTATTGACTACATATTATTGAGCCTTTGTGGTAACACTACTAAGAACTTCTGCAGTTTCATATGTGAGATTTCTCTTTGTATCAATTTGTCTGTATTCATGTTTATACCCAAGGGATAGGTGAACAAATTTAACATATCTAAGTTCCTTCCTTATTCCTTCAAAGAGCCCAGAATCACCATCTCAAAGCAAGTAAATAGCAACTTAAAGATTTCATTTAGTCAGGATGGTAAATGCTTCTTTTATAGTGAAGAAAAAACATTACTATAGTAAGGAGCACATTTAAAATAAACAGAACAGCCTCCTAGCCTGTAGAACGTGTTACCAGCCAGATCAGCGAGGGACAGAAATTAGGATAGGATGTTAGATATTCCCTTATCCATGCTGAAAATAAAATGTAATGTTAACCTAGCAAACTAATACAGTTTACATTTTTATGAGATGGGTTTCATTGGTTTTACTCCTGTTTGTATTTAAGCTTAGATAGCCCAAGGGTAAAAAAGAATGAGAACTCCAAACAATTTCTGTGTTGAATACATAAAATATACACTAATGAAGGTTTTACACTTCCATTATATATAGGTCAAAGACATATTACCATATTAGGAAGTCCAGATAGAGAATCTTCTGATGACAGCCTTGTGGATCTGGTAAGTATTGAAAGCTGTTCAATTGCAGAATTGCCAAAACACTGCTTTTAACACGAACTATATTTTAAGGAGAAAGCCTGTTTCTGCTTGAGAAAGAAACAACGTTTTACAAAATGGGCTTTTTCTAGAGAGTTACTTTTTTTTTTCTCCACAAGTTTATCTTTGAGTTTAAAGAGAACATACAGGAAATTTGCCAAAGCAGGGAGTATATTCAAAAATGTGTATGATCTATTCGGTTGCATTAGTTTATTAAAAAATGTGAGTTACTTAAAACATTTCTGAGTAGTAATAATATTTTAGGAAAAAATTCTTAATACTAATACATTTAATCTTTTTGTATTAAAGCTACATTTGCAAATAAAATTTCATTTCATACGCCAGTGAAAATTACTGTTTGCATCTGACAAATCTTTTATTAAGAGATTTAATTTCTAAATAGAGGAGGGTTTTTATCTGTAGAAAGAGTGTTAAATTAGAAGTAGGATACTGTATTTAACAATTAAGAATGACTTCACTTCCCAAACTGTGTAGTTTTAAAATACGCACTTTCTCGTTTGAGGCTGTTGGACTGGGTGCCAGGTTTATCAAGTTGGGAGGTCTTTCCCGCGGAGAAAGGGTGACCAAATACAACCGCCTTCTTGCTATAGAGGAAGAACTGGCCAAGAATGGAACGCTACGTATGAGCTTCTTTCTTACTTTGTTTTCAGCTTGCAATGAATACGAGAACAAAGATTGGAGGGAGAATGATTGAAACTGCACCACAGGAGGGAAGGGAAATCAAAAGACTATAAATAAGCACTGACAAAAAAACCTAGGATAGCACTTGCCACAATGTATATTGTTGTCCTAATGGATTATCTGTTTACTGAATGTTAAAATAGACCCCTTCTTGAGGAGTAGCCTACATTAAGCTTTTTTCCAGAATTAATTGGTTGGCGTCTTGAAGCCCACAGTGCAAAAGGAACAAAACAAAAAACCATGCATATAACACGCCGAAAAGCTGCCAAACCAGAATTTTAGCCCAAATACCCTACCTCCCTTGAGCCCCTAAACATATATTGCTAACAAACCTTCATTTCACAACCCTCTTTTGTGTGTTACATCTCCAGCAAAATATATTTGGAAAGCTACAGTTGCACGGGTAAGCACTAAATAAAACCCAAGAAAAAACGAAGTGATGATGCACATTCAGCCTTAGCCACACGTATCATTTCGGGGGCTGCATCTTCTTTTTACACTATAGGCTACACTGTTAAATGCTTAACAGTTCATTAGAGCCAATTCTCACTTGCTCAGGTATCAATCAAGACAGAATAAAGGCATACAGTCTGAAGGGGAAGCAGAGAGACAAGGAGAGGAAGAAAGGAAGGAAAGGGTTTGCAAGAATTATTATGCCTCAGAAAAGGAAACATGAAGGAGACTTCAGTCATTTTACCCTCTTGTCTAATAATTTTCAGTGTTCTATACATTGGATAGCAGCACTTGACATGCATACTATAGAACAAAGTTTTCATTTTAAAAACGTTTTTTATTGAAAATATTCTGAGTTTTCAAAATCTCCCCCTTGCTCATATATAATCATTGTTAAATAATAGGAACATGGACAGAAATTCTTTTTTGCTGAGAAGGTAGTTTCACAGAATGCACTTTTCAAAAACAAGACAGATAATTATAGAACTATGAATTTTAACTGCCTCAGCAGTATTAATATATTCCCTATTCAAATGGTATAGTCTAAACAAAAGAGCTTGAGTTTGACAAATATTTAGACCTGTATCTCATGAAATGAAATAGCAACAATTCCCGATGTCATTAATCGTTTAGCAGAAATAAAATCCAGTAACTAAATCAACAGCGGGGAAATACTGAGAGAGGATGTCTGAGCTGCATACCAAACTCTTCATTTGGCTGGGCTGCGAGCTATGGAATACGCTGGAGGGCTGCAAGTGGAGGGCTCTGTAAGTGGCTTACAGACGGGGGGGGTGACACTGACCCCTCAGGAGTCCCCCCAGGAGCGACTGAATGGGGCGTACAGCTGGGCCCAGCAGCACTGTGCCCACAGCCACCCGCGGCTCCTCGCCCCGCGAGCGATGCGGGTTGCACAGAAGTAACTCTTGGCCTAAGCGCAGCCCCGGTGCTGACGCTGCGCTTCAGCCGCTGGATTCACCGGGACAATGCGCTGAGCCACTTGCAAGCTGAAGGGCAGGCTGGCCTTCCCATGCCAGCAACGCGCAGCTGAGGCGTGTTCAGGGATGGGGTGGGCACTGCATGTCTGTGGCAAAACGGGGAGTTGGGTGGTGAAGTTAGGGAAGAGGAGCATCACAGAACGGGGAACAACAGCGGCGGAGAGAGAGGTGAAGTGTTAGTTACAGAAGCAACGCCTGAACATGTGCTTACGTGAAGTTGTTACAGACGGGGGTGGAGGTGCAGAGGAAGACTCAAAAAAAGGACAGCAGGGTGAGATGGTTAGTGAGGAAGGGAATCCAATAAATACTCGGGCTCCAGCTGCTGCGCACCGTGCCCTGATCCTGTAATCAACACACAGGCCTGGTGCTCCTTTGTTCCTAAGGGCCAGGCTTTAGAGGTGTTTAGAGACTCTTGTAAGCATCAGGCGGCATTTTAAAAAAATCTGAGTGCACCAGAGAACATTACAAGAAACCAGATTACAGCAAACGTAAGAATGAGCTTCATTTTTCTCTTCTATTTCAGGTGAAGCAAATCTCAAATTTATTGCTTTTGCTGAAGAATCACAGCCAGAAAAACAGCTTTCTGATGTACCTCCTCCCCCCAAAGCCAGAGCCGTCGCCTCCACAGCTCTGCCCGCCAGCCCTGCAGGTTCGCAGCCTGCCTGCTCAGCTCCCAGCAAATAACACACTGACCTGAGTTGTCAACATTAACTTTTGGATAATTTAAAAAAAAAAAACAACTAGTAAGAAACTCATATCTTAACTAGTCCTTAATCCATTTATTTTCAAGCACTTCAGCAAACATTTTAAAAAGCATTCAAATACTAGCTGCTTTTTTCCCAGGAGACCATCGTTTTCAGCTGAAACCAAGTTAACTGAGCGGCAGCTATAGTTTGAAAATGCCACAGAATTCTGTGCTGTATTTACAAATTGACCAAATAAATACCTCTGTGTTAAGTCCAAAACTAAATGTTTGTTTTGGGAAAGTGGAAATCTCTCTCCCTACAAAGAGCAAGCTATTGACAAACAGTAGAAAAAAAACATTTTACAAAACACAAAGGCCTTGACTGTTATGTGGCTCCATCCCCCCACGCACCCTCAATGCTGCTCTTAGATCTAGCCTACAAGGGAAATTTTGCTCCAGTTCTAGCTCGCTATCAACACAAGTGCATCAGTGCAAACCCCAAATGTAGGGCACAAAGCTGTAATTGGCATCACTAAGAAGCTCGCTTCAGTCAGAGGCAGGGAGTAACAAGTCAATTTCACAAGGTCTGGGAAACTTGTCAGGAGTCTTTTTAATAAGCAACAGTGAAAAGAGAAATAAATAATTTATGTCCTAGGTAACAAACAGTTTGAAATGCTTCTTAAAAAACTTCTGGAGGTTGTATAATTTGAAAATTGGAACATACAATACAGCAGCAGTAATTTGAGGAAAAAGACATATATAAAATGTTGCATTTGAAATTCAGTGTAACAGCCACCTAAGTGAAAGATTCACCACCAGAACCACATGCCCCCCAGAAATGCAGATATCAATGAGACAAATTTCCTCCAGTGTAGGAATTATATGTAGTTCAGCAATTAGATCAAGCCCAAGACCTTCTTAGCAAACATGCAAAAAACACCAAAAAGATGTGAAACTACCACACTCGTTACTATCATTTTATTTTTAGGAAAAGCACCAGACAGTTGCATGCAGAGCCAAACCAACAAACTCAGAACATTCATCCTTCAACACTATCATTGTTTCAAATCATTAAATTAAAAATAATCCAAGTGCATTCAGGTACTTGACCACTCAATTTCAGGTACACCAATCTTTAGGTAAATCCCTGATTACATTTGTTCGTTCGTTATAAAAGAATGAGATACTGTGTTCAGTTTAAAAAGAGACTACAGTGGAATGTGAATTGGCAGTGGAGCAAATCACTTACATACCTATCTCGCTGTCTTCGTAGGAAATAAGGGCTGAGGGAAACTGGGATTTGTGTTCGCAAATACAGACATCTAAAGTGTTACCTAACAGAGACATCAATGCCACCAGCGTGTACCCGGGTCAAAGCAAAGGCTTATTTGTTTGTGCTGCGAGCTTGATTCCAAATAACCTGCAATCCCAGAATGACCGAATCCCAGATGTAGTCCATGCTCGTGGGAGCCTGGAAGAAGTTGTTTTGGTTTTTTCAGCAGTAAATGCAGGCTCCAGTTGCAGCAGTTCCAAACCTGGCTGTGTCATGGAAACAAAAACCAGGAGGTGAGTCCTCTGAAAAGCTTTTCATCCAAATGAGAGCACCGGTCTCGACCCACGAGCTACGGACTCTGGCTACCGTTAGATGACATGCTGCACTGCCTCTGCTTTTCAGTCTTTGGGCTACCTGTCTGCTGGAGAACCTGCAGCAGACAGAAGTGTTATGCTTGTGCTTTTAATTTCCTCCAGAAAGCGTGTGTGGAGACAGCAGTAAGGAGACCTAAAAGATCTGGCTTGAAGCAGATACCAAAATGTCTTTAAAGCAATGTGTCTAAAGAATGATTTTTTAATAATTAGTAATACCTCCCATACTAAAGCTGATGTGTGTGTTATCACCTTCACAGGGTCTAACCCAAACCTGCCCGATTCAAGAGGGGTGCGAGGGGCTGCTGGCAAGCTTCAGAGTGGACCTTTTAACAAGGCATTCTTCTCAGTGAAAGAGTAATTAAAAAAGCCTTTTCAAAAACAGTTTTTAAGTAAAGGCAACTGACACCATCTAAGAAAATAATAAAGTTACCTGCTAAATTAAAATGGGAGGGGGGGGGTGAGTGATACATAGTTATTTAACACTTTAATGCATGTAACTGAACTGCATACAAAAGACCATTTCAATCTATATTATTGAAAACTGTTTGGAGTACAGACTGTAGCCCCTAGTGACACACCTAAGCAACGTACACATCCAGATAATGATTCCCAAAAGTTACAGCCTTTCAGAATAACAATTAACAGTTAGAACTGTCTGTTTCTTTTATTTTCTCAGCGTTAGTTTCTTTATAGAGTGGCTTGGTTTTTTCTTCCTTCATTTTGTTCTGATTCAGAGTGTTGTTGGGCATCTGATCCCCAGTGGTGGAAACAGGATCTAAAACTACAACGGATTCTGTCTCTTTTTCATTGCTAGAAGCTTCTCTTCTAAATTCTGTATGACTAGTTGATCTAAAGGAAAAAAGAATAAATATATGAATATAGGTAACAGATCACACATTTAAAAGAAAGAATATAAATATACAGAAAAGCATTTCTATTATTAGTGGCATGTATGATCAGGACAGGTCTACTAAACCAGTAAATAGATTTATAGATTTAACAGCCGTTACACACAGATAGTAGCGCACAAAATGCAACAGTCGCATTACCCCTCCTGAATCCCTTGTTAAGCTAGCCATGGAAGACACTTAACAGGAAAAATGAACTCACAAAGCACTGAAAAAAATCCTTAGACTACAAAAGAATCAGTTTAAAGATAGTCTTTGAGAATTTGTTTTCTCTCTGCTCATCTCAGATCCGGATTTGGGTTCCCCCATGTCCAACACAGCCGTTGCACTCAGAGAAAATGCTGCCAGTTCCTGCGGGCTGTAGGCTAACAGCCTGCAGCCTGGACAGAGAACGTGGCTGCTTCTCCACACCTGCACCCCAGAGCAGCTTGCATGGGGCTTCCACTGTGCCACACTCCTCCGTACAACCGGGAGGCAGAGGCAGCGTAACCAGATTTGCCGCTGTGGCTCGGCACCAACAGGCTGCTAGTGGTCTCACTGGGAGCAAGCACCAACGGTTTCTGAGAATTCACCGACTGGATGCGCTGAAGTACAGAGGGCGTTAGACCCACGTTCTGTACTGCAGCAATGGGGTTACATCTTGATCGCTCACAGCGCAGGGATCCGCGCAGATAAACAGCCCTCTGCATGGGGAGAGAGGAAGGAAAGGTCAGAGACACCGGGGTTATTTGTCGAGGCTGGCAACACGCTAGAAACGCTAAAAGCACTTCTCTATATTCAAAAGCTTTGTACTAGTGTTGAAAACGTGCAGGCAAATCCTTAGATTAGCTAAAACGCCCCAGCAGAGAACCAGGCAAAGACTGGGGAAGCGGGAGCGGCCAAGGCAGGGACGGGGCATTTCCCGTGCCGCCCTGACGCCGCTGCGTGGGCAGGGGCTTGGCCTCCCCTGCCGGCTCTCCTAGCCAGCCTGCTGGCCCCTCGCCGGGGGCATGCAACCAGCCGCGCTCGGAGAGGCACTGGGCCCATCTTCAGGCAGGGCCTCACACAGCAGCGTGGACGCGGGGCAGATGTCCACGCCGATACAGCTACAACCCCCACGCTGGGCAGGGGCAAAACCCCTTAGTGCAGGAAGGTCCTACGCAGCGGCAGGCGTGTGGACCCGCTCTCCCAGGCAGCCTAACTGTACCGCTGCTGAATGCAACTGCATTTGCTAGTCTGCAGCCTTTTTTTAATTCTTTTTCTTCTTTTCCTTTTTTTAATTTTTCATGCTTACTCATAAGGAGCAGCCTTCCATCCTGCTACGATAACACCCTTGAAAGGAAAAAGTGGAATCAAGTGGAGGCCAGAGAAAGAGATTCAGCTACTGGATCCATCTGCTATGAACCGCCCTTTATTGTGACAGTCTTTGTCCTGGAGAAAATGACAAAGAAAAAAGAGGTCACCCCACTCAACAATTAGAGCACGGGGCGGAGAATGTACTGGCTCCCACCTGATGGGGAGAGAGTAAATGTACAGGTTAAAAACGAATAAATAATCACAGAAACAACAGTTGCTGCACTTTCCGTTTCAGAAAGAATTTACTCAGCTTGCTACTGAAGCACTGGATATAACAAATGAAATTCCATGTTCAAGCTTTAATTACAAGCATTGTCTCTAACATTAGAACTTTGGTATAAGTTAATTAATGCAGAAATTGGTGCTAATAGATACAGTTTCAGACTCATTTGATTATCATCAGAAGCTAGTGATTTCATAAGGAAAATAATGCTTATTTTATGCAAAAGTTGCCAATCATTCCAGAAAACACAAGGTGGGGTATTTTAAATGTTACAGCAAATTAAACTTTATAAAGCAGTGTAACCAGAAGAGGGTTATTTTTAAAAGTGCTACCTCTGAAAAGCTGATTGCCCAACTCTATAAAAATGGTCAAAGCCATAAATGCCAAGTTCATTTTTATTTCACTTTGGAGGTAACTATCTTTCAAATCCCAACAGCTGGACTATTTAATACAATCTGGTGAATCAAAGTATAATTCTTCACTGGGCTCACAGTGGGGAGTCTGCATTAGTGTATGGCAACATTCCAACAACTGATGCACAGCCAAACACTCTGAAGTCTGTTTCATTTATAACAAAAATGGATAAAACGGCAATCATATTTACCACCTTTAAAGGACAGAAAAATAAAAGATGTCGATATAAAGTAGTTTAATGGAGAAAACCAGTGATTAAATCAGCGTTTCAAGCATAAAAATAAGAATTACTATTCCGACTTCACTGTACTCGCATTCCCTTCTTCAAATGCTTTACGCTGTTGCAGCACCAGTCTGACAGTGCTGCTGTTACAGATGCAGTATTGTTAAAAATTATTAACCCTATTTATCAGGTGTTCAGAGCTCATTTTCAACAGTTTGTCAAGAGCGGACTGCAGGCATAATGAAGTTTCAGTGCAAGAATGAACACAACATCGGTGCTCCCTTTCAGAAAACTTTTTTTTTTTTTACTGCTACAAATACAGCTGGGAAAAGCAATTAGTACAGATATAGTTAGCCACAGATTTGAACAGTTACAAATTTATCCAGCCAAGGTATTTGCATTTAGTTCTATGCAAAGCTCTTCCCTCATTAAGATTGTTAATGTTGTTATCAGTATTCTTGTTATTTGCCCAACTATATATTTAAGCCAGAAACTGAGAACCTAGTTCTGTTGTACTCATTCATACATAATTCTTTATAAGTCTACATATATTTTTATGACTAAACACATAAAATCTGTGCTGTGAAATCCAGATTTAGATGATAAATGCATTTTAGATTAATTGTGGGGGATATGCCAAGTCCCATGCAGTACTGAGGACTGCTTGTGATACAAGAGTATCAAAAGCAATATATTCTATTTAGATAGTTAAAGAATTAATACCAAAGATTTAAACATGAAGGCTTACACCTGACGGGCTGTCTGTGAACTAGTACTGCTGTGCCCTTTGTAAATAATTTACAGTAGGAGCATAAAAAGAAACTAAGGATTGGATGGTCAACTGAGACTTGGATTTTTCTTTGTTTCTTCTGGTTAATATTATAACCTTGGTATTATTTAACCTCACTCGGTGCTCTATTCAGGAAATCACTGTAATATGTTTCCATTTAGAAACCAGAATTTTATGTAAATATCATGGAAAATTTTATTGGATGAAGTCCCATCCAATTTTCTAAAAAGCAGAAGGCTAAAGGAAACCATTCAAGGAAAATGCTGTAGGAAAATCTGTGGGTTTTACAGCATATTTAGAAACTACTAGCAAAAATCTATCCCAACAAAGACTGGTTTTGCAAGTACATGGTATAAGCATGGGAGAATCCATGTAGATCCTCTGCCTGGAATCTGAGATAGTATGAATGAAGTAATTTCTGCTACAAAAGCCAACACTAACATGGCATCAAATTAGTATACTTTGTCCTTCAGTGAGCTCCTTAATCTAGGATGTTGAAATAGCTGTCATCTGCCTTCAAAGCAAAATTGCTTTCAAAACCAAAATAAAACTCAGCTGGTGCTATTCCTTACTCCCCAAAAGGTAAGATCTGAAGCATTAAGCTAATTTGACAGTTGCTCACCACCAGCTGCTTCTTCCTAACAGTTAAAAACCATGCCTGCATGCCAGTTACAGCTTGCTATTCGCCGATCTACCGCCCACCCCGACCCCAGCATTCTCGTTTTCCTATAAGATACCCGTAACTGAGGACAAACATCACTCGTGCAATAAAGCTCAGACTCCAATCTCTGTGTCCTTTCCAAACTACCATGCTAGGAGGGTTTGCCAAACAACAGCAGCTCCACTGTCCTGCCTCTGACCTGGACTAACCAGCCCACGGTGCCAGGCTGTACAGGACAGGGTCCCAGCTCAACAGAGCGCCACCGTGGTCTGTCTGCTGCGTGCCAGACCACAAGAGGTGAGTCAATTTTATCCTCCGTCAAAAACTTTTATTGAGAATAACTGCAGATGTGTTTATTAAACACCTCAGAATTCTTAAAAAGGCAGGGGAATTCAACAGACAGGGCCAAAGGCTAATGCTGAACAATAGTAAAAAATACACCAATTCCAAGCCTTGAAAGTCTTCAATGAACAAAAAAATCCCAGCACGCTACAGAATTTGTCAACAGGAAATTAGAGGGAATACAAAGAGTGACACTAGTGAATTAGTCGGTTGTTTTCCTCCTCTGATAGTACGAGTTCTATCTATAACACCAGACATCTGTGAAGTGCAAGAAACCTTCTCCGTTTCAGGAATGCCACTGCTACACCTGGCTAAGTAGAAAGGTCACCAACATAGCAGCAAGCAGAACAGAACTGCAGATAATCTCTAGTATGGAATTTGTTCCCAACTGTTTTGAAAATGCTCAGAAAGATTAGCAAATTCATTTAAACGAAGAATCTTGAAGAGCTTCTACCTGCACTGAGGGAGCACAAAAGAAGTACACTCTAAGAAAAATGTATGACAGTAGCTTTTAAAATACTTAAAATTGAGGAGACCTCAAACTTCCAGGACATCCCATTGTTTTCTTCATTTGTTGTTCAAACTGAATTGCCCATGTTCAAGCTGCACTGGAAAACCTTTGCAGTTCTGTCTAGCTGAGGCTGAGCTACTTCCCGCAGAGCTGGTAGATGATTCAGGGGTACTAAGATTACAGCCAGGGGAAGGAGGACAAATCCTTTAATTGTATAAAATCATCAGATTAAGACTAACCCTCTCTGTGGTTCACTCTGTTAGCGGAGAACTCTGCTGCCCAGAAACAAAATGTTTACAAAGTGCTGGAAAAAAAACACCAAAAAACCCAGGGGCAGAGCCAGACACACCTTCTCCTTCTGTGTCTACACACTGCAGGGAGTCACGGGAACTCGCTTTGCTCCCAAGGTAACTAAATTGTCACCCATTCTCTTCTGAGCAATTGTCACAGAATTACAGTCATGCTGGGTTAAACATTTGGGAAGAGATTTGCAGAGGAAGTTACCTGAATACTGAGGTAAGGCCTCAATTTCTCTATAGGACACACATGATTGATGTCTTCCCCCTCAGCACGACCCGAGCAAAATTTCACATTCAAACATTCCAAATCATCCACTTAATGGCTTCAGACCCTTCTTCTAACAATCTCCTATACTGAAGGAACACCTCACCTAGTGGTTCGAAACCCACATTTTTCCTCTGAATTCATTTCTCTGAGCTGTCATCACTTAGTTTGATTACAGGAAAACTTCAGAACCAACCTGTAATTGCTGATGATGTTACAGCCCTTTTCCACAATCCCTCCTTCGGCCACTCGCCTGAGTGGCCCAGCAGATTCAGCTGGCGGCCAGTGCTTTGGTAACACTGGCCACAGGAGTAACCATATCACCTGCGGAGTCCTACTGCAACCAAAGCCTGAAACTCCTGACCCTTCGCATATTTCGGTTAGATTGCCACTGACTTGGGGGCAGGGAGGATCTGGGATTTTACTCAGTAAGCTGACTTCCATCTACATATTGTTTACAGATACATTTTCAAGACTGGGTCTTTTTCAAAGGCATGACCTTCTTTCTCCGCAAAAACAGGTGTGCTCAACTGTTACTCAGTGTGAATAAAGAACGATGAATAGGGCTGTTCGCATTTAAATGTCTGTAAGTATTACCTCCTCCTTCGGATTACAAGCCTCAGTAAATGGATGGCACAGCAAAGAGAAATATCTCATGCACAACTATTCCCAAGGTTTTCTATAGGCAGCTCTACATTAAAATCCAGGTGAAGAAAAAAGAATAAATGCTGCACTGCCAGAGACACCTGGTAATGATGAGACATGCAGTCCTCTACCGTGCTCGAAAAGGCTTGCTTGGCTGCTGCAAACTGGGCACACCTTTGTCCGATTTCAAGGAATTGTGAATGATGAGACAGCTGCATCCTTTCACCTCAGGTATGAATAATAAGAAGAGCCACAATAAATCTTTTTCATGCCTTTGGCATTTAGGGTATCTGCCCAAAGCAGCATGCTGCTTGTTTAGTTAACACGGGCTACCTTCGAAAATAGTGTGGTGCAACATCAGCAGATGTGTAAAGGGAAACAGCCTGTGCTTCAGATCAGTGCCCTCACAACACACATTTCAGGGGGGGGGGTTCACTGAACTAGCTCTTGGGTGGCTCCTGGGCCAGTCAGTAAAGGCTGGATCACATCTTCTGGTTCAGTTTCACTCATCCAACGAATCCCTAGTTTATGCACTAAGACCACTCCAGGATAAGAAGCAAAGCATAGCAAATGGGGACAATAGGGAGATTTGCTTCAGAAGTGCTCTGTTGATCCAAACGAAACTGTTAGTACAGATGTACCCAGGGAAGCCCAGAAAACTGCCTAATTACAGAGCCAAGTAGTCAGATGTGATAGCCAAATGAACTTCCTTCTGATGTCTGCTTTGAATGAGCCTTGTTTCAAAACAACACTTACACACCTAGGAGCCCGGAGGCTGCCTCTACTAACCTTTGCTGCAAACAGTACCCAGGAGGAAAAAGAAAACTAATTGCACTTCAACATGGTATGAAACGTCTAGGTTACTCCTGCTCCTCCCTGCCAGCCCAGCAGTGGAAGTCTGACAGCCCCAGCATCTTCTCGCTTGCTGGAACACCAGCCTCAAAGATGAGCCTCTCTAATACGCAGGTTACACCAGTGACGCGGTGCAAAGCAGCCCTGCAGCACTAAGGAATCTGGCCCACTACATTTGTTTTAATGCTTTAAACAGATAAATTAAAGCGAAATGTGTCTTTCAGGATGTCACTGAATAGGCAAGCTGAGAAATAAATTGCGCTTCACATATGCTTTTATAACACATAACAACTGTGACTGTCAACACAAGATCCTTTTCACTGTCAATTCACCACGCGTTCTGCGAGACCTTGGGGCCTGCAATTATTTCATTTCCTTTCTTGTAAATGCAATTTCCACTTAGTTTGGTGGAATAAAGGTAGACAAAAGGTGGTAGGAGTTGCTGTACTTTCTGATAAAGGTTATCTGTTCAAAATTGCAGAAATCCACAAATTACAAACAGTATTTTTCAGGAAAAACCTCACCTTTCTGTCAGGGTAGCAGTTCAAGAAAATGCAATGGCATTATTCATGTCAAATTAACTGTTGAACAAATCTTCATCTTTCTGATTAAATTAAAATGAAGATCATCTTTCTTCTAGGGATACTTAAATTAAATAAAAGGGGGAAACACATATGATTGTAAAAGACATCCTGCTTTTAAAACTCGGTGCGACTTAAATACTGTAGAGCACAAAAGGAAATTGGGCTCTTTATCCATTCAAAAATAAATTATAAAAGTACCTGCAAGAGAGTGAAGTAACTATCAATTCATAAAAACAGATACGAACTGAATTTCCAGCTCATTTGTCATTACTTACTCCTTTGAACCAAGCAATGGATACTTTCTAGAATTGGTACTGGTGATATTTTTTAACTGACAGAGCAGGAAATCAGAGGTTTAATTAGCCATGATTACAATATTCTGCTGATCTGATTTGTCTCAACTATCTCCTTTTCTTGAAGTGACAAACTGACAAACAACCTGGCAAGGGAACTGAAGCAAGTGCACAGCCTAATTTCAAAAGGAGCTTGGTATTGTTGTAAAACAAACCAATCCTCCACGGGATCTGTCTGAAATAAATATTTCTGAAGCAGGTTTAACTCTTTGATGCTTAACTGGCACCTTGGGTCTTCAATCTGTTGGGACAAAAGATCCTTCTGCCCACCTGTGCAAATGCGGCACTAACTATATTTTTTGTAGCTTTTGAAGACTCTTAATCTTGCGATTTCAAGGTAATTCAGAATTTTTACCAACAAACATTTAAGAGGAATAGGACTTGTTTTGGTCCAACAGAAACTACCCTGAGCACCTGCATACAGACCAATATGACCTACATGACAGTATGTTTTAAAATATTGTGCTAGAATTACCCTATTTTTTACATCAAGAGTTAACTATATAACTATCATCCCTCTTCTCTTCAGGATGTGGAAAGACCCCTCAACTTTGCCATTCCTCAAACTCTTGAGGTCTCTTTTGGCAAAGATGATGAACTTTTTTTTGAAGAATGTTCACAGATTTTACGGGAAATGGGCTTTATTACAGAGAATTCAATTTCTACTTCCACATGAGGCTATAAATTATTTGAAGAGTCAGTGAGTGGTAAACAGCTGCAGACTGTACCTTTATCCTGTTAACCAAAACTGGTATTAAATCACTTTCAAAACGCACCAGCTAAACAGATCTGGTACTAAAATGTATCTAGAAATCCATATTCTACTTACTGTAATGTATGCTTGGAGCCCGTGACACCCTTAAGCTCATTAGAGATGGGACCCGAGTCAGGTACTTTGGGACTGAATTCTGTCTCCAGGTCTTTCTTGTTCAGCGCTGTTTGTGCGGCACTGGCTCCCGAACCTAGCACAGGCAGAGATTTTGATTCTGATGTGGCCAAGATTCCAGTGGGACCTAAAATCCAAAGAAAGTTTAATGCTTCTGTCGTCTAGATTGACCAGTCTAGAAAACAACACATAAGCATAGCAGAATTCAAGCTAACTAAGGAATCAAAATGGAATTTTAACTAAAAGCCTCCAGTGCATGGAGACTAGCAAAATGCAGCATTTGCAGCTTCTGCTCTCCCTACCAAGATTAACCCTTTCTTGTACCCCAAGCAGGGCTTGCTATATTGACACCGTCATGCACGCAATCCCCCGGCCTTGTGGGATGGCGAGTCCTGCTGCCCATGCAGCGCGTCCACGCCACAACTTGCCAGTGCTCTCCCAGCCCAAAGTACAGCTGGAGCGAGAACCAGCCCACTGACAAAAAAGCCTGTTCTCATATTCCTGAGTGAACTGTCCAGCTACAGAGTCCAAGCTAAATCCACACAGTGACATTAAAACCAGCCACATCTGCATCAACTATCGCATGGCCTTACACTGGCACAGACTGTTTCTAACTAGGCAGAACATCAACAGTTCCTTACAGATGATGATAATAAAGCACATTTTAAGAACTGCAGACCTTTGCTCTGCAGAAGAGGTTAATTCAAAATATTACTCCTAAATCCTCATTTCTCTGGTTACCATTACTTTAAGGAGTATTTTCTCAGTAGGCTCAGACTATTAACTGCAATAACAATGTCTGAGCTCCAAGCAGGACAGAGGAACCTCTGTGTATATGGCTGTGTGCGCAGAAAATCCCGACAGAGGCATCTCTTGGAGAAAATGGGGATGAAAAGTGACAGGTGCGACGGGGAAGTGAGTCACTGTAGAAGTAAGCAGGGCTCTCCATAATGGCTGAAATGGCAATGGTCTGGAAGAGAAAGTAAAGCTTCAAGAGTCACTTAATGCAAGAGAGAGGAAGAGGACTACAAAGGAGTCCAGCCACTTACTGCCACTGTCCTGGTCAGTGGTCACTTTCCGGCGTCGCAGAACTCGTTCCAGCTCTGTTTCACTGCTGTCTGTTTCAAGGGACTTCAAGCTTCGGGAACTAGTGGATTTATTCAGTGTTTCCTACAGCAAGAAATAGGCATGAGAAGCTCTCTGAGGACATAGTATGCCTTGCCAAACATCCCATATGCACAAGATGATAACCTTTTAAACTGCAGTTCTAGACCAGCGTGTGAAGCTCTTCCATTAGTACAACAGTGAGCATCTGGGGGCTGGCTCACCACTCCTCCCCTTACTTGAATTTCCTGGTGTAGGGATTAACCATACTTAGCTACACATTACAGGGCTGATATCGGGCTTAAGAGTGATGCTCTGGATCACTAATGAACAAATTCTGATGTTTGCAGGGAACTGCCAACTTCCTCCATCTTAACGTTTAAATGATCTTAATAAACTGCTAGAGCGTTACCATGCCCATTATCAGCAGAAAGCCAACGACTCATATTTTACTGCTGCATATGTTCTGTGCTGGTCCTGTGTTGCTCCATCCTGGTGTGTGCACCTGTCTGTAGAAGTCAATAGGTACTAGCAGCAACTGCAGCGCATTAT
Organism: Falco punctatus; assembly: GCF_963210335.1. Classification (NCBI taxonomy): domain Eukaryota; kingdom Metazoa; phylum Chordata; class Aves; order Falconiformes; family Falconidae; genus Falco; species Falco punctatus. Next base: position 36,741,407 of record NC_137589.1, read on the forward strand.
TATATTCTGTAATCTAGCTGATCTGCCATAACCCTGACCCTATATCCACATACTTCATGGCTTCTCTTACATACAGAGTTTGATCTCAAGCTTTTTAAACACACAAAATAGAAATGCATGCTACTCGTGCCTTATGCCAAAACCGGTATTTTGTAGCAGTGAAGCTGCAAGTCCAGCAGCGCTTCTCTTAAGGTGTGAGAGGAAAGGCTTTAATCAAAGCCTGAAACCTCACAGACTTGCCCACAGGAATTTTAACACGCACATAGTGCACACTGCATGCATTTCCCAACTGACAAAAGTCAGTTACTGGATCAGCACCCACTTGATTGTAAAATTTCCCTAAAATGTTTACAATGCAACTGAAAACTTGGGACCTATATGGTATTTCATTCTCCCTCTGAGTCTTGCCATCTTTAGGGATGCCCAGGAACCCTGTTCATTCAGCCTTCCAAAAATGTCAGACTCACACAGCATTTTTCCAAAGTATAAATAACATACTCTTAACATCTTTTTTTGACAAGCACATATATTCTGAGCAGAAATAGCAAATGACAAAAGAAAATGGCATCACAAGTTGCAAAACCTGTGCTACTTTCAGGTTCCCAGCAAAGTAACTAATTCTTCACCACCACCCAAAAATTAAAGTATTTTCTTTGGCAAATATTTGAAATTTAACTGGGCAGGTACATTATTAATTAGTAGTATGCTCCAGATCTGCACAAATGTACACAACAGAGTCACTCAAGTCTGCAATTTACAGAACATAAATGTGTTTTGTTTGTAACAATTATATGGAGGTCTACATGAAATGCATAATTAGCATAGTAACAACAAATGTTTACTCCATCACATCCCACCCCCATGTTTGTTGTCTGACTGTGCATAATGACTGGTCTCAAGAATAGATTGGAATTGGATTTTACACAGTTTGTCTTACGCCGCAAATATCCTAAAGGGCTCCAAAGCAACAAGCTAGATACAGCAGTACAGTGACTGTAGGCTTCTCTCTGCTCCCTCTGAAGTACATAATCAAGTCTCCCCTGATGTCAGTGATACAGTGTCAAAGAAATTAAACAGCTATTAGAAAACGAAAGGACCTTAAGCAGGATTGTTCAGTCTAGCCCTCACTGGTCCAAACAGCACGCCATATGAAATATTCCTATAATTACAGAGTTTCGTTTAAAACATAATCTCCATGTTGCATTTTATTTCTTTTCTATTTACCTCAACATTTAGTTATGTGTCCCTCTAATTACAGCTTAGCATTAAGGTCTGGTGGCCCTGTAGATGATTTCTTCCCTTCTTCCCCTGCTTTCATGTGACTGGAGAACAGTAAGTTTAACACACTGTTGGTGCCGCACTCATGGTTTTAAATGGCAGCACAGGCTGTGGCTAAGCTCCTTGCTGCACTACCCAACACAGCACTGAAGTTATTTTTCATAAGGTCTGTTTAGGTGCTACAATGGATGAGTAGAATGATTAGCCTTACCTTCTGTAGAGTGAATGTGAAGTATTTTGCTTCGGTTCAGGCAGAATTTCACCTTACAAAGGCAAAATTTCACCTGATGTGCCAAAGTCACGCTTCAACTTTAAAAGCTTCAGGGTCACAGAAGTAAGGGAGCAAGCAAGAACTACAGCCCCTTCTGAATGTTTGATACAATTTTAGCACTTGTGCAAAAGAAGCAACCAGTTAAATAAGCAATGCAATGTATGAGCAAAGGATGGAATTGGAACAAACTTAGCACATTGCTCTGAGCAGGACCAAATACACACCTGATGTTTTTATTTAGTGATCAATGGGTATGTGGACAGCTATTCAGAATTATTTTTTTCTACTTATAAAGGCAGAAAGACTAGAGAGCTCTTGCTCTGTTTAGGCTACGTCTATGTTAACAAGAAATTCGGTGCCTCAGGAGAGAGCAGGAGTTCAGAGCAGTTGATGAGGAGAACCCTATGTCTACTATATGCGCTGTCCGGGGGCTTCACTTTGGACTAGATATATTCAGCTGCCTCTCACTCCCTAAGCATTCCCACTGTGAGTACTTGGATAGTTTCCAAAAGATCTATGGCAGGTGTGGACCATAACCTCCCCTCTAGTGGCAGGAACATACAAATCTGGGAGCAGAGTTAACAGGCTAGTTTTCTCCAAAATAAATTCTGTTCACAAGACCAAAACCAATCTTTCAGTCTGACCAAAGTAAAAAGTGGAATCAAGGGATTCACTCCAAAGCTGCTCTAAAGCTTCAAACCAAAACACTAATGCAGAAGTTTCAAATACTCGTCTATTTTACACAGAAGGCCCTGTCAGCTCAATGAGAAGAAAAAATGAAATATAAACCACAAGTTTTCTTACCAGAATCCCTTTTAATTCTTTCATTGCACTTTCAGAGGGCTTTGGTGTTTCTGGCTGTAAAAACACATGCATGTTAAAAAACACATGAAATGGACGATGACAGACTTTGTACTTGAAGACAGATGTCGCACGAGAGTCTGCCACACAGGCGTACAGTTGTGTTACGTTCCTCTGCTCTCTCCTCTCCTGGGCACATGGCTAACGTCCAATCTATAGTCTTACACAGATGAATGGAAGAGTCTGAGCTCTTAAGACTGTGAATCACAGCCTACACACATAAAGAAAAGTCATGCTTTTGTGAAGATGGTAAGCAATATTTTATAGTAGCCACATTCAGGTATTAGTGCTAAGTGTTGCATAAAAGGAAGAAATACTGCTAAATACCATCTACTTCTTTATCACCCCCTTCGGTTCAGGCAGAATCGTGTTTTCTCTCTGTGCTTTTTGTTTCTCAGTAGCTGTTTGTTTACAAGATGTTTGCTTTCAGTTCCTTTCTCTGTCAAAGAAACTGGGCTTCTATTTACTTATTGTTGGCTTCGCCTCCTTTTCTGTTCTTCAGGCATATGCTGCTCTAATTTATTTTATTCAAAATCAAGCAAAGCAAATGAGGTGAGATAAATGTATTCTTTTGAATGTTTCACAGAAACTCTGATTTATTTTCAGTGTAAATTAGTGTACTTGGCTAATATCATTGCTCTGCTATTTATTCCAAACCTTTGTTTTAGGCCTGCTTGACTGGTTGACTGGTCTCAGATGAACTCCCTTTTTAATTCTGTCCATCATTTCTTCAACAGCTTGTCTCTTCAGATCCGTAACTTCTTCACCTGTTCCGAAAATCAAAAAGCATATCATGTTCCAGATATAAATACAGAGAAATAGTACAAAGAAAAAACCACGTTAAACAGATAGCCTACTAATCAGCTTGCTTGCCATAAACAGTTACCATAATCATAAATTAGTTTTAATGATGAAACAGTATTTACGTATACAATGTACTTAGCTATACTCCATGCCTGCATGTGTGGGCATACTGCTCAGGTACTATCCAAATCCATGCTTTTCCTCAGTTTTATTGAAAATGGCAATGATAACCATAAATATATAGGCTTACTTTTCTCCCCGTAAGTGGGCTGTTCACAGGGTCTTTCTTACATGATCACTATCTTACTCTTAATTTGTCCCACCAAAAAGAGGCACTTCACCTGATGTTGCATGCATCTATATACAGTAGCAGAAAGCAGTAACCTCGTCTCTAGTTATCAGGAATTCTAGTTCCTGGATACAGCGCTGTTAGTGATCTTTGCTATCAGCTACACTGTCACAAGCTCTTCAAGGATAATATGCCAATCTACACACGCTGAGGATCCAGCCGTGGACTTTGCAAATGCCTGAAGAAGTTTGGACAGAAGGAGGGCCCAGATCCTGAAAAACGCAAAGCTCCTATAACAGTTTCAGAATTGCAAAAGTTTAGCGCTACAGGCTGAAAATACAGCCCCACTTCCACTGTACCTCTTCACCCTGGCTCAGCAGAAATTTCCCCAGCTTCACTGAAACAGGACAAGTGCACAATGCCCCACACACGGCCTGCACGCAGCCCATCACAAGACTGCCGAACATGTCTTGTATTTCACATGGGTTTGAGAACCTTGCTGGAATGATACAGCAACATCTCAGACTGAACTAAAAACACGTTTAAAGAACACTGCATGAAGTCAGAGTGCAAAACTTAAATACCATGAAAGGAAATGGTTGCTTTTTCAAGAGACTGAGTATCAGGACTGCAAAATATTCAGATGAAGTGGGAAGCTGTGTGATGAACCTAAACAATACCTGTTAACTTATCAGTGTTCTGGATAATGTAACAAAAGACATTTAACATGCCATACCAAAAAGGGGGGGGGGGGGGGGGGGGGGGTGAAGAGTACTTAAAGCAAATACATGGAGAAATAATGGCTGATGGTATTCAGAGCTGCAATGTTGTACCTTATATAACAGGAATTTTAAATAGACTTTCGCTCTCTCACTTGTCAGGGTACTATTGATGATTCATAGAAATGCAGTTTCTGTATTCTAAGCCAATTTAATGTCAGGCTTTAATTTCACAAACAGGCTGTTTCAAATATAAAAGCATAATTGGTGGTATGGGATAGAAACCACTCATTCTAAGTCCTTAACAAGGGTCAAAATAAGCCTCAAGTTGGATATAATAACAAGATCAAGACAGAACTTTCCACCTTTTTATATTTTTATTTTAGGAACAGCTCAACTATTAAGAGAAAAAGCAGTTCATATGTGATTGAAGAAAGGTCAGAACTCTTAAAGTTTGCTAATAAATAATGAAAAAATGGGGTGTAGAGAACTTATAGTGAATTTCATAGTATTTCCTGCAATCACTGTTTGTAACAGTCTCAACAAAAAGGTGTAATCAAAACATCTAGGATGCTTCAAGATAAGGAAACCTGATAAATGAAGGCAACATAATTGAACTTTTACTGAAATATAAGAGTGACTCTTCATCAGAGACCTCAGTACAAGGTCACTTCTCTGATTATTTTACCCAGACAAACAACTTTATTTCTCTCAGATTGGTAATGAGTTCCCAAAGGTCCCCGCCAGGACCTGCCCAAGTCACCTGATTCCTCAGTTCTTCACCTGAAAATGGGAGGGGTAATACTTCTTGTCCTTCCCATCCTGCCTGTTGGTCCCATCCAACAATCCAGCAATAGTTGCAGACCATGACAGTCTGCTAGCAGCTATTTTTTCTTTAACAGTTATATCCTATACCTACAGTTTCAGCCAGGTTCCCTCCTGCAGCCCCCTTTGTTTAAGTGGCAGCAAATGAGTTAAGCAATTGACTACAAACTCCTATTTCAGAAGGAAAGAGAGAAACAGCCAGAAAAACCTTAGTTATTTTACTGGCAATGCTTGTCTAACTAGCTTTGATTCTTCAGGCACTCATGTTCATTTGTAAATCTGTACTTGACTCCTGTTCTCAACCTACTAGGTTTCCAGCTTCCATTAACAACAATAAAATGCAATTTCAGCTGTTACTTTGCACGCAGAGTCACCTTAGTGCAAGATCCTGTTTTGTTTTAGGTTTTCAGTATTATTAAAGGATTAGCATTACAGTCAACTCTGAGTGGTAATTTCACAAGATATGAATAGAGGGATGAAAACTGAAGCATTTAACAAACTAGCTCTGTGGAGAGGCTTGGGACAGAAGAAATCACAAACAAGAAGCCATTTGAAAGTTGGAAACTTCTCTGTGTTATGCTGCATATAACCTGTTCTCTGCTTAATGGTTGTTGGATTTGTTCTTCTGCCTCTTCCAGATAACCTATGGTAGTGCAAAGTCCTGGACATACTGTAGGTGCAGCTACATGCTATAGTGTGTCCAGTTTAAAGCCACAGGTTGAGCCTCTAAACGCTACTATAGTGCAACTACTACTGCCAGGGCGCAACTCAAGCTGCATGGAGTTGGTGTAACAGCATGGGGCCTAAATTGGACCATGCTGTTCTCCCCATCCATTTATATCACCCAGCACATCACCATACCCGGCTAAGTGCTTATCTTTACCCTCTCCCCAAGGGAAAAAACAGGAAAGATAACTTTTTCTGCCACATCAGTGAGTAAGATCAGCTCAGTAACTTATCTGATAAGCATTAGAGCCAGAAGCAGGAAAATCAGAACTCTTCAGTTACAGCAAGTGCTAGATCTTCCTTTAAGGTTTTTGATCTGCAGCTTCAAAGACTGTTCATACTAAAATCCATTTGGAAAAAGTATATTGGATGCTGATGAACAGCTCAGCTGTGGAGGCACAGGTGGCTACAGGGGCTGCATAAGTTTGCTGGGTATCCTGAGGCAGCTTGCAGTAGAATAGAATAAAATATTTCAGTTAGAAGGGTCCTACAACAATTATCTAGTTCATCTGCCTAACCACTTCAAGGCTGAACAGAAGTTAACGCATGCTATTAAGGGCATTGCCCAAATGCCTCAAATGCTGACAGGCTTGGGGCATTGACCACCTCCCTGGGAAGCCTGTTCCAGTGTTTGACCACCCTCCCCATAAAGAAATGCTTCCTCATGTCCAGTCTGAACCACCCCCCGGCACAGCTTTGAACCATTCCCGCTCATCCTATCAGCAATGAGGTCACCCCTCAGCCTCCTTTTCTCCAAAGTAGACAAACTCAAAGTCCTTAGCTACTCCTTACCAAAGCTACCACACATGTACCTGGGCTGCAACCACATTTCTAAGCGCAAGGCAGATGAATATGCTGGGACATGGATAGCAGTAGTTAATGTTGACAGTTATAAGCATTTGTATCACTAGCTGTACGCACGGTTCATTTTCACTAGTTTTATCTGCAGTACCTAGTGAATAATCTGCACGACTTGAGAAAGGACGAGCCATACCTGACTCTTGCTGAGGAGGTTTCTCCTTCTTGCTCACGTTGGTGTTGGAGTGAGATCTCTTGCGAATCATTGACATAAGAGACCTTTGGGAAAAATGAAACTGCAGACTGTCATTCTGTCCTGTATTACACACTGTTAGAATGAACTTGAACATGACATACACAACAGCTTGCTTATACCTGATTATACAGCTAGTTACAAAAGACTCATTTAACAGTTCTTGAATGCAGATGTACGTTCTGAATTACCCCCCACAATGCCTCCCATCAAAATGCACCAGAGAAATCTATTTCTTTTTAACAGGCATTAGGCACAAATCAAAACACTCCAGATTTGAATATTAAATGACAGTGTCTCATTGTAACACATGACAAATTGAAGCTGCTCCAGCATAATAAGAGGAAAGAAGAGCTTTCTTCTTTTGAATATTGATAGCAAAGTATTAGATATTCTAATAGATATCGACATGAAGATATTGAATCTTCAGATATTGAAGTGAAGTATTATTCTTCAGAGGACACTTAAATATGGTCATCAGTATCTCCTCACCAACTACAAGTTTGTAATCTTCTTACGGTATCAAATAACTATCCTTTCACTATAGTGAAAATGTAAAAGTCCAGGCATAGAAATGATTCATCTTAAAGCCCAAGTATAAGCTCCTATGCATATCTGATGTGTCAGTGGGGCATATCACTCCCAGCTGAACATTGCTCCTTACAGAGGAGAGTGACCTCCCTGACATAAAGGGTCAGAACTCTGTCCCAGAAAAAAGCAGCATTCAGCGCCTAGGCTCTGAAACAACCTCTACGCACATCAGCATCACAGTGCATGAAGGAAATATTCTGATGTAGCTACTACAGGGCTTAAAATGAATTGTGTTACCTGTTTCAAAAATCAAAAAAATAAAACAAAACACAAAAAACCAAACCCATACCACCACCACCCCAAGTTAATTCATGCTACACATTAGCAAGAAAGAAGCAAACAAGCCAAGTGAGTTAACAGACAGAAAAGGAGCAAAAGGCGAAACACAATTGTTCAGAACTTGTTTAGTTTAGATTTCTAAAAATAAAGCAAGATGCACAAAGGGATGAATTCTCCCTACTAATCATCTCTATCCATATATTAACACAGTAGTTAACAAGATTCCTATATGTAATTTCTATTAGGTTAGAAAGTGTCAAAGTCCATTTATTTTTAAAACCAAGCAGACAACATGAAGATCAGCTGAGTTCCTAAAATTAGCTAAACACACCTTAGGGCTTAGTTAATTAATTCAGGTCTAATGCCTGATACATCCTATATTGGTCATCCTCTTTTACAGTCCTTTGCAAAAATCAGACTTAATTTTGATAATTTCACCCAAAGCTGCTTGACGATGGGGTGGTGATTTTCTGGGATTTTTTTTTTCTTTTTAACTTACGAAAGCAATTGTGGGAACTCAATGGAGTCTGCATTTTCATCACCAGTATCTGACAGGAAGGGACACACAGTAACCCAACATAACCTTTGGTTCAAAGGCGTTTTCTTAGCAGTAGATTCAGACAAGCATTTCACAAATCTGTAATTACAGCTATCAGGTGAATAGAAAAAAAATAACCTCTGAAATTAGAGAAGACAGGTATCCCTCCTACTGCAAAGTCACAGCCTAGACAACCGGTTGGGCTTGGCAAGGCAGACACTGTTCAGAATTGGTCAGGGTGTTCGCCTGTTGGCAGGTGGGGCACAGAGCCCGTCCTGCCAGTAAAAAGCCCAAGACAGATGGAGAAAGCCTTTTTTTTTTCTTTAAAGACCCTCTTCCTGCTTGGATGCAAGCTCATGTAATGTATTCTGCTTCAGCAAAGCATTAAAGCTGTGACCTTTGATTTAAGCACTTACCGTATAGGGTTAGGAGGAGGAGGAGGAGGAAGAGGAGGAGGGGGTGGTGGTGGTGGAGGTGGTGGAGGATTTTCAGACTGCTGTATTCGTTTTTGAAGTTCATCAACTGCACAAGAGCAACAAAACAAACTACAGTAAGTTCTTGGTTTCTCACATCTGCTCTAAAACTCTGATGGTTTAAACAAAGCAGCTACTAATTAACTAAAAAACAAACAACAAGAATAAACCATACAACTTCTAGGATATCACATTTTTGATTTCCTACCAAGAACAATGTCCTAGATGCACAGGATTCTCATTAAACCAGGTAGCTTCAATGTGAGTTACTTTTGAAACTAAAATGACACTCTCCCTCATACAGGATCCTTCATATAAAATGACAGAGCATGGAAAAGTTTATCACATTCCGGCAATGGTCTATTTGAGGTTCCATTTGAGAATGAATTAAGAAGAGATGAAAGAAATGAGCAATTTTGGCTTCCAGCCTTATCTCTGTCTTGCTGATGGTGTGGGTTTTCCCCACAAAAATGGTCAAAACTGGGCAGTGATCAGAATGGGTTCCTTCTCTCCCGTTTTCGTGTCAGACCTAAACTGTGAAAATTACTTTTCTGCACTTGAAATATTGTCAAATGCAGTCAACTGGGGAAGAGCAGATACAAAGAAAAAAAAGTCTTAAATTACTTTTTGTTAGAACAATTTTTAGCAATTGCTCTGAATTATGGCAGAAGTACAGAATATGATTTCCAAAGTGGATAAGGTTCATTATTCTCATAATGATGGATTCAAATTAAAATGACAATCTTTAACATTTACTTTTAAACTTAAAAAGAAAAAAAAATTTAAATCAACTAAATTGCTTTAAATTTCAGGTACAATCTTTATGCTGATGAATTCCTTCTGAAGGACAAAAAAGCCTGGAAGAACCTATGTGCTGCCATCCAGCAAGACCTGACCCCAGGCTGGAGAGCTGGGCAGAGAGGAACCTGATGAAGTTCCACAGAGGCCAGTGTAGGGTCCTGCCCCTGGGGAGGGACAGCCCCAGGCACCAGCACAGGCTGGGGCTGGCCTGCTGGGGGGCAGCTCTGCGGGGACGGGACTGGGGGTTCTGGGGGCAGCAAGTTGCCCGTGAGCCAGCAGTGGCCCTGTGGCCAAGGAGGCCAGTGGGACCCTGGGGGGCATGAGGAAGAACATGGCCAGCAGGTGGAGGGAGGTGATCCTCCCCCTCTGCTCTGCCCTGCTGAGGCCGCCCCTGGAGTGCTGGGTCCATACTGGGCTCCCCAGTTTGGGAGAGGCGGGGAACTGCTGGGGAGGGGCCAGCGGAGGGTACCAAGATGGTGAGGGGACTGGAGCATCCCCCGTATGAGGAAAGGCTGAGGGGCTGGGGCTGCTTAGCCTGGAGAAGAGAAGGCTGAGGGGAGCTCATCGATGCCTACAAACATCTCAAGGGCGAGTGCCAAGAGGACGGGGCCAGGCTCCTTTCAGTGGTGCCCAGTGACGGGACAAGGGGCAACGGGCACAGACTGCAGCACAAGAAGTTCTTTCTGAACATGAGGAAGAACAGCTTTACCTGGAGGGTGACGGAGCACTGGCACAGGCTGCCCAGGGAGGCTGGGGAGTCTCCTTCTCTGGAGACATTCAAAACCCGCCTGGACACGACTCTGTGCAACCTGCTCAAGGTGAGCCTGCTTTAGCAGGGGTTGGACTAGATGAGCTCCAGAGGTGCCTTCCAACCCCAGCCACTCTGATGCTGTGAAAGAATCTGCTGTGAAGGTTAGGTCTTTTCCAAGGCAGCTGAGAATTCATATGCTGCCTAGGCATATTTTTAAGGCTTGCTAATGTAAAACTCACACAAAGCAGTTCTTCCAAGCAAGACTGCTTAAAGTGAATCCTGCTTTTAAGGGTATGTTTCAGAAAAGTGCGGCTGTACATGGAGTCTTAACTGAAGACAGGGACTTTGGCCTCCTCTGACAGGGGCTTAAATGCTTCTCTGACCAGGTGTCATACTTAAAACTAGCACCTGGTTAGGCCTTCAGCTGAACAAGGACTGAAAGCAAAGGTACATGCAAATACTTAACCAGCCACAGCCCCACACTCCCTATAGTGAAGCCACACACATCAGGTGCTCTTTTTAAAATCCATTTTAAATCAAGAGCATTAGGTCAGAAATATCCTCATTCAATACATGGGATGCTGCAGACAAGCCAGGCACCATCCTGACAGCCATAACTGTGTGAACATCTGCACTGCAACAGTTGTTCTGTCCTCAATATTCTGTGAACCTATTCTTTGGGTGTTAAAGTCTTAGAGACAAATGCACACAGCAGCTAGCAAGACTGTTCCTTTCCTTTCAGTCACTTGACATGGAACAAAATATTTGACTACACGTAAGAGATTTAGATATAGAATTCTCATAGATATGAGCCATAAAATCCCACCAGATTTGTTTAGCTAACTTCTTTTGTAGAGCTCTGAAGGCAGTACTTACCTTTTAAATATCTGGTTTTTGAAAAAAAGAAAAAAAGAAACACCTCCTAGACCCTCTCACATCAGCAGAAATTGTTTTCTCACATGTCAGTATGCAGGCTAAATCATGTCTTTATTTTCACTGATGTCTTCTATTGCAAGACTGTTAAATGGCTGGGTAAGCTTGATAATTACGGGATGTTTTTGTACAACTGATACAATGTAGACTCCACAGTCTGATAAATCACTGTGCATCTTTGCAAAACAAAAACAACAAAAAAAGGAGGGCAAAAAAAGAGCAGAGTTGTCCCATTTTTTTAATTTTTAAAACTAGGTAAGAGGATAGATTTTGATTGGGTACACATTTCGACTGTGTCTTTCACACAGAAACAACAGATATATATCTCCATCTGTAAGACACAGGGCAATTTAACAGTACCTTACAGAAGTTTTGCAAGGTTATTCTTTCACAGACATTCTAGACAACCGTAGTTGAAGGCAGTTACTGTATTTTGTCTTGTAAAGCACAGGTCTGGATCTCAGCTACAAAAGCTGTTGCTTCTGGGGTCTCAAATGTAACATGTATAATTCTATTAGATGTGCACTCACCACTCACACCCCCGTCAACTGTCCCTCTAAAACGAAAGTTATTATATTATTTTACCTGAATGCTTTAGGTCTCTAGCTTTTTCTTCTGAGTTCTGACACTTAAGCTCTAGTTCCTTCTTATCTTCTTCCAAAAGTTCTAGTTGCTGTTTAAGACGACTAATCTCCTTATGCAGTGCTTGATTCTCTAGCTGCTCCTCCAATTCTTTGATCTGCAGTCAGCAAACAATAGCATTCATTACAATGAAAGGTATTTTCTTCCCTTCCTTTTGAGAAATAACCCATTAGGCACAGTTATTCCCGAAAACGTGATTTAGGAGTGAACTGCAAGTCCCAGAAAGAGGACAAATTTTGAATGAGAGCCGGACAGATCTCTCTGAGAGATGTCAGAATTTCTATTATGATCCAAACTTGTTTTATCTCTTCTTCAGAATACGTCTTTAGCTCCAAAGTATTTGAGCTATAAGATGTTCCCTTTTTCTTTTTATAGTTTTTTTATCACGTAATTAGAATTTCATTTCAGAACATTTCTTCATTTGAAAGCAGAAGAACATTGACATTTTTGTTCTTTCACTGATTGTTTCCACTGACAGGTTGTTATTTAATCTCCCTTGTCGCAACTCATGCACATGCCAGTAGGTGAACTATGGAACATCTGCAGCACTGAGGCAGCATTCAGGTGCAGAGTAGCAATCACTTCCCCACTCCCTAAATATATACATTTTACTCTAGACTTCAAGAGGCCAAAGATGCAGAGGTTTTCTATAAACTGGCAATTATCCTTCCAAAACGCTCATTCAGAAGTAAGTAAGATTACATATAGTCTTAGTATCACTGCGCTGATGAAAGCACTGGAACTGTCTACCTCTTCCTAGCGTTACTCTATTAACAGAGTGGAAAACTAATTTTCAGGCTTTGGAGTGAAGCAATGGTGATTTTTCCCAGTTAGAGACTAATCTAGTCCTGTTTCAAAGAATATATTTGTTTAGATCCTAGTGCTTTAGACCCTATCATACCACTTTGCAGCGTTCACTTAACATTTCCCTGCTCTAGTATGTCTGGCTCTTCCCCATGCAGTTCATTAGCAAGTGGCCAGACTACTAACGTGAACTGCCCACCTCTCAACTCCTGGTCTTCTTAGCTTATACCCCCCCTAAAACACCCTTTATATTACTCAAAGTCCAAAATATTCTCCTGTCATCTCTTCTTCAATGGAACCTGACTTACTGCTCGTATTGCACTTTACTGGCATCCAGAATAAAATACTTAGCTAAACCAGAGCCCTCAGGCCAAAAAACTTTCAGGTTTTGTACTCATGTGCTACCAGTGACCCAGAAAAAGGGCATCACAACCTTCTCTGAAGTTCAGGTTTGTATTTTGAATTCTTATGGGGCACAAGAGCTCAAATAATTCCGAACATAAAAAATATGATACTCCTTAAATTCAGGAGGGTCTCAAAGACTTCTGCATGAGATGCAAAGTAATCCTGTTTTACCTTTTGTTGGTGTTGAAGCCTCTCTTCTTCTAATGTGTGGGTTAGCTTAGCGTTGTCATCCAAAGCCTTCAAAAGCTGTTGATCAGGAGCAGAATTTTGCAGAAGCAATTGACTTTGCCTTTTCATCTTGTTTTGTTCAATAAACATCTGCCAAAACAAAACCCACCCCCAACAAAAACAACAGTTAAGCACAGTCTAATGCTACCCTGGGAAAAATAGCAACTGAAAAGAAAATGAAGAAATTAACATTGTGTTAATATATGGTAGGGATAGCGAGGAAGAAGGTGAGAAGGAAAGGGAAAAGTAGTTTGAGAATAAAATTTACAAGAGCTAAGCTCACACACTGAAAGAAACCAGGTGTTTGCTGATAGAACCACCCACTGCTACACCTCAATTATGCGCATGTTGGTAGCATTCAGAATTTAAACACGTCTCTGAATTTTGTTTCCTGGAAATGGGAACAATCTGGTCCCTATTCTGGGAGTTCCAGAGAGATTAAAAGAACTCTAGGTGGAGGAAAAAAGGTCTGTGAATTCACAGGCTACCTCCTTAAACACACCTGCAAGCCTTGGCATAAAGCCCACTTCTTGTGAAAGTTACTTGGATATGTGAATGATGGAGAGTCTTTGGCAAATGAATTTCAGTCCATGTCTGTGTAATCATTTCAGGGCAATTTCAGTCTTTTAGTTCTGATCCTTGTGTTCTTTCCTCTTCCTCAGTTATATTTTTGACGTGGGGAATGGATACATTGGGGGTGGGGGAAATAATCAAATAGTCTAGAGACCTGTTATTTACAAAAATACCACACATTTCTCTAGGATTCACCTAAGAGATGCAGAGGCTGCCAGCACATGCAGTTTCCATAAGAAAGATCTGCTCCTTCCAGACTGTTCAGGAGCTCAGGAAAAAAAAGATTGATTCCTGCCAAAAAAAAAAATTCCTAGTGAATTTGTTCTGCATCTTGGCATCTCTTTCAGGTAGAGGGTTGCCCCCCCGGCAACAGGGGCTTCATCTTGAAAAACTCAGCTGAGCCTGTTCTTACAGCAGAAAAGAGGGACCGGGTCATGCTGAGGTTTCAGACAAGTGCACAGATCAGCAAAGCATGCCACTTACAGCAGAAGAACAGAGAACAGCCTGAGAATGCAGACACTCCCTCCGACTGTAAAAACACTGTTGTACGGCACAGCAAAAGCAAGGCAATGCTTTAAGAATAAAGTATTTTAGACATACAAAAGTTCCATGGCTCTTTTCAGGTTCCCATACTATTTATTTACACACCCAAATTATGGATACAACATATGGTTTCTTTTCATCTGGTGCTACTGCAATGCTACGTGATTTATTTATTTAATACAATTGGATTTTAAAGAAATATCAGCTGATGCAGATTTGTGGCAAGCACTCCATCCAGCGCTTTGCACAGACGCTTCAGTTGAGTCTTCTTAGCAAGCAGCTCTCTAGCTGTACATACAGACTGAGAAGCCTGCTGACCGTGCTGAACTTTTAACTCACAAAGCAGCCTGCTCGACCCTGCGTGCCAAGAAGAGTCAATTGATGCAGCCTTAATACTAAAAAAACCTACAGTGAACACTTCATTGGGCAAAGCTGTGCCATGAGGGCAAGGCAATAAAGGACTGGAAGTATTCGATGAAGAGGAAACGATGAACAGATTCTAGTACCACACTTCGTTACAAAACAAACAAAACCAAATTTATGACAATACACACAGGCCACTGCGGCGTGGTGCAAATGTGCACTGGACACCAGCTCCCTATCATAAAATTCTGCCAGTCAAACCAATTATGTTTGCGTTACCTTAAATAAGTAGGGCTGTACCAAAAACAATTCAAAGGCAAGAGAAATTCAGAATCAAAGCTACCCACCCCAACCCATAAAGGTTTGCCTTTGTATTGCAATCCATCAATTTGTTTAACATTTTCTCTTCTTAAACAAAACAGCATGTTTGAAACATCACACTTTCAAAAGGCCTGTAAATCACTGCTAAAGAACTCAATACTGTCTCAAACCCTTCTGCTTTCCTGTTAAGTGAGTCAAAAGTTATTTAACCCTGATGGAAGCATCTCTCTAGAAGCCACCTTCACCAAACGTCACAGTTTACCTATAGCAAACTTTCAACGCAAAGTGAAATCTTGGGTTTCATTTTTTTGGAATTTGAAAAATAGTTTGAGATGATAACTCCAGATTTTTGTTCCCCAAGTTTCTACCACTAAAACCAACAGAACAGAGTTGTTCCAGCCTGAGGGAGCAGAAAGTTGCCAAAACAAGAAGAAATCAAGTAGATCAACTTGATTTCTTCAGCTTGAGCAGATACTTCACCAAATGTAGAAAATTCATATTCACTTTGTTTCATGTTCTTCTGCAACAACATAAAAAAAAATACTTTTGAAGACCTGGCTGAAAATCTTTTCATTCAGAAGTTTTCACATGAAGTATTTTCAATTGGCTTTATAAATTGCTTTCATGATATTGCAAATACGTTCCTACTTACAACATATGTAAAAGTGTTTTCACCACCACAAAAAAATTGTTGCTTATAACTTAATGCTGTCATCAGACACATGGGAATCAGTTTCTCATGGGGAATCCCATCCATTTCACAAGTTACTTACACACATGTCCTTGAAGTACCAGAATATTTTAAATGGAATGGAAAAAACTAGACAAGATGGCCATGACAGATAAAGCAGAAAGCAAGCTGGTGATGAACTGATTGCAAGTTTTTGAGAGGTTGCTCTGTGTGTTTGACAGGGGACAAAGAACCACCTTAGAAATTAATTCTAACTTAAAATTTAAAAAAATCAATTCCTGCTTCAGCAGGGCAGAAATCTGTCTGCACAACCCTGAATATTAATTAAAGTGACTGCTGAAAGGGCAAAACAGCTACTAACAGGATTATTTGGACTAGGTGGAATTTAACCAATTGATGGATTAGTTCCGACTTTGCCACCTGCTAGACAATTATCTGCAGAGTATCCCAATCAATGCTAGAAATGTAAGTTGATGCTGAAGGAATCTACTGAAACCATGACTGCAACGAAAGGCAGATCACAAGGGACAATAGTTTGCTTACAGCTACCATTTAAATTTTAAAAATCTCCAAGTGTTGTTCAAAGCAGCTATGTATCTTTCCCCCAAGTTTACAAAAAGAAGCTCCAAAGTGCAGGAGATCCGGGACTTGGCCACTTTCCATCAGCAGAGTTTGCATAAGAATTGCAGAGGGGGAAAGAGAAGGGGGTGAAATCCTGAAAATAACAGACGTTTTTCCCTTGACCTTAATGGGGCCACACCTCATTCTCAGACCACTGCTCTAACCATTACCCTAAAGAGCGCTCGCTGCAGCTGTTTTTTGTTTACACCAGAGCTGGAAAAGGAATTCTTCCTCATTAAAAAAGTTAGAAAGCAACTCCATTAGTGTCAAGTCCCTGGGAACTCTGATCCTCGTTCAAATAATGTTCAGGGTACAACTGGATGCTTTCCAACTAACTCTTCTCCCAGGAGCAAAATGAGGCCAAAGGAAATGCTTTGATATCCATATGTTGCTACATTTCCACCTATACATTGTTTGGGTACTCGCTATGCGGGATAACTTTTTTGTCTTAGCTACAGTTTGAAGGGAGTAGAATGTCTCAATACAGCCGCACTGTTATAAGAAGGTAATCACTGGGTGCATAAAGTAAAACCTACATCAGTGGCAAATGCTATCGACTATGAATAAAATAACAAAAGGCATGTTGCAAGGCAGAGTCAAACTCTGGAAGTCTCAAATAGAAAAGAGATTAAGATCAGTCAACTAAACAGTCGGCCCTGATTTCAATCCTTGGCAGCACTGCTCCATCCCCTACACATCCTAGTGAGACATATAGTAAGTCATCCTCATTGAGTGGTAACACGCTCATTTACATCTGTCATAGTTTACAGGAGCTGATGTCTTTCCCATTACGTGTACCCTAAAGCCTTATAGTCTTGTGTTCAGACCTGAAATAAGTCCCAAGAAAGGTAGGGTTAAGGTACTTGTATCTCCACAAAAGAACAGCCTGTTGGGAGGATTGTATGTGAAGGGGAGGACAGAAGTGATCTTGTCTGATTATGGCTTGACAGGGCACTAAATGGCTCTAAATTCAGGAGGTACTCAGTTTAAAATACCAGCTCCAGGTGTGGATTTTAGTTCAATGGCTAATCAGGAAAGATAAATATATATACACTAACTCTGTAACTGCTTAACTGTACTGTATTATCAAGGACACCTGGGCTTGTGAGCTTCACTGCACATAAATATTACAGCAGGGAACAATAGCTAGTGGGGGTTTTTGATGGAAGAGTTGAGAAACAGATGTATCTTACTAAAGCACATTAACATGCCCATAGTTTGGACATTGACCTAGAAATGCTCCCTCTACACTCAGATTCAATGCTGCACATCAAGCAATGATATCAGCCTCATATGAGTTACAAATTCCTTATGGTTTAGTGGGTTCATAGGTGTCTGAAGAGCTACTCGGGAAAAAAGCTACGACAAATAAATAGGCTCTGCAGTTCGGGCACAATCCAGAAAACCTGCTTCAGCACATGTTTGATTTTAAATGCATGTGGCATTACTCGGATCTGAAAATGTTGTAGCTGGTGCTTATATTCCTCCCCCCCTAGTAACTGCTTCTATGAAAAGTAACTGTCACGTGATGTCAGACAGAAAGAGATTACCCAAATGGCTAATATCAAGGGCATGGAGGGCACAGGACAAGACTCTCTCTAACAAAAAACCAAACAATGCGAAGAGTGGAAAACCACAGCAATGCATTTCTGGCAGTGTACTTCATAGAGCTCCTCCTTCAGAGGAGCCAAAGACTAACCCTAGATAGATTTTCAGACTACTACAGAAAATCAAGCAACAGATCATGAAAAAGGACACGTGCATAGTAATGGGCAACCAACAGTCACTCCTCTTTCTCCAGATAATTCATAATATTTTATGGTTAGTAGTTTTTGTTCAGCCCTGCATCCATTTTAGACTAATAAAAGATACAATGCAGTTGATTTGGTTACTTGGCTAATAGCCAGACAACTTCTGAAGGGACTGTTCCTAAAGAACTACAAGTTGTAGTATTAGTAAGTTTTGTGGCTCAGAAGATGAGATCTAATTTACTTAGAATGGGGGAACTGGAGTAGATGAGTTAACTGTATTTCCACAAAGGTGCTTAGAGCATGTGTTTTGAGCATGAGAAAACAGAATCCTCATCAGTTTTGTAACTTCCTTAAAAACACAGTATTATTTATTTTACCAGCCTGTTCTGTACAAAAGGATTTGTCAAACTACAGCACTCATTTTTCACTTATGAGACATAACTGCCCAAGGCCCAAAATAAAGGGGAAAAAAAAAAAGACTATTGTAATTTATTTCTTTGTTTCCTGTAGAAAACCATTTTCTTTTTGCCACGGCAGAAGTATATAACACTTCTATAACACTCACAGTCTTACACCATCGAGACACTATCGAATATATTTAGAAACAGATCATATACCACATGAAAAAGGAGGAAAACTCTCCACTTTTTTTCCCAATAGATTAATTGCCTGAACAAAAAAAGAGAAGGGAGTAGGGGGGGAAAGAGGTAGACCAAAGAGATAGTTTCCTAGAGCGTACATCTGTTACCATTTCACAAGCCTGTTCTTGGGAAAAAGCTTGATGAAATATATTAGTGCTATATCATGCTTCAAAAGTGGTGACATCCAAGCTCAGGAGAATTCACATACTAACCACTTATCATGTCTCTTTAATTATTATTCACAGTTTAGTCATCTGGAATGCAAATTAATTATCTTCAGATACCAATCACTGTTGAACTATCCTTGGTAATGCACAGTGTGGTACTTGTAAGCACAGAGTTGCTCCATGAGTGCTGGTTTTGCAGTACCCACTCACGGATGTGGCATGTTAATGCAGAAGTCCTCACACATTAACCCTTAATAAAAGGTCACAAACACATCTGAGAAAGAAGAGTTCTTGGGGAGCTCACGTCATTGAGATAACCAAATCCATTGCACACAACCTCATGAGTAGTGTAAACATCTGTTAAGAATGACAATTTTTCCTAAGTCTTCTAAAGTGATAGCCACCTTTTATCTTTCAATAAGGGAAGATTCAGTCCTAGATTAAGTAATGCAGCTGTGCACTGGCCCACGTATGGGATGCAGGCATTTTGAGGTAAACAAATGGCAAACACAATGTTGTGTAATAGTTACTTAGAAACACACAGACATGGTATGCTGGTTTAATGCATCCATAAACACTGAGAGTTGAAGGGAAACTCAAAGAAAAGATGAACGATTCACATTACAGATTCACTTCCCTTTTTTAATCCATCTGGATCACAGTTCCTTTGAACCTCTCAGACCACAAACTATTTTACAGACAACCATAAACACTTGGGAAACCCTTAATTTTTTTCTCCAGTTGTATGTTTTGAGAGAAAGCCTACACTAGCCTCAAAAGTGAACGGAACCCCAACAAACCTGCTCAGCAGTTTAACACTTCATTTCTATTTATCCAAGATACAGAGGACAGAAAACAAGAGCTCAATACTAACTTTGAGAGCACACTGCCTCTTATCCAGGAGGTTTCCAGAGTAACTTTAGATGCAAAGGTTGTCCCCATGCCAGCACACAAAACAGTAACGAACTGTTCACTTGTAGTGGTTTTGGCTGGGGTAGAGTTAATTTTCTTCTTAGCAGCTGGAATGGGGCTGTGTTTTGGATTTGTGCTGGAAACAGTGTTCATAATTCAGGGATGTTTTCATTATCACTGAGCAGCCCTTGCACAGAGCCAAGGCCTTTTCTGCTCCCCACCCCACCAGCGAGCAGGTTGGGGGGCACAAGAAGTCAGGAGGGGGCACAGATGCGACAGCTGACCCCAGCTGACCCAAAGGATATTCCATGCCGTATGATGTCATGCTCAGCATATAAACTAGGGAGAAGGAAGGGGGGACAGGGACGGGACGATGACACACGTTTCAGAGTGATGGCATTTGTCTTCCCAAGTAAACGTTACATGTGATGGAGCCCTGCCAGAAGGAATGGAGGTGGCTGGACACCTGTCTGCCCATGGGAAGCGGTGAAAAAATTCCTTGTTTTGTTTGCTTGCACGAACAGCCTTTGCTTCACCTTTTCAACTGCCTTTATCTGAAGCCATGAGTTGTCTCACTTTTACTCTTCTGATTCTCTCCCCCATCCCCTTCAGGGGAGGAGTGAGCAAGTGGCTGTGTGGGGCTTAGTTGCTGGCTAAGGTTAAACCACAACATCACTTTACAAAATATTGTTGCAAGGCAGGATGTATGCTTAATAAACTATTTATGCCAGATTATTTTGTTAAACTCCTGGGATTTTTACATCCCTAAGACTTTAAATTTACTTCTCTCACTGTGTTCCTCCCCTTTTGGCTTCCTCTGGCTGTATGTATTGTATTTTGCTCATCTTTGTGAAGAGTGCTTTTCAGGGCTAATCTCTATATTACTGCAATGGCCTTCAAGATACTCTCTGCCTTCCTTTGTTTTCTTATAAACTGCTCCACAAAGAGCTGAGAGATCTTAAAGTGTCTCTTAAAACATGACACTAGAATTCTGGTTAAGCTTGCCAAGATTCCTGTGTTAACAACCCTGTTTTATTCAGGTAGGTACAGATTTTTCCATGTCCCCGCCCCTTACACACTCTATTTATTTAGTTCTTTTATGCAGAGTCCTGTACCTTTCACAATGGATTGTGACTCACTTCAAACCTTCTTTCTTTTTCCTTCCCCCTCTCCACACCACGGCTGACAATATTTACTCAGTTTCTTTAGAACCTCTACAGAGCATGAATTCTAATGTTTGAAGTTGGATCATTTTTGATTAATTAAATATATATTATGGTGGTGCCAGCAGCATGACTATAATTAAAGCTGTATTGGATTATTTTTTAATCAAAAGCTCTGATTTTCAAGCGTTCACTCACTCCTATATGTGCTTGCTCCCTCCCTCTTCTTGTCTTTCCTCTCTCCCCCATCTGTGTTCCGCTTCTGCACACACACTCACCCACCCATTATTTCTCACACCTGTACTCCCAATTGCTCACATTCTGTGGCAAATCCTCCTCATTTGTCAGAAGTGCAGGATGCAAAGGGCATCCCTCCAAAAAGCAGCCTGCACCAGTCACTCATCTGGTCTCCTACCACCACAGCCTCAACGCAACCCCAGGAAGGCAAAGCTAAAAGAGGAAGGCACTCTATCGAGAAAGGGGTTAATCTGAATTCATGGGATAGCCCCCTGTGAAGGCAAGATTCAGATACCTCAGCCCCTTAGAAAGACAAGACATCCACCACCAAACAAGTCCCTTCACAGGCAGT
The DNA here is from genome assembly GCF_963210335.1 of Falco punctatus. Lineage (NCBI taxonomy): Eukaryota > Metazoa > Chordata > Aves > Falconiformes > Falconidae > Falco > Falco punctatus. The sequence continues at coordinate 36,763,011 of NC_137589.1, forward strand.
AAGTCTGTATTTCAGGGAGCTGAAAGACACATCTAGGCTGTTTGAGATGTCACAAACACTAATACGAAACACTAAGATGTGAATTCTAAAGTCTTTGCAGTGACGCTGCAGTGACACCCACGTTACTCTGAGCCTATTTCCTTTCTCAACGTGCTCCAAACAAGTCGAGCACAAAGCACTGAACATGCAGTGTTGCCCTTTACTGAAAGCTATTCCTTCTCTCATTACTGCACAGATTATCACAACCAACTATTGTGGGTTCTGCAAAAAACAAGCAAAAATCCAGCAGGGTTTTTGTTTTTTCAAGAAACATTTTATAGGGACAGAGAAAACACGGCTGATGAAAGCAAGCAGAAAATCCCTGCACATCCTTAGCATAATCCAAACTGTAAGCACATCCTAGAAACCGCAGTTCGCAAAACACAGCTGCAACCTTGTGGCATGATCCATGTGAAAGGACACTCATACAACCTCACCCAAGCCTAAAGCTTTGTTGCTGTGGATGCAGTTGTGGTCTAGAGCCTGTCTCTCTAATGTCTCAGGTCACTGAAGGGACACCATCAGTGTGAAACCAGGCAGTGATAGCAGATTTTTAAAGTGATTAGAAATGCTACTAGTTCTCCAAAGACAAATGAACAATGCCTTTGTTGTCATGTTCCTATATTTTAAAAAACTTCCCAAAAATCTTTCTGAACAGCATGATACCAAAGGAAGAGAAGAAGAGAAGCAGGTACACAAAAAGAAGACTAATGCAGGCCTGAATCTCACTGTTGTAGTGACTCTGGTTTAGATGGGAGAACTTTACGGAATGAAAAGCCTCAACTGAAGAGCTAACACTGTCTGTCTACAACAACGGTAGCCCATAGTTTTCATGAGAGACAGCTAATGACAAAAACCAAGAAGTACTTTTTTGCGCATAATCAATATTTTGCCTCAGACCTTAATAGCAAGACCAGCTTCCCTTGGGTACTCAGCCCCCTAAGCTGGAAGACAGGGATGAGGAGGAGCAGAATGAAGTCCCCACAGCCCAGGCGGAAACAGTTAGTGACCTGCTGCTCTGTTCACACATGCACAAATCTATGGGGCTAGACAGGATCCACCCAAGGGCACTGAGAGAGCTGGCAGAGGAACTTGCCAAGCCTCCCCCCACCATTTATCAACAGTCCTGGCATACTATAGAGGCTGCAGAAGGCTGGAGCTCAGCCAGCGTGACCCCCATTTACAAGAAGGGCAGGAAGGAGGATCTGGGGCACTACGGGCCTGTCAGCCTGACCTCAGTGCTGGGGGAGGTTATGGAGTAGCTCATCCTTAGGGCTGTCATGCGGCACGTGCAGGACAACCAGGAGATCAGGCTCAGCCAGCGTGGGCTTGTGAAAGATGGGTCCTGCTTGACAAACCTGATCACTTTCTATAACAAGGTGACCAGCTAAGTGGATGAGGGAAAGGCTGTGGCTGTTGTTGACCTGGACCTTAGTAAAGCCTTTGACACCATCTCCCACAGCATCTCCTGGAGAAACTGGCTGGTCATGGCTTGGACGGGTGTGCTCTATGCTGTATAAAAGGTTTGCTGGACAGTTGAGCTCAGAGTGGTAGTAAATGGAGTCACCTCTGGCTGGCAGCAGGTCATAAGTGGGCTCAGTGCTGGGCCAATTCTGTTGAATATCTTCATTGACAATCTGGATGGGGGCCTGAGTGCACCCTCAGTCTGCAGACGGCACCCCGTTGGGGGTCAGTGCTGACCTGCCGGGGGGCAGGGGGCTCTGCAGGGGGGTCTGGGCAGGCCGGGCCGATGTGCCGGGGCCACTTGCATGAGGTTCAACCAGGCTCAGTGCCGGGCCCTGCCCGTGGGTCACACCAGCCCCAGGCAGCGCTGCGGGCTGGGGCAGGGGGCTGGGAGCTGCCTGGGGGGAAAGGGCCTGGGGGGGCTGGCTGACGGCCGGCTGGGCAGGAGCCAGCAGGGTGCCCAGGGGGGCAAGGGGGCCAACAGCACCCTGGCTTGTATCTGAAATAGTGTGGCCAGCAGGACCAGGACAGTGACCGTCCCCCTGTACTCGGCACTGGTGGGGCCGCACCTCGAACCCTGGGCTCAGTTCTGGGCCCCGCACGACAAGAGGGACATGGAGGGGCTGCAGCGTGTCCAGAGCCGGGCAGCGGGGCTGGGGAAGGGGCTGGAGCACAAGGCTGGTGAGGAGCGGCTGAGGGAACTGGGGTTGTTCAGCCTGGAGAAAAGGAGGTTCAGGGGGGACCTTGCCGCTCTCTGCAGCTCCCTGACAGGAGGCTGTAGCGAGGTGGGGGTCGGTCTCTTCTCCCAGGTAACAAGTGACAGGACAAAAGGAAATGACCTCAAGTTATGCCAGGGGAGGTTTATATTGGATATTAGGAAAAAATTCTTCACTGAAAGGGTGGCCAAGCATTGACACAGGCTGCCTAGGGAGGTGGTGGAATCACCATCCTCAGAGGTATTTAAAAAGCACTTAGATGCAGTGCTTAGCAACATGGTTTAGTGATGGACTTGGCAGTCTTGGGTTAACGGTTGGACTTCAGGATCTCAAAGGTGTTTTCCAATCTAAATGATCCTAGGATTCTATGATTTCTTTGGCATTGTGCTTAACAGCTTGCCTGTCAGTTTGTTATTCAAATACAAAAAGTACTTTAAATATCATCTTTCAAAACATGTAGATGCCTGACATTACAGTTATGAAACTAAACGGAAGCAACATTCTGGGCCCAGAGTATTAGATTATACTCTTTTTATGATCTGAAAACCAGTTTAACTATGCATTTATAAATTAGTCATTTCTGAGAGACATAAGACCTTTACATACAATCTCCTGTTGTCAGTTAATGAACAGAAGCACATAATTGTTCTATACTTAGAAGATAAAGCAAAGCAACAGTCAGAGATGCAAGACAGTGTAATAATGCAGGCTAAATGAACATGCTTAACTTTCTCAGAATTTTTTTTCCTTAAAAGAAGAGTTCTGCAGATATTACAGTCAACAAACACTGCTAATAAATAATGCCTGCACAATCTCAGGAGGTGAAGAAAAAAACCACATTATAAAAATAGTTATCATAAAAAGCATAGGTAATGAAAAAACCCAGGTTTCCTAAAGTTTACAAATAGTTGCAAGAAAGTAATATTTTACAGCACAGACTGGTAACAGTCTCAAAAAAATCCAAATGAATATTTAACAAATGTAGGCAATATTTTGTTTAACAACTTTCGTGACAAATAATGTCTCTAATAAATTTGAATGGAATTTGCAGATCTCAGTTTTATTTCTGAAAAACCGAAGTGAGCCTTTGAACAAAATATAAATGGCCCAATGGCACTGAAGCCAAACAAAGGGAGTCATCCAGTTCTGCTCAGCAGAGGAATCTGGGCTCTGTCCCACCAAGCTCTATAAAAGTGCGGTTTGGAAGAGGCTGCACGTGCAGTCTCTGATCTCAGAAATCACTCCTCTTGAGTGATTTCTCTCCCACATCTCTTGACTCTAACAGCACCTTAAAAAGTCCATTTTTATACTTAAAATTTGGGAGTTAACAGGACATTTTAATAAATAGTAAATATTTTCATTTCTGTTGTCCCTTATTCCCTTGGGGGTAAAATGAGTCAGCAGCTTTAGCTTTGCCAGAAGTACAGTTACATATTCAACTCATGGCAAAAATACTGAAAACAAAAGGCAGGAGACTGCATATATGTGTATATATACATTATATACATTTATATTTAATTCAATTACAAGTTGACTCATCAAATGATTGAAGCTTTAGTAGTGGAACTGATAAGCAGCAGTTTATCTAAAGCTAGGTTATACCATATACCTGTATGAATGAAAGAGAATCTGCCAAAGCTTAATATACTTGAATCTGCAAATACCTTTCTCCTTTAGGATGAGTACCCAGCCCCATTTTTCAAATGAAAATCTTCCTATTAATAGAAATTGTTCTATACCAATAAGTTATTAGGTTACTGTCAAGGTAGCTCCTTCAATGGATTTCCCAAAGGGTCAACAGAGTGACCTTGCAAAAGAGAGAACAGGAAAGAGTAGCAAAAGGTGGAAGGAGGAGAACACTTGGCCCAGATGCTCTAAAGTTCTCCAGCCTTTGTACACAGTACCATCGGAGACAGAGAGCGAGTGCAAGCAACATCTGGGTTGCCTTCTTCACCTCTAGCTTCCAGATGTTCTAATTTACTTACAGTTTATCTCAAATCCCAAGAAATTCTTTTTGTTTACAATGTTGTTATATGATTTTGTTCGTATCCAAAACACTCAAATACTCAGCAAAACCCACAAGATTAACAGAACAAAGTAAGCCTATTCACTGTTTTCTATACAGGTTCAGAATTTATATATGCCCTTGCTTACAACCACTAAGTGAATGCAGTTAGCTATAAAGGAGTTATCAAACATATTTTTAAATTTTGAGAGAGAAACAGCAGCAGCAAAGACAAAAAGCAAAAGAGCTTTCTACTCAGACAAAGCTGACTTCCTGAAGGCTAAATACCTGCTTGCTGGCAGCCATGATTTCAAAACCAAAAATCCGCTTTATATCAGGTGTCAGATGTTTCCCTTACTTACAATATTTCAGTACTGATGACTCATGTAGTTTTGATATATATAATGGCTTTCTTCAAACATGAGCTCCCAGAAAAATTATTCCTTAGGAAGCCCAACTTTTAATAAAGAAAATATCGATGCATGGGGGATAGAAAAGCTTGAAAATATAACCCAAGTGCAGAGCTCTAAAAATCCAGAGTGCAAGCAGAAAAAGCACATGAGAAAAAAAAAATTTAAAAAAACCACACAAAACCAAAAAAACCAAAGTCATGATTTTATAGGGCTTCAGTCTATCAACAGAATGAAAGAGTTTGTCAGCATTTTCTAAGGCAAACATTGCCAGTCACAAGCCATCAGAGCAACAACCACCAGCCATTCCATAATGCTACCTGGTAACTCATTTTCCTCTTTGGGAGTTTATACCTTTGCTAGAACACGGAAACAGTGTTTTTCAGCTTGAATGCTCCCTGCAATAGCTTATTCGAAAGGCCTATGTTAAACAGCAGCCAAACTTCTACAAACATCAACTAATATTGTATTTTGCAATGCTTTTTCTGTGAGTTCACGTATTTTTCAGGAAAAACACAATGCTTCAAATTATATCACTAGAAAAGCAGCTAATCCTTCCCAGATCCAGCTACTACACATACCACATTGAAATGTTGTAGCTGACTAAGCCCATTATAAATTTAAAGCCTCGCTTTAAAAGGGGAAAGAGGTAAGACTGCATGGATAATTCTGAAGTGCTTTATAAATGCTGTTGAAACAGTAAACCCATTTTACGGATGAAGTACAGATGTTAGCTAAGTAGTGCATAGACATTCAAAGGCATCTTTTGTACAAGAGCTGGGAATTGAAATCAAGTCATCTAAGATGGCAGGGTTTTGCCCAGCTGCAACGTCTCCATTTTACAACATCCCTTCTTCTTGACTACTCACCTCTTGTGCAAATGACTCTGCTTTCTTCCGCAGGTTCTTTTCCAGTTCAAAGTTTACATGAAGCTCTTCATACTCCTCTACTGCCAGCACAGACACTGTTTATAGGAATAAAACAGTATCAGAAGTAAAAGTGGAATAGATCAAAAAAACTACTGCTTGATTTACCCAGATAAACTGTTATTCCCTAGTAACTTAGTTTTACATTTCTGCATACAGTCTGCTTTGCAATATTTGTCCTGTTTGCTCTAAACCACACTATACATATGCACAATTACTGATCTTCTGAATAGAGTAATACCCCTGCCATCAAGGCTAAAAATCTCCATTAACAGGCATTACATAGCACAGATCGTATTTTGCCTCTTTGGGTATGAGCCTTGCTGAATCTATCAAACATTACTATGTTATTTTGGAGGCACCTGCATTTGCCTACCTGGTTTGAGTGAGGTTTGATTTGTCCTTTTACAACAACCATTTAAAGGAGACTCAAGAAGATAGCAATGCAATTTTGCACTGCCTGTATTTAAACTGTGCTCACAAAAGCGAGGGTCGTATGGGTGGCTAAAGCTAACCATGGGGCATGCTCCCCCAAAACCATTCTGAGGCCTCAATCCAGGACAGCAAGGATCATTTGTCTCAGCGACCACCTTGATAAGGTTTAGCTCTTACAAGCTGAAGACTAGTTTGCAGGGTGATGACACTGGATTTCTTAACAGTCGTACACAAGTTCCTTGCTTTTTTGGAGATGAACCTAACAGTTTTTAAAGCTACGTACAGTAAGTGGTACTTTAAACAGTGAGATACACATCCCAGCTCACCTGACTCTCAAAATGTTTACTAAAAAAAAAAAAAAATAAACCACACACCAAATTAACAATCAACCCCCACACTTAGATTTAAGATAAATCTGACTATCTGTCAACTCTGACTGAAATGTATTTGATTACATGGCTCCAAGACAGTGACACATAGACACACGGTAGGTATTGAATAGATACTTTTGTAGCTCATTTCAAGTATACAAACAAAAAAATCTTGCTTTATGTTGCCAGGGCACTAGGACCTAGCCTGGCATAACTCCTCCTTCCTGGAAAGCAGGCAAATGCGAAACAAGGGGTTGTTCCTTTGTTCATCTTTAGAACACAGAAAACATTTCAGAAACTTTTCATCTGTCACACTATCCCTGCAAAACCTTCTTCAAGGTGATCTGTCAACCTATCTGAATTTTGGTGTTTTAAGACTCTTCAAGTACTGCCTATCACAGGCTTAAGCCACGCAGACACATGAAAGAGGTAAGAGATGAACACTTGGTGGAAGCTTACAGGATATGCCCTACTGCACCTTGCCAGACCCGTCGGCTTCCACTTCAGGAAAATGTGAAACAGCCAAGGAGACTTTCAACCAAACAATTTTTAATTTTACAAGGCTAAATAAGCAACAAGAGAAAAGGGCACAGCACTCCAAGGCATAAAGTCTTTCCTCTTCCCTCTAAATTTCTTTTGGGTCAACTATTTTTCATGTGGAAGCACTCACCTTCATTAAGCAAAAGCTTTCTTTTCTGAGCCATATGTCTTTTCAGATCTTCCTTGCCCTAATTTTACCACTCACTACGTTCCAGGAAAGGAAAGTCCCTGCTTTCCTTCCATAACTTGCAAATCCTATTTATCTCATTCCCAGCATTCTTGCCTTTTTCTCACCATCCTCTGATCATACAAGTTGCTCCCAAGTCTTTAGATATTCAAAATTATTAGCTGTGTCCCAGCTAAAAGGAAAGCTGATGTAATGATTTAGGAAAACAGAAGATTAAGGTTCAAGTTCCATCTCTGTGAAGGACTACCTTCCTGCCCTAGTTTGCCACTTAGGCCACAGAGCAAAAAAAAATTCCTATTCTCACATATAATCTGTTGTTTATACCACCACATTTTGCTGAAGTTGAGATAGTCTAGAATAGTCCATGTGTTCATGCAGCGCCTGCAGCAATGAGGCGGAGTGTCAGATCTGGACCACAGTTGCTCTTCTGTAACCTACTCTTAGTACTACAACATAAAAGCTCTGAAGCTTCTGCAAAGCATGTAGCAAACTGTTAGAGAACCTGCTGAGACCACACACCTCTGTTACATTTCTCCAACAATTTTTGCTGCTTAGTAACTTCTGTTGTCAAAACAGCCTTTTCTTCTTTTACTTTACTCACCTAGAAAAGTATAAAGAACAAATTAAAAAGAAGAGTATTTTAGTTAGTAGTACAAGGCATAGAGCACATACATAATTGCAAGCAGTATTTTGCTTTCAGTAATGCTGTTTCTTGAGTTTGGCTCAGTGTTAGGGTTTCCAGCAGGGTGGAAAGCGTTTTTACCCCAACTCGGAGACCTCAGAGCATATGTCACAGAAGGGTTATGAAGTAATCCTCCCATGGCCCATTTGCATGGCACGTACCAGTCACAGCTGCAAATATAACACCCTTGGAACATTTCAGGATCAGGTGCCAGCACCTGGTTGAAAAGTTACTAGCTTGCCCTTGACTGCTTGCATTTCAATATAGTTAGGCTGCTGTTTTGGTTTTTTTTCCTGGGCTCTGTTTATTGTCCAAGAGCTGTCAGCTGTGTCTTTCTGAATCCAAGTGTTGCATAGACAGGAAGAGCCACTAAGTCCTGATTTGCATCAGTACATGGCTTATCCAGTTTTAAAGCAGGAATGAAACTCTGCTGGCTCCAAAAGCCAATTTGCTGGTCTAATTACCATGACAGGGCACTGCCAATGGCTAAACTCAAGGATATGCTCAATGAAGTAGCACCAGCGATTAAACTGGACATTCTCCAAAAGTATTTCTTGCACATCTACAGGTTTCAGGAAATCCAAGAACCCTGCAGGCTGTGATGGGTGAAGGGCTGTCAGGAAGGGGAAGATGAGAGTTATAATAAGGGCATTAAAACAGATCATTAAAAGTCATTGTGCCAGCCACAGCAGCTGACTGGACTGTGACACAGAAGGCCCCTTACAGGTGTATGCCCTAAGTGGTCTATCATATGGGAAGGCTGGCAGGACTTGCGATTAGATAGTATTCAATTAACTTCACAACTAAGCGTTTTTAGCAAAATTAGACACAAAAAGTACTGACTACACGCTAACGTGGTCTCCCCTTCCATGGTACAATACATACTTCTTCAATTACTTCTACAAGTTTGCACCTCAGGTTTTCCAGTTCAATGGCTAAGGTCTTCTTTTCCTCATGAACAGATACGATTTGATCTCGCAGCTCTATGGTTTGAGGAAGGAAATGAAAAATATATTTTATTCTTGGAAGAAAACAACAAAGGAAATGTGATACCAATGCAAGTACAATCAAGTACGAAACACCTTAACTGCATACAAAGCATTAATTGTATTCAAGGCACATCCTCAATAATTCAGGAACTTCATGTAAGTGTCAAGTAACAGATCTATAACTGGGCCACAGTTTCAGATTTACTCTGTTGAGGCAGGCTGCCCTGTTCAGTACTGCTGTCTTTATTTGCATTCTGAATGATTCATTTCCTGCTATAACAGGGCCAATCCTGCCACCACAGAGCGTCCTCAGTCCTACCCAGGGGACTGTCACATCACAGAGATGCTGGTACGGAGGCAGCAGAAAGCATTTTTTAATAGGTGTCCTTTAAAACAAATTAATGCAGTTCAATTATTTTTGGATCATGAATTCTCATCACAAGGGAAATAAACAAAACAACAGGCCGTTAATACTTGGGAGGTTTTCACCAAATAAATTGTCCTGAATAGCTGCCAATTTATAGGCTTTGTAATGTTATGTGAACAGAGTCACAATATAACCTTTACTGATGAAAGAGTTAATGCTTGTAATTTTCCCCTCAGAAGTTTTGTTCCTTAATTATCAAAATATGAAATAAATGAAATTCACAATGGAATAAAACATTTGATTATAATCACTTCTTAACAGGAGATCAGTTTGCATACATAATATATCAAGGTTTAGGTTAACATAAAACCACCACAAAAATATAAATTTATTTTTATGTATTAGCTTTCAGTAAGTGCTCTCATTCCCCACCCGCTTCCAGTATTTCATAGCACCGCTGTTTGTTAAGTATCAGCCACGAGTTGAGAAAATTGTTGCTATTCAATTGCAGATGATGATGACGATATCATTCTGTTTGGTCTCACATCTTAAAAATGTTGATTCTACCCCAGCATCCCCTTCTCAATTCAGAGGCCTTAGATTTATTTTCCTCCAAATTAAAGGCACACATATTCTAAAGTAAATAGAGAGACCTGTTTTCCCAGAACATTCTTGAACCAAATCGTCTCTTTTATGGATTTGTGCTTTCCAGTGAAATTAATGGGGAAAAAAAGTCTCACTGAAATTTATGCTAGTAATTCAGGTCTTACAATATGTATATCAACCTCATTATCCAGAGAAGAAAGCAAATCCATATATCTAAATCTTTATAAATGTGTTCAGTAAATGTTTCTTTGCAGATACAGGTGTGCACTGAACTGCTCAACTAACACAGTTGAGTTTTCAGTTCTTGTTACATCCAAAAGGACAACTAAAAAGGAAAAGAAAACCCAAAACCTATAAATTAATTTCAGGTACTGCTCTGAGACCACCCTATGCTTCCATTAGGAACTACAGCTGTACTATCACCTTCCCCTAATGTATGAGAAAAAAAAGGAGGAGGAAGGTCTGGGAGAGACAAAATTTTAACCCTTTAATAAACAAGACAGTGTTAATCACAGATCCTCAGACTATACCACCATATTTGTATATCCTTACAGAAAATGGTGGGATGGAAGGAATCATTCCAAGAAACATCCAATATTTTGTTGAATGGTGAGAAAGCTAAAAGACTTCCAAGATCCCCAACACAAAACACAAATATTTGAAATCATAAACATGCACAGAAGAGCAAATTTCACCTGAGGCAACACCACAAAGCATTAAAAAGAATTTTGAATAATACACCTCTTTCATTGCATATGATCTTTCACTTAGGAGGTAATCCAAGATGTAACTTCAGATTCTTCAGCGAAGACGAACACCATGCAGCTTTGGCTTAGGCTTGGGACACAGCCCTAACATATACCTTTTGGTATTGTCAGATCACTCTGCTACCATACACATACACATTTCTCTACAGGCACAGGGATGGAATATCTTCTATAGCAAATGGGATGCCAATGGTTTTTAGAATACTCAGCACTTGTAAAGGTAAGGTCATTAACATTTAATAGTAAGGCCAGAGAGAGGCACAGAAGCCAGGAGTTCTAAATCCTTTACAAAATGCCACATTGTTCTTTAGTGAATTTTTCATCAAGAAAGAAAGCATGTACATTAGAGGCTTTCTAAAATACTTCTCTACTTTGACCCTGCCACCCTCCTAACCACGTTCTCCTCTGATCCGTAGCCAGAGTCTTTGCTCTCTTTAAATGTATCCTTGATATCTTTCTCCAATAACAGACAGGAGGAACTCCAGAATTGTATTTCCAATTCAGATGGGTTGTTGGTGTGGATCACACCATTGCACTGCCTCTTCCTGCATCTATAGGATTGAAAACTGCTTGCTATAGAAGGGTACTATGGCATGTTATTTCTTGGGCTGGATTTCTGTAAAGCATTTTTACAACACTCATTCTCTTTTCTCAGTGATATTTTGTATTCTCGCTTCATTTTGAGGTTGCTCCATTCAAGAAAAACAATTAACAAGGTTACACTGAAAATTCAGGAAAGCTGTACTTGCAACATCATTTGCTATATTACTATCAGAAAAAAGTGAAGGCTGTTTGGTTTTTTGTTTGTTTGTTGGGTGTGGGGTTTTGGTTGGTTTTAAGTGAGCCACTTAGTCTCCCTCTGTCACCAAAAGCAGAATGTCGGCATTCCCCTTTTCTGGATACTATGATATAATAACATACAGAATCATAATGACTTAATCAGAATTAGACAAGAAAGGAAGGCAGATTTTGGATTACAGAAATAAAATTTGACTTTCAAAAAAGACCCAGAAATTTCCTAATAAAGCAGATATATCTTATCTGTGTATTTCCATGTTACCAAGTTTTGCTGGTTTACCCAGTACAACAGTCCTTTTTTAAGTTGCTTGTTTGGCAACAGCTCCGTAATATGAATGAAGTTTGTGCATATAAAGGTACATAATGGAAACAGAAATGGAGAGTCCTGTTACACCAGCTTTGAAATACTGACATTGCAGTTGGAGCAATACCAAGGTGACCTTATCTTCTGCTCAACTTTTACTTTGTTAAGGATTTGAGGAAGTACTTCTTTTACCGACTCAGTAACATCGAGCTCTCTTAGCTGTGTAGATCTCATTTTCCTATTGCATTATTACTTTGCAGGCTGTATATCCACCATATACATTACACAGTATCACAACAAGGCTACCGTGTTCTTAGTCTTTTCTGGAAATCCTTTGATGACCCATCTGACTCAGTCTCGTGCTTCTGAGAGTGATCTCTGGTCCAAACCAATACTGCCATTCTTCAGACAGCTTCTGCTTTGTATGGTGGTGCAGGCTCAACAACACTCACCTTTTATTTGCTGCTGACAATGCAGAGAATTGCAGGATCCAGAGTTAGCTTCTGTATCTGTGGATGAATCATCCTCATCAATGTTAATCTCTTCAGTGATAATTTCTGGGCCCAGTTTTGCCATATAAAGCATACTAATTCTTTTCAAGGTCTTATTTTCTTTGTTCAGCTGAAAGTTAAGAAGCACAAACAGTAATAAGCTAGTCAGTCTGTCTTCAAGCTGCTGTGCAAGAAAATAGAAGTCAACTGTATTTTTTTTCCTCCTTTATCATTAAAAGATCTATCAAATGAAGAAGACAAAGTAACATTTGATTAAATGGTCCATTCAACATTAAAAGATGTGAAGATGGGAAACTTGTCCACTTTCTCCCCTGAGGAGGCTTGAATTCAACATGATGCTTCATCCATGCCCTTCTTTCCTCTCTGGTACTTCTGATTAATAAATACCCTGTGTAGGTTCAAATGAAATCAAATCAACTATCAAGCTTACTTAATGCTACAAATTCTTTGTGATAGGTGCTTCAGCTCCTTACCCTTACGCATGCATTAGCATCAACAGGAGACCTAACTAAATGACCTGAAGAAGGGCTTGTGTTCCTGAAAGCTCCTGTGGTTTTGCCAGCTCTATCAACTGGTCAAATAAAAGCTCTTACCTTCTCATATGCCCTTCCTTTACTTATAAACTACCAACACCACAACTACTATGCTCCCAGTCATGACAGAATTACCTCAAAATTCTTCTGAATTATTTTCAATTCTCAGGAATTATTAGTGGAGTCAACATATGTAAGATGAAAGCTGTATCATAAACCAATTCTTTATGGGTCAAACCACAAGTCAGAAACCACTCTGAGTTGGATGCTTAAACACATGACTCATTGGTGGATGATACAGAAGAGGTTCTACAAGGCATCTCCATCTTGATCAAAGTGCCAGCAAAAACTGAACAGGGATTACTGCAAATGTTTCACTCTCACCATTTCTTTCACTGTCCTGCATCTAGACAGCCCATGCCAGCAGCTGTCAGCAAGCTCAGCACAGTCTCAGCAGTATTCAGGCATACGTTGAGGTCACTGTCCACCCACCAGCCAAGCATTCCCTGTATTCAGGTCTAAGAATGAGACTCAATTTTCTAGTAGTGACGTACAACATGTTGAAGTCAACATGCACTTCAGAAGTCCAATTTTTACCTTCAAATAAAACATATACTCTGCAGTTAAGCTGACCCTGAATTTTTACCCAAGCAATCATCTTTGATCCCCCTTTTCCTCAGCCCCCCAGCTACAGGAGATTTACTTGAGAACTGCTTCATCTCATTCCCAAAGAATGAAACTCAGCAAGCGGGAAAGGTGGTGTGAGGAACCTTACATGGTCAGCTCACAGCAACAAAAAAATCAGCTTTGGCAAAGCAGCCCCATGGGATAAACCTATCCTTTGAACTGCTCCTCTACATGCATTACAGGAAAAGTGCAGGAAAGAAGAAAAGTTGCATAAATGCGTTCATTTTCTTACTTATATGCTGATTGTCTATCTTATGAATTCTAATACAGTGCCATTATGCAAACAATTAAGTAAATACCTCCAGAAAGTACATTGCTAATGCATCTAAATTAAAGTGATTTCTTGCTGGTGTGATTTTTGCCATATCTAAGGATGTACTTTGGGCAGGGGATGGGAGGGAGGGGTGGGGGGACAGAAAAAAAAAAAAAAGGCAGTCAGCATTGCTAATGAAATTTGGTTCAAAATTGCTGTAATCCATTTTCTGATGAAGTGGCTCAGATGCATTTTACACAACCAAAAATATATAAGGGAGATAAAAACATTCTTTAATAATAATGCACTTCTGATGAGATGGAATATAGAAAATTACACACTTGCTAAATTCATCAGACTAGGCGCAATCAACAGAGCAGCGGAGGTCACCTTTCCCCTGCCCTTGCTTTGCTTTCATAAACAATCACCTGAAATGTAATGCAGTGGTTGACTTTTTCCATTTCATTTAGACACTGAAATGCTCATTATTGTTTTATATCTCACACAGGACAGTTCTAAAACTTGTTTTCCATTTAACCTAAATGCATATAAAAACTAGATATCAAGATGCTGATCCACAGCTTAGTCTTCCAAAATAGAAACTAAATTAAAATGGCAGGAGTTGTATTTTGCATCTTGCATATGGCTTATAGTTTTTGCTACTTCAAAACAATTTCACAGATCCACAAGATTATACCAAACACATACCTGGGACATGCATACAATCTCAAGTTAAAAAAAAAAAAAAAAAAAAAAAAAGAAATTGGATGAAATAGAATCACCATAATTCTTCTCACCTTAGAAGCCAAAGCTTCAGCACTTTCACGGCACGTCTTCTCAATTTCAAGATGGTTCTGAATACAGTTTACTTCCTCAATAACCATGTGAGAAACTAGGGGAAGAGTTTAGTCATTATTTTCCTGAATTTGACACACACATTTGACACATGCATCCCATGATGAGAAATATTACACCTTTTCCTGTTAACTTTCATGTAAGCATTTCAAATACAGAGAAGTACATACTTAGCTAATCTCCATGGATAGGAATGGTTTTGAACATTGACTATTTGGTTCATTGCTTTAAGCAAATCTTTCAAGCCATGTCTGCAGCACCAGAGGGGGAACTGGAGAATTGAGCATAAACTTATGGAAGTAGAAAGCCAGCAGAAGCCTACTTGACCACCATCATTCATCATCTTTACTTCATTACCACTTAAGGAATCACAGTGAGAACATTAGGATTGTCCCTTAAGATTGACATTCTTCTGAAAACTTGCTATGGATGCCATTTTCAGAAGATTAGAACCTCAGAATTTTTAAACAGCAAGATTAACTGGACAGCAAGTTGCCCGTGAGCCAGCAGTGGCCCTGTGGCCAAGGAGGCCAGTGGGACCCTGGGGGGCATGAGGAAGAACATGGCCAGCAGGTGGAGGGAGGTGATCCTCCCCCTCTGCTCTGCCCTGCTGAGGCCGCCCCTGGAGTGCTGGGTCCATACTGGGCTCCCCAGTTCGGGAGAGGCGGGGAACTGCTGGGGAGGGGCCAGCGGAGGGTACCAAGATGGTGAGGGGACTGGAGCATCCCCCGTATGAGGAAAGGCTGAGGGGCTGGGGCTGCTTAGCCTGGAGAAGAGAAGGCTGAGGGGAGCTCGTCGATGCCTACAAACATCTCCAGGGCGAGTGCCAAGAGGATGGGGCCAGGCTCCTTTCAGTGGTGCCCAGTGACGGGACAAGGGGCAACGGGCACAAACTGCCGCACAAGAAGTTCTTTCTGAACATGAGGAAGAACTTATTTACCTGGAGCATGACAGAGCACCGGCACAGGCTGCCCAAAGAGACTGTGGAGTCTCCTTCTCTGGAGACATTCAAAATCTGCCTGGATGCAATTCTGTGCAACCTGCTCTAGAGGAACCAGCTTTAGCAGTGGGTTGGGCTAGACAACCTCCACAGGTCCCTTCCAACCCTGACCATTCTGTGAACTCAGGTATGTTATGAAGTTTATTTTCATCTTCCAGTCTTCAGGTTTATACAGTATTTTAAGTATCAACACACTTGCTGACCACACTGTACAAGAACAGCTGCAGGATGGACATACAGCACAGGTCTGGGGCAAGTTTGCCAGGAAATGGAGAAAGGAGTTAAGTGACTGAAGCCTCCATATTCACTGTGTCTCCTACAGCGCATGAAGTCAAATCATTACCACAGCACAGTTCCTTCACCTTGTTCTGCCCATCAGCTCTGAAGCCACCTGCAGTAGTACATCCTGATGGAGGCAGTCCTGATGGAAACTCAACACTGCTTGCACTGCCTGATTTCTGACAGCCTCAGCTGAAAAACTCAAGATCTGTATTACTATATGGCTGTAGTGTCTGAACTGTTTCTTGTTTGAAGTCTTTCTGTGCTTGAGAGTGCCCTAAAACAAGCACCTTGGTCTCAAAACCCACCTTCACAGTCCTCAATAAAGATTCAGGCCCCGGCATGTACACACACAAACTTCCATGAGACCAGGGCCAAGAGCAAGCTGCTTGACTGTGTCTGAAATCACGGCTGTGCTACTACATTTGATGTCACATTTGTCCTTTGCACTTATAGGATCCCTATTACCACAGTGGGTACACACCACTGTGTCAAAGATACACAATATTCTTAGAGTGACCAAAAAGTTATGGAACAAATCATATTTGTAACATAGGATACCAATGCAAGTTAGAGGAAAGTTAAAAGCATAGATACATTTTGGCTTGCCATTCCCCTGAATTTCCAGCAGTACTGCAGGTACTTCAATATACTAGTGTTGAAGGCTGTCTTCTAAGTAACAAGCTTCCAGTCACACGGGGGATCTGGAGCAAAGCAGAAAACCCAACAACAGTTTCCCATTTCTCACGCTAGCACCTTGCTCACTGATGCAGCTCCTCCTTGGCTCCTGGCACCTTTATCCATCCTAAGCAGCAGCCTGGACCCTAATTCTGCAAGTCATTTTATGGGGCAGATTCCTTCTCAGCCCACTGTCAGGATTTCAATGTGCAGAAAGGACTACTTGCAGCTGAACAATACTTTGGAGCAGGAGCAAGGCTAAAAGAAGATCGTGTAAATATGGAGGACTTCTTCCAGTATCTCCTTTCATTTTCGTAAGCTTTAAAACCTAGAGATTTTACACCACTGCTTAGAAAATCCCACTCGGCCTCTTCCAAGACTTTTGCCTAAATACTGAAGAGACTTAAGTCCTCTTTGATATCCAGAGGTCATCCTAATTACTAGAAAAATAGGACTTAGGATAGGAAAAAGAAGGCCATTAACAAGTATTATTTATGCAGCTTTATAGATACTTAGTCAATATTGACTAATGTCATTAATAACATACATAACAAGAAATACATTGGAGTTTGTTGCCAAATGTGTAGCTGCATGTAAGAAACAAGTTTGAGAAAATATGAGCAGACAAAGAAAAAAAATCAGGGCAGAGTATTGGGAAATGTTGGCCCAAAAACCACTGACGTGAAGTCTTCTAACAGCAGAGCAACCACACCTCTTTCTTTGGTTGTCTTTTTGTTTCCATTTTTTCTGACTTTGGAGAAGCTACCTGCTCCACGTGTGCTGTACCAGCTGCTATATTTAATTTGAGAGAGGAAAAGCTTCAGGTAGTACACATCTATACCTCTTCTGGTGTTATTTTGCCTAGCTTTGGGAATTTGGAGCAATGAAATGCAGGATGAGGGAGCAGTGGAAATACAGAGCAGCTTCCCTTTTACAGACAGGAACCTAATGGCCTCAAGCAAGGCTAAAGTTAGGAAACAAGGATCGGGCTCACATGGCAGAACTGGGGATTACTCTTGGTTCATTTAAACTTAATTAACCTGCAATTATGATTAACTCGGGGGGAAAAAATCTTTCCAAATTAAATACAAAAAAAATGTATTATTTCCTAAGTCTGTCCAAAGTTCTTATTATGTCAATATTAATATTCATAAAGCAGCACTAAGTGGCCTGAAACATCTCTAACCTTGACAGTTTTTTTCAGGGGTAATAATAATCCGCAGCAAATGCAGGCCAACCAAAAACCACTTAACTAATTAGTAGTTGCAGTCACCGAGAAAACATGAATCAACACTGTTATTACAAGTGGCACATTTGAGTGGCATCTAATTATGACTTGATGAGCACGATACTTGCATTATCAACATTACTACTGCATCCCATCAGGGACTAAAAGCGGCTGATGGCATTGACTGCGAGAAACTCCCACTCAATGGTACTGCAGCACCCAACAATCTCCTTGGCAGGGGCACCCTCACTAAATGACATGTTAAGCATAATTACTGGTAGACATTGTAAATAAACAGGATTGGAAGTGAAAATTGTACCAAGTACATAAGACACAATCTGACACATTGGAAGTGGCAGCCTTAATTGAGAGTTTCTTTGACTGCTCAAGATCATTTCAACTGCATTTCTCGGAGGACAGTGATTATAACTGTGGAGACAGACGGCATAATGGTATCAGCACTGCTGACAGAGCAGTGAATTAAATTGTATCTGCTGTTGTGTGAAAGCCTTGATGAGAGGTACAGATCCTTAGTGGTCTTATCATTATAACACAATGGTCATGTTGTCATCAACCTTGCTGGCTCCAATTGAAAAGAAATGATTGTGTGTTGAAGCTTTCCCCCCCACCACCACCTTCTATCTCTTGTGCTCAATAGAACCAATTTTCAGAGAGCTATGAAATCACGCAATAGGGCCTAAAATGCAGCTGCTTGGCATACAAACGGGGCCCCATTAAACTGGAATCACACACAATATGTGTTTATGCCAGGAGAACAAATAGAAGCTGAGTACAGGCCAAGTTTATTCACAGACACAAAGCCAATGTAGCTCTTCATCAATATAATTGCCTTTTATATTGTCGTTTAAATAATGGGCTCTATTATTGCCTTAAAATCCTAATATTCCTGGCATTTTATCACTATGTTTACAAGGTATGTCCTTTAAAAATGTGAAAGGAAGATAAAAGAAACCTATAAAATTTTACAACATCAAATATTACTTCAAATTTTAAGTCTTAACTACTTGACATTTTTTGCCACACTCTGGTATTCCTCGTATCATAACAAAAACAAAACAGGCTGCAGTTTTTTCCAGAGGAATTAGACTTCTAAGAGAACATTCTTACCTCACAGAACAGTAATCTAAGATCATTTAAGGCAGTAGGTGTTTGATTTTTAAATTATTTTCCATAATTGTGTCATATGAACAATTATAAAATAGAAGTGAGCAAATTCCTCTATTATACAGTCAAACAGAAGTATAGACAGTGTGATTTCCTCCTGCATTAACTTCATCCACATTTCTGATGCTTCGTTGTGCAGTTCACCATACTGGCATAAACCAGACATAACAGACCACAATCCTATTGTAGCTGTCTCTTCTAAGGAGCTATTCCACTAGGATACTTCCACTCCCATTAGATGTGCTTTGTTGCTTCCAGACACCACACAGTTTCAATAGAACCATTACCATAAAAGTGTAAAACTGAATATTGACATTCTCACAGCCCAGACAAGATATACTTTGCTCTAAAAATTATCAACAGACAGCAGCTCATCCTAAAAACCTTTACTGGTGTGTTTATGCTTAAAATAATTTTACTTCTTCACAAAAAAATTACCATTATTATTACTAGCAATGTCAGCAAAAGGGTTAAAACCCACTCAACCCAAGCATATATCATTCCAAAAGTCACTTGCAGAATCCAGGTGAGACAGAGCTGCATTTGTATTTTCACCACTTTGCACCTTAAGAATGGCTACCTGTGTCAGAGCGTATAAAAGCCATGACAGCAGTTAGTCTGACAATGGTCAGTCTCACCAGATTAGCTCCTTAAAACAAGGTTTTGAAGGAGAAACAGCAAGTGGGGCTGAATCTCAGTCTTAACACCGCTGCAATGCAGAGCTATGTTCATAACTCTCTATACCAAAAACAAAAAAACCCCACACTAATATTAACAGCTTACTTTTCTGAAACTCCTCCAGTTTTTTGACAGCCTCATCTCGTTCTTGCTTGATTTTGTCACACTGTAGAAAAGAAAATTGAAATGAAATACTGATCCCAGTTATTTAATTAGCAGTCAGTCACAACATGCAAAATCAACAAAGATCAACTGCCAGCACAATAACGCATGGAAGCTTATCTAGGCATCGTTTCTTTTTGCTCTCGGTCGTGTAAGATCGATGAAAACTATGCATAAAAAATTCATTACCCAGCGCATTTCCTAACCAAACTAGCAAGTTCTACTTGATTTTAAGTTCCAATTCAGAGCTACTCTGAAAACATTTTAGAAAAGTTACATTATCCTAAACTGATTTAAGTCATCCATGTTCCACACAACAGTAAAAGCAACACTTTGCATGTCAAGAATCTCCTTTTTATCTCTAGTTTAACACAAATAGACTTGGAAAAGAGGCCTACATTTCTATACCTACCATGTGCAAGGAAAACCTCAAAGCCAATAAACAGGGACATGCTGTTCAGTTTCATAACATCATGATAAAAGCTTCAGCCTTAAAGAGAGGAGGACACTCATTTTCACACTTTGAGGATTTCCCATCAACCGAATTTTAATAATTTTGGGGTTAATGCTAACACTGCATAGGGCTACAATCACTGATCTTTTGATGGAAAAGTTTCTTCAAAGAGAAAGAATAAAACAGATGTTACATAGACTTGTCTAAGAAACCCCTTTCTATAAGCAAATGAAAGGACTCAAAGAAATGAGTAAAATTCACAAGAGAGACAGTCAGTGATTAACCACACTGTGAAAAACACATGACCCGGGGGGAAGTATGACTGGCACACAACAGGTCTTACACTCACAGTGTACCAGACATCCTTCCTCACATGCGGCTGTGTATGTTCACAGTAATAAATCAACGCCAAGACCATGAGTTAACTTCTGGAAGAGATCTGTGTGACTGAGCTCCTTACAGTGTAACTGCAATTACAAGGATACTGACCATTGGAACAGAACTGGAGGAAAAAAAAAACCTGAAATGATTTTGCTCGATTTTCAGTTTTTCCACATGAGGACTCACTTTGAGTTAGCTGGGAAAGGAGCCTGCTGTTTAGTAACAAGAAGCGGGAGAGCCCGATTCAAAGGCAGCCAAATTCAAGAGAGCCCTTCTGTCAGCTCCGGAGGACTCTGGATGAGGCCCAAAGAAGGATCTGTTCTTGGGCAAGGAGAGGATGCCATTGGTGTCACCTCAGGGGCAGCCTTCACGCAGGTTTTGGAAGCTGCTGCTGATGGCTATGAGTGGGAGCAAAAGCAGCTGCACTCAACAAGCAACCTCTCTTCTCGTGGCACTGGGGTGATGAGGCAAGGGACAGCGGCTGAGTAGTGGGGACAGGTCAGTCACCAGCTGCTGTAAAGGTCTGTGAAAAAAGGCAGAGCTGCAGAAGGAGCAAGACATGCTGAGCAAGCAGCACAGGACAAAGACTCACCATTTCATCTGGCCCTGTTAACAAAGAAGCTGTTTAGAGAATCTTGCATAGGAGAGGCGGGGAAGGGAAATCTGTGCATGAATCTTGCTGCTTGCCGCCCTCCCTCTCAATTTTCTCAGCAAAAATTTGTGTTACCTTACTGGCAGAAGTGCAGTCTAAGAACAGCAGCAGTAAAAGACGCAGAAGAATTTCCGATCGTTCGTGCAAGAGTGCAGCTCCACTGCAAAAGGGGGATCAGCGTGAGCTGCTGCCTCTTTGTATTTTACAAGAGAGACACTGTAATCACACTGGCATACTTCACCCACAGATTTTTCTGCACTCTGCAAGCTTTCAGCCCACTGCACATTAAGTGAGCAAGCCGTTTTAATGCTCAGTTTAAAAACCAGGAAGATTAACATTTTAAGGATCTGATCTGCTGCCTGTGGAAGTCACCAAGACACTTTTGTACTGATGAAAACCTTGATGTAGAAGATGTGGTACACTCCCTATCCCAGTGATGGGAAAAACTCCTTTTGAAATCCTCCAGCAACATGCTCTAAGGCGTAACAGCTTTCCCTGTGCAGCAAAAGGGGAAGTGAAATGACCTATTCCACTTCACCTTGAGTGCTGTTTGCACAGAGAGCTCCATTTGGACCACGGCAAGCTGACTATTCTGATAGCTACGCATGTTTCTCTGCACAATCAGGGTCTGTAGGTTTGGGTCTCTGCTGAGCAATTCCTGCTCCCAGTTGCAGTTTCCTCAATATTTTCCTTTTGCTGCTACTGTGCTTCAGAATGAAAAAACAGGAAAAAAGGAAAGCAGGAGATTGTTGCCCTTGCTGAAATGATCAATGGAAAGCACTTTGCCTTTTGTCTTGCAATCAGACCCGTGCAAGCAGAGCTGTTGCAAGTCCTACCAAAAAAAATAGTTTATCTCAAATTTAGCTAAGGATTAGAAAAAGCTGAGATTATCTTAAATGTTTCAGACTGGATAGTTATACAAACAAAATATTCCTGTAAAGTAATGAAGTTTCATAATAAAAAACACTGTCATCCCTTAAAATACATTGAACACACCTTTAAAACAGGAAAGTTTAAAAATATCAAAATTTAGAAGTGTTAGCTGCTCTCAAAAAGCTGCACAGAAGCCTTCAAAATTCGCAACCACCTCACTTTTCAAAAAGGTAATTTCAGGCAGATATGGTAGAATTCTTAGTTGACAGGAATATCAATAACATTAAATGTTAAAAGCTAAATAAATACCATAACATCACTATAAAAATCTACTATTCACTTTTCACATTCAAGCACGTGCAACTGTTGAGGAGAAACAGCTTTCAAGTATTCAATAAGTCTTCCCTTGTCAGTATTAACAGATAGCTCCATACGCAAGTACCCTCAAATAAAAAAAAAAAAAAGTCAATGATACCTGCATTGTTGGTCAATTTTATGGTCTTAACTTTATTTTGTTAAGAGTTCCAGCTTCTCTTCAGAAGAAAATAAGCATTTATACTATCTAATATTTATAGCACCATTATCCCAATAAAAAACTGAAGGTAACAGACAACATTCCCGTTCCAGTCCTGAACTAGTGATAGGACTCAACAATAATTACTTGGCAATAAACAGGTATTGCATCTGTATTTTTAGAAACAAATTAAGAGCTCAGTTTCCAAAATTCATTTTGTGAATAACTCCTTACTTTGCAGAAGCAAGTTCAGGAGCTTTGCCAATCCCACTCAATTTCAGATTTTTGCCTTCTAGGTACACAAGATAAGAGGAAACACTTTCATTTCTAGCACAGGGAATTGATACGCTGACTACTTACAAGTAAACCACATACACATCAAAGGCTGATGTTCAAACCAAGACTGCATATATAGCAAGGTGAACAGCAGTGCATAAATTTGGCGTGTACTTGGAGCTAGCACAGTACCAGGATAGTACCATGCTATCAAGGGAACCTGACAATACAACAGGATGTTGGAAGTCAATGCACACAACCACCTGGCAGCCTGTGGATACATTCTCTGTACACCCGCTCCCACCAGCCTGATGACTCTTTGCCACTAATTCCAGGGAGGCCTGGGTTTCTTGTCTATTCTCTTTTAATAGGCTTCATTTTTGCCAACTATTTTGCACATAAGCTCCTACTGACTTCAGTAGAAAGCCTTCAAATGGCAAAAAACAAGAAAGAGATTGTTCAGTTCAGAAATTAAGATGCAAGAAGTTCACGTACTAGCCATATAGTCAATTAAGCCATTGCTAAGCAACACAAGATACATTCTTTCCCATTTACACAGATATGAAATTTATGTAAATTTAATGCTTGTTCTAAAATTATGAGTTTGGTACAGTGCTCAAAAGTATCCTATGACATTTGCTACACTCAACTTACAGAAAGAATAAGCATGTCATCAGGGCAGAATCCCTTCTCCATTCCCATTTGGTGACAAAACATATAATCCACTCTATGGATTATATGCTTTAACAGAGCAACTATGAATGATGCATCAGAGATATAGTATTACACCTACTGTTTTGGATAGCTGTCTTGCTTTTTCTTTCCCCCCACTGGCAGCATGACAAAACACTGTCAAAACCAGTGTTCAGAGTCATTTCTGTCTGATTAGCAAGTAGTCAAATATTTATTCATGATCTGACTCTGAATACATCAGCACTGCATATTAAGTTATCTACATTTGTGTGCAACTGAACATTAGTTATCTGTTTTTTGGGGACTGGTACGCATGTTTAGTCGGTTACTTCAATTAAAAGGATGACCTAAGAGAAGTAATCTGCCAATGTCATTTTTGTTCCAGTTTTTAAAAGTATTTAAAAATACTAATAACAAAATTCCTGCACCAGTTTTGTCAGAGACCCCACCAGAGGTCTCAAAATAGGCAGTTTAGCAAGGCAATGAGGAAGAGATGTTGCAGATAAAAGATCTTATATTTTGCTCCTAAATTTTCACGGTTATTAGCAGCAGTGCTTTGAATAAAGTAACCTATGACAACTCAGTTTCTAATCCTAAGAATACATATGGAACAAAAAGCACACATTTTCAAAAATTAAAATTACATCTTATTTTAAGTTAGCTGCTCATTATCCACCGAGTTCCACATTTCTAATATAAACTAGGATCATTTCTCCATGACACAGCTCATCTTCCAGAGCCATACAAGCACAGTGGTGACTTAGAAAAAGATTCCACTGAGTGCATCTAAAGCACATACATCAGACTGCTATCTAACTCCTGTGTGATACTTTCCACAAATAATCTCCAAGCCCTATTCTAAAATTTCTCTCTTCTTTTCCTCCTATCTATGCAATTACATGAGCACAACTGATATGTGGATAATGGAGGAAGCTATTTGCTTACACTTATACTGACGAAGAGTGGCAGAAACTGGAACAGAACAGAAGCCACCCACAACTCCCCAGACCCACAGGCAGAGATAGCCTGTGCTAAATTCCTCCAACATCAGGTCTGATCCTGCAGAGCATAAACTAAGATACAAAGTTACAAAGATGCTAATGAGCTTTCAGGATTACCCAGCCCTTCAATAATGCAAGGAATAGTTTCTTTCAGTATTGGCACTGGAAGCAAAAATAACCATGAACTCTGTACCAGCAGATTCTTTTTTTTTTGTAGAATAAATGCACTTAGGGCCTCACACTTAACCACCTGAATCCAAGCACTTAAACAGTTAAGCACAAATGCTTATATAAGCACACCAGTTTGCAGGATGGAGGTTCTTGGATGGAGAATACTTGCATAACAACTGAAAATCCTCCAACCCTGAGCACCTGCTTAACTAATTTGTTGGACTGGGAATGTAATCCCCATGTGCTCAGGGTTGGAGGATTTTCAGTTTTATTCAAGTATTCTGAAAAACGTCATACCAGCCTTCAGAACAAACACACAGGAGTGGCTGGAGATAGGCAGTTATAGGAAAGAAGTCTTGTGTGAGAGAGGAGCAAGGAAGAAAAGCAGAATGCAAGAAACATCAGAACATCTCATTTCATCTCAATTTTGGCTACAATGTTTTTCACTGGAATTGCCTTTGAAGAAGAAAAATTTCTAAACAAAAATGCACCTCGAGAAAATCCTCCCCAATCCCCACCCCCAAAACCTCAACAAAGCTTTGTTGAAGCAACAGCAAAAGCCAGCAGGACTTGGGGTTCAGGGCAAAGCTGGGGAGCCTGTTTTTCATGTGGTAGACAGTCCTGGTGTGGAACCCCTCACATGATGGAAGCCAACAAGCAGCACAAGCTTGGAGGGGACAGGGCAAATTCAAGAAAGAGCACTGTGAAGGGCAGAACACACTGAAACCACATGCAGCTGAGGAAGTCCCCAGGCCACAAGTGGTTTGGAAACTATAAGAGTACTCTGCAGAGGTGTTTTATACACGCTGTTACTCCTCCCTCTCCACTGCTGTCAGAGGCAGGACACCAGGCTACTGGACTCTTGGTTTAACTCAGTTTCATTCTCCTTTTCCTCTGAGCACTAGGAGATGAACTGCTGCAGTCTTCTGAACAGCAAAACTTGAGGACCGATTTCCTGGGATATCTGAGGCTCTTGTGTAGGACAGCAGAACAGGAATGCAGCAACAAGCACAGTATAAAAGACAAGGAGGTCAGCGGGTAGGAGGGAGTGAAGTGCAATGCGCTGAGCTCAGTGGAAATACACATAATCATTGCTGAAGCATAATGTGAAGATAAGCTTAAAGTTTTCTTTAATAATGAGAAAGTAGCTAAGAACAAGGTCTTCCCAATACAGCCTTGCATTGCAACATTTATAGCAACCAGACTAAAAGTGACCCTTCAGAAATTACTTCACAGAAAGCTAAATTAAACCTACATGCCTTGGAAGCTAATAGGGATTTGAAAACTAACATGTCTCTTGCACCTTCAGTTCACTAATACTGAAGAAAGGATAATTTTTTGTTTATCATACAGAGTAGCACTGACTCCTCCTCTACCTTCCTCGCTATCTAGAACCGGTATGAGTCTTTTAAAGGCCACAGTTTCTTTCGGCAGATATCTGCTAAAGACCTTTTGCAAATTGACACGGATTTATGCAGCGCAACACTCCCATCTAATCTCTCGCAGGAGTTCTCTGTTCCCATTGGCTTCCTTGCAGAAAGCAGGTGTGTTGAATGAACAACAGTGCTGGGTGGAAAGAGCTACCTTACCGAATGTGCTTAATTTAACTACTAAACAGTTCATCATAATTACAATAAACAATCTAGAAAGCAGTCATTTTTTACTCTAGTATGTCTGAACATTAAAAAAATTAATCCTGCAGTGATGTATGAAGTTCAGCTCAAACATTAAAAGCTTCTTTTCAAGTTGGACAGGCACACAGATTTCAGAGAAAGATGCGTGATATGCTGCCATTCCATTTTATGCTGCAGTACCATTCTCCAAATTGAGATATTTTGCTCTCCTATTAAAAATTGGGTTGGTTTGGTTTTTAGGGTGACAGGGTGGGGCCAAGGGAGGGGAGAAGACTTTAAAGACCTTCAGAAATCATATTCCAACTTTCAGAAGGGCTAGGTACTTTTTTTTTTTTTTCCCAGTAAGTCCCATTCCGCAAATTTATTTGTAATAAAACAAGGTTTAGAACCAAAAGAAACAAGAATATCTACACACTTGAGTTGTCTACATTTCCCATTGTAATCCTAGGCAAACTGTCTATTTCAGCAATCATTTAAAACAAATTATAGATAAAAATCATACATAAAATCAAAATATACATTTAGAACAACTTTTCTGGAGTGGGACAGCTGGAATAGTTGATGGGAGTTGCACTCTGCTCCTCAATACTTACATGTGATAAGTATCACTTGCATCTATACGTAATCAGCTGAGCTCACAAAAGCAGACAACAACCCACCGTAGCAAGTAAGGTATACAGATATTTAGCATTTTAGTATTAAAGAAATAATCAACAGATACAAACCTCTTCTTTCGTTTTCTTATTTTCTGCTCTAAGCTCTTCATATTCGCCAATAGCTATGCAAGAAAAAACAAAAATAAGTTAATATTGCAGCACTTCCTTTGCCCAAATCAGCTCTCCATTTCATTCATTTTAAAGCTCTTCTGGCTATCTACACAGACTTCTTAAATAACACGGGTCATAAACTTCATTAATAGTGGATGAACTGGATATCCTTGTAGAATTGAAGTAATTGGAAAGTGTCTGGAAAAGATGGTGGCTCCCAAAACAATCAATTTTTGATCAATGGAGAGTTAAACAACCTTATTGATTGAGTTCAAAAATTACAAAGTGAATGTACTGGCTTGCAGTCACTATTTTATACCCACACTGGCTCAGGTTACAGATCAATCCTAGAAAGCATGGTTAATACAATACTGTTACACATATGTAACTCCAGAGTAGCTGAGCACCTTTATTTATTTATTTACTAACATTTTCTTCCAACAAGAGTCCTAGGACAGATCTTTTTCTTTAAACTCCACATTGGAGTCATGAAATGATTGTATGATTTACTTGGAATCACACAAGAACTCAGCTGCAGGGATCAGCAGGGAAGGGATCAACCTCCAGGATGCTAGAGATCCACTGTTTCAAACCAGTAAATAATATGCAGAAACAATCAATCAGCTACCAATTAAACTTCCAGCTTACTGTGTATTTTTATGTGTCTTCTTACATCTTTTATTTTACTACCTTAGAGACATGCCATTGTTACCACAACTTCCCAATTCTGTTGTCCTTTCAGTGTGTCCCATATGGGTTGTTTTGCTTCCAAGACCATAGAAATTTTATTGTCGCTAGAAAGAAGCTGAATACACCTCCAAACGTTAGAACAACAAACTTGCTAGAAAGCAACACTGTGCAGTCTTCAAGATTCATGCTGCAAGAATAAAATGAGAGGGCTCCTGACATCACTATGCACTTTATCCCAGCCCTGCGGCATCTTCTCAATTTTTTTCTTATACCTAAGAGAAGCTATACTAGCATACAGGTTTTATTTCAATCCAACTTAATTAAAACTGGATAAAGGATGTGAATATATGGTTTTCAGCTGACGACAGCAGAGGTGTTGGAGTTTCATCTTAAACTTAATATGTCTTACCCTACATCTGAAGACATGAACATGTACAATCTGGCAGATTAGCCACCTGAAAACCCACTAGCCCTTTCTAGCTTTAGATAGTTAAACTTTTTCAAACAAGAAGCTCTTACAAATGAAAGTTACACTTTACACTGTTGTGACAGCCTCTTCTGCTTCTCCAGAGTTTAAAAATCTGTTGAAATAAAACTAATCCAACTCACTCCTGAAAGCTAGGTCCATAGCATCACTGTTCTGCTTGCCTTCAGCATGCCTATTACTCTCAGCAGCAGCACAGAAGTACCTCCGATGTAAAAAACTCAAATTATCCTAATTCCTCTTTTCTGCAAGACCACTTCATTTCAGAGAGCAGGACTGACGTAATGAAGTCTGGGATACAGAAAGCAGTATTAGCTCCTGGGCTAGTAACTCAAAACACAGGACTCTGCTCCTTGGTGCCCTGACCAGCAATGGGGAAATGGCAAGACCTTGCTGACTGTATTAACTAGAAAGGGAAATGAAGGAACACTAGAAATCTCTTAGCCAGAATCTCAGCTTTGCTCTGATCAGCAGTGTTGAAAAATTTGCAGGGATCTCTAAGAGGAAAAAGTTAAATAAAACCACTGAAAACAAAGTCACGGTCCACATGCAAACTCACAGAAAATCTGATTATTTAAACAGATGGAAAAAAATCCTCACTCCTGCTCATCCAAGTAAAAAGATATATCTGAAGAGCAGAACAAACAAAATCAGGTTTCTTAAAAATGTGCCATGCATCCCCCCGCCAGTAAAACCAAGGTTTCTCATCCATCCCTTTACTTTGTCCCCACTCCTCCTTACCTAGCCCGGAGACCCCTACCCACCTCCCATAGTCAAGAAGCAGGCAAAACCAACAGGTAGATGAACAAGGAAGAAACCACACTGATGCAGTTGCTCTAAGAAAGAGCGCCTTTAGTGAAACAACACATTTCCTACACAGGAACATGGAACAGAAAAGCTATGCCTCTTGATCAGTGTTCCACTTCTAATTTCCCTGTTCCCTTTAAGAAAACAAGAGATTCCTAGCACCCAGATGCAAGAAAAGGAATGAAGGCTGTATCAACAGATATAGTTTCTTCATACTTGAAAACTGCTAGTGTTTGCTTGCCTGGAACTCATACTTGCTATGCAATGCTTTAAAAATGACTGAAAAATGTAAATACAGATTTGCCCCACCCTTAGCTCTCCTCACATGCTCCAGGAACAGAGAACTCTGAATCAGCTGCCCTTAAGGCATGGATACAGGAACAAGTTACCAAAAGACAAGGAGACAATTTACACAACGCTCCAGTAATTCCAGTGAGGGCTCACCTGTGAGAGACTGGGAATTAAACTGTCTGTTATGGGTAGCCCTTCCCTCTTTTACTGCGGACTGTTATCCACAGCACATTCATTGTGGAATTTCATTGCAGAACGCAAACACAAGATCATCAGCTACTTCATGCTGCACTCACATGGCAACTTTCTGCAGTGCCTTTTTACCATGCCCACCCCCTTACAGTCACTGCAAAACTGTTAGTTCTGCCTTCAATACAGCTAATGCATAGCAAGGATCTGGTATCTTAAAACAAGATTGTTCTTTGTGGATGGCAACCTCTAGATAAAGCTCCAATACAGATCCCATCATTCAGATTTTCAGTTTTGGATTTATTATACACTAAGTCTAATGAAGAAATTGCTGTTTTTATCAGGCCTGGAAACAGAAATAATAATTTTAAAATGACTACACTATTTTCTGCTGTATATCAGATTCTCTGCAAAGGCAGAAGATGGAAATTGGCAGGCTTTTTTTTTTTCCTGAACATTGGAGGGGGTATTGGGAAGGTTTTATACAAAGTTTTTCAAGTGTTTTACATACAATAAATTTTGAGGCCATCTAAAATAAACTCAAGAGTCTACATAACGTTCACTGAACAACTAAATGCCATAAAGGTGACAATCATCTCTTTACTCTAAAATGACCCTAAAACAATTAATACCAGCAGCACTAGGCAACACTTTACATGTTCCAAATCTCATATAGCTTATTTAGCCTTAAAACCCACTTTGGTAGATCAAAAGTTATCATTATCACCCATTTATAAATCAACAAGCAATAAATCCTGTTGTATGAGGACCTCCCTAAACCTTCTCTGTGAGACAGGACTATTTTTTCACCTTAACCTATGAAGGTGCTCACACAACATGACAATGGCACTTGAGCATCTCAAAACTTCTTACATCTCATCTTGACTCACTCAGATTGTGCTTTACATAATTTACCCTGGAATAAAAACTCTTTCCAATATATCAGTGGTGAATGAAACAAACAGACTAAAATGCTTTACTAAAGGTGCTAGTAAAATTCCGTAACTGTACATCATTTTATCAAAGCATCAGTACTGTAGTATATATTGATAGTAAAATGCCTATGTTGTACTCATTAGCCTCCAGTGAATCCTAAAGAACTATGATAAATAAGTATCAGAGACAACTCCAGATACTATCGCTGTCCGACACTGACTTAAGTTTATCCTTAATAGAACTATTCCTGATACACAACAGTATTATAGGAAAAAAATATCAGGATACAAACCCTATTTCTTTGCTTCAGGGTATCTTCACGCAGTACAAGGGCAACATTACAACTTTACTTCAAGACTAAGGAGAGAAAAGAGCTGGAAAAAGAGCTCTTAGCCCACCCAAAACATCCCCAGCCTTACTTGCTTTTACTGTAAAACACTCAAACCACAAAATAGCCAACATGAGTGAACACAGCATGTTCCTTCATAGCATGACCATGCTCATTCAGCAGCTACTTATTCCACAGCTCAGTGGGCCAGAAAGAACTGTCCTGTCAAGATATATTAATGTACTTTATCTGTATTAAATTAAGGAGGTAACTTTGTATGCAGAAGGTCCTTTAACTATATCTCAGTCTTTTGATTTTTAGTTGTGAACCTGAGTCTTCTGAACCTGGATTTGCTACCAGCAGATACACATTATCTAAATTAAATGTTCTATATATTAGATACTTATTGTGGCTAAAAAGCACTTGTTAGTAAAATGAGGTCACAAGGATAAAAGTATGTAATGACTATAATTCATAGTGAACAACAGAAAAGACACCTTCACTTACACAGAGCAAGGTGGTGAGAGACTTCCTACTCTTTTTATTTAAAAATTCATTAACTCTTTTTCTAATGCTGTATATTGAAAATACAAATTAAAAAAAACAACCTTAAAAAGCTACATGAACATCTTTTTTATTTATATTTATATTGCATTTATATTGCAAACCAGGGTAGTCTTTAAGTAGGCTGAAAGCCCTTCCATGCCAAATCAACAAGTAATGACACTTCAGCATTTCAAATCTACTTATTTAATCAAAAAGTAAGTAGAGCTGTCAAAGGAAGCAAGTGTCATTCCGCTATTTATTCTTCTAGACTATGGAACAGGCATGTCTTTGCTGGTACAGGCAAGAGAAAGAGCTTACAGTGTGAGAAGGCCTTCACTCCAGATAAAACAAGCTATCCCAGTGAAGTCATCTTTTGTTGGTAAAGCAAACTAACAACCAGCATTTTGCAGGTTCAGATGTATCATTAGAGAGAGAATTACCCCTGACAGCAACACTGCACCAGACGCTTTAATGGGACTGCTGCCACCACCCACCTCATCCCAGTGTACTTGGAATAGGGAGTCAGGCTAAGTCTTTTCTACAAACCACCTCTCAAATAGCAATGGTCTCCCTACAAGCACAGCATGCGTAAGACCTGTGAATTGCTGTCAAAAGTGTAAACAAAAGTCAAAAGGGCTCAACTTTTCTCTTGTTTCCCATTTTAGGCTCAAATATCCCCTTCACTTAACCGGGTGATCTCTATTTCAACAGGACACGGTGTGACATCAGTAGTGCCAGCCATGTGCAAACTACTTCAAACTGATGCCTGGGAAGCATTTCTAACATCTCCCGGGCCTCCATGAAAGAGAGATGGAGCTGAGGAACAAGCACTTAAGGCTTGTGTAATGGTTAATATATGTAATGGCATTATACTCGTTACTTCACAATGACTCCAAATCCTGAGTCAGCATATATAAATATATTATTGGGCCTAAAGTTTACAGAGCCAAACTAAGCTTTTGGTCACATGTCAGTTGCATTAGCTGATACCTACAAGATTCCATTACCAAACAGTTCTTAAAAAAATAAACAAATAAAAATCAGGTGTGTAAGTATACAAAGGTAAGCATTAAGTACAAATACTGTAAGTCAGATCCTGCATCTGGGTTCCCACATGCTTTGATTTTACTCAAATCTGTAGAAATGTGTACAAAAAATTTTTTTCATGAGATCCCAAGTTTGCATCCTGCAGTCTTACAGCTTCCTGGAAACTGGACAGAGAAATTAAATACACCACTACCTGACAAAGCCCAACCACTAAGCTCACACCAAAAGACTTGCCTTCACAAGTTTCTGAAAGGCAGGTAGGGTTCCACACAAGAAACTAAAGTGGAAAACACTTTTAAACATTAATACATGAAAAAAAACATTCAGGCAGGGTGGGTTCTGCTGGTGAACGATGACTGCTGTGCACGAACACCCACATACATGGGTATATGGGGGAGGAACAACTATAGAGAAGATGACAACAGAGAAACATAGCAGCCAACAATATACCCTAAACAAAGAAATTCCTCTGGCCATATAAATTATTCTTCTGCCACAAAGAAGAATAAATTTGTCAAACCACATTAAGAGCTTATCAATACCAGATACTTAAAAAGTATTACCCTGAGATATCGCTGTTAGATTGGTAGTCTGTTTCTTAGAATATTCCCTTATTCAAAGATTCTGACATTAAAAAAATAAATAAATAAAGAGATTACATAGATCTTAAAAAAAAAAAAATCATAGAGCCATAGTGCTTGAGACTAGAGACTGGAAATCACCACACTTCATCAAATCCAGCCAACAAACACAGAGCAAGACCTTCAAAACTGACAAAGAAAACCCAGGCAATGTAACCATGCTTAGTATATGTATAGTTAACAGGAGTTGTTAACCACTGTAATTTAACCAAGTGACCAGAAATGTGACTGTGATAGTGGCAGCTGAAGTGTAATTTTACCTAGTTTTAACTCTAGATGTTTTGGTTGCTGACTCTTGTTTTCGACTAAACAAAAGTGACCGCAGCGGAAAATGACTCTGTCTTTAAGGGCAAAGTACCAGCAGTGCAAATAAAAGGAAAGACAAACAAGGCAATCTTCCAGGCAGGTAATCAACTACTGTTACAATGTAGCTGTTAGCTTGCTACAGTTCCTCAGGTTCTACAACCAACCATTAATAATGCAAGGCTTTGCCCACTTGATTTGGTTTGTTTCAGTTCTAAGTCTTACCCATAGGAGTTATAAGGGCCAGCTGAATAGAAAAGTACACTGCTAGAAATACCACTTGAAAGTACGGTTAGGTAATACTAATATTTATAGTGGATCTGCTTTATCAAACCAAGCCATCTCAGAAAGCTATTCACAGGATTAAAAGTCAAACAATACTTTTAAGTCCTAAATATCATCAATACAGAGATCATGTTTCTTCATGATGCTCACCTTAAACTTGGTAATGGAGCAAGCCAAAGGACGATCAGTATCAGGTATCTCAGTCTAACACACAGGACTTGGAAAATTCAGCATGGGAGAAAGATAAATGTATCTTGCACACAGACAGCTGCAGTGCCCTTGGTGCTGTTCAGAGCACTGCCAAACAGCCACACGAGTTTGCGCAGACACCAGTCAGCATCACAGCTGCCATTGAGAATTGAGCAGGCAGCTACACAACACCTGCCTCAGGTTCAATGTATTGACCTTGATTAGGAAAAGTATAAGCAGTAGCTGAAATGTGACAGCAATCAGCCACCTACGCTGCTATTTGCCTTCCCCTCTACCTTTTGCCTCATTTCTCAGACGCTTTAGTTAGCTGGTGTCAGGCAAGTTTCTCAAGACTAGAAAAACACGTCCTGAAAGAGAAACCAAACAACAGCTACTGAACAAATGTTCTCTGAAACCCCTCCAAATCAATGGGTGTTTACCAGAAATCTGACTACAGACCATAATGTTACAGTAGTCTGAAGCCATATGCCACTCTGAAGGCGTTAAAGACAAGACATGATAAGTACATACACCCATTACCCCAAATATTCAGGAACAGCAGATCCTTCCACCAACAGCATTTACTTACCGAGTAATACTGCTATCTACACCTGGAAGCAGTAAAGAGGAAAAATAAAAGGCTGCTCTTCCTCCTCTTTTCACGCTGCCCCTGTTTAATGGAGCATCCTAAAATTACTTGAGGAAAGTTGTTAGTATCTAAAATAGTCTTGTTATCAATATGATTGGAGGGAAAATGATATATTCAAAATTCCATTATATAAAGAGGAAAAAAATTTACTTACCTACAGCAACATTATTTAGGTCATTACTGTTAGGACAATTTTATGCATCTCATTACCTTTTCATCACTTGAATTCTT
The DNA here is from genome assembly GCF_963210335.1 of Falco punctatus. Taxonomy (NCBI): domain Eukaryota; kingdom Metazoa; phylum Chordata; class Aves; order Falconiformes; family Falconidae; genus Falco; species Falco punctatus. The sequence continues at coordinate 36,797,699 of NC_137589.1, forward strand.
TTCTTTGGGCACCTCAGACTTGTCAGTTAACATAATGTAACTATTAATTTAACTGTGGTGTGCTGCCATAATTTTGCATTGGTTTAGATGTGAAACAGCATATAGGAGAGTATTTTCCAAAGTTTTCCAGTGGCTAAAACTTTCTCACCAGCCATACAATTACAAAAACATCTGTTAGCCTCACAACAACACTCTACAACTCCTGCATTTGGGGATGAACATCCACCAAAAAATGCCTTACAGGATGAGGTGTGCCGAGTACAGTTTCTGTTTCAACAGCTTAAGTGGATCTGGGAAAGCCAGTCCTCAAGTTACAGTAACTTTCCCTTGAACTAATTCCTGCAGTCCTGTAAAATTTCATTAGACCTTAAAAGATACTCAGCCTACTGGAGCAGAAGACTTTCAGACATCAGATCTGAAGCCTCAACCTAACCAAGTTCAAGAGGCTAGGATTTCTCTAAAGAACAACCCAAACCTGCCTTTTTGCAACTAATTATTGCCATTTTAGCAACTGTCTTTTTGGCACAGGCAGCTCCTCTGGTACTGGAGCTGGTACCATCCAACAGTACCGGCAAGAAGCAGTCAGCAAAAAAACCCAGATTTTTAGCCTTATTTTTTGGTCTCGTGTTATCAAAATGCACAGCTAAAAGATTATCATAAATTTTATACCCACTGAAATCCTTTTAAGTCAGAATCTACCCAGTCCAGCCAGTAATCATGAATTTACAATGCTGAGTGTACAGGAACAACCAAAAAAAAGAAGTGTCAAAGCAGATCATAAATAGTTCATAAAAATCCAGCTGAAATTTGGTTAAGAAAAGCTTCTGCTATACAGCAATAGTGACCAAGCACATTGATGGCCAAGAAAAAATGACAGAAAAAGGGGCACTGATCACACCCCCATAATTTCACTCTTTTACACAACTTTGTCCAACAGGTCCTTTCCAAACAGCTCCTCCCAGGCTCATGGGAGACCAGGAGAACACAGTTACGGGAATTAACAGCTGCAAGTTACAGGCTTGGTACTCTGCACCTACTGCACATGGTGCTGTGAGACAGGAGCCACACCAATTGTTTGAAGCATGTTCACAAGCAGATGTCCACAATTCAAACAGCTGGTAATGCCCATTTTTCAAGTGTTGCCTACCTATCTAACCAAAGTAGAAACTTTGCTAGACCAACCTGTTTGGGGATTGACTGACCGGGGAAGTTAAAAAATGGGTTGCCTTTTGAGCATCCAAGCTCTTTTCCATTCCCCTTCTTACAGAAGAACTGTTTACAATGCATCAGCTTTCGAGCCGAACTATTCACTCACAAAGCTGAATATCTATAAAGTTGAAGTACTGGACTTTTCTACAAAAGCACCGAGAGTGACTCACACAGGAATCCAAACCAGTCCAACACAACTGCTCCCTTTCATTTACACTGGCACTACAAAGGCTCTACAGAAACGTCTGGCGTACCAAGGCGAGCCCCAAGCCACGGGTAGGAAGTTTGCACACTGACAGGGAGCGGGATGGATGGTGTTGGATGGGCTGGGTTAGCACCAGATCCTGCAGCGCAGGGCGGGAGATGGGACAAGATGCCAGGTTCGGCACAGCCAGGCACACCACGTGAAGCTCGAGAGACAGCAAGGCAGACTTCCACCTCCTGCAGCCGGCCAGACATCTGGGCTCACCAGTACCGCTGGCCGGGGACCCATTGCCCACCGTGAGCCATGCCCACCACCAGCCCACGGGCCAGACCGAGCACAGGGCGGCAAGGCCCGGGCTGCGGGCAGCCCATGTGCCACCAGCACCGCAGCCTCTGCCCTCAGCCCGCCCGCCATGGGCCGCCGCGACGCCCACGCCCGCCCCGCCTCAGCCGAGCCCACCTGCGGGAGGCGAGGCAGCTGCGGCGGGCACTGGCAAGGGGTACCACCGAAACGTTTTGCTCCCCCGATTTATTTTGTTCAGGCTTTTTTCTCCTCTGCGTGGAGGGAGGGAGAAAGGGGCCTGGGAAGGAGGGACCTGGCCGCCGGGCGGGGGACGCCCAGGCCGCAGCCGCCCCCCCTCCCCGGCACAGGCCGCGCCCGCCCCGCCGCGCCCCGACCCCCCGCGGGGCCGGGCGCGGAGCCCCCGCCTCACGCCGCCGCCTCACGCCGCCGCCCGGCAGCCGCTCCCGCCGGCCGAGCCAGGGCCCGCGGCGGCGGAGGGGGAGCCGCGCTCCCCAGCGCCGGAGGCGGCGACGGCGCCGCCCGCCCCTACCTTGGTCCTTCAGGCTGGCAAGGAGCTCCAGCTGCTTCTCTTCGTCGGAGCTGTTCATCTTGCCCCGCCGCCGCCGGCCAGCGGCTGCCCCGCTCCGCCTCACCTAGCGCGGCTTCACCTGGCAGCGGGGGCAGGGGCGGCGGAGCCCCGGGGCGCGGCGGGCGCGGCGAGCGGCCCGGCCCGCTCTGCACATGCCCAGACTCCCGCGGCGCCCCAGTGAGCATGTGCGAGGTGCGGGCACGGCGGCACCTCGGCCCGCGGGCGGGCACCGGCCGGCAGGATGGCACTCGGCCCGCACGCCCGCCGGCCGGCCGCGGCTACACCCCAGGGCCGCTCGGCTTGTGGACGAGGGGGCAGGGGGCACAACAGCCACCAGCTGTTGCGGAGACGGGCGTCCTCACTGCCCTGTTGGCGCGGCCGGCGCGCCAGCCCCTCGTAGGCATTGATGGGCCCTGAAGGCCCTTCCCGCCAGCCCCCTAGGGTGTCCCCCCACGGGTCTCCCGTGGGCCAGGCAGAAGCCCTCCTGAACCGCTCCCTGTGCCGCTGCGGGTCTGCACGTGTTTAATAAGCCCTTTTGTGCCCTTTCCATAGGGCAACGTTCCACATGGGATTCACGTGCTGCCCCGAGGAGGGGTGGGAGGGCATAAAACTGTGATTCAAGCGCTGTGGTACGAAGAAAGCTAAAAATTTTTTTAAAAAAATATCATAATAATTGGAGGGTTGCTTTACTGTTCGTGAGGATTGGGGGGAAACAACTGCATGCCAGTTCCAGTGCCCAGCAATTAATTGCAGCTTTGGAACAACGTGAGGGCAGAGCGCTTCGACGGGGACCCCACCATGTTCGCCTCAGAGGAGCACAGTTGTCCTCTGCTGATGGCTTTTTGGAAAAGGAGGGGGCCTAGTGGTGATTCCTGTATTAAAACAGTTACCTTACCTGGCTTATCCCAAGGCTGACACTGCACTGCAGAATCTGGTTCTGCCTCTTATCTGCTGAGCTTCGGTAGCAGCCAGCTAAGCAGCAACTGTCTTCAGATTTGCATGGGCAAAGGTACTGTTGATACACCTCCCTCCCGCCGCCTTTGGCAATCACCTATCGTTCACCACGCCGAGCAGGTCAGAAAACACAGCACTGCCACAGACATGGCAACATTAGTTAGAAATACCTGGGAAGGAAAGGAAAAATCTGATTACAAAGAGTTGCTTAGTCCTCACACCTCTGTCCTCCCAGACTGCATCCTCTAGTTTTTCCATCCTGACCTAGGAAACCTTTAAAACATGAAGAGACTCCATATTGATGCTTTACAGCATTGTCTGTCCCACAGGTAGTTAATAACACGTGTACCATCCTGGAAAGAAGCCGAGAGATCCAGGAGATCCACCATGAGATGGTGTCTCATAAGCATGTAACACTCACGGAAAGCAAAGGAGGCCATACAGGGAAGTTCACAAGCTAGTCAGCTTATTTTGAACTAGTCAGCACAAAACACATTTAACTGCACCAAATGCAAAGTTAAAAATTTGTGCTCCTGGAAGTGGAGTTGTATGCAGAGGATGGAAAATTATCTTGGAAAACGAAGGGTCTGTAAAGGAAGTGGGAGGCAAAGTACAGGTAATTACGTATGTGCTGCCAGTAAGGTACTACAGCAAAAGAAGGAGCTGTATGCTGACAGCAGTGGAAAAATTTCTTCTGTGACATTGACAAGACCAAAACAAAGTTACTGTCTCCAGTTCTTCAAAAGATGGTACAGAGACATTTACAGTGAAAGCACAAGAGAAAAAAAATGACCTAAGTTTTCAGGAGAGTGCTTTGCAATGAGAGACCTCAAACCCTTGATCTTTTTAATTGAGAAAAAAGGAAAGAAATTATTTAGTTATGTTAATTTCACAGGAGAAAATTCTCAATACTTGAGGGCTTTTCAGCCTACTGGAAAAAGAGTCAACCAGTATCTGTCTGTAACAAGAAGCTGAATGTAAAAACTACAAATAAAGCCACACATTAATAAATCTCTCCATTTGAAGGAACACAGGGGTGCTATTTAGGTCCTTAGAGTTCTGGGCTGACCTCAGTTTTGAATAGCCCCCACTCTAAGTCAGAGCAGTTTTGCCAGGGTTTTGCTTTTTAGCATCCTTTCTTGGGTTGCCTGTTGGCTCACCTTCAGCCACAGGTCCCATTCCAAGCCCCTCTTCCCATTGCTGATATCGCTCCCCTCCATTTCCAAACCAATTTCTTTCACGCAGCGCAATAGCAGGATTTGCAAAAGAGTCATTGTAGGGTCGCTTATCCCTGCGCCGTGCCAAGACACCGGACATCTTCATCTTGCAACAATGTTCTGTCTGTTGTATGCAGCCAGAACAGGGCATAAAATGTCTTTGATATCTGCAGAGACAGTAAGCCGATTCTTCCATTATTTTATTTATTTATTCAAATTTAGGTATTATGGCTCTGTCAAAAGAATTCCCTTCCATAATTTCTATATTGCAGCTTCATCATTGTTCTTGTTGTTATTATTCACTTAGACCTACATCAGGTTACAATACCTTGAAAACTAAGTATTTAAAACAAGGATGTTACTGTTGCAAACCCTTTTGATTGCAACAGTAGGATGAGTGCCCCTACAGCATTACTCTTCAAAGACATTAATTGTTAATCAAGTGTTGCTTTTCTTTTTCTAAGTTAGCAGAAAACAGAAAAATTAACTCCATTACTAAATTTGCTAATGGATCCCCCTACGCTCTAAGGATTTAACATCCACAGAAATGTTTCCCTGCATCGTTAATTCGTTTCATTGTTTCAGGGATATTTTAAATAACAGTTAGCCCATAACACCTATTTCTATGTAATATAATGTCTACATTGTGATTTGATAACCAATGCTGTAAACCACTAAGACCATAAAAGGCCGAAGCAGGCAATACAAGCATGCAACATGAGATTTCTTAATATTTGAATAGGGACTGGGCAGCAATTGCTTCCTCTGTCAAAGAAAAGCAACATTGTACTTTGAACACACATAACCAGTTTCTAGTGGTAGCATTGCAAGAACACTATCTCTTCTTTGTTAAATGGCAAAGCTAAGAATAAAAGGGGCTCTTAAAACTTGTCCAGTACACAGTTGGTACCAGTGCTGGGGAAAAAAATCAAAGATTTGGTCACTTTTGACTGGACATAACATGTCATGGATGATCCACATCCTTTTGGAGATGAAAATTCAGATGGATTCACCATATCTTTAGGTTCCACCCATATATGCCTATTCTTCCAAGACCAGGAGTAGCTTCGTCACAGAGCGTGCAGTGTTTTGAGAACTGCAAATTATACTTGGTAGGAAAATGGAAGTCAGACATGATGGGGAAGGCTAGAAGCACTACAGAAAGTGGGATTGCAATTCAACCCTTGCCCAAGCGGAGCAGTGATTTAAGCTGGGTACTACTGTTCTACACAACGCTCTGTTATGCTACATGGAAACAGTGTGCCGGTTTTGGCTGAGATGGAGTAAATTTTCTTCATAGCAGCTGGAATGGGGCTGTGTTTTGGATTTGTGCTGGAAACAGTGTTCATAATTCAGGGATGTTTTCATTATCACTGAGCAGCCCTTGCACAGAGCCAAGGCCCTTTCTGCTCCCCACCCCACCAGCGAGCAGGTTGGGGGGCACAAGAAGTCAGGAGGGGGCACAGATGGGACAGCTGACCCCAGCTGACCCAAAGGATATTCCATGCCGTATGATGTCATGCTCAGCATATAAACTAGGGAGAAGGAAGGGGGGACAGGGACGGGACGATGACACACGTTTCAGAGTGATGGCATTTGTCTTCCCAAGTAAACATTACATGTGATGGAGCCCTGCCAGAAGGAATGGAGGTGGCTGAACATCTGTCTGCCCATGGGAAGTGGTGAAAAAATTCCTTGTTTTGTTTGCTTGCACACACAGCTTTTGCTTTACTTTTTGAACTGTCTTTATCTGAAGCCATGAGTTGTCTCACTTTTACTCTTCTGATTTTCTCCCCCATCCCCCAGGTGAGAGGGAACAAGCAGCTGTGTGGGGCTTCATTGCTGGCTGGGGTCAAACCCTGACAAACAGTGATAGTCAGTAAAAATAAATGCATCAGTAAAAATAAATGCATCAGTAAAATAAGCGCATCATCTCTGGAAGTTTGAGCAAATTAAGGTGGCTGTGAAAAAAGACAAAATCTGGAATATAAATAAGTACATAAGACACGCTATGGTTTGTTCCTGATGTGCTTGACTTTGGTGAGACAACAGGCAGAATAGCATGCCAGCTCCTACTACCACGCATCAAACAGAAATGCAGACCTGCTAGGGAGAGCCTGCAACAAGAGCAGTCAGTTCTAAACGTAACCCGGGCCTGTCAGAAGAAAAAAACGTGTGTTTAGGGGGATCATTCCCTATAATGAAAACCCAAGGAAAAAATAATGAAGGTCTTGATATCAATTAAGGACTATCACAAAGTTGTCCTCAGTAACCACTGGGTTGAAGAACCAGTGCAAGGTTTAAACTGTAAGTGGGGAGAAAGGTTAGGTATTAGTAAAGGGTTTATTAGTGGAAGCACTGGAATAGGCTACAGAGAAGAGGAAAGGTGAAATCTTCAGAAGTTTCCGACAGGTCTGGGTAACCTCTGAGTGTCCGCCCTTCCAAACATCTGTGTAGGCAACAGGACTGAGAGCAAATGCACCACTCCTGCTCCTCTCTCCCTCCAGTTCCCCATCATCCACACCGAGGCTAGCTTCACAAGGAGTCCCCCCTGCCACCTTTCCAACTCATCACAGTCTCACAACTCTTCCCACTATGCACAGAAGCGGGTGATGGACTCTAAGTTCTAAGAAGGATGGGAGAGAAAATCAGAGCTGAATGGCAATACCTCTGAATCTCTCAATACAGTAAAGCAAACCAGACATCCCATATCTCTGCTCCCACCCTGTTGTTCATGGATGATTATGTTTATGAGCTTTATTGGAAATAATGCTCTGACACATTAAATGAAATAAGGAAAGACCTTCATTGCTGTTATTCTCCTTGCAGCAGGACAGATTTATTCTTGCTGTTGGCTGCCCCTGAGCTGCAGACAGGCCTGTGAAGGCTCACCCATAGCGGTGGGGTATGGGCACAGCTCTGCCACTCCCAGACTGAATGGAGAGAGGCACCAATCAACAGAGGGTCACAACCTAGGCACAATGTCCAAGGCAGTATCCCTGAGCAACAGTAGGGGAGGGCAACATCTCCAGGCGTTATCTTTGAAATGAAATGTGGCTGCTGTCTTTCCATTTGCCTCTTTGGCTCCATGCACTGACTCTCACCTGCTGGCAGCTGCCCACGTGGTGCAGCTCATATGCTCGTATATTCAGTTCTTCCATAGGATTTCCAGAAGGAGAGTTGGTGCCAATAAGCAAGTGAAAGAGCAGGTGATATGCAAGATAGCCTCAAACTCTTGAAAACAGACTAGTCACAAGCCTGTCCCTGACCCTGCTCATGTAAGAACAGAGCAGATCTTATGTTCATCTCCAGAGAGGCTAGGAGGGGCAGTGCCAAAGAGCTGGGTACTTCTGAAATGATGACACCATTCCTGGAGAGGCAATTTCTTTTATGCCTGTATATGAACTCTCCTAATGGCCAGGTAGTTTGGGACCATCATTGTTCATTATTTCTTCCTGCTACTATCAGGTTTTGGTAATTTTTCAGGAGGCATTTGCTTACCATCTTTTGGAATTTTTCCAAATGTTCATTTTGCTGACTGCAGATTTGTACCACCTTGTTCCTACTGATGATGTAGTTAATACATAAACGTGTATATCTTTTCACTAGGGCTGCTCCCCATCTAAACAATATAAATATTTGTTTACTTGTTAAAACTTACATTGCTTGTTAAAATTTATATAGCATTCCTGCACTTTTTATGACCAGAGGTTTCCAGTATCCTTACAAGGATGATGAAAATGAACAAAAGCTAAAGGGGAAAAAAAAAACTTAAAGCATTCAGAATTTGCCTAAGATCAATATTCGATATTAGAGTGGCTTCAGTCTTGTGGGAGAGCTTTATAAAATCACATCCATCCACATCAAAGCATATCTGCAGGCAAATAACCAGTGCACAGGGTGGAACAAGAATAATTTTCATAGTTTTAAGGAGCTACAAAAATAGCCAAAAATTAAAGGAATCATTGTTTTCACTGTATCCTCTGCTCCATACACATTCCTTTAGTATCTATTCCTGTAGGTATTATAAGGTGAGCATGAAAATATATTTATAGCAGACAACATGAAGGGAACCATGCAGTTGGAGCCGTATCGAACAGTAAGAGAAAGATGAGTAACAAAGAACTCAGAGCTGCAATGAATGAGAATCTAACTGGTATTGTCAATTTCACAGTAGCCAACAATAGTATAAAATAGGATAATTATATAGAAAATGAAAGATAAAGAAAAAAACAAGAGGTTTAACTTTGTCTTTCCTTGAGATAGATCTTAGTGAGATGTTGGACACCTCTTGTTAATAGCTTGCATATCATTTTTGCATTTTTTTTCATTATTAAGAGCATGCTTTATGCCTGTTCTCCTCTTGGATGGGACTTTGATGAGTATTCACACAGACGGACTTTGTAAGTTGAAAATATCACAGAATGACAAACTGAAGCAAATGCAAGTGTTGTGGTTTAACTCCAGCTGGCAACTAAGTACCATGCAGCTTATTCCCCCCACCTGGTGGGATGGGGAGGAGAATTGGAAAAAGGAAAAAACTGTGGGTTGAGATAAGAACAGTTTAATTATTGAAATAAAGTGAAAGGTAATAATAACAACAACAACAGTAAAAATAACATAACAAAAAGAGAAAGAGGAATAAAATCCAATAAAAACAAGTGATGCACAGTACAGTTGCTCACCACCTGCTGACCAATGCCCAGCCAGTCCCTGAGCAGCGATCCCCCCCCTGGCCCTGGCCACCACCCCCCAGTTTATATACTGAGCACGATGCTCTATGGTATGGAATATCCCTTTGGCTGGTTTGGGTCAGCTGCCCTGGCTCTGCTTCCCTCCCTGCTCCTTGTGCACCGCCTCACTGGCAGAGCACTGGAAACTGAAAAGTCCTTGACTTAGGGTAAGCACCACTTAGCCGGAACTAAAACATCAGCGTATGATCAACATTATTCTCATGCTATATCAAAAACACAGCACTGTACCAGTTACTAGGAAAAAAAAAAACCTCTATCACAGCCGAAACCAGGATAGCTAGTAATTACTCACAAATTCCTACATTCAAAGAATCTAGAGTGGAGCGCTAGGAATTGGAAACAATCATGATGTCAATTAATGATTTTAGCCTGGAATCTTCTCAAGACAGTAGATTGTGAACCTTATCTATTCATCCTTATAGAATTTACTTTTTTTTTTTCCCCCTCATAGATTAGCTGTTTAACAGAACACTGCACATGATTGTAATTGCAGAATTGAAGAGGCTGGTACCTTATCAAATAGGTACTGCAATCAGAAATTTGATCTAATTGTTATCGATCCTAGAATGTTCATGTTCCTATTCCTCATTGGGGTTAAAGGTTACTTGGACCTTTTAATGGACACAGAGAAATCTTACCTCATATTTAAATAAAACCCCAACATTTCCAACAAGTGACAAAGAAGGGAGCAGCGGACCTCCTCTGGCTGGGAGAGAAGGGTGTTCTCTTCTGAAGCAGTGGCATCCATCAGTCCTTGCCAAACCTAGATTATCTCTTGAGGGGTCATCGTCCTCCTGTTGAGGAGAGCTACCCTGTGGATACCACGGTGACTACAGACTGAAGTTACCCTCAGGGCATGACTACAGCCATATGTTCACCACTTTCAGAGCAGACATATTTTGAGGGGCGGAAGGGGGGGGGACACAAGGAAAAATAAACAACATAATCACTGAACAGATAAACAACTATTTAAAAACTCAAAAAAAAAATGAAAAGGCAATAGCTATTTGAGTATATAATTAACACCATGAATAAGACTAAACAGCTTATGTGCTGAGGTAATGTATATTTTTCCATCAAACCAATCAGTGCTGAATAACGACTAGCGTAGTATATCTGGGTAAATATAAGCACTTCTTGTTTTCCTGAGATGACAACTAACTAATCAACACACATTCAAACTGGAGTATAAGTATGATTAAAAATAAAAAAATCAGATAATATGGGTTCATTTGAAAAATTTAACCATTTGATTAGAGACACTGGCATGATCTTTGCTAGTTATCCCTATCTAGGGTGGCAAATGCGTCTATTTGCACAAAAAAAAAAGCACAAACTGATTGGGGAATAAATCAGAAGAAGATTAAGTATTTAGCATGGCATTTTAAAATGCTGTAATTATACTGCAATTAAGAACCCTGCATATTAAATCTGCAACTATAAAATAGAACTAGGCAAATCATACCTACCTGCCCTTCATAGCAGTACATCGTACATTATGGATGCTCACCTTGTTCAATCTGGTTGAAATAGATGTCTGCTCACCCCCAAGATGGGAACACCTGCCAACACATGCAAGGACACGTATTTAGAGATAAGAAATAGCTCAGGAGTGACTCACCATGTTCCTACCAGCGAAATAGAAGAACTCCTTTGCTTCCAACCTGGCAGGGACAAATGCCATGCTCTTGGAAAGCTGAAAGCTGAGTTGCTCTCCAGATTTCCCTCCTGAAGTGGGGGACCCTGTTTCACCACTATCACACTGGGCAGGCTGTGCTTCACCCGTTGTTGCAGTGGCTTGTATGTGCTACTCTGGTTTATTTTGTAGCTCTTTGGATAAAATGGGCTGCCAGGGCAGAGAAGAGGGTTTGTATCGGAATGTCCTTGCAAGAAACATTTTCATGTGCCCTGTTTCTTCTTAGTCATTACATTACTGTCTTCACTCAGAGTATCTGAGAGTTGTTTTGTCCAGTCTGGAGGAAGGAATAAGCTGCTGACTGATGCACCACATCACTTTGTTAAAGCAGTTGTAACACTTTTTTTCTGGTAGATGTTACACCAGTGACCAGAGTCATTGAAAACACAAATGCTACAGTGGCTCTGCCAGTAACAGCTCTGCATCCCAAGAGCCAGCAGTCCCTCTTACAGCTCCCAGATTAATTCCCTTGGTTTCAGATTGAAAATTTTGCATAATTTAACAATCAGTTATTGATTCTTAAGTTTTCAAGTATTTCTTTTTATGTATAAAAGAGAGAGCTCAGCAAAGGGCCTCTGAGGCGATCAAGGGACCAGAGCACATCACACATGAGGGAAGGCTGGGAGAGCTGGGACTGTTCAGCCCAGAGAAGAGAAGGTGCAAGGGGGGATCTCATCAATGTGTGTAAGTACTTGATGGGAGGGTGCAAAAAGGATGGAGCCAGGCTCCTTCCAGTGGTGCCCAGTGACAGGACAAGAGGCAACAGGCACAAACTCGAACACCGCAAGTTGCCTCTGAACATCAGGAAACACTTTTTCACTGTGAGGGTGACTGAGCACTGGCACATGCTGCCTGGAAAGGTTGTAGAGTCTCCATCCTTGGGGACAGTCAGAAACTATCTGGATGTGGCAATGGGCAAACTGCTCTAGCTAGCCCTGTTGGAGCAGGGAGGTTGGACAAGATGACCCCCAAATGTTCCTTCCAACCTCAGCCAGTCTGTGAAAGACACTCTCACCCCACTGATACCTCTGGTCAGATGCTCTTTCTTCTGTGGTATTCTGCAAAGAGAAGAGATGAGCTGGTAAGACTGCATGTGAACGTAGCTTGGAAGAGAATCTGATGTTCCCCACTACAGAAGGAGTAACTCCACACAGTCTTATCAACACTCTGAGGATTTCATAAGTTGCCTATGAACAGGTATCTGGCTTGCATATTGCTCAGCTGCAAGTATTTTAACAGCATTTACTCCAATAGTCCCTACTCTAATATTTTTTTTAAATTACCATGTGTTATGTGATGATAAATGACAATAGCAAATAAGCTTCCCCCCCCCCCCCAGGAAGAAGAGAAGATCCATCAGATTAGGTGAAAAATATAAATCTTAGCCATGTGGCATCAAGTATCTCTGTGATCATAATTTCATTATGAAACACAGACATTATCAGATTTTGTTGTCAACAGATGTTTATCATGGGAGAAATCTGAGGGAAAGAACACACTGAAATCTAACAAAGTGTCACTGAATAAAAAAAGTTATTCCTTGGTAAATTGTTCCTGGAACTCACAGTGCTATTTTAGACCTTGTTCTTTGGTAAACAACTAACATCATGTCAAACTAAACAATAAAATCAATTAGCTAGAAACTTAAGTATGTTATTACACAACAGTCAAGGTCTCTTGGTACTGATCATAGGCATGTTAATAGACCATTCATAATGCCGAGATTCTGAATTCAATGCCACTCTTATTTTGCCTACATCTTTATTACACTGCTCTGTAAAGTTGTCTTCATAATTAATTTCCTCAAGAAGGGCAATTCATTTCACTTATATTAAGCAATTTTGCAGCTTCTGAGAAATAACCCATTGCCCTGCTTTCTCAACACACTTTCTATCAAGTGTTCAGTGCAAGTGCAACTGGAGCTGCTTTGTCTGTCTGTCTGTCTCTCAGTTGAACTTTGAATGCAGCTCAACAGCAGTTTCTGGTTTTGTTCCTGTTGTGGACTTGTCCATTTTCTGGTGCTTGTACTACCACCATTTTCACTACATAATTAGGGTCAGATGCTAGTTCCTTGAATTAAAAGGCATTTGGGCTCTCCTCCCAACAAGCACTTCCACTCCCTTCTTGCAAAACAAAGCTGTCACATGCATTCTTTAGCTGATATTGGATTAAATTACACCACTCGACCACGCTGCTATGCCAAGATAATTATGCCAGGTATTTTGCTGATAAAAATCACCATGGTTTTATCGTATGCTGTGGAGCTCCATCAATTCATGCCAGCAGAAAACTGCGCTCTTTAGGGACAGCGACAAAGCTCAGAGTTGCCATAAGGATTCTCACCAGGTTAACCGGCATTTCTGGAAGTCCTTCAACAAGGCAGAAGTAAAGGGACCAAGGAGTAAGCAAATTTACTCCCATAAAAATATAAGAAAACTTTCTCCCACTTGCCCAACTGTTCATCACCAGGTACTGAAGAAATACATCCTTTGCAACACACTTCATTTTGCTGACCTGCCATACCACAGGGCAGCTCCTACAGCTCACGCGAGCACTGTTACTGGCCATACTAGAAACAGAGATAAAGAAATTATGTCATGAACCTTTGGTAGCAATTCCAAGAAGCTCATAAAGGGCTGTTCAGGAGACAGAAAAAACTGTTTGCCGTGGAGTTTTACCAGGAATAAACTTGGCCCAAAGTATTTGTTGACATTTAAGAGGACTCCCTGCTCTTGGAGCCTATGCAGAGCAACTCATTTCTGTGAGCCCGTGGCCACCCAAACGATCTTATGGGTTGGCTGGAGCCAGGGTTTGCCCTGTAGCTTCTCAGCATTAGTTACAAGTTCCCACTAGAGTCTGAAACAGAGAATCACAGACAGTGAAAATGGAGAAGAACCTTGCAGAGCAGCACACCCACCAGTGATCGCCCCCACAGAGCATTCTGGCCAACAGGACACTCCACTGTGTCTTCCCTATTGAAACAGGTCGTACCAAGAGCTCCTTAGAGTGAATATTGGGGGATAAAAATCCTGCTTGCCACACTAAAGTTAGTTTTCAGTAACCGCCTTGACTTCAAAATTGTTCTTAGTTCATGCCATTTCGACAAAGTGAAGTTTGCTTTATTTGTTGGATGAGACTGTATACTATTTCTATTGCCACAAGAAGTACATATCATCTTCTCACTATTTCTATCACCAGGAGTGATAGATACCATACTTTTACTCCACCAGTGCTTTTTATTTGTATACTGATTCTACATTAAGGCTTGTTAGTTAAAGGAGATGGCAAATAGTGTATTAACTACATCTCTGGGTCTGACCAGAAGATTATTTGCAGCTTAATTACATTCTTTTTTAGTAACTTCCTTCACATTCCAAATACCAAGCATATCATTTCTCATATAGTATAAAAAACCATAAACCTATGTAAAAATACTGCTTTAGTGCAAAAAAAAAATGGGGGAAATCTCCACATTGTACAAAACTAGTGCAATGCAACAATCTAATAAATCAGAGTGTTCTCACAAGGGTGAGTTGTTGTGTCAGTTGAGTGCTTGAAATGCTATCTAATGTCTCTGTGGAAATGGCTGAAAGAAACAACAGATGTCTCAGATTTTTGCCTTTCATGTCTTGTTAAAAATCAAGAGAAGATGGAAAGGCAAACAAAGGGTTACTCATCATTTTCTCTCCCAGGAAAAAGTTCCTAAGAACACCGCCTACAAGAAGAGGCAGTGGTAACTGAAAGACAAAAAGCAACTTAGAAAATGATGAGCATTAATAACCGAAAAGGTTCATCAAGAACAAGGTAGAAAGGAGCAGAGAAATTCTGCAAGCTGCTCATCTGAATAATGTAGCAGTGTCACTGCAGCCTTCAGCACAGACATCTTGTATTATTCCCCACCAAATGCATTCATCCGAGAAACTCTGAATGAGATGCTTGTGATTTGATTTGTGTTGGATACTTTTGACTTCACTCTCTTGTTCAGACTTGCAGCTCTGGCCTCTGAGCAGCATCCCTGCTCTGCAGGGACTGAAAAGCGGTTAACTAGGTAAGAGTCAAGTGACTTGGAGCACCTAGCTCAATGCTTACAGCAGAGCTTTCCACAGCCATCATCTAAGATGTCTCCATGTCCTACTTTCATCAGCCCCCTGCACTGCCTTGTATGTGAAACAGCAATGTATGCCATTGTTGTTTATCTGCTAAACAACACGGCATATCAAAGTCTGCTTCACATTGCTATGGAAGCCACTTACGCTTTGTACTACAAGCCAAAGCAAATGCCCGATCTCTTATTCTACTATTTCATCCTTCTGTTCCTGGAAGAAGATGGATTTGTAATTTGCATTGGCTATACTAAGCATCTCCTGATAAGATGAAAACACTTAGAAAAAATGCATATGCAAAGTAAGTGTGACCCAAGCAGTATTTCTAAGCCTGTGTTTCAGCTCTGGGAAGAGTGAGTGAGCACACTCTGGGGATCAGATGTTCAACCAACACCCCTATTGCATGTCACTGTGCATTTGGCATCACACAGCTCACTGGAATGGCTGGTGGTTGCAGGCAGTGTGCCATGATGCTGCGGGCAAGGGCAAGGACCACTGCACTACTCACACCATGGCTCCCTGAGGATGCCTTTTCCACTGCTCCTGCACCTTTGTAGGCAAAGGGCCAAGCATTAAACTCTGAATCATCCCAGGCTGCATACAGCCACCCTCGACAAAACATTACAGATGCCAGAGCAGGAGATCAGGCTGTTCTGCCCTATAAGCCACTATAAACAGGATACGCAGAATGCCAGCTGAGATACTTTAAAAAATAAATTAATAATCCTGCTTTTGCATTCCTGAGCTGAAATTCTGTAGAGGAGTTCACACAGAATAGGTTAGCTTTGATCTTAAATATGTTACACTTCAAATAAAGAAACTGAAGAGACAGCATTTCTTTCCTTAGTTGTTTTCATTTAAGACCTCAATCCCAAGTTGCTGACACTGATGGGCTGTACTGATGCCAAGTGCTGCTGAAAATTGATGAAAAGCAGTCTTTAAACATTCAGTGAACGATCTCATATTTAACAGCAAAGGCTACAGGCACTGAAAAAGGTTTGGTTGGTGAGTGGTGTATGTGAGCATGTCATTCAAGAAAGCTGTCCTCAATTATCCGTGGAACAATTAAAAAAAAAAAAAACCAACACTTATTTACTAATTTTTGGATACACCCTACGGATACAGCCTTATGTATTTATATAGAAATGCATGGGAATCAAAACAGTTCTATACCTACTGTAAAAGGTTTCAGACTGACTGTAGAACTGGTCTAGTGTCACATACATCTTGTTATAAGGACTGGTTTGCTTCTGTTCATAGCATTGCCAAAAGTATAATGATATGGACTAAAGAACGCAGTGGCAAATTTCTGGCTAAAGCCAAATTTTGGGATTGTTTTCATGGTTACACTGCACTGATTTTAGTTACCTTAAGTGTGTGGAGGGGGGGGGGGGGGGGGGGGCAGGGGCAGGAAAAAAAAAGTATTGCCACTTTATTGGGAAGCTGTAGCACCTTACCACCTTGTGGCAGCTCTAAAAGCCCAGCCATGGATCTCTGCGGTGGCCACACAGTTGGTTTTGCCAAAGCAGAAGGCTGGGAGAGATGGGTAGGGACATCCTGGAGAGGGTGGCCTCTGCATAGCCTGGGCTGGAGCAACCTGGAGATGGGCAGCGCCAGCCTTTTTGCCTTGGAAGGATGAGGGGGCTTATGATGAGAGGAGATGGCATACACTGAGGCTGCGGTAAGAATGAGGAGGCCAAGTTGGTGGGAGTGACAGTCACAGAGGAGAGTATGGAAAGAGGAGGAAAGAGGAGGAGAAAGCAGCCAGCAAAACAGGTGACCTGGGGGTCAAAGAGGGTCAGTGGGGTCCCTAAGACTGGAACCCATCATCCAGCTGGAGTGGATCCCCTTACTTCTGAGTGTCAGATTCCTTCCTGTCCCCACAACTGATGAGGGACCCTGTTGGTAAAGCGTCTCTATCACCTCTGCTGGGGTGTCCACATCGCAGTGAGCCCCCTCCTCCAGCTACCCACCCCTCCAGACAGAAGCTCTGAAAAATTCATCCTCAGTGATCACTCATGTTGGGGGGAAGCTCAAGACCATTCCTACCTGCCTCCTGTCCCTCCCGGGCCCCCCCTAGGTCTTAATATGCTAAAACCTGAGAAACATCATCCAGAGATATAACATGAAGGATTACCCACCCATGAAGCACTTGCAGGTTTGTTCCCACAGCAAACCTGGCTTGCCTTACCTTATCTGTATGCTTGAGAATGCAGTCTTTAGTATGTAATCATATAATCATTTTCCCTGTGGGACCGATATTACTCCTTTCACTGCCATTATTAATAGCAACCTTGCCCATCTTGTTGCAGGAGCTGGAAGATGTACAACTAAACACCAGAGCCTGTTACAGGTAGTTAAAGCAACATTCTGTTAAAGACAGTATTTTTTTTTTTTTTAAGTTAGAATTACTCTTTGTATTATCTAAGAACCTTTATATATTTTGTTAACAATTTAGTTCTATTTTCTACAGTGAATGTGTGTTTTGGGAAGGGGGTGTCCAGAATGTGGGGAGTTGAGGTCTAATTTTAGGCCTGGGTTTATGGCACAAGGTAAAACCTTCTTTCCTCTTTGTGGTGAGCAGTCATGTGCATGGATTTAAAACAAGACCTTTGAGTAATTCAGGTGTTTCTGTTATTCTTGCACTTTTCAGAAGAAAGCATGTCAACTCAAGAAACTGCAAGTAGAATAAAAGATGACCATTCCTTACAGAACACCCATCCTGCTTCCTAAAACATTAAGAAGAAATACCAGAAGGAACCTCATTTCTACAAGAGCTACTTGGGCTTGGGCATGGCACCATGATGCCCTAATGTGAACAAGCTATATTTGAGTGCTTGAAACCACAGCATCAGCTAAGCGGGTGACTCCCCTGGGATATGATAGGAAACGGTCCCACTTTCTGCTGCTGGCTACCCTGCAAGAGTACTCTCTAGAAGAGTGCTCCATGCTTTTCTGTACGTCCTGATACACCGCTTCAGCACATTTTCATTCTCCATTAAGGTTTTCCGATACTTACATGAGATACCCTCAAATTTAATGCCTAGGTAGATTGCATTCCCAAAGTCTTTGACTCTGAACCATACAGGAACGGTAGCCAGAGGGGTGTAATGGTCACGTTCCCTCTGATTCTTGAAGTAACTTGCATCTGGACCAGAACATCTGCAAAGTTGCCACCACAGAAAAAGTAGTCCCTGCAGGAAAAGTAATCCCTGTTCTGAGAAGTCTGCACAGCTCAGTAATACTGGCGACACTGCTCTGATGTCTGCTGGGAAGAAAACACCACAGCTCCTGTGTGACTTTTCTTCCTGGGGCTTTCATTTCTGGAGCATCCAGTTAGAAAAAAAAAGCTTTAAAGACTGCAGTTTTCAGAAAAAAAAGCTGAACGTTTATCAGCCCAAAGTCAGCTGAGGCCTCTAGGTGGTATTATAAGACAAACACAAAATAACTACCCTTTTGAGAGTGGCAAGTTAGGTGCTAGTCTTTGCAAAGAAAAGATTTGGGTCTAAGTGCCCTAAACAAAGGCTCTAATCTTGACAGTTCTGCATTGGAGCAGGAATTTACAGCAGCAGGTGTGAGAGGATGGAAGGGAAAAGGGAACCCTGCGAAGGGGGCACTAACCCCACTGTCAGTCCAGGCTGCTGTAACACACATTCCTGTCTCACAATAGGTTTACAACTACAAGTCTGAGCAGCTCCATCCCCTCCAGAGAAGGAAAAATACGGAGCCTCTTCATTCCCTGCTGCCGCTGAAACCAGGTCATCCATGCCTGTGGCACTGCTCCAGTGAGACTAGAGGCAGGGGAGTCTTCCCTGCATTTTGAACAATACTACCAGCTCCAAAGGGTTTGCAGACTAGCTCTTGAGATAGGTACAGCATGGCTTTGTAGCAGAAGCATCACACCAACACTTCTGACCTGGCCCTGGGTCCCCACACCAAATGAACCGACCTACAGCCTCACCAGCTTCTGCAGAAGCCACTCTCCCCTCCGCCAACACACACACACACACGCCTCTGAGCTGTCCTGGAGGCAGCAGAAGAGGCGAGAACAGGCAGTATTTACTGAACAGATTTCTTTGGAACAAATGCTTGGCAAAAAAATAATTTTACATTTTTGCTTCCTACAGTGCCTCAAGAATTATGTCTGTTTAACTAGCATGTGCTTATTAAACTGGTAAAGAAGGCATTCTGGTGTGGTTAGTAAAAAACACAGGCAGTCGTGTATTGCATGGGACACAGTCCAGCTCGCCTAGCTCATCTGAACAGCCTGTTCTGACCTGTCATAAACAACATTTGATTTTGTAAAGGAACCAGATGTATTTAGTGGAAGTAAGGGTAGATTCTCTGACCAAACCCATTGGCAGGAAGAGTCTGGAACTGAAGTCGGCTTGCGGAGGTGGGAATCACTGCCTGTCTGGCGAGAGCTGGCACCACAGGTCTATGAGATCTCCACTTCTGGCTTGGGCATAAGCGTCAGAGTTAGTAATGAGTCTCAAGCCCATCTAGGTCTGATAAAGTCCTCAGCACGCACCAATGGTGATTTAGTCTCTATTCTTACTCTTTCTGCTGAACAACAACAGACTGCAGTCCAAAACCACTACAGATTGTTCCACACACAACTAATTCCTACAATACACCAGTGCTGACACATGCTAACACCTTTCTGTCTCTTTCTAGCAGCTATTTATATTAGTAAATAAATCTTGACCCAGTGTGAGCTGGCAACTAAAAGATGAACAGTTTGAATTTCAATCTCCTCTTTTATGCTGTCTCACCAGAACACATTCCCACACATCCAGAGCTACTAAAAGCCAGCCACACTTTCCATAAATATAAATTTTCTAGCTGTTGTGCTTCTAATGCTGTACTGCCTTTGTCTCCGATCTGAACAGTTAGTATCCCAGTAATGCTTTTGAAATGTGTCTTAGCCTTGAGTTCCAGGTTAAGAAACAAGTGGCTTTTGTCAGAAAATCAGCGGAAAAATCAAGAGTACAGAAGGAAAATATCTTCAAAATACTCAGTACTTTCCAGTTCTCTTATGTCTAGGATGAAGCCAGCTGCCTCAGTGGGACTACATCAGGTTCAAGGTGTCTACAAATGGTCAAGTCGTACAAGCCAGACAGAAGAGTATGAAGAAGGGAAGCAGAGGGAATATCCAACAAACAGAAGACCAGATCAGATCACAGTAGGAATGGGAGTTCAGCTGGGTGGACATTTAGTGTAGGAAGAATCAGTCTTCTAGTGTGTACTTTGTCTCCCTCTGCCTTTCTGCCCTCTTCATTTCCTTCACCTGCCCAGCAGATTGAAAGCATTGCACTGATCAGGTATTTTCCAAGTCCTTTCAGGTTCCAGGTTCATTCTGTTCATGATACCAATCACCCACCCTTTGGAGCTGTGAGAGGGATACCTCATCTGGAATTGCTCAGGGTTCTACTTTGTTTGTTTGCATTGCAATGGCACGTAACCAGCTCTAGCTAAACCTTTTGCTTGTCATCCTAGCTGTCATAAAAAATCCTGGAGACAGAATCCACCCCCATTCCTCCCCCCAAAAAGGATCAACTTCACCAGATAATGCAAATAGAGACTGGCAGAAAGGAGGTGTTACCAGTGCCACCATTAGACAGCCCCTGTTGCTGTTTCTCCTTCTCCTTTTGCCTATCAGCAGCCCCTGGGCTCAAGGCTCTGAGCCTTTTGTCCCTGCTTTGGCACATTCAACATGTGGGATTCATCTCCCTCGTAAGGGTGCCATCTGCTTTTAACTATGCAGGAATTCTATAAAGCATTGTTATCACTGCTGCAAGAGAGGAAAGCTATCAGCACAAATCATACAGATGAACGGAAAGGTTTTCAGGATTAATAGGTCTGAAATATTTCTGACAGATGAGTTAAAAGATGCATTAAGGCAGAATATAACACTCATCAAGCTCAAGATTTGCTTTTCTTTCCTTGACATCTACCCATTGGAGCAAATCCTGAGCCACTAAGTCAGCTTGTTGACATACTGGGGCAGGAAAAACTGAAAAACACTAGTAAAAGCACTTCACAAAAGCTCCATAAGAACGTTCTATACCTTAACTCAGCATTACTGATGTTGACAACTGCCATTCTGCACAGGGTTGCTCAGTATTCTGGGCAGCCAGGAATCGCATTCATTTTAGATTATTCTTACTTAAGGTACAAGGGCATCTCTAATGACATAAACTTGGAGAACTATACCCAAGGAACAAAAGTCAGCTCTGCCTTCTATGAAATTAAAACAAGAAAGATGACTGCAACAGAGGACGGTGACAGAGAGCCTGCTGTTGAAATATCGGTGTTATAACCGGAATGATTGCCTTCCCACTTTGTTTTGATATAGATCAGGAAAGAATCTAATGCTGTGTTTTCAAGTGAAGAGAGGGGAAGTGGACACCTTGGAGAAGTCACCAAACCTCTCCTTGTGAAGTCACCAGCAGTGGTGGAGTTGCGAGCCCTTCCCACCTGGGGACAAGGAGTGACCCAAAGCTGCTTTAACTAAAACAACTGCATCTTAGCAGCTGCTCCAAACAGGAGCCACCTCCTAGCAAGTGTCTCTACGTAGGCAGGGACACTCAGCACTTTGCTCACAGGCAGAGTACACAGTCATGCTTGACCTGGCCAAGTTGTTAATACTCCAACCCCCCTAAATAACACCACTTACCCTGTGCAGCCGAGTTTACTTTTACAGCGTTACAGAATCCACAGACACCTACAAATATAAAGACTGCATTGACTAATGCTTAGGTCAATATTATGAGTATATAGTTCAAAGTTAACGGCATGACTGATTCACACTGAAGGAGCACAGCTCATTACCCATCCTGGGAATAAATATAGCAGCTGCATAAACACACTTAGCTGCCAAATACAAACTGGATTATGGCTTTATTCTTATATAAAACACTAGCTCCCTCCCATAATGGTAAACAGAAACAACATTTAAAGGACCTAAAGTACATGATGAGCTGTCTCACCCATTTTACAAAAGCAAATATAATAGAGGAAGAGAGGGGTCTTATAAAAATATGATAATGAAAATGGCATTCAGAAATCCATTAGCAAGTGACTGTGCTTCATCACAGCAGTGGAGAAGTATTTTAAATGTAAGCAAAGATCTTTGCTTTTAAAATCCTTAATGAAGATGTAAAGTACTAAAAGCGACCAGGAAGTCTTAAAAAATAAAACAAGACTATGCAACAAAGCTAACACCTTAGTTCATAATGGATTACAAGTCGATACCATTGTTCCTGCCTACCTTATTGCAGGCTACTGTTCACCAGAGTGAATGATACTACAAAACTCACCTACTTTTTTTCCTTGGCCTCCTTATCTCTAGTAAGGTTTGCTTTGTTTATTGATCTCCCTGATGGGTACCATAGCGATGGATAAAACAGGACCATTTATTCAAACTATCTTTAATTAAGGCAAATGAAATTCATTCAGGTGAAAACTCAGAATACTAAGAAAAGGTAAAATAGGACTGAAAAAAGTTGCAAAGGATTGGCTTTTGGAACCTAGCTTAAAGTCTGTAGTTTTGGAAGGAAATGCATTGTAATGTGTATATTGGAAAACTGCCATCTGTTTTTAAGGAGAAAGTTAGGATTTACTAGGTGCAGAAGCTCCTAGCTGGGCAAAGGGATCCTGTATCCTGCAGCAACATCTGGAGTTCAGAGCCTCCCAATGCAGGTGGTGAAGACACTGCTACTTAAGGACTTCTTCAAAATGTCTTGCACCAAAAATGAGCTTTTTCCCAGACAAAACCAGTGATTTTTATGTGATCACTTTTTTTTTTTGACAAGTGCTCACTCTCTGTCATTTTGTTGTCAGATATGGCTATAACAGGGTACACTGTGCAGCCACTGGATGTCTTTGAGGAACGCAAGGGTAGTTTATAAGGGCAGAACTTCACTTCAAACAACTCATTCAGTAGTGCATTGCTTTCTCTGCCACATCAAGGAAGAGAAAATGCCCTGGAAGTTGCAAAGCCATGTAGTTTACCTTTTGCCAACAAATGAAGTGACGAAAACCAAGCTGATACCTCCTATTTGTTAATGCAAACCACGATTAAAGGGAGAATACCTTCCAAGATAGGTGGTATCTGAGAAAAGGGTATTTCTAAGTCTGCATCCTTTGCTTTCGTATTTGGAGTGTCTTCTGCAGCAAGAACAAATGTCACTCCTGGGCTAGTAATACTGTGCCACTCTCCTCAAAGGCCATCTCCCACTGCTGTGCTTGAAACGGTGCTTTTCTGCTGCAAGTCCTGCTTAAGCCACATTTCATATGCAGGAAGGTGTGCTGAGAAGCACCAGGGAGGGTGGGGATGTCCCAGGGCCAGACAGCAGCAAGGCACATCCCTCCACATGGGCAAGTATTTCTGACATATGGCAAGTTCCATCTCTCATCACTGGCCTGTACAAGAAACATATCTAGTGGAAGTCTTGTATCATTCACTTACTGATGCAATGGCACTGTCTCAGCATCTCTGGATATTGTATTTTTATTTGCAGGCATGCTCAGCCTGCAATACATTATACTGTTGGAAATGTTGAGAAAAGCAGTCATACAACCAATAACTGAAAATTAACTGCTTGGCTAGGACTGAACTCCAGCACCTTTATAATAGAAAATAAAAACCCTGAAAATAATCAGCTGTAAAACAGTCCCCAAGGTCTCACCTTTGGCCATCAATTCCATCAGAAGTCTGACATACCCCTGGACTCCTGGGTTGCTTCCTGCTACAGGCAGCATCTGCTCCCGTTTTGCACTTTCTGAGTAGGTATGCGAGTAGCACAGCTTCCTTGTACCTCCTTTGCAGTACAGAAAAGGTTACTGCTCAACCCTACATTGAAGCAACTGGCTTTGAGCTCTTAATTATCTTAGATACAACCAAGTACACTTTTCTAAAGTGAGATAATCTGATGTAAGAGCACACAGCTGCATAAAGGATGAGTGATTCACTTTCTTATGCCTGATGAAAAAGTCAATGTCTTAGGTGTAACAAAGTTGATGAACTACAGGATTAAAGAGGTGGATCTTGCTTGCAATAAAAGAGAACGGAGCAGGCATTCAGGGTCGTGAAACTACTGTTTATGCACTCCATAGCTTAACAAATAGCATAACAATATATAGACATTGATTTTGTAAGTTAACATAATGATTTCATACACAGTAGCTATTATAAAGCGATGTATTTTTTTGTTCTGTCAATGCCCAGCAATAACTGGTTATTTGTGTCTCCCTGCACAACAGAGGAGTTGGCAGGAGTCTTACCCTGGAGTCAGTCATAAGGCTTATTTTTAAAAGGTTGGTAAGAGGCCCTTAAATGTGCTACTTCAATTAAGCCTTATGAATGTCAGTACACATTTCTTCAGAGATCTGAATTAGTGCAGTTAATTTTAATCTCTCCAAGAGTCAGTTTACCTTTAGAATCCAGATTCTGGAGGCAGGGCAGGAGGATGACTCCTTTTTGTCATACACCAAAGTTCTCTGGACACAGCCGCCTCTGGCATGGTCTTTTACTGCTCAAGGAACTCGAGCCAACAGAGAGCCTCCAGGACATTGCTGTTCAGCCCCATGCATCATCTCACACAATACCTCTCGTACATTTACCAAGCTCCCTTTTATGACTAGGTAGACACTGCTCATACTTAACTCTGATTGCAAGGCTACTCAGATGCTAAAGTAGAAGTCAGACAATCTCTACCTACCTATTCATAGCATCAACCTTACCTTACAGCTTTTCTCCCTACTTGCTTGTAAAGGGTAATAATTTTTGCCTTTTCATGTTCATTTTGACAGGATGAGCAAAGCTCTGTCAGTTGGTCTGAATAAAAGGCTCTCCCCATTTCCCAAACTTCTAGCTCTTTGCTCACTTACCCCACTCCCCTCCTCCTTCACTCTACACAATTAGTTGCTTTCTTAGCAGTCAAACATAACTCAAGTGTAACTTCTTCCATTAACTCTACACAGGCATGGTGACTGCCATGGCTAGTAAGTTTTGAGGAGGAGGTGCTCAAAGTTTGGCTTAAATGCTTAAGCTTAAACAGCTGTGTTTTATTAGGATCACTATGGCACGAAGTACAGGCTTCATCTTTTGTCTTTATGCCTGGTTTCCAGAAAAGCCTTGCCTGCTTAGGACCTCTGCTCAGACAAGGGAGTCCACCCAATTCTCTAAACCCAGGACCAAGGGGAATATCATGATTTGAGCCATCCTTTCCAGTGCTTGCTCTCCAGGTACCCTGCAGTTTAGCTCTACAAGGATTCACAGAGCCAACAGCAGAAATCCCCTAAAGGTTTTTTTAGACAAAAAATTGCTACTAGAGATAACACCAGAGTATAAAAGGCTAAGGTGCAACAAGCCAGCCTGATAGCTAATATCAAAACTTACCTCCAGGGCCACACACCAGTGACACAGGTTAGACAGAAAGTAGCCAGCCAGCCCAGCACACAGGGGACAAACTGGAGACACGTTCAAATCAAATAGAGATGAACCACACAAAAGTACTCCACATCTGTGGGGCTGCTTTAAACAGAGTTAGGGCTCTCAGCAGGGTGACCACAGGTGGAGTTAGGAGCTAGTAATTACTTGGTGGCCTCAGCTGGGACAGCTCAGGTCCCAGCCCAGGGGCCTGATGCTTGTCAGCTGGGGAACACAACCACATGAGGACAGCGTGGCTCTGCCCCCCTTCTAGATCTCCCTCTGCCTTTTCTTTTAACTTCTCTCTCTCACACTACTCACTCTTTTTCTTTTTTCCCCTTTTCAGAATTTTTCCATTCTTTCCACAAAGTGGACAGGGATGAGGTTATTTGGGATACGGTGACCTGCTTTTCTAAGCTAGGTTAGTCACTTGTTGATGGTTTCTCATGGTTGCCCATTCAGAAGGTGTTACAAAGGCTGTATCTGTGTTGATATCAAAAGAAGTCCAGAGAGAAATCACTGTCCCCAGGATTAACAGGCTCAGCCTGACTTATATCCTTGCTGCTCAGTGCTAGTTCCTCTTGATGGGCCACGTTTGCACTGCGCTGGAGGTGGCTCTCAGTATTTCCTAGGCACACTGTGGCTGTAGACAGAAATAACTGTAGGTTTTGGGCTTCTTTTTAGCTTTCAAAATACATGAAATAACATAAGGACTGTGTTGCAGCTCACTAGATTTATTTTTTTTTTAATTAGCATAAACCAAGACTATCTGTGTGCACTGTGGTTGAGACACAGGAGTCTGTGAGAACGTTCAGGACTGCAAAGCCTGGTGGAGTAACACCGGATTGCGTGGTATCACAAAACATGCTACCTTCTGGGAGCAATCCCTGCAACAACCTGTCCTTAATGTTACCTTGGAGACTTAGCTAGAGCCTTGAGAGCAAGCTGAGGAGTGATCTATGCAATACAGTCAGTGGAAGGCCCAGTTGTCCAGCCTGCTCTTTCCCTCCTTTTATTTAACTGTGTAGATGCACCCAAAAATGCCAGTTCCCCTCTCCCTGGCAAACAAGGAGCCCCTCCCCTGCTCTCTGGTCACCTTGTGAGGCTCTCTGAGTCCACGCAGCAGCAGCAAACTCACCTGGAAGGCCACTAGTTCCTTTTCCATCCCTCTGTCACCCATGGTGGCTATCCTGAGTTGTTTAGGCACCCTGACCTCCCAGTGACTGGGACATGCACAGGCCTAATAGGGAGTCTGGCACCGTGCTTTTGTCACAGACAATTTTTAATGATTATACTGCTATATGGTTAGAAGTGGAGAAAAAGTCTTCCTTGTTAGAAATAGGAGGGAAGGAGCTGCGTACCTCTACTCTTCCTTTTTAAGCCATTTCAGGAGACATCTTCATTTAGGAAACTCCCACAATGAGCCATGGGATGGGGTAGATGAGACACATTTGAATATTTAGAGAAGAAAGATGGCCCTGTTCCCCTAGCTATCACCCAGCCCTCCCACCTCTGTCCTGCACTGAGATTTTAGGCACTCGGTGTCACTTTGCTGACAGAGGATTTCCAAGTGGCTGTGCCTGATGATTTGGGGTCAGGAGGGAGAGGGAAGGAAGCATTGCCCTGCAAAGCCAAGAAGGGTGCTGGGGGGGCAAAGGGTTGGGAAGGGAAAGCAAAGCTGATGCTAAGCATGAAAGCCTGGACATGCATGTTTTGAATCCTGGCTTCACGGGGACTTACTAAATTGTGTTAGGGTCTGATGAGATTGCTGGCTATTTCTCATAGGTCGCACACATATCCAGACCTAATCCTTTCCTGAACTGGGTTATGCACAGTCCCATTATTTAGTGGGAGTTGTGCATCTCTCTGAGTATGGTGGCTGTGTGGTGGGACAAAGACTTGCCATCCTCTGAGTGGGAGAGATGCTGGGAAAATAAACATTCAAAGAGTGAAATGGCTCGTGCAGACAAGTACGCTCTGTGTGTGTGCGGAGAGATGCAGCATCTGTGGGCATATGCACCAGCTGGTTCTCTCTGATGCGTTTAATGGTTTAGGTTACACTTGCCAAACCCTAGGCCTGATCCTTCTTCCTTCTCTGAACAGCACTTGTCCTTTTTCTTCTGATTTGGAATGACTTACTGCTCTTGGATGGTGGCAGAGAGGGTTCACCATTCCAAAGCATCTTTATCTGTATGATTTACTGTACTATACATCAGGCTGCCTACTCTTCTAGGCACTGGCAGAATCAGAGCCACTTCTTTTCCCCCTCTGTGGTACCAGGGAATTCAGATGTCTAGATGAGATCTCGGGACCAAAAGCCTTTTAGCTATGCTGGTGTCAGTGGAGATGTTCTGGCTTGTAGCTACTGAAGCTCTGGTCTGGTATTACTGGGTTAGCGAGGAGTTTAGCGTTGCACCCTCAATGGACCCTTTTTATCCTTATTATTTTTTCTGCAAGAAAATAAAGCTCTGAAACTGCTCAAATACTGTCGGACTTGTCTTATTGTGTGTAATTTTGAAGCATTTGTTCCAGACACACTACAATTTTTGCCATTTAGTGATTACCTTTAAATTCTGCGAAGCCTTTTCTCCTGTGCCCTTGTGCAGCGCTTTGGGAGATTGTCTGATCTGAAAAGGCACTATTACATATTGAACTGATTATTGTTGTTTGTTGCTGTTAACACAGACAAGAAACCCTCCTGGCAGGCAAACAACTTCTTTGCTAATAAGTATTCATAATTTGTATCTCGGCAAAAGATGTAAACATATATTATCATTAAATAGGCTGTAATTTTAATTGCCTATAAATGTTATTAATTCTGATTGTGATTATTCAATAGGTAATAAAGATAAAGGCTGTCAAAATTAATTAAGTACATATTCATTAAATTCAAGGTAGCTTCAGTTTCTTTATTGCACAAATACAATTAACACTTAATCTGAATCTCAGTAAGTTACATAATCATGTGACTCAAAATAAAGGGAGGATACAACCTTGGCCTTTTACTTTTTACATGGGAAAACATTAATGATGCTGACATTGGAGACAATTAGACAGTGTCGGCCAATTGTTTTTAGTCAGCTTTCTCTCACATCTGTGGTGTCTACAAGCAAGAAGGGCCATTGTTTCTGCAGGCCTCCGTCGCGCTTTGGCTCTTTGTGCTAACCGTCAATCTCTTGCTGAATATCAAAGCTGTGAGGAAATTAGAACAGACCAGCTCTACTGCACCACACTAAAGCTTAGCAGGGTGCATCCACTATGCTACTAATTAGGCAGTGGCCAACAAAATAACCTGTCAATGTGTGCTTGCCATTTCCCACACACCTGCATTTCATACACTAATAAGCGTACAGCCAGGGAGAGAAAGGGATAACTGCTGAAGTGTGAAAAATGAACAAAATATAACAATGTTTCTCTCCCCACCTATACTACTGCCAATTACCATTTAACATTAGGTAGAATCAACATGTCGGAAGAAATACAATACAGTATCTGAAACTAAAGAGGGGGTAGGAAGGGGCAAAGCCACACATAGCGAGTGTATTAATGTTTGCTGCAGAACGGCGCGCTAAGTGGAATCTCTCCTTATTTATATAAACCAGGATGTTGAAAATGATCATGATTAGGGTCTTTCTAGTCACGTCAACCTGCAAAGAAATCCATATTTTTGTTGCTTACCAAAATAGGTGAATAAACACAGTAGCAAATGAGGTCCAGTGCCCTTCCAGCAGACCTCATCCTTCATGTGTACCGGTGCAGCAAAGCCAAAGCAGAGAGACCAAAATTCTGATCTCCTCTTATTTACTTGCAGCCAGTTGGTTGCAAGCTTCTCGGAAACTTCTGTGCATTGTCCTTCCACCTTATAATTCCTTCGTTTGAAATCATGTCAATCAGGATGTCAGTACCAACTTCCTGGTGGACTTATTTCTGCTAGTATTTCCTATCATGGATCTTTTCCCTATCAAATACATGGTTAGAAAACTTCTAGAAATGACTTTTCAGTCCGAGTAATATATACAAAACTGCCCTGTTATTACTATTATGAAAGGGGGAGGAGGAATGCTTATGCAGTGATCACAAATATTGTGTTTGAAAATGGCTCATCCTTAAAATACAGAAATCAGTTTCATTACAATCGTTACAACATAGCATCGCCGAGAATTCACACAACTCCCACTTACAAGCCTTTGTAAATTGCTAGGTTTTGTACAATAGTAATTCTCACACCATATATTTCTTTCCCTTTCCCTTTGCTTTAATGCCTGATCAGATTGCAAGAGTGATGATTTAGAAGTGATATGCACTGAAAACAAAGCAGAGCAGAAGTAAAGATATTAAGTCAGCTGCAAAATACCTGGGGCCAAGCTGCTAAGGCCATTACCTCCACTGAGGATCTAGCTTGGCTGAATTCAGCACTTCAGACCTGGAGCTCTTTATTTTTTTTCCTCTTTGCACAAACCCAAGGAGTATAAATGCAAATTTACTCATATGAAACACAGTGATTCCCTTGTAGGACTCCCTCCCCCTGCATCCTGATGCATATACTCAGATTTTCTCTCTCTCTTTTTTTTTTCCCACCCTGGGCTTGAGCTTTGGTGGATCAGGTAGGTGAACAGCAGAATTTCCCTCAAAAAGAGATTTATGGGTGTATATCACTCCTGAGCAGCCATCCTACTGGGTGCCTTTAATGTACAGCTGAATTTAAAACAAGAAATGAAAACCAGAAGGGTTGATGCAATATGTGGATGAAGCTGTTTTCCTTTACAAGAAAAATCACTTCATCTCAATATGTAGGAGAAATGACTATATTGTTACGCTATCCTTGATGGAAATCACACAATGAAGGCCAATATTCAAATGGTATTTGTTAGATACTTTTGAACACCACTCTGCCTTTCATTAGACTTTATCCAGGAGCAGCATTTTCAATTATAAATAAAAACTTTCTCCGCCTCTTCCCACTTGAGCTCAAGTACAGAAGGCCCCTATTTAAAATGCAGCTCCCGAGCAGGCCACCAGGCCGCCTGTTCAGCTGCCAGTGGCTTTTGTGTACAAAGATGTTAATTGGTCCTAATCCCCTCCTAGAAGCTGTTTTGGTAGCCTGACCTGGCACCCCAAAGGACACCTTGGTGTGAAAAACTAAAGGGCCCATTGAAAAGAGAGTGAAAAGCAGCACTGAGCATTCCAACACATTTTAATTTCAGGAATTAAAAAAAAAAAAAAAAAGGGAGGGTGTAGCCAGAGGGGTTACGGTGGAGGGGGGGACGGCACACATCATCTTGCTGATTCTGAATTGGTTGTACAAAGCTTTAGTAACCGTGAAGTAAGTTCTACAAACACCTTTTACACACACACACACAAAATAAAGCCAGGGGCTGCTTATATTTCAGCTTTGAGTTCAGATCCTTCTTGTATTTTGTTATCTTTAATGCACCAGCTGTGTTTAGGAGGGCTGAAGGAACCCAAATGCAGCCCAAGGGTCCAACATGCCTTCTTCCGTCTCTCTGGGGAGGAGGTGGCTAAGTCCAGGCCAAAGTCCATTTCCCTGAGTATTCTGCTTGTCCATTATGTAGCACAAATAAACATCCAGAATCCGAAGTAGAGAAGACATTTTTATTAGGCACTTCCCCAGCAGCTGCGGGAGGGGTGGGGGGGAGGGGGGAAAAGGACAGGAAAAGGGGAAAAAAGGCAGCTATTATGGCAAACTTATAATCAAATGTGCTCAAGAAATGTTAGATATAAACACTCCCCCTTAGGAAGTTGTAAAATGCTGTCTGTTCAGCAAGCCATTGTATAAAGTGTACATTTACAGCTTGGGTGGTAAATTATGCTAATAGAATTCACAAACCTCAACCGTGAGGTTTTGAATTTTTTGACACAGTTCACAGATCAACTTCATAGGTCAAAGGAGTTTGCCTCCCACAGCCTGCTAAAGTAGAAAGATATAGTGTGTGTATTATTATAATCTTGCTGAATGCAAGTTTTTAGGTAGAATAGATTTGTTACATTTTTATCCCCGCATTTGCTCATAATGAGTATTTTTCACTAGACGCTGCCCTAGGCAAGGGCAAAACACATAGGAGACTCTTTTCATGGAAGTGTTTCAAGGTGTTGAGTGTAAAAACCCAGTAACAGAAGCTTCCATAGCACATCAATGTACACAGAAAGGAAACTACAGTAGCATTTCTTTCACCAAAGAACAACCACTCAGATATACTTTTTTGTGAGCATTTGCAATATAAGAAAAAAAATAAGGCCTGTGAAATGATAGATTCCTCAGCCAGCAGAGACTTCCTGCTCAGAAAACAAGGATCCATCGTTAGAGATGGAAGGCGAGAAAGACACGAAGCTTGTGCAATTACTGTAAAACAAACAAACCAACCCTTTGAATACAAAGCACCGAAGAACTGTGGAGTATCCGTTTGGAGGGAACAGCAAAAAGTGGTGCGCTTTCCCATCCATCTCCTAAAGCACTTTTGGTGATGGAAGGATTGAAAATGAGATTGTCAGCATTTTCTGGACTCATTAAAAAAAATACTGGTTTTTTTAGACAGATAAAGAAAGGGTAGCTACCGGAAGTTAATCTTCTTCAGTTATCTCAAGGTGCATTTTTTATATGAATGACTGATTCACTGCTCTTCTCATGATAACAGTAACTCTTTCTTTGGCTTGGCGCTTTCTGGGTCAACTGCTTAAAAATGCTAAGGTATACCTCAGAAACAAGGCAGGACCACTAAAGCACCTTAAGAGATGGATGGAAAAGCAGATGATCGAGCTGGAGAAAGAATTTCCTCAGAAGCTGAAAAGTTAAACGAACGGCAATTGGCAAAACTTCAATGCATGGGTAAAGCAGCTGATAACATTCCTTTTTCCACAATATATTTCTCGTTTTAAAGCATACAGATGGATTTTAATTATTTGGAATGTTTTGCAGGTTTATTCCTTTTCAGTTTACTACTTAGTAAGCAAAGGTAAGAAGAAAGAATTCAAAAGTACTTAAGGAGCCAGAGTGTGAGTAAGTGGCAGGGTGTTCCCACATGCGCCCCTCTGTGATGTGCTGGAGGAGCTGCTCAGCAAGCACAAAGCATCTGCTGGTGGAAAAGGTGACAGATTTGTGGAGTTTCAATAAAAAAAAAAAAAAAAAAGAAAACCAGAATCAGTTCTGCAGACCTAGACCTCAGTCCCTGAGTTGTCTGCAGGTTGATCGTGCTCTGTCTCCTGAACTGAACTGATTATTTACATGTGTAAGGTGAGCAGGGCTTGTTCTAGGGTCATCCATGTACAATCCTCATTATAAAACAGGCCTGAAGTTACACAAGGTGAGGCAGCAGAAGAGACTGAACAAAGTAACCCAAGAAATCCTGCTACAAACCCTTCTATGTCTCCCTGGGATTCTGCAGGCTTCTCTAGAGCTGCACAGGATCAGAGCAGAAGACAAAGTTTATCTCAGAGCAAGGGCTTTCCCTGAGAACCGTAGCAGATCATTAGGAAAAGAAAAAGTAGTATTTATTTTCATGGTGAATGAGAAGTAACTGCCCTGGAACACCAAATGATTCTCACTTTTCATTGAACTGCTCAGAGAAAGAGCTTTCAGATGAAGCCATACTTCTGAACTGCTGCTGGTGTTTGTGAAATTGTGCTTTCCGCTCAGTATTACTGCACTAAAAAAAAAAAAATAACCAGGAGAAAAGTAGCCTCTGCAAACCACTCCAGCCTCTTTGGGGAGGTGAGTGCATAGTGAATTATGTTGAACTTTTTTTCTCCCATTCCAATCATTTCCCTCCACTCCCCCTCACATTTACAGCTCTAGTGGTATTTCAATCCAGTTAATGTATGTGTGTTGTAAATGTCACAGGGGTTAATCTCTGCCAAGCTTTTAAGAAAATAAATCAGCATTTTGACTGATTTGATACTTTTAAAAAGTTTCCACCCACTCCTCCTTTCTTCTCTTGACATGGCAGGAGGGGTATTAAACTCTGGGTGAGCCTATAAGAAACTGTTGGGTATTTTCTGTTATCCCTGCCAGGTGGCAAAGAACCACAAAAGTATACAAGTCCTTTTTGCATTAGATTAGTAAAATAGAAGGATTGCTAAATGAGGGCCTGATCCTGCTGGTTACTGTCTGTCCCTCTTGATTTCTGTAGTAACTTCAAAAAAAAAAAGATGAAGTGAAAAATTTAAATTAAAGGGGGAAAAAAGGAATCAGAGCATGGGGTGGGATTCCTCGCCCCTGTTGTTGCACCGATGAAACTTTGAGCTGCGTGCTGCACAGCCTCCGGGAATTTCTAAAGTTGTATTTTTTCCCTTTGAACTTACATGTGTGGCTTTTCAGGGGCATTGGTGAAAACCGCAGCCACACTCACACCTGCTTAAATCAGTCCTTAAAGAGTGCCGCTGGCTCTAAATGTAGCTATGGCAGCAGAGCTGGCTGAAAGCATGGGCAGAATAGGCTTGTGGAGGGCAGCACATTTCCAGGGGGCAAAAAACATCCTCATTCCCGTTTTTGTGAGTGTCAGCAACCAGCAAAACCAGGCAGCTGGGAAGGAGCGGTGATGGTGTGTGCGATGGCAGCTGCTGGGGTGGAGGGAAGAAAGGTACACCGTGACCAGCAGCCGCAGAAGCAGCAAGCGCAGCTCCTGGAAGGTCCTCCTCCATCCTGGGCTAGGGACCCCCACCGCACCCCATCCCTCCCCAGGGGCCTTGGCTCAGCTCTGGAGAGCAATGGCAGGGACTGAAATGGAGCCGGCAGAACTGCAAAACTAACCTGATCTCTTCAGAAGGATGCAGAATATTACTCCCATGATTTTATTGAGAGAAATGCCTAGAGTCATCAAACAGGTAAATAATACAGGTGTTCTCTGCATGGTCCATGTACATCCATGAGACAGACTTCCCATTATCCTACTCTAAAAGGAAAGTATTAGTATCTGCATTTTAGAAATTAGGAGTTTTAATAAACGACCTGGCACATGATGTTCAGAGATAATCTGTCACAATCAGGAACAGAACATAAACATAATGTTTAAAACTTGGGGGCTTGACACTATGTACAGCATGCCCTCTGAAACCTGCTGGCATTGAACCCAGAGCTAAGAAACCCTGTTAAAGGAGGTGTTACAAAATCCAGTGTTTAACCTCTCACATGTGGTACGCTGTCCCCCCAGCTCAGACTCAGATGATAAAAGTGGTTTCTATGAATCAATTAATTCCTTCTCTAAAATCTCCATTCACTTTACCTTTTTCTGCAAAAGTCTGGCAGTATCAAAACGTGTCGTTTTTCTAAAATGGATTAAGAATGAAGTGCCAAAAAAATCCCTTGTTCTCTCTAAATACCCTACTTGCCTAGAAAACAGTGAATACACAGTGAATACACAATTTAAGGAAAATGAATCTACATCTGCCCCCAAAAGCACAGCAAAGGTAGCGGATGTAGATTGGCTTCCTGTATTTGCATTTCCTTCACACAATGAGTGGATCTAGTTACATTTGTTTCAGCTTTCAGCTATTTCTCCAATTTTCCTTTCTGAATGGAGGAATTTATCCCTTTTTTTTCTCCCAGAGTCAATGCTGGGGAGGGAAGCAAGGAAGTTATCAAAGGGGGGAGGGTGGGGAGAACAGCCTAACCAGAGCTAAGGCTGTAATTACTTTAGAAACATAAAGGTCTATTCTCTCATTGCTAAAAAAGGGGAATTACACACATAACTTCCATTAACATTAATGGGACTCACCTACATAAATCCCTGGTACATCAATGGGAGAATAGATCCTGTAAAACTATAGGTAATGTTTACTCAAAGGAAATGTGTACCAAAGCATACTGCCTAAATCAGGATAGAGTGGGTGAAAGCTCTACCTTACTCATTTCATTGTCATTTGCTCTTGAAGGGCAATTATCAAGAAATTATTAGGTAGTGGCATCTTAATATCATGCTCTCCTGCCTTTTTACTTCTTGTCTGACAAAGGCAAAAGCTGACAGAATATAAAATATTTTCATAATGGAGTTTTTCTTAGTTGTTTTTCTGGTATTCCCCCAGGTTAGTTTTCTGCAAACAGAGAAATACATGATTTGTGTTTATGCTCCTCGGCTCTGTCTCTGTGCATGCTTAGGAAGGCTGGGCTGGTTTATAGCCAGTAATGTATTCAAGGACTTTATCTCTTTTTCTTTTCATGGATATATGAAGGAATTTGCTTGCTTCCCCCCCACCCCCAACTGATCTGCTATTCAGAATGGTTAGGTGAATGTCTTACATGAATGTCATGCCAGAGAATGCACGTAGCAAGGGATTTAGTGTTCACTCTTACTGTTACACACGGGGCAACAACATCTCATTGGATCAGTGTAATCACAACGAAGAAAACTGGGAGCACCAGCTACCCGCAATGCTTTGTATTGCTCCAGATTTTGGAGCAGTAGAACAAGAATAAAGAATATTTAGAGCAATTCTGGAACTACAAATCACTGTCTGAAACTTTATGGCTATAAAAGTTGCACTGCCAGCACCAGCATGCTGGCAGCGGGTTAAATGCAGAGCCCAGGCAGTGGTCTTGCTACCAAACAGAATGTCCCATTTCCTATATTCCTGAAGTATAGGTCTCAAAGTACTGAGCGGTTAGTCCTTATTTAAATCTCACATAACTTAAGGGTGTTTTTTTTATTTCAGGGACTGTAAAATTCATCACAGAAAAGCATTCATCCTTGGCAGAGTCAGGTATCACCCTTACCCAGGAATTCAGTGAGGGGGAAATACCATTCAGCGCATGCAGAGCAGGACCCCAGATGAGCCCTAACCAGCAGGCTTCCTGGGCTGCCCACACCTCCCTTCGCTTGCTTGCTCTTCCCTAGTTTGCAGGGGGCTCGCTGGCCGCTCAGATGGCTGTATGGGTTTGGGAGGGAATGCCTTTACCTGCTCTTCCAAGGGAACTTTCTCTCTATGGTGGTGCTATGCATCCCATTCATTGCCAACACAAAATTCAAAACTAAAGCAAAATATTATGTGGGAGAACTTAGCTGAGAAAAATGCAGATGATGCTTCATCAGAGCCACCAACTTTACGTCCAGAAACACTGCAGCAAAACCATCCTTTGCTCTAGGAGTTATCAGTTTCTACTGCTAAATGCAAGGATAAAAGGAGGAGGAACAGAAAATAAAATCCAGAGCCATTCAGGTCTGATATACATGCCAGGGACCAGACTAGCTGGAAAGATTGGATTTATAAAGCAACACAGCTAATGTGAGTGGTATGAGTCAGCTCAATATATCATACTCGGAGAGGGAAATCACTTGTGATGGTCTTGCAGGTCTTCCAGGCATCTGCAGAGATCATATCAAATCTATTTAAAATGTTAAATTTCTGGTTCTGTAAGTCAAAGTCAGTTATGTCCCTGACTTTGATGAGGGCATGATGAGGTTTCACTCCCTGTAAAGACAGAGGGTGCAGGGATGGGAGTTCTCGCTGTTGGCTTGTTTTGTTCTTTGGAGCTGTTCCTTTGATCATTCCCCTTTTAATCAGACTTATCACTCTGGCTGTGAGGGAAGGCCAGGTTCTGCAGTCCTTATTTCTATAAAAGTACGGTTGAGTCAATATGAGTTTTTCTCAAGCAAGGACTGCAAGTGTGACTCTGTATGTCAGCAAGCCAGCCTCCTGGGAGGCAATTAATTCTGTAAGCAACAAAGGTGGGGAGAGTGGGACCAGCCGGTTGGGGTGGGTGGGTATAACTTTAGAAAACTGGTGAAACAAGGGGAGAGATTTTAAAACCAAAAAGCTCTTTTAGTTAGAAACAAGTGTCCTGTAAAGCTCTTTTTTTTTTACAGATTAATCTTACAATTTACAATACAATCACAGAATGCAGCCAGTTGAAGCATGATGTATTGACTTATCTTGGAAAGATTAACTTCCCTTTCATACTTAGCTGCTTATTTTTATGCTGAAATTTTGCCTCTCCTGGAAGCTCCTCATATAAGCGCTTGTAGCCAGATTTTGTCTATGTATGTGGTGATCAGGCAGGATAAATACACTAGGTATGCTATTTTCTTCCTTGCGTGTCTTAAGTATAGAAGACTTCTGTATCAGAATAAGCCCTGGATACAAAGTAAACTAAGGTTAATAAAAAGCAGTGCTTTAGCTAGTTCAGCATCATATAAATGTATTTCCTAGTAAAAAAGCAGCTAACCTACCTCCTCTCCTCCACAAAAAAAAAAAAAAATAAAAAAATAAAAAATCTGGGCATTCACAATTTGGTCCACAAATGATGCAATCCTTTCAGAGTGTGTCAGGTCCAGGAAACCTCCCAGTAACGGGTAATTGAGGTTGGTTTTGTTGGTGACACATGCAACAACTGGGCACAACTGTCGTAGATGCTCCTTGTCTCAAAGAGGTTATATATGTAGCATCATGGAACCATAGAATCATTTAGGCTGGAGAAGACCTTTAAGATCATTGAGTCCAACTGTTAACCCAGGAATGCCAAGTCCATCACTAAACCTTGTCCCTAAGCGCCACATCTACATGTCCTTTAAATATTTCCAGGGATGGTGACTGAACCCTGGGCAGACTGTGCCAGTGCTTGCCAACCCTTCTGGTGAAGAAATTTTTCCTAATATCCAATCTAAACCTCCCCTGACGTAAGTTAAGGTCATTTCCTCTTGTCCTGTCACTTGTTACTTGGGAGAAGCAACTGACCCCACCTCACTACAACCTCCTTTCAGGTGGCTGTAGAGAGCTGTAAAGTCTCCCCTGAGTCTCCTTTTCTCCATATAAACACCCCCAGTTCCCTCAGTCACCTTTCACAGGACTTGTTCTTCAGACCCTGCCCCAGCCCCGCTGCCTGGCTCTGGACACGCTGCAGCACCTCAATGTCCCTTTTGCAGTGAGAGACCCAGAACTGAACACGGTGTTCGAGGTGCCACCTCCCCAACAGCTAGTACAGGGGGACAATCACTTCCCAGGGTGCTGTTGGCCCCCTTGCCCCCCTGGGCACCCTGCTGGCTCCTGCCCAGCCGGCCGTCAGCCAGCCCCCCCAGGCCCTTTCCCCCCAGGCAGCTCCCAGCCCCCTGCCCCAGCCCGCAGCGCTGCCTGGGGCTGGTGTGACCCACGGGCAGGGCCCGGCACTGAGCCTGGTTGAACCTCATGCAAGTGGCCCCGGCACATCGGCCCGGCCTGCCCAGACCCCCCTGCAGAGCCCCCTGCCCCCCGGCAGGTCAGCACTGACCCCCAACAGGGTGTCGTCTGCAGACTGAGGGTGCACTCAGCCCCCCCTTGCAGAAAGGAAGCTGTTGGAAGCGGGATTTGAGCCCCCGCCTCCGAGGGAGGCTGCAGCCCGAGCGCAGTGCCTTAGACTTCTTGGCCATCCTGACCCAACGCCATCTATCAAATTCTATTGATAGAAATAAATCATGAACGTAACTGCTAGTAAGTCTCTAAGAATAGCTCCTGCCACCAGACTTCTCACTGTTGGCAGCTTGCAGCTTTTGATTCCTCCTCAACATGCATGTTTGTGCCCTGTGCACACTGCTAACGCTTCTTAATGTTTCTTCCAAGAGAGCAGAACTACCTCAGTTTGGGGGTTTAACTTGTACAGGCAAAGAAAAGGTTCCCCACTTTAGCAATATTCCTCAGTCAACAAAGACTGGGATGCCAGTTGCGGATCTTAGCCATAATTATTGAACCATTTTTCCTTTAGAAACACACAATTATCGAATTCATTGTAGACATACTGTATGTACTAACTTAATTTTAGCCGTATAATCTCATAATGGACATCAATGAATAGAGGATTAGTCAAAACCTATTAATAAAGAGATATAACAGGCCCGCCAATATTTTCTTTCAAAAGGCACAGTAAGCTTCCAGTTCTGCTTCTAGAGCCAAGCCTAAGTACCCAGCTTGCATAGTGGGCATCACAGTAGGGACAAGAGGAAGAAATCACTTCTTTTAAATTGTGGATTAGAAGCAAATCTACCTTGCAGATCTGACTGTAGTTTTCATTTTGCAGCAACTACCTTGTCTTAACATCTCCCTCCTTTGAGGTCCCTGAGATCCTTTCAGGGGGTGGTGCCCCAATTGTATTCCAAGCCCTCGAGAGTGCCTGTTTGCTTTTGCATGGAAATACGGGCTCTGTAAGGTTGTAGGGACTGTGAAGTGTTGGGCTGAGCTGGGGCTAGTATGGCACACCACCAGCAAGGGAGCAGAGCAACCTCCATCCCGCACATTAGTTGTGTATTTGCATTCCTAGTTGCAGCAGAGAGAGGCTACACAAGTGTGCAAAATGTTCAAATGTGATCTGTTCTAAGATGGAGCAGACAGAGAAAAGGATACTTCTTTTATGCATGTGTGAACACACATTTTTGTGTTTAAACCTTAGGAGAAATACAAGCTTCAAGTAGTTCTCGTGGTAACTCCTTCCTGATGGCCTGATTCAACACATTTGAAGTTGATAGAAACTTTCTCCTGCCAGCAGAGAAGGCTGGATTGGAGTTTAGGTGAGCTGTATTTGAAAATTTATTTCAACATAGATTGGAAAATTGTTTGGAAAATGTGGGCTAGAAGTAACTAAAGCAGAGAAGTAGCTAGAAGGAGAGGTTAGCTGAACATCATCGCTGTGCCACTGGAAGAAGTTTAGCTGCTTTGCTTTTAAAAGTTAGCCAAGAAGAGAGTGACACATCCTGAGAACTACCCAGCAGCTTTTTGTGAATATATTGCTATATAAAAAAAAA
This sequence comes from Falco punctatus, assembly GCF_963210335.1. Taxonomy (NCBI): domain Eukaryota; kingdom Metazoa; phylum Chordata; class Aves; order Falconiformes; family Falconidae; genus Falco; species Falco punctatus. The sequence continues at coordinate 36,837,857 of NC_137589.1, forward strand.
ACCAAACCCCAGAACTATTTTATATAGTGTTCATTGACCTTCCTTCCCAGTGCTGAATGAATGACTTCTGACATCCTCAGGGTCCCTCACACCCTCCGTGTCTATAAAGTCATTCCAAACACAGACCAGGGAATTCTTTGGGAAGGTCACATACTGCTGAGGAAACTGTTTGCCCTATCCAGCCAGACTGCAAGTATCCAGCAGGTCCCTTCTCATCCTCGAAGACACAGTCCGGCACCTGCAGGCAGTGGACCCTAACCTGTATCCTCAGGGCAATGATGCTCTGCAGTGCACATCAGGCCCCAGCTGGCGCAGAGGCACCCACAGCAGAGCTGTCCAAGGCAGCTCCAGTCACCCCTTCCATGTGCATCCATAGAAAAGCAGGGACAAGATGTTGATAAAGGGACAATGAAAAGGAAGATGGATCCTCCAAAAGTCTGTGTCATTAGTTTCACAGGACTTTCAGTGGATCACTAGTAATTTCCTTTACTGCCTAGAGAGCAAGCAGACTATCTGAAGGCTGTTCCTTCAGGGTCTGTAACTGCCTTCTCTGAAGCCAGAGGGGTAATGGACAATGTTGCCAAAAGGACAAAAAAACATACCAATCCCCTCCCCCCAAAAAACCCAAAAACATGAGGTGGGTGGGACACAGGACTGCCATGATAGTCCTATGCCATATGTTGTCTGTGGCTTTCTTAGCTGAAAAATTTCAAGGCCATTTTCCAGGTCACCCAAATCCAATTTTTAGCACCATTTTCAATTTCAAACTTATGCCAAAGAATCACTACCCTGAAAAATGCACAAGCACGCCACAATTATACTATTATTATTATTATTATTATCATTATCATTATCACTATCATTATCATTGCTTTCATGTTACAATAGGTGATAGCCAGATTAGGAAGGTAGGAACCTTAAAACACACTACGTAAGGTCAGAGCATATGGGTTGTGCTGTTTCCGGAGGTCCGGCAGTAGCTTTTGCATTGGGATTGAGGCAGCTGTGTGTAGCACAGGGAAGTGCTGGGTGGGCCACGGCAGTACTTAAGAGCTGCTGGCAGAGCTGAGGGGCAATAGCTGTCACTTTATTCTGCACACTTAACTCCTATTAGTATTAATAGAGCTGCACATAAACAGTGAGAGCAGATCATGGCCTGCAGCTATTTATATATTTCTGTCTCATGTCTTGTATTTTATGGCATTGTTCACTAGTGTCACCCATAAGCTTGCAGTCATTGTGTTTCTATTTTGACGTATATAGGAGTGTGTATGTGGAATTTATAAAGGCAAAAAGGAGGCATACATTTTGAACTGAAGTGTATTCTTCCATAAGGGAAGCAAATTTCCTTAAGTAAGTGCTCCTGCTGCACAACCCCCCACTCCAAGTCTTCATGTGGCCCCAAGAGCTGCTTTTTGTAGGCTGCTGGTGCCCTCACCATCTTGTGTGGAACTTGTTTATTTGTACTGCAGTAGCACTTAGCGCTTCCCAAGGAGTGAGGTCCATTGTGTTAGATGCTGGGTACAGAGCTGAATTGGAACAAGCGCAGCTTTCTATGTGAGTGCTCTAGAGAGAGAATAGATCATTAAGGTCACTTGTTTTCCTTACAGAGGCCAAGGCAGGATTGATTCCTACATTATATTCTATCTGTGTATGTATTTTTCCTTCCTAGTTTCAAATAGCCAAGGTGCCAAGATATCACTCACTTCCCTTAGGAGAGTCTTCTCTTACCCAGACTTCTTGTTCAAAGTTATCTTGAATTTTTTAAACCCTCATTTTTTAAATTTCATTCTGTTATTTGCAGATGGGGAATATTCACACAGAGAAGGAAGCTTGTCACAGAGGGAAAGGGGAAGGAAACCTCAGCCCCTGGCAGAGCAAAGAAAGGATTGGTGAAGGCAGCCTGAGTCAACCATAAGAAGGGTCCCACCCGCTCTTTCTACCTCCACCCACTTCTAGGCACTCCTGGCCATGTTTGAGGCAGCACCATTGAGTCCATTCAGCACTACAGCATTATATCTATTCAGAGAAATGCACTTCAACAGGGCAACCGCCCTTAAAAACAGCCCCATTGTTTCTCCTAAAAGCCTCATTGAAATCTGCCTATATAACTAGCTGCTGTTTTGTGAGTCAGCTATACTTGCGCGTTACTGATTTGAAAGTGAATGCTCCTTGGAGGGTTATTTTACTTGAAATACAGCTTCTCGGCAAAATGTTCCTCCTTTCTTCAACGATGTCATCGCAGAGATTCCTCCCTTTAGAAGGATGATCAAAATTGCTTTGTGAGCCAGGATCTGGTAGGAATTTGTGTTGTTAGGGGCATCGGATCAGCGGTCTAACGAATCACAGGGTTCTGTGTCTCTGTGTTTGTACGTTTACTGAGAAGCAGTTTTACCTGGCTTGCCCACCAGAGAGAGACACAATCACTTGCACAAGCACGCAGACATACACACACCCCTCAAAATGCTCCTCTTGCATGCTGTCAATGAGACAGTAATGGCAGTTGGACTAAAAAGAGTTTCTTCTCAAGAACAAGGAGGAGTTAGCCTACATACTGCATCTTTTGCTCTCAAGGTAGCTTGCAGTAGCAGATTTGGTTGAAGGCTTAACAATGCAAGCACAGAGTGAGAGTGCTGGCAGAACCGGCAGCCAGGCCCCGTGACACCCATTCCTCCAGATGACAGTGCAAAGCAGGGCAGGATGAAAAGGCATGATAGATCTGTGAGGCGTAGTTCATGTCTGGGTTTGCCGAAATTCTCGTGTTTCATTAATTATACCTAGAAATGCCCCAAACTAGAAAAAGACATCATCAGAAGTTGTCAGTGAAACCCAGCAAATACATCTCATGGCTAAATATCTAAAGCAGTGTGCCAGCCTTCACCTCTTTTGCAAGCATCATACTGATGATCATCAACTTACCAGCTTGCTTGGACCTTTGTCAGTGTAGGTCCCTCATTCAAGATGCAGCTGTAGTCTGGAGATTTACCCATCCTCTGACTACCGATGCACCACCCAGCAATCACAGAATCGTTTGGGGTGGAAGGGACCTTTAAAGGTCATCTAGTCCAACCCCCCTGCAATGTGCAGGGACATCTTCAACCAGATCAGGTTGCTCAGAGCCCAGTCCAGCCTGACCTTGAATGTGTCCAGGGATGGGGCATCTGCCACTCTCTGGGCAACCTGTGCCAGTGTTTCACCACCCTCATTGTAAAAAGTTTCTTCCTTACATCTAGTCTGAGTCTTACCCCTTCTAAAACCATTACCCTTTGCCCTATCACTACAGGCCCTATTAAAATGTCTGTCCCCATCTTTCTTATAAGCCCCCTTTAAGATCAGGTACATCTGCATCCCCACTCCATATGGCTCCTGGCTGTATAGGTTTTTTCTGCAGAGCTATTTGTGCATTGCACTGAGGTGCATGCTCAGACTGGTTTCCCAGGTGCATTAGGAAAGGCATATACAGCCCTCACTTTCAAACACAGGGTTAAACAAACCTGTGGCAAATTTGACTGCTTCACAGAATGTGGTAATGGAGTTGCTGCCATGTAGATGGCAGAAAGTGTACACAATATTGGCCAGTTGTTTGATACTGCCACTCTAAAGGCCCCAAGAATTAGACCAATTTCACACTAGAAGAGGTGCCTGTTTCTCACATTTTCTTTCACAGTTGGAGTCCTGGTCACTTGTTGATCTTCTGTCCTCATAAAATCTTTCCAGTTCATTTAAAAGTTGGCTCTCTTGTGCATTTCTTAAATTCTTTTTGAAGCTCAAGGTTTGAAATGCTTCCTTACTTCTGAGACCAAAAGGGAAAAACTGTAAACCGAGCACACTGACCCCAAAGGCCTTATGCTGCCAAATACACACAGCAAGAATTTGTGGTAAATGGGGCTGCAGGATCATGGTCCAGTATTAAGTACTAGCTAAATGGTAATTTGTACTCGAAGGCTTCGAAGTCTTATGTTTTCCCTTCAGCTGTCTCCAATGCATCTCTATGATACAGGCTCGAAGTTCTCCACTGAGAGATTTCCAAACTTCTCTTTCTAAAATTTTACTTTCCCTGTAAAAAATGGTTGGCCATATAAGGCTGTTAAGTTATTTGCTTCCAGGTAAGATCTCTTTCTACATCATTTTGGAAAATACTACTGTTGACTCTTTTTAATATGGTTGCAGGATAACCCATGAAAAAATGGTGCTGCCTGTGCTATTCCCTTTCCCTCTCCTAAAGCACGCCGTGCGCAGACATGCATGGGGCAGAATATTTATTACACAGCAACACAGACCAAGTAATATTACATTAACTAGTGATCATCTAGTGAGCATGCTGGTTCAGACAGTGTCTAGTGTTTCAGCTGACCTTTAAGTAGTCAGCTGTAGAATACTTTGTTTCAGAAGTAAAATCTATTCTACATCTTTTAAAATTATTGTTCATGTGTGAACTAAAGCACGTCTCAACTGAATCCTGAGTTCTGGGCTTGAAATAATCCTGAAATCAGAGGAAAATTGGTCCATACTCATTATAAAGTTCTAGCTATGGAAAGAGCTGGATTCAGGTCCTGCAAGCACTGTTTTGTGGTACAGAACTCGCCAGTTCTAGAACATTATTTTATGAGTTCACCAGCAGATTAATTCTGACATCAATCAGGACTAAAAATGTTGCTTACTAGCATTGATGCAAGAGGTATTAAAAGGCGAGAAACATTTGGTTGGTATCCCAGACCAGGCTGCCAGGAGTTAATAGACTCAATATTAACCCACACACAGTTTGGTACTCCCCACGCTGTGCTGCCTACACCACCTGCCAAATCATACCCTGCAAGTACAGAACTCCCTCGCCCTGTTAATCTGAAGCTGATAGTCAAGAAGCAAATCATATGTAAGAATTTTGTTTTACACAAGTTGAATTGTGTTTTCTCTTTCTTCTGGTACTTGTGACCCCTTGATCTATACGCATCAAGAACTTACAATGGGACATCTAATAGGTCTTCATGAAAATGTCAAAAAAACCTAGCTGAAGGTTTTGTCTACTCTCTGCCTTTAAATCTTAAGCAATAAAGTTCAGAGTAACCAAGGCAAAAAAGACTCTGCTCTCCACCAAAGTTTATCCATCTCAGGATCCTGATCTGAAAGAACCAGTATTTCCCATCTTCCCATCTTCCACTTTAGGAAGCCATGTAATTAGGCAGAAATATTTCCTCGGAGACCCCTCTGTGCTGATGCAGCTTTCAGGAGAGGTCACTTTATGCATTTGTTCCTTTCCTGTTATCAAAATGGCTGCCCTGGATTTGCTTTGCTGTTGGGATTCTCACTGCTTTGGCCAGCACAAATGGACATTGCAGAATCTTCTTCGTCTCTGCAGGGGTTTTATTGTGTTACCTGCTTACCCACACCAATCAGCTATGGAGTACGGGCAGTTTCCAGGATTCTTCTTGACAGAAGCCTTCACATGTATAAACATAGCCAGATCCTAAATTTCTTGGAAGCTCTCAAACAGGTGAATTCCATAAATCTTTCTTTCATTTTAATACTAATATAGTCCCACAGGAGCTAGCAGTGGTATTTTATAATGGTGGTGTATCCACAGGCATCTAGAAAGTGGTGTATCTGCTCTCTAGGCTGTGAAACCAAATGAATAGGTAGAAAATTATCATTTATCTTGGCTTAACTATAAACTAGCATTACAGTTCATTAAAGGGCTTGAACTTCTGGCTGTAGAGTTTTCAGCACTTACTATATGCTCAAGGATTGAAAAGCTGTTTATTATTGTTATTCATATTAAAGCAATGTTCACTGACTGGCCTAATTATGCAAACGCATAGCAGGAAAGAGTTTCGACCTGCAAATCTTACAGCATACACTAAGAAAGACTGGGAGCAGAATGAAAAGGGAAAGCAAATGGACAAGGTGCTAGTACTGGAGCTCTCTGATTACCAGCCGAGGTCCGCATGTTCTGGCTCCACTGCATCTGTTCTAACGTGATGCTTTCCAGCATAAATTTTCCAGAAATGGATCTGGAAAGAGCAGTAAATGCTGCTAAATAAGGATCCTGGTCATCTGTAAGTCTTAGAAATCTCTTTTAAGTGATGTCAAGGAGATGAGTTTGTTCCTGTTGGCTGCAGTAGGAGAAAACTGTGTTTTGTGTGCATTTGGATCCTGTAGAGGTCAGGGAAGATGGTGATATGGTGAGAGTAGCAAGCAGGGCTGCGTTCAGCTGCTAAGCTGCCTGATGAAGGTGTGCAGTGTGGGAGCAAAAGGGTATTGCAGCAACAGAGTCCTTCAGCTGAAATAATCTTGTCTTTGCTAAATTCCCTTCCCTAATTAAAGAGATTCATGACATGGCATGTCATCCCTGACCTCTGGTTTCAGTTTTCTCAAGAGCTACTTTACAAATACATGTTGAGGTGCCTTCAAATCACGTCTGCCAAAGCCCATCCAACGCTGTTGGCCGAGCCCTGCCGCCGGGCCGCCGGCCTGTCCCGGCTTGTCCCCCGGTGCCCGCATCCCGGGATGCGCCGCCGCCCGGGACAGCCCCGCGGAGGGGCCGCCGCTGTCCGCGGTGCTGAGCGGACCCGGCCTCTACCGCGGTCCCCGGTGGGCCCGACCTGCCGTGGGTGCAGGGCCGGGACGGGGCCCGGTCTACCGTGGGTGCAGGGACGGGCCCTGCCAGCGTGGAGCGGCTTCTTCCTCCGAGAGAACGGCAGGGTCCGTGCCGGGGTGCTCCTGGCTGGCCACGGATGCGTTGGCAGCTCCCAGCCAAGGAACAGGCTCTGCCTTCATCGGGCACGCCGCGGAGCAAGGCAAGGGAGGTCCTGCAGCAGCACACCCGGGCGTGCCTGGGCTTGCACTGGGAGCGGGTTTCTCTCTGAACATGAGCAGTTTTACATAAAGAGATCCTACATATCTTTGTGTTATTGCTGTTAATTTTGTTTTGTAGCATCACTTAGGGCACTCTTGCAGAAGGAGATGATCGCCTTGATCAAAGATGCTGTGCCTTGAGGCCTCACTGGCTGAGCTGGCACTCTGGAACATTGCAGGATCTTTCCACTTGGATTCATGTGTCTGACTGCCCAACAACAGCATACAGACATTTAGCTACAACATTAGAAAATTTGTCTTAGCTATAAATAACAAGATGAAGATAAAGCTCATAACCTAGGTTTCATGCTAATTATATCCAGATGGATGCGAGGTTTGGCTCATGAAGAAGTTTTGAGGTGGTAACACCATCCCATCACAGAAACAGTTCTCACTGTCCCCCAGGGAGGGTAAATACATGCTCAAAACTCCTATTCAGGGGAAGAGTTTCTAGGAGATATATTCTGACTAGCATGATTTGGGCATCTTCCAACACAATGAAAATATTTCTTCTTTTACTTGGTTGTTGTGGTTTATTTTGAAACAGATTTCAAGTAAATACCATATTTATTGAGTTTCATCTTTTCCCCATTAATCAGTCTCCTCAAATAACTTTCACATATTTGTTCTCAGCATTGAACATACTTCTTAGGAATTCCAGATTTCTGAAGAAAAGTTTCTGGTGCCTGATTAGATGGCCATTTCTTCTTTTATGTATACATCTTAGAACCCTCCTTCTGTGAAAGTCCATGCATATAAACCACTTCCCTGGAGGACCTTTGCCACTGTCTGACTATCACAATCCTGGATAGAAATTTCAGGAGCTGAAATGGGAAATGAAACACAGACTAATATATGAACTGGAAATACAGCTTATATGATGGTTCTTTCCCTTTGCAATAGGTAAATTCCATGCTTAAATGTTTAGATCTATTCCTCTGGATTTTTCCCCACTTGGCTCTTCTAATGAAAAAGTTATTCTGAATACCAATGGCCTGCACTAAGACTGAAGTATCAATATGATCTACAGCGGTCAACTTCTTACAAAACACCATTTAAACCCTACGTGACAAGGGATCTGATTTCATCAAGTAAAAGCAATAGGAGAATTGGCAAGTGGGAAAGAAGCAAACCCAATGAGTTTCATAGACTCATAAACTTAATAAAGGGCAACTAATCCATGTATCACACTATTTTCCCTACAACCATATTAGAACTGTACCAATGGAAGAAAGTACTAAATATGCATGTGAACACATTTAAGTAGGAGTGACTATCAGTTCTCCTGGTAAATAATAATAACGACAGTAAGAATATCTAAGAAGACACAATGCATTAAGAAATAACAAGCATAATCCCTTTCATTAAAAATGTTTCACTCCATGGGGCCAGTAATCCAAGACTGTTTCCATAAGGCTCTGTTGTTTTAACATCTGTGGCCACGGTATAAAGTTTCCCATTTGGAACCTGAGCACAATTAAAGTCCCCCTCAACACCTGATGAAATGGGTTCTTATTTACTAATTCATCTCAATAATCTTGAGGATGTTCACAGTGCTGTTTCCAGAGAAGTATAGAGATTATCTTGGAGTGTGCACTCAGGATGCCTTGGATTGTCTATTTATCCCTTCTTAGCTTTGTATGGCAACATACACTTTATTCTCCTGCCTACTTCTGACTTCCATTTAGGATTTGGTTTATAAAAATATTTAGAGGCCTCAGAAAGATTATGACCATCTAGTGGTAGGCATACTTTAGAGGTTTAAATTGATGAGGCCAGGCAGGAAAAGAGGGAAAGGAAGAATGATGAGGGCTAATGGGAGGGAATGACTGCAAGCAGTGGATTGGAGTTGCCTGTGGTGGCCATTACATTTTTGGTCATGATTTTGCCTCAACTTCGTTGAAACAGGAGTATATACTAATACCTCCTTCTACGTAGATTTAGATGAGTGTCAGTATTCCCATTTCAGAGGAAGAGCAGCAAGAAACTCACTGGCCAGTGATAAACGATGTTCTTAGGACCAGATAGAAATTCTGGTAAAAACAAGAACTGGTCTCCTGCTCTTAGAATCAGGCTGGGGGCTAAGCCGCGAGGACATCCTTCCATGCTTCTGCATACACATTATTTTGTCCTTCGCTTGCTTCTCTCTCTGCATTTTTGTAACAAGGGTAAGGATTTCTTTCAATTGACCTTTCACATGATTATCTTCAACTTTTTCCCAGGTGTGGCCTCAGTAACCTTCCTCATCTTTCTCTGTTTCCTGGCTGGCGTGCTTCCCAATATCCAGTCTGAATCCTTGAAGCCACAGCTCCTGACTTGCCAACTTGATGCTTGTCAGCATGAGTTTCTTTCTACCCCTTTGTCTTTTCTGTGCACTAAAATAAGACAAAAAAATTGTGGTAGGAAATCTAAAAGAACAAGAACTCAGTGAGGTTTCCCTTGCAAAATTTTCTCCAGGCTGATCCCTGTACAGCCAGGCTAACAGAAAAAGCAAGGGAATTACTGAATATGTAAGGGATACCCACCTTAGAAATTATTCAAATTCATGTTAACATTAATTATTTTATCTTTTTGGGACAGAATTGAAAAAATCGGTTTCCCTTTGGTTTGCCATCGGTCTCATGGTCTGTTTTTCATGCATCTTCAGTGATGTGCTGCTGGGCTGTAGAAGAGGTCCTATACCAGGTAGATGTACCCTGTTCTGTGACAAACTTTGTGGACCAGGCTTGTGTGGATCAATCTGTTTTAGTTGTCCTCTGCTACATCTGGTTCCTTGGCTGGCTGCTTCAGCTGAAAGATGGAAAACACTTTTAATTCACCCAGGCTGCAGCAGCTCAGCAGTTGAGGCCTGTAATCCAGTCTTACTGCGTTGACCGCAGCACTACCATGTCCAGTAAGGGTTTGTATTCGGTGTGAATCCTTATTGGTGCGATGTTTTCATCATTGTTCACAGCAACAGCTGAGATCAAACAGAAGAATGGGCTGCAGATAGCCAAAGAGGAAAAGGTTCTGATAATTTATTGCTTTGTTTTTTCATAGGGAGAGTAAGAAGGAAAAGGCAGCACCTTTTGGCAAACAGTTACATTAAGTGCAGTTTGCAAGAACTGTGCATGAAAGGAAGTTGAAAGGATTTTGATTGTTCACATAGAAAGGAGACGAAGAAGAGGTAATGTGGTAAAAGAATTAAAAATGATGTGGTTGCAGAAAGTAGCTGGAGAACATCTGTTCTGCTGCTTCTAATGACAGAACTTGGGACTATTCATGTTAACAAAAAGTCAAAAATTAATATGCAGAATATAATAGGTTTTGTTCTATATATGATTGACCGTGGAACTCACTCCACTAGAAATATTTAAGACTTAACATTCAAATTAGAATCAGTTACTCACAGAGATGAACAGCATTAACAGTAAAAACTACATGTAGAAAGACAAGAAACACTGTGCTTAAGTTTCTCAGCAATTATTAGAAGCAGCAAGGTGGGGAGTAAACTACTGCTTAGAGAGTTCTTACATCTGAGTCAGAAACGTTTCATGTCAGCTTCTGCCAGCCAGCACTCTGGACCACAGCTGTGGTCCAGGGTCACAGTTTATATTATGGCTGCCACATAAACAGCATTGCATGGATGGATTCCGCTTTAGCTTCCCTGGTAATTTTGTTAAACACTTGCCAGTGACTGTGACTTGATTTTGTTCAAGAGTTATTCTTTTGAAGTGTTTTTTCTTTTCTCTAAAGAAATAAAATACTCGAAAGTTAATCAGGGACCTCGTGTGCTTTTTTACATGTCACAAGGTCATGCATCTCGGGCTGATGACAGGGTTGCAAATGGAGACAAAATGGTCAGAAGCTGCACTAATCCCTGACATGAGGGATATGGAGGAGCAGCAAATAAAGCAGAGCCTATGTTAAGTGGGTGGGCAAATGCTTTTGAAAAAATCCTCTAAATAGACTAGTTCCTCTTCTCCCTACATGGACCCAGCTAACATTGTTTTGTGTTCACCCTGAGTGCTCTGGAGCTGATCCTGAGAGTTTTGCCTTCCTGAAAGCCGCAGGACCAGGCACTCTGTCCGTGTACCTGTGAAAATATTCCTCAGGTTCAGCTGAACAAACTGAAATACCCCACACTGCCCTCAGTCTTTGTTACTGCCTGCTCACCCTAAGTCCTACGTGTAGCTGCTGCTAAAGGAAAGTTTGAGGAAGTCTGCCTGCCACAGAAATATTTTCATTATTTCATTTAAAAAAAAAAAAAAATTGTGCTGGAGATAGATTGATATTTTGTTTGTTTGCTTTCCTACTAAGTGTTCGCACCCCTCACACTCACACATGCTCCTTCTGCATAAGCTAAATATTCCTCACTTTGAGCTCAGATGCTGCAGCGATGGGCACAAATAGCAATACCACATGAAACGCAACAAAACCTTTCAGCTGCAAGTAGCTTCAGGAGGGTGGTTTGTGTTCATTGCTCCAGCAGAATGAAATTCAGCATTTCAATGAAAACAAGCAAGCAGTGTCTCTGGCAGCACAGAGATTCAGAACAGTTTTGGTGTAGTAGGAAAAAAAAAAAAAAAGAAAGAAACAGGACTATTATTTATAAACAGATTTTTTGATTCAGGCTCACTGTTTATATGGATATGCATAATTTTAAACTTGTCCTGTGCAGCAACACAGCTACAGGTGGTATTCCCTTCTTCTTTTCCAGAAATCAGATTAACATGTTTTACTTGTTTCTCTTGTAGAAAGAAAGGGGTTTAGCACCCAGGAACCCCATGCATTCAAGATACTGGAAGTTTCAAAGGAAACAACAAATTGCCTCCCTCCCTGTTGGGGTCCAGGGTTTTGACCTGAGTCACAAGCAGAGACTGGAAGGGGGCTGTGGTAACCCCGCATGGGAGCAGAGAGCCTCCAGCTTTTGCTCTGACCCCAGCCCAGAAGCAGCCTCTGGTACAGAGGTAGGACTGGTGGAACATGAAGGAGACAGGAGGAAAAAAAATGAATAATGTCCTGAAGTATTTATTTTACTTCAATGCTTAGACAAGACGCCTTCACACCACAGGGCACATCCTTATTTTTTAATACTCAGAAATAATTAATAATAATAGTAATAAGAACCAAAATGTCTAGCTCTTCAAATGTATACTGAGGGCTGCAAAGCTGTAAAATAAGGATTTCTGGTTTAGCATGGGCAGTTCAGCTTGGCACTGGCTTAAATTGCCTTCAGTGAGGAGCAAAGAGCTTACACTGAGCACAGCTCCAGCCCTGGGACTGCAGGTCAGGCCAGCAACCAGGGAAAAAGGCCTCACAGTACCTGTGTGAGGAGACAGGAACCGCCCCCCACCATTCTCCAGTTAAAAGAATAGCAGAGAAATCCCCTTTTTAGAGGAAGGCACCTGATACAGTTCTGGTTGGACCCCTCTGTGCTGGTGTTCCATGTGGCTCACCGTGCGGCAGCAGATCTGGGCAATGAAGTGGGCTCGTCTCAATGGCAGGGACGTCCCTGTGGGACAGGGCAAATTCATTACCCAGGAGGGCCCTATGCGGGGCAGGGAAGCCCGGGGAAGGTTTGGGCACTGGCGATTGCTCCTTGGCAAAAGCAACCCAGGCCAGGGCTCATCTCTTTGTCCAGGCTGCGGGTGATGCTCTGCGCTCCACCCAGTCAAGGCAGAAAAGGAAAACTGTCCTCTCCCCCAGGGTCTCCCTGGCAGATCTGTTTTGCCACCCTCAGCTCTTTTCTTTTTCAGCCTGCTTCCCCTCCCCTCCCCTTGAAGTTTTGCAGCCTTGACCAGCAGTTTCATTGTCACCCTTTCAAATGTCACCTGCGATCTCCTGCTTCTCCCGGGCTTGCCCTTCCCCGGATCAGTTCTACACACTTTAAAATAATAATAATAATAATAATAATAATAATAATAATAAGAAGAAGAAGAAGAAGAAGAAGAAGAAGAAGAAAGCAAATCACCATTGCCACCACATCCTTCCCTTTTAACCCTGAGCAAGGCACTGTCCTGGCCGGGCCAGCTCAAGGCAAAGCCCAGCGGAGGTCGTCCCGGGCGCCGTGGCCGGGGGAAGCCCCGGGGCAGGCAGGTGCCAGGGGGCTGCAGGGGGATCGGCCGGGGCAGCCGCAGTTTGACGCGCCTGCAGCCCCGGAGGAGCCGGGCCGGGGGGGGGGGTCCTGAAATTCCGTGGGTTCTGCCCCACGCAGCTTCCCAGCGAAGGGCTCTCGGGCTCGGCTGCCAACCAGCGTGGAAGCGAGAGCTGTTTAGAAGGCTCTTATAAATATCCGTATTTATGCACACCAGCACATATATATTCATATAAGTATGTATATTTATATATGGTTATACGGATATAGAGACCTGCACACACGTGCGCGCATCCATAAGCACCGGCCCGGCACCCGCGCAGGCAGCGGGTGCGGAGCGCCGACCCCCGCGCCGGGGCGGCGGAGCCGGGCGGTGGCACCGGCGGTGGCACCGGGCAGGCCGGGCACCCGGGTTGCCTCCCCGCGCAGCCCCGGCCAAGGCCACGGCCCCGGCCACGGGCGGGGGATAGGGCCCGCGGGGCGCTGCGGTGGGGGGGCGGGAGCCGGGGAGGGGACCGGGAATGTCCCAGGAAGACGCGATCCCGCTCCACGAAATGGACTTTCTTTGCAACCCCCCTCTTCCGAAATTACAAATAAAATTTAAAAAAATTAAAAATGGGGACCGTTACCTAGGGATAGGATTATTTTTTTTTTTGGCAGCGCAGGTATTAGATTAAGTATTTGGGTGCTACGAATATAAGACGAAAATACACCTAATTCCGTCATCATATAGATATAATATATTTCACTCTCACCACATAAATACAAAACATCCAAATATCCAAAACATTCAGAACAAAAGTTAGTAGCAAGGGCTCAGCGCTCGATTCATCCATTATTTTTTTCCGACTAATTGCCTAGAAACTTCAGAAGTAAATAATTTACAATAAAATTACTATTTTCTTTCTGTCCAGTTCCTTCTGTCCAGTTCTGGTCTCTATAATTAATTCTATATTCTACAGCAACCATTCCACTTTTTGTAATTTTTTTTTTTTTTTGGTTACAGTTTGGTGGCACGTATTTATACAGTTTGTAAACGCCATGTGTTAAACTTTAAAGAAAAGAAGAGAAACTTAAAAACCAAAGTAAAGATTATTTTTTTACCCCAAAGAACTAGCTAAGTACAGCATCCCTTTTCTGGCAAATTCAAGTACCGAAATTGAACAGGAAATATTCGATCCGAAATACTAGAAGGTGAAATACATATGTTTGTGGAGAAAATAGCAGTAAGAATTATGAAGGAAAAAAAAAAAAAAAAAGATTGTTACACAGATGTATTTTAAAGTACAAAAATAACAATAAAAGATACGGTTTTAATATTTTACGTTCGATTTAAAGGAAGTATGATCGATATACGAGAGGGTTATTTTAGGAGGAAGGAAGGCTAAAGATTTTTTTTTCTTATTTAGATGCATATTGAAATTATTTGGAAAAATCAAATAGAAAAAAAAAAAAGGAAAAGAAAAATTACCATCGCAACAGATCTGGATGCAAATCGAGTCGCGACTTCCATTATTTATCTGCAGATTTGCTATTGCAGATAAGGTCCGCAGGACTGGCCCGTGGGAATGCAAATTAAAAAAAAAAAAAAAAAAAAAAAAAAAAAGGGGCGTTGTGTTATCTCGAAGGGAGAGACAGTTTTATTCAAAATCTCTGCAGCCCCTGGTTTCTGTCTCCCCGCTTGTCCGTGTATCTCCAAGGCAGTCCGTTCCGGCCCTTCCCACATGCGGGTTTTAAGGTGAAAAAGCGAAGTCACTGGGTGTTTCCCTGGCTGGTGTTGGGGGCGAGCGGCAGGGCGCTCCGGGGGCTGCGTGCGGGGCGTGCGGGACGAGCGGGGGGCACAGGTGGAGCCCCCAGACCCTTGTGCTTGGCAGTCACTGAAGTCTGGGGCGGGGTGGGGACGGGGACGGCCGGGCATCACCTGGCAGCTCCATCCTCCTCCCCGGAATCCTTCTCCCTCGCTCAGCGTTGGCTAAAGCCGCTCAGAAAGAGCGCGGCCACACCGCACCCCGGCCGCTCGCCCTCTCCGTCCCTTTCCTAGCGGCGTCAAAGCAAACGAACAGACAGACAAACACCCCCCCTCCCCCGAACGGACAGACAGACCCCCGGGCCGGCGGGGCAGGGAGAGCTGCGGGGGTTGCCCCGCTCCCGCCCGGCTCCGGGGAGGCGCCCGCAGCCCCTCGCTGCGCCCCAGCCCCGGCCGCCGCCTGGCCTTGCCCCGCGGGCGCCGGGCCCCGCTCCGCCCCGGGCCCCTCTCCGCTCCGCCCCGGCCCGCGGAGGAGCCGCGCCGCGGGACTCGCAGGCTGCGGCGAGGGAGGGGGCTGCGGCAGGCCGCCGCGCCGCCCGTCCCATAAATACCGCCACAAATAGAGACTATAAATATAAATACGGGGAAGTTACTTAGAGTCAGTCCAGTGCTTTTTTCTCAGCGCTTTCTTTATTGTTGGTCCGGGAGTAGGGCTCGAAGGCGGACGAGCTCAGGTAGCGGGCCGACAGTTCCTGCAAGTTGCCCGCCAGCGAGCCGGCCACGGCCAGGGGCGCGGAGGACAGCCGCCCGGCCACCGAGCCCAGCAGCGCGGGCACCGGCAGCCCGAACAGCCCGTGCCCGGCGGCGGCCGCTCCGTGCAGCGCTGCCGGCGGGGGAGGCCCGGCCGCGCTGCTGGCGGCCGGCGGGTGCGGGGAGCCGCCGCCGGGAGCCGCCGCCGCCGCCGCGGTGCCGCTGCCCGCCGTCAGGCCGGGTCCGCGCAGCGCCGAGCCCAGGGCGCCGGTGGCGCAGGGCGGCAGGAGGCCGGGCAGCCCCGGCGGGGAGAGCAGCCGGCCTTGCTCCAGCAGGCGCAGGACGCTGCAGGTGGCGGCGGTCTCGGACACCACCGACCGCAGCTCGGAGTCCTTGCCCTGGTCCTTTTTCTGCTTCGTGCGCCGGTTCTGGAACCAGACCTTGACCTGCAGGCCGGGGAGAGAGGCAGGGTCAGCGGGGCGGGGGGGGGCAACGGGCGGCCCCCGCCAAGCGCCCCGGGATCCCGGCACGGTTCGGCGGGGCGGCGGGGTCCGGCTGCGGCGGAGGGCGGCGGGGCTCCCGCCAGGCGCTCGGTAACGGGGAGCGCTTTAAAAACGCACAAAGCGACCCCCCCAATACACAGAACCTGGCTGCTCCCGGCTTCGGGGTACGCCCGGGAGGGCAGAGGGGAATCAGTGAGCCCTTGGCTCGTTTTATCGCACTGTATCTTTAACCCAATCCGTCTCACTTTATCCTATTTACTGCACGCCAGCAGCTCCCTGGGAGCGGCATCCAGCCCTTTCCCCACCGCTTTATTCTAAGCCAGCTCAGCCACAGCGTCGGGCACGGCGGCGGGACGGACCGCGGCCCCCAGCACCGCGCACCGCGGCCCGGCCGCCCCCCCCGCCCAGGTCCAGCCGCCTCCCCGGGGCACTGCCGCAACAGCCCTTCTCTCCCAATCTCACCGCCGGGGCAGTCTCCCTCCCCTCCCCACCCACTTGAAAAAACGTAACTTTAAAAAGGAATCCTGGAAGCCCCTCAAAAACAAACAAACAAAAAAAATCCCAAACAAAACAAAAAACACCCACGACGGTTTCTGTAACCTATGAGCTATTGAACTTGTCATTCATATCCAGAAGGGGAAAGAAAAAAAAGCTAATTAGCTTGTCAGGGGAATTTCTTGTTGTGTGATACTTTGCAGAAATATGAAACCGGCTTTCAGAAGTTCGGGCTTTTTAGATGCTTTCCCGCACTCTGCCGCGGTTCGGCCCCTCTGGCCGCCCCCGGCCCACGGCCGCGCTGCCGGCAGGATGCGGGGCCATTCGCCCCCTCGGAAACACAGGGACTCCAAACAGAGCCCAGGCTGCAGCCCGTCCCCGCACCCCCCGCACTCGGAACAGCGCTCAGACCCAACAGCTCTAACCCAGCAGCCGCCGGGGGAAGGTGCCAGACCCCCGCCCCAGGTTTTTGGCGGCTGTGGTCCCGTGCTGCGGGCTGGGAGCGGTTCGGCCTCCCCTCGCTTCTCCCCGGCCGCAGCCGCGCGTCTCCGCGCCCAGGGGCAGCCGGCACCGGCGCCGGGCCCCGGCGGGGACAGGGCGGCTCCCCGCGGCCGCCAGTGGGGGCGGGCGCGCCCCGGTCCTGGGGGGGGGGGGGTTGGCTTCGTGGTGGAGCTGCCGCGGACCGCTCGGGCCGGGCCGCCGGGCCCTGCGCAGAGCCCTGCGGGCGCGGACCAGCCCAGGGGGGTGTGCGCGGCCGCGCAGCCAGCAGCCCCCCTCCGCGGCTCCCCCTCCGCGGCCGCACGTAACCGTAACGGCCCCTCGCCGGGGAGCCTCAGCCACGCACTCCCCGGCTTCCGGACACGCGTGGGCACCTCGGGGACGACCCCAGCCTCTCCAGCGGGCCCGCGCCCCTGTCCGACCGCTGCCGGGGCCTGCGCGGTGGCGCGCAAGAGGCGCGCAGGGCTGCGGGGCCGGCCCACCCTTGGGCCCGGCGCGCAGGGGGGATGCCCGGGCCGGGCCGGGGAGGTCCCGCGGAGGGGCCCGGGGCCGGCGCGGCGCAGGCAGGGCAAGGCAGGGTGGCCGGGGCTCCGGTCCCTCGGGGGCTACCTGAGTCTCGGAGAGATTGAGCTGGCGGGCGAGTTCGGTGCGCTCCCGCCCCACGACGTACTGGCAGCGCTGGAACTCCATCTCCAGGCGGTAGAGCTGCTCGGCCGTGAAGGAGGTGCGGGTCCGCTTGGGACGGTCCAGATCAAGCCCCTTAGGCAGAATAATCTCTCTGATTGAACCTTTGGCATCTGGCAAAGAAAGGCGCAAGCAGCTTTACACGCAGGCAACCCTCCTTTCTTCCTCCCACCCCACCCCACCCCCCCCTTTTTTTTTTTTTAATTTTTCCGAGGGAAAGAGCCGTCGCCAGCGCCTTCAGGATCGAGACCCGAGTCACGACGGTGCAGGGTCCCTGAGATTGCGGCACTGCACCTGGCCACTACAGCCAAGGAAGGAAAAAATTAAAGCCAAACCAGGAGAGGACGAAGGAGGGAGCGATGGGGGTCCAGGTCTCTGGAAATAATCCCCTCAGCCCGTTTAAAAATCGGTTTGGATGTATGGCACTGACAGTTAGGACACTGCGGCTTCACCCACGGCTCCTCTGGGAAGCTAAGGAGGGATCCCCCAGGCCGGGCTTTTTGCCTGGAGCGCAGGACTACTCTTTGTTCACCCTGGGCTCCGGGTTGGAAGCCGTCACACGCAGCGCACCACTCCTCAAAATACAAAATCTCATTTTTTTTTAATAAAGATTTTCAGAACAAGTTTCCGATGATGATGATGATGATGATGATGATGATGATGATGATGATAATAATAAAGAGGCAGGCAGGAGTTTTCTGGGCATAGGCAGCGCTTCCCCCGAGCTGGCTGCCTGCCCGCCGTGGGGACACCTCCAGCCCACCCAGCATCCCGGGAAAGCCTCGCCGCCGCCGCTGCTTTGGGATTTTGGCAAACAGGAGGGGTTGGGGTGAACAGCCTTAAACCAGGGCACCAAACAGCCAGCAGAAACCTCACTTTTCTGGTAGCTCCGACCGAAGGAGAGCGGGACAAATCTTATTAGCGTGACTGTCAAGCTAGAGCCAGATTCATGTTACATTAAAGCCTTCCCAACTTTGCTTTCCGTAATTTTACCTCCTCGGTACGTTTTTAATCGGAGACCACCACATCATTTTAGTCTGACCCCTCTCTAGGTCAGTCGGTCTCGCAAGGATTAATTATTGTTTACAAGGCCTGCTTCGCACTTATTTTGTTCCGATTCGGTTCTCTCCCTCCTCCCCCAAAACGCACCTTCATAAAACTGAAACGCCTTCAATTTCTTTAGGTTGTTTGGTTGCTTTTTTTTTTTTTTTTTTTTTGAGGGGGTAGGAAAAGAGTGATTTAATTAGTTTAGCCTGGAGAGGAGACGAGGGCTGGGGAAAATTAAACGTATAACTATAAGAAAAATAAAATTAAAAAGCCCTTCGTCATTCCTCCATTGATTTTAAGGCTGATGGTTATTTAAAAATAGCCCTTTCTGCTGGGCGTTGGGAGAGGGGGGAAGCGGGAGCCCCTGCCCTCCGGAGAGCCCCCTCCTGCCCGCCCCGGCAGCCGGCGGGACCTGCAGCCCCGCGCCACCGTACGCGGCCGCGGCCGGCGGATGCGCGGGCGCGGAAGGAGCGCGCCCGGCCGGCGGGCAGAGCCGTGGCTCCTCCGGGGGAGCGCGGGCCCCGACGGGCTCCCTTCGGGGACGGGCACCCCGGGAAAGCTGCAAAGCAGGGGCGGGGGGGTGGGGGGTGAGGGAAAAAAAAAAAAAAAAAAGCGGGGCTGGCCCGGTGCGGGGCGAAGCCGGGGAGGAACCTCCGCGGCTTAACTTTTCCCCCAGGCGCTGGCGGAGGTTGACCGAAAGCAAGGCGGGCTGGAGCGGGGCTGCAGGCAGAGCCCGGCCGGGGGGGCCACCCCTGCCCCGGAGCTGCAGGAAGGTGCAAAGCACCCAGGGACGGACCGAAGCGAAGCAACAAAATCACCCGTCCCCCGGCGTGAGCACCGCTCACCTTCCCCACCCTGCAAACACCTCGAGCTCATACCTCTGACTAGGATCCTCCTGCAATAGTCCGGGTCAGCCGAACTAGATTTACTTTTATTACAGTCTTCCGTAGCTGCAGAGGCAGAAAAAGTCCCTTGCTGATCCTTCAAAAAAGAAGTAGAAATATTTCCTTCAGACCCTTTGCTTTCTTTGCCCTCTTTATGTCCGTTCTTCGAGACCCGGTTAGCTTCAGTCTCTGAACTGCATCTAACGTCCATTTTGTCTTGTTTCCCAAACATGTAGTGCAATAAAACCAAAACAAAACAACAACAACAACAACGAAAAAATATAGAAGAGTAGTAGAAGAAGAAGACGAAGTCTATGCTGGATATTGCACGGCTTAGGGTCAGATCGGTGGGGATCTGTAAAGCACCTTGAGTTAGGAAGATCGGGTTTTATCCCACTGGAAAAGCAGCGGCTTCCTCAGTCCCAGCGTCCTAATGTGACTGTCCAGCTTCCCAGAGCGCCCAGTGATCAGGTACTCAACGGTACAACTCTAAAATGATTTAATGTCTGCCTTATTACAGAGACATGTAGTTGTTAGACACACAGAGGGACGCGCACTCGCTGTTTCAATTGATTACGGGTAATTTTGCAACCTCCACATTTAGGTTACCTCATGAATACACTAAATTGTTTGGATAATATATCAGATCGTAATGGATGGTTTGTGTGCTTGTCCCCAATCAAGTAGAGTTTAGCCAGTGAATAAACTGAAATGATTGGTCTTGCTTTCAGGAAACACACAATCAAAAGACTGAGACTTCCAGAAAAAAAAAAAAAAAAAAAAAAAAAAAAAAAAGAAAAAAAGGAGAGAGGAAAAAAAAGGGGGGGGAGAAGGGGAAAAAAAAAAAAACTTTTGACAAGATTCACCCTGAATTGTTAGCACCATTAGCAGCCATTATTAACTTTCTTCAGTATGCCTTTGACCTCCCGATTATATAGTGGCTTTCTCCAAAGCACGCCAAATAAATCTGAATAAAGCTGCTAGGAAGGGCTGGAAAAATGCAGTTGCAGGGGGGTGGAGGAAAAAAAAAAAAAAGCCCCCTGAATTCTAAACAAACAAACAGATCCCAGCACGCACACACACAAAAAGTTCTTCCTTCAAGCAGATCTCTCCAAGGAAGCAGGTTATCTTGGCCAGCAGAAATCCTCGTTAACACATCTCCCCACAGACAGCCATCTTAAACTCCTACCTCTCCTTATTTCAGTCCCGATACTTGCTTTTTGTGCTTCTCCCTCTGTGTCTGTGTGTATGTGTGCGTGCATGTGTGTGTGCGCTAATTCTGCACCTTCGCAAACACTGAACCTATTCGCAGAGCCTGCTCATTGAAAAAAAAAAAAAAAAAAAAGAAAGGGAAAAAAAAAAGCCAGCTTTGTGTGCAGTGGATCCAGGAGGGGGGAGAAAGGGAGAGGGGGGGAAAGAGGGAGAGAGGGAGGGAGGGAGGGAAGCAGGGAGGGGGAGAGAGAGATAGCCCGTGAAAAATCTCAACTGTGTGATCCACTAAAGGAGAAAAAAGTTTTACTCTAGCTATTTCATTGTCTCTGCTACAATATCTTTGAGAACCGCAACAGCCAGTAATCCAATAAGACCGTTGATTAGGCTACAATGATTCAATTCAAGCAAATGGCCTTGTGCAAAGAGCATGCTCCAGTCCTTCTTGTCACCTTGCAGGGCAGAAGCCCTCTTCATGCTGCTCTCCTTATTCATTCCTTTATGGGAAATGTAGAGCAAAAGGAGTGAAAGATGGCAATTATCTAATTGGACTATTAACAAACAATTCTCTGAGTGTGGCTGTCTGGCAGTGGTTCTTGGGCGAGGTGAAAGGCCACATGTTGCACTGGCCCCATTCACAAAGAGTTTAGGGGCCTGAGAGGGAGAGAAAGAATTTTCCCTGAGAATTTTTCACACAAACGACGGAGTATCCATCAGGCGTGCTCCTCTCGGCCTTGTCCTCTGCCTGCCCGGGCTGCTGTCTGGAAATGTTACCCACCTGGAGCGGGCTGTGGAGCCCTGCCTTTTGCTGCAGCTGAGATCAGTGGGTAAAGATGGAATGCGACGCCCTTGCCCAGCCTGCTCAGCCCCACGGCTCTCATCCTGCTCCCGCTGCAGGAGCAACAGCCCTCGCCCCATGGGATCCACGCTTTGTCCAAGGCACTGTAATGGAGTGGTGGGTCTGGCGCTAGGGCCTGATCGTCATAAATAGGAAATTCAGGGGAGACAAAAAAAGAAGGGGCAAAAAAGGAAAAGAAAGGAAGGGAAAGGAAGGGAAAATAAGAGAAAGAAGAAAAGGAAAGGAAGGGAAAAGAAAGGAAAAGAAAAGAGAAAAGAGAGGAAAAGGTAAGAAAAGAAAAGAGAAGAAAAAAGAGAAGAGAACAGAAGAAAAAAAAGAGAAGAAATGAAGAAAATAAAATAAAATAAAATAAAATAAAATAAAAGAAAAGAAAAGAAAAGAAAAGAAAAGAAAAGAAAAGAAAAGAAAAGAAAAGAAAAGAAAAGAAAAGAGAGAAGAAAAGAAAAAAAGAAAAAGAGAAAAGAGATTATAGTTGTTCATAGACACATTTCCATGAGTTGTCTTTAGTGGAAATCTTAAATCTTGGTAATTTTTCCACAAATCATAGCATAATTTATTTTTATTACCATTGTCTGAGAAGTCAGATTGAGATTGAAGAGGTGCCCCTAGGATTTTCATCAAGCCCTATCATTTCAACTATATTTATACATACAACAAGATGTAAAATGCCCTTATTATGGAGCAGGTTTTATTTTTTCCTTACAGCCAATGCATCTCAGCCATCTCCGGTGATCTGTTGTTACTAGTTACTACTTGTATGGCAGTCATACCCAGGGGCCCCAAATAAATTGCAGCCCCATTGTGCAAGGCTTCATGCAGATATATAGAGTGGATGGAATGAGTTCATTTCCTCCATGAATTTGCAATGCTGTGCAAAGGCCTGTTGTGTGAAGAGATGCTCATGAAACAGTACTTTTAAGAGAGATTTGGTCCTTTCAGAGGAGGTGCAACAAGTGGATGCTGATTAGTGAGGATGTTTTTCATGTAGCTGAAGTATAGGTTTGCGTTTAGCAAGTAAACTTTGTTGTGTAATGTACATAAACATATACATCAGTATGTATGCATGGGCAAGGTAGTATCAACAGTCCTGGCTGGACGTGTTTGTTTAATGCTAAATAAAAGAAAGTTCTATTTCAAACATTTTTTACATAACAGATATTTTTTAGACATATTAGACATAATGATTCCCACAAAAGGTCTACTGTGAAATACAGAGAGCAATTATAATTATATTTGCATAGGTGTGGGGGAGTATGTATGACATTTCCCCCCATGTTTTCTATTATGCTAATGTCTAGGCATAGGCCATAATAATAAACATGGAGCTATTGAACCCAATTACACTGTTTGAAGCAGAATAGCTGGAGATTAAATATTGTATTTGTGTGGTAATCTGGCTTTTTTTTTTTTTTTTCCCCAAGAAGGACCTGATCCAAGGCTCAGTAAAGGCCAGGGGAATTTTAATTTTGTTCTACATGTGTAATATCTGAACAAATACATTGCAAACCCCTTTTTGTCCATAGAAGTCAGTGCTATAAAAAGGCTTTCCTCTATTCAGTCAGTTAAATTTGCTTTCACATATTATGAAAACAGTGCTGTTGAAGATCTGGAAATTCAAATAATGAGTCTAATCCTGCAGCAAACTTGTAGTGAGCAGACAAGTCTATCCACAGACAGCTCAGTTACTTTAACTGAGGCCCACAATAGCAAAGTTCAGAACTGCATTGGGAAATTCAAATTTTCGCCGTTTATAAAGTCCATATTTTCATTAGTCTATCAGTCATTAGACTTCTTTTCTCCTATTCTCATTTTTTTTTTTCCCCAACAGACTTAAAAGAAAGCATTCTTGAATATTATGTTCTTTCAGGACATAATGTGTCCCCTTCTTACTGTCGGAACTCCATGGATCTCCGTAGCTTCAGCACACCTACATCCACACTCATGTGCCACTGGATAAGCAGATTAGGGGTGTTGTGGTATCCCAGCCAAAACCAGGACCAGGAGTTACCTCTTTTACCTTCAAATAGTGCTTCAAAATCACTTGGCACAGGGAGCCCCTCACCGTATTTGCTATGTAGCTGCTCTGTCGCTTTTCAAATAGTTTTATTAGTTTGTATTAGCATGTAGAAGACTGAAAAAATTGTTTCTGATTGACTGCCACTATGTATATTATTTTTATCTCTGGTTGATTGGTAGGGAAGATACCCAGTGTTGCTACTACTTCCTAAACTCTGCTTTGTCAAAGAAAGGTTTCCGCTCTAAATTCTTTTGAAGGCCCGCATGCCAGGTTGGTTATTGCAGTCTGGGCATGGTGCTGAATTGCTATTGAGCTTCAGTGCATGTGCATGAAGCTAAAAGATTCATCCAAAGGGTTCTGTGTTTAATTCACTTCATTTATTGTATAACATTGATTCACATCCAAGTAATATTCTTTATGAGTGCAAGCTTTTGTCCCCTTGGAGAGTTGGCTCTTGCCCTTCTTTGCTGTCTCTGCATTGCAGAGTCATCCTAGTAGACTTTGGCTTTGGTTGTGTTTACAGGTCTCAGCTGAAGGGGCAGACAGAGCCAGCCCAGCACTCCCAGACAGGCAGGTTATTGTAAAACCCTCACAACCTGCTCCGCTCTCTGCAATGGGCACACATCCCTGCCCAGCCAGGGGGAATGTAAGAGAAGGAGTAAAAGGTTTCCCTAGCACCCTCCCAACCCTGAGTTTAAAAGGCACAGCTCAGGGATCTTCTGAATCAAAAGACTTATCTCTGTGTTTTATAGCTATAAGTAGATTTTTCTTCTATTAATTTGCCTAATTATTTTGATTCAGACTCTTTGCTTTTGAATTTATAGACGTGTTTGGCAAGCAGTTGCTAGGCACATTTTTTGGATGCGTGTCTAGCAGAGGAGATATGTTCAGCCTTGGGGCTGAAGGTCTTCCTAGCTGTTTCCTATTAACAGAGGATATGGTAGTTATAGCAATATATGTGGAAATGTCAAAGAGGTCCTCCCACACATTCAACACCCTTGGTCACTGTTAAAGGCAAATGAAGGAGAAACAGAAAACCTCATTATTATGTGCACAGGTGCTACATTTCTCTTGGACAGGACATTTCTGTTCAGCATGAGTGACACTCTGTGAGCAGAGAAGACGATTTTCATGAAGACAGGAGGTTCACCAGAAGGTTCTCCTTTCATACAGGTCTCAGGGCTGTGCTAATCATCGAGAACATTGAGCACCTTCTTGAAAAAAAGTCCACAGCCTAACAACTATGTTGCTTTACATTTATTCTCTGCTAGGGAAGAAATTGCCATACAATTTAATATGAACACTGGAAATTTCAGCCTATACATACTACCGTGTATTCAGGGGACATTTAAGAGGCATATGATAAGCCCTTAGTTGAAGATGGTAATTTGTTCTAGTGGGAACTGGCTCCATCTCTTGCCAGTTAGCCAAGAAAATGGTCCTCTTCCCACACATGTGAGCAGTATCCTTGAAGAGCAGGACTATGTCTTGTCTTCATCAGGAAGCTTTACACTGTCTTTGACAAAAAGGATTGAAGTCTCTGACTCAGTTCACCTTTCTGTGTGAAGCAGAAGATAAGGCTGTCATGTTTACAGTAGTCCACATGGCTAGAAACAGTACTAATTCCACTTTCCCAAGGACTGATGCCCAGGTATATTTGTGTTGTTCAATGGCATGTGAGTCCCCAGAACATGATATAAAAAACATCACATGGTGTGTTTTATGGGAAACTAAACATCACAGGCTCATAAGAACTCTAACAGGTACAACACCAAGACAAAGACAGTTTCTCTCTCTCTTTTAAAAGGGCAACACCATCATGCGTGGCTATGAAATAGATAGGGGTGTAGCTCTATTTCCAAATAGGCTTCATCAGCTCTTATGCAGGTGTTGTGTCCTTCATGCCAGTGCACTATATATTCCTCTTCAAGCAAGAATTCTGCAAGTCAACCGTTTAAAATAAATGAGCATATACAGACACCTATTTAAAATAAAGTATCAAATCAAGATAATATATGATATTCCTTGTAGCTTTTACATTCCCATGCTTTGCTACACTCCTGCTTACTAGCCTGATACAGAATACAGAACTAGCTGCTCCTTAATTTTCCTGCATACTTTGCCAGCAATTGCAGTATTGTCTCTTGCAGATACTAAACTGAGTGTATTGGCAGGACTTAGCAGTGCTGTTCTGGAGGCCAGTAATAATGAGCCATGGGTATCACATGTGTATCATGATTAATCACGTTGAGGTCATTATGAGCTGCCCCTTACAGTTATCAATCTGGACAGTAGATTAATACAAAGCTTCATTGCCTGTATCATGCCCGTGGCATATGCGAGCCATCTGAACAGCGGTGAGATATGATTCTTTTCAGGAAGGAAGACTGTGAATTAAGAGGAAATACTGTTTGTTCACTGACAGCAGAGTGAGAGCCTTTGGTTTCAGCCTCAGCCGTGTCACTACCTCCCACCATAACCACCAGCACCAGAACCCTCAAACTCCCTCCCTTCATTTCACCCTCTCCTGACGGGGGTATTAACTTTACTACCTTTGCCTGAGCACTCATGAGTATTTGCTACCTCAGAAGCTGTTAGCCCATGAGCCTTTACTATCAGTGGTAAAGCTCTTGCAATCCCAATCATTCCCATAGTCAATGCAAGCAAGGTTAAGGTTTAAACAGCACAAGAGAAGAAGTTTGCAAAGGTGACATGTTCAGGGTTGTAGATGTGACCCCGGTGTGACTTTTCAGTACTTGGAGTTTTAACATTGAAGACCTATGCACCAAAACAGCAACAACAAAATGTCAGATTTTGGGTTTAAAAAATTCAGTTCTTTCATTTTGAAAGCTTAAGTCAGACCAGATTGATCACAAAGCATGTCTCAAATACTGATAGTCATGGTCTCCGGGAGACAGGGGAAGGCTGTACAGGAGACTCTTGCTGAGATGAGCCTGTTTCTTAGGTACCATCTGGTAACCAGAGTGATGTGAGAGATCAGAAGCTGTCCCTTCACTCTGGGGTGAGATAAACTTTGCCATCATCCCAAGGCTGGTGTAGTATGGTAGCCAGTAGACTTGGTGAAAATCTTTAAATGTTATCTTCTGATTTTTTTTATTGCTGGTTTTACCTTACTGTCAAGTACTTCTCCCATGTGAAAATGGGAAATGTCAAGGGAAGCTGCAAGTACAAACCATAACCAAAATCAAATCTGTTTTGGAAAGGTTTGTCTACCTGGGTGCTTTGGTTGCATCCAACAAACAGGAGGCTAAAAAGGAAATTCTTGAACTATAGGTCTTGAAGGTTAACTTATACCATAACAAGAAATGTGGTCACCTTTATGGGAAGTTTTGGACTGAATGTGGAGCTTGAATACTGGCAGGATTTTGTTACCCGGAATATAGCAGTATTTCAGACAGACACTTGAAGTAATGTTTCGATATATTTCCTAACACTTTGTAGGGAAAATGATGGAAAAGGTAGGCAAAAAAATCCAGGTGGTTTGGTTTGTTAAAACCTGTCGGAGATTGTGGTCGGTTTAGGGTGACTTCACTTTATGGTGAACATGTTACCTGATGAATTTAAACACCCTGGGAGGCTGAGCATCATGGTGGCAGGCAACTCTGAACATGGTGAAGTGCAAGGCAATGCAAATCATCAGTGATCAGCTGTATAGCTTGAATAATCTGAAAAGTCTTGAATTTCCAGGAATCTCTGAGGAAAAAGAACCTGCAGCAGCAGTCATCAGTGTCTGATTTACCGCAATGTATAGCAGCAGCTTACAAAAAAAAAAAAAAAAGATTATTTGGATTTATTAAATAGAGATAGAGCAGAATGCAAAGAAAAAAAAACCAAAAACATCAGGATAACACAGGATTATGCCATAAATCCACATTAACTCTATGTTCATTCTTTTTATCCTCTTGTCTCACGAGGTATATAGAAGAGTCTGAAAATGTTCAATAAATGAGAATAAAAAGAATATAGAGCTGCTAAGGCTTACATGAGAGATGGCAAAGACTAGAATTATTTTTCTGGGAAGAAGAACATGAAAGTGGAGCTGATTGTGGAAGTCAAAATTCTCAAGCAGATAGCACTGGACTTTCTTTTTATTTTATCACATGAGAACAAATATCAGGTTAAATTAAAAAGCAGCAAATTTACAATAAGAACTCTGAAGACACATGTCTCACGACCTATGGGAGTTGCCGTTGCAGGAGGTTACAAGGCAAATACCTTGGCTTGATTTTAAAGTGAGTTGGACGTTGTTAGGATTACCTCATTACACAAGGTTGCAAGCAGAGATCAGCATGATTGAATCTTACACCCCAGGCTGGACACTCATCGCACAAAGGAGTGATACAGAAGCAGAAGCATATCAGTTTGGGATTTAGCTTGTTCTTCCTTGAAGTACCAGGAGTAGGGTACTCTGTAGTAGATCAGAAAGATTGGTGGTATCGGCAAAAAAACCTAGAGTAGTATATTGCAGATAGCATTTAACATTAATACTTATTACTATGTAACTTGTGCCTCTGGTAAGAAAAAAAGTAAGGGTGTGATCAGTGGAGGAGACAAGTCGTTTGACATAACCACATTGTAGGGGGAGTGGGAAAGCATTCAGTGAAATCATTTTGCTTTAAGTGTCCCTTCCTAAGGACAAAAAGAAAATTTTCTGGGAAAGCACAATTTAGCTTGAGCTTCAGCATTAGTAGGAAAGGCAAAGGCACAAGGATTATTTGCTCTAAGACATGCTTCTACCAAGCAAACGGACACCTTGCTACTAGTTTTGTGCAGAGCTGGGACTTTGGAGATGGAAAGGTACAAGACATATCTAACATTCTGTGAGGCTAAGGGGACAATCTGTCTTCTGCTGGTACATTACCCAAAACGTGAAGGGCAGCTCAGCAAGTGATGCTCTCAAAAACTGAGTCCACCGAAGTCTGGAGCACTGGCAAACGGTCTGTGCTTTGTGTGTCCACAGAGCACAGGAAAGGAGAAGGGAGGAAAACAGCAAGAAGAAATCTTTCGTACTCCAACAGATTTGTACTCCAGCAAAGGGATCTACAAAATTTGGAAACCAAAGTCTATGGGCACCTTTATGGCAGGAGGCATATTCCCTCTCTGTGTGCAAATGGACAATTTATTATGTTTTCCAGTTCCTAGAAGGAAATGGTCTGCAGAAGAGAAGAAGAGGTTCTAGAGTCCAGATCCATGCTGACCAAATTCTAAGACTTGCTTTTGCATGAAAGAAGTAGTGCTGGGCACATAGTAGTTGCATAGACAGGAAGAAATAATTTGGCCAGAAAAATGGCAATAGCAGTCTTTTTACCATATCCCTCAGTTTCCTATTAATGGATATAAAGGTGTTTATACATTGTTATTGTTTTGCTTATTCATTTACATAACAGAGAGATACAAATCTCAAAGAGTATGTTTCCAAAGGCTGGGATATTCCTAGGATATTATTTGGCTGTTTTTATTGCTAGGATGTTTCTACTACCCAAGAACAGAAGAAAAGTGAGGTTATGTTAACAATATCTAGAATCCCCATATCTGTTTATGCTCCCGATGGATTAGATGCTGTGCAAAAAGACTGAGCATGCTTTAAGGTATTTACAACCTGAACAAGACTAATTGGATAAAAGAATAAATATGGTTTATTTTATTTTTATAGATGGAAGAATTTTTTTAAAAAATTATTTTATAGATGGGAAAAAATGAAGCACAGAAAATGCTATGCTTTCCTGGTGGTGCCAGAGGGACTGAATGAGATCATCAAGGCCGTGATGTAAGACCATTCCCCAAGAAAAGAAAAAAAATATTCAGGAGGCAGAGGGGTTATTCAGCAGGGAAGCTGGGTAACTAACTGCCAAGCCCTCATTGTTGAATTCTAAGGTGTGGAAATGATGCTGCCTACTCCTTGCCTTTTATTATGGCACACACAAGGTCCATGTGATGGCTAGCTGTGAAGGACAAACGTCTGGCATGTCTTTGAAGGGCACACTCTTGAAACGCTTACTCAGATCCTCATGTACCAGGTAAGAGAAGCAGAGGTCCAGCCATAGCAGCCTTCTTGAGTTCAGGAGGATGCACAGCTCTGAGTACTGGTTCTAAGCTCTTCCGTGGAGACACAGTGCTACTAACATTATTAAAATTGCTCTTGATTTAGGCTCCTGCCAGATTAGGGTCAACTCCAATGACTACTCAGTTAGCAACCTACTGCCTGGTTAGTACGAAGCTGTTCCATGCAAATTTTCCTCTTAGTTTTATCCTGTTGTCTGTTACTCCTTCATTTCCTCCTCATGAGGAACTGAATTGGACCTTTTGGGGTCTGCCTCCTTTCATCATGGGAACTAATTCACCACTACGTTGGCAGCGCTCCCACTGCTGTTAATGGGAATTATGTACTTTGAATGAAGGAGAATGAGGCCATAACTCTTTAAGAATTATGCTATTAAGACAGAACAATGTGTTTTATTTTTATATAGAGAATTACATATGAAGAGTCAAAACCACTTTGTGGAGAAAAGGGATAATAGACTGTACTTCGCAGAGCTGTGTGGAGTGGTGCTCTGATTCAGAAGGAAAAGGACAAATGACAGTACAGATGTGCAGAGAATAGCAGAAAAGCTGGACCTTCAAGGTGATAAAGCAGGCAGCAAGTTTCCTGACAGAACAGACATGGCAAAGGGGAAATGGAACGATGAGCTACTGAAAATAGCTAAATGTCAGCTGGGAGAAAATAAAAAGATGTTTTAGAACTTCAGGCTGGAGTAACCCCTCAGTCCTCCTGCTGCCAAACAGAGGCCAGTGGTTAGCCTTGAATTAATCGCCGCAGGTCAGTGGCCATTGAAATGGAACATATTTTCTTCCTGTTCACCTGCCTCTGTCACCTCAGGACACGAGATGTGTTGGGGAGATGCTGTGTGACACATGGGGCCGTGTTGTCCCATTTGTTCCTGCAAAGTCTTTCCAGTTAGGCAAAAGAGCATCGCCCACTTGCCCAAGTTTGTTTTTATCGGCAGGTTGCTATCGAGTTATGCTGCAAACCTGAGTGCAATGAACAGCCACGCGCTATGTGGTGGGGAGGCTGCTCAATGTGAATAGCTGCCTCCTTGTCAGATGGAGTGTCAGTTGTGCTGTGTGGGAAGGCCAAGGCAATGGTCCTTTCAGGAAAATGAATGCCACATCTGGATTTCTTTTCATTTCATTATGTTCCTAACCTTTGTGTCCTTCCATCTTCTTCCTTTTTAACAGGATTCATGCAGTTGCCTGCAGTCTGACAGGGATAAAAGGGACATATGCTCATGTTGCAGCCCTTTCTGCAGCAGGATGTGAGCCCACTGCCAGGTAGCTCCGGCCCTGCCAGCAGCATGGCGCTCAGTACCCTGCCTGCCCTGCCGTCAGAGGCCTTGGGAGCTGCAGGGAAACTCTGTGGTGCTGAGTTTGCTGCATTTGACTACTGGCCATGGCTCTACAGAAGCTGCAGTCACTGAAGTAGCTGAAATATAGATGAGCCCACAGGCTGTCTCTTCCTCCAGGAGGAAGTCTCTGGAGGATCTGGATGCATGTGCTGCATCTCCCAGCCTGCCTTCTGCCCCACTGCCCCCCAGGTGCCTCCTATAGCTGCTCTGCACGGCTCGGTGCCGGCACTTCTGCTTTGGCAGGGGCTTTTCAGCTGTGGTTGAAACCCTGCCTGCAGCAGGGCAGGGGGGCCATGCACAGAAGGCAGCACGGACCCTGCCAAAGGAGTATTTAAAGAAGATGAAATGTCCAAACAAAATGGTCCAACCCAAAATATGCTTCACAGAAAAGGCCATACAGATGATAGTCCCAAACATCCCCCTCAAACTCAACCGTGCTAGAAAGCTCAGCTTGCTTAGTTTAGTTCAAGGGGATGATTTTGTTGCTGCCCATTAGTCTGGAGCTCAGTCATACAGGACAGTGGGGCTCATTCTCAGAAATGCTAAGAAATGTTCGTACAAAGTTGCTGTTTGATTAATTTGATCCCCAGGACATGCGGAAAACTCAGAGAAACATGTTTTACCCAAGTACATTTGCAGTCAATAGTGTCTTCCAGTTTTATTTTTTGCATAGAAACAGTTTTTGGCATTATCAAATCCCTGTCTAAGCATTTACTAGGCAGCTGCAGTGAGGTAAACGAAACTTTAATGGTCTTCAGTTTTGCAGAGGTGAGATGGAGCGTGAGCAGGTGAAGCAACTTCCCTAAAGTGGGATATTGATCTTGTAGCAGTGGAGTGGAGCCTTGCAGGGCTTTGCGGCTCCATTCCATGTTTGCAGCACTTCTGTCCCAATTAAAACAAGTCAAATAATACAGACTCATAACATTTGAAATAACTCGTCTGAATCATTAAAAAATATTTTTTAGATGTTAGGATTTCCCTTTTCACCACCCTCTTTTAAAATAAATTTTTAATATAATGTCCAGGAAGAATCCTCTTCTGCTATATACAAAATGTAAAGTCTGCTATTGAAATGAAATGCAAATAAAACATTCAACGAGTTCCAATATAGCAAAGCACTCAAGTATGTGTTTATCTTTAAACACATCTGGAGCCCCATTGAGTTTGACAGGACTACTCATATGCCTAAAGATAAGCCTGCTTTTGTTGGATTGTGGCCCTGAGGATGTAAGGGCTAGGGGAATCATTTTCATGCTCTCTAGAAAGGGCTTTAAATCACTTTTGTTTAAGGCGAGCTAACAGGTCGGATGTAAACATACCTAACAAACCAATAGATCAAGATTAACTTTTATGCCGAGCCACTTGACATCTCTAGAAATTACTTACTATTGAAGTTTGGTTCTTAAAGAAAATAACGATCCAATTATTTTTTAAATGAAATAGAGCTGTAGGAAAACCTTGATATCTCCACGTGGGAATTTTGTTTTTTAAAAAAACAAATAGGAGAAGAGTGACATAGCCATGTTAAAGGGAATGCCGTGTGTGTGCCTGAAGGGCAGGAGAGTTAGGTGGATTATTAGATTTCAGCACTTGAAAGGAGAAGCAGTGTGGTACATAATAAGACTTTGACAGATCATCTGCCGTTGGTTTTGCTGTTTAGCTGGTGATGCTCTGAGATTAACAAAACAGACAGGCAGCAGGGCAATGCAGCCCTAAAAAATAACAGGTGGATCTAACACAATATCTTTCATTTGTGGATGTTAAAGAATCTAAGCCGAAGTCCTTGAAATCAATGGAAACGCTCTCATTGACTTCAAGGGGCTTTGCATGAAGCCCAGCATTTCTGTCCCATTTCTGTTTTCAATTGCTCCCGATCCACTGCAGGTCGTGGGGACTCTGCCACACCAGTGTGGTACCCACAAGTGGGGCAGCAGTGCAGTCTCCCGCCTCTCCATCACTTCCCACAGTCCCCGTGTGCCACTGCTGCCTGGGGGACTGCATTGCAGGTGCAGCCTGTGCACTTCAATTTAATTCCTTCCCAATGGGGCTTGAAATCATAATAATAAAGAGCAGTTGTTGGTGTTGTTTTTTAAAGAAAAAACCAGAATTGCTAATGCTCCAGGAAAACATTGCTTTTTAAGTGTTGCCACCTCTGCTTTGTGCCTCATCGGGAGTCTAGGTCTGAAAAGCAATGGGAAATGCAAGATAAGAAAGCCCTACCATCTAGGCCAAGCACAGCAATATAACATCGCTTCAGCGGTAATGACAATGGAGAAGGAACAGAATGCAGTCAGGGGATAATGGTGTCCTGCTGGCAGCTAAATATGAAAGCTAAAGCAGAGACATTTATAAAATAAACAAGCATCAGGGAAGATGAGACATTTATTACAGAGCAGGAAATAGTGATCTTTAACAATGGTCCATTCCATTTGCTCTCATTGTTAAAGAAATAAAGTGGTGTAAATTAATGCTTTGTCTCATGTATGTTTTATTGTTCCTCAGGCCATTACGAGACTGTACTCGGTTTAGTCTAGGGGAGGGAATTGCACAACATCTGATCGGAGGGCTGCTTACGGGTGCAAGCAGGCCAGGAGGAGACATGCTTGTTCCATGTCTAACTCTGTATAGTCTTCTGATCGCCACCAAAAGTGATAGGCCAGGCTGTATGACACCGACGTATGATGTAAGCGGTTTCACATGATGACAGAAAGATGCGCTGCAGCGTGGTGACATCATCTTGGTGGCAGAGGCTGCAGTTTCTGCACCCCACCCCTGCACATCATGATGCTGTGGCTGCTTCTCCCAGTGGTGCCAGCTACAGCACGAAGTAACTACATGATGATGCAGGTGGAATAAAGGAAGGCTGAGAAAATGGCTGCTTCCCCCTCAGTTAGAGCTCTCTATGTCTCTGTCGTATCCGCTGCACAGACGGGGTGTGTGCTGGAGGGTGGCAGTGAAGATGGAGAAGTGGGTAGGAGAGCCCTATGGCAGGAGTTCTGCCAAGGAGAGGGTAAGGGGAACCATACCCTTCGTCAGAGGGTAAAATTGTATTGAGACGGTGACATGAAATGCATTGCCGTGACACGGAAAGCTCCCATGTGCTGCCATACCATACATTCATTCTCTATGGGGCACCAGCTCCGTGTTTCATAGAAAAAACAGCAGTTAATGCAGATCAGGGTCAAAGCAAAGCAAAATCCAACTTCTTCTACCATTTCAGAGAGAAAAAATAATATTTGCAAGAAAGGTTATGCTGCTTGACATCAATGTGCCAAATAGGGGGGGAAAAAAGCAGAAGAATTTGGACATAATTAAGTAGTCAAGTTCCTGTCTGGAATGAGGCCCGAGCTGAACCTCCACTCTTTTATTAACCTTCTGTAGGGGGGGGGGGGGGAGGGGGGAAGACATTAAAAACATGGTAGGGTCACAGTGACAGGTGAGGAAGAAAGAAGGCATATTTAAGTTTGGAGACAAATGTGTGACTTAAAGCCATGAGATAAAATAAAACCTAAAGAAAGAAAACACAGTTGACCATCAGAAGACATTTTCTAGCAATCCTTCTTTTTTTATATATTTTCTCTCTTTTCTGAGCTATCTGGTGGTATAATGGTGGTATAAAAACCTCTCAAGATTGCAGAGTAATTCTCATGGATTGTTTTAAAATTTACATCTGGACTGAAAAATGTAAGAAAATACTACTGAGTGAGGATAGATTAGATAGCCTAATAGAGCATTTTCCCCTCCAATTTCCATTAAGGTGATTAGCTGGAATGTTGCTTGCAGCATATTACTGAAAAAAACACTAGAAACACAGACATATAGTGGATCAAATATCTCAAAATAATAATTTATTTTGAGATATTTATATGTGTAGTAATAACAGTGATATAAAAATCCATCTCAGATATTTTATAACTCTAATTAATGTCTGAGTGAATCACAGTCTTTAATGTATGCGTCTTGCAACACTCCCCAGGAGAAGAGATTTGATTCAACTGTTTAAAATAAAAGAAGCAGATATAAACAGGGACTTGGTTGTCTGGTGTGCAAGGGCAATCAGGAAAATTAATCTGAATTAACTAAAGCATGAATTTAATTTGGATCCTTCTGCCAAGTTCTATTTTGCACATAATCCTCATTCAGAAGGAAAGTGTCTTCCATTGAGTGGGGAGTATTAGGCTCTCGCTGCATACCTGTTGACATCGGTATCCATTACCAGTTTAGAATGGATTAGTTGCACTGTCCAGGGACCATTAAATAGAGAATTTGTTTGCATTTTTCTATGCTCACAGTTTGACGGGCAAGCTGCCAAGCATTTTAGAATTAACTGCAGGAAAACATCACCTCCTTTACGGTGGAGAAAGCGGAACTGGCAGGGCTCGGTCGTGTCCTGGGGAACCGTAACTCGCATCGCATCAGCAGGGTGGCACGAGTGGTACAGCACAGCTGGACCACGGGTCAGGGCGAAGGGCCACCGAGCCCAAAACCCGGTTGTCGGGTCGGTGTATTAAATAGATCACGGATGGGGAAAAAAAAAATAAAATTATTAACAGCCTTGGGAAGACGGGAGGAGGTAGTGCTTTCCAATAACTGCTTTTTTTAAAGATAACACTTTCATAATTTCAACTATCTGCCACATAACCCCCGCCAGTTTACCTTCTCCCGTGGCCGCACACTCATCCCGGTGCTCCCTGCTCTGCACGGCAG
Organism: Falco punctatus; assembly: GCF_963210335.1. NCBI lineage: Eukaryota > Metazoa > Chordata > Aves > Falconiformes > Falconidae > Falco > Falco punctatus. The sequence continues at coordinate 36,873,609 of NC_137589.1, forward strand.
AAGCATCTTCCTCTCCCTGCATCCAGGCACCAGCCAAAGGTTGGGGGGGGCGGTATTTTAAGTAAGTGGTTCATCGGGAAATTGGTGTTTGACGCTTGGTGTTTCTAGCTTTATTTGAAACTGTGGTAAAATAGCGCCAGCGGGAATAAAGGGAAAAGGGAAAAAAAGAAAAAGAAACAAAAAGAAAAGAAAAAAACAGAAGGGGGAAGCAGACAAAAAGCTCTTCTGAAACGTGAGCGATGCTGACGCCCAGCCTAACGCCGCAGCCCCCCGGCCAGGCAAGGAGCGACCCCTCACCCCGCCGGCCCGGGCAGCCTCCCCCCCCGCCCCGCTCCCGGCCCGGGCAGCCCCTCGGCGGTCCCGGGGCAGTAGCCGCAGCGGAGGGAGAGCGGCGGGGCCCCGGGACCCTCCGAGACGCCCTGGCCAGGGAGGCCATTTACCTGCCAAGAGCGGCCGCAGGCGCCGGGTGGGCCGCCGCAGGGACGGGCGGCACCGGAGCGCCGCCGACACCGCCGCCTGTGCGGTACCTTGACCGGCGGCGGGGAGGCGGCGGGCGAGAGCCTAGCGAGGCCGCACCGAGGGCGGCCCCGGACGCTCACCGTCCCGCAGCGCGCACCCGGCGCCGTGCGGCCGGCGCGGGAGGCACCGACGCCCACCCCAGGCCGCCCCCCCGCCGTCCCACGCGGGACGCCGCTCGGCCGCCGGGCTGCTCTCCCGCCGGGAAGCCTCGCCCGCCCCGCAGCGCGGCCCGGCAAGGGGCCCCGGCCCGGGGAATCCCGCCCGCCGGCGCCCTCCGGGACCCGGCCCCGGGACGGCGGCGCGGCCGCTGCGTGGGGCGGGGCGGGCACCTCCGGGCCCTCCCCACAGGGCTGGCCCCCCCCCAACGCCCGCCCACGCGCGCTCCGCCCCCCCGCAGCTCCGCCCCCCCGCTACCCGCTCCCACGCGCGTCCCCCCCGCGCGCTCCGCCCCCCCGTTGAGAACATCCCACGCACGCCCCGCCCGGCCACCGCCCACGCGCAGTGGCTCCACGCGCGTCCCTCCCTTCCCCCCGGAACGGGGGGCTCCCCGCTCTCCTGCCCCTCCGAGGGGAGCGGCGGGTCCCGCCGGCCCCAGGGCGGGCGGAGGAAGCCCTCGCCGCCGCCGCCGCCACCGGGAATTGCCGGCCCCGGTGCCCGGTCCCTGGGCGCCCCCTCCGCCCGCCGGTCCCGGGGGCAGCTGGGAGGCACCAGGCCGAGCCCCCCGCCCGCCTCCTCCGGCCCAGATGCTCCCGGGGCGGGCGGGAGCCGCAGAGGTTTCTATTCAGGACATAATGCGGGAACAAACTCCTTCTTTATTTTTATTTTTTCCTTCTTTTTTTTTAGTGCGTGCCACGTCCCAGAGTGGAGCAGGACCCGAGCTGCGAGCCCCGGCGCACGGCGATGGGCTCACGCCTCTGCCGTGCCGGGCTCGCCCGCAGCCCGGGGTACCCCGCTCGCCCGCAGCGCGGCCGCAGCCGCCGAGAACAGCGGGGAACGCAACTTACAGCATCCTGGAAAGAGCGGGGGCTTGGGGTTTGTTCTGCTGAGGAGAAACTAGGAAAGAAAAGATAAATGTCAGGCTGAGTTCGTAATTTTTCCTTTATCCCGTCGTACAGTAGAAAGCGTGGTTTTTACGACAGGAAAAAGGAAAAATAAGAAGAAGATAAAAAGGAAATAGTGCGGTAAGAGGCAGATACCGAAAACGAGAAATACTGCTTTAACACGCTCTTTGACATCCGAAACAAATTCATTTATCTTGAGTAAACACAAGGTTGGAGAGATTTGCAAACCTCCACGACACATTTTCTTGAGTCAGTGATGTGCCTCGCACGTGGAAGCGCCCCTGCAATAGTTTCAGGTGCCGGCAGTACGCTCTTTGGAAGTCCTGCCTCGCATCTGAACATCCACTTCGATATTAAACAGCTTAGAAGCACTGAACAATTAAACTGAAGTTTGTTGTTGTGTTTGGTTGTTTTTGTTGTTTTTTTTTTAATAAACTGAGTCATTTGGCAGTTCATCGGTTGCTTGAAAATCTCTCCCGGTAGCGGCTGGTCGAATTTTATCTTCATTGAGAGACGATTTTGCAAACTTGCGTGTCAGCTGTCAGGGCTTGTTTCTGAAAAGCAAAACCCACTTAAATATTGCCCCCGCCCCCAATTTTGTCCATAAAATTGTTTTCTTCTCTGTCGTCGACGGTCTCTGGGTACCACAGCAGCAAGGGCAGCACGGCAGGAACGAGTGGACGGAATAAACGAGTAGGTGTCGGGTAGAGGAAGGGAAGCTCAAACACAGTACATCGGATCGCGCCATCGGATGTTGCAGATATTTGATTTGCGCCGACCCAGGGGATGGGGGTCCGGCCCCGGGCTGGCGGGGCTGGCGGGGCGCGGCGGGATGCTCCGCTGCCGGCCGGGAGTGCAGCCGCATCGCCCGGCCTCTCCCCCTGCGGCTGCCCCGGCCGATCCCCGGCACCGATTGATGCCTGGAAACGGCCTTTTGTTTTCAGGATCTCAGCCCGGAGCTTCACCCACCTTATTTGTTATTTTAACAGGTGGTTTGGAAACGCAGATTAAAGCGTTAATTCCGCGCCCGAGGCGCTCTGGACCGCAGCCTCTCCCCGCAGGCGGCTCCGTGACTCCTTCCACGGGGCAGGCAGTCGTTACAAGGAGGCAACCTGCCAGCGGACACCCACGACAGCCCCCGCGCAGGACCTGGCCCGGCTCTATCCCTCTTCGCCGCGCCGCCGGCGGTGGAGCCGCCGCTTCCCAGTCAGCGGCTAACGGCCGGCTGGGGAATGGGGGGGGGGGGGGCGGCACGGGCAAGAGGAGCGTTTGGCTTTGATGTATTTTCTTTATTTTCTCCCCAGGTGCGGGCAGGCATCCCTTGGGTTTGCGGGCCCGCGCAGGTACCCGTCGGGGCCGAGCCGCCGTGCCCCGGCTGCGCGGGGGGAGCATCCCTCGGGGCCCGTGTCCCCAGTTCCGCCCCTCGGACACCCCTCGGACACCCAGCAGTAGCGCCAAGAGGCAGCGAACCTCTCTTGCGCCCTTCTCCAGCCTTCAGACCTGGAAAACTCAAACTGGGGGACCCAAACTGGGGGATCCCGGCCCTTGTGAGGACGGTCCCTTGCACCACCGCCGGGGCAGCGGGCAGCGGCCCGCGCACGGAGCATTCCGAAGGGCTGGAGCCCCTCTGCATACCCTCGCCGGGGCGAGCGGGGCTGCGGCCCCTCTGGACCCGGCCGGCGGCTCACGGGGCTGCTCCGGGGGACGCCGGGCGGGACCCGACGAGCCGGCACCTTCCTCCTTTCCCGTTCAACGCCGCCATCAGCCCCTCCGCAGGGGCCACAGTCTTATTGCTGCTACCGGCTCCCACCCTCCCTGCTTCTTCCCTCGACGTGCCCCCGAGCGCTGCTCGCCCCCGGCGACGGGCCCTGGACGGCGGCTGCAGGCTGGGGCACCGGCACCCAGCCCGGCCACAGCAGCGGGGAGCGGGGGCAGGGAGAGGGGGGCAAACGGCAGTACGGCATCCCCCGGGATTACATCCTTTCCCTCTGGCTCTCAGGGATCCTTTGGGACCGGTGCTAGGGCATGGGTGGCGAGATTTTATTTTAGCTGCACAAGCGTCTCTCCATGGGGCAGAGCCAGGGTCCTTCCCTCACCTCTCAGTTCAGCACCCGCAGGTCTGTAGGTGCTGGGAACACCTAAACGTAGGAAAAGCCTCTTTCTCCCCGTTAAATGTGCTCTTGGGCTGGGGGAAGGAAGCTCTTTCAGGAGGGATGAAGGTCGTGGAGCCCAGGGATCCAGCAGTCGATCCTTTGCGTAAAGCAGGGCCCTTTTGCCCCCACCAGCCTGCACCCCCAGCAGTTAGGGTGCCACGCTGCCCTCCGCCCTGTCCAGAGGGTGAATTTGCTGCCTTATCCCTTGCAGCAGAAACAGCCCCCTTGCCCTCCTCCAGCCAGGCTTGGCATTTCCCTGGCACAGACCCTAGGCTTGACAGTTTTGCTCTTGTTAAAGTCCCTGTCATCTGAAAAATGGGAAGTTTCCTTCATACCTTTGTGGGGGCACTGGCAAGATTCAGTGACAGCTTAGAGGAGATGGAGCCCCCCCTGCCCTGGCAAGAGGACACAGAGCTACAAACACAGCCATAGGCAGGCCTTTCCAATGGCTCAGCAGCAATGCCCACCCACCCCCACCCCTCCCCAACCCATCCACTGAACTTTGCAAGGAAACAGAAGGTTTTTTTCCCAGGAGAGAACACCACCCTGCTTTGCACATCTCAGTGTGTGAGGGGAGGGTTCAGCCCTCCAAATCACTTCCCTCCTGCCTTCTCCCATCCCCATCCCTGTAGCTGGGATGTCCTGGTGTCTTCCAATCCTTATACTTCTTGTTCCACATTTGCCTAGGCCAAGCCTGCGAGAGCTCAGATGCTGTTTGGAGGGGAGGAGGCAGGCTTTACTCCCTAGACCCCTGTGGCTTTTCCTGTGGAGCCCACGGGAAAGGATTAACAGGGAAGGGTGGTACCTGCTGTGGCTGCCCATTGCTTGGACATCTGTATCCCAAGTCCCTGTCAGAGTTCTCCCAGGAAGGGCCCACAGCAGAAAATCTCTTGGAGACCTTCATTTCCTTCCCTACTAGGAAGGGCAGCTCCCTCCTTTCCTTCCCCAGTGGATTGTGAGTGACTAGGATGAAAGGAGGAATTGGGCTAATTCTCCCCCACTTTACCTGTCAAAATCCACAACCCTTCCCAGCCCTTCCCACTACTGAGATGTATTGAGATGCTTCACTGCCTGGAGCTGTGCCTGGCTCTGGGAGGAACCCTCTGGCAGTGCTGGGTGTGCTTCTGGTGATTTCCATGCCCAGCAGTTAAGCTACCTTGGGCCACCTCACCCAGTGCATGAGAAACTTGGATAAAAGCCCGTGCTGGGTGTTTATAAGCATTGTAAGCACACAAGTGTGCTGGAACTTAAAAGAAGCTGGGAAGAAAAAATAAGGTTGTGATGGGAGCATGGTTTGTGACTCAGGCGATCATCCACCATGGTAATTTCTTACTGCAAACACCTCTGCTCTTACAGGTGAGGAAGGATGCTGCAGGTGTGCTAACAGCACAGAGCTGTAGAGACTTCCAGCCATCTGAGACACAGCAGTTTCCTGGGAACTGCTGCTGCTCACACTGCTTGGCTCAGGCACCTCTTCGTTCTTTGCATTTAACATTCACAAAGACAGAGGAAAGAAAAGGGCTTGGAAGGGCATGGCGTTTCCTCACGGCCATCACAGATGACTGCCTCACTGATACTTAGTTCATATGAAGTCACTGTATGTGGATTCAACCAACCCTACTGCACACAAAATGCACCCCACAAAACACCTTCTCACAAGGGGTGATGAACCAGAACTCTCTTGTAAAAGAGGCAAAAATACAAAAACATTACAGGAAAAGAAGGGACTAAGGGAATTGCCAGTGTAAGAGGGAATTGTTAAGGTGCCGCTCCCAGAAAAGCCTGGGTAACTGCTCAAGCACAGAGAAATCAAACTCGAATGCCAGTCCTTGCCAGTCTCACATAAGGGAAAATTTCATCCTGATCTCAGCTCTGGTGAGTTTGCAGGTACCAAGGCACTACATGAAATGCATCAGTCATGGTTGTTCTTGGTGTTATCCGTGCCTTTAAGTGCTCATTCCTAAATATATCCAAAGGAATACAGTAGAGGAAAAGAGAGCTTGATCAGGAGCAAGCTAACCTCCACCTGCTCTATTAGGCAAACTGGTATTTTTTTACCAAGCATCAACAGGTTAAGAAATAAAAAGCGTATCAGTGCAGGCTTTAGAGAACTGTATTTAGATTTACAAACAACATTGTAACTGGATCAACAGGCTATAATTAGAATTTAATAATCCAAGTGGAGGAGTAATACGCCCGCTGCTTGAAAAATTGGAGCCTTTCTTTTGCAGTTCTGAACATTCAGCTCTGCAGATTGGACTCCAACTTGCTTGACACAATTACTGTCCTAGTGAGGCAAACATGTTACAAATAAGAACAATAAGATCAACAATAGTCTAAGTCTAATACTATAAACAAAGGGAATAATCAGAACACCTCCTGCCCCAGCACAATCTGCATAACTGGGACAACCAATTAGTGTGGTTATGGGGGAAAAATATGCAAGAAAATGCTATATTTTATGGACTTTTGAAAAGACCTTAAGGCTGGCAAATCTGTTACAGGCAATCCCATCAGATGCATTAATGACTATTAGATTCAGTCTGCATTTATTTCTAAAGTCTGCCTAAGCCAGGTGTGACAGAACTGATGAAGGAGAAAAAAAAAAGGACCTGGGTAAACCAGATTCCCCTCCTATTACATTCAAGTACTTAGTATGAGGTGTGTGATCAAACAAAAGGTTAATCCAAGGGATTCAACACAGGGATTAAACACACATGTGCAGAAATGGACACAGTCCCTGGGCTGTGCTGGTATCACAAGTGCCTCTGGGAGGATGTGGGCACAAAGCAGACCCCTGGCAAAGCTCCTGCTGTGGACTGAATGTTGCAGCTCAGACCAGTTTCCAGTCCTAGATATTAAAAGGAGATTTCACCTCTCAGTTTTCTTGCTAAATGCATGTTGAAAGGGATTACCCACCCAGCTTGAGGCAGGACCTCTTTCCAGCCATTGGCCAAGCTGGAAGAAGGCAGACAGAGGCCAACAGAGATGATGTGGTGCTGCCACCTGTGACATTGGTGGTTTCCTGAGTGCATCTGGGATCTCTTTTAAATGAAGAAAATAGCGGCTCAGGGGAGAGGCAGTAAAATTAGCTCTGATCCCTGGGCGAGGCAGGGGGGCTACAGAAAAGAAAATTCTGCTTAGGAAAAGTTTTCCTCCTCCATAGCGAATGAGGAATTCTGCCACAATGATGGATACATTTTCCCATTTTACTTAGAACAGGCTGTGAATCCTATTTTAAAACTCATGCCAAAATCTGAAGAGCAGTTCTGGAAGTATTGCATCTGTCTGAACATAAACCATAAGCTATTAGCTTTCTTTTCCTGTGGCTTTATTTCCACAGGACAGGAATAATCTGGAACAGAATCTGGCCTGGATAGAAGGTGATTGGCAGGGATACCCCAAGTCAAAAACTCAGTTGAGGGGAAGAGATCAGCTGATCTTTAATGAAACCCTTGACAGAAAGTATATATTCTCCAGTCTATTTTAAAACTGTAGTTTGATTTCTTTACATGTGTTGACACATATTTGGCATCTTGAAGTGCTCGGAGTTTGCTATGAAAGTAATGACACTGGGAAGTATTTAAAGAGACTTCAAGGTGAGAGTCTATGTGTAGGCTACTAGCCAGGAGTGACCAACCCAGACATGGCATGAAGATGAATGTCAGACATTGGTAGGGCTCTGAGCCCTAAGTGTGTCAGGAACACCCATACTGTCTCCGGGTACCGGTACATGCCCTCAGCTTGCTGAGCTAGATGAAGATGTGTGAAAATCAACCCATGTGAAGAAACCCAATTCCCTGTTGAGGGTGTCTCTAAAGAAATCCAGGTGTGCTGCTTACCCCAGCAAGTACCTGGGACATCCTACAGTTTTGAAACTGTCGTGGGAGCTGTTGTTGTACTTGGGAGTGTGAGAGTATGAGGGGACCAGCTGAGTCTGTTTAGCTCCTGCCTCCCAGGGCAGGCAGGATTGTACCATTTCTCACCTGTCTTTTGGGATACAGCTGTGGTGCGATTTAGCTACCTTGTAGTGGAGATCCCTTAGTGCTCATCATTGTTGCACGTGCAGAGCTGAAACCTTCCCTCTCAAAGACATTCCAGCTTTCACTGTTGGGGTACCCAGGCAAGATACACTGTAGCAGTGTGTTACAGCAGCTGCCAGTTCCTTTCCCTGATGAAACAGAAGCAGGAGAAGCAGAGAGGCTCTCCATCACTGGTGCTAATGCAGGGCTGCACAGCTTTGCGTGACAGGGAGGCAGCTTGGGGGAACGTCTTGTGCGACAGCAGGGAAAGCTGACGAGGAGGATGTGAGAGCAGAGGCTCTTAAGCGAGGCAAGGGGCAGCAGAGCTTGTAGGCTCTCATGGTGTCTCCATCCTGCTTTCATCTCGTACTGGCCTAGAGATCAGACAGGAATGAGTGAGATCCAGGTGAGATTAATGTTATCCTGGATTTATTATTATTATTATTATTATTATTATTATTACTATTATTATTATTATTAATGGTTAAAGTGACACTCCTCAGACTAGCCGGATGGCTGCAGGCTGGCTAGGGGGAGACTCAGCGAGTATTTGCCATAGTTACACTTGCATAGTTACACTTGCAAAACTCTGGAGATTTCCTTTCTTGCTCTCCCTCCCTCGCCTGCAAAACCAGGGGCTGCTCTTTCGGTGTTGGTTACCAACAAGAGCTCTTAAAACAGGAGCGCAGATGCGCAGGAGAGCAGCAGCGAGGCACATCGGGGCATCGGGCACGGCGCCCCCGCGGAGCCGGTCCCCTCCGGGCCGCCCCCCGCTGCAGCGCACGGGGCCCGCCCGCCAGGAGCCTCAGCCGTTAACCCGTGCGGCAACGCGTAGCGGGAGGTTACGGGTGTGTTTGTGCGTATTCGGTGCCGGGAATTCAGAGGCAAATTCCTGGGAGCCCCCTGCTAATATTCCTGCTGCTGCGTTTGCAGACTGGCTTTCCAAGTGAGGGCTTTACCCGAAGCCACGGCCGCGGAACGGGTGTCCCCGCCCCGCGGAGAGGCCGCCCCCCGCCCGGCCGCTGCTCGGAGCCGGGGGCCGGTGCTGCCCACCTCCCGGCGGGTCCTCGCACCGGGCCCGTTCCCGGCCGCGGGCTTCGAGCCCCCTCTGGCGGCAGCTCGCCGCCGTGCCGCCCCGCCGCCCCGCCGCCCCCGGCTCCCTGCAGCCTCTGCCCCGGCGCGCGCGCCGCTTCCCTTGCAGGAATCTCTCCTGGAAACCAGTCTAGGAGGTGGATACACAGCCAGCCCCGACCTGAAGGCAGTTTGCCCCGGCAGATGCCTCCTCTCCACGAACTCCTGTTAATTTCAAGGGCTTGGAATGATTCCCTCGTCACAGCGGTGCCGTCTGTGGCTCAGAAAGTCCATGGGCTGCAAATTGCTTGAAGCTAAAAGACCACCCTGGGAAACCATTGCTCCACACCTGCCCTGTCCTCGTACCCCTCCCTGAGCAGCTGCTGGTGGAAGCAGAGGGGGAGATGTCGGGCTCGGTGGGTGCTGCCCCTGCCCTGGTGTAGCTGTTCGACCGCATTGGGCAGGGCCGTCAGCGCTGGCAGATGTGCTGGTTGGGAACCACTTTGCCATGGGGTGCTGCGAACAGGTACCTGTTGCCAGGGGGCATCGCTTCACAGAGGTTTTATTGGCTGTGAATCCAGTGCTCTGGCTACACCACAATTCACCCCTTCTGGGATGCAGCACAACTATTTGCAGAGATGTGCTGCAACCTGAGCAAAGTGCATCTTAAATTGGTTTTCTTCAGGAAGCTACAGGCTTCCTTTAAAGCAGGTGGATGTGCACTGCAATCTCAGTGGCTCACCTTCCTACATGTCCTATCCTTACAACTCCCCACAAGGCCACGTTACACTTAACTGTTCATAAGAACCTGCTTTCTGTTGCTCGCAATATGGAAGGTAACCAGATTTTGCTGCACAGAAACGTTCCCCAGCACAGCAGGGCCATACAACTGATGTTCTTAGCTGGGTCAGTGCTTGCTTGTATGAATAACCTGGGTATATGTCACGGAGCACATGTGCTCAGCTGCATGTGTGCATGTCCCAGACTTGCTTTGGGAAAGAGTTTGGCTGTGAATGGTTTGTTGTTGCACAAAAATTCAGGTTTCCTGTTCCTGACTGACCTCTTTTCTGAGGGCCACTTGGTGGTGACCACAGCCTCCACCTGATCTGCCTGGACCTTCCTTCAGGGGTGTCTTACGTTGGAGGGAGGAATTGCATGGTCCCAGGAAAAGAAGGTGGCCAGAGGCATCCATCCCCAAGGAGAAGCAGACTGTTTTTTCTAGAAGCACGCTCATAGCTTGAGCGTTCAGACTGAAATTCTCCGTGTCATACATTTGCTGCGGAGCTTGCTTTTGATAAATAGACCTAAAGGTAAAATAAATATTGCATCGATGTTCACTAAGTGAACTGTACCCTTTTTGTGTACTGATTGAGGCCACAGTCCTGATGAAGATATACGATGACTTCATGTATGCTGAAGACATTAACTCCATGCAAATGCATAAGGGCATGTGTACAGGTTACAGTCTTAACATAGCTTTTATACTTTTGAGTACGCAGCCATCTTAAACATATCTTTGAAACAGACTATAATTCTGCCCTGGGCTGGGTTGTATGTGTTGCAGGTTTCTCCCACAAGACAGCAGCAGGTTCTGGGACAGGGAAAGCAAGAGAGAAGCAGAGAAGGAGACAGGAGTATGGTTTGAGTGATGAGTTTACTGCTAGGATATCTACAATGGCTTATTAAAGGAAAAAAGCTAATTCTGCTTTCATATCCATTAAAATGGGTTACATGGGTTTAAATGAAAGCAGTTTGACCAAATTCTGCTACAAATCAGCTATATAAAAGCATTAAGTTGAATGCTTAATTGGTATAAATGGCATATTTCTGCTATTAGTGTTGGTCTGCAAACAACCTCAGTCTCAAATTAATGAACAAAAATTATGATCATTTCAGAAGGGTGGAAAAGGTCCAAAACTACAAAGGGCACTTGCCAAGATAATTTACTTTTGTCTACGTAAACATCTGACCGCAAGGAAGGAGGGAGGTTCTCTGTACTGCTGGAACGAACCTTCAGGAAGGAGGGTCTCTGTGTCCTTCGGCAACCCTCGTCTGCATTTGGAAACAAGGCTCAGTTACACCTAGAGCCTCATCCAGCCTGCAACGTCGTGCAGGTTATAGCAAATCCCTCATTCAATTTGGATATATGTTTAGAACGCTGACCTGTAGCAAACCCTGGCAGGTCTCTAGTTCCTATGCAAGGCAGCTGGTAGAAGAATCACTAAATGCAAATAAATCAGTTATTCGCCTGAGAGGAGTATTCAGAGAACCACATCATCAGGTAACACACCAGAAATTGCTGTGTGCCATTTGAGCACTTAGGAGAGGATCTAGTCTCCTCTGGATGAGAGAGGGTTTTGAGCAGTCTGGGTACTAGCAGCTCAGAGGTCGGGTTTGCTGTGTTGTCGCAGCTTGGATTGAACAGTAGGATCCAGGGTCCAGGCTCTAGCATCAGGGAGCGAGCAGCCTGGGGGGAGGGCTATGGAAGAAGATCTTCTCCATCCATCCAGATGCAGTATGAAATTCAGGTGGAGCAGCCACACACCTGATGTGCTCTGCTTGGTTAGGGAAATGAGAGCAGGGGAGAGGAGGCACACACCCGTGATGGTGCTCAGTGCTGCTGTGGTGGGTGCCCAGCACGGGCTGGCCTTTTTTGACTGTTGCTGTGAGCCCACACCCGGGCCATGCCATGAGTTCCCTCCATGGGCAGAGGCATGCAGGGACAGGGGTGATCCTGCCCTCTGGGTGGGGCAGGCTGATCACAGTCCCTGGTACCCGGGGTACCACCAGCCTCAACGTATTCAGAGATGCTTCTCTGCCTTCAAGGTTTGTTAGCAAGTGAGAGTAAGCTAAGGGCTGGTAAGAGACACCACCTACAGCTGGGTGGGTGATGGAAGTATGAATTTATGGGTAAAATAAGGGGAAACTGCTGTTTGGGTCAAACCACTTTTTACATGACACATATATGCAAACAAAAGAATAGATGTCTGGCAGTCCTGTCCCCCATGGTCACTGGTCCTGCCCCAGTACCTGGTGCCACCTGATGCTGCCCAACAGTGGTCCTGGTGCATGGAGCCAGCACTGTCCCCCTGCCTCACCTGTGAAAGGAGGGCCCAGGCCATGCAGAGCTAAGGGTGAGGGCACAGAGCCCCCTTCTATGCTTTTGGACTCTGAAAGTGGGTTGTGATGCTCCCTCCTTATGTTTCCCACTTCTGCGCAGCCATCCCAGCTGCAAGTGCCCCATCACAAATGCTTGCAGCTGCAGGAGGCATGTTCAGAAAAAAAAATACAGATCCTTCTTGTTTGGCCTCAGATTTCAGGCTTCCTGCTGGAGTCTCTCTGACCTTTCCAACCTGGCTTCTTGCTGGAGTTTTAAAAAACAACTCATATAATGCTGCAGGCTTTGCAGCCACTGTGCTGTGGAAGGTTTGATCTAATGTCTGATTAATTTCTTAGATATGGCTGTTTTCTAATAGTTGTATCTGAACAAGAAACATAACATACCATGGTGCTAGAATACATAGAATTATAGAAGAATTTAGGTTGGCAAGGCTCCCTGGAGGTCTCTAGTCCTAACTGCAAAGATAGATCAGGCTTTTCATGGCTCTATCCAGCTGAACATTAAAAGTGTCAAAGAAATGAGATTTTACAGCATCTCTGGGCCCCTATTCTGGTCTGTAACCACTGACCTTGTGATTTATTTTTTTTCCCTCTTGTATCTGATTTTTTTTTCCTTGCCATTGCCTATTGTCCTTCTCCTGTGCACCTCTGGGAAAAGTTTGACTCTATCTTCTCTGTGATCCTCTTCAAATGGTTAAAGGCAGCAATTAGTTAACACATAAAACTTTCCTCTGCACTACCCACCCTGGTTTCTTCAGGGAGTCTCATTTGTTATATGCTCCGGACACCTAAACATCTTAGCAGACCTCCACTGGATTCTCTCCAGGTTGTTGATAAGGTATTTCATCTATCTCAATTCAATGAGGTGTAACAAGCAAGGCAATTGTAATAAAATTTAGGGTTTTTTCTATGTAGTGTTCCTAAAGACTAGCCCATGGTTCAACTGATACATTTTGGTACATGCACCATGCTAAATTGATTTGCTCATCAACCGGTGAAGCACATGAAGATTAGCTAGAAAATCTGAGTAAGAAATGTATCTGACCCTAAAACACAGCATTAGCTGCAGGTGTTTATAGAAAAAGAGATGGAAGAGGCAGAAATACTGCCAAATAAGATCCAAGAAAATCTTTGCAGAGGGTTCTCCCTCTCCAGAGCACAAGTAGAGAGATGCTGGCTCTGAGGCAGCGTGAATGGTCTCTTTCTCAAGAACTATTTGCTTAGATGGAAAAAATTAATTTAAATATCAGCATTTTAAACTAAACACTTCAGTAAAAAAGCAAGGCTCACAGCTCTCCACCTTTTCCTCTGTGTGACACCCAGCAAGGAGCTAGGCTTTGGGAGACAAGCAGCTGTGGCTTTCCGCAGCCCCACACCAGGAGCAGTGGGACTGGGGAATGCAGTTCCCATGTGTGCCCCACTGAGGGGTAACCAGTGCAGTGGTCTTGGTGCCAAAAAGTATGAAAGCTTTAGTTTGGAGGCATCTTGCCCATACGACAGCAATATGTTATTCAGGGGACCCTAGTCTGACAGTTTCCTGAAGAAGTTATGCCGTGTTTCCAAGCTTTGCATGCAGCTGAGACCCATGACATGTTGAAATGAAAGGATGAGCTTTGGGAGCTTGCTGTGTGCTGTGCCTCTGAGCTATTTAATGAGTGGTTAATTGGCCAGACAAGCTGATCTGCAGGTGTAATGTGGTGAGGGTCTGTTTTGGGGCAAGCATTTCAGCTGCTAGGGTTGTGCTATTCGGTGTTGTGAGCAAATATCTTTTCTCTCAGGGTCTTCTGGGCGCCAGCAGCTCTCTGGAAGGGAAGGAGCTGAGTGGGGGAAAGGATCCCTTTGACCTTTCCTTAAGGATACAGTGATCCAGGGAGAACATACTCAGTTCTGCGTACTACCAAAATTCAGTGTATTATCTGTGTGCCTCCACAGGGAAAGGTATTCTATCATCTGGGAGAAAGTCCTGGCATACAGACCGAGAAATCCTGGCGGGCACAATGTAATACCCAACAGCTAAAGTGAGACGATGCCATTGTACTGTTGGGTAGAGATAAGCAGCTGAGCAATAACCTCTTGAAGAGTGCATAAGAGGGCAGCATGAGAATGGCTACCATTGCAGTTCTCCTCTCATCAGCAGTTAGCCTGAATGAATGAGGAAAAGGCAGCAGTGTCCACAAAGCAGCCTGCCAAGAGCCTGCCTGGCTCCATGCTGAGGACTGCTGACAGCTCTGTTGGAGGGGAGGCAGGGGGGAGCACTTTTTTCCAGACAAGCTCCTAGACTTGGACATACCCTTTGGGTGAAACGTGGCTGTTGTGTTTCATACCTCCTTCCCACATGTAGCATGAGGAGGGCAGTGCTGGAGCAAAGGTGTAGAGTGCTGTAAGGTTCAGGAGGCTGTGCTTCTGCTCCCAACCAGCATTGCCAACATGCATTACTGCATGGGGACATGCAGTCACCTCCAGTCCTGCCTCCTCCCTCCTCCGTGTGTGCAGGACCTTCAGGGTTCATCTGAAATCTCCGGTACAGCATCTATACAAATATTTCTCTCAACTGATCAACCTTTCTTTTCTGGTATGTTTCTCAGGTCTTTTAGTTCAGATAAAAGATTAATCCCCCAGTTTCCAGTCCAAGCTTGCACTAGCTAATGCTCTACGCCAAAGCCCCATCTCAGAATATGACACAACCAGCTGGCTTTGGCTGCCTGGCAAGATTCAAGCAATAACTCTCCCTGAATTTATATTCGTCCTGCAGTAGAGCTACTCCATCCATTTATCTCAAGTTCCCAAGTGACTGTGGAGAAGGGCAGTGCCATTTAGACAGCTTTTTGCTCCAGCCTGAGCGTCAGGCAGCAGTAACAAGTGCTGCTGGCCATGGGCAGCCTAGGTGCCAGGCAGTCTTGGGAAGGGCTCGCAGTCCCGGGGTGCAATGTCGTCTTTGTGAATCTGCCAGGTTCATTACTCAAGGGGCATGTAGCCCAGATGATTCATTACTCAAGGGGCATGTAGCCCAGATGACTCATTCAGAAGTACTACAAGATTTTTCCTTTTTTTTATTTTTTCAGAGGTGTGGAAGAAGAGACTTCATTCCACAGCCAATTTTTATAAGAAATTCCTCAGTAAAGATGGGCAATTTTGCGTGCATTCCTTTCAAACCCAAAACATTTTGCAGAAAGCACTTTCATAATGCAGTCTTACTCATCAGCCCAGGCAGGATCACATCACCAAGGACTTGTGGTTTAAACTAATTAAACATGTGAAGTTACACTTGACGGTCTAGAGCTTGAAAGAGTGTTCCCCACTAAGGTGGCAAAACGTTGTTTACTGAATCACTAAAAAGCACTTAAGAGCTATTCCCATGACTGCTAAAAACATTTACAGGCCCGGCATTACAAAGGGTAAGCTAATTAATGGTTTATTAGCTTGAAATGGGTGGAACATGGTTTGAAAACTTCATGTATGCCTGCTCAGAGCTGAAGGAAATGAGCAGAACTGAAAGAAACCTGAAGACAAGTGTCAACTCGATGATGTGCCAGGGCACACCCATCTGTAAAAGTATCTTCCACCCCTCTGTCTAATGAGTGGTAGGATAATGGAGTTCAAAATGTTGTAAGAGTACTTCACACAAAAGAGGAAGAGGCATTACTTACAGTGTCATTAGGAAAATTGGGATGAAAATAAGTGATGGAAAATTTAGCCTGATGTTCAAGAAACTCTGAGCCACTGACATTAATCCATGTCCAGTCCGATTGCCAGTGACGGGAAGCAGAAAGAGCCGTGTCTGATTGTTGGCATCCTACAGACTCCTGCCTGCGGTTTATAAAGTGCCGTGGATGGCTGAGGGCAGAAAATACTGTAAGCAGTGTACTTTGGGTATTAATCATGCTTAATGACCTCAGAGATGCTCCAAAATACAGGTTTGACTTCAACGTTATCAGTAATATTTGGCCAATACCACAGCCTGCAAAGGATGACTGCTTATCTGTGTTCTGTTTAAATGAATATGTATATGACATTGACAATAAGATCAATAGATGTTTTTTTCATTAGTATTTCACATGCTGAGAATTGAGAGGGTCTGTGCTGTTCACGGAGAGTCTCAGATGCATGCTGGTAGATATTTAGAGCTAAAAGCTTGTTCTTGTATTTGAGGTTTTAGATTCCCCTCTTTTAAACTGCTTGTATACACATGATGCCACCTTAATAATAATAAAGAATAAATATAATTTATTTAAAAGGACAAAGTAGATGTGTCATCTTGAATCTAACGGGTTTTTGCCAATTCAAATAGTGTAAAATTGCTCAGTTGACATGAATCATGATGCTTAGCTTTTATGCAGCATATAATCTTACATGCGCTAATGTTAATTAAATTCCAAAGAAGCAGTTTTCCGATCTCTCTACAGGGAGCTTGTTTGCCTTAAAATGAAACTACTGGGCTGAGATAGTCTCCACTATACTGGCATTACGTTCACTACATTAACTCAGTAAAGACTTTGGCATAAGACATGTAGCTGAACCTCAGTAATCCCCTTTGCTTATCTGGAAACCCAGGGCTCCCGTGCCGCCCTGTCTCATTTGCAGCGGGGTCTTACCCTGGTGACTCCCCACGATATTAACCTTTCCGTTTGTTGTAACACCCTGAAGCATTATCACATCATTCAAATGAGTCACGCAAATAAATGAGCAACGCAGGCAGCGCTGGGGGGTGAGGGTGACGGCCGTTGTTTGCAGAGCCTTCCCCGCGCCGACCAAGGGTTGTGGCGCTGCATCTGTCAGCGTTTGATTTCACTTCTCCGTAAAGGACCTTTAGAAAGGGGCTGGAAGAGTGGTGTCTGTCCAGAAGCAGCTTCCCCTCCCAGTCCCAGATGTATTCTCACTCAGCACACGGCTCAGATAGCAGAAAGAGCAGATGGAGGGAGAAGCGCCAGCCGCAGAGCTTTGCTGTGCTGAAAACCCCGAGCTTTGCAGCAACCAGACCTGCCGCCCATGCTCGCATCCCAGCTCCGGGGTGCAGTGGCACACAAAGCTCTGGGAGCAAGAAGATGCTGAGGTTATGAGTTCCCTAAGGAGGAAGGGGTGGTATTTCCCCCATTTGGGCTGTTGCCTGAAGGGGCAGCTCGGCTCCTTCTAGACTATTGCTGGTTGCTCAGGCTTGGGGAAGGGGTGAAAGGAAGAGAGGAGAGTTAAGTCTCTCTACCCAGGCAATGATTTGGGGCTGGGGGAGAGGGAATAAAGATATGGCTGGTTAGTTTGTGAGTGAGCAAAGGCTGGTGCTGCTGTTTAGTCACTGGATGAAAAATCCTCCCATCAAAGGTGTTTTCTGGCTGTGTTACTTCACACATCCTAAAAAAACCCTGGTAGGAACAGAGACTAATACCCAAGCCTTTGCTGGTCCTGGGGCATATGAAGTGTGTTTGCCTCCCATAAATTAAATGATGGGACCACTTGCCTGGCTTTGATGTGAACAAAGAATGAAATAGGAAATGTTCCTATTCAAGGTGAGAGTCCTGGACATCTCTGAATCCACTTAGCATTATGTGCAGTGTCAGGATGCTAGTCCTGAGTGCTCTCAAATATTCCCAGAGGTTACAAGCTCAAGCACTTGACTTAAGCGAAAGCTGAGACTTTTAAGAATGGATACAAAGGAAACTAAGCCTTCCCCTGGGGTATCCGATAGGCTCTACACAGCCAATTAGTGCATCTCTCTCTCCATCCTAGCAGTGTGAGGTGTAAGGGGACAGTGGGAAGAACAAGAGGTATCAGGGGAATTCACACTCCAGGGGAACAGGATTGGGGTCAGGAGGAGAAAAATAATTGCAGGGTGCCTGGGAAGCACACGTCGCTCATCGGGAGGGAGGTATATGCTCTGCACAAATGTCATGTGTCTGTGTTGGGGCTGGGCTTGGGCCAGCACTGCTTCTGGGCCCCACTGGGCTCAAATCCCCCAAGGACAGGTCTCAGGAGGCTGAGGGATGGGTGGGATAGGGCTGAGCACGGTGGGTGGGAGGCAAAACGAGTCCTCTGAAAGTGCTCAAGTCCTTCCTTGCCAAGTGGGGTGTCTTTATGCCTGGAGATCAAATCTACTGTTTATACAGCCTTGAGATGGCTTTCTTAATACAACTACTGCTGCTACTTTTTTTTTTGTTGTTTTGGGGTGTTTTTTTTTTTTCGCTTGGGGTTGATATCACATTTATATAGAAACGCTCATTTTCTTGGGGAGCTTAGGTATATTAGTGCATTCTGGAACTATTTCTGGGGGTGTATGCTAAAGGAATGTAACAAATCCTTCATGAACCTTGCTAACATTCAATCTTGAACTTAATGTTTTTAATCCTCATTGTCACACAGTACTGCCAGGCTTATCTTAGTCCTTTATCAAAATCCTTTATCAAAAAATATTCCCCTCAGAATCAATGCTGGATGCAAATAAAAGCAAACAATGTAGTCTGTAGCCTTTTTTTTTTTTTTTTTTTATGAGGCACTTGCCATCTTTCAAGTCACTTTGGTTCTGTTCAAAAAGGGAGGAGGCATTACGCTATTGAATATTTGTCAGTACAGAATGCTGAATTCAATGCAGTTTCAGAGAAGGGAGGTAAACGCAGCAGGTCTTTGACAGCGTGGTAGATGATGTGATGCAGGAAGAGTTTTACTGATTATGGAAAAACATCTTACTGCCCAGTGACCACCTTGGTTGAAACTCTGTAATCCAGGAACATCAGATAAAGTAGAAATTTTAACATATGAATATTAGCACTGGAATAATTAAACCTTGCAGCTGTGGTCACAAACTTTCCTTTCAAGCAGCACCTTCAGAGCACTCACATTTGCCCTACTCAAAGAAATGGAAGTTAGGAAAAATGCAAGTTTGCTGTCCATTAATGTGAATAGGAAATGCGTACTGCAAAAATCACTTTCAATATGAGTACCAGTAACTCAATTTGGAATAACTTGTGGTTAGTGGCATTTGCTTTTAAGCAACTGAGTTCAAATATTTAATACAGCAATAGTGGAAAATGGTTTACAATTTACAAATAATGTAAAAATCATTTCTGGATATATTTTTATTAAATTTTCTCATTGTCACAAGCTCAGAGCCTGATGCTGCAAATGGCTGAGAAGCTCCTGGGAACTGCTAAATACTTTGCAGTCCTGCCATGTATAGGAGGAGGCTGAGAAAATGTTAAAGCACTTTGGAGGAGAGAGGTTTGTATCTGAGATGTAGATGAAAATATCCGCGGTACAAATTGTGTCAGCATTATACCGGGCAGTTAAAACCTTTTTTAGAAGAACATAAATGTGAGTATATTGCTTCGGACATAGGGCCTATTTGGCCCAATACCCTGTTTCACTTTTCCGGCTCCAAACTATTTTCAGTGCAGGGGGTTATTGAACCCTGTGTGGTTTGTAGTCAGTATTAATGACTGTTTCTCTGAACATCTCTCCATCCTCTTCTTTAATGTTAGTAAACCCAACATCCTTTGGCAGAGAATTTTCCTGCTATGTGAGAAACCATCTTGTTATATTTGTTTGAAGCAGGTTTCTACTTGCTTCATTTGATGGTCCCCAGTTCTTGTCCCAGAAGAGACTCTAAACACTTGAACCCTCACCTGCTCTCTCCAGGCCATCCATCAGTTTGAAGACTGCTGCTACATACTCCCTCAGTTCTTGTTTTTATTCCCTTGGCCAAGGACACTAATCAATCATTCCTTGTCTGAAAGCTGTCCATACCTTCAGTCACCCTTCTTGCTCTTTGAAATCTTCCCGGTTTGAATATGTGCTGAGAGCAGGGTACCAGAACCACATTGGCTCCTCCAGGTATGTGCAAACATGCATTTATGCAGTACTATATAGGTGTCCAATATTTTAGTCTCTATTTTTAACTCCTAATTCCCAACATACGCTTTGCCTTTTTACCACAATCAGTTGTTGGGCTGAGGTGTTTGTGGTACTGTATGTTGTACCCCCAGACCTTGCTGCTGAGTGATGATGGTCAGCCCAGAGCCCCTTACTTTGTATGCGAAGTTCAGATTGTTTATCCTGTTGTACATGTATCTACATTGCTTTTAGCTGCCATTCCATTGCTAGGCATCCCCAGGTCCTCCTACAATCCCAATCTGCCCTCAGTCTCACTACTCTGAACAACTTTATGTCATCATCAAACATTGCCATTGCCCTGTTTACTTTCTTTCCAGGTCATGTATGACCATGTGGAACAGCAGAGCTCCAGCGCACACCCACATGTAACTCCACCAGCAATCTCACTCTGCCTTCTATTTCTGCCTTCCATTCCTCTCTATTAACCATTAATTTTGTCCTGTGAAGACTTTGCCTCATATGCCATAGCTGTTTAATTCTCTCAGAGACATTTGGAAAGGGACTTTCATAAGACTTCTTTAGAAATCCAAGTAAACTCTATAAATTTAGGTAATGTTGGTACCCACTCTCCACAGAACTCCCCAAGAGAAGCCAGCGTTATGCTTCCAGCATGGGGCACCCCACTGCCTACAGCCACTTTGCTCTTCCAACTGCCCCTTTGACTTCTCTGTGTGCCTTGCTCCACTGGTAAGGACACCAAACATAAGTACGTTACCTCTAAGTACAACCTCTCAGGAAGTTCGGTTGCTTTTGATTAATTATGAACATCAGCAGTTTTCAATGCTGTGTTTCAGGTCAATGGGGGAAAAAAACCCCACCACCAGAGATTGATTGCACTAAGGGGATTTACAAATCTTTTGTCAAAAAGCAAGACTGAGCCAATGAGTCAGATAACCAGAAAAGTAGCAAGCACAGAGGCTTATTTTTGTCTTAGCCCTGAAAGCCTCTTTTCTACAGTGGAAGCTTCTATATGATGATGATGAGCCTATAATATCTTGTGATCCAATTTGATTAGAGTTTGACCTAGAAGAAATCACTGTAACCATGTAGGATATCTTTGCAGTATGGACATGTTTCTTGTCTACAGCTCAGTAGGTCTAGGCTGCATAAGACTGTTACAATTTTTCATGAAAGACCCCTAGAGATGAAATATTTAACACCTCTTTCTGTGAAGTCCAACTCCCCTTACTACCACTATTAACACTGTAAAGGGCAGCAATACTGCTCATTGCTCTAAGTGTTTTAGAGCAACAGATGAAAAGAAAGGTTTTATTTTAAAAGTTGGATGTAGTTTGCAAAGATGGCTAACTTTGAACTGAATCCTTACTTACTAAGGTCAGTGGGAATTTCAATTAATAGGAAGATTTTAATCAAGTGAGAACTGGGCTGAACTTTATTTACTCTTTTTTGAGAGAAATCCTTTAAAATTCAAAAGCCCCCCCCTCCCCCCCCCCCCCCCAAGATTGCATGGTATATATAGAGAGATTCTTTAAGCCATTTGAAGGGGAAATTAATTGTTGTACAGTCTGCCCAGAGGCAACAACAATTAGAGACAACCTCTTCTTTTAAATAATTTTAAATTTCTCTGTTCATTTCAGGGTCAAATCTTTAAAGAAATCCATCCCTTACAGTGTGCATTTTCCCTCCTGGGAGCTGGAAATGTTTCTGCTGTATAAATGGGAAACTGTAGTTCAGAACAAGAAACTTTAGACAAGGGTTGGCTCCAGTAGAAACCCACAGAAGCTGGTAATCTGTGCGCATTACGGCGCTGGCTGATCAATAGTAATTCAGGGACAGAGTGGCATATTGTCAACTGCGAAGTATTTCAAGGGTTGATTAGTTGTGCTCCTTTTCCATTGGGAATGTAGTGCAAGCTTCATTTATAAAGACATGTGATCTGAAAGCCTGAGGCAGAGCAACCCTTGTTTTCACAGGAGAAGCTTTTCTAGGATGCAAAAGCTTTTACATCCTCATCCTCATTTCTAAAAGCTGTGTCTTCTCCACAAAATTAAAAAAAAAAGAAAAAAAAAGAGTAAGCTTAGGATGGCATCAACATCACAGCCTCTGCGAGGTAAAAGGGCATGTAAAAAAATATTTTGGGCAGTATTTCCTCATGCCTGCTTCATTCTGTCTCTTGTCATCTATGCTTTTCTTGGGGCTTTCATGTTTTCCCACATTGAAGGTAACCGGAAGGTCAATTCAAGTGAAGAATATAGAAAATTTCTGCAGAATCTGTGGTACATCTCCAGAAATTTATCAGGTATGTACTGGAATTTCCAAATGACTTAACTGTACAGAGAGTTACTCATTCTTTTGCTTTTTGAATGAGACTTTTGAAGGCATTCTTCAAAATACTGACAGCTGAACCTGCAAACAGAATTTTCCCTCTGCCTAGCTGATGACTGCTGTTGTTTGCTTGTCTTCCTTAGCTGTGATTTTTGGCTGCAAGCTTCCCTGGTCCCTGTGTTCTTGCCTGCAAAGACTTTCCCTGAGGTGCCTGTGTTCTCCCTTTTGCCCAAGTTCCCTAAGGTCCTTAAAGAGCAGCTGAGATTCCCATGCTATTTCCCACTGACTGCTGGGGACCGACTCCTCTGTCTCAGGTCTGTTCCAGCTCCCTCTTCCCAGCTCCAGGCTTCCCTACCAGCCCTCTGACGATGGGATGCTCAGAGGGATGCAGGTGCAGTGCTGCGTCCCAGACTCAGTGGTGCTGATGGAGAGGGTAGAGGGGAGGAGAAGGGTTAGAAAACTTCCTGGATCTGTGCTGGGGCTCATACACAGGCTTGGAATTTCACTCAGGTAGCTGTGCTAACACGATGATCTGCCTGGGGCAAGCATCCCTGTAGATAATCCCTCCAGCAGGGTTCAGCCATGGGGAGGAGGAAGGAGGGACAGGCTCTGGGATCCACAGCAGGGTGCTGAGCACACCCACCCAAGCAGCTCATACCAGTCACCTACCGGCTCTGCATTTCAAGTGTCTTTTGATCAAAAGAAGACTAATCTCCTGGGGAGTCCAAAATAAAACAGGATGTTCAGGCTGGAAGCTGCATATCCAGTGTTCCTGCCCTGCTTCTTTATGTTTATCTTTGTGTCATATTTTGACTTTGTTGGAGCATAGCTTGCTTATTTGTTCCTCGTTTTTTTGCTCACCAAAGCCACTGGACTCACCTGATTTGTTCTTGGTGCTGGGGGGTGGGGTGGGGGGGGTGGGGCGGGAAGGAGGGGGAGGTGAATATTTTTAGCTTCTAAAAGAGTACGAGCAGACTGTCAGCTGGAGAAAACTTGGCTGGAGTAACAGGCTGGCTGCTCTCTGAGTGGGGGTCTGCAAACACTCACCCTATCTCCTGTTGTTACTGTAACAGATAACATGACAGAAAATGAGGAGATGTTTAAGCAAAAAATCCATAAATTGCTCAGCGAAGCTGAACGAGACTGGTTTGTCAATCCAAAAGAGAAATGGACTTTTTTTGGGTCTCTCTTTTTCTGCTGCACAGTCTTCACAACCGTGGGTAAGTCCAGAGGTAAAGTAACCCCCCTGCAGGATCAAGTGCTATTGCTGCTTTCTGCAATGTATTTCTTCTGGGGAATGAAAAAACCCAAACCAACCAAACACAAACCCCAAATCCTTTTGAATTTTTTGGGTCTGAAGGTGGTTTTGCCAACACAAATTGCAGAGACGAAGCTGAGTCTCCAAAGCAATTCAGGATCTAGTAACTCATGTTGGTAACACTAATTAGCTGCATCATTACATGCATACTATAACATGTACTCATATATGACATGTACACAAAACTATTGTATTAAAGTAAAAAGAAAGCTCCATTTTTCAGTCAAACCTTATCCTTCCTGTTATTGTGCAGTATGTTGGGTAACATTTATTATTAAATACCTCTATTATAATAGTAAGTACCTCTTATTAAAGAGGTAATTCATTATGCACATATTGTTTTTCAGTTGTTTCCCTCTTATTTATGTCTAACCCAGCTTTGTAAATCTGTAGCTCTATACTTAACCATGCAGCTGCCATTCACACTTCTCTGGGTTAACAGCACATGGCCATGTTTAAGTCACATTTCTGAAATCTTTCATTCTGACTTCACATTTCAGAAGAGGACCCAGATGAAATAGAAACATCTGCTTTGGTTTTGGCTCCCCCTGCATTGCTAAATACAAGTCCTTGTGCCCATTCCCAGAGCTACTTTTGTCCCTTTGCTAACCTTCCTCAAATGCTGGCAAGTACAGACACTGACTATCTGGATTTTTCAGCATCAAAGCTGGATGGGAAATATTCCCACAGTGTTGTATCAAATTGCAAAGGCATTAGGACATACTCAAAATCCCCGTGTGGATATGCATCTTAATGTAAAAGAAAAACCAAACCTTAATATACTATATATATTAATAATATATTTAATATAGATCTATTTAATATATATATGGGAGTTAATATACTCCCTTGGAGCTTGTAGGACACGCTTGCGTGCTGTTTAAGTCACGGTGGAGGCTTGGCCCTCAGACTGATGGCTTAGGTGACTGTTCAAACTCAGCTTCTTGCAGCCCCTGAGTTTGAAGACAGAGGCAGAGCCTGGAGGTGCAGACCTGAATCCTCACCCCAGTGAGTATTTCCTAGTATAAACACAACAGCTAGGAACGTTTGGAAGAGGACAATTTACCAGAAAGCTTTGACTTCAGCAAACTGATGGAAAACCATATTGTTGAAAACTTGCTGGGGTATACTTACCCATCTCCCTTAACATGGGACTTTACAAATAAACAGTGACCTAACATACTTATTTCTAAACTGTCATTATTTCTGGCCTTTGTAGCACTGAGCATTAACACAGCTTCCTCAGGTTTTGAGCTGAGTTTTGGGATCAGTTTGAAGCCTGGAATATTTGTTGCTAGTAGGAGGCTATTTCCATCGCGGTGGGTTTGCTTTTCTGTTTGTTTGCTATTTGCAGTAATAGGAACTGATAAATCGCTTCAGGTTAGAGCCAATTTGGCTACCTTTAATTGTCTAGGAGAAGTGAGGCATCTAGTCTGAAGATCGGTTGGCTGAACTGCCGTCTCTTTGCCTGTAGAGGTTGCCTAGTGGTCAGCTGGGCTAGAATTCTGCATGGCTAAATTTAAGCCCAAGATAAATTTTAGCCCTTGAAACTGCACTAGGTATTTTTAATGCCTGGGAATGGAGGAAAAAAACACCCCAAAACTCCATACAATAACTACAATAATTAATCTTCCCCAATTGCTTCAGCAGTAAGGATCAGCATTCCCAGTTAGCCAGTGGGGAGCAGAGTGACAGGGAATAAATGTTTTTTCAGTGCCTCACAGCAAAGGGGGACTCAGGTTGGATGCAGACCAAAAGCCTATGGCAGCTATTAGTGAAAACAAATATGAATGGACAAAGAAATTGAAGGAAACCATGCCTCAGCATATAAGCTAATAGTCTTACAGGCTAAGTACCTCGCCTGGAAGATCATCTAGAAAAGAAAAATGTTTCTGAAGGGAGAGAAGAAAGTCTTTATGTCTTTTCAGAGCATGAGAAGAAAAATGGTTGTTAAAATTTAATACAGTTAATATAATGCTGATGTTTTCTCCCACTGTAATGGAAAAGCACTAATTTACAATTTAAGTTTCATCCGCAGTATGTTAGAGGAAGGAAATACAAACACCCAAATGGAATTTAGGGAAAGGGCATATCTTCTGCTATGTTTTATATATCATAAAGGCCATGTGCCTAGTAGTACCTCCATATTCATTGTAATTGATATTTGTAAGCTTTAGTACTCTAGAATAAACATGCATTTCCTCATGTGATAAACGCACGCTTCCTCACTTGACCCTTTGGTTCTCTAGATGCATTTAAGAATCTCTGAAAACTATGAAGCTGGTCAAACATGCTGTCAGTACAGCAAGAAATGGCGCTAGAGCTCGGCTTGAGGGACTAGGGGCAATCTCACATTCTGTGACCAGCACACCATGCGCCACAAGTAGTTTGGACAAAGAAATGAAGTTTGAGGTACGGCTGTCACTGTCCCAGCCTGATCCGTAGTTTCAAGATTCAGACGGTCATCTGGATCTGAATCT
The DNA here is from genome assembly GCF_963210335.1 of Falco punctatus. NCBI lineage: Eukaryota > Metazoa > Chordata > Aves > Falconiformes > Falconidae > Falco > Falco punctatus. Next base: position 36,899,514 of record NC_137589.1, read on the forward strand.
TTCCAGAGCTCAGGGAGCTTCATTCCCAGAAATCCTCCAGTGGTCCTGTGAGGTCCTGGAGGCTGGCCGGGAGGTGATCCCCCACCTACTGGTGCACAGCCTTCCCCCAGTGCCGGCTGCTGGTCCAGCTCAGCCCTCAGCTCCACCACATGCAGGGACCCAGGGGCCCAACACCTCTCTTGCTTTCTTGCCTTTTGGATCCTTCTTAACCCAGATTCCCAGGTCAGGAAATCTCCCTGATAATACCGTTCTCTCCGGCAGGACAGAGGCTGCACACTAGGCTTGGGCTGGCCCAAACCTTTAGTTTCTCCTCCCTAAACAACCTCTTGTTGTCAGATGGTTAAGTCAAATGGCCGGTAAGGTGCAGATAAAACAGGGAGAGTTAATTCAGCAGGACTGGCAGACCCCAAACCTCCAAGTGCTTGAAGAGGTAGGATGCCTGCATTAGTAACGAGCATTTAAGCCTCCAAAATTTTGCTAACTTCAAAGCAAAGGCAAAAAGAACAGTATGCTCTAGACTAAAAATTTACTTTTACAATTGACTGCAACCAAAAGCTCAGAGGACATGAATACCTAATAAATCACAATGTTCTCTCTCTCCTTTTCTCTTCCTCTTCTTATTTTTGTTCAAGGTTATGGTAACACCTACCCTGTGACACGGACTGGAAAATACCTCTGTATGTTGTATGCTTTATTTGGCATCCCTCTGATGTTCTTGGTCCTGACAGACATGGGAGACATCCTTGCAACTGTCTTATCCAAATCTTACAATGAATTCAGAAAACTACAGTCAAAAATTCTAGCCTCTAAACTCTGTTCTGGATCCACATGTAACAAAGAGGTTGAGCTGAAACGCAGGGCGCAGTCTAAAGTAGTCATCAGTGAGCCCTTGACTATTATGGAGGTGCTGAGAAGTCAGCCAGGTGTTAAAAGGAAGCCAATCAAGTACCACAATGCTGAAATTTTTGAAATGTTAATTGCCAGAGAAAATGAACACACAAAACTGACAAGAAATAAAAGCATTGAGAGATGGAGTTCATGTCCTGAACTAGCCAGGGGAAAGACAATGTCCAGGGTAATTGAGAATTTTGACAAGATAGGGAAACAGTTAGAAAAATTAGATGTGCCAATTGTATTAATGGTGCTAGTTATCTTTGTGTACATCTCCTGTGCAGCTGCTATTCTCCCACACTGGGAAACCAGGTTAGATTTTCAGGAAGCTTTTTATTTCTGCTTTATCACGTTGACAACTATTGGATTTGGAGACACACAACTGGAACACCCCAAGTTTTTCTTGTTTTTTTCCCTCTATATTATTATTGGCATGGAAATTGTCTTCATCGCTTTTAAGCTGGGCCAAGACCGCTTGATTGGTTTGTATAAAAAGGTCATTTCATTTTGTGGGGAGAAAAAGATGCCATCAAAGAAGATATATCCAAAATAAGAGCAATCATTTCTCCTTCGCTTGTAAGCACTGGCCACTGCAATGAGATTAAACTGCTCCTGTGCATTTCTGCCTTGGGCTGGCAGGAGGCATATTTTACTCTGATTTCCTCTGAGAATCCACTGTAAAATGGCTGAACACCTCAGGAGACACTTGGTGAAGGCATCTCCAGGGAGTACTTCCCAGCAAGGTCCCATCTCCTAAATAAAAGAAGATGACACATGATGAAAAAGCAGAAGGCTCTCCCTGCCAGTGCTCCCTAGCACCTTTTGCAAAGCTCTGACTTTCAGCAGCCTTTCTGTCTTCTCTCCCACAGCAAGCCAGTTTAGGATTTTTTATTTTTTATTTTTTCAGCATTTGTCCAAGCAAGGTCCAGATCACTGCCTTGTTCCACCTTGTCTGCAGCCAGGGACAGCTTGGCTGTGGCTGTTGGTACTGAACAGGGACAGCATGCTACTGCAATATGATGCATCATCTGAGAGAGCTGGGGAGGAGGAGCATGAACCCAGCTGCCCTTCCATCACGACCGCACGTATTGCAAAAACAGCACCTTTGTGCAAGCCAGAGGAATTTGAAAATTAAAGGAAGGAACACCAAATTGTCCCCTCTTCCTCTGTCCCCTGTCCAGAAATCGGTCAGATATTTGTTCATCTGTTCAGGGCTGAAGCCACTGCTTTCCCATCATGATTTATCATATCTGTACTCAGCCCAGAGTCGGTATGCATCTCATCGTGCCCAGCTAGAGAAGTGCTTATGACAAGTTCTGCTCTGGAGATGGCCACCTGGGTGAAGGCACACAGTGACCCGGAAGCTGGGACACCAATCCCACAGTCCTCACTCCTAACCCATGTTTTGCTCTGCACAGACTGCTTGACTTCTTGGAGTTCCTTGATGCACTCACAGAAAGAAAGGCCGACCTGTTTCACTGGGGTGTGGTGAGGATCCTGTATTTTTGGAGCACATTAATATGTGAATAATGCTGTTTCTTCAAGATTTTGCTTATATTATTCATAATCTAATTCAAGATAGCAGTGATAATTTTTTTCTGTCAAAAAAACCCCAAGTCTATAAAAGAAACCACTGAGTTTAATTAACCGCTTCTTAACTTGCAAATGATATGCATGCCCACTGGATGTGGATGACATCTCTAGATATTAACGCATGCTTGGTTATGACAGCTTGTCATTATTCTCCATAGCAAATTTGCCATTTGAAGCTGAGATTTTATATAGCATCTTACCTCTGTTACACTCCATGTACATGGTAATGTGTGTGCAGTCCTTATTAACAATTAGTTATGATTAAGCACTGATGATATGCAAAATATATAATAAATGATGGTATATAGAAAAGTGCTTAATGAGGATAACAATAAAGAATACAGCAGCTGGAAGGATCTCCGGTTAATTTTTTCATGTTTACCACAACTTTGGCTTCACGTACAAAGTCCCTCTGTACAGACTAACTCTCATATTACTATATTTCGTGCCTTTGGATTAAAATCAGTGTAGAGCTTTGGATCCATGCCAGAGTTTTAAAAATCAATGAAAGGACTCGGATGATTTAAAGGGCTTTGGATCAGAGAACTTCCTGCTCCTCAGGGTTTTCCCTTGTGATATGCCTGACGCTGCCAGCATCAGTCAGAAATAGTCCTTATATCCTTTGACTTGTTACTCTTATATCAGTGAGAACTCATTTATGGAGAGAGATGAATCCTGAATTCATCCCCTATCCATTTTGCATTGACATGGTACCTTGATACCTTCACATTTACTTCATGGACTTAGGGAATTTTGGCTGGACTTGCAATAAGCGTTCTGCACCAAATCATTCTAGTTCTGGCCAAGGGATGGCAGTAAACAGCTTTCCTTCATACAGAACCTGTCAGCTGGGGGGGGGTGAAAATGTGTTTTATAGAAGGAGAGAGAACAAATCACATCACCATGACCCTCTGTAAAATGACAATGCACCTGCCTCTTGAATACAATGCACAGCTCTTGTCCTTCACATGCCAAAGAATATGCAAAACTGGAAAAAATTTATAGGCCAGCATAAAGGATGAATAAAGATAGGGAGCAACTTCCGTATGAGACACACAGAGTAGCTCTCCAGTCTGGAAAGAGGCAAGAGACTGAAGGAGAGATGTGCAACACTAGAAGGGCACAAGGAGGGAAAATAGGGAATGATGGAATGATTGTTAAATGTCTTTCATTTTGAGAGCTAAGGCTGCCAAATGAAACTTGCATGTGGCAGGTTTAAGAAAAGAAACAGAAAGAAGAGAAAATGGTACTTCACGCAACATATAATGCAGCTGTGGGTACTCCCTGGCATGGGAGGATGTGGTTGAAAGTTCACACTAGATCCCATGGGAGATGGGACAAAATCATGAAAGATAAATTTGAAAAGCAATTAAATACAAAGATAACACTTCCGGCTCAATAATCACTGACTCCCAAACTGGCAGATGAGGAGGAAGGCTCTCTACAAACTTTCCTGTCCTTGTGTTCTCCCTTTGCAACCCACTGTCTGCACCGCCTTGTGCTGACCTGATTCCAGTGCCTGTAGTGTGTCACAACAGGTTGTGATACAGCTAACAAAATATTCCGTAAATCTAATTTCCGAAGAGATATTTAATTTCAGATTTGTGTGCAAGGTAGACAAATGAGCACATTCTGATTCTGCAAAACGTATCACCAAAAAAATGCGATTTAGCAACACTACACACCCAGCCTGAAGCAAATATAATGCGGTCATTTGTCTTGTGAACCTAAAGGAGGGTGGATAGCTGGACACACACCCAAGTGTCAGGGATAAGAAGGTATTTATGTCTTCTGCTCAGTTGCACTGAAACATTCATCCCACACAAACAGGAATATCTGGCCCTAATTTTCTTATTCCCGAAGCTGGAAGCCAGTTTCCCAGAGGACAGGGCAGTGTGCCGCAGCCTTGCGCTGACAGCGACAGCAGCACTTTTGTCTGTGCAGCAGGATCAGTACATTTATTTAAGTATATTTATTTACTGTAGCTCAATAAATACAGCAACAGAGTTAATGAAAATGAAACAAGGTAGTGACTAGCGCTCATTTAGTGAGCCTCAGGCATAAATATTTATGAGTTGACTGCTCTTGTCATGGTCTAAATCCTAGAAGAATTCATCACCTCTGCCCCCAGAAGATTTTATTCAACAAAATTAAGATGGAAATCCGCTTGTTTGCATCAAAGCAGCACAAAATACTGCTTTTCATAAGTTTTTTCCATCACATGCTGCATGAGGTGGTGGATTAGCTGTGAAGGGTTTCATGGAGGAGCTTTTCTATCAGGAAAGACGTGACTGATGGAGAAAGAGTTGCTTGATGTGTAACCCACAAAGGATATGAGTTATTACAGACCCAGCTGGAGAGCTTTACAGATCAAATGCGCTTGGTGCTGAAGGATGCTGGATCAATCACTCCTGATTGGGCCAAGATGGCAGCTGTCACGAGCACTTAGGAGCAGAGAGGAGGGTATTCCTGGTGTGGGAATTTCAGAGGGAGGGATGGAGGAATGAGTGGAAGGGACAGAAAATCATCTTTGGGCAGAAGGGTTAGAGGGAGAAAATTATAGCAATGGCAGTGGAAGGAGCCATTTACTGTATAGACTTAAATATGGTGAAGAGATGCCTGAAAGACCAAAAAGATGGTGAGGGCTGGTGCCTGTGGCCTGGGGAAGGTTTGTGCAGCCAGCCCAGGGTTGGAGAGCCCTTTCTCAAACCAGCACGGTGGTCATGGTTGTTGGGCTCCAGCACAGGTGTCACCATCAGCAGCCACAGGGAGGGCAGAAGCAAGGAAGCCTCCTGAGAGATAAAACAGAGGCAGAAAGAAGATACAGGGGCTAGACTGAAAAGCCATTAATGAAACCGTCAGAACTGTTCCTCTTATCCTCTGCTTTGTCGTTTAACGAATGACAACCCATTCAGAAGCATCTTTTGCACAAGCAATATGTCTGAGGACTCAGGAAATTCTTAATGGGCTTTAGGACTTGTCATCTGTGTGCCAGTAGTTCAGATGTAGTCCAGATTTTAGTGGGCTCAACGTTAATAACATCTGATAGCACTTTGATGGCCTTTATGCTTTTTCAACTCGTTCCAGGTGGAGATGCACCCACATCACAAAAACACTCTCATATAATGAATGCTAATAGCATGCATGGTGGTGGGCTCAGCACAGGCAAAGGCTGAGACTCCAGCTGAGAGGAGTCCCTGCAGCCCCCTCTGCTTCCAGGTTCCAAACATACCTTGTGATCCTAATTCTTAGACCACAGGGTGCATCAAATAGAGCATGTGTGGCTGTTGCATGCAATGTGAGTGTTTTGTGAAGCCAGAATGATGGCTCTTAATATTTTCCCTGGCTTTCACAAACAAAACAATTTTATTTAGTTGTTGTTTTTGTTATTATTATTATTAAGCACTTCCACAGGCTGTAGTCATCTGTTCCACCAGGACGTATTTTATTCTGAAAGCAACTTAAAGTATTTAGTTAGGCTACCTTTCCCTTTCTTCCTTACCTTATGCACCACATACATATAGAAAAAATATTGGTCAAGCCATCCAAAACAATAGCCTGGATTACATGTAAAGCAAGAGAGATCAGGTTGCTTAGGATAAGTTTCCATTATCTTTGTGGAAGTACATAAGCACAGATGGTGACAGAAATACTGGGAATTTGCTCCATCACTCATAGCAAGTAATAGCTGTGTGAAGACAACAGATCTCTCATATATGACTCCAATATTTTTAGGATAGCAGCCCGAGGTCTAAGTGCAAACCTTCATGGACAAGGAAGACCATGAATGCGCTGTTTGTGCGTGCCAATAGCTGGTTGTCTGCACGTGGTACTCATTACAGAGTTCTAGGAAATGCTTGGACAAATGTTAGCCGGCTTGTGCGCTCAGTATTGCATGTGAATCTGAGCTTTTTTTTCCCCTTCTTTTTTTTCCCTTTGAGTTAAAAAGTCAGTCTCTCAGTAGATAAAATCTAGTTCTTTTGAGGCTGGTTGAGACTTTTTCAAGCTGATGAAGCTCTCAGAGTCTGGGCACAGCCAGAATCCTCCTGACACAGAACTTGTACATAAAACTCCATGTCTGTGCATTTTCAGGATGTACCAATATCCAGAGGAAGTGGAAAGAAATGGGCAAGATGGAAGGGAAGGGAAAGGAAAGCAAAGCAAGAAGAAAAGAGTAGACATCTGACAGTGAAAAATGAGCTGCTGTGTTAAGCATCTACTGATGAGAAATCAGTGTAACGATGTTGTCTAACAACATTGACTCACTACATTATCTGCTTCTACAAAGTCCTGTGTGAACAGGAGAACTGAGAGAGAGAAGACACCACAAAATCAGCATGTAAAATTGCCAACATACTTGATGCGCTGCTGGAAGAGAGTTACTTGACCTGCAGATTGATGCAGACTGTCATTGTGCTCTCTGATCAGTGCCCTGGGGGGGAAAGCCACCCGTTCGCTGTCTTCTGTCACGTGTGACAAAAAGATTTGGGAAGCAGTGCCAGAGTTGGAGGCTGGGTCCCTGGGTGTGGGTATAAGATGCTCACGTTCTACAGTTTCCCCAGTTTGCACTTTTCCTGAGGCAAGTAATAGAAGTTGTGGCTGCTAAAGGACTTTGGGGGTTTGGGGAATTCAGTGTATATATAAAGCCTTCTGCCCACCAGCTTGATAATACACTTGGGTTTAGGCTATTTTTCCCCGCACGCAACTATACAAAGCCTCAGGAGAACGCTGACTGCCTAGATTTCACTGATGCTTAATGGATGGTTTTCCAAATACACTTGCCAGCCACAAGCAGAGGGCTGCCATGCCTCCTGAACGATAGAACTGGCTGATGCCTGGATGAGAACTTCTGATAACACTTAAAAGAAGTTTGAAGAAAACAGAAGTTTTGAATAGATCATAGCGGCATTTTCATAAAAAGTTTTCAAAGGAAGTCTGGATTTCTAGGAGGATTTTTAGCTGAACTGCAAAACGGTGGGTTTTAGCCATTTCATCTTTGAATGACCCCCTGATATGAACATGTTCACATGAGACAGAAGGGAAGGACCTGAAAGATCAAGCTCTTTGTGGTCCCCCCACGCTGTCACTGTAACTGCAGCTTCTCGCACAGAGACGGCAATGGGTCAGGTCACTCTGCTGATGAAAGAGGACTGGCTTTCTCCAGGGCTGATTCCAAGTTTTTTCATATCTCCTGGGAGAACACCAAACTTTGGTATGATCCACTTCAGACCAAGAAATACTTGGTGTTCTTGGTAAAAGATGTTTCTCAAACAGTTTAAATAGTCTTACGTTAAGACAGTTTTGTAGTTACTGGAAAGGGTAAAAAAAGAGCAAATGAAGGTTCATGAACTTTCCTTAGAGTTTAAGAGCAGGACATGATTTGCTGTACTAAGAAGTTTGATTTACTGCCTGGATCTGTAAATAAAAAGTGCATGCTTGGGCTAACATTAGACAGCCAAGAGCACTTTTTTTGTATCTGCTTTGCAAGAAAAGTTATGCTGCCAAATGGCTTTTACAGCAATTTGCTATGCTGATGAAACAAACACACTTTGTGTTCAAAAAGATTAAAGACTGGCAGGTATACGTGTTTTTACATTATAGAAAAGCCACCTCCAAATGCTACGTAAGAAGCAAAGGGCTGAATGCTGATCTTGAAATCCATGGCAAAGCTGACAACGCCTTTAGCAAAACCAGGTTTGGAAACAAGGGACAAATGAAACATGTTTTGCCATTAATCCCTTTGATCTTGGTTTTAGAAGAGTTGTTTCATGCCTAAACTGCCATCTCATGGAAAAGGTTTTTTCTACACACAAACTAGCTAAATTCCTGATGGTTGTTGCTTGTCTTTTCTTTTTCTCATGAAAGGGCTGGCTATTTGTCTTTGCTATCAGCAGTGACCTGCAATCAGGATATGATCACAGACTCTGGAGACAGGGAAACTTCTCCATGAAATAAACCCAAGTTCTTCTTGGTCAAAAATAGAAAAGTATTAGGATGCATCTTCTACTTAGATCAAGCACTCTGTGGTTATTAATTTTTTTTCTGTGGCCATGTTTTGGGCAGAGCTCCCCATCTCAGTTCCCATCAGTGGCCCAGCACATCCCTGAACCCTCAGGCAGAACCTGAGACATGTGACGTGCCCCATGGGACATCGAGGCTCACCCCATGATGGGGCAAAGGTTGAATTCTTCCTTGGAGAAGCATGGAGATTTCCTCTGTTAGCCTTGTTTTCCATTAAAAGAGAATAAGGAGACAGAAGCACCAAAATTAGCAATGCTATAAACTCAGCAACTAAGGAAGTAACTCAGTCTCCAGGTGATTTTAAAATAGGGTTTAGGGTGGATGTTCACTGTTCTCAGTATTTCTATTGTTGGGGAAAAGGTGTCACAAATAAACATTAGGAGGTTTGCTCTGGTAAAAGTCTCCAGCCTGCCACTTCAGACAGAAGGATTTGAAGTTGTTGACTTTGGTAAAAGCTCTTTTGATCTACAAATCTGACCTGATTTTTAGTCTGAAAAGCATCACCGAGGAGCTATGCAGCCTTTCAGAGCAGCTCCATTATAAATGAGGTCAAAAGATTTGGGCCCTGATTCTGATTTAACTTTCAGCAGTTTCAGAGGGAAGCACCTCTGTCAAAGTCAGCAAAACCATTAAATTATAAACCCAGAAGGGGATTAGGGTCAGACTCCTTGAATTCTGTTAATAATTATTATGGCTGGTGTTTATTATTTTTATTATGGCAGCTCTTTGGAGCATCTTAGATAAGGACCTTAAGTAACCATACTTTATCGAAGAGTTTCTAGCTGCCTGCCTGCCACCGCATGCATCTCTGTAACTAAAGCAGACCTTATCACTTCCTGCCCGTGCTGGCGAAGCAAGAAAGCAAAAATCTTCGTGGCAAGTGCACAAATATGTGTCACTGGGTGATTGAGTAGATCTGTGAAGCAGCTGCGGTGTATTTCAAAAAGGCAGAAACCTAGTGAAATAGGAGCCGTGAATGCAGAAGCCTCGTGCAACACAAATTTCATGACAAGGAAAGCGTGTGCATTGCCTGCTTGTCCTGTTCCAGCTGTGTCACTTCACCCTGCCAGCTGTGTTCAAGCTCATGGGCACTTGACCTGACCAATCAATCAGTCAATGCCTGACCAACACAGTAGTTTAGGATATTAGTATTTGTAAGTATTTATGGTGATAACTGCATAAACCTCTTGGATGAGGTTTAAAACCTCCTCTGGATATTGGGAAAAGCATGAGTTTGTCAGTCTTCAGTAGTTAATTTAACATTCAGCAACGATCTGGATAGCTCTCATTCAAGGTGCTTGCAGCTGCCTGGAAAGCTGGAAGAGTGGGGTCATCGAACACAGCAAGAATTTGACAAGCAAAGAATGAATAAAACACTTCTCACCTCTCCAGAGTGGGGAAAGAGAAATGCGATAGACTTGCAAAATCGCAAATCATCAAGCACATTTTATGAAACTAGACTAGAAGGCATGTATGTCAGACAAGTGTTTATGGTTGTATTATTATATCTTCAAGATTACGTGATTTACAGTAGAAGAATTTGTATTCATGAGTCCATGAGCATCACTTGTTCACAGACAAGAGCTGCCTTTGAACCAAGCTGGAACAGGTGCAGAAAAGAGATCAGTCAGAAGAGCAACCACACTTGAACGCTTGTTATTTGGCGAGAAGGGGCCAAGAGAGACTGGTAGATGCTCAGAGGAAAAGGCACATTTAAATTCAGAGCCTGCCTGGCTCACTCTCTGAAACATTTGTTGAAATTGGGCAGAAATACACTAAGCTGGGAGACAGCTTCACAGCAAAAAGGGTTTGAAACAACAGGATTTAAAGATAAGGAAAGGAAAGCAAAGCAGATTGCAATGTCTGAGAGAGAGCTAGGCAAATGCACAAACTGTCTGACGGGTTGTAACTGCCCAGTCTGGCTGGGCAATGAGCTCCTGGGCCTCAGATGGCTCTTACTTCTGCAGTCCCATATAGATCTCTAGAGCACAGCAAGATGTAGCCTGTAGAGGAATGAAGCTGGGTTAATGAGCATTGATAATATACAGCTGTGGGTTGGCTTTAGGGGCAGCGGGTTGGCCGATGTAGATAAGGTGCAGCTGTGGCTGGTTAAGTGAAGTGGTTGAGAGCCAGTGAAGAGAGAGCAGCCGAGGAAGAAGCAAGAGAAGAGAAAGTGTGCGCTGGATGAGGTAAGATGAGGAGAAGGCAGCAGATGGATTGTATGAAGAGTATGCTGGTATGAGATGGTGAAAGACCTTGTTGCAGCTGGCTAGTTTGGAGAGTGCTGCGACAGTAGCCTTGCAGTCTGTTAGCTCTACAGAAGTCTCTGGGTCCTTGCAATCTGGAGAATACACCCCAATCCTTCCTGCAAGATTAACGAAGAGATAACCTCTCTGGACTTACTGCCTATTTTAATTTAATTTTTAGTCCCAGTGAGTGAAGGGAAGTTAAACTTGTAGTGCGGCTGGAAAGCCACATACACAAAATATTGCCCACTTGAGTGGAAGTTCTCTTAAAGTCCCAGAGCCTTTTAAACTGAATCTGCTCCTTACTACCTCCTACTTGTACAAGATAAAGAGAAGCCAAAATGCCAATAGAAGAGCAAAACAGAGAAGCTGGCCACAGCCTCAGTCTGCCTGGGCCCTGAGGCACTAACAGGCCATAATGCCCCTGCCCAGCCCGCTCGGGGCTTACCCCCACCCTGCCCAGGAGAAGCCCAGGGCCACCAGCAGTTGCCCCAGTGATGGCATATGATGCCAATCTCCAGCTCCCTACAGCCCTGCCCAACCATGGACCTGCTGAGCCAGGCTCCCCAGAGGCTGACATCCCAGCCTGGCTTCTAGTGCTCATGATCTCAGCAATTTCTGTATCTACATGCTAAGTGTATGTTCCACACTCTTGTAGACTTGTGGTCATTATTATATTGGGGGTACTTCCTAATGATTTATCAGCACCCTGTCCTTGTGGGTGCAGGAACTCCTGTCTCTGGTCCATGGAGAAGAAACAGAGGAGCTGAGAGATGAAATGATCTTGCTTAAGGTTTGATGCTAAATGTGGCAGGTGTTCATGCAGGTTTTTTCATCATGATGTTCTGAGAGGGGAAGCCTACATGTGTAAATACTCTACAGGAGTATGTGCCTCTGGATCTGGGGTCTTTGATTAGAGGAGGATGCTACTTGCCTGGCAGATGAGTTGCTTCCACACCTTGCCATCACACTCATCTTCATGTGAACTCTGTGAGTCCCCCTGGTTCTGGACATGCAGGGTTTAACTTCTCTGCCCATGGCAATAAAAGCTGAGGTGTCATAATGTACTGTTGATCTATCAAAATATTTCAGCAATGTCAGATTTATTATTCTTTCAGCTGAGAGTCTGTTAGCATGCATGTGCTCTGTTGCCTTTGCTAGGCATAGGGCAGTGTTCAGGACGGTCAAAATAAATAGGTTATGGCAACTAGTTTAAGTGCTTAAATTCCTAGAAAGGCTCTCGAAGTCATTGTGTACTTATGTTTTGGCATGGCTCAAAGGCTATTCTGAGTGAAGGATATCATTGGCAAAGAATTCCGGCCAGGTGGTTTAGCAGGTCATGTATTTAGCTTGTAAAATAAATGGAGTCATAAATATTAATAAGTACCCTGAGTCCTTACCTAACAACAGTGTGCTAGGAACAATTTTTCTGACTTCAGCTTTTCTTTCTGTTCTGGAGCCAAAGGCCTTTTGGCGGAGGCAAACGGCTAGGTGAGGCAGGTAGGCTCTTTGGGGTACCAGGGACCCCGACAGGCTGACAGTGTGCTTGTGTTCATTGGCTACACTTCCAGTCTGATGGCTGGTCCTTGGAAACTCATCTACATGTGGTCATTGTCAAGATGCAAATCACAGCTACTGCATCTGCCCCCTCCCTGCCAAGTTTTTAATATCTAATTGTCCTGAGGGGCATGAACTGTTTCCTAAAGGGTGAAGCTCTATTTTCTATGTATGCTACGCTGTCCTGATGGGTGAGTAATTTGTATTTGTGGAAGTATGCAGGCATCCACTAAATATAACCTGGAACTTCACAGCCGAGTGACTGGCTTAATGCTTCCTGGATGCTTTACATCCTCTGACATGATTCAGATGGATCTCTGTGGTGAGAGGACAAGGCACTGCTTGCATAGCTCAAGTAAACTCCCAAACCTGCAGTGACTGACACCAACTGCAAAACTTATTTTCTTCAAAGGAAAAGCAAAGACCTTAAATGTGACCCTATCCCTGAATAATGCAGCTCCTGCCATTTTAGTTGCACTGCTAAAGTCCTGGGAGATGCCTCAGTGCATTTCAAAGACAATACCCTCACTCCAGCCAAAGGAAGCATTGACTCAGTAAGGCCTGTGGAGTCAAGGCCTTTAATTGTCCTCTTCTCTGTAATTCTGGGTGCAGAAGCTTCCTGGTGATTCCCAGCTGTGGGCACTCCCCACATCTGCCTCAGCATCTATTGCAACAGTAATATGGGAAGTCATTCACTGGGAAAAAATATGTAATGATAATACCCTATATTTCATACAAAGTATAGAAATAATGCTCTATATTTCATGAGTAGATTTCTAAAACTCCTTCTCAAGGCTTGTGCCCATAACAAATCTACATCTCCGCTGCTTCTCTTTGGCAGCACTGACATGACAAAGGTGTGAAGCCAGCACTGACATCAGTGAAATACAGAATTTTTCACACTGTGACAGCACATTTGGAATGGGAAAATGCCCTGGATTTCTGCTAGGCACTTGCTTTTTGTGTGGTGTTACAGGGCAAACTGTGCTGACACAAGGTAGCACTGATTAGTGTCATGTTCCCTACACAGCAGCAGACATTGAAGGAGCAGAGCTGGGAATTTCTAAAATGCCTTGAGGAGCCCATGGGAAAGAGCTTAGCCAGCTAGAACATCTTGTGTAATGGTCAGATTTTCAGACAACCTCACGGTGGGGGTTAAACATCAAAGGGGTGCATGGGGTGCTTCTTCCTATATCACACAAAAACTCGTCTCTCTGGCATAGGGCTGGTCCAGACTGCACCAGTGGTCCCACTGATGCCAGGACCTGTGATGCCATGCTATGACATGTGCCTTTGGCAGGTCATGCTCTGCCTGTCTGAATGCAGTTGAAGGTTTATAGCTCAGCCGATGAAGCTTGCAGAAATAAGAGTGAAAGGCTCAGACGTATTTACTTCTGGGAATAATTAGGAAAAAAGCCCAAGTTCTTCGATCACAACACAAGCCATCCTGGGTTTGGTTTCATAGCTCTGCCTCTCCCTGGAGAGAAGTAAAGTTGTTCTTAAGCAACTGCAGAGTGAAGGATGTATGATAACGCCTATGGTCTGACCTCCGTGATCTAGATCCTTGAAGCGAGGTTGGACTTCTTATTTTCTTTCTTATGGTTTCTGCTTCTGGTGGTTTTAATGGTGACAGCAGGAAATAAAAATTGGGAAAAAAAGAGAAAAACTTATGGTTAAAAAATTCTCACTGTATTAGCGTGAAGTTTGTTTTTTTGCATTTGCTATATTCCCTGAGGGTTACCAGTAAGTGCAAATGCCTTGCCTTTATTTTTACTTTTCGGGCTGGGTCGCTCGGAGCACGGCAGACCCCTGTCGCTCGGTATCCGAAGCCACTAGATGGCGCCACGGGACCTGGTTCCTGCGGGGCCGGCCGCCAGCAGGCGGCACGGGCAGGCACAGGGATGCGCTCCCCTTCCCAGCTGATCCAGCACGGACGGACGCCTGACAGCGCCTGGGGATGTGGTCCTGCACGGCTAGCGGGCATCGGCTTTGGTAACCAGAGAATGAGTTAGCAAATGTTACGCAGCTGTGGTTAGGAACAAGGTTCTTTGCGTAGGAATAGTGCATTTGTGAGGACTTCAGAAGCAGATTAATAAAGTTTAGAAAGGAAAGAATAACAAAACACGTAAACTTTACATAGAAAACCCCATTTGTTATTACTTTTAAAGCAAGAAGGGACGACAAAGATCATTTAGTGTGATGCCCTACCTTTACCTACACAAAGAAAGCATAGATTTTTAGGACGCTTCTCAATCAATTGTTATTTTAACCTTTCTTTTAGACAAAAAATACATAGAATGTATGGAAACATCACAAATTTCTTAACCACAGCCATATGAATGGGTAAATTGAGGCACAGAAGTCTTCAAGCCATACAGCAGCTCAGGGCCAGAGCCAGAAACAGCAGCTGGGTCTGCTGGCTGTGCCGTGGTGCTGTTCCCCTGCCTCTCTCCAGTTCCTCTCTTGGTCCCCAGGAGGTGAAAAAGAGTTTCCTCCAGTGCAGGCTGCACATTACTGTCCAACGCAGGGACAGAGGAGGTGATGAAATGCCAGTCCCTAAGCCAGAGCCACCCAAACCCCTAGGGGAGCCAAAGAAGCTTGAGGTCTCTGCGACCCTCGCTCATGTGCAAGTGCAAAGGGGCACAACCCCTGCCTGTGCAGCTGTGTGTGCCGCTAGGCAGGAGCATGGGCTGCTGGCAGGAGACCATAATCTGGAACTGGGCACATTCTGCTCTGTTTTTTATTTTGTTTTGCTTTGGCTGAATGACCTAAAACAAATTACAACTTTCCTTGGCTTCATTTGCCCTCTTCCATTGAAAAAATAATATCTTTGAGGACTGTGGCAAAGCTTAATATGTTGTTTGTTCAGCAGAGGATAAAAGAGTTAATTAATGCCAAAGGAGGGACTAGATTCTGATTCTTTGTTCTCAGAACTGATCTGTACAGGCCTTTCCAGCATTAGAAAATGAACATATGAAACACCCCAGACAGAAACACTGATTTTGAAGTTTTTCAGTCTTAAAATGCAAAAAAATCACTGGTCAAAAAAAAAAAAAAAGGATATAAAAAAGGCAAAAAAACCCCATCACCCATCACACTAAAATTAAAATAATGGTCAACACAAACCTTAACCTAGTCAGAACAGTGTTGACTTCAGAGTGTGTTGGAAGGCAGGGGAGCTCTTGGGAGTCATGTCACAAAGCAGATCCCATGTGCAACTGGTGGTGGAAGATGGGTAATCACCTTGGGAGTTCAGTGGGAAGTGTTTGTTACCATTTCAGCATTAGGAACAGAGCAAGAAAGAAGAAATAAATCCTTTGATACTTGATTTTCTTTGAGCAATATCTTTCTTAAAATAAAGAAGTTGCAGGAGCTCTCCCTTTCTGCTTTCTGGAAATAGCTGAGCAACAAGAGCAATGTGAGGTGGGTAGGAGTATAGTTACTCCAGGTGTCTGTGGACCAGGATTGCATTTGGAAGTGAATCTCTTGCTTGTCCCCACTTGCTGCACTTGGATTTGCACTCCAGAGTGGGCACATGGATCCTTGGGAAACTGCAGGGTGCTCACCAGGAATGTGCCCCAAGCACTTCCATTGCGGATGACTGCTGGGTTGACAGGAGCAAACTAGAGCTAATCCAAAGTAAAAACCCCAAAACACAGATGGTGTGGACAGGAGTCCCCACTGCCAGCTGTGCCACCCTGCAGGTATGCTCTTACTGTGCTGCTTTGCTTGCTAATGTAGATATGTAGTAACTGATGCGAAATCCTCTTGGAGGAAAGGTCCAGGAAACTGCTGAAGGTGATTGTAACTGGTGATATTCATCCTACCTAACTGGAGCTGCTGGAGACAGACAGGCATGCAGTCTGAGTCGTATCAAGACCTCCTCTGTGGTGGGAGAAGAGAAACTGGCATTCCCAACCCATCTCTCAGCACTGATGAGGGAGAGAGCCCAGACATCTTCCTTCTTAATGGATGAAGCCACACAAGTTATTTCTGTGCACACATTCTAGCAACCAGCTGTGCTAAGATTTAAGTGGTGAGCATTGATATCATGGCACTTATGGTCTTGCCCTTGCCTTCCTTGTCTTTTCCTCCCTTTCCCTTCCTCCCTATGGACCATCCAGCCCATCCATGCCCTATGCTACCCCACACCACTTGTCATGGCACTTCTGCTTGCGTGGCTTTCCTGGGAGCTGGGTTAGGGAACGGATCCGGCTGAGCGATACCCTGCACACACAGATTTTCTTTCCAGGCAGATCAGTTTTCCCCATCCATTTCACACCATGCCCATGAAAACAGCGTGGGGGAGGATGTTCTCACAACCATTCTTTAAGGCTGTTGTTACCACTGAGCACTTCTAAATATCACCTAGCAGCCTGGGGTGAAATCTATGTCTCCACCCAGATTTCACACCAAAACAGCATCCCTGAGATAGCCCCCTCAATGCACACAGTGCTTTTTTTCTGCTTTGGAGTTCCAGCCTTTGTTGGAAGCCTCCAAACATCGTTTTTGCTTTATGGGTTATCTCTGAAGCAAACTCCACCATTTCCATCACACTGCAAGCAGTGATTTTCCTATTCTGTAGCCAGTCAATATTTGAATTGGCAAGAAGGTGGGTGTTTCAAAGGACAGATAATCTTTTGTTTGTTCTCTTCCAACCTTGCTCATACTCAGCCCAGACTTCTGCTTAAATGTCGCCGGTTTCTCTTATTATTGCTATTTTTAGTGGAATTTAAGTTGCAATGGTAGAGGCCATGGGGCTTGAATCATTCCAGCTTATAGCCTTGGTAGCATGGCTGATTATAACTGCACGAGGCAGATCTGATGTAAATACGCCAAATGTCAGCTGCTGCACTGCAGCCCCATCCTGGAATAACACCGACCTTACCAGCCCTTTGAATGCTGCTCCAGCCACTGAACTTTCCCTTTCCTGAACACAGGAGGAAATATAATGCATGGGGAAATAGAACAGCTGCCAGCAACAACAATAAACACACTGTGGGTGAATCTGCTGTAACTGGGAAGGAGAAGGAGATGTTAACCACTGGCGACATGCTCCTGAGTGTCATTCCCAGGCCATGGAGTACAGCGTGTGACCTTGGGGTACCTTTCAGCCAGGAGGGGGGCAGCGGGTGCAGATCCTGCTGCCGGCCCCGTGCTGCCTCCTTCACCTTCCCCACAGCCTGCCCGTGCCAGGCGCTCGCAGGGGTTTCTCGGTGTTTGCTTTGGAAGGAGGGGAGCGGGCAGATGCTGAGCGTGCAGAGCAAACACAGCAGCCCCCATGCCCTCCCCCTGCACCCGTCCCCCCCGCCTGCCTTCCCCCCTGTCCCCCCCGCCTTCCCTGGAGCAAATCTCATGGTTCAGACAGAAACCTGGGCAGCAATGGACATTGCTCAGAGCAATGGGGACTTCGGAGAGAGGGAGAGCGGCAGAGACCAGGCAGCATTAGCTGGGTCTGCACCCCAGGCCTGCACAGAAGGGTGGAAACGGACCCAAATTCACCCCCCTGACACAGATTTATCACTGGTCTCCATCACCGTCCCCATTTACATTTGCGCAAGCCGTATCTGTGACTCCATGACTCAGAGCTGCAACAGGCCGTATTTTCCCAGGCGGTGGTTATTGTCAGATAAGGGTAAGAGAAAGCAAAAGTGCAGTTCATACACAGAGGGATGTGCTGGGTCTGTCTGTACAGAAAATAAGTCCAAGTATTAATTTTGTTATCTGCCCAACGAATGCTGCTTCTTTTATTAGAAAGGAATGACTGGCAATCCCTAACAAAATGCTCAAGAATTATACTGGAGCAAGCAAATTATTTTAGTGAGTATTTGTTAACATTTGTCAATTAATTTGTTTTGGAGAAACACAGATTTTAAAAAGAGCAAGATCTGTTCCCTAAGGGTACCATCTGAACACCTATCATCAAAGCATTGTGCTTTAAATATCATATATCCATAGGAAATTACTGGAAAGACTTATGTGACCGAGAATGTAAATGTTTAAGACAAGATATCTTTGCTTCTGTTTATTGATCTCCTCTGTACACTTCAGACCTGGTTCTCTTTCTGATTCCACAAGTTCTGCTTATAGAACTGACAAATAGAAACAGAAACACGTTATCTGTGTAATCTAATAGAATTATACCACATAGGAAACAGTTTCTAATATTACGAGCCATTTACACTGAGTTGCTTGTTGTCTCATAAAGAAATACAAACGAGTTACAACATTTGATAAATACCAAGAAGGTATGCTCTGCTTGTGCAATATCCACAAAGAGAAGTTTCAGCTACAGAATATTGCATCTGCTTTTGTAAAAATTTTGAATTTGGAACTGCTGAATGGTTAATAGAAGTGCTGTTTGGACTTGGGCAGTTGCGTTCAGTCTGCAAAGGAACAAACTGCTCAGCTCGGTGCTAACAGAGGGGTGGTGTTAATAGTAATGATAAATCCCTATTGATGTGTTAGCGTCTGTTTGGAGGCAGCTTGTAGTCCCAGGCCAGGAGTAGAAGCCCTTGATTCTATGCACTGTGTAACTAAATAATATAAAGTTAACGCCTGCCCTGAGTAGCATATAATCTACATCAAAGAGAGGAGAGGCAGGGAGAGCTGCATTACAGAGCACAAAGGGAAAGAAGGCATCACCTAATGATCAATTTCTATGTGCCAGCTGTCCATCTGCTGGCCAAGATTTTTGTACTCTTCATGGGCTGAGGGAGGACAGCAAAATTTCTTTAATTCTCTGGAGAATGCCTTCGGTGTCAAGAATAACAGGAGAAAAAGCACAAGGTATTTTTTAAAAACACAACAGAGTTTGAGCAGCAGCAGCAGCAGAGTGGAAGCATTCTGGTAGCACAGAAGCACCCAAGGACACACCTTCAGGGAGGCTCTGTGTTTATTTGTAGCATCCTGCTTTACTTTGGTATTCATGGACACAGCAACTGCACTTTCCAGCAGGTGCAGTAAGTGCAATTAGTTGCTATGGATATTGATCCTGCCTTTAAAGTCTAACTTTGAAGTTATTTTGGGTTATCTAAAAAACAAAGATGTAGCATAATGCTTTGCCTTAACTCTGATTGCGGATTTCTTTTATCCTTGATTCCCCCCTTTATTACTTTGCTTTCTCTGTTTTATTTATCCTTGTGAAGGGAAAGTCTATGCAAATATTATGATTTGAAAACACAGGTGATGGAGGCAGCCTATTGAAAGCTCCTTTCATGTCGATGCAGGCTCTAGCAGAGCTAAATTACAGGTCATTGTTTCCAAAAAGTGGAAGTTGGAGTACCTGATTATTTTTGACAAAAAGAAAGCACATGGAAGCAAAACACAGAGCCTTTAACAATAGGTGAAATCAGAGAGATGTTCAAGCTATGTTTGGATTCAGAATGAGACTGGGATCAGCCCAGAATTCAGAGATGTCCAGCTCATACCAGAAACAAAGGTTATTTACGAGTACCTAGATGTGAGTTTTGAATTTCCAGAACTCCTGAAGGTTACAGGAGCCTGATTCTCAGACCCTTGCCTTGGGTGTCCTCCCTCTGAAAGTACATGAGATCTCCTACAATATACTTATGCAGCAATCTAAGAAGATACAGAAAGAAAACAAAGCTTCTAGATAACAGAGGAGTACTTGTTATGTTAATGGAAGAGAAGATGCAGTGCTCCATGAGACAATTTTGCACTGAACGGCCAGGCCTGCGTTTGAATGACTGCAATCCAAACAAATTTCATTTCACTGTAGCCGGCTGGCTGACAGTGTGTTGTTTAATATTTAACACAAGATATGGCAGAAGGATGTGAGGCCTCTTGCAGTTACAAAAAGGGAAGGAACTTCCAGTGTTTGCTCCAGGCCTGATATATGGTCCTCTAGAAAAAAAAGAAAGCCTCCTCAGAAATTATGCTGCTTCAGGTTTCATCTGATGTACTTCTGTAGTAGACAATCAGTGGTGTTCAGTAGATAGAAAACGTTTTAAAAATCAATATTTAATTTCGGAAAATTATCAGTTACAGATATACAGTGTTCAACAACTATGTTCTGTTAATATTTTGGTGCTTCTTACTTTTTATCAGAAGCTTCTTATGGTGATTGTTCACAATGTACTATTTCAAGCATCCTTCATTTCCCCAAAAAAGGATTTTTAACAAGACTACCAGGAAAAGTTATTGGGAAATACATCATTATGCAGAAGCCAATTAGCACCTTCATCAGTTCTTCACCTTCTGTACTGGAGGCAATCTAGATAGTTAATTATAATTATAATTACAGTTACAGTTACAGATACAATATGCAGCCTTCAGCTTTCTAACCTGGATTTGTCATGAAAAAGGCACAGAAAGAGAAGGAAAAAATGAATGAATATATGGACTCCTGTTAAAATCCAGAACCCTTTGTCCCCACGTCGAGGACTTAAATAATGAGCTAGACCAGGCTGGGAGAGAAGATATTAATCTGTAGTACAAGTCAGTGTGCTGCTCTGTCCATTTCCATTTAAATCCTGAGTATGCCCTCAAAATGGACAAAATGGGATTTATGCTTTAAATCTGCATACAACTCTGGTGTGAAGTAGCTGTAATGCCTGGATTTCATCCCACTAACTGTAGTAATTTCTGAAAACACAAAGTCTGCTTTCTTTATGTAACAACTTCCTTTGATAATAACCAAAGAAATGCAGCCTCTAAATCTGCAAGGCTATTGTCCATAACTTCATGAATATGATGGGATCCCCTAGAAGCCAAAAATCAAGTGCAAATATTCACCCATAAAGCTCATTAAAGGGCCTGAAAGTTGAAGAGGTTATGAAAATGATTCTCCCTTGATTTCACCGAATGAAGCAAACAAACCTTTTGAAAATGAAAATGAGGACATCAGATAATGAATAACTATAAAGGCTTATTGGAACTTAGATGTGCTCCCCTCAAATATAATTATGCTTAATATGATTTCATCAAATGTCACTGAAGAGCTGGAAACTCATCATGATGAAACACTTTTCGCTTCTTCTGCCCTTCAGTGAGAAGGTCTCATCGGGCTTTATAAATATTGACAGTGACTGACTGTCCCTGCAGGGAAAATCTGGTGACTAGAGAATGTGGATGCTTAATCTAATACACAGCCCAGCCAGCGTCACACGCCGGGTGCGAGATCGAGCCTCTTGGCTCTGTGCTGCACGGCGCAGCTGTGGTGCCCACGTCCCACACATCTGCAGAAAGCTGCTGCTGCCTGGCTCCTGCTCCATCACCCCACGTCAGCCGTAGATGTCTGCAGGTTGACCTGCTATACCTGGCACGTGAGGTCCTGGAGCAGAAGAGGGGCAGTGATGCTGCCCTGTGCCTCAAGTAACATGCTGCTGGCAAGCAGTTCAGCAGGTGGGGCCTCTGATGATGCTCAGAGGTGGGAAGGTATGTCACCTCCACTCACATCTCGTGTATCAGGATCCTAAGTGTTTGTTAGATCTGAAGAGCTAACTGTGAAACTTCCCTCCCCTAAAACATCTAAACTTTTCAGCAATGAACTAACCTGTATTGGATCAATATTTCAATTGTAGTGAGTTGCCATGGAAAACAGAGGAACAAGAGCGATTTGTGAATATTGAAGAGCTGGCCCCACATATTTCATATGTGATTGGCTTTCTTCACACAGAAAAGCTGAAGGAAAAATTATATAAAATTATACAGATCATATAAAGTTATATAAAGCCATTTCATATATGTATATTGTATGACAAAGAAGATATTCCATGTCACAGAATCATGATTTTACATAACTCCTCTCTTTCCTTTTCAGAAAGGTAGAAGTCTTATACAGCAAAAATTTAATACCCTTGACATCATGCACTGAGGAATCCCTTCACCCCCTTTGTAGAAACACTCTCCTACTCACAGGCTCATCCCTGGATGAAGACAGATGTACTGCAGGTTTTTAAATGCATCATTCAGCAAATCACATTTTTCTATTTCATGGCCTCTGTGGTCTTATCTATTATGTTGCATTCTGCTATATTAAAGGAAAAATCTCTGGTTGCCAAACTGAGCCTTTTTAAGGCTTTGAGGGAAAACTCTTGGGCTCAGCTTAGATTTTACAGTTCATGGCTTCGCAGTTCGAATGAATGCATCTTTTGACTCAGCAGTAGCTCCGTTACTTATAGTTAACTTCTCAACATAAGAAGGGTGAATCACTCCGTTCCCTGACTCTGTGAAGAAGCTTGGCACCACTCGGCTCCCAATGACTGAATGGGGTCTCTTCTGAGAGATGCTGCAAATTCCCTTCTCCATGAGGCCACTTCCTCAACTCTTTTCCCACCTGCATTAGGGCTGACAGCATTTTGCTCGCTTGATGCCACCTGCTTCACATCTACACCCCCCTCCTTTCCTACATGCCAGACACAACTAGTCAAGATTCCTTGCCATTATGTCAGTTAATTACTGGTTTGTTAACTGTCTGACACCATGCCAGCTCACTTCTCTGTTGTGTTAGTATCAATATTTGAATAAAATGGTAAAAAGAAAGGCATATAAGAAAATACAAGCGTAAGAAAGCACTTTATTAAACTGCTTTCCCCTGGAAGATCCATGGAAATCCTCTAGCCCATGTACCACTGAGAGAGCTCATCTCAGGACTGAGAAGCTGTCACTGACAGGGGATCTAACACCCTGGGAAAGATATGGTCCTTAAAAGAGGAATCTCACATGAAAACATGCTGCAAGTTCACCAACAGCCAGAACTTTCTTTACTGCTTGGAACCTTCTGGCTCATATTTCCTTCCTCTTTTCCTGACTGCATTTAACATAGCTTCTGCTCAGTCAGAATCAAGAGTCCATTAATACTTTTGCTATTTGTGTCCCCATAGAGAATATCAATAAAGACATCAGGGGAAGCTCAGTCCAATATGCTCCAACAGAAATACGCAGTTGCAGAGCACACACATAAGGCTTCACATCTCTTTGTTAAGTAGGGTTGAAAATAAAACTACAGAGCGCACCTGAAGTATCTAATGTACCCACACATACACATACATATGTTTACATATAAATGTGACATTACATGTCCATGCTCATGGACTCCTGCATGTACAAGGCAAAATTACCTCCCACGTTCAGACTGCACAAGGCTTCCAAAAGCTCAAAACACTGACAGAAAATAGGAAGCAGCACAGCCGATTTTGATGGCTTCCAACATGAAATGACAACCTTTGTTCATGAGTATGGGCAAGCCCTGCTATAGCTAATGGAAATACATCCATTAGCAGCACCGATTTATTCTCTTTTCATTTTTCGGTTCTATAAAGCAAAATAAAATAAGAAGCAAAGCAGGCTTTATGCTAAGGGAAATGCAATTTTGAATTTGAATGCATGGAATACATTTTGGGTACTGATTGGGAAAGAATCATTTGCTCAGTGTTTTGGGGGTCATTAGTCTGTAAGACAGCACAGTCCAATCCAGCACAGACTAAGTTTGCCAGTGATGGCTCTCGTACAGTGTGGAGCTAATTAGCCCCTCTGAAATTTGTGCTCAATCCCTTGTGGATTTCTTTCTGGAAAACCTCAGAAAGTCCGTTTTAAAATTCCTTTTAATGCTTTACATCTCCAGCTCACTCTTTCATTTTTCAGTGTAGGACCAGGGAGAGTATGTCAGTCTTGGAGATTATTCACAGCTCATCACACTTGTAAACAGACACACTGTTCTGATCTGTAGCATTGCTATCATTAATAAGAAAAAAAGTAAAGGGGTTGTCCTGCTTTGATTTTCTATTGCTGAAGTCAATGCTGAAGAAAAGAGGCCGTGTAAGAACCCCAGCACTTGTACCTTCAGGTCCAGGCTGTAAGCACTACCAAGCACATGAACTCCAGCGATGAAAACACCATGGATTTTAGTGGAACTTCAGGGAAACCAACAGCTCTGCCTATGAAAGAGCTAATGGTTAAACATCAGAGTCCTATTTTCTGCTGTTTCCTTCACTTATCACTTCTTCCTTTCCTCCATTCACCTCCTAGCCTGCCCTGCTTGCAACATCCATCGTTTATTTCTGCCTCCACGAAGGCTTTCCGTTAACAACCTGTATGAGATGCCCTCTGCCAAGTGTAGCCCAGGGGTGCTGTCTCACTATCGAGTCCCATGCCCATGTTATAAAGTCAGACTCCCACAATGATTTTCTCAGCAGACTGACAACATGTTTTCTCTTTGGCTGAGCAGTACCATCAAGCAGCTGCAAAAAATTACAGGCTGTGAAATCTCTCTGTATTGTTCCTTCTGTTAGCAGTAAGGATCTGTTGGAGCTGAGTTTCCGTCCAAATGTGTAAACTCTGCTTCCCAGGAATACTCTAGCTAACTCTGCTCTAACCAGCCACTGTTGGATTATTTCTAGGCATTAAAGAGATTTTCTTCAAACAAACACATTTAGGATTTTCTAATAGCAATTTAAACCTAATCTGAGAATGTCTGGAAGTGGAAAATGACTTCTACATGCAGAGGAGAGTGTTCCATTACCAGTAATTTATTGTCTTTAAGAGCATCACTGGAACATTTATTGACACAACAAAACACAGACATTTCTGGTTTATTGTAAAATCTCATTGCACTCAGCCATTTGTGACTAAGCACAGCAGTGCAATTTATATTCCTGGCCAGGGCTTCCTATTTTTTCAAGTGCGTTTAGACTCCTGTGCAGATTGTGTGGTACAAGCAACAAAAAATATCTCTTGTTGAAAATAAATGCAAAAACATAAGCACTCTTGGTGGAAGAAAATTGAGTAAGGTTTTTAAAAAAGAATTTGGCTGAAGGCATTTCCTACAGCATTTCCAGTAGTGCATGCAGGTATCTAAGAGATTTTGACAGATTTGATGAAGCAAAGATTTCAGTCATTCTAGATCATAGATCACATTTCTCTGCGTTAAGAATTCAACAAGCTCATGTAAGATATAAACTTGGTTTGTGTCTATTTACTTGACTCTGGAACAGATATTCCAGTGAAACAGAATTTCTATCAAAAGGTTACACAAAGAGCACTGTTCAGAGAGCATTTTTTTTAAATGCTTATTATTATTGCTAGCACATTTTAGGATCCAGTCTTAGAGTAGAAATCTTCCTTGATTTTCATCCATTAACAAAGGGTGAAGATGGTTTTAAGCTACTCTGGATGCCCTACAACAACCAAGGTTTTGTTCCAGGTGTCTAAGGAGATCTTGAGTGAGTTATACATGTAGCAGAGAGGTAGAGCTCATGCACCCCCCATTTCACTGGTATTCTACTGCAACATTCAGAACAAACTCAGAAATTTTGCAAGAATTCAGAGCTGTCCAATGTCAATTTTTAACCTTCAGATCTTTCAGACCTGTGTATTTATGTTGAATGTATTTATTTCTTGGTACTTTTGACCAATCTATCCTTCAACTTGACCTGTATCACCTTTCAAAAGGAAATTTAATTGACATTGCAGGTTTGTCTGGGAAAGCCCCATGGCTCCTACTTGCAGGGTTGCACCTCCCTTGTTTTTTGCTGATATTCATTAGAAAACTTTTGTTGCATTTGTGGCAGATTGTTTTAAATAAATAAACCCAAGCTGGTTATTCGATGACATCCTTCATGGAAGACTCTCAAACATAACATATATGTTAATGAACAAGACTGTGTGAAGCTACTGGTGATCAGGTAAAGAGTGTTACACACATTATACTGAGGCAGCAAGTGATTATACCGAGGGTTTGTCTCTTCTCCCAAGTCAGATGGGTTAGCACAGAGAGGCAGCTGCAGAGGGCAGTTCAGACTGCAGCAAGGGCAGCCACCCTTGAAAGCACCAATCACCCTTCCCTGAGCTCTCAGGGAGCTCAGCAGGGAAAGAAGTAGGTGGTACAAAGCTCTCCTCTTCTTCTGCCATCTCACCTTTCCCAAACAAACAGGATATTTTATGTAAGGCCTTGTCCTTTTGCAAAACCATAGCAATTCCCTCCATACCCATGAACTTCTCATTGACTGCATTTATATATAACATATTACATACAGGTCTGAAGAGATTTTATTTACACCAGCAATATAAATAAGGCCACACAAAAGCTTTTCATCTCCAGCTAATCTAGTATCTTTGTTCCTGCATTGCAGTTGTTGGTTTTCTTGCAAGCTCTGAACGTTTCTTTGTGCTATTATCCCATAATTATTTCATTAGGAACCGTAAGGCTGTTGCATCAGCACAGCACATTGAGCCCAGGTGTTGCTAAAATTATAATCTATGGGAAGCAATCACAGCATGCAGCAGTCTGCAAGTCACACCTGCTCTGCATGGTTGGCTTGTTTTTCATTATGAATTTTCCACAGGGTTTAATCCAGGATAATATACTTAGGTGTAGGTCTGACAGGCAATTCAAGGATTTTAGAGTGGATTCACTTTCCACAATAGATGGGATTTGCTCTTAAATGTTAGCAAAGTAAGCCAACTTTTTGGAGCCACTTCCACTAATGATGATTCTGTATTTGGGGGATTCTATTGTGAACTCTTAAACATGTCAAACAAAACATTGTTTTATTTTATTGACACTCAACTCATCCTTTAGAAAGACAAAGTTACAGCTTGGTTTAACCTTTTCACATAAGCAGAAGCCAGCTGTGCTAAAACTGTGTTAAAGAACAAGGAATGACTTCACAAGAAGTCCGAGGCATCCACCTGCTCGGCACGGCAGCCCTGGCGTGACTGCTGTGCCCTCGTGATGTGGTGCCATCAGGTGCCAACAGCACCCACCCACCACGTAGGTTCCTTTACCGCGGTGCATGGGTATGGCTGAGCCAGCCAGGAGGTCCTGAAACAGTCCACTATGCTCACGTTGTGGGATTTGCAGTAAACAGGCTGTCAGCAAGCATGGAAATCCTGGACAGGAGAGATCCTGGACAGGAGAACCCTAACAACTACCTGGACAAGAGTTCAGGTAAGTCAGGACTTGTGGTATGACTTTCAGGGTCTGGGAACACAATGCTTTGTCATGACGGGCCAGCAACTCACCTGAAATGCAACCAAGAGGTAGAAGTGCTTCTTCATGTTTTACCCATTTTTCTCTCTTGGTTTGCACCTCTTTCTTTGTGCTAAATGAAGGTTTACAGATCTACGGGAGGCATGGAGCCACCTCTTCACTGCTGGCTGTTCTGAAGGTGCACAGAAAAAGGAGAGCCTGCCCTGGCCTCCAGCTGCTTCCTCCTCTTGGAGGCAAACGTTTCCCCCTTCACTAACTCTTGAGTTGTGTCTTGAATGTACAGAGCTACTCGGGTTGAGTTCAAGGAGGATATTCCCCATAACTGATTCAAGACCTGGAAAAAGTATTCCCCTGCCCAGCAGTCCTGCTTTATATGTTTCTGTCTCTGTGAAGTTCTGCTTCATGAACTTTTTTGGCTTCATGACTCTCACTGTCTCTGAGCCTTTCCTTTCTCCTACCATAGCACAGCTGACAGTGAGTGCATGTCATACTTCAAACTCGCCTTGCCTCACTTTCAGGATCTCTTTTGCTCGGGACACCCCTGCATTCATGCACGCAGCGTCGGCCGGTTTCTGCAAAACTCATCAGTGTGAATGCAGGCAGTGTGTTGCACACCAGCAGAAAGAAGAGGCTGAATCCAGTTTTTGATGCACAGCTATGCTGTGGCAAAGGGCTTACGATGCGCACAAACCCCGGCTAATCTTTTAACCAGTTGACAAATGTTAAAGGTGAACAAGTACTTAAACCAAACTGACCTCAAAGCTTCCTGTACACTCCAAGTCAGTGCACAGGCTGACGCCTGGGCTAAAAAAGCAGGAAAGTATTTGCCTCTGAAGCCCAGCCACTGAAGGAAAAGCTGTTGTTTCATTTCCCCACAACCTGCTCACCCTCTGCTTTGCCCTTCAGACTTCCCGGGGCATGTGGCTTGTGCACCATTACCTGAGTAACTGATGCACAGTGGCATCTTACACGCATGCACACGCACACATGCAACCATTTATGTGCCTATGTCTGTGTGGGTATAAATACAAACACATACTATATCCTTATTACCAACCATATTTCTTAATACATGGAGAACATGGTTTGTGTCTGGAGGGGACTCTGCTTTCTTGCAAAGACACCTAAAAGGTACCAGTTTCAAAAGACATGTAAGTGGTCAATATAAACACAATTTACATGAAATGACTGAATTCCTCTAAGCTCCAGGGACAGGAGAGGTTTTGTTGTCAGATGCCTTTTAGTTTCAGACAGATTTCTGAAGAAAATAATTAGGTTTGTAAAACTGAGGCCAGCATGTCTTCCCATTGATCGTGAAGCTAACAGTGGGCTGCCCTCAGGGTTCTGTTCACTGCAAACAGAATACCAGCTTGGAAAGAACAGATAGAACAAGGTGTTATTTAGCCTAGTTACTTTCCAGCTTTTAATGTGCTTGGCAGACCCTTTTTTCTTGTCAGAGCGATGAAACGTGTCAGAGCTAGACCTCACCATCACCAACCTGTGGTCAGTAATAATAGTGGTTAGAAAAAGTCTGCCATGGAAAAGGCTAAAAATTGCTTCCCTGGACATCTTGCAGCACGATGGCTCTCCTGACAGAGCCCAAGGACAGGCACACTATATCCTGAGGGTAACGCGGCTCTCAGCGTTCTAGCACTGATATTCTGGGTGCAGCGCGGAAGCGATGATGTTCTGGGGTGTGGGACCGAAGGGGCTGCCCTTCCCTCCTCTCATGTTGTGGGCAGGCAATAACAGCATAGTACTGGAAGACAGGAGGAGAAATCAGGGCCAGTGCTGATATGTGGCCCCTCCTCTATCAGTTTTGGGTTTCTTTAGGCTAAATTTTCAAGCACGTCTAAAAGGTGAGGTTATACACCTGAGGCATACCGGGAAACCATTGCACGGATCAAGCATTACTGGTGTTCATCCTACCATTGCTTTAACTACTGTTCCCATATGTAGCTAAATATTTTCCCATATACAGCTAAATATTGTTTTCATGCTACAACATTTCAGGCTACAAGTTTTCTTCAGGCATTTAAATAGGGAGCAGGGTAAGCGGTGAGTTTCTGCTTAACCACTTCCCCAACTCCAGAGTAGCCAAATATTTTTTCTCATTGTGAATAGCAAAATAGATTAAAAAGTCAATTTTAGTGGAAAGATGTTGTGCTGTAGAATAAAATTTCCTAGTTCTGAAACACTCTGAAAATTTCAAACCCTCATTGAAACTCTTACAATACTGTTTCCCAACCATATCAGCTTTTGATGGGGTTTTTTCAGTGTGAATGGTATGGAGAAAACCTGAAGAGATCGCACCTCAGACTGCTGCTGCTACTTTGGGTCAAGACTATGTGCGAACAATACTTTAGAATAAGTGCCCTAACTTGAAAAACTTTGCTTTTTAATATGTTAAATTCTTTAGTGCATAGAGATAGCTTATGCCATAATGTGTTGTGGTCTAGAGTTTTCTCCACGACACACCTGTATGCTAATGTCTATCACTTCCCATGAACATCACAACAGAGCATCAGCTATGTATCTTCATTTCTCCTTCTACTCTGCTTCCACTGCAGCCTTCCTACATCTCTAAAACACGCCTGCACCTCCTGCCACAGTTTCTTGGTGCGTGGGGAAACAGCTGCCCTATGTTCCTACGTTAAAATTAATATTGCTGTTTCTGTGCAGAGGGCAGCAAGTGATGTTTTGCTTCTTCTTAGCAGACAGATGAGTTGTGTAATACGCCTTCTTCTCCCTGTACACCCTTTCTCCACCTGGAGCCTTTCTAGCTTTAAAAATGAACCCCTCACAGTCTCAGACCCGCTTATCACACGCACAGTCGTTCAGCTAAATGTTTAGCATTACAGATTAATTGATAAGTGACCCTCTTAAAAGCAAAATTTCTGCTTTT
Organism: Falco punctatus; assembly: GCF_963210335.1. NCBI lineage: Eukaryota > Metazoa > Chordata > Aves > Falconiformes > Falconidae > Falco > Falco punctatus. The sequence goes on from NC_137589.1 coordinate 36,929,680, forward strand.
TTTCCTCTCTCCTCTAAACACTGCATGCCAAGGTGAACAATCATATATTGTATAATCGATCATATATATTATATATTTACATATATATATAAAAATATACACATTCACACATATATTTACTGTAGGCTATATGGCAGAAAATTAAAATACAATACACATCCTCAATGCCTGCATAAGAGGAGATGCATTATTCAGTGGAACCAACTACCACACAGTCTTACTACCGAGTAATTAGTAGCATGACTGGCGGGCACGAAGAAAAAAAGTCTTGAAAGAGCTACAAAGGTTAAAAAAGCTGACTAAGTATATTACTTGTTATTAGTAAAACATAAGCTGCCAGGTATGTCTTCCAACTTAAATGGTAAGAATTATTTATAGCAGGAATTTTCCCCAATAGCAATAACTGCAAGTGATTAATTCATACAGAAAGCTGAGATAACTATGAATTATTGCAAATTAAACTCCAAGCACTAAAAATAAATGTAAATCTTAAAAAGAGACAGCTTTAAAAGGGATTACTTTTCCCAAAGAAGCCAGCAAGGTAGTGCATTTCTCAGCTTGGATGGTGAGAACCAGAAATGCTTTTTTCTAAATTTCATCACTTCAGGAACCTGTAGGCAAACCAGCAAAATGTCACTTTTCCCCTGGGCTTGTAAAGACATGGTGCCACTTCCCATGACAGCAGCCAGGACACACTGCCACAGAGGAATTTTTGGCTGGGGTAAAAATTTTGACTGCTAGTAAGTACTGTTCTCCAACATCATGTCCAGACTGGTGATCATTTGCAGTATCCCTGCCTGTGTGTTTACGGCTATTTTATTTGTCTGCATAGCTCATTTGGTTATGCAGGCCCTATGGCAGAGGTGATTCAGGAGAGTCTACCATTCAGTCTGCCAAAGCCTGAGAGTCAGATACCGCATTAAAACATCTTTTATCATCCAGCTTTATGATGCCCCGTGCCTTTAAGCCCATGCCGTAATGACTTAAGGGTGTTTCACTAGGAGATAAGTATTTATAAGTCCTCGCAATTTTGATTCCGAAATAAATATATGCTTTTGGAACTAATTTCAGAGATTATAACTATTTCTTATTAAAATTAATAAAGTGATAATATGATTAAATATCGGTATAATAAGCACATGTATACTTTAAAGGATAGTTAAAGAAAATAAAAGGTAGAGACTTAACAAAAGAGATGGAGCTGACCAGCATTTCTCAAAGCATGAAATTTTGCTCAATCATTTGGTTGAAAACTCAAATAACACCTGGCAAAAATCCCACAGCTTTTCTTCCCTCCTTTTTGGCCAGTCTTAATTAACAGTTACATAATAGTAAAAAGTTCAATAAGAAAACCAAATCAGCAACAGGTTCCCAAGAGTAACTGCTGATTTGGCTGTGGTCCTACTAGTTTTCTGTTTGTACTCCAGTAGACACAGGTCACAGATTAAAGATAAAGATTAGTGAAAGAATCATTACTTGTTTGAATGCAGTTTACACCTGCAGAGCAGCAAACCTAGCAGGTTCCTGACCTGCTCACTTCCTAGAGGTAACCACAATTTCATCGGCCAGATTAGTAAGGCAATAGTATCTGTGCACGTGTAGGCATCTTTACATGCAAATAAAGGGTTCAAATGCTCTCATGCTTATCCACGCTAATAGTGCAGGCATGATTTTGCGTATATATTGTAGCATTACTTATCAATCAATTGGCTGAAGGCGAGAGAAATTAGGACAGCAGGAAGAGTGATGTACAGTCCAGCAGAGCACAATGGCCAGATGCTGTCAGTGTGGGTGTCACTGATAGACGGGTGGAGAGGAGAAATATTCTAGAAGAAAGGCCTGGGAGGGGAGGCGGGGGGAAGGAGACATTCACCTTGTCGTATAGATGATACTGAGAGAGAGGCAAGGCATTTCTACAATCATGTCCCTCATCAGAAATGGCTGGAAAAGCATCTTATTCCTCTCCACATCTGTTTTCTGACAGGTGACAGTACCAGCAGCACCAATGTCAGTTAACTCCTGTGAACTGCCAGGAATACACAATACTCAAACCCATGTTTTCCTGGCAGAGTTTTGCTATTGGCATTTCACTGACATGGATCCCTTATTAATGCTGCTTCTGTTGCTACCCAGAGCCAGTGCTCCCCATCTCCCACTGCACTCCACACAAGTTCTCAACAAAATGATGTAATTTGCTGTCTAAGTGCCTTCAGGATCTGATACTTGGAGGATAAAGCATTTCTCACCGACCCAGTCCAGTAGGTCGTATTTTTCTATTTCCTCTGAGTACAGGAGCAGATGCTTCATTTTGGAAATTCAAACACAAATTTGCCCTACTCCTGAAGTTGCCAGTTAAAAAAACTGGAAAATAAAAAACCGTTTATAAGCCATCATTCAAGAATAAATAGCTTATTAATAGCCTTGGGTGATATTTGCCATGTACCAGTGCAATAGGTCCCATATAAAAATAATGGATGGCAGACACATCAAATAAAATCAAAGCTCCTGCATGCAAGCAGAAGAGATGTGTTATCAGCATATCCTCTCCCACTTTCCATTATTTTTAGAAAAACCTGTATAGAGCAAATAACACACTGCGCTGAAAATTTACTCTCATGCCTGAGGCCTGTTAAACTTCATCCAGAGAGGGATTAGGACCTAAGAGAGCAATTTAGACCGTAACCATTTAGCTTCTACTGTTACTCACCTTGGCAAAACTCCACAGTGGAAATGCCTTTTGTTATTCCTGAACCTGGGTGTTTACAGCATACAACGCCTGCTGCTGCAGCAGCACCAGCCCAGGTTTGGGCACCGCTTCCTAAGCAAGCTGCCCTGGCAATGGGATCACGTTGCGTTGGAAGTGGGCACCACCAGGCTGGGCAGCATGCACAAGGCGTTTAAAGTGGGAGAGGATTTGCATAGTCACGATATCACCAGCTTCAGTCTCATATTTGCTTCTGGGGCCGTGACGCTCATTAAGAGACATCCCCCAGTTCAGTGGGCTTTACCTCGAGCAAAGCTCGGTGAGGACAGCCAAGCAAAGAGCAGCTCGCAAGGTTCAGCACTGGGTGACGAAAGGAAAGCAGTGTGCTACGTGATGTGAAAGATAATGGTTTTTAAAAAATGCAAATCTTGGTCAGTTCAACGCAGTTAATCTCTTGTTGAACGTAGACTGGGAAGAAAAGAAATTCATAAAGATGACACCCGGGTCCCAAGGCTGGGTGCAACACTTGGGATTCAGTGCAGGGCAGGCAAGAAAAATGAGCAATTGAAAGGCCAAACAGTGGAAATTCCTGCTTGTAGGAAAACAGTGAGTGGGTCAGCACACTGGCGTGTTGGGCCGGCCCGTGGGGCACCCTGCTCGCGTGTTGAGGCACAGAAGCAGTGACATCTTCCCCCTCGGTGTCTGGTTTGGCCCATCTTCGCGGGCACGCAGGGGTTCTGGCGTGGCCCAGAGGGGCAAGAAGGAGCTCTGCCTGCAGCCCCCTGCCCACAGCCCCGCTGCCCCCTGCCCACAGCCCCCTACCCACAGCCCACAGCCCCCTGCCCACAGCCCCGCAGCCTCGCAGCCCCACTGCCCGCTGCCCGCAGCCCGGGGAGGCAGAGGACGGGACCCCCCCCTTCCCCCGGGCCGCTTCCCGCGCTCCCCGCGCTCACACGGTGACCAGCGGTGCCGCCTCCTCCTCCTCCCCCTCTTCGTCCTCCTCCTCTTCCTCCCCGCTCTGCGCTGCCGGCTGGCAGCGTGCGGCTGGACGGGGACCTGCGCCCGGAGCCGGGCCGGGCTGTCGGCGGCCGGGTGCGGGGCGGCGGTGGGCTGTGGGCTGGGGGGCTGCGGGCTGGGGGCTGCGGGGCCGGGGGGCTGCGAGGCTGCGGGGCTGCGGGCTGCGGGGGCTGCCGGGCTGGGGGGCTCCCGCTGCCGGGGAGTCGCCGGAGCTGCCGCCCGCGGTGCCCCGGTGCCGTCCCCTGACCCGTTGTCCCTGGGCAGGCAGAGCCGGCGGCGCGGGGCCGGGCGGCGGGACCATGGCGTGGGGCGAGCTCAGCCTCCTCCGCTGGCTCCGGGAGAGCCGGCAGTCCAGGAAACTGATCCTGCTGATCGTGTTCATCGCCTTGCTGCTGGACAACATGCTCCTGACCGTGGTCGGTAGGTACAATGGGGTCTGGGTGGGCTTTTTTCCCCTCCTCCCGATTGATGCCAGGAATAACCTCCGGTGACAGCTGCACTCCCTGCCCGCACGATTAACGCTCTCGAAAACATTTTCAAGCACTTATTTTGTTGTTTGTTTGTTTGTTTGTTTGTTTTTTAAACACGAATGATTTTCTAGGTATGGCAAACACCCAGCTGTACACGTCAAAGTCTCGCTTTATTTCTATGTTCATTGCAGGATAAAAAGGTCTTAATTTTTTTTTTTTCTGCTAATACTGATACTTCGCAGAACAATATTTTTAGCTCATCATCGTTTTTTCTCCTGTGGTCATGCAACTGAAACAGCAGGCTAGATAACATTGGAGATGCCTGTTTCCTTGTGATAGTTCCTCCTTCCCCCACACTGGCCATAAAATGGGGGGTTAAGAAGAAACCCATCTAACTGGGTTTTAAGAAAAGCACTTCTGTGAGCTGGTTTAATAAAATTTTTCAAGTTTTGATCAAAGTCGTAGATGCAGCTTCTACTGGCATCAGTGGCTTAGTGTCAAGTCAGGAATCTACTCAGATCAGGGGCTTGAATATTTTTCACTGGTAGTTTTAGGAGCCCTCATCTTCAGATGTTTATAGGAGTTGAAAGAAAAGGCTTCAGAGAGGCTACAGCTGGCGGCTGTGCGGGCACACGCGTGAAGGCACATGCTGCTGGCGGCGACGAGCCAGGCTGTGCAGAGCCAGCGCCCGGACCATGCTGCAGCCTCAGCTTCTGAATCACTTCTGAATGTCTGGGGGGACTTCGGCTTAAAAGCTACTGCCATAGGGTAGACCTCAGTTAAACACAGATGTATTTTTAGCAAGTAGATTTTGGATGGTTTTTACATGAATATATTTTCTTAGGAAGTTATTAACATTTAATTATTCAGTGCTAGAAGCCCTAGAAATTATGATAGTTCTCAGACTTACTGAAAGAGTGGCTTTTTCAGGAAGAGATGCAAGATGAGGAAGGGTGGTTCTGTCACTAAGTGTTAAATTGAATGAACCTGACATCTGTTTTGACAAATTCTGAAATGCTGATTTCTGAGATACATATTAATGCAATTAAAATTCATCTATGATCCTAAATAATACAAAGAAAATCCCTTTTGGATGATCTATTCAATGTACATTTTTTAAAAAAATGAGATATGTAAACACCACCACCACACATTAGTTCTGATTACTTAATATAGGAGTGTTATGCTTTTTTACTTCTTATGGCTGTTATTTCTTGATATTTTTGTGGTTTATTTTAGAAATGTGTTTTATTAGGTTTTTTAATATTTTGGTTTGATAATTGTTTCAATGCTTTTCTTATCTTTCATGTTTTCACAATCTAATAAATAGATTTGTGCAGTCAAGTGTAACAGAGACTCTTCAGACATGGGCTTTGATGCTTATATTTTGCTTTCTGGATGATGCCTGTATAGAAAATCACATATGTGAAAACTGGCCAAAAATAAAAACTAACATAAAAGAATTTGTTTTAAACTGTACTTCTGAGTTACGGGTGTGTTTTTTCCCCTGAGAAAACTTCTATTTCAGTTCTGTGTTTCCATGTTTTAAAATCCTTACTAATGTGCTCTGTAGGAAAGCCTTGCATTTCCTAATCAATGGCAAAGCAAACAAGAAAATTTGGTGACTCCATTTACAAATAACCTGATAGTAAGATGACGATATATTCTATTTGTTTTTCCAGTGCCAATAATTCCCAGTTACCTTTACAGCATCAAACATGCGAAAAATGACACAGAAATCCAGACTACTAAGCCTAACGTAGTCTCAACAACGATGGACAATTTTCAGAGCATCTTCTCCTACTACGATAACTCGACAATGGTTACTGGAAATGAATCTGATCAGACAGGACCCGGAGAGCTGCCTCGTGCTCAGACAGAACAAATGACAGTAAATGTGACTCCTTCCCCGGCTGACTGCCCCAAGGAAGATAAGGACCTGCTGAATGAAAACGTTCAAGTCGGTCTCTTGTTTGCTTCCAAAGCAACAGTGCAGCTCATCACTAATCCCTTCATAGGGCCGCTGACAAACAGGTATGTTATTTCTGCTACGTTACTCTGTTAGGATCCTGTAGTGATGTTTTAGTCCGGACTGGTATTTCAACAAAGTATTTTTAATTCTATTGTGGCTCTGGCTTACTGTCCTTCTCACTTTATCTGGAGGAAAATTTTAGTGAAATACATTTGGTGAACACTTCTAAACACCTACATCCTTTCCAAAATAAATGGGTAAGCTGCACATGAACCATCTGATACATTCAGTATCGTACGCTTTTCCTCCAGCTCCTCAAACCTCAGGTGCTTATAGAAACTTTTGCTGAAAAAAGTGTCGAAACATCTTCAATAGTTATATGGGGACAAAAGACACTACGATGTACTATTTACGAAGCACTGTAAATTGATGATATGTTTCTTACACCTATATTAGGCAAACATGATATTGAAACTGTAGGTGGGATTCAGATCCCTCCCTTGCTCTCCTAGAGATGCCCAGCTCTTGGTGTGATTTGGTATGCAGTGATCTGGAGTCTCCCAAGGTAAGAATTGGTGGGAAATTGTGTGGACTTCAGTGAAAAATGAACAAGTGTCAAACTTTGCTGATACCATGTTCATCACCAAGTTCAGTGGATCATGGATTTCCATCAGTACGTGATCTAGCCCAGCCTTCAAACTGTTCTTTCTGTCTCTTTGCATATATATGATGTCTGGCATGAAATATGCTTAATTGGTACTTCATAGAAAATCTGTCTGAGCCAGGATCAAGGGTGTAAGCAGCAATATCAATGACTTAGAACACACATACCCCCAAATCTGAGCACTGATGTTTACATCGAGATGTAAAAGTATTTATAATATCATTTCAATTTTTGATCTTAATTTGATTTTATTGTTAGCATTTTGTGTGACCGTTCCCCACAGAAGCAGCTGCAGTCCTCCTAAACAGTATGAGATCAATCTCTGCAGGAAATAAAATCCAAATTGTATTTAGTCAGATCACTAATTTTCATATTTCTTATTTGAGTTGTTTTTATAAAGAAGAATTACTGCTTTCAGACAATATGTGGCAGAAATTTGTCCTTGTAAAACACTTTTAAGTAGTCAATGCCTATTGTATGTGATGATACCCAAAACAACTAACACACTTTAATGTTAGATATTTCAGGTTTTCAAGCCAAAACTACCTTTCTTAGGTTTTACAGCTTATATATATATATATATATATATGTATATATACACTATCCAACTGAGGGCTAAGCAGTGGTTTGACTCATAGTGTAACGAATTCAAAAGCTGTATTACATTGGTGGAATTGATCTAAACACAAAAGCTCTAAATGAGACAGACAGTTTCATGTCTCTCTGATTTCACCTTATCTCCTACTGCACACCCCTACACAGATATAAGTATGCCATTGCAAAATCACTTTTCCACAAATACTGCTGCAAGTTGAGGAGGAAAACAGATTTTTGTTACTTGGATTTTCTGTATTTTGTGAGGCTGTAATAACTTATCCACAGGTAACAATGTCAAGTAATATTTATATAATAGTTCTTTAGGTATTCTTCTAGATTTTCCTAAATGTCTAAATGATTGTCTAATTGATATTTACTTTTCTGTGTTAGTATCATCATTCCCACAACCTGCCAAACCAGGAGAAAGGCAATAATACACTCCACATTGCTGATGACTTTTTCAATAGCATGGTTATATCATTCTGTAGATACTATCTCAGACATCTCCTGAGTGAGAGGGCGTGTGTCCCTGCTGATGCCACACTGTGTGCCGGAACATCTCAGGACTGGAGCCTGGTGCTGCTGGTGCCAAGGCACGGGGTAACACCCCTCCCCTGGAGCTGGCTGTGGGGTATGCCTGATATATCCTTAGGTCTGTCAATGGGGCAGCGATGTTCCCATACCATCTCCCTTTGCTGTCAGGAGCAGGGCTGGCAACACACCAGTGCCAACATTACTGCAGGGACCTGAGATTTCCTCCCAGAAACATCCTACAGGTGTTTGCACAGGGCTGAGTGTGTGACTGCAATCACAGGAACAGGTTTGGGGGCTCAGGTGCCCATCCAGTGTGAGAAGAAAAATCAAGGACCGCATCATCCCAGTGTCCTGTGTGACAAAATCTTCTCTCATACAGCAGAAATGAGTACCTAAGTGGCAAAGTGGCCCTAAATTAGATTTAAGGATTACTGGTTTTCTTTCATGCATTATTTGTATCTTGGTACCAGTATCTGCCTTTCTTCTGAGAAATGTTTAGTGGGAAATATTAGTTAACATCAATAGAAGTCATTGGCAAAAAAACCCCAAAAAAACAACAAAATTTAAGATTTCCTAATAATAGGGTTTATGATCAGTTAAAAAGCAGTGTGAAAACTGTGATTATTATAAATGAAGCAGAAAATATCTGGGTTATCGTTATAAAGAGTCTTCCTTACCACTGACAAGCTGTTTAGTGAAAATTGTTACTGCCATTATTACATTTGCAAAACATCACAGCTTAAGGAGAACTGGTTGCTTAGTTCAGTATTAGTGTGCGCAGTTTGTTAAGATGTGAAGTAAGTTTCCTTTCCAAACAGGTAGTGCACTCTGTTCATGGTTTTTATTTTTAAGTCAAACAAATGTTCAAGAGTGGTTTGGATTTTTAGTCGAGTATGGAGTTACTGGCTTTTAGTAGGCTCTGGCTTGGAGTGCTTGAGTTTGTACAGGATGCAACAGGATGTTCTGTTTGTGACTCTGCCAATAATTAACTTGGGCTTTTTGGAAGTTTTGTAAGCTGTTCTTCCCTTTTTCTGTAACTACTGGAGGTATAGCTTTTTAAAAAGAAATTTCAAAATTGGTTTTACTCAAGAAGCAAGTTCTGCTAGAAATACTTATTTAAAGCCCAGCTCTTTCCGTTGAGTACCAGAGAAAACCACACCTGGCTTAGTGAACTGGTTTGCAGTCCATGAGACAATACAAGTTACCTTCGGTCTAGCGAAGTCCTAGCGCAGGAAGCGCTCAGTGATGGCTTTGCCGTGGGATGTCAACAACACACTTCCCACCGTGGCATGCTCTTAGAGCAGAGCTGATAACATTTTATGGCTCAGATGGACGTTGTGGTTTTCCTTGTAGGAAATTGGTAGAGAACCATCCGGATAGCGCAGCACCTGATACAGGGCATTCGCGAGGAGGGTGCCCTGGCGAGGGGAGGCTGAAGGCTCTGCCTAAGCCTTTCCTGTGAAGGGAGTGGGCAGAAGGCTGCTGTGCTTTCTGTAACTAACTGATTTGCTCTGTTATTTTTTTTAACAAACAGGCGTTTTCATCATTTTTACACCAGCCTGGCTACAGCTTTGAACTTAATTGCATGAAAGAATGAGTGGCTAGGAGCATGACATGTTCACAGCCAAGACATATGCAAAGAATAACACAGAGAAATAAATATCACTTGTAACTGCTTAGTTACAGCTCGGTTCCTATGTAAGCTTTCCTTTCAGATTTTGGCAGGTGATCGAAATGCCCAGCTCTGCAGGGTGGACAAAGCCCCTCTGCCTGCCCTATGCTCCACCATGGAGATGGAGAGGTCATGGACCATGCTCCCTGCCGCTGCATGTGTTTCCTTACCTTGACACACATTCAGTGGTTCATAACCTTGAGGAAAATACTCTCTTGCCATATGTCCTCCTCAGTCTGTGAGGAAGCCAGCCAGGACAGACTTAACAAGGGGTGCTCACAGTGGTACCAGTGTAGCTGTATGACAACAAGGCTGAAGTCAGTGGATCTGCAGCACCTTAATGGATTGATAATTAGTCTCTAATCATCCACAGCTGCTAACCTGGTCAGTGTAACCTTTATTTTACTGCTGCACAGGACCCATTGATCAGTTGTCTTATTGTGGGGTAACCTTGTTAATGGGTATAATCCACTTCTAAGCTGTTCTGCAGTCTGGGGCTAATATGAGACTGAAATGGGGTAATTTAGGTGTTCTCTATCAGTGGCAGCCTTTCCTCGCTCTCCTTTGGCTAATGACTCCAGCTTTTTCAGAGGTCAGAAATACTTGCAGGAAGTATTTTTAGCTGCAGGTAGCCTTGGTGAAACATGTTGGACTCTGCTTCAGACAGATTCTCTTAGAGGGTTTTGAAAGGAGTGTCTAAGAAAATTACATGCTTGAGCATGGTAACAAGAAAAAAGAAGAGGGAAGACAGGCTGTAATATTCTTGTTTTGTACACAGAGGAACAAAATGTAGAGATAACTGTCACGGAGTATGCCGTGCCATGACTGAGAAGTAGAAACTGCCTATTCACAGGTTTTTGCATGGCAAGAACATGAATGGCCCAGGACAAAATCACAGACTAGTTGGCTGCTATAGGTAATGCCTCTCCTTTTTGTGATTATTTATGTTGTACAGTTTAACTGTTCAGTAGTGCTTCTGCTTTTTATGATTATTTATGTTATACAGAGTAATTGTTCAGCAAAACTCACAGCCAGCGCTCTCTAATATCTGTTGGATAGATCAGGGAATGCAGCTGCAGATTAGACAATTGTGGTAGCACAACTGCCAGCTAATTAGTGCTGCTATTTCAGGAGGAGGCAGGGTTTGCTAAGAGGCAGAGTTTGCTAAGATTATGCAGAAAAGGACAATCTGCCTATCTAACTGGCAGCTGGGTGTGGGTAAGACTGTCCCCTGAGCAAGAGCAAGCATGACTTCTAGATGCTCAACAGCCTTGTCCAGGGGCAGCACACCAGTGTTGTGCATCTCCAAATGATGGGTGAAGCGCCAGGTAATTTTAGGGTTTTTCAGGGGATTATAATGATTTGTTTAATTCAGCACAAAGGCATGCTCGGTGCTGACCTGTACACCTTTGCATCATATTGTATGATGGGTCACTGGCAATGCAGACTTTGGCTGAAATGACTAACTGTGCCCACACAGAGTCTAGTCCAGAAATGATAAATTGCTGTGTGGAGCAAAAGGCTAGACCTTGGTATGTGTGATAAAGAATCGTGGTCAGCTGGGTAGCAAGAGTAGGGCTGAGTTCTGCTCCAGTTCTGCCTTCATCACCCTCTGCTATGTAGCACTTCAGAGCTTGCTGTGACCCCCGTTTGTCCAAGATAAAGGAAGAATGGTATCTGTGACTGCAAAACCTAAGAACAATTCTTGAACGGTATTTCATTGAGCATTAAAAGTGATTCCGAAGCACTTGTTTTCTTACAGCTTTCAACCACCAGAAACTCTCCACATATAGGAAGCCTATGGGAAGAATTGAAATCTGCTTTAGCTTGGGAGAGTATCGTTTAGAACTAGTATGATAGCCCTTCTCTTTAACTTATTAATGTTTATGGAAGGTCTCACAGCTTATGTCTGTGATCTAGTGATGGAAATGTGAATGTGGGAGCCAATCCGAATGGATTTGTCTTCATGCAAGTAACCGATTTTTAATTTGGTGTACTGGCAGCACAAACTGCTGTTTCATGGCCCCTGTGTCAAGTCTAAGAATTGCTTGATTTCTGTACTGAAATCAGACTTCTCCCCCTCAGTGTCCATCCTAGATGCCTCTGGGATGTCCTTGACAGACACAACCCTACTTTACTTTGCAGTGGAAGGGGGCATAAGGACATTCGACTTTTGCTTTCCTTCCACAGAGGAAGATGATATTGCTCACTATAACTGCAGGTTTGGGGGAATTTTTTTTCTGTACTTCTATTAGTGCTTTCTTCAATTTAAAATTCAAACTTGAAGCAATTATGGTCCTATTCTCTGTGGCCTGTTCTACCTGAGCTCACTGGGAAGTTAAGAGCCCACTTCAGCTCTAAGGCAGGCAAGAAGCTGGTAACAGGTAATTTTTTAATTTCTTCATATACACAGAAACACCAGTGGAGATTAGCATCCCATTGTATAGTATCTGCTATACACACAGCAAGAGAAAGGCTTAGGAAAACCATCCATTTTAAGTAAAGCAGACAAAAAAAGGTAGTATTATTCTCTTACAGGCCAGGTATCAAGGTGCTGAGAGATTAAAATTATTATCATAAGTCCACATACAAGCCTGTGACAGTGCCAGGGATTTAATTTGCTTTGGAAACACCAGTCTAGTTAAGTACTCCATGAGTAACTAGCCTCTGCTGGATATTTGCAACACCTACTTACAAATTTCCACTATAAAAATCTGCACACTATGTTTTTGTCATATTTTAATGTAGTGATGATATTTAAGGCAAAATTATTCTGCATTAGATATCTCTCTGTTGTGTAGAAATGCGCATGCTAGATTTCTTTCAATCAGAAAACTCAAACAAGTGTTACAATGAGATATAATGAATGTTGAACCCTACACTTCAGAGAGTTTTCCATTATCCAAGGTCCTTAATCATATAGAAATTACATAAACAAACGAAGCTCAGAATAATTATTTTAGTTTACCTATGTCACAACTGCTACTATTAAAAATTAAAAGGGCCATTATAGACTCTTCCATTATTTGATTGACTACTTTAGCCAATGCTGCCAATATAAATGCCCAATACTGACAAATCATCGGAAGCTGAAGTCAGTCAGTGCTCCTTGAAAAGTATTACCCATTGTTGAAGAATTTGGCCATTAAATAATGTCTTTGCACATACATTTGAAATGTACAATCCTACAAAAAAAGAAGCCGTGAATAAAGTGTGCTGAATAGAACATATAGACTGACTTCGGAGCTACCTGGGTAGAGCTTTTGATTCTAGGGCAGATTTTTAATGGTGTGAAAAAGAGTTTATTGTGAATTTTTTGGGGTTTTTTTTCAGTTTTAGTTGCTCAAAAATGTATTTACTTTCCAGACAGAAAATTATTTATTTCCTGGAAACTTGAAAATACTTCTAGCAACCAGGCATTTCTACAGACTGTTCTGAGTCCTAATGAAGAAGTGAGCTGATGAAGAAGGCTTTGATCAGCTCCATTTTTACTCCTAAACCCATGGAAAGCAAAAATATTATTCTCAAGCTCTTTGGGATTCTTCCAGTGCTCCTGGCTGAGGCAGAACTCCCAACAAAGCTGACGACAAATTTTTCCAGTAAAAAAGCCACTGGCATGACTGTGTCTCATTATAGTCATTGTCTCATGAGGATGGAAACAGATGAGCATTAAAACACTACTGGGATATTTCAAAAGTTCAGCATGCTCAGGCAGATCTTTCCCTTCTCATATCCTTGGCAACCCCATGGAGGCCCAGAGGGGCTTTATTGGGAACAATTATGGTGGAACAAGAACAAGGCAATCACATTCTAACGAAAGAAGGGTTTCTTCCAGGGATTTCAGATACAAAGTCTGCTGTGCCAGATGAAAAGGCATTTTAACATGGACAGCTTTGACCATGTAGTCTACAGCAAATAGTTCAAAGCCTACCAAGGGGCTACAAGTTGGGGTTTTGCAGTGTGTGCACTCATGTGAGTTAGTCTAACTCAAAATCTCAGTGAGACAATCCCAGAAATGTGAATATTCATTTTGTTTTCCAGAATAGGCTACCAGATCCCACTGTTTGCTGGCTTCTGCATCATGTTTGTGTCAACAATCAGTAAGTGTCCACATCTTATTTGGTCTGGCCCAGATGCAACTTTTAAATAAATTATCTATAATAATTACCACTATGAATTATTCTTGTTGATGTAGAGAGACTGATTTCCAAGGAAAATGTAAGAGTGGCTGCTCCATGTGGATGGCAGTGCTGATGGGATTTGACAAGTGCACTCTTAGGAATGTGCTCTAAGGAATTCACAACCTTCCATCCCACCTCAGCGGGTCTCTTCCTCAGCTGTCTCTCCGGTTCTTGTACTCTGAAGTGGTGCTCAGACAGTTTTAAGCAGATTATCAGCCATGAGAGGGCTATCTTGCAGGCTTCTTAACAGCTGTCTATGCAGGGGCTTATCAGAAAGATTGTGAGTCTGCAGTGGTTCATGAGTAGAATGAGTGAACTGTATCGTAGCGTTACTAACATTGCTGTGGGATGTGGAAACAGGGGCATAGCATGCAAGTCAGCTGAGATAATTTGTCTGCTCTAATGGGATTGATAAGTCTTTAGCTGCTGTTTTATGTTTGGTTTTGGCATGGTGGTTAAAGTAGTGGCCCAGATGACAAGAGTATGGAGGAGAATATTAAGGATTGTTAGAAGCCTGTGAGGAATGGTGAAAGAGCTGGGTTTGCCTCAGAAGGCAAATGTCAGAGTTTGATATCGGAGTTGATGATGAAAAGGAAGGGAACAAACAGTTTTCCATGTTCACTGTACATAAGAGAAGGACCAACAAGCTTAAAACTATCCTCAAGGGGACTGAAGCACTGGAGAGGATTACCTGCTCTTAGAGTCTCTGCATTTTAGGAACATGTTAAACAAACTTTGGCTGAGATGAAGATAAGAGTAGTGAGCCTAATTCAAGGCAGAGGGGACTGCTGTTTGTCTACTGACATCCTTCTTTCTTTTATTTTTCTGGATTTTTCACTGTCCATGTAGATAGGGATTTTTGTAAGACCTAGTGAAAAGCCCAAGAGGCACAATGCCACAGGGTGGGTGGGAGAAGTGCATGTGGGATCTTGTGTTCAGTTTGTGCGTTACACCTTCCCACAGCTACAACCAGCCTGGCAAAATTCCTCAGGTGGCCAACAGATAGGAGCTGAAAACAGTTTTTAAAATCTCAGTGCAGATTTAATGACATTGACCGTAACACAGGCTCTACAAGCAGAGATGTGCTTGGGTTACTGGGACACTCCTGCTCCCCCGTGCTGTGGATGGGGTATTGAGCTGGACGGATGAGTGCAGCAGCCAGGGGCTCTGTCCTGAAAGGCAGACAGTGGCCGAGAGTGGGACCTGAGGTTAAATCTCTTGGGGAGATAGAGAGAAGCACCTTCTCTAGTGCAATTTCTCTGGTGCTCTGCTGTTGGGAGGATGGGGAAGGTGCTACAGCCCTGGCATGGGTGCAGCTGGCTTCCCTGCCCCTTCAGCCAGCTGTGCTGCACAGCACCTGGTGTGGAGCTGGCACCACCCGGGTAAAACCTCTGTCCACCCATTTACTTACTGGAGGAAACACCGGTGCGTGCATGCAGCTGCGTGAGTTAAAGCTTGGTTTCCCCAAATGCTTGGAGCTTTGGACCGAGCAGCCTTAAAAGAAGCAGCATGGAGAGGCAGGCTGGAAAGAAAGATCTTGTTACTCCTGTGTGCAGCTGAATCAGAGCAGGATGTAATCAAATCCTATGTAATTAGTTAAAACTGCTTGTGCGCTTGCATTCTGTGTCACCAGGAGGCTTAGACAACTGAGAGCAATTCAACACTGACACATCTAAATGCAATAAGAGAAAATAATGCAGTTAGCATTGAAAGCAGCACAAGTCACTGTAAATGCTTGACCGAATTGTATGAAGTTTTTGTGATAGTTTCAAGAAATCTAACTTTTTAACCCAGTTAGAGTTAACCTAATTTTAAAAATTTACCTCCGTTTTTTCTGTAGTGTTTGCCTTCTCTGGAAGCTACACATTGCTGTTTATTGCCAGGTCTCTTCAAGGAGTGGGTTCCTCTTGTTCTTCGGTGGCAGGTAAGAGAAGAGACGATAGAGTAAAATGCAGATCACCAATTCTGTTGGTTTTAGTCATTTTCTGAATTGTATTTTGTCTGCAGTTTCAATAATTAATACAAAAATATTCAATTAAATCAATTTCACTTTTTTCCTGTCCCTTTTGTATAAAGTAGCTCAAAAGCAAATGTCTTTTCAGACTTCCATGCTATTTGGGTTGCAGTAAGGTAGAGCACTAAATGAAGTGCACTCTCCCTGGGATTTCCGCATCTGTGCCTTCAAGATTTTAAATTCATTTTTAGCCATTTTAAAGGTCAGCAGGAACTTATGGTGGTACTTATTACAGCAGAGATAGAGCTCTGTCTGTTACTGAAATTTCTGTTATAAAATGTTGTTTCCAAGGACTTACCATGCTATCTGCCAGCTTGGACTCAGGTTAGCTGTACCAGATTTCCAATGCAAGATTACAAGTTTTAAATGAGTGGGTGAAATGGAGTATGGGTTTTCAGCCCAAATTTTTCAACCATTTCTGAGACTGGAGAAAATAGGTATTGCTCATGTTAGAACATTTTGCAGTCTTTTCTTGGAAAAATTTCCCGTGGTGGCAGCAGAAATATAAATTTGGCTTGGGAAGGGAGGTGAATCCAGTGTTTTGTCAAGAATGTGTGTTTTGGCTTCCTCAGAAAAATTCCCCCTTCCAAGCTGGACTGTCCTATAAGCAGGGTTCACATACACTCCATAGAAACTTAACAAGAATTTCTCAGCCTGAGCATTTGAATGGGAGCAAGAGGCACCTGATGCTTCAGATGGGTTTGAAGCTGCACAATAAGCATTAGTTACACAGCGAGATTTAAACCTGGATGAGCAGTGGGACGAGTGAGGATGTGGCTGGGGGGCAGGCAGTGGCTGGTGTGAGGGGCTGGGATGGCGAAGGCAAAGACAAGCAGGAGGGGCAGAGACAAGAAAATCCACCTTTTCTCCTCGTACCACTTGAGGTTCCAAGTCAAGCTTTCCAAAGGGAAGATGTGCCAGAACCAAAATTATTGTTCAGCTTTAACTTGGTCCCTGTGCAAGTGTGCGCCTTGAGGTATGGCTCTTAGACAAGTACGTGACTTTTTTTCACAGACAGCCTACAAAATAGAGCAGAAAAGACCAGGAGACCACCTCCTTCACCTCCTTCCTGAAGGCAGGACAGCTTTGTATTTGTCATTCCTCATGAGCACTTGGCAGGCATGTTCTCAGAAACCTCCAGAAACGCCCTCAGCATCTAGCTTCATACTTAAGTACCTTTACTGTCAGGAAGCTCTTTCTGACGGCTCATCTAAAGCCTCCTTACTGCCATGTAAACCTGTTTCTGCTTCCAGTGCTTGAGAGAACAGGAAGAATGGTTCCTTTGCTTTATCTTGGTGGCACTTTTTCATATTGCAAGACTACTGCCACATCTCACATCAGTTTTCTCCTCTCTGGTTTTAAATTGCAAGTCCTGCAGTTGTGCTTCAGATATTTTTCTAAGCCTTTGCTCACCCTCATTGCCCTTCTCTGGATGGTCTCCAGTCACCCCTGCCTTTCCTCCTGTGAACACCAGCCCCAGTGCCCAGGAGCAGATCTGACTCCTCACAAGGGCCAGTGGCAGCGAGGGTCACTTCATGGATCTCACAGGCAAAGGAAGTTTTTTGCAGTGTTGCTACCAACCAGTTGTTTACTGCCCTGCGTTTGTGCACGTAATCATGCCTACCTACGTGTAACACTTTGTATCATCATCCTTGTATTCCCTCCTATTTTTTTCCAGAATATTTCTCCAAATCTCACAGAATCATTGTGAATTCAGTTATTGTTCTCTAATTTACATTTCAAGTGTTCATGCAAACAATTTGATATCATACACAATTTTCAATAAGCAGGTTAATCCACACAGGACCTCTGCTCTTTTGATGCACATGATGGGTGGTATTCACTCAATGATCAATCATGCAGTTTTTTGTCTTCTTTTTCTGTGTAGCCATGGACTTCATTTACTGAGTCCTACTTAAACCTTGATTTGAAAACAGAATTATTCATTTCTGTGAGGACTCTCCTGCAGCATTTACGTCTGCAGTGTCTGAGTGCTTTACAAAACCACAGATGATTTAGGCTTCGTGTTTCCTTTTGTGTAATGAAGGTTCCTCATCAAACGCAGCAGAAGTGAGGCACGTGAAGATAAAGGTCAAAATGATCCTTTAATTTTGGAAGCTGAACTTGAAATACTCATTTCCAAAGGAATCAGCTCTGCATAACACCTCATGCCCAGAGCACAGCTCGCACTGCACACGGTTCTAGCTGTGAGTGGTCGCCAGACCTTTGTGTCAAGCACCCACAGTACTGATAACACATAGCGAATACTTACCAAAAGCTTTGTTTCTGCTGGGTGAAATGCATCGAAAAGCTCTGTGACAAAGACAGGGATAAAGAATCCAGCAAATCAAGCCATCATTAAATTACCTGAGCAAGGCTGTACAGTAGAACACGGTCTTGGAGATCATTTACATTGCCAAACCCCCTTTTTGCTTCAAAGTGAATTCTATGGGGAGGAAATATTTGTATCTATATTTATTTTTATTTATTTACATACATATATATATATGTAACTGCTGTCATCTCTGTATAACATTTAGTAGTGCTGGCAAATGATGTCCATAAACTGTAGTACACAGATGCTTAATTTTGTGTTGTGCATTTTGCTTTTTTCTTTCTTTTTAAATTTTTTTTCGTTTTAGGGATGGGTATGCTCGCCAGTGTCTATACAGATGATGAAGAGAGAGGCAACGCAATGGGAATTGCACTGGGAGGCCTTGCTATGGGAGTATTAGGTCAGTGAGTTGGAGGCTTTGCTGGCAGGAGATACCACCGCCCAGCTTTCCCAGAGCATGTCCTTGTGATCTATGAATGCAGCAGCAGAGTCCCATCGACTGTAACGTTATTGTGCTGTCTCCAAATTACGTTCATGATGCATGTTAAGAACAGTTTTTCCCACAGCAGCACGTTTCTTATACAGATACACGTGCCAGATACGTGTCTCAACCTCTGAGATGTCTGGGGTTTGTTTGTATGGAAGAGTATTTTGGGGAGTGAAGAATATGGTTATTGTCATGAGCAATGAGCTTTGTTGGGATTTTTAAAGGGAGCTTTGGGTCCCTGAGTGCCAGTAGCAGGATGCCCAAATGCTTGCAGGGCTGTGGCTTCACCACTGTGTCCTTTCTCTCCCCCTGGCAGTGGGCCCACCTTTTGGGAGCGTCATGTATGAGTTTGTGGGGAAGAGTTCTCCCTTCCTGGTGCTGGCAGCGCTAGCTCTGTTAGATGGAGGTCAGTAAATACAAAAAGTCAATATCACCATGCAGCATCTCCCTTTCCTATTACTACCATCTAACCCCCTTCTTGAAGAAATATTACAGTATCGATTTCTTTTTGCAGCTGTTCAATTATTTGTTCTGCAGCCATCCAGAGCACAAGCAGAAGTAAGTATTAAGGTAAAACCGTCTAGGCGATGGATGACACTTTGTCTTTCCTAATCCCAAGCTTTTGTTTCATAGAGTCAGAAGGGGACACCGTTACTGACACTTTTGAAGGACCCATATATCATTATTGCAGCAGGTACCAGACCCTTCCCCCCCCCCCCCCCCCCCCCCCCCCCGCCTTTAAATCAACTGTTGGTGTTATACATGGCATCCTGGAACGCCTCAGGCTGAGCTGGTTTAACAATATTGTCATTTGCTGGTTTCGTTTGCGTTGAATTACTGTTGGTGATACAGGATGAATCTACCAGTAGAAGCGTAACAGGCAGAAGGTTTGAAATGTAGATGTGTTTCCAGCTGAGAGGACACTCGTGACTTGTGGTTGCTTGCTAAGGCGATGAAGTGTGGCTGTGAAACTCTCTGTGAGGCAAGTGAATAGGACCATGGCTTTTGGAGGGAGGTGTTGCCAGCATATCATGGGCAGGCACCGGGAATAACACTGAGATTGGTTTCTGTTTGAAGAGGGAGTGAGCTCGGTCCCTAGAGCGTGGATTCTATTTCAGAAAAGGTCTGGGCTGACTGGTGGATGGCATTTGGTATTACCTGTATCGTTTGTCTAAGGAGTTGCACTGTCTCGAGGGAAGTTTGCTTTCTTGCATTGCATTTTGTTGAATGTTTATTCTGCAGTCTGTAATCAAGCCTGGCCCTTTTTAATATTGATAAAATAAATGGAAACATAATTATTTTTGCAGTTTTGTTTCTTAGTCTTAACCTGTCCCTCAAAGCAGTTCTTCCAGGCATTTCTCAGATTCTTTGTTTCTTGGTGATCTCGGGGAATTATCATAACCGTAACTCTGTGGCTGGACACTCGGTCAAGCTGTGACTGAAGCTATACAAACACTTTTACTTGAGAAGTTCTTGGAGCGTTAGAAGACCTTTCCATAGAGTAAAAGTATTTGAGGGGAAAAGAGTAGCAAAGACAGTACCTGCCATAAGAGGTCAGATCTCTCATTCATCTAATTCAATACCTTGTCTCTTACAGTGGTTAAAGCAGGTGCTGCAAGGTGAGGGTCATCTAACATTATTCTCCAGATAATCTACTTTGTATGCAATCCCTGCCAAGGTCTAATATGTAACAGAGCTTGGTTTACACTGCAAAATATGACCAGGGGACTGAATTTAAGGGGTACTTTGCTTGACTAAGACTTAACTACTCCTGCCAAGCTTAGTCTTAGCCAACGAAAAGGTAGCAAGGACCATGGATCTCACTATTCTGACCGTGTCCAACGTCTGTGAAGAGCAGGGATGGACTTTGTTTCGATATTCTAACACATTTGCATGGCATTCAATTTCTGCAGCTATTCCCTCCTCTGTAGCTGGTTCAGCTGATGTTTTGGGGCTCTGTAAATCAGGACTGTGCAGGGTTAGAGCCCCAAAGTGGCGAAGAAAACTCAAGGACTGGTAGGCTGGCATTGGGGCAGTGTGCGTTGGAGAGACCTTCCCTTTATTGCCCTGGCTCTCTTTGCCTCTTGCTTCCCTGCACGTGCTCGCAGGCACTGCCAGTGCCTCCTGTTTCCCCTTTCCACCTGCAATCCAGTGCAGCTGGACGCAGCAGGAGGCAGGGAAAGGAAGGATATACAGAGGGGTAGAGACATAAAGACCCTCTCTGTTCTGATCCCTCCTGCTCGCCAGCTGCTCTGGATGACCTGTCCTGCTCCCAGCAGGAATCAGCACCCAGGGTAGGAGAAAGGCCCCCCGGCGGGCTGCCGGCAGGGTTAGGTACAGCACCCAGGGTCTCTGCCCCCCGGGATGGAGAAGCCCAGCGCTTTGACAGTACAGTTTGATGATGTTCTCTAACCTCAGCCTCTTCTCCTCCTGCTTTATTTCCCTTGCAGACCAAATCTGGTTTTGTCAGAGCTCAGCACCAAATACCAGCTATAAATTCAGCCAACCTTTTCTCTGGCCTCAGTTTATCCACACCTCAGTCCAAATGCAGCTTTCTTGATGCACCAGGAATACACTGCTTAAATGCTAATTGCTTCAGTTCTGAAGCTGTTGCTTTTTTGCAGTAAAATGGGTCTGAAAGTTTCATTTGCTCACCCTTACCCCAAGGAGTTCAGTATTTTCCTTGGTTTATTTTCTAAGCTGGGAACTTCTGATCCTGATGCTAACAGGGAAGGGTGGCTAATCAGTTGGTTGGGATGGCGGAGCTGATCTCCCCATGATCTGACACCTTGGGGCTATCAGCCAAGGCACCATGCCACATTGAGGATATATGTCTTCTCCTTTACCAAGATGCTGTGGATGTAGATGGCGCACACTGTGCATGACATTCAGATACAAGAATTAGAGAGGAGAAGGGTAAAAGTCCCACCAGGTTTGCACTGCTCAGGGAGATTAGAGGTTTTGAATGGCTTTTAAGGCAGTTGACTACCTCGTTAAAAAATTGACTGCCTCTCTAGTGGGCTGACTTGGTAACCATCAGTGAAAAGCAGGGACATGCTGCAAACGGGCTAGCAGTTTTGGTGTTTCTTGCACTCTTGATTTAGGTAAACTAATTTCATGCTACAAATTCAGATTCAATCTCCTGAGTGTGCATCATGCACTTGAGACATAATTGTCTGTATTCTCAAAGTACAAGCACTTTCTGACCAATTTAGCTTATCTATAGCACAGTATTCCTCTTCAACACAAGGTGTCTTGAATTCTAAGTGTGGAGTTCTTCTCTTTTCTTTGTGAAAGCATAACTTTCTCCCTTGATAAAGCCATGTTGCCTGTGAGTTAATAACATTGACTGTTGCTACAGACAGGAGGCCGGTGCTGTCATTCACTCACTGCCTGTCACAGTCCCTGTGGCCAGCCCTACTGCCTGGCCAGTGCCAGCAGCAGCTATTGCAGTGTGGGCTGTGGTCATTTCTGCTGAACATGCACTCACCAGTCCAGGTGGGGAGGTCACAAAGATGTGGGCATCAGAGGGATGGGACCAGATGAAGCTGCTCACATGAAAACCCCTGTAGGAGAAAGGAAACGTGAGCAAATACAGACTCTGCCTCCTGTGTGGATTGTGTCAGAGGTGATGCTTCAAAGTCAGTGCCATCAGTGCTCACTGACCCAGGCAAAAGAAACATTACTGGCATGTTCTGTCAGTGCTAGTAGGAGCTCAGTGAATGAGGTCAACGGCATTCTTGCAGCCAGACCTCACTGACAGGGATTAAAGAAACAGGTGCTACTGGCTGACAAAATTGCATGGACAGACACATGAGTTTAAATTACCAAATCCAAAAACCAAAGCTGAGACAGGTATCATCATGACCACATGGGTTCTTGAGAAGGTGTGTGACAGCTTTTCACTGGGTACTCGCTTTTTCACAGAAAAGTACCAGTGATGTCTACAGCACTCAGCCAAAAGCTGAGTGGGATTCTCAGCTGCAGAGATGGAATCCAGCTGGAAGGTTGCAATTTCACACCTTCTGGCCAGTGCAGGATGTTTAATTTAATTTAAAGAAGAAATGATGTAGAATTTATGCCCTTGAGACATGGCTTTTTAGGGAGAGGTCAGCTCCATGCAAGACAGAGGAGGCAAAAAAGGTATCTTCTGGGGAAGCTTTGCTAAGGCGGCAGCGTCTTTGTTGGATTTTGCCCTGAGCTCGCAGAGCACCAGCTCAGGCTCTCACTTTTCTTTTGGGGTACATCCTAAAGATCTGAAGTACCTTTGTCACCATACACTTTGGTAAGCTCTGGTGATGCTTCCTGACCCAATGAGAAGATGCCTCACACATGTGCATGCACACCTGTTTCTCATTTCTTTGTGAAGTTTGTTAAAAGTAGAGTGAGATCTTTGCTATTTAAGCCATCTCTGTTAGAGTGGCCCTCCTTCCTCTGGCTGTGCTTTGTGTGGTCTGAAACGTTTTTCCAGCACCAAGGAAGCTGCTTGAGCGTGGCTGATTTTGGCTTAGAAGAGGGCAGCCCCGAGGTGTTTAACTGTGGCTCCTTGCAGATGCTACGCTAGTGGGAGCTTGCACCGGAGTGGAAAGGTTAGCTTTGCATCTAATCTTTTGTCCTCAGGGTAAAGCAGTGCTGAACTGTGGCTCCTTGCCCCGAGAAGGGAGTGAGCCAGCTAGCCTGCAAGTTCATTTGAGGAATGTTGGATACACAGCCTGATATATTCTGACAGGTTTGAGCAAAGAATGGCATCAGTGCTCATTTTGTTTTGAACTGTATGATGAGGAGCTTGTTCCAGGAGAAATGTTTCTCTGGCCTCAGACAAATTAAGCTTTTTTTTTTTAATTAAAAAAAAAAAGTAAAATTTGAATGGTAAACAACTGTAAGAGTCTAGAATATTCTCCTGAATTTCAGGGACTGTAAATATTAGGAAGAAAAGTGGGAAGATGTGTTTGAGGTTATCACTTGTAGGAATGACTTCCAAACTCCCTTGAAAGCCATTCTGTAATGGATTAGCACAGAGGACGTGTCCTGTTGCCCTGTGTTAGGCTTTGACTGCCTTGGGGTCTTTTGAGTAAGTGGGAAAGGCATTTTGAATTCAAAGAAATACTATGGGGTTTAATAACCCCTGTGCTAAAGCTCAAGTGCACTACTGAGGCTAGATGAACTTGACACAAACCCACCAGAGCCTGGATCTGCAGGCAGTGGTGCAGGGCAGAGCAGAGCCGGTGGGCAAGACTGAATCAGCACTTCCACCGCTTGTTATCCTTTGCATCTGGGTGACTAAAGGTCCAGAAATTCAAAAGAGATTTGGAAGCATTTGAAATTCATAGGGCTGGGCAAGCTCAGCCAGACTCATGCTTTGCTGCACAGGTTTACTGGCTGCTAGCTGTAGGATCTTGACACACAATCCCCTTTTGTAGGGGTCGGACATCTCTGTGGCTGTCTCTTGGTATTTTTAGGCTCAAGACCTCCACATCCCATCATAGTCGTCCTCAGATGATGGAGGCATAGGGTCAGAACAGGGCTCCGGTTTTGCCCCGGGAGACTAGATGAAGACCAAAAGACTGTAGTTTTAGCTAATCATTTGTACAACAGTCAGACCTCATGAACTTTCTAAATGTCATCAAGCTCACTGCAAACTTTCACGTTATGAAAATAGCTTAACCTTTATTGTAGAATTTCTAGGAGATAGAAACATATAGAAAGTTAGTCTTCACTGATTTTTACATTCTGTTCTACTTAACATTAATCAACATCTGATGCATGGCAAATAGGACTGTAAAAAGCACAATGTTTTATGTAAAAGCATCCATTCTTTGTGTGGCTTTTTATTCATAGTCAAAAGAAATAATTGCTACTATTTTTTTCCCTCCCCCTCTTTCTCTAAGGATCAATCTGCTTTGCAAACATGGCTATTGCTATGCTTGAACCAGCTTTACCCATCTGGATGATGGAGACCATGTGTTCAAAAAAATGGCAGCTTGGTAAAGTACAGTATATTATTTACATCTCTATATTTTTTATAATGACTGTCTCAGTTCTGGTCCTGCTAATGATGCTTTCCTTCTATGCTTCAGGGTAATTTTTTTTTTTTCTGTCTTTAAATTGTCAGAATTATACCTGCACAATTCCAAACATTGATCTGTAAGAAAAATAAGCAGTGGATTGATGTTATTGCAATAGAGGCTCCAGTAAGGGGCAACACTCCCACTGCAAGGAGAACCAGATTCAGGCAGCCAGGGCACTGTGCTTGTGCCAGCTCCTTGGGGTGGCCCAGCAGCACCTCTGCCAGTGAGTGTTGGCTGGGCCAGCTGCAAGATGCCCATTGAGCCGCAGAGCCAGGCCAGCAGAGAAAAACAGTTTGTTTGGTTTTTTTTTTCCAGAGGGAATCCATCCTCGGTTACTAGTTTGAATTGCTGGGAGCAGGCAGCCCCAGAAATGTGCAGCCTGTGTGCTTGTGTTTGGCGCAGAGCATGCTCATGCCAACACATACACCTGCAGGGGCTGCTCCTGGTAACATGTGGAAGAAGGATGGACTTGACTTAAAATGTGGCCACCAAGGACATGAGCACTTGTCCTTGAATTTGATAGATCTGGCACCCTTTTAGTGGTGGCTTAGTCATCCCGTTCAACAGAAAGCAATGGGAGAGCCCCATCTTGGACCACTGTATAATATGCACCAGGGACACAGTCTCAGAAAACCAGTGTCCACAGGCAAACTGGAACTGTGTCCCATGGATCAGGTTAGATTAGAGAGTAAAAGTGGGGCAGTTACTTTCTCTTTGAGGTGAGCAGGAGGGAAAAAGAAAAGAAAATGGACTAATTTGCAGCGAGTGCCAAACTGTGCGTAGGAGGCTGATGCAAATCCTCTCGGGTGGGGGGTGTCTGCCCTCCATGTGCCATGACGGATCGTGCTGGTCCTCTGCATCAGCCTGACCAACGTTTGCCTTTGTGTTAGCTTGTAGGAAAGAGTTACCGTTACAAATGCAACATGTATCTATTTGATAAATTTAATTAAGTATTCTGTGCTGGGACATTTCACAAGGGTATTTTTTTAATATCAATATTGGGTATTTGAAAGGAAAAGAAAAATTCTTTATGAAAATTATGTTCAGCTAGCATCTGACTACTCTATGTTAATGTAAGCATCCCTACACCATACAGAAAGCACAAACCTTAGTTCTAATCATTGCAACTCAGATCTAGGGTGGCCACAGGGAGCAGTCCTTAATGTGCTGCTGTACTGTTGAACACTGCTAGCCTGTGATATAGCAAAGTTATCACACAAACTTAGACATTTTAAACCTCATGAAGAAAAAGAAAGATTGCTTATCTGCCTCCCTCGCTAGTTTCATATTATTGGTGCAACACAAATGAGATTTACAAATCTCTTAGTTGAATAGAGGTTCCTAGAAGGAAAATATCCATTTTAAATTAAGACTAATTTTACCCCTTAATGATATAAGTAATTGACTCCATTATGCTTTGTCTGATTTGACAGCATTAATTAAAGTTTTTAAGCCTCTTAAATTATATCTTGAGCTGCAGGGTTTTAAGCAAATTATTATCTTACGCAATTTGGAGATCCAGCTGTTTGAAGCATTATCTGAAGAAGGTATAAAGAACCTTGATTTGATCAATTAATGTTACTGTGCATAAAAAGCTTATTTAGAAAATTACAGTTCTGCTTCAGTATACCACAGCTTACACACCAACCTGCAAGTCTTATTTAACAAGCCTTTGCAGTATTATTATTTTAGGGTTTTTTTACATCTGTCAAGGTCTGCTACACGTGACTGTTTGGTACAAGCAGATAGCTCCAGGTGGTACTGAAGCAGCTGCGGTTACGCAGGTGAAAACGTTTCCCCAGTATCACCATTGTAACCTGCAAGGATTTTAATCACAGGATATTGCTGTGCTAAAAATTACCTCTTGATTTTTTTTTTTTTCTTATGAATATCAGAGAGATAGGAAGGAAGATGGATAGGCAGGAAATGAGAAAATCTATGTTGTCTTGGTGAAGGATGAGGAGCATATACACTTAAAGGAAATGGTACGATTCTGTACCATAATGTCACAGCTGCTTTCTAAATCCGAATTACCTGGCTTAACAGTGACCAAACGTGGTGGCATGCGCTCATTTGTCAGGCTTTCCCAGTTTTGTCAGGTTTCCCAGTTTTATTTTTCTTAAGATGATGCAAAATCTAACAGGAACAGAAAAAAAGTGTAATTTCTTCCAGGATACATGAACCATCCAACACCGTCGCACAAGGATCCAGCTTTAGGCACAGCCACCCTGTTCCTTTGCCTCTCGGATATTTTTTCATACAATGCCTTCCCCTCAAGGGCAGCCCCTGCTCCCACAGCATCCTGCCTGGTGCTCTCCAGGCAGCCGAGGCAACGGCACGCCGCACTCGCCGTTAGTGTTTCTTCCTTTGACATCTCCCCTCCGGCTGGGTCCTGCCCTGCGACTTACGTGTAGGGAGAGGATGAATCCTCAAGTACAGGCTGTAACTGGCTTTTAAATCAGAGGTATTTCTGGCCAGCATGCAGGCAGCATCTGCTTCAGGTACAGCTGCTGCTGTGGAAACCTCGAGACTAGAAACAATTGCTGGTCCCAACAGTATGTTTTTCCTAGTGGATGTGTGGGAGATGGAAGGGTCTGGGTACCCTCCCATCAGGGTCAGAAGGAATTTGCTTGGGTGCCCTCATCTGCAAGTTGCTACAGATAGATTTTTAATTTAAAACAATAACTGGTTTTCTTTAATTAACTTTTACTGTAAATATATTGGCTAAATAATTTCCAAACCATGTATTTAAGGGTTTTTCCCCTTTGCATTATTGATACATGCTTAACTTCAGTGGCTGCTTGACCAAGGACCATATCCCAGCATTGCAAACTTGCCTGTACCCTGAGGCCTCACGGCATTCACAGGCTTGGAAGGGGCCTGTGACTTGCAAAGCCACTGCAGCAGTGCTGTTCCCCCCTCCAGGGAGGGCTTCACCCACCCCTGACCGCTCCAGGCTTGCTGCACGTGTGGAGCATATGCTCCATAAGCCATGCAAGAGCTGCTTTCCTTGACCTATCCCAAAGCTTATTATAGTTAGATATAAACTTTTTGCTCTTTGTTGTTCCATCCCCTCTCCCATACCAGTTCTTTTAGCTGATGCTGAAAAAGTCTTTCCAAAGGCGTCACATCACTCCCGCATGTCATAGATGGTGCCCTTAGATTTCATGAGAAGGCTGCAACAAACCGGATATTTGATTCTCTGGGCTAAGCACAAAGGCTCTGTGAGATGCATTCAGAACAAAATTGCAGTGTCTGGAATTTATTAGTTTCTTTGAACACTTCACTAAAATCTGTGCTGATAACACATCTCATTCATATTTTTCAGGCGTTGCTTTTCTTCCAGCCAGTATCTCTTATCTCATTGGGACTAATCTTTTTGGGATACTTGCGCACAAAGTAGGAAGGTATGCTAGATTTAAAAATACTCATAATCTTCCAGCTTGTTCCTGTACCATTTTCAGTGTTTCCCAGGGTAGTTTATTGATAGCAGAAATTATTAAAGTTTGCTCTACAGTAACAAAATTGTTTTTTTGAACATGTTGCGACTTTGGTTGTGTAACTCGCCACTTTAGACGTAACTTTGAAATGTTCAGGATCAGCTCTACCCTCTCCATATCACTGATTTCTGAATGATGTTTCTTCTTTGATAGGTGGCTTTGTGCTTTGCTTGGGATGCTAATCGTGGGAATAAGTATTTTATGTGTAAGTAGAAGATCATGTATCTTTCAAACCATGTAAATGTTCATCTGTTCATCTTCAAATATGTGCTTTCCCCGTGAGATTTTGCTGAAGTTTCTGCTTTATGATACATTATTAAACAATGCATAGTTAATAGGTTCCAGATCAGAGTTTTGAGTGCTTTCAAATTTCAGTGCTTCAGTTATTTTAAGGAAGAATGGCTCTGAAAGGAGGGTGATCAACATTTTGTTCTAAGTGTGTTAGTGGTTTAATGGCACAGGTGTCTGAAACAGTAGCCCAGCGCAAGGATCAGACTCTGTCACATCTGTACAAAGTGTGCTGTAACTACTTGGAGAATTTATCTTGCAAAAAGAAAACTAATTCATTAGCATGTGCAGTGTGACATAATTAACTGCCTGAAATTTCCTTTGCAGGTACCGTTTGCTAAAAACATTTATGGGCTCATAGCACCAAATTTTGGAGTTGGATTTGCCATTGGTAAGACTTCTTACAGTCTGTTGTTTGTGTAAAAATTATTTTATATGAAGTTACGTGGAAAATCAGTTGCGTTACCATTCTGGTCTGACAGTAGTGAAGCCTAAGCTGTGGCCCAAACTGGTAGGTAGAGCAAGAAGGATTAGAGAACGGTGCTCTGGCAGATTGAACCAGGCTGCTATTAGACAAGCTGGATTCTGAAATCTGTCCAGAATTGCTCCATCGACGTAAACAGATCTTTCAAATTGTCTAGGAATGCATACGTTGTTTTCACAAATAAAGCCACACATGGCCAAAGCCCCAGTGTTCCCCATCGGGGAAAAAAAATTATATAGCCGTTTTCATAAAAAAAAGAAAAAAACAGTCTTAAATTTTTGTTCATCAGATAGGAATCCCCAAGCCCATGTGCAAGTAGTCTTCTTCAAGTAGAACTTTGCTCATGCTGGACCACGCAGCCAGCCTGGAGTGGGAACCATGGCTTGGTGCCTAGCACTTGGCTGGTCAGCCGATGCTCTGGGGCATCTTCACGCGTGAAGGATGTGTAGTTCGGACAGAAGTACAGGCACAACTACAGATCCACAGTATCTCAGCAGTTTTTTCATCTGCCTTGTGCGTGTTTCTTGCTAGTGATGACGGTGTGGCTCAAAAGGCATGTTAAAATCACCATAATAATTTTGATTGACTGGAAGCTAATGCAATCTTTTAGGCCTGCAGTACTTCCCGTAAGGGAAAGCTGCTTGGCTGGTAATGGGAGGTGGGAGCCTTTGCATGCACAGTTGCAGGCAAGTGGTTGGTACCACCTAAGCTTGTATATCTCTTGTCCTCTGACAAGTGTCACCTACACGTCTACACATGCCCATACATGACCTCAGACACAGTAAAGTCCATACAAAGCATGAATAATACAGTCTATTTTTTATGCAAATCTTTTGCTTATTTAAGAACAAGTATTCTTTTAGTTGCTTTTGCATCTCTTCTTAGCACGTAGTTGGCAAAGACATTAAAATAATTTAAAAAGGCAGTATTTTCCTGAAATATGTTTCCCTCCCTCACAACCAGGAATGGTGGACTCATCCATGATGCCAATTATGGGCTACCTCGTAGATCTGCGTCACGTATCTGTCTATGGCAGTGTGTACGCAATAGCCGATGTTGCCTTTTGCATGGGCTTTGCCATAGGTAAGTCCAGCTTTTTGCTGCCTACAATGCACAGTTAAAAAAAGAGAATATGCTACAATGCCAGGTGTGAATCCCAGTGGCATTCGCAGGCTTTAAGAGCAGGGGTTTCTTATTTTCTACAAGAAATAAAAGCAGAGGGAATTGTTTGGCATCTGTTCCCCTCCTCTGCTGTGATGCCATACTCAGCTTCATCAGCTATAAGAGGCTTGAAGGTGTCAGGCACTGAACGCAGATAGGATATCAGTAGGAAAGAGGAACATTTGAAACTGCTACTACAGCTATGCTCCTAATAGTCTGCGAGGGGAATAACTCCCCACTGACCCCCTGCCTCCCTGAGCACATGATACAGATGCCTCTAGGAGCATTTTTGATTTATTCAATGAATGTGGAGTATGGAACCAGGAGAGGTTTATGTTATAATTACAAAGATGTCTTTATATTCCTCAAATCAGTTTGTAAAGTGGGACTTTTGTATATAAAATTACTGTTGTCTAAATTGAGTGCTGCAGATTTTGTGTCTGAATGATCTTCAGAAAAGGTTTTTTATTAATATAAGGTCCTTCTGCTGGTGGTGCCATTGCAAAGGCCATTGGATTTCCATGGCTCATGACGATTATAGGGATTGTGGATATCCTCTTTGCTCCCCTGTGCTTTTTCCTTCGAAGTCCACCTGCCAAAGAGGAGAAAATGGTAAGCATAATGTGGTTTCTTTCTTTTGGTTTCAGTTTTCTTTTTTTGTGTGTGGTGTTTTTGTTTTTGGTTTTTTTTTGTGGTGAATCGAATTATAACTTTTTTCTGCATCTTTGCCTCTAATGTCCCCAAAAGGGGACCAGCATAGTTTATTTCCCCCTCATGCATCATTTTTGGAATGAACTCCCCTTTCTTTTTATGTCCAAGATGTATAAAGAAAAGCTTTTTATTACTCACATGTTAAAGTCACAAATTTTATTATCATAAAACAGGGTCAGCAGGCATGCATCTGCAACAGCATATGCTGTGGTGCAGGCAGTATGAAAGCTACTTTTGTCTTCCTTGAAGTGTCAGAATTGGCACCCAATTTTGATTTATTCCTTTGTGTGCCTCAACCTGTTTTTTCCCCACAGTCCTCAACAGTGTATTTTTGCATCATATTTTTTCCTACTCCTTCTCCCTCCATACAGATCACTTGCCCTTGCAAACTAATGGCTTCTCTTACCCTATCTGTACCACGGGTCATATCCTGCATTATTTTTTTTAATATAAATTTGCCAATGACTTAATTTTCTAGAGCAGTCACTGTTCCCCAGCTGCTGTATGGTGTCTAAGAGTGGTGCTTGGCCAAATCAGCACCTTGCCCAGTCCCCTGCAGCCTGCAGTGGCTATCTAGGGATGAGACTCGGGGCAGGCAGTAATACAGCTCTAAAATTACGGGCTAAGAGACCAGAGTATAAAATGACACTGTGATTAACAGCCTTTAACAGGCTTTTCCCCTGTTGATGTTCACATTTGCTGAGTAAATGTAAATATCTACTTCCCACAAGACCTGAAGTGAGGAGTTCCCCTACTTAATCCATCAGTTCTACCCCAAGACACCCATGAATGTGCCTGCAGGAATGTTTCTCTCCTTCACTCCTATTGCTCACTGTTTGCTTAGCCTGTCACTCAGAAAAAGATAGATTCCTGCTTTGGTCCTTTCCTTTGTTACCCCGCCTACACCATTCTCCTCCCTTCCTTTCCCATTTCTGTAGCTCATTCTACCCTTTCATATAATGTCGTTTATCTGCTCCCCTATGCTGCTGTTGCAGTTGCTGTTCCTACAGATTTATACTGGATCAGGGTCAAAAGCCCTCTTACTGCAGGAGGGGGTCCATTGCCTTGCTCACTAGGCATCTTCAGCTCCGCAAAAAGACAGGAAGCTCCCAAAGGAATCACAAGGCAGTGCAGTCAGTATACTGAACAATCCCTGTTGTGATTCCAGGGCTGGGAAAATCCTGGAAAACATGTACCAGTCTTTGCTGCAACATCTGTCACCATCTCTGGGTCGAGTCCTCCATCCTTTTTCTTGCTGAACAAGGTTGACCTGGGGCCAAAATGTAGTTTCTAGCTTTTTACTCAGGTGAAAAGAAAATGTAATTTTGCATGGCCATGGTCATGCTATGCAGCATCACATCTCTGCAAGGTAAGGAGAGAATGAGCTGTGTGTGCTGCTCACGCTTTGTACTGGCATGAGCAGAACAGAAGGCAGAGAAATGAATCTTGATGAAAGAGCAGCATACGTGGGGCCAGAGACCTTTCATTTTGCACATATTTGGACTGCAGAATCCTGGACATTTTGGTTAATACCTTGTCATGACCTTTGCAGACTGCATTGATGTTTTGGGGTTTTTTTGGTTGTTTGTTTTTGGTTTTGGTTTTTTTTTTTTTTTCAGTGGCCAAGGAATAGAAAGACCAAAGAAAAAAAAAAAGCTGCTAGTGCTATGAAGTTTATCATGTGCTTCCCTGGTCACTGCCAGGGTTTCACTTGTAGCATGGTAATCACTGAAGGAACAGGATCTCTCCCCTTGGCTTAAGCACCTTCCACTGCCTGCCCCCCACACCACGCCTGTAAATGCAAAGGGACATCTGTTCCCAAAGTAGCTTGTGGCAATGACAGATGTGCTGCCACCTCTGGGGTTGGAGAGAGGCAAAAGGAGAGCCCCTGCTTTGTGCTCTTGGTGTGATTAATCAAAAAACCAAACTCAATCACCTTCAGCATGAAATGTGCTACACAACTGCTTCAAGGACAGAGACTGATTGGGATGAATTTTTCCTAGGACAAAGAATGTAGTATTGTAGCTGGCCCCTACATATGATAGCCACTCAGCTTGCCATGGCTGTCAGGTCACAATATTATGGCCACCACTTCCGGCAGAGCCTGGTGATGCTGCTCTGGAGCTCCACAGAAAGGGGTGGGAAAAGAAAAGCCAGTAAGGGAGACTCGGCTGGAGGCAGTAAGGCTTCTCTGGCTCAGCCATCCAGATTTTAATGGATGGAGATTAAATATAGGAGAGGCAAATTAGTGTAAGTGGAGAGCAGGCAGAAGTATTTCAGTTTAATACATGTGCTGAAATACTGGTTCCAGTACCAGAAATGTGCTGGTGATGCCTTCAGGGCCAAGCTCCCACCTCACACAGAGCTGTGGACTTGACTGGCTCTGAAATCAGTCCAGGTTCTGCTTTCAGGGAGGGGAGGCGAATCCCAGACCGATGGACACAGCAGCATGGCTGTGTGGCAGAGGCAGCTAAGCAGAAACACTTAACAGCTGTACTGTTTTCTTTTAGGCAATACTCATGGATCACAACTGTCCTGTGAAAACAAAAATGTATACCCAGAACAACATCCAGTCCTACCCCATAGGTGATGAAGAAGAATACGAAAGCGATGAGTAACATGAAAAAGCCATATAACATAGTTTGGTGTACAAAATGCAGTGTTTCATGTGAAACATCTCATCCTCATAGTTGTACTGTACATCTAATAGTGAAATGGTCAAAAAAACCAAAGCTATATTATTAATTGCCCATGGTTACAAAGCAGACTGCTAACCGCCTTATGGGGGGGTGGGGAAGCTTTTATAGAGGGTTTGTATAGCGTTAATCTTTATTTTGTGTATTTAATTTTATTGAATATTACACTATATTTTTTATTAAATGTGTAGTATAAATCTGTATAAATGTCAGTTTTAACTATTTGGTTTTTAAAGCCAACTCGTTGACATACAATGTTTCTTACTTTGGAGTCATAAGTTACTGCCACGAACTCGGATCTTTCTTATTTAATTGGAAGGGGGTAAAAAAGTAGCAAAGCTCAAAGAAAACCTATCTAATTTACATCCTTTTAAATTGCACCCTTGTAAGTACACTGAGAGGAGCCAACGGCTGGAATTTAGTGTGGATATCATTATCACTTTTTTGATCAACTTTAGGTCATAATATACATAATAAATAAAAGACACAACTTCATTGCCAATTTAGAAAAAACGAGTTCTCCCTGAAACACTCATGGAATATTGTGGAAAACAGTATTTTAAACAGATGAGTGCATTGCTGTTAGTCAGCAGTATTTAATGAAGTTTTGTTAACCAGTTGTGCAATATGAAGCCCCCAAAACACACTACACCAGGTAAACAAGTAGATACAAATGTGCACTGTTCCCTTCCCTTAAAGGGAATATGAACAGCATAAAGGTACTTTTTATATTTCTATCTTTTGAATCTTTTGAGTTTTAACATATCCCAACTTCATTTTAGATGCATCTTAAGTGACTGGTTAAGAAAAGCTGCAGTATCATAGTATTTAACTTTAGCATGTACCAAAAGTAAGCTAGCAACTTCAGCAGTTCCAACAAAAATCTGTTCTGTATTTGCACACACACCTTCAACTTTGCTAAAAATAATGAAAAAAATGACCAGTTTATTGCCAATAGCTCTTACCATTTGGGAACACAGTATAATGCAGGTGAAGCACTGTATTAGGCAGCTCCTTTCTGCAGTGAGAAAAATCAGACTTTGAGAGAACATTTTAAACCAATCCCCATGTCCTCATTAGCAGTGGTGTATCTTTTCATCAATAAAATTAAAATCTTTATGTGCCTTCTTTCATGTACGTGCAGATGTTTTATGTACGACAGCATAGATACTATGTTTACATATAGTTTTGTAAAGCATATATACTATGGTCAGAAAATATGAAAAATATAGTGGACCAGACCTTCAAGTATTGCTTTGTCAATAATTATGCGTTCAGACTGCATTAAAATAAAGTTATCTGAAAGAAGTTCATGATCTATTGTAATAAAGTAAGAATAATAAAGAAAGAAAGAATCCCCCTCATCATTTGCCTTATGCATTCTGTTTTACTGTATCCTGGGGGGAAAAAAAAACAACAAATATTTTAGGTCTTGGGAAAAACACTTCTCATTTCCAGTCCATTTGTAACTCAGGACAAACGTTTTCACTCCAGGTCATAAATACATGCAACTTGTTTAAGTAACTGCAATAGCTTCCACAGATCAGTCCTGGGCTGCTGCTCAGATTTAGCTTTTGGGAAACAGCTACGGCCAAAATGTGCAGTACCAGCACCACCCCTGTATGTTCCTTAAATAAGGGGGAAGATTCTGAGAAAACATCACAAGCAAAAGGCTTAAATGGTGTGAAAGGCCAAGCAAGACATCCTATGGTTGATTTGAAAACTCCACATAAAGATTTTTTGTAATGGTGTATTTTCAGTCACATTCTTTTGAGTACGTAACAGATCGACATCCTTCCTTCAAAGCAGAGAGGTGTTTGGAGACAGACATTAGACAGCATAAACCAAGGTTCTGTCATATATTGAGTACTTCTCTGCCACTGAATAAGTAACACTTGTGCAGACTGATGAGTATTTACATTAGGTTCAGATTTTAACACTGTAGATCATTTAGATACTCAAAACTTTGCTCCAAGAGAAGTTATTTTACTTGGCTTCATTGACCTGTTTTGGTCAACACCAAAAATTGTTAATTCAATTAAATTTGAAATTAACATACCAATGTTAGAATTCTAAATTATCATATATGTTCATTTATTTGCCAGATTAACAAAACGTATTGCTTAAATTCACAAGTATGAAAGAAATGCAAAGGTAGCAACCTATATATATACTTTAAAGAAAGCACAGAATGGCTTGCTTTATACTTCATGGCTTGGTTTTACACTTTTGAGAACATCAAAATTAAGGAAAAGTTCACATTAATCTGCAACACAATCAAGTATGAGGGGGAGAGATTAATGGATCACATTCCTCTAATGCAGATAAAGGCAAGTTCCTACTGGGGCATCATGAACCAGCATCTTACCAGTTTGCTCAGCAGATCCACACAGCTCAGTCTGGTTTCCCACGCTCTTCCTCTGCTCCCAGTCCACCAGAAGAAGTTAGAGGAAGGCAGAGTTAAGAGCCACCCAGACATCCATGTTTCCCCCCTAGAAGAGATACTTAGCAGTTGTTCTAAATTTTGGACTTTTGGAGGAGTAAGTAACCAAACCCTTTTTGCTGAGACTCAGGAAGGAACTTTAGTCACAGAAAACATACAAAAACCCCATTCTGTCCTGGAATAGTTTGGGTTCTTTCATATTTTGTATATTTTGATCTGTGTCAATTTAAGTGTGATAAAGTCACTTGGTTGATTTGCTCCCACTACAGAGCCCTTCCCTGTAGTTGTAAACTTCCATACATGTTTCATTTCATATTTAAGGGGAAAAAAAAACAAGGACAGAGAGTTACACAGAAAAGCTGATTAGATAAAAATGAGCTAGTAAACAGTAAGCATTTGTTTAGTTGTTATCCATTAACATTTTCTGAAAGACAGGGCAAGTCAGAAGAATTTTTCTGACAATTTTTTCCCCTAATGTAACTCTGGTGGTAGTCACTATCACCAATGCTGCCACTGTAATTATTATTTGTGCAGTGCTTGGAGGTCTTAAACAACCATAAACATCCGTAACATTTTATAAGATTCTCTAGCTATACAAAGAATCAACTGGAAACACCACTTTTAAAAGAAATTTCCTATTAAACTGTGAGTAAAACCAAAAGCATATGCAAATAGAAAGAATACATAAAAGCCCAATTAATCCAGCCATCAGTATTTTATTTAATGCAAAATGTGTTTTTCTCCCAGAGATCTTTCCTTTTAGTGGCTTCAGATGATAAACTGCAATACAAATGTTTAAAAAATATTAACACAATGCAAAGAAGTTGATAATTTAGCAAAACTATTTTATTAAAGCTTATTCTCATGATAAAATAATAGCCAACAAAATCATATTAGGCAGATCTTCTGCAAATGTGTGTAGCTGCCACCTATTCAGATATCATTAAGTCCAGATATTCTCGTTTTCTGTGGTATTCTTTATTTTCAGCTATTTACAGTCAAGCATGAAGCACAGATTACATCAGGAATGTACTATTACAATTTTCCCCTTGAGATTCACCGTTTATTATAATTAATGCCAGATAGGAATTTATGTTTTCCTTCTTATCACTAAAATACAACTGTTTTGCCCTTTTTCCATTCGGTATATTTAAAAATATTGCACTACGTTTAATTTCTCTCTTACAATCATCATTAGCAATACTATATGAGGAAAACTGTATCCAGCTTTTCTTACCCGCTATATTATGCAAGTCAATTTAAAACCATGGATGTGTTTTTGAGATCGGTATTTGCATTGTTTTCACAGCTCCTTCACGTGTACCAGGGTTTAAGTGAAGTACTTGGCTATGTTTGAAAATCTCTATAGTAGTCCCTAAGAGCAAACACTGATGGAGATTGAATGCAGATCACCACCAATGGTAAGCCACCAAGAAAATGGAGTGGGCAAGTCTTAATATACATCTCAAGCAAGTACAGGTTAAATAACTTTTAGTCAATAAGGGAAGCTAATTTTGTGCGATTATTTGCTGAAGCTTAATTTCAGAAGTGTGTCACATGCCTATTGTAGCATGGATAGTGTTTTCCATACATCAGCTAAGTAAGTATCAACTGCCCAGAACTCACAAAAAAGTGCAAGTAGTTGCAAGAGCGGAAGTAACCGTTTTGTTTAGAAGTTACAAGTATGAATTTCCATCTGTGAAAGCCACTGCTTCTTAATTTTGCCCATCACAAAAATAAACTGAGAAGCAAATCTAACGGAGAGGTCCATTACAGACTGCCTGAAAATTTAAAGGCGTTATTTTACTATCTTAGATTCAACTCCATTTCCAAAAGCGTTTTTTTTTTTTCTACTACCAGTGATGATGATACCAGTACCTAACACAGTACCTAAACCAAAGATGATATTTTATATGGCATTTCAATACACAGAAGATGAAACAAAGACATGTTTACAGGGAAATAAATAACAACAGCCTTAGCCACGCAATGCTAAGATCCACAGTTAACACATAGCACAAAACCAGATTGTTCTTTTCAAAAGCTGCTGGCTGAAATTCTTCCTCATCTCTACTGGACTCACTTATTTTGACTCAAATAAAACATGTTATATACACTCCAGGATATTTTTCTGACAAAGGTGATCCTTCTGCTCCGACTGTCTCTTCTGGCTGAGAAGCTGAATGTAACTTACCACTATATGATTACTGAGAACAGCTGAGAGAACCCGTTTACTTATTTTGTAAAGTGTTTTGTACCTTAAGCTTTCTGAAATGATAGTCAGCAGCAAAATATTAATTCATTTTTTTAAAATTACTTAAACCATCATTACACGCTTTTTCATAGAATGCAATGAAACCTCCAACTCTTGTGAAGAACAATCTTCCTCTATCAGGTTATCAGATAATACAACAATACTTAAACATAGAATTTTGTTCTGGAAGGCAACCAGCCTCTTACCTCAAAGATATTCCCAATTAAATTATCACAAGATACTGGTATGTATTTTGATATCTAATATTACCCAATCAGGATACAATAGCCCAAAGTTCTAAGGAAGATTTTTTTTAGGATAGCATTACTGTATTTTATGTTAATTACAGACTATGAAAAGTTCTTTTATTTAACAAAAACATGGAAAACAAATGATACGCAATGTTCACTTCAGTAAATATTAATAACAGACAAAAGACCTTTTGTTTGCTTTCATGATATGTTTGGCCAAAAAAAAATAAATATGCAACTACTTAGAAGACATACAATAAAACTATGATCAACATTTTAAAGCCTGGTCCCTCAGTGACTTCTGTGTCAGTCATCAGCTTAGGCATGCAACAAGCTTATAGTTTTTTCATCATACAATGGAAACTACACATTTTGAAAATCTTGCCAGTTTCCTGTTGAAAACACTAGCTCAAAAAAGAAACAACCCCAAACAATCCGGGGAGGGTAGGGGGGCAAGTAATCCATTGGACACCACACACATTAATGTGAAATGGTAAGGTTACATAATTAGAAAAAATAAAAATAAGTTATTAAAAATAAATTTCCAATATAAACCCCAAAATGTAGTTTTAACCAGCCTGTTTAACAAAATGATGGTACTGTAGCTGGAGAAGAACCATTATTACCTGTACTCTTACACAGGCAAGTAACTGTGGAGAAGCAGGACACATTATGCCAGTGTTTTAGTTTAATTTTTGTGTGTTTTTAATTAAGTGCAAAGTATTTTAGCCCATTCCTGCAAAGACTAAACATGTAAATATCAGTCTGCTGATAGAGGTGGATCAACTGGTTCTTCTGATATGATGTTGAATGTTGGAGCCTCCATCAGACTGACATCTTCATTATCCATTTCTTCTGCTGTACTGGGTTCCTCCGAATCTTTAGTCACCCTTTTGGCCTGCCGCTCTAATGACATGTTCTCCAAAGACTCTATGTCCTCAATGCCTGCCCTGTAGTGGATCATCAGCAGCGTAAGGGCCTGCAGTCTTTCACCCGACTTAGCCAGCGCAGCAGAAATCAAGGCTTTTTTCCTTGCATCGGTTGTCTCCTTTTCTTCTTTAACCAGTGAATTGTTATTTTCCAGCTCCTGGTCTATTTCGTTCTGCAGCTTATCCAACATAAATTCTAATTTCTGAAAACGCTCCTCTGTGGGTAAACTTCTGTAAAGATCACGTCCAATTTCTTTAACAGCAATGAAGACACTGTCATCTAGACCACCCTCTTTTCGGACCAGTTTTATCCCAGTACCTGCTGCACGTTTTGAAGGACTGCTGGGCCCACTGATTTCAGTATCACTGCTTTCATTATCCGAAGTGTTTGGTGTGTGCTTTGGCGAAGGTTCTACCACCTCTGTTCCTTGCTCAGAGAGGCGAGCTTTGGGGACTTGACGAAGGTTTAACAAACGGGTGCTTGTATTGATGATATGCCTGGTCAAACCTGTAGTTCTGTTACCAGATTTAGTTTCTGAATCCACACGAGAGGATGCAGCTTGGGGAGCTTCCTGCCCTTCTGCTCTACAACCTCCTGCAGTTCGATCAAGTCGCTTTTCAGCTCCTACACAAAAGGGCGTCTCAGTTAGACATTTTTCTTGACATTTTTTATGGCAAACGTAAGCGCAGAGCATGCACTGTGAAGCCGCTTTAGTCCATACTTTCTTTTTGCAATAATCACACCAAGTTGGATTCTGAAACTGAGTGTCTTGAAAATTATGCTTGTTCTCTGTAAAAACAACCTGTCCCAAGTAAGGATCCTCTTTCTGAAGTGCACGAGCTTCCTCTTCCAAGTGACATTCCTTTTCTTTCTCCAGGAGAAGGTTTGAATCATCTATTTCACCTTCTTTTAAATATTTGAAGTGTAAAGTTACATCGCCATAACAAAATTTTTCATTGAATCCCTTATGGGTTGTCAAATTCCGCAATGCTGTTCTGGTGACTGCTGCTTTAGGTGCAGGAGCATCCAGTTTAAATGTTCTAATATATTCCATTGAGGATGTAGCTATACAATCTAAAGCAATTTCTTCAAGTTTTATGCTTACATATCCTAAGCAGATAAACCCACCTGCTTTAAAAGGGTCTCTGCACCACAGTGCAACATTAAGGTACTTATGGTATCCTTCTACTTCAAATAGACAGGAGGATGTTCTCGTCCTTGGCCATCGACCTTGCCGGACTTTGTAAGGAATTTCTGGCGATTCCCATGTTTGATGATCATCTCCACTATCTTTGTAACTACGTGTATTTTCTGAAAGTCCATCTTTTAATGTATCTTGTTTTGGTGCTGTTATTACTTTTGATACCGCTGGATCTTCTATTTGATCGTTATTCTTTATTACCTTCTCTGTACATTTTTCTCCATTATTTGTAGGTGGAGGCGGCCTCTCTGGTTTTTCAGAAGACACACCTCCAGTTTCTAACAGATTCTGAGTTTCACTAGTAGTTAAAACAGGCTTACTTTGTGGCCTAGGTGGCACAGGAGGCTTCGTACCAGATCCTTGCGATTGTTTACCCAATTGCTGCGATGCATCTGAACTCTCAATAGTTTTGGGTGTTGCCACTTTAGCTCCATCTTTTTGTTGTGTTTTTGATGTTGTCTGATAACTTCCTAAATGTAGCTTTCGATTCAGAATCGGAGATATAGTTCCAAGGGGTTTAGCAGCAAGTATTACTACTGAACGTTTGGGAGACTGAGTTGTTGGCAGATCTTCCTTTTGGTCAGGTGATTCGCAAGCTAAGTCCTCAAATTCTGAATCAAAATCTCTGTTATCAACATCAGCTGATAAACTAGCTTGGTCATCTTCTGGCTGTGTCAAGAAAGCAGTGTCTTCTAATTGTCCAAACCCATCCTGCAGTGCTGAACCATGCTGGTTGTACCCAACAGGCCTTTCATAGAAGACTAAAACTCTGTCCCCAGCCTGTCTAATAAGCTTCAACACCTGGACAGTTGATGTGATTTTAACACCTAAAAAAAAAAAAAAGGACAAAGTTGTTAAATTTTTATTATGATAACAACCTAAATGGTCAAAAATAGTCAACAAACATGTTTAGCTCTTTAATAGTGGCAATACTGTTGTTGCTCACTAGCAGAGGAAGTCAATTATGACAGAAAAGCTTAATTGAAATGTAACAGATGGACCCTTTCCATTTTATTCATACAAATATATCACTTCAGGAGTTGGAAAAGATACTAACATAAATACTCCAGTTTGCTGTTTGTTATTAATGCTGTAATCTTATAGAATAATGTTGATGTTACATGCTAACTTTTTTAACTTTGGTCTTACTGTAACTTTGGACTTAGTGGCAGGCATTTAACAAATTATTCAAAAGAGATACATCTCTTTAAACATAGTTTTAATTAAAACAGAAGCAAGCTAACAAAGAAAATAGTTCCAATATGTTAATAAAATATAGGCATGACGCTACATTCTCAGTGTGGCTGAACAGTGAACTCAATCACCTTTCTCATCAGAACTTTCAGAGCCATTTGACAGTATTTCCAGCCTATTGTAAGATTCAACAAATTACACGCAAGCTAAAATATCTTTAACGAGCACATAATCCAAATAAAGTCATGTAGGGTGTCAGGTAAAAATAATCTCTTGTTCTAGAGGAATCACCAATTGCCTGTTCAAAGCAAGTCAAAACCCTTTTAAATCACTGGTGCAATGCAATGGGGATTTTGGGCAGTACCTAATCACAATAACTCATTATAGTGGTTAAGCTCTGCTCTGTAAAACCTCTCAGGCAAAAACTTGAAAAAAAAAAAAAAAAAAACAAAAAACACACCACAAAAAACCAAAAACCAAACACCCACCAATTAATACAACTGTGCTAGCAGGGAGTTTAAGCAGTTCATGTCGTAAATGTATAAAGTTCTATCTTCATAGTATTTTACCACAGTAACTCTGCTATAGCGTATTAATGACAGAAGAACCAAATATAACATTTATTTATCTCTTATTTATATGGTTAATGTTTGGAGAAGACATGTATGCTGTCACATGCAGGGATATCTGGGATACCATATATAGCTCAGAATTACGCAGCTCTTTCTGCATTTCTTTTTCTACCGACTACATGATGGAGAATATCCAAATTTCACAATATAACCCTAACAGAATTTCTTCTACCATTTCCCCCCCCAGCATGATTTCAGTTTACATTCTATTTTATCAGTGGTATCTATACTTATTTCTAAATTTTTATTAATATACAGTGATATTCCAACTCCTTTTTGGTCTTTATAAATCCCTGGACAGTACACAAACCCCAACAACTTTAAACTACACTACTTATGATTCCTACTTCGTAATGTTTTTAGTCACACAACATCCAC
Organism: Falco punctatus; assembly: GCF_963210335.1. NCBI lineage: Eukaryota > Metazoa > Chordata > Aves > Falconiformes > Falconidae > Falco > Falco punctatus. The sequence goes on from NC_137589.1 coordinate 36,972,518, forward strand.
TGGAAAACATAGCGTTATTTCTTAATTATTAACAGGTTCCTATCTGCTCCTTCCACTAAGTTGACCAGCCACTTTTCTTGCTAATGGTTTACTTGTCCTTCAGTCCATTTCCACATTCTGTAGGTCCCCTCCAATTCTCAAGTTTAAAGCAGTAAGATTTTCAGTATCAGTCTCTGATCATGGTTTAGATTATGATCTAGTTCTCTGTTGATGACAGGGTCCATATAAACTAGAAGTATTCAAGCTATACCTGGAGATGGTCTAGTTTAAAATTGTAGAATATAAACTGGTATCAATCCACTTCATAATGCCCAGGGATTTCAACAGAATCTTTATTATAAAAAAACCAACGAAACAACCAAAAAACCCACAACAAAAAACCCACAGTGCCCTCCTCCACAAAAGTCAAGGGTAACTGTTTCAACAGAGCACTTATCTGCCAGTTATATTTGAGACCTTTGGACAAATTGTAAGAACTGTAGAATTGATTTCTAAATAATACTTAAGGCTCCTACATGTCAGAGCTAACAAACATTTATACTACAAGTATAAGAATACTATCAAATGCTCATCAGGTCTTCTTGGGTCATCTTGACATTTCAGACAACTACTCTAAGTAAAAAATATGTTTATGCTACTTGTTCCATACTCTGTTTAGTACTTTTAAGGTTCAAAGCTGAGTATGCAGGCGTAAGGTGTACAATTCTATGATTTTCTCTGTAAACTAAGCACATTTTATAACATCACTGGAAGAGACTAAGTAGAGAACCTCACAGGATCACTGTCAGTTAAAATATATTTATATTCAAATGTTTATTCAACTTCCTTTTGAATTTACCTAGCAAAGAGTAAATAAACTGCAAGGAAATTAATCAAGTGCATTATATCGTTAAATGGCCATAAATACATGCGTTAATTTTTATGACTGCCAAGCATAACCGTACTTGTTGAGAAAGGCAGTCTAGTTGAACCATATGCAGACACGTCCTCCCACTTTGCAAGACAACACTTATTTTGAAAGCTGACATATTACTCACTGCCAATGGCTAGAAGTCTGTCTCCCCTCTGTAGATCAGCAGCTGCAGCAGGTGAGTTTGGAGTCACAGTTGCAATGACAACATGCCCTGCATCTTCTTCCTTGGACTGTACAAGGCGGAGCGTGAGCCCAACACTTTGCAGATTGCCTTTCACTAGTTCTGCCTGGAGAGAAAGACGTTAGGAGTATGTTGATTAAGCAGACTGCAAGGATTCATGGTTACTAATGGTTACTAATGGTCATTTAAATGAAATTATACAACTGATATTATTTTTTTAATTACATTAGGACATCCAGTGACTTCATTAAGCAGATATTCATGTCATAGATTAACTGCCTGCTGATCCAGTTTACACCTTTGGAGAAACATGGAACCAAATGTCACCAGTGCTGAAGAGCCAAATATGCCAAAACTAGAGAGCAGTGCAAGAAACTGTCAGCAAAATAATAAAAAAAGCCACAAGTGTGTATGTGTACACATCTATTCAATAGTTTATATATAATTAGTAACATACCGAGATAACCTACGCAAATACAAATCAGCAAGAAAGGCAACACATGGCTCATCTTCACAAAAAGCACCAGTCCCAACAGAGCTACATCTAACCTCATCATCCGTTTTATTGGGAAGAAGTTATTATAGAGCACTGTACCTTCAATCTAAGTATCACTTTGAATATACCACATTTGTGTTCTACAAGTAGCTCTTCAGTCGTCTATACAAGAATGTGTTTGGAGTAAGAAAACTTATGTACTTCTACATTGCTAAAGCATATTTAGAATAAATCTAAATTGACAATAGCCTAAGATGTTTCTTCAAAGACTCAGAACCCTTTTCTCATATTTATGCTGCAAGATAAATAAAAGATAAGACTTAACACAATCCCAAATATCCTTAAAAAGATAATTACTTAGGTGCAATCTCTGCAGTAAAGTTTCATCCCACATGCACGCACAGATGTCTTATAATCTGGAAGTCCCCATTGAAGAATATATCTAGGTAGTAGTCAACTGTTTACATACCTCAGTATCTGAAATATTTGAGAACTTTTCTCTTAATGAAGACTGTCCTTTATGAATTTAAAAATATACCTTTTTTTCCCCCTAAAGCACATTCTTTCTATACTGTTTCAAATGATCGTCTACAATCATTCCACCAATGCATGTTGTGTCTGTTTGAAAGGGGAACTCATAGTCTATGTTTCAGCTCCAAGGACAAAAATGTAATTCGCTTTTTTTGATTCCCAAGAACAGAGACAGACATTGTTTGTAGAAAACCTCCACAGGAAATTTTCTATTTGGTTTCAATTTACTGGGTTTTGGTAGACAGTCTTCTCCATCCTTCTGCATTTACTTTGTTGCTATTCAATTGTCAATGTTTGAACTGTCTGCAGTTGATCCTTCTCTTCTGAGGATGTGTTAAGTTTGCTTAATTTTGTACAATGGCTTTCCACAGATGAAGTGGATTACTGAGCTTCAGTGCATGACTCTCATTGGCTGCATGGCTTTCACTCCTTTCCTATAGTCTTAATAGCAGCACATCTTGGGTTTTGTATTAATTGTTCAGTTCTTTGTAGAAATAAACATGCTACAGTACGCAACAATTTGCTTCAGTACAGTATTGAGTTTGAAGGAGCAGACTTGCATTAACTTTCTAAGCTTTGTCAATAATTTTCTGCATTTCTCGCAGTCACTTAAAGATAATTTTCTATCAAACTTTGTTAACATCTATTGTGAATATCCAGTAATGTATATGACAACACAAAATGACATTGACAAAAATGTAAGCTTAATTGCAGTTCCAAGTTTCAAGGTTCTTCTGTAGTTCCCTGCAGAAACAACTGTGGTAGGGTTTTTGCCTTTTTTTTTTCCCCTGTTGCTTTTAATTAAGGCCTTTCCCATTTACACCAATGAAACTCTGATACTTTTTCTTTGTTTCTTAACTCTTAAGAGGTTTTTTTAAAAATTTAATTATGTATCAGAAATACCTGCAGAAGAAGAGAGAAACATTTTTTAAAGAAAAGAATTACTCTTCTGCTTTAGTCCTTATATATAATATGGCTTTAAGTTAGCAATTCACAAATGTTGCATGTGCTGCATGGAAACAACGTGAACAATTACTACAATTTCAAACAACACTAGTTGAACATTTTAACTGTCAAAAAACCACAAGTGACATTAATTTGCTGTGCTGGCATACAAACCTCCAACAAAAGCTCCTTCCAGAAATCACTCCCCTATGCTATGTAGCTCTGCATATTATTATCAAATAACAAGGCGATCACTATTTCTGAGATTTGCCACAGAGTCTAAGTAATCAAATATCTTTTCTTATGATGGCTCCTTTGAAAATCTTACTCTAAATGACTATGTAAGCTATCCAAATGAAGATCAGAAAGTTAAACTACTTAAGGAACACCAGCAAACATGAACCACACAAAAGACTGAAAAGCAAGCTATAACTATTTTTTGCCCTTATTTTTGTTAGTCCACTCAAATTTAAAGCTCTTTAGTGATAGAATTTCAGGAAAGAAATGGATGCTTAGACAGAATGGTGGAGGGAAAAAAATCCAAAACAGGATGATTTTCCTCTTAACACTAAGTTGTTCTGGACATTTAATTATACTCCTTTATGGACACATCTATTTTGTTGACATATTAGTTCTGGATCTTAATGCCGAGAACTGGAGTTAATTAATAAGATAATACGTTTTAAAGTCATGGCTCATCCAAGATGGACAGTCTGTTAGTTTTGCATCATTGCAGAAGAAACATTGCTGTAAGTTTGTTCGCATGAGAACTCCTCTGCAATCAAGTCTTTGTGCAGATCAGAAAAACATCCAACTACAGAGGGACACTGGCCTTTGTAACACTTTTACAGGAGTTACATGCAAATTTTTTTTTCTTTTTTACAGTCCAATATTTTCTCATCCATTCAAACAGTGGCACAAACAAGTGATAAAATTTTGAAAGACCCTTCCTTCAGAATGCAACAAGCCTTATTTGAAAGGGAATGTCAGAAGGGAAACAAGAGCTAGTACTGCAACATCTAGTGTTCTGAAGAAAGGCAGCAATGACCTCTAACCACTATTAGTACTTGCAATCACGGCAAACCATGAGGAGCAGACATGGGGAAGGGCATAATTAGACAATAAAAAGGAAAAAGTGTTACCAAAAGCTCCTTCTTACAGAGTTTGTCAGTACCAACCCTCATCCTCTTGAGCTTCTTTTGAATCCAAGGACGACTGAGCAGATCTCAACAGTGGATGACTTAACAGTGAAAATATTCTCTACTGGAAAAGACTAGAAACCTCTGAGGTGATTCCCAGCATTACAGGCTTCCCTCCTCCCCCAGGGTGAGACCACATAAAAGAAACTAGGGACAGCTGGGACCAAAGACACTTAGGTATCTCTGAACATTTGGCTCCCATGCAGGGACACCAACCGCAGATTACAACGCGTATGACTCACTGATGGAGACTTCCAATATTCTAGCAGTATCTGATGGAAAGCTGTTTTTGGAAGGGGAGCGCCTTTGAACATAACAAGCAAAGTTCATCTCAACTTTTTATTAACTTTGGCACAGTCACAAGCTTTCTCACGAAGTAAACTGGTTTTATTTATCAACCCAAAGCAGATGAATAGTTTCCTTGATTTTTCTTTCTGGCAGCTCCCAAGTTTCATCAAGTAAACCCACAATATCTCAGGCTAGCTGCAGTGCAGGTAACCCCTGCTTCGAGCTCTCAAACACCCCCCACCCCACAAGTACCTTCACAAACCCAAGCATCTTCGTATACCCAGCACAGCTCCTTCATGCCTTTCTGCCTCTCCCTCAAATTGAAACTTGATAATAAATGTGAAGAGACAAGGATGTCCCAGAACACGAAACATCAGAAGGACAAAAATCAGCTAAATGACACAGAAAAAACCCACCTCTGCTGATAATGAAAGGACATTTACTATTAAGGAAGCTCACTGCAATGCAGAAAAATTAACAGCTGTACCTAGGAGAAAGGGAAATTTTAACCAACTAGCTATACCATATTAAAGCAAGTTTATTTAAATTTGACCTAATAGCTCTGTTTTACTAGTTCCTGCAACACTTTGTAGTTATTAAATTAGGAGCAATACAAAGCAAATGATACTACTTGCTTGTTAGTGACAGGCATACATTTAGAGAGTTTATATTGAAAAATTTAAATTGTGTCATGGAACTTAGAAAATGTACCTTTTTAAAAAAAAGGTAAGCAACCCTCAGATTATTTATGAAATACTTGTTGAGACTAAGATGCAACAGAGCAGGAATGGCTATCCTGGGAAAAAAGAGAAGTCATTTCCTTAATGTTTTATTATTGAAGAAAAAAAAAAAAACACCAAGAAGAGGGCACAAGATGTCCATTGACTTTCAAATTAATAAAACATTTTGATGTGAGGCTGTGGATGCCTGACTTTTCCAGGACAAAGTCTATAGGCATTGATTTCACAGTACAAACTTTAGTTCATTTATATGCATCAGTGTATGAGAAACTGCGGAGCACAACCCCATCACTACTTTCAGTTCAATATTGGAAGCATGCTCTGCAAATACAATGGAGCAGAAAATTATGTTGTGCCTTACAGCCTTTCCTTACCTCAGCCTCATCATTCTGAAGGCATAGCAGATGTTAGACATCAGTGAAAATCAATTTTTCCAAGCTTTTTTAACACACAGATACTGAACTTCACAGCCACACTGTGATCATTCAGAAGTTTATAGCTTGCTAATATCATTTAAATGCCCAAATATTTACGTGAGTGTTAATACAGGATACAGTTTTAGGCTTCAAATGCTTCATTAAGTTATCAGTTTGAAAGAATTTGCAAGTGCAAAGGGATAATAAATATCCCTCTTATGGCCAACAGACAAATGTATGCCATCTCATTTTCTTCCAAAACCATGCCTAAAAAGTCCGGTTATTTTTGAATACAGAAGTAAGAATGTAGTCTCGTAACTACAATGGAAGTTAACGTTAGATACAGCATTTCTATTCACACTTGCGAAGACATAATAAATAATGTCCATTAATATATATGGAGATTACAACATCTCTAAAAGTATGTATGACAACCTATTACTAACAGTGCAACATCATTCAGCTAAACTTTAAAAACTATTCGATGCATACAAAAATAAAAAGTCACAGAATTAAGCCACAGCATGATAATTTAGAGCATAAGATTTTTTTCCTTTTTAAACAAATCACTTATTTTCAGGAACTGAAAAGGAATTTTTTTTTAAAGCTTAATATTTACTCTAATATTCCACATTTGCTTAACTATTGTAAGCATTAACACAATAAAGCTTTATTAGAGTTTAGTAAGCATGTCACAGTTTTGAGTAAATGCTAAGAAAAGCTTGATCACCCAAGCACATGTAAGAAATCTTATTTCATTGACTTTACATCAACTAAAAAATAGTATCTTGAAAATATTTCTTATTCACTATCAGTGGTATGTAACACACTATTATGTATCACAAACTGACATCACATCAATGCTGTACTGTAGATAAAAACTTAAATTTTTTTCCAACCTGTCATGGTTACTACAGTGGATCTTAGGTATTCTTGCAAGGTATGGTCTAATGTGTTTCACGCAAAAATAAGAGATAATGTCTATGAATATGCCTGTAAAGTATTACGTTCTCCTAGACAACTCTGCATGCTGAGAGGAAAGGAAGGAATATTTCATGTCAATAAAAAAATACCCCACCAACATTAAAGTACAAAACTAGGAAGCAGTTCCTTCTATTCTGAAGACTCAGATATTTGCATTATTAAAAAAAGGGGGTTGGCATATATCTTTAAAATATGGACTTTAGCATTATTGCTTTTTTCAACTTTATTATTTATTATACAGTCATCATATATGACCTGCACAGTGAAATGATTGCCAGATTATTTATACCGGCTAAAGACAGTGAAAAGAAACAGGTATCACCAGTCTTACAACACACTCCTTAGTAACGTTAGACTCAAAGGAAAAAAAGAATTATTTTTTTTAATGTTCTGAGAGGATTTCCATCTATGCTTTAACAAAGGAGTAGATGTTTTTCTTCTCCTTGTGACAGCCTTGAAGCCCAAAACTACATGGCCAGAGCAGCAGGAGCCTTTTCCACCCTACCCTCCAGCCCTCCTGTCCACATGGCAGGATAACCCCTGGAAGCATTCTGGGGAAACTGTCAGGAAAACAATCTTGCACGGAAAGTGTCTGATGTAGACCCTGAGCAAGCAGTCTGTGATGACAAAAACACTTTAAATCTCTCAGGCATAAAGAAAACTCCCAATGGACAGAGAAGAAAGTTTTCTGAGCGTTTGAGAGCTAGCCTTATTCTTGGGATGCTTAAATAGTTCAATAGGCAATAAAGAATGTACTGATTATAAACGGCGTTCACTATTACTTCTTATACTCACACTGTTGCACAAAAATCCACTAAAAATTTGGTTCAAAAACTTGTCAAACAGATTGGGTTTCCCAAGCAACTCCCTGGTTAGTATGCATTAAAATATACTGTAAAAACATACAGACACAAGAAGAACAAACTCAGGAGCTGGCTTCCTAAAACTGGACATGTGCATTCATCTCCTTAATCTTTATATTTCCTTTAGCAAGTTCAGATGTGTGAAAACATGCTGACAGAAGATTTTAAAAAAAGAAAAATAGATCAAAAGCTACATTCATATTTAACAGAGTAACTAGACTACACCATGTGACAAACTATATAAAGTAAATAATCTCTGTAATAAAGTTAACTCTACATAGAAAATTGACTTTTCAGTATTTATTTTCCTCCCCACGAGAAACAAGCATTACTTACAAACCACTATTAAGAAAAAGACTGAAGGTAATTAATGCAAAAGATAATATACTGATTCTGAAAACGTAAGTATATATCACAGCTAGAAGCAATACTGTACTCCAAGAAACCAACATGTAGCAGAAAACACATTTACAAACTTGGAAGTTATTTCACCGATTTGTGAATTATTTTTCAAACTTTTTAAAAATGCATTTCCTAAGATAGCTTGAATAAAAATCTGACTTTCATTGTTTCTGTAATTGAAGCTAAATCTTAAAAGTCGTTACTGTTCCAAAATCTGTATCAGTACTTCTACAACAATAATTCACATACTTCCTTGCTATGTGATGCTTCCTCTATACTAAAGAAACATACACCTTGCAGTCGACAAAGTTGATTGAAATTTTTCATAATTTTTTCCTCCCATTCCCAAGTTTACATTGATTCAGCTAATTTCAAAACATGCCGATTTGGTTTTCCTCCCCAATTTTCTTTAATATGTTGCCCAAACGTACCAAACATATGTTGAATTAACATGTATTTGTTCTAGACATACTAGAGTGGGGGTGGGGTGTTTGTTTTTTCAAACTAACATAAAATATAAATATATTTAGACCTTTCTAAAATATATATGAATAAAATTTCAATAAGAAATTAAAAAGGAAAATATCTACTGCTTATGAAAAAAATTAAATCTTTTGTCAAACAGCAATCCTGAATATCCAAATTATTGTTCTCGCACAATTCGTTTTACAGTATACAACTGAGCAATTGCCAAAAAAGATATTCTTCTGCCCATTTTGCTTGGAAGAAGAAATTTGATAGAACAGTTAAAAATTTAACAGGCAAAACCAAAAAAAGGACAAGCTAGTAACTACAGAATGAACTTACAGCATAAGTAGATACCACCAATAAAAGTGAGACTTCATGGCAAACAGGACTGAGTTACAGTGACTATAAAAATATGAAAGTTTTATCAGAAATCTGTCTCCACAGGGATATTATGGAATTTATTTAAGTACATAACCTCATTTTCTTCAACCGTCCTATACCACTTAGTTTGACAGTTAATCCCACGCCTCTACCCAGTGTTCACCATAGTGTTTGCAGTGGGTTTCTGGACAAGGCGGATCCTTCAAGTTTTTAAACAATTTTCATTACTTGATTTTTGCTTTGGTGTTCTGCTTTCCTCCACTGCAGCTTACTCTGCTCTGAAAACCCATGACTCTGTAGAGGTTTTCCTGTACTCACACAGCTGTCCTCAGCAGCTGTTCACTTGCCTAGTCTGTTGTCCTCTAAAAAAGTCAACCTTTCACATTGATCACCTCTCACACCAAAAAAACTGAATAATGCACTCTGTCTTGAAAACAGTCTTCATCAGTAAAACAAAGGACTCAGCCAATGCTCAAAGTCATATGAGAATGAATATTCAAACAATTTTTCCAGCACAAGTATCTGCAATATCAGAAAATATGTTTATCACCTTGTTTAGTTTTGTTCAGTATTGTCAGTCCTGCAATTACAGCATTGATATATAAATATATATATATATATTTTGCATTCTATATCATATAAGCTGAAAATGTTTGCAGATTGGAGCACACATAACCAACTGAAACACCAATGATTAACAGGCAAATCAGGTACCAATAGCGCTACTGATCATTCACACTATATGTAACTTTATGGGACTGGCTACACTGTTGTGCCTTTTTGGGTGTCACTGAACAGATACTAAATTATTAGCTTGTGGATTCCTCATTTTTCCTTCAAAGGGATTTTATAAAATTACCCACTTCTAATGTAATGGAATGACTCATGTTCAGCCACCATCGCAAAGTATCTCTGCAAGTTTCATGTGACTGCCACTAACTTCTCAAAGGGAGCTCCAACCACTGATTAAAGCAGAGGAATTACATAGCCATTTCAAAAGGACCAGTTTAAGTTCAAACACTAGAAAAGATAGCACTCAAAGTTAGGGGAAAAACCCTGCAGTCCTAATAGCACTGGACCATTTAAAGACCTTTTTTAAATTGTGAAAAACTCAGCTCCAGAAAAAAAATTTTTTTTTCTTAAATTGTTGTTACTGTTCTCTCAGTCAGCAGATGACGCATATGACCTACACACCACTTTCCCATTTCTTCTTGCCTTTGCTAAGAGCAATAAAACCCCAAAACAACCAACCAACCACACACACCCCCACCCCCAACCCCCCCGAACACACACATGAAACACCTTTGCCTTCAAAAGACTTGTTACATTTACTGGCATCTGGAAACCGCCAGTAAGTAATCAGTTCTCACACTCTCCTGTGACTAAAACATCAGAATGTATATGATGACTTTAAACCTGTTAGCCTGTATTCTGATGTCAAAGTAGCACAAGATTAATTAGCCCATTCTGAGGTTGATGTTGAGACAGCACTACATCTTAGTACAGATAAGTTGGTACTGCTGAGTTATTTCAGGTATATCAATATTACAGTGCTCTACTGCAGTGTGCACCACCATCGGTTGCTTTGAGAGTGTCTAAGATGTTATTATTCTCCACCATTTTTAACCTCCTCTTGTCCATTTCAAGTATCTTTAAGCGTAACAGATTTTTTTCCAAGCTATACTGAAAGCTGTTTTTAAGGGGCAGGTTTCCCCATTAATGGGTATATCACATTTCAGCCACTCTAATAAAATTTAGAAAATTTTAAAGTGTTGTCTACACTTTCATCAAGAATGCTATTTGATTGTTTAAATAGAAAGTCTGTAAAGCAAATGGGTCACAGAAAGAAATCAGGCTTATAAACAATGGACTCGCTACCTCTTCTTTCTTAGTAAGGTCTGGAATAGTCACCAGCTTTGCTTTTTGTGGAATATTAGGAGCAACAGATTTTTAATGACAATAAAACAGTGAAAAAAATGGAAGTGGGATGGTAGACATTTTGCTGTTAGTTTTTCCAGCTCTGTGACTCGTGGTCTGTGCATGGCGAGACACAACTATCTCAGATGAAGGCTGCAGTTTTCACGCTTGTTTGTTTGGGTTTTTGAAGTGTTAGGAAGAAGCATATTTATGGATAAGTTTCTTGAGATTTTTTTTACTAGTTGTCTTATACAGCAAGCTAGTAAGCCTCATTGTTTTCTGTTCTACAGGACATCTTATAAAAACCAAAAAATGTCAGTTACAAAATATGATGGTAATTTCATTCTGAAGTGACTTACATATTGGACCAAGATCATAAAGTAATAATTCATTAATGCCACAATACTGCAAATGTTACGCACATGTCTAATTTCATCATCATGCGCAATTTGTCTGAAATAAATGCGACAATACATGGTAGTAAAGTCAAACATCTGCATGTCTGCTTGATGAGCACTAAAAACATTTGACATCAGCAAAATCCAGAACAAGCTAGTTACTGAACAAAATAAGGAGCTACATCGTTTTTTCCTCAGTACTTCTGAGGCATTGCAGGTACTCTTTGACTAAGCAACTGCTAAAAAAGTGTACCTTCCAACTGTACGGTGAAACAGGTTATGTGGCACACAAGTAGTAAACTGTTTAGCAATCATCATGAATTGCTGAGGCATTCTTATTAAACAGCAATTACAGGAGCTGAATGGAGGAGTTAGACAAACAAGGCAGCAGAAAACCTGCATTTAACTTCAAAGTGTCAGAAGCAGGTAAAATGCAGACCTTCGGTTTTACGCAGACCTCTTTGGAGAACAATTTAGTACAAACACCAATATAGCTCTTCTTTAAGTGCTCTTATTCACTGACATCCTTTTAGCCTTTATTAAACCCAACTGTGACGATTTCCTTTGGCCCTGAAAATATAGAAAAGATTGATTTTTTTTTTTCTTCCAAATCTTATATCACCATTTATGTCTTTGATAGAAAAAAGGCTTCCTCCAATATTGCTTAAGGATGACTTGGTTATCATAGAAATATTTTGTAAAAACACTCAGGTAGGCTAACAGTAAATACTGAAATAAGGTTACTGAAATTGGGTATTACACAGAACAGATTAAGTTTATAAATAATACCATGTGTGACACCAATAAAAAGTTTACCCAGTTAACAGTTTTCTTTGTATAATTTTATGAATCACTGCAATGCAAATTACAGATAAAGGAGATTAATGAGAACATAAAGAGTTTATGCACTATGAATATGTGCACATGAGAGAGGCCAGCCAAGGGTTTTGTTCATCTCCGAGACTGAAGCAAAAAAGATGAAAGACATTCAAGTGTACACAGTAAACGCAAACCCTCTAAACCAGCTAGTATTTATATTTATCCTAGAAGTACCTAATTTATAGTGATAAACCAGTTACTATTAATCTTCATGCAATAAATTCAAAATACTGGACTATCAGGTAAAAGTTCTTTATAACGGAAATAATATTAATGGTAAAGGGTCCTCTCCACACAAAGAAACTGCCTGGCAGTTTTGGCTATCACACCCAACAGCATTAACCATCTGATTATTGACATGTATATTGCCATTAAAACAAAATTATGAAAAGTTATTATCCACTATAGTTATGGTAACATCCATCACAGAGGCTAGTTTCCATGGAAATAAAATATGCAATACTATTTTCCAATGCATATAAATCATAACTCTTAGATCTTCTAATGGGCTTAAAAGTCATATTTTAAAGGGCTTAAAAGTTCTATTTCTGATGGAAAAACGTTGATGGAAAGAATAAGCGTATTATTTATAGGCTGATTGTATTCTGGAGCAGAAGTGTTTTCTTTAGAGCAACAGCAATGCTAACTGCAGCTACATCTGGAGTACAGTGAATCATCTGAAATGAGCAGCAGCTCCATAAATCCTTGCCTGGGAATCTTCAGCAAAAGCCCGGGGTTTGGGATGGGAGCAGCATTCCTGCTGCAGCTTTGCTCTGAGGAAGAGGTCAGTGCTGCCAGAGGCAGGGGCAGGGCCAGGGAGCACCAGCAGTGCCAGGAGAGGCCAAAGCAGCAGGCACAGCACTGGGCTTCCCAGCTCTCCCACAGCCCCACAGCCGGGCTGACCCCTTCCACTATCCTCAACCCTTAACAAGATTATCAGATTAAGCTTTGTACCAAAGTTGAGGAAATCAAGCAGTGTCATTCGACTTATTAAAGATGCAACATATTTAAAGAGTTACTTACACAAGAATGTGCAGAAAAAAAGAAGTAAAAAACCCTATTCTCTTACAAATAAACCATTACAATTCTGGGTAATACAAATTACACTCTTATCAATAACATAGTCAAAGCCAACAGGGACCCCACATGTACCTAGAACCAACATAATTCTACAATCCGACATATCACAGCACTTAAATGAACAGTGTTTGTTATTTCTGCACTGCATAAACATACCATCTTCTTGACAACTGTTGTATTTCTTATCAGCATTAATGGCTAGATGGCTATCAAAGCAAAGCACAAGCCTGAATAATAAATATCCTGCTTGACCCAATCAGTGCTCAGGCTCCTGCATTCCCACAGAACTAGCTAAACCCAAAGGAACTAAAGCAGATGTAGTGAAATGATTCATCATCGTAACAGCTCTTCAGAGATTAAATAGAAGTTCCATCTGAATCAAAACGAAGTTCCTGTTGCATACAACCTCCCAATCCCACCCTTTGCCTGCTAAAAACAGATCACTTTTCTTCTGAAATTCTACGTTACCAAGGTCGGAAGAGACAAGGATTTATATCTAGCTTATTCTGAATAACTGCTGTAAAAAAGGCCAAGGTTTTGTATACATATATAATAATCTTTCTCTATGTAGAAAGGCACCCAAACCACACTGAGTTGTTTTCAATTAAGTTCTGGACAAAACACTGCAGTATAAACACGCAACTATATAACCAGTAAAGTTTTCCACAAACACACATCTATTTCTGGTTATTTTGTTGAGCACAAATCACATCAAATCCATTTGTTTACGGTGATAGGGCACAAGTCGCTGCCAGGCATTGAAACAGCAGCTCAGTGTCACATCTGATTAATAGCACCAAGACAACAGCACACCTAGAAGCCAGTTTTTCATACTGTTACTGTTCATCACTTATAAAGATTGTCACAACTATTAAAATGAAAAAGATCTTTAAGACCAACTATCAAATGCTGACAATTCACTTTGCAATAGAGATCAATATCCAGCTATATTTGCTTTGCACTTGAAAAATATTCTAGATGTTTCCCCCCCAAAAACACGCATAAGAATCATGTCCCAATATACCCAAAGAATGATTTAGAAACTGAACATTAGCTGTAAACGAAAATCAACATGCTATCCAACTTTGCAACCTTGCCTCTACAAATGCTTCAAGAAAATCCAAAGGTTGGAATTTAGGTTGGAATTTTTCATAGAATAGTTTGGCTTGGAAGGGACCTTGCAGCTTTCTCTCCACATAATCAATATGTTCATAACTGACTAACAAAAAATGGGATTATTTTTTTCCCCCCTGTAGTTAGATATCTGAATGACAAGAAAACAGAATTGGTATAACTACTTAAACAAAGAGTTGAATATCCTCTATTTCAGGCTATGAAAAAGCATTATGAGAAAGAACAACAAAAAAAACCCAAAACAAACAAAACCCACTTAGCTATGCCACAAGGATTTCTGTTAAACTTTTGAGACCAGGATTGTGCATTATCACAAGATTTAGTCATGACTCTGGCAGAAATCTATCTCATAATTTACCTCCCCTCATTATTTCTGGAGGTAGCAGAACATACGAGTTCTCCAGAAAACAATTTTAGACCTCAAACCACTAACACTGAAGCATGCAAAAGTGCTGAAAGAAAAAAAAGTCTTCCGGTAACAGTAAAAAAAAGAAAAAAAAAATATATATGTAATTACAAAAGAAGCAGGGCACTACCCATAATAGAAATAAAGAGTTCATGCATTTTGACAAGAGGTTTTCTTGTTTGTGTTGAAGGATTTTCTGGTTCAGGGAAGTAATATACCAATTCTTCAGCTCCCTGTCGTAAGGTAGATTAAAGAATGGATAGGAAATTACGTCAAGCCTAAAAATTTCTTTTACTTCAGCTCTCACTATAATTTCATATGCTCTATTATTTTTAAATTAGCAACAGATATTATCAGTAGCTGGTGAGATATACAAGGAAAATACCCAGCAGATTTCATAATGCAACACCTTTCTACTTCCCTTTCTCTTTCTTCCACCACCAGAAGTAGGACTTGCTTGGGACTGCAACCCAACTACCTTCCCCAAAAAATTTACAGTTCAGTCATTTAAAAACGAACACAGAATTAGTTAACACCTCAGAATTCTTAAGAAATACAAATATCTAAAAAAATAAGTCATACTGAACAATGGCGGGGGGAGAAGACTGGCAAATGCACATGTGACAGAAGCTGTCCTTAAGTAGATCAATACTTGTGTCCTTAAAAGTGGTAATTATTTGTAAGGTGGTAAATATCTTTCCACATATTACAAGGATGGAATCTGCATCAGTAGCAAAACTAAAAAGTTATTTGATTCTTTGACTTCTTAAGTATGAATAATTCAGTTTACTTAATAATTTGAATGAGCTTTATCAAACAAAAAAAATGAAAATTGCATCCAAAAAGTTGATGAAAAACAGTGTATGTGATATAATTTGAATACTTGATATCAAGCCATGGTACTATACTTTCTTGACCATCACTGTAAGGCTGTGATGACAAAAAAGACACTGTTCATAAATGGCACATTCAGTATTAAATATGCAGCCTAAGGTTTCTCTTTAAACTTACATATTTTTAAATATTTTATTTGAAAACCTACATGTTTAAGAGATTAGAATTGTATAGAAAAACCAACCGTGCAATTTGATGAATGATGAAATACCTTACAGTAAAAAAAAGTAAAAAAGATTAAATATCTTGTAGCAAAGCTTCAGAATACAAAATTACAAATTTAATCATCAACTTGCTCGTGATTTGTTATACACTTAACTCCCACCATAGTTCATGAAAGTAAGAGATGTGTTAACTCTAAAAATTTATTTGCTTTTATAACCTCTACAACACCCTAAAAAGCCTAAGAAAAAAGTACCTGAAAAATTCCTAAGAAAAAAAGTACAATAAGTCGGGGGGGTGGGGGGGTGGGGGGTGGGGGGAAGAAAAAAAAAGTAAAAACACTTGAGTATATAGAATTGGGCAAGGAAAGGAAGATGGAGAGAAAACAGAATTAGATCTGGATTGGAGGACTGCAGTCTGCAAGTCCGTGGGTGCGGCACCCTGGCAAAACATTCCTAATTTTCCTGTTCCCAGGAAATAACCTCTGATTATTAGAACTTCACTAATGTACATCAATTACCAAGAAACCCATAGCTTAAATTCAGATTTTCAGCTACCTGTTTGTGTACCATGTCACACTTCGGCAGAGACTGCCATGTGTGTACTACAATGTATTCAGAGAAAGGTATGAAGAATTGTCGTCTTTGTGAGAGAAAAATGACGACAATTTGGAGAGCTAAAAACCCAAACCTATCAGTGCAGTGTTTTATTTATTTTATTTTATTTTTTTACTTAGGAGTCTGTTAGCCTGCAATGCCAGAAGGAAATCATAATGAATAAACATGTGTGTTCATCATGCACAGCTTGCCCTTCTTGAACTCTTGAAGTTCACAAAAATAGCCTTTGACTTACATACTTTAATACCATTTGAACAAGAGCACTGCAAGATAATTAAGCCTGAGGTAATTCTACCCTGCCAAGTCATACAAATACCCAAATGAACTGTAATTTATATATTTTCAGCAGAAGCATCATTGATTTTTTTGCCATTTTCATACAAGGACACACTTGAGTAGAACTGGAAACAGTATTTTGCATACAAAGCAGTCCAAGGTCAAAAGCAGTGTGCAAAGATCATAACTTGTATATAATGATGACATCAAGTAATATGGTGCTTATAATTATTGGAAGAGCTATGGTTTTATTGCACAGAGAGAGAAAATGCTTGCTTCCACAGAGAATATGTATGGTTTTTAGTAATGGCCCTTCTCCATGGCAGCTGACAGCACTGTGGTTCACAGGGATAAACATGGTCCTGATGGGAAGGTGGCAAGATCCACCCCAGCTCAAAGGTGAGGGGAGAAGGGCAGGGGTGGTCCCACAGCCCTTGGCACTCCCATGGCAGCAGGACCTTCTCAGTGGCCAGGCTGGGTGTCCCTGCTGTGGTGTGGGGCCTGAGAGCCAATGCACCCCTACAGAAAACTAGATTTTTTTTCACCTGGGCATGTTGCAGCTCTGTGTTGTTTGGGGAACGCAACCAGCGAAGCTTTAATGAGGACACAGGGCTAAGGGAGGGACTAGAGCCAAACTGAGCTGCCTCCTTGGTTTAAGTCTCTGCCCAGTTAAATACTCACATTTTTTTCAACAGAAGTTCATACTCACAGATTTTACAAATTAATTTTCTTTTTTTTCTTTTCTTTTTACTTTACTACTTCTTAAAAAAAAAAAAGCACTATACAGGTATACAGATGCTCATCAGGATATACGATGGAAGACATATCCAAATTAATACGAAGGCGAGACCTTCTGAATGAATAACGAGACACTTTGAAATTGACATCAAACTTGTGTCTCCAGACTTGAGTGATGCTTGCTCAGTTGATGTAACTGCCTTAACACAGCATGACTAAGTATGACTTTCTAAAATTATTAAATAATGAAAAAATGCCATACTAACAATAACCAATTAAAAATTACTCCTTACACTACATAAGACACCCAACCAACAGTCACGTTATGCCAAGTATTCAAGATAAATGGCAGCAATACTCAGAGAATGGAACTAAAGATATGTGGGGAAAGGGCTAAGTGATAGACAGATACTAAAAAAAAAGTGCATGTCTGCATGTACAGTGCACTCATTCAAGTTTTGTGTATCAGCCATACTCTCTCTTAGAGAAGGCACTGCTTTAAAGTGTTTCTGGACAACTGGTAGTTACTAGCTGCCTGCCATTCAGCATTCTCAACTGCTTTTGTTTCCTTAATTAACGACAGGCAGAAATGTATGATACCTATAGACAGATAAAAGAATGACTATAAGCTTCAAGCTCATGCTCTATTTGCAAAATCTTCTCTCCAGTAAATGGCAGGTTAACCACTGCTCTCCTATTTTGGGTTTATGCTGTTGCCTCAATAGAAATACCACCTTTAAAAAAATATTAAAATCTATTCTATTGACAATAGAACTTATACTCCTGCACTTTGCATTTAACAATACATAATACTTGAAGCTTACCTAGTAATCTGTAGGACTACTAGACACCAGCTACCAGGAAGCACATAGCAAGAAAAAAGAAAAATAGTCTAGCTTTCAAAAGGATGAAGAGGAATAATTCCTTTCAGAAGTTGGTAGCTACTCCCCAATAAAAAGTAAAAATAAAAAATAAGGAGTGCCAAGTTTCAATGTCAAAGATTTATTTTCTGATAGAGACAGAAAAGCAGTAAGAGGAAGGAATTAGCTTTCACCTCTCCTGTTCTACTACTGCGTTGATGAAAAGGAGGCCCAGGCCACAATCAGTCAAGACTCATACAGCATCCTTCCCTAAACTCTTCTTCCTGCAGCCACAGGAACATTCCTTGCTTCTCTTCTACTGTAGCTTTAAAATATTTATTTCAACATTTGGAGAGTTATACAGTGGGTTGGGGGTTTGGCAATATCAAAAGAGATCTCTTTGTTCTACTAAATTATTTGTTTGACATGCAGAAGAGAGTCTGTTCTGTCCAGGATGCATTTCCAGTGCCTTTATAGGTTTCTACTTCCAGCTGTCAAAACAGATCCAGAAATGAAACTAACTTCTGTAAAAGTAAATACTGTGTTCTTAAGATAGAATCAGATTCTTTACTTTCTAGTAAATCTCATTTACTTTTATTCCAATTATTAGATGAGAGAATATTGCTTTAATAACCTTTCATAAAATTACTTCCTCCCAGCAGTTATTTTTAAAGCTTAGGAATTAATGGCAATTCTTGGTTACCTCAGTCATATGTAACCAAGACTGCGGTTCCTAATGCACTTCTGCACATCAGTTGGCAAGAACCTGAATGCATTTGCTCACAACGGTGGCCAAAAGTTTGTTCCTAGCTATTACAAGTATATTTTTAGAATATATGTTATTTCAGATTCTCTTCCAATAGCTAAAGTTTCAAGAACTGTAGTGAAAATAGAAACATTTATCAAGCCCAGGAAACAACTGTGTTTAAACAAAGAATTCTTTGCTCAAATATTGTTTGCAAGGAATAAAAACCCATCATAGACATACCCATGTTGTAGCTAAACACCCTTCGTAGCCAAACTGCAAAAGTTCAATAAATGAAACAAAAATGTTATGTATTTACTACTCTCTCCAGCAGGACTGTAAGCTCAGTCATAGCCTTGAAAGCAGTTTCATAGCCTTGATGCAGAGTTTTAGGCTAAATTAAGACTGCCTACAACACAAAGAAACATAAGAGAGCATATGAGCACCAAGTGCCACCACCTCACTTTTTTAACAAGGATTTTTACTCACAGCCATGGACCCCTTTTACTAGACTTACTACCCACCTCCAGGTTTTCTCTCTTTGTGTTGTTACCACCTGGAAAACACATTTTTATTCAGTAATTAAACATCCAAATGCAGGCTTCCTTCTTCATTATTTTGGGAGATTAAACTGTGCACCAATGGAAGCAAACAGTTTTCCATGTGCCCAACAGTTTACTTGGTGAGGTCCTGATTTGGCAGTGAAACATTACTAAAACCCATACAAATGAGTACATTAGTTTCAACCCAGTTACTACCTCTTCGTAGGAAAAGATCCCAGTCTCTCAACTTGAAAAAAGAAAAGTCTAGTACATTAAGAAGAGGTTGACTTTTATAAGCATGCTCTAAGAAAATGCATTTTAAAAGTAAACTAGAAGACCAAAGATTAAAACATACTACAAATGAACAAGAGTCAAAACAGCTTGTTTTTCCAAAGGTGGTTGTGGATATCTGTGTTTTAGCAGGTTCCTCCCCTTCCACTCCAACCACGTGCAACAGCCTCCAGCATGAGCTGCTGGCTCATCTGGCCATACAACTTTGCAATAGGATGTAATAAAATAGTTTAGAAAGTCATTCCAGAAATATACTGAATTACCCAGAAACCACATTGTTTACTCTGGTTAATAAAACACTGTTATCTCTCTTACAATAAGCCATACTGTTCATACAAACAAGTTAGCTTTCATGCATCAACCATCTATTTATTTAGCAAGATCAGCTATCACTGTAAATCAACCTTTGTAAATGAGAAATACAGCTGCTGTAACACCTACTTAAACTCTTTCCTGCATCCAACATTTGGACATGCAGCAGAACAGATAAGAATAGGGGGGAAAAAAAAAAAAAAGAAAGAAAAAAGGCCATCATCACCACAACTACTAACACACTAAAATTGTGTGCCCATCTTAGTTTTTACAAGCATTTTTAAGGAAAAGATACAAAACCATTAAGTAAACACTGTTATATTTTAAATGCAAAGTTGTAATTTAAAAAGTATGACAAAAGCTTACCACTGCTATTCAAACTGGGAACTATAAGGAGGATATGGAAGATAGGCAACTAAAAGGTAACTCAAAGAATCTGCACTACAGGCTGGTGGTTATATGAGTAAACTGCAAGCAAAAAACACAGCAAAAATGAATGTTGTTCATCGGCTCTATAAAAAGCATCAAAAGAACAGAACTAGTTTCTGATCAAGCTTGAAGTTTTAATGTAATTTTTGTCCTAGAACAGCCATACAGAGAGGTCTTAGGTAGGTGAGTTCACCCAACATAGCCATCTAAAAGACTTGTGTCTCTTCCTGATGAATCAGGAGGACACTACCACGCTTTCAGAGAATACAACACCCTGCAAAACACCAGCGTGGAAGACCCCAACTGAACAGACAGTATCACCACTGGCACCTGCAATATAACTTGGTTACAAAACCCAATAGTGATTTAGACTAGAATTAAGCGGCTCCAAACCAGACTTATTTCACTATATGAGACAAGTATCTGGCTGCAGAAGAACTTCTCTTCATAAGTATAAGTACCACGGACAAGTTTCACTGTCAGCTCTTGAAGTACGAGTTGGGGATAGGGAAGCGCAAGCACACATAGAGCATTAAGCCCTACTCACTTCAGATTCTTCCCACTCAAGTTATTTTATCTGTTGATCTTTTATCTGGTACATAAAATCTGAAACTCAGCAAGTCAGATTCATTGCAAGAAGTCAATCTCTGCAGCACTCCAAGGGAGGCTAGGAAGGATCATAAATCCAGGCTTGGACGTAAAAAGAAAGAAGGTGCGTGTAAGGGAAGCTACGGACTTGGCCGCACACAATGCATTTAGTAGTGTCTGCCACCAAATGCACAAGTGTGGCAAGCCCTGCTTTCTCCCTGTCCCAGGCGAGGGTACGCATGACAGAGGATGCAGTGCATGATAGATACTGAATGATTTATAAGCAGGCAAGAAGTATCAGGTCACACTGTGACTAGAGCGATGACATTCGGTTCTAAACATCTATCTGAATATACACAAACTACAAAATAAAAAATTAATCTAAAAAAGCTGTTAGTGGTTTGGGGTTTTTTAATGTTCATATTCAATAGTCTTGGAGCAGCCAAGATGTACAGTGCATTTTCACAGGTCTCTCATTAAAACACAGAAAAGCTTTCTGAAGCTGCAAGTCAAAAGGCTTAAATGTTTAGGATGAGACCAAAAAAATCCTGATGGCCTTCAAGTTTATTTGAAAAACGGATTACAGAATATTATGTAAGGTACAAATCTCAGAACTATTCCCCATTGTATTTACAAATATCAAATTTTACAAGATCATGAATTTTCATAAAAAGTGACATTTTCAAAAAGCTTCTCTTGCTTTAATCTGCCTCCTTTCTTTTGATAGGATTAAATGCTGAAATGGCAGGCTGTTAAATAAGCACACTGAAATGCCAACTGGAAGGCATTTAACTCCATGTATTTACAAATTAACGTTTCACAGTTGCTTTAAATTTTGACATTATTGTTTAGTATCTTCAGGCAACTCATTTCAGAAAGTGCTGGATTTGATTTACTGTATTTCTTATTTTACATTCATAAGTTACAGTACTGGAATACCTTTAAGTTTCCCTTAATCCCTGATAAAGGAAATTCAGTTTTACAAAGGCTGAGAAATATTACTTGGTTTTGATGAACAGGTGCCAACCAGCCTGCCTACAGCAATTTCAAAGTTACCATTAAATTTGCCTACAAAAGGCCATTTCCATCAAGATATCCTCACCAAAAGGCCTGGAGATTGTGGCCTACATATGTGAATGTATATACATCCACAAATTCAGAGTGCAAGATTGAAAAGACAGTGTCACTGGTCTTCCCCTTCAGTTACTGCAGTGCTGACCACAATGTTCAGAATGAACTGGAGAAAACATCAGGCAGAATTCCTAAAAAAGTGGTGGGATGCTTAATCTTAAAATTCTTTAATTCTTTCTTTCTATTATTAGTTTACTTCAGAGGATATTTGTGTGCTCAGCTGTTACGAAAGTGAATCCTATGGGCTACTAGATGTGGTGTTTTAGATGGAAATTTTTACTTTGCAGAATATGAAATGCAGTTCCTGTATTGCTAAAGTATTCACAGAAGGGGTTTCCAAAATTAAAAGAAAAAAGAAAAACACGCCAACAACAAACATGCCCCAACACTTACTACCTTTAGGAATACAAACTTGTGGCTATTCCTGTAGTACTACCTATTAGTTGAAACCAGAGTTTCAAGGTGTTTCCTCGTATCTTCTTGGATTATCTAACTTTATTATCTCAAGATCAATAATGAATCTCTTGTACCTCTGAATTTCTATAAAAAAGAAAGACTTAAGAGAAAACTTGGAACGGATACATTTTGTCGTAGTTGAGCACCTCTTCCCCACTACTTCACATTCATACAACCAATAAAAAGCACAAACCATTTAGAGTGTGTACACACTTGCTGGGTATAAGTTTATCTAGGATAGCAATCTATTTGCAATAGTATCTACAACTTGTAGAAAACTAACTTTGTCAGAAAAATCAGTACCTAAAGAAAGGCAACATGACTACCAAAATACGCAGAGCAGTTCATAAGAAATAAGATTCAGACCAGCTGAGCACCCATACAGCACTCAAGGCATTGCATGGTCAATGTAAGGGGTACTTCCAGCTGCAAAGCTCCCTCAAGTCTGTTACTAATATTTCAAGATCATTTCTATGTCCATTCTTCTGCCACTTTTAAGGCAGACAGATTATATTTTCCTTTTATTCATAAAAGCAAATTCAGTTTCTGGTGAAAAATGATGTTATTCTTCTACAACACTATGCACAAAGTGCTGGCATAGGTAAAGTCAGCAGCAGAATTCTCACCAAGTGTAACAGGCCAGGGGTCCACTCACTCTCAATAGATGTGCTCCAAGGAGAGACAGAACTATTCTTTTTGTTTGTAGAAATCAATCTGGTATTGTTAACTGGCAGTTCAGTAGATATAACCCCATTTATGGCACAGCCTCCATTTAATAACTACAAACATATATATAATTATTTAGACATCTAATTATTTAGCCACACAACACCTGGCTAGTAATCCAGTGCTGTTAATGCTAATTACTACATCCTATCCATACATAATGAAGTTTTACATATCAGTGCAGTGATTAATGTTAACTCCAGCTGCATGTACTACTAATTAAGATATTTAGAAATGTTCACATGTCACATGGGAACATGCCAAATCACCTCTCTGAAGTCTTATTGGTGTTTCAGACTGATTTGACAAAACAGAAGCCTGACACACCTTTGTATTAAAACAGACACTTCAATAATGCTCTAGACATGTTCAATAACACAGCATCTTTTTTCAAAACCAATGCTGACACCTACCAATATTCCATAAGTAATAAGATCAGATTAAATCCTTGCCAAAATTCATTATGAAGTATTAAATCTGTCTAATCTTTTATCACAACTAACATAATAAAGAATGAAAACACTAGGAAGTATAGGAAGTTATGAGAACTTTCCTCAGGAGTGTTGTAGAACAGTCACGACAATACATCCTCTGATTCAGACTGTGAGACTCTTAGACTTTAGAGCTTTTAAACCAGAACATATCATTCTACTTTTCACTGCAACTTAGTCTATCATTTCTTCTCCATAGTTTCTGAAGTTGTTATTAATTCCGACTTCATCTCAAATAATTATTGCACATACAAGCATTAAAAGAAGGATTTAATATTAGAAAGATACAAAGTACTGCAGTCAGCTGCCTTGTGGCTAACGCTGCATTAGAGCTAGAAATCACAAAGATACAAGTAAACTTTTTGTTTGAAAATTATCACTTTTTTCTTTATAACTTCCTATTCCACTATTCACACAGTTACAATTTCTGAGAAAGATAACTAAGTTCATGTTAAGTGTGTCAGCAACACTTCTTACATTGTTGAGGATCTTTGGCGATACCCTTGCCACTCAGTGAGATGTTCTAACATTTTGTAACTTAACTTGCATATTTAACCTGATTTCCTAAGGAAAAGGGACTTCCATGATTTCCCTGCATCTGCTGAATATAAGCAAAAAGGTAGTACTGTTAATTTCCAGTTTCCATATTCTATGATATCAAGATTTTCAAAAGCAGGACCTTAAAATTAGGCCACCTACCTAGTGGCCTTAAGTTCAAGGTAGCTGAGCACAATGAATTCTTCATATTGACAGCAGAGCTAGAGATGCAACAACTCAGATCAAGGAGTCCTCGCACTCCGGCACACACAGCGTTTGAATGATGCTTAATGAAGGACTGCAACATTGATGGACAGAAAACCCTTCTGTACATCACAGGCCAGACTTCCAAAAGCTTATGAAATTTGAAAAACCTGCCATTTCATTTTAGATGCTGAAAGAGATGAGTTCTTGAGAGTTTCACCCCGAGTACTTTTCTGTAATTTAAAAACAAGCCATTCCACCCACCATCAGTTTAGTGTTACTGCCATCTGCTGTCACAAACTCACCAGTGCCACACTGACTGTGGAAAGTTGGGGTTTTTTTCCCCCTCTTCTGTTAAGAGTGTAAAAGAATATTCTCCAATATTACTACTCAAAATTATCTAAAAATAACCAAATTAATTTGTCCAGAGAAACGTAAAGGTAAATCAGTGTACTGACACCTTCATTGCCAGACCACCAACCCTGCAGTTCTGTGCAAGGTTTCATACACTGTTTATCCCAACAAAAGGGTCATGCCCATAAGTAAGTATTAGCATGATCAGGTCCAGAGGATCCTAAAACTGTTTGGGGTTTTGGGTTTGTTGTTTTTTGGGGTTTGGTTTTGGTTTGGTTTTTTTTTTTTTGAATGCTAGAAGTATTGCTTGTTTCTTTAAAATTTTGAAATACTTATTATTATTAGGAAGGGGTTAAGACCATAAACTGGCTAGACTACTAAGGCCAAATTGCTCCTACCTTTATGTATCCTTATGCGATCATGCAAAGAGGCTTAAACCTTTAGATTAAAACAAATTTAAAAAGTTTAACACAACTAAAAACTACTGCATAAACCAGATTAAACAAATAGGTCTACAAAAACCACTCAGATCTACCTCCTGCCTCGTGCTTCAAGGAATCTAGCAACCTCTAGAGTTAAGCAAACCATAATTCTTTCAGGACCACTGGAACACTTCATGCCATCACCTCTGGTGGTGCTGTGCTTCAGCAGCTTAAACTAGCTGAAGTTGCTGCCATCCCACACTTCTTTCTCCTTTCCACCAGCACTAGAGCCATCACCCGGCAAGCCAACTCAGGGAGTTGACATGGCTAACTCACAAGCACATAAACACCACTGACTGCATTAGGAGTGAGTAGAGAGGGGGCCAAGACAGAGACAACTCTGGAGAACGTAGTCCCTAGCTGCCATCAGTTTCTATATGATGTCTGGCTGCTGAACCACAGTTCTCTGAAGAGTCTCAGCCTGTGCTGCAGCTGCAGGCTCCCTGCTTGTCATTTCCCTGACGCACTCAGAAAGCCATCCAGTATTAGAGGCTACCCTAAGAAAGCATAGGTGAACCTGTACCCTTCCTTCAAGTTTTTCAGTTGACTAAGAATACAGCAGCTAAGACAACAACAACAAAAAAAGGCTTTCTGTCTGTTGCTCAGCCACATAGGGTTTTTTTGCAAACCATAATATACAGTAAGTCAAAAATAAGAATCATAGCATTTGTCACAAGGAGTTTTAAAAACAATGCAAAGTGGAATTTAATTGTAGAAACTGAATGAGATGATGAAATTCTGGATTCTTGCTGCTCCAGTGGAAAAATGACACTGCTGTCCAAACACCACCAGTCAGATGTAACAAAAGCACAGAGCTTAAGCTAGTGGCACTCAGCAGAAGGTAAAATGCAGGATTTTTGTTCCAGTGATTTCTTTGCATGACACCAATTGTTAACATAAAGTCTTTTTAAAGCCTCTGTAGATTGTTCTTCTTTTGATTTGCTTTGGTTTTTAATAAGCACATTACTTACTGCTCACTATAAGCCTAATTCAATTTGATAACTACCACAATATTGCTCTAATGTGAAACTGAAAGGCTCTTGCATACATTGTACCTCTTGTTCAAGGGGCCAGGGAGGAGGTAACTCATTCTCATACACACACACACACAAAAAAAGGCTATTTGTATGGTGAATGCTCCTAAACTAATGTTACTTAGTATGTTAATTAGTAAAATATTGACTTACAATACCACCAATACTACTACTTTCTGTATTTGCAGACACTTGTAAAAGTATTTTTCTTTAGCAGACAGGGTAGGATTCATAAGCTGTAAAAAAAGTCAGAGATCTCTGGCAATTGCCTGTATTTTCACAAAATGCAGGGGAAAAGAAGGAAGTCAGTCACATGAACTGCTCTCTGAGCACACGTGTCTTCAGCCCTCACACCAGAAGGGAACACACTCCTGGCCAGTAAAGGACAGGTGTATCTTACTCAGCATTTTCTAAACACTACCCCACCCAAATATAACAGGGCTATAAAAATGCTTACTTGACACTATTTGTTTTAATGCAGATGGACAGTTAGCAATGTATTCAAACCAGGTACATTTTAAGCATAGTTGTGACAATAGAACATGATATAATCCATACATGTCAGTTTGACAGTGAAATACTTTGGATCAAAAAAAAAAACCAATCCCCAAACCAAACCAAAACACTGGTCTAGTACGTTTTGGGTTGTTTTTTTCCCCACTATATCACCCATTTGATTGTCCAAAAATACACTCTTTCTAGACAATGTATTAAGAACACAAGATATACTGGAATAGGCAAAGATTATACCCTTTTTTACCATTTTAATAGAACTTCTTGATTTTTCTTCCCAAACATTACTGCTCAGCTCCATTGTGCAATGAACATTTGTTTCTCTTTCATAGGATCCAAACATAAGTAACCTGAAATAGAAAAGCCTATGGTAAGAATTGTCATACTATTACATATATCCCAGATACCATATTATCTTTACCACATTAAACTTACCAATCTTCATTTATACACTCTATTATTATTATCAATGTGTACACCCAGAGAAGTCCATACAGCTTCACACCAAAGGAAAGGCACTGCCACCCTCTAGTGGAAGAACTCCATAAATATCAAATATAACAAAATTTTTAGCTAGGGGTCTTTTTTTGGTTTTTTTTTTTTCGTTGGTTGGGCTTGTTTTTTTTTGTTATTGTGTTTCCCTTTTCTTAAATAAAGTGGTCGATCGGCAGACTAGTATTTTTCCAAAATTTTTTTCTTTTTAAAAAAGCAGTAACAGCCACAAGTCTTCCATCTGAGTCTTGAACTTCACAATATACTGCAGCTCTTCTTGGTTCAAGAGAATGTCACTATAGGCTAAGTCAGTTTACTACTGCTTACGTTCCTATTTCACTAAACTGGGATCCTCTTATATCTGTAATTTTTTGTAATACTCATAACAAATGAAAGAGCCATTCCTGCATAACTCCCTATTCCAGAAGGCTACAAAGCTTTTCAGGTAGGTATCAGTACTACTATAAAAGAAAATCCAATAACTTTTAGGCTATAAAACAGCAATAAAGTTGTACACAGCTACTCACAGTAGCTGGAAGCAGATAAATATTTTGGAATAAAACTTCAAACAAATCTCACTCTTTCAAAAGAGCTGTTAGATTTTAACACACACAAACTTTTCACATACATTTGACAAGGACAGTTTTTAAGCTTTCATCCAAAGCATCTTATTTATGATTGTGATATGTTAAACAACTCTTTAGACGATAAAGACAAAAGCTGACAGAAACCCACGTCAATTTCCTGTTTATCTTGTTGTTAAACAATGTTTCTAGGTTAAATATTTATGATCGAAAAGTGCCTAGCCTACCAGGTGGGGAGATATAAAGTAAACATACTTTGAAAAGTAAGTTTCAAGTAAAGCTACTGAGAACAACTTTCTCCAACAATCCGAAATGGTAAACTAAAGCCAATCCCCAAGGGAAAACACCTCCCTGGCTGCAACAGCTCTCTAGCTTACACTGCAGCAAGAAGAGGTAAAAAAAATATTTCTTCTCTATGTCTCTCCGAAGAATTGTTTAACTGGTCTTTAACTGAGTACATGAATGCATGGAGGAGATGTTAGGGGAAGATCACATTTGGGTTAGTGTCCAGCTTGACCACCAGCACTTGTTTGTCTAGACGCTCTTGATATGATCACCGTAAGCAGAAATCCAGCCTCAGAATCAACTGATTAGGTACTTTGTGAGGACAAGACTAAGTTTTTTCAAGGTTACTTGAACAGATGAACTCATGCCACCTTTGCTTATTTTTAAGCCATCCCCTCCAGCTCGCTGTGGCTTTTTCTGTTCTGCTTTTAGTAGTTGCTTTAGAGTAACGCAGGGTTTCATCAGTGCCTCACTGATACCAGACAGTTCATCAAAGCTTTTCCACAGCTGATCACTGGTTGCATGCATTTTATGTTCTGGTCACCTAGACACACCCTCAGGAATTTCCCAGGGGTAATAACTGTCTCTCTAAAATATCAGTACAGTAGCCATTTAGCTGTCCTGTACTAGTGGCAACTAAGAACAACAACAGGAGATACCTCAAAATAGGAATAAAACATAATTTCCAGCCAGAACCGTAACATATGGTTATATGGAAACAATGGAAAAATAACAAGGAAAACAACGAGCCATAACAGGATTTCAGCTTACAATAGGTTACCAATACACAACTTAAAGAATGTATCACAGGACAGCAAAACCACACATTTAAGTTTTAAAGAGCTCTTCATGCTGGAGTTTGGAATTCAATTTCCAGCTTCAGAAAGACAATGGGGAAATTTTAACTGCTACTACACTAAGGAATTTTTTGTTTGAATAATACCTCCATTAGCATGCAGAGGTACTGTATTCTGTGACACAGGTGAAGATAAAGGCTGACATTAAGATTGTGTCACAACACATTCAACCAAAACAACCGGACGTTAAGGGGATCTATCCTACAGATTGAAAGTTTATAAAATCTGTATGAAAGACAGCCAGAAACAAAATTTATAACTCCAGCTATAATTAAATCAATAAAGGAACGTGATTAAATTACCACCTGAGTGATTAAAATATGCATACAGAAAATTAATTTCTACTCCTCCTCCAAGTGCAAAATGGATGATTCCCTGAAGCAAGCATGAGGCAGAAGAACGTAATTCAACAGAGTATCTATCTACAGATACGAACACAGTTGTTTGTAGCTGTCCTACTTAGCCTGAGCACTACAAGAACTTCAAGACAAGAAGTGTTTGCCCACTGATACAAAACAATTGAAGTGCATGGAGGCTGTGGGTCACCACAACTCTCAAGCTGAGAGCTTAAAGCGAGTCTTTATAGTCTTCCAGAAAGAAGGATGAATAACAAAGGCTATCAAGTTTCTGCTTTTTGTAGGATGATGATGAATTACTGATCTGCAAATTAACAAGAATCTGGTACAGGCAAAGTACTCACCAACCTTTACGTATGTTTTACGTACAACCAGGTACGTAAAAGCAAACGATTTATTTCCTTTACAATCCTCTCCTAAATTTTTAATTTCAGCTGTGGCCTTTGTATTTGCAAGTATTCTAGGAGCTAAAAATAAGCAGAATTTCCCCCCAAATTTTAAGAATGTCAAAAGCAGATTCAATATTCACATACTTAAAGGTGACACTGCTGCACACTAAAGTCCACTTGAAGATAAAAGTAAAAGAACACATAAAATTCCAAACTGGAGTCTCAGGTACACTCTGTTCTACTAAATAACTATTCTATAATGTTATTCTATTAAATAACTAAAGAAAATGTCCTTGTTCACAACGGTTACCTATTGAAACAAATGCTAATCTAGAAAGCCCACCTGATAACAGTTTTGGAAGAGTATTCTCGCCTAATATAATCAGAGTTTAAATGCTGTAAGACTTTTTTTCACAGTGTATCTTCTCAAAGCAATTAATATAGCAAAATTTAACAGCATGTCACTTTATTTTTCCATTTTCCTTAAGAATTTAAGGTAAATGACAGATAACTGCACTTTTGCAATGACTGAATTCTGTGAGGGCATTACAGTTGAAAATACAAGTTTTCTTGTACAGGTCAGATAAAAATTGGCAAAACATATTCCTTATTATTTACACCAAAGTTCCATCTTTTCATGAATTTCATTTTAAATATGTGCAAAATTTAATTTTTCTTTCAATAGCATGACAGCAAGGAAATTAATATGGTCAAGCCTGCAATTAGAAAAGAAAGTACTGCAAGAAGTGCAGGTATTTAGTCATGTGAAGACTATAATGATATTTAAACAGATGTTTACAACATTAAAAAAATGTTTGCTAAATATTTTATTACTATAGTTTCACCACTGTTTTTCAGACCTAAGCAGGAGAAGTAGCAGAACTCTGTTACCAGACTAGACTGGTAGCAGTCAAGAATCCTATTCCAAATTCTGTACAGAATCCAAGGAATGGCTACTGTACTGACAGGGAATATAAAAGCCTTCTGGTGCACTGAGCAAAACTGAAAAAACACACAGAAATGAAAGTAATCTTTCATTCTGCAACAAGAATGATCACCAAGAAAAATTTTCAGGTCCCTGTGGCAGATACGAATGAAAAAGTTCCGTATTTCAGCACGCAGTGCTGCACTGGAAAAGAGCCATTGCGAATGGTCCCAGGCAACCCTCACACCAGCTCGCGTATGTACAGTGGTGATTAAAAAGGGAAATTTTGTCATTGTTACTTTTGTATATATGGCATATTTCTTCTTTTACAACAAAAATCCTCTATGTCTTTCAGCTTCTACCTCATCAGTATCTTCCAATGCAAAGTAATCAAGAATATTTACTCACAGGGGGACTGTACGAACAGCAGTTGTAGTTTAGTTCAAAAAAGGATGAGACACCTGGAAGATCTGAGGAATTACTATGGAACCAAGAGTCAGACATCTAAATTGAGAGGTGTTTGTTCAGACATAATTTTCAACTGTGTGTTGAGAAATTCCAAGCTGCATAAACCAGTCTGATTAAGTCAGACCTGAAGCTTAAAAGACCTGACAAGCCAGTGACTGCATCCTCTCCCAACCATCTGATAAGCATCTGTGACAGCTGAAAACACTTGAGTGGTCAGAGGATGATGTCAAACTGAGCAATCTGGCTTCTAAATGTAGTGGAAAGAAACAACACTAGTGATATGTTGGTGATGTTATACAGTATTTCAGATTCAGGAAAGACATAGTATCTAAAAGATTTCTTTCCAAACCAAGAACCACCGCATACAACTTAAAGTAGTTATTTTGGGCCCTCTTACAACAAAAATGAACACACTGCTGGACTGAAATTGGAGACTGCCTATGAAGGGAGATCATGAGTGCCCTCAGTACGGGTAAAGAGGAAAGGAGCCAAGGATGCAGAGTCACTTAGTATTCTTGGATCCTTCAACAGAAAACATATCAACAAAGCTAGGCAGACAGGTAAGCAGCAATTGTATTACAAAATATAACCACTGCTGTGGCCCACACAATCCTCAGAAGCAGAAAAATATCTTCTGGAAATCCATGGCGTGGATAAACAATGTTAGTACAGCAAACAGTTCAGACAGTTGTACAAGGCTACAGAAAGAAATGCAAAGAGGGGCTCATATGGTAGTATAAGCAATGAAAAGAACAAGTT
Organism: Falco punctatus; assembly: GCF_963210335.1. Taxonomy (NCBI): domain Eukaryota; kingdom Metazoa; phylum Chordata; class Aves; order Falconiformes; family Falconidae; genus Falco; species Falco punctatus. Next base: position 37,004,636 of record NC_137589.1, read on the forward strand.
TTTTAAAAAAACGGTCTTGCTGCAAACCAGAACAGAACGACACATGACTAGATCAAAACCTGAGCACTACTTGGATAAGATCCAACATAAACCAAGAACTAAAGTCTGACACACACACAAAAAAAAACCCCACACCACACCAAAAAACAAACAAGCAAATGAAGAGTCCACACACCTTTTCTTCAGTTTTCATGAGAATAATTTTCTCTTCAATGAGTGAAGGAAGTAGATTTTATTCCTTCCCATTATTTTGTTCAAAACAAAGGCAACAAATAATGCCTTATAAAAGTTATGTGGATTAATTTAAGTAAGACTGAGTGAAACAATTATTTCCCTTCACTTACAACATAATACAATAGGATAATTACAACACTTGTACTGTCCTGGAAAGAGTGTGCTGAACAAAATCAAAAAAAACTCAACCACCAAATAACAGGAGGCATAGATTAACTTGTAACCAGGCAAAATTCAGCAGAAAGGCAAATGCACACGCCCACACAAAACATAGAAGTGCCTCAGAAACTTACTGCAACTTCATTTGACCATTTTTACTTAAAAAAAAATACATTTCCTGATTAGAGTGCAAGCACGACACAAAGTTGCTATTTCGTGAATCAGAACATGCCTACAGCTAGCAAAAGACCACAAAACATACCTTGTACATTCAAGTAACGTGACTTTTAGTCGCCCTTCTGTCAATAGAGAATCCTGTATACAGAGGTCTCTATCTTCATATTCATCGGGTGGCACTACTTGAAATGGAAAAAATGGCTTGAACCTGAAAAATGTAGAACAGACTTATCTTAATTCACATTACATAAATAACACTAACACACAGAAATAATAAAAAAAAAGTAACAGGATTACAAAGAATCTTTAAACACACCTAGAGAGAAATACTACCATTCCTACATATTTGTTAGTCAAAAGTCACAAGCAGAAACTACTAAAGATTTTTGAATGCTGAAGATTGGAGAATATATAACAAAGATTACTTCACAGGAATAGATTATTTGAGTTATAGTTCATAGTACTGGTAATTTTGAGAAAGCAGGAAGCTGATCAAGTCACAGAGTGTGTCTACAATTGCAAACGTGATTTAACACAAGAGTCCTTTTGTAGTAGATATCTTACCAGGTTTTTAAACCCATCTGCATAAAACATCACAGCATTGAAAGACAAAAAGATACTATGACCCTAAAGTGTAAATTTTTATGACACCGCTGTACTTGGAGAACTGATGCATCAATAAACAGTACACTTTAGTTACACAGGTTGATACTTCTCTCATTTTATGAAAAACATTCAGTTGCTGTTTTCAGCCAGTCTTCTTCAATTAAAATAAAGATACAGGTATTCTAAATATTTGCCCCGAGCTTTATTTCCCTCATCACAGCATGTGATTTACAGGAAAAGCAGTTCATGTTCAAGATACTAAGTGTTTTACACACATTATCTCACCACATAATTCTCTCTCTTTGATTAGAATATGCAGAGTTATAAATACCGATTTCATTTTTAAGTGATAGTGCTTCAGTGTCAGACACAGCCATGATCTGAGGGAAGGAAGGAGGGGGAGAGGCTGCACAGCTGCTGGCCCACCACATGGCAGACACACACATGCAATCCTAACAGTAAGGGCCACAACCCTGCAAATAGAACAATAACATGGGATCTGCGTGAGCATTTTATATAAAAGTATATGAAAAAGCACTTGCAGGGTATTCCTTATTTCTGTTTTCCTGTATTGCTGTCATTTCCAAGCACTGCCCTGTGCCTTGGTTTCCATGCTCCGTTACTGACATGGCCTCTCAATGACTATTTCTGTTGAGAAGACTCAGAAACAGCAGGACACGAGCACCACTGCCTGCAGGATGTATCTGCCATTTCATGAGAAAGAAGTCTTTCATAAGTACTGTTTGCTCAGAGGCATCTGCTTGTCACATTCGGAGATCGCAATATGTTCAGGAAACAGTCACATGGACCTGAACTGAAGAGTTTCAGAGATTCAAATAAATAATTAAGTGCCCTTTAACTGTCAGCACACTCTCTGGGAGGGAGCTCAACACTCTGATTCAAGACACTTCGTTTCTGTATGAGCACCAGCCTCGTACAGAGCCATGAGAAAGACATTTCTTTTGTTCTCCTTGTGAATAAATACAACTCAACACGCCAGCCATTTTCCTGAAATCCAATTCAACTTCTAACTTTCATTTGGTTCCAAGTTTCTCCCTCATTAACTCCTTCAGGAATAAAACTGTTTTGATATTGGTCAAGTTAAAAAAAAATAAAAAATCCATTTTGAATACTTCATTTTTATTTTTTTTTATATCTGTATATGAGAAATATGAAGCTTTTAAGTCACACTGGCCATGGTTTAGGCTTATGAGTATACCATGAACAACAACTCAAAATACGCCTTTTGCATATACTATCTGGTCTGATATTTTACTCTTAATTTTCCTTTATATTTCTTGAATTATTAAAGAAACAGTAAGCATCACAAGGGTGGGGAAAATAGCACCAAGACAACCCACTGTCTTCACTCCCCAAGACTTACTGCCATCACAGTGCACACCACCCCACGTGTTCCTCACTTTAAGCACAAGCGAGGGTACTCTGTTCCTTTCAGGAATTACTTTTACCACCTCAGAGTACAGATTTAGCTCAGATTTTGTTAGACAAAAATGAGTTAGGCAAGCACACTGGAAAATAATGCCAAATTCTGAATTAAAAAGTACTTGTAGGTTTGGGTTTTTTTCAGCACAAATACACAACTTCTCAATTAATACCAGCAGCTACCCATATACCTTCTCCCAAAATCTATTTAAAAAAAAAAGATAGTCTTCCACAGGAACCTCAAACTAATGACCACCATCAGAAGCCTCAGTGAGCTACTGTTTCAGTACTTCTGGGAGGCAAGAACAGGCAAAGAGAGAAGATCCAATAGGTTGCCATCATCTCTTTGAATTTCTGCAAATGCCAGGCTTAGAAGTGTTGGTATTGATAAGGTCTTTCCCGTATATGTACACCATAAAACAGCCTGCAGGCTATTTAACAAAAACCAAACCTGGACAAATTATTTTCAATACTGAAAATAAGAAAGGAAAAAAAACAAAAGCAAAATAACAAGACTAAGATACGTCTGCATCCTTATTGGAATATCTACCTACATACCCAAAACAAGTTTCATCTCTCAAGACTTTGGAACAAAGTCGTAAGTACAACACACACTGCAATTTTTTGCTGCAGCACAGAATGATGAAATAATCCTCAGACAAGTTGTTTTTCTTGGTGAAGACAATGTTTACTATAATTTTGAATTCTATTTTCAAAACAGACTTTTTAATCAATACAACAATGAATAAAAGAGGGAAAAATCCAAAATACTGATGTAGTTATAGACAAGAATATGCAAAGCACTTAAGAGTGTATGCTGGACTTTGTGCTGCACCAGTTAAATTTTCTGAAACAAATATGGGATTAAAAAGCAGTCTCAACATCATTTTTAATTTACAAGCACTTATGTTCAAATTCTTATCACTGCAACTCATTTGCAAAATCCTTAGCAAAAAACTTAACATGTTACCTGTTTCCATTGGCATTAGCAATATACAAAGAGCTAAATATCCCACAGTAAATGCATTTTTAATATTTAAGTGCTGCTCTGAAGCTTTCTAGTTTTATAACACAGCACTTATCTATTTAAGGTAATTTACTAAGTTTGTACATTTCCAAAATTGAACATCCCACAAATTACTATTTCAAGCAGATTTTAATTACCTATTAGGTAAGTGAACTGTTGACAGACTACTTAAGTACAAGATAACCCAAATTTATTTGGAAAGACTTTTCCACCAGGAACTGGTGAATTAATACAGGCTCAGATGGCAACAGCTGGTAACATGGCAAGACTCTGTTCCCTTGTGTTCTAAACCCACATACAGGCAACGTGCAATCCACAGACATAACCAAGTCAGGCATCACAGGTTCTACCATCTTTCTCCCTGTGGCAGGGAAAGCCTATGAGCTACCCTACCTTTTAAACAAACACAGTCACCAATAACAAACAGCACTCTGAGAACTGCATTCTTAGAGCCACCGCTGCTGCAGTTCTGTTCAGTCTAGCGGGAGTGCTGCAGAACAGTGATGGGTGTTCTCTGCTCTGCGGAGAGCCAGACTCCCCACCTCTGCAACGTCTGATTTTCCTGCTTGAAAACAATCATGTTGCTAGACAAAATGGAATCGTGAAGTATTTACAGTAGGGACAATAAAACACACTTTTAGTACGAAAGCAGGACTGTATTTCATCATATTAAAGTACCAAAAGTAGGCTTTTACCTAATAGTGCCAACAACACAATTCAGTGAATAAGATGAGAATCAAACTCTATTCCCAAGCTCTGCAGACTATGGTACCTTTGATGATTCAGAATCTTCCTGTCCCAAACTTTCCTACGTAAAGGAGAGATAAGTATCCTATCATCTTGGGTTCATCATTATAATGTAGAACTTTATTGTAAATATTGTATAAATAACATTGCTGTAACTTCTGTAATAGCTTTAAGAGCGTATTTTGTTACCCTCTGTTTAGTCCATCTTTAAAAAGCAAAGTCCACCAATAAATGGCTTAGAGAAATTCATGACACTGATGAAGAAAGAAAAGATCGTGTAGCCTACCAGTAAGCCTCTATTCACAAAGTCAATAAAGAAACCTTGAGATCAAACTTAATCCCTCAGTTAATCTCCACTGGTCTCTGCCCTCATCACAACAGCCATCCCAGAATCTGGCCAGTTCTGGTAGGTTGCTCTTGTGAATTCAGGGCTCTCACTTTGGAAACCCTGAACAAGAAGAAAAAAAATAAATGTGGTTTCTATTTGGCAGTCTAGATCTTTAAACACTCACCCACTATTCTCAGCTACCTTTCTTAACTTCAGCTGGGAACCAAAAAAGTTAGTGGGCCTCCACCAGTGGAGAACAACTGCTTTGCAGTGGGTCCACTCACCCTGCTACAGCCTGAGAAAAAGATTTTAAGTCAGGACAATGATGTGGGGAAATTAAGGAGCTGCTCCTGACAGTACAACAGTTGAGAAAGTGTCACTAAAAGGTACTTAAAAGAAATACGGTGTCTTTCTAAGCACTGCTGAGCTGTTAGGCTCTCCAAGCCAGATTTTCATTGGACCTATATTAGACACCTTTCAAGTGGGGTCTAATGCTGCCATCTCCTTTCATTCAGCAAGGTCAAAAGAACAACATTCATGCTCATGTCACAGGATCTTAAGCAGCAATGCAGGATTATACCAACTCAATCCATATATACAAAAGCCTCCTTTGCAATTCCAAACCTGTGAAATGATACCAAACAACTATCAAAATTAAAGGCAGATTCTGTGCGGGACAGATATTACTGTCTTTAAACGGTATTTGTTAAGCCTTTGTAAAAGTTTCATCTGTTCCAAAGGAACATCATTGCTATACAAGAAAACAGACACCTTACACCCCCTGCCCCAAAACCCTGCTTGGATATGGCATGGTATTAAAAAAAAAAGTAGTCTTTAGAAGTGCCTTATGTTAGATGCTTATAGTGTGTTTTCAATTAATTTTTAAGTTACCAGTCTCGCCACTAAAATTTTTCATCTTATTTGTCCAGAAGTCTAAAATTCAGATAGCACACTTAAGAAAATTATAGTTAAACCTGAACATTTTAACTTAATAATATGAAGAGGAATATTCAACAATCAAACTTCATGTGAAATTTTAGCAAGTGAAAAAAAAAACCCTATAAAAACAATATTTAAAAAGCTGTTAAGTAGCAAAAGCGTTTCTCAAGAAATACCACAAGACACAAATACAAAAAAAAAAAAAAAGTCATTTCACATGAGGAATTAGGTCAGATGACTACACTGAAAGATAATTAAGATAGTCAATTAATACACAGGATTAAAGTTATACTCTAAAATAGCTTAATACTGAGCTCTTACACATAAAAAGCACAACAAAAACGTTTCCAGACACTGCACAGAGTCAGTATGTCTCCTTCACATAAAAGACTACTACACCCTATTCATGCTACGACTCACGAGCCACGTCGGTGGCTCATTTGCTCTCATCTCATCATTACCTCACCCAAAGTCCAGATCAAATCTGCATCTGAAAAAAAAAAAAAAAAAAAAAAAAACAAACAAAAACCCACAAACGAAAACACACCAACAACAAACAAATCAATTTTCTTCCCTTCATTTTGGGTGTTTTCAGTGCCTGAAGAATGCTATTCTTCCTTCCCGTTACCACTTCTATGGGGGAGGAACTCACCTACTTGGAACAAGACTGCAGTTCAGTGGTTTAGTTTTAGAAATGTCTGACCTATATTCCTATTAATTTGTATTCACTGTTCTGTGATGACTGTTTTGTGGTCCTTTAGCCAAATTTTAACAGAGAAGAGGACAGAAGTTAAATTAACCTATTACCTAAATTAACAGCTCCCACCACTACCTACTTAACTACAACATTTTTAGTTGCATGAGGAACTCTATTTAGTGGGGAAGAAATATCAATTTACCTGGCCAAAGATAACCATGCGCTTACATGTTTCTGTTCATTGCAGCAGTTAAGAATATCCAGAATGAGTGTAAAAACCAAAGAAACCCCAAATTTGTTGAAGAGCTAAACACAGACAGGCACAAACTTCAAAAGCTCTCAGTACTCCATCTCGTACTTGAAGAAGCACAAAGACTTACAGCTTCATTTCTAAATGCAGGAGCCTAGGATTTTGCAGAGCTTTTGCCAAGGAGCAAGAACACTTCTCTAGAATAAGTTCTGAGAAAAGTTTTAAATTATTCTCTGGTTTTATAAAGGAAGATTGGTATCTAAAACAGTGGTGTAAAAATTAGGGGCTATCTGTTTAAGACTAGATTAATCACTTGTATTATATGAATTCCAGCACTAATCTACTGCCATAAAGATTAAATATTGTCAGGTTTATAAATTTTTTAATCGTGTTATATTAATTGGGCATTAAATCTTAATAAACAAGGCACAGAGACCTTAAATCTCAGAAGAGCCCAACAGCTAAAAATGCAAGTCTCTTTAGCATTGCTAATTTTGTTTACCACTTTAAGCAAAAATTAAACCAAATCTGAAGTCAGACTGCGTTTAGTAAACCATCAGTTTACTTTTGTACATGCTACTGTATCTGAAGATTCTAGTATCTAAAGTATTTTTGAAGAAGTAACCACTGAATTTATTTTCAGTTTTGGGAGTACTTAAAAGGTTCAACTATAGAACGGAATTCAGTCATTTTTAGATTTCCTTTATAATCAGATTCACAGAAATACAAGCCAAGCACTTGTAAAGAGTGTAGATTTCAAAAAGAGTGATTGACAGCAGATATTTTAAGTCATAGAAAAGTCCTCTACTCTTATATTCTGTGTATTTAAGATGAAGTTTACTTCTACAAAAAGTCTAAAATATTACAATCCACTCCTAAAAAGGTATGACCACATTAGTAAGATTTTTGAAGTATTTATCAGCTAACATTTAATATTTTTAGCTTTAGGTATTATAATGCAATCTCCATTCTTCACGTTAAAATATAAAAATGGAACTCATCTTTATTGTGAAAGAAATCGGTACTTTTTTTTTTAAAAAGAGTGCCTTAAAAAGAAAACTACTGCCACAATAGGTTTTGCTAAAGCAATTCTCCAGCTTCCACTGACTTCACAAGGAACAAAGCTGTAGAACTGCGTCAGTATACATATTCAGGCAAGTTTCATAATTCAGACTATACTCTTATTCAGTATAGAAATCTACTGATTTCAGCTTTACACATATCCATGAAAATCTGGCTTACAAACAACCTGAAAAACATTGCAATAAGAGAGTAGATTTATTTTCTAGGAAACGCTATGTGGAAAACTGCAGATCAGTTCTAGTACTCCACCCACTGCATTACAGGATATTCTGCCACAGGCATGTGGGAGGCTCATACACATAAGTTCTTAATATATGAACAGTCACTTTTTAAATCAAGACCTCAAAAAAGCGCAAGGATTTTATTGTTTGGGTTTTTTTCTTCAAAGAAGTTTCACATATTTCCAGATTCTTAAACTGCAGTCTTCTTTCTTAGGGTGAAATCAGCACCTCTGAAACATCTCTTGAACCAGACACTCAAGACAAACACTTGTACAATTTTAAGACCCATTCTACAGGAACAAATAAAAAAACAAATGTAGCTCCTTCCAAAAAGATAGTATTTTTTTCCCTGATTATATGACAAAAGTAATTGTAAATACAGCAAGGAAAGTCTTAAAGATTTGCCCTTGCTGTCAGTATCAAAATAGCCACAGGTAAAAAAAAAATCTTGAATCAGGCTTATCAAAACTTCTTTCTTATGAGCACAAACAACATCAATTTGACCATGCACAGACTTCTTTGCATTTCAAGAATACTAGTTTCCCTAATTCCAAATTCCATAAATACTGAAATAGCTTGGATAACTTAGTGCAGCCAATGCCTTTTTGATCTCCGAATTTTCATGTGCTTTGGCTTTTTTTTTTTTTTGTGGGCTGTTTTTTTTTTAAATTGTATGTGACCTAGCTAAAGCCAACTGCTGGTTCAAATTGAAAGAGAGATCAAAATCCTACTATATATCAGTCTCAGACAGGATGAAGACGAAACTTCCCTGCCTATCCAGAAAGCCTAAATCGTCATGGCTCTGCTCCAAATGAGACAAGGTGCAGAATATGCTGTTGTTCCATAAAGCTCAAAGAAAAGCAGGTAGGGTTCAACTTTTAGGCATTCAAAGAGAAAAAACACCAAAAACCCAAACAAATAAACCCAAGCCACCTCAAAAATCTACCTTTAGCCAGCTGGATTAGAGATTGGTTCCAGTAACTGATGTTAGCAAAATGCTAGCTTTTTCTCACTTCAGCAATATACTCTCCGATAAAGAGGTCTCAAGTCTCTCTACAAACATCATTTCTCTGCAGTCCTGATCAGAGGAAAATAATGTTGATTTTCTAATAAAAATGTAAGCTTTGTACACTACTCATTCATTGAACTCAAAAGTTTTAATCCTCTGCTCTAAACCCTAGCTTATGTTCATATGAACACTCATGACATCCTTAGACTGCTTAGAGAGAAAATGACTGTCTCACTACTGAAAACAAGTCTCTGACATCTGTAAACCAAAAGTGAAAAAACATTTGTATCTGTTCTAAATTCTAGATATGATAGCTTTCCAAGGTTTATCTTCACTCCTCCAGTCAGGTGTAAAAATGTTTGAACCACGAAGCTGCTCAATCTACATTTATCTGGTCACTTCTGAGAAGGCAGAAGATGGTCCAATTCACACGCTTCCAAAGAGGTGGAGCTAGTCCAGCACAGGATTAGTAGTACCATTATCAAAGCCAAGATGACAGTTCACCTTAAAATTGTAAGCAGAAGTAATTTAGGATCTGTTTTTCAGACAGCTCAGCTATTCAGACTGCAGTGGTGGGGAGGGCACTGATGAGAACCAGGGGAAACACCGTGGCATATATTTTCCAACTGTCCCCCAAGCAAAGGTGTCACCGTTTGTGAATCACAGCAATTTATTAATGGGCTTGTACTGTAAACAAACTGGATCAAATACCAAAGAAGCTCAGTATGGATGTGACCTGTGGCACCACTCTTGACAATCAAATACAGCAGGGGCTTGCAAGATTAATTAGCAGGAAGGATTCCTGCACTTGCAAATCCTGCATCACTGATGGCAAATTACAGTCTGGACTTGTGGTTAGATGTGAAAGAAACAGCTGCTCAAATTACCATAATCTTCTCCCACCACCCCCATAACGAATTTGGGTATTTTCTCTAATTTGCCCTTCTTTCAGAGGAACAGGGGGGAGGAAAAAAAAATAAAAATCTGAGTTTTTGTAGTATTGTTTTAAAACAATACCACTGACTAACATTGCTGTTCCCACCCCACCTCCCCTTGTAATCCACTGGGCTTTTCGCTTGGCAACATTAGAATTTGTTTTGTTTATTCTACCATACTGCATTAAGTTTTGTTAGCAAACATGCAGAGTTATTCTTAAAAAAATAAATACATACAAACTGTTGAAGTTTTCAGAGTTACACTGCATCATTCCCACTGTTTAATTACTTAGGAATTATTCACCAAAGGCAGACCATTCACAGTGGTGATTCAAACACCACCAAGAAGCCTTCTACCATGTCACTGCAAGAGTACGAGCTTCAATTTCTACTCTTCCTATTTTAGCTCAAAGAGCAACAATAGTTTAAGTAATTTACTACACAAAGTAACACTCATGTAAGCGTCCATTTTAATTCTTACTACACAGAGGCTTACATATAAAATACTATATAAAAAGTTTATTTGACAGGATATTTCTCAAAGGGTTTAGCATCATTTAAAGTATTTTACATATGTGGTATTAGTTATTTTAAGAATAAGTATCTTCATTTCAGTGACACTGGGAAACAGCACATAATCTTGTACTTAATGTCATCTCACAAGCAGACTAATATTTGTACACATTTCCTTCTGAATGGGCATTTTTCATAACTATGTTGACATTAAAACTGATACAGGAAAATATACTGAAGCTTAGAATTAAGACTAAGTTAAGAAAGTCAGGAACAAAGTATGTAAGTATTATGATTTCCATTAGATATCCACAGACATTTTTAAAATATTGGACAGAAATTAAGCAATAATTTTGTTAATTTACAGCTCAAATTGTAGCAATTTTGTGTTAAGTTAGAGTAAAACTTACAGGGACAAAAAGTATTTCCAAATGATTACCCTAATTTAGTTCTATGCTAGTCATATCTGGCAATCAATTACCGTCTTTGCATGTGTGTAACAGTCTGATTAGCTCCATCATCAGCTGATCTCTGTAATACACTCTTTATTGCAGACAGATTTTTATGACATCTGGTTAAGTTTTCAAAAATGTGAAGACTGAATTGCTGTGGCAGAATCCCTGTATTTCCCATTACACAAAATAGCTTTAATGGAAAGGGCTGCTTGCATTGCTTCTCGCAGACCGTTCTGCTGAACTACAGCATAGCTGCAAACTGAACAAGGGAATTAAGAAATTATAAAGGTAAATTGTTCCCATTTAGTTTCGAGGCTCAAATGAATTACAACAGCTGGTGAGGAAAAAAATCACAAAGTAGCTCTCCAGAGCCCAACCCAGAGAAAACAATTTCTACCTTTCATCTCACAAAAAAATGAGGGTTTTCCCCCTCTTCCTTTTCTTTTCTGCTATACCTAGCACCTCCTTGGCAGTTCTTATAGCTATATATGGCCACAGACAGGTCTAAAATGCTGCTGGGCTCCAGCTGGGTCCTGCAGCAAACAGAGGTGTGCTCCCAAATCCTGAGAGAGCTTATTAACCCAGACTGGGCTCCACAGGAGTAAGAGCCTTTCCAGAAGGGAGAGTGCTTAGGGAAGCAGATGCACCTAAATGGCTTTGGGCAGGTGTGATGCAGAAGTCTGAGCTATCAAAGCCAACACAGTATATACCCAGCTTGCTGGGTAAAGCAGTTCAGGAGCAGCCACATCCAGGCCACTGCATACACAACCATTCCACTTTTGGCTGCGCACTTTGTGCTGTAGGAACTTTTGCAACACAAACCTATCTGTCAACTGAAGTCTTCATTGCAGATTTTTTTTCACTACTTTACTAGATATGCTGCCTGGGATCACTGAACATCTTGGAGGTATGAATTCTAGCCTAGATTTGACTGGCTTGTGACACAACTGTAATTGTTAATAGTTAAACAGGGAAGGTAATTAACAACAGGAAAAAGCTTCCAAAACTTGCGGATCTTACTTGTGTCTCTCAACTAAGATGAGCACCATTCCAAGCAGTAAATTCTTTAGTTTAACCAAAAGCTCAATGACTGCAGCAGAAACTACTCAAAGGAATGATTTATAAATTCTGTGTTCAGTGTATTATGCCACAATTAACCTGATAAATGTTTATAAAATAATTACTCCCAAATCTCCTTCACACAAACTGGCATCCACGCTGATTTCCAAAATGAGAATTTATCCACTGTTACAAACAAGCTCTTTTCAACTCTAGAAAATCAAAACAAAGACTTTCAGAAAAGCATTTTTTTCTTAATTACATAAAATTTGTACATCACACAGAATGGAACCTGCTCAAAAACCTAATTGTTCCCAGCTAACATTTATAATACGGGATCATTGCTTTCTTCTGGACAAAAGCACAGTTTGAGATTGTCATGCAAAGGTTTTTGTAGTTCCACAATTAATGGATTTTAGCAGACTGGGCTGGTACAAGTTATCGATTAAATTAACAAACCGCATAGGTATGTAACATTCTCTCCATACTCACTTTAGACAATAAAGCTTATTAATCATAGAAGTTTAAACTGAAAGTCTTTTACTATTCTCTAAACAACAATAACACCAAGAATAACCAAATGGTGAAAAGTTTCAAATCAAACAAGTGTGAACACGAACTGTAAACACAGGAGCATATCTGGTGACTTCAGGCAATCTCTGCAGGAATGCAGAATAAGCAGATTCCCATAGAAACCCAGTAACATGAAAGGACTAGCTCCAATAGTTAAATCGGCAGCCTGAGACTAAGCTTCACCACCACTGAAGCACCCCACTGTTCTACCACACTGACTACTGAAACCTACTGTCCTTACCCAGGCTGCTTATTTAAGAGCTTTTGATCAAGCATCATTTGCTAATAAAAAATTATATATATTAAGCATGTGAAATAGTTAAAGTCGGCTCTACAAGAGATTCATACATTCTGATATCAAATGAGCTACAGAGAAATGTATTGGTTACCATTTTACAGGTAAATTCTGTGCCTCTGTGCCTTGAAGTAACCTCCTTCAAGGAAAATCCAGTGTTGTTTTGTGTGACAGGTAGGGAACATTAGTCACACTATCTATCCACAAAAACGCAAAAATCATAATACAGCCTGCAGAAGGGGATTCAGAATAGCCTAACTCTAGTGCTTGAACACACCTACCTGCTGCAACAGACAGGCTCAGAGCCAAACAAGACATTTGTTAGATGCCTAGTTTGGTAGTGTGATTAAGTCCTATGTGCCCTGTATTTACTTTTAAATAAGTTACCATTCAAAAACTAAAGAGTACTACTGCTTATTTCATATTTTATTTAAAAGAATTGAAAACTATACAAATTATGACAACTGAATAAAAAAAGTATTTGTTCCCACTGAACAGACGGATCAGCTTAAATGTTCAAGATCAGAGTTCAGATGAACAGAAATGAGAAATATCAATGCCAGTGCATGCAAAACGCCATGAAGTACTAAATAAATCTTTTCAGAGCCTTCATTCACTATCCACATGAAAGAAGTTCACTGCAGGACTGATCAAGAAATTTTCAAATACAAAACATCAAAGGTGTTAAATGAGGTAATTTTCATTATTATTGCACAAAGAATCTTTTAAATACTGTTTCAAGTAAGAGAAGTTCAAGGAAGTTTTACTTTCCTGTCAGACCAATTAACCATAATGCTTATTAGATTGCTATCTGCAGCAAACAAAACCAGCAATCATCAAAACTTATTTTTAGGTCTTTGTCCACCTCTCCCTTCAACTGATATTTTGGGGGGGTTTTGTCCCCAACTATACCTCTGGTCTTCCAGTTTCTTCTCTAATCCATCTCAAGTCAGCGCCATGTTAGTTCCTCACCCTTGCAGATAAGAAAAGAAAATGTAACACTTGTTGACTAATGACAGGAGAAGGCTCACTTCTTAACCTGAAAATAATGCCACTTATATATTGGGAAATGTCCAATATGTAGCTGGTCATTCATTAAATCTGACTTTGTAATGAACAAGTTTCAAACCAGCATTCTTTCAGAATTAGACTGTCACAGTGTGAAAGCCCACAATGCGCTGGAGCTGGGGAGGAAGACTAAAAGGTTTCAAAACTTCTAGAACAAATAGGTTTAAAACTTGACATCTACATAAGGAGATTTACATACTTTATACCCCATACTTCCATTTAATCTGAAGAAACACGTATGCAGTGACCCTCCAGACAAAACGTACATCTGAGACTGAGCACTCCCAAAATAAAGACAGTAAGAAGCTCTGCACTACAAAAAGCTTCCTTTTACACATATAGCACCCTTGAAAAAAAATGAAATAATTTAATGTTCCAAGGTTTGGTATGGTTTACTGTGTGTCGGGTTGCCTACAGATCCATTTATCCAGCTCCTGTATGAATAAGAACTACTGTCCATGCACTACAAAGATAATCTTCCAAGCATGAAATTACTGTCTATGGACAGATCCACTGATTCCAATTATTGCCACTTTGCCATTAGTGGAACAAGTCTTTGTGCTGGCATCATTCAGAGCATTACCTGTGGAACAGCCTGAAAACTCTCAAGTAACACAGTGCTGGTTTACTATCAAATTTTGCACAGCAGAAAGACTCAGATCCTGGTTTGGTGTTGTTTTGTGTTTTTTTTAATTTATCTGTATACTAGATTATTTTTGCACTTAGAATCGGCATGACATTAAAAAAAAGAAATTGCAAATAAAAGCCTCCTCTTTTTTTTCAAAAGCAACAGGAATGAGAACTTCAAACAGGAGTGCCTTACAGATGTAACTAGTAGGAGATTCACATCACAACTATGGGAGAAATCCACTCAGGAACAGAATCTTTGTACCCTTTCCCTTTGCAGAAGCTGTAGAGAATGTAGGATCTACTGGCTGCTGATTTCTGAAAGTAAGAAATGCTCACAGTCCCAAACATGACAATTATTTCTGAGTATAACCTCATCATATGAATAATATATACTTTCTTAAATTTTATGCTTTTTCCAATACCTCTACTACCATATTATGAAGTCATTTCTATAATAAAACACGCTTCAAATCAATAGTTACTTACATTACTTCCCAGCCTAAGTTTTGCCAAAAAAAAAAAAAAAAAAAAAAAATTGCTATGTAACTCTCAAATTGCATTCTATAATGGTAAATTAGAATTGGCTTGTCTAATGGTTCTTCCCAGTGAAATTCAATATAGCTTCAGCTTCCAAATAAAGCATAAAACTATTTAACATGACTAACTATATTACAAATTATCAGTTCCAAGGATAATTCTTGTTGGAAGGGAGCTCAGGATGTCATTTAAATATCTGATACAGAAATGTTAGAAGTAATTCTTCGTGAGACTACTTCTGAAGAAAAATTATTCCACTCTGTAGTAGTATGTATTAAAATGAAGCAAAGTATAATTTCTCAAACAGCCTAGTATCAATACAAAATATTAGCTTTTTTAAATGTAACAAACTGAGAAACTAAGTGTTCTTAAAATATACAGAACTGACTCACTACTTAGGCAACACCTAATCTGCTTAGAATCTAAATGAATGAACTTGCAAGACCTTAAATTTAGAAAAAAAACCCAGCAGCTATCAGATTTTTTACATCATTGATTACAAAACACTGGGAAATTAAATTCTGGAAGGAGACTAGACTGCAAGTACTTCCATTTCACCCTTTACATAGACACAGAGGGCTCTGTATCTTCATTATGGCAAAGTGTATTTTTATTGTCTAGAAAAAGCCCAAAAAACAAAGCTCTCCAAAACCTATGCAAAGCAAGATCAGGATCTGTTCAAAACACCACAACTACAGCTGACCATTAAAAATAGGCTAGAAAATACAGCATAATTAGCGTACCTATATAATTGACATGATGCAGGTGAATATCAAGGTTGAGACCAATAAGCAACTTACTAATAGGCTAATGATCAAGGTACAGCTCATTAGAGAGCTAACAGACATGAACCAACGACCACTGCAACAGCACAAGCAAGCAAGGAGACAGACATCCGAAAACAGTCCTTACTGTGTGTTTTTGAATACTAAACACGCTAAGCCAATGCCACTAACTACAGCTTAGTGTTAACCACTTTATCCTACTATTAAAAGGACACAATATAGAAAGTTAAAACCAACATAGTGTCTATAGCACTCCTTTTAAAGAACTGTTTGAGTGGACACAATGAAAAACCAAAGGCTGGATTCAGGCTGCTAGATAAACTCCAGTCTGTGCTGCTAATTAGCATCTACCATCCTGCTCTAGTAAATGAAACTTACATGAAAAATACAGTCTCAAGTCAAGCTATGCTGATGGGCAAAACTGACCGCCTATGGTTCCTGAGTGTGCCAGCAGGAGAGATTTCGGGACAGCAGAACACAGCTGGCGGGTCAGTAGCTGCCCTGCAGAACACCAATAGTTGACATCATAACTAACCAATGGGTAAGTCTAGGCTTTCCATGCTCATTCTCAAGCTCCGTACCTGGGCCAACCTGCATTAGAACTAAAGAAAAAGTATTTAAACAACTCATTCAAGTCAAAATAAGAGTTATGAAGTACTTAGAGCCAAATAAATGAAGCCTACAGTTCTTCATGACTTAACTGAGGTTAGGGCTAGTTATAAAAAAGTCCTGACTGACAGTTACCTAGTTTCTCAAGAGTACACAAGAACTCACGTATACTGGAGAAGAAAAAAAAACAAAAAACAAACCAAAAAACCTGCCACTTTAGATCTTCCCCACAACTGAGGAAGAAACTTCTCTGACAGACCACAATGTCTTCAGAAAAGCTGTCTGCATCTCTATTACAAAGCAACAACAAATACATTAAGATTAAAGTTAACTATAAAACAGTAGTAACTCTTGCTACTATTGATTGAATTGCACAAATCCTTTACTAACAATGACTTAAACCAAAAAAGCTTATCATTCACTGAATTTCTACTATGTGAGACAGCAATCGCCATTCAATGGCAGAGCGGCTTCAAAATAGGGTGTTTTGCCAGCTGCAAACACATTTCTCAAAGAGCTGAAGAAAAGAGTTTACATACTTTTAGAATAAAACACAAATTACTACTTCTTTGTTTAGACATAGAGTGCATCCTTCCTTTTTCAATTAGTAGACAATTGCCTTTATGAAGAAAACTGTACATAAAATGCTAGGCAAACTTCAAAATGCACTTACTAGTCTACATTGCCTCTCCTCATAAGAGACTTAAGAGTGCATCAGGAATGCAAGACACCTTCCACTTTCAAGCTACAGTTACACACATCGCACAAAGTCACTCCTAGCAATAGATGATACGGAAGATGATCCCACTAATCACTGCTTTGCTGCATAGAATTATACATGACTGGAAAGAATACAAAAGTATGTGTAGTAATCTGGCTGTACTAACAGATAGTGTACGTGAAGATACAAGACTTTTTTAATACAGTATTTTACAATTAAACAACAAGGGGCGGGCAGGGATCTGCTTTACACAAACTTAGTTATAGGATGTTCAGAACCAGCTATTGGCAAAAGTTCTCTTCTTATGCTATTTTCTAACAAGTAATAACCTCTACAAGTTGCCTAATACACAGACAAAGAAAATGGTACATTTTAATTTTTAATGCTACTTAGCATCTGGAAACAAGATAAAACTCCTTTGTAGACTTAAATCTGGAAGCTAGTAGGGTAACAAAGTACCCCTTTTAACCAGGTGAAAATAAAACTCTCACACCAAGTGCTTTTGTTCACAAGGTTGTAATTATGCTATTCAAAGATTTATTTACAAAGTTACTTGAGCAAAAGTAGGGAGACATCAAAAAGGTTTTGAACAACACACAAAAGCAAATACTGACTATGTACTTAAACACAAGGCATATAAGCCATAGGAAAAAGTGGGGAGAGGATAAGCACATTCCCTGGAGATGAGAAATTGCTACGCTTTAAGCAAGGTAACAGGTTATTAAGCAGTTGTGAAACCCTCCTGACTTCTTCCTGTACGTTCTTTGCTAAGGAATATATTAACATACCACAATTCCAAAACAATGCATTCTTATAATTTCTATTAAAAATACCAACTTTTGCATCTTATCAGCAGGGGGCTTGATTTCCCAAACCAGCTCTCTATACCATCTAAATGATAACATCTCAATTCTTAACTATGCCGTCACGTAAGAGTGTATTGTTAGTGCTCAGCTGTTACCAAGTTTTGCTGTCTAGGGATCTACCTGCATAAAACTCATCTGAGACGTGTTAGTGGAGAAAAAGAGCTTTCAGTCTGTGTTCCACAAAACCTTGGGCAACTGTGGACAGCTGAAGGTTCCCATGCAGGCATCTGTGCTCCCAACCGAAGCTTTAAAGCAAAGGTCTAGACAGTTAGGACACCAATGACCCAATCTTCCCTTCTTAAGACAGTTTCATTAATGCGCATTAAGCTTAGTGTGCTGCCTTCCTCCTTCACAACTGTAGGTCAGAATGACACATTCAGAACATAGCATAAAATGTAAAGGTCAAAATAATCATATACAGGACTGAATACTGTTTCACTGAACATTTGCCACCCTGTGCTACCAGCCTACTATCTAGCGTGAACACCAGATACGATAGTTTATCTCCCTCTCAAGCATTCAAAAATTCCCAACTCCTTATAACTTAAAGAGAACATTTTAAAATAACAGTTCATTCTTCTTAGTTCTGTAATAATTCATGCTTCCTGTATTGTTCTCTGTGCCAATTACCTTCTGTCCTCACACTTCTACCCATTTCTGTTCCAAACACTATGCTCTGCTTCTTTATTTTCCCCTCCAGTCCCCTCAGTGTATCAGTGGCTCATACATGGCTCATCCACTACTCCTGGCGCAGAAAGTTTGAGAAATGTGTAGAAAATCCATCACCTCTAACTAAATTACGAGTGTGCCCTACTGCCCAAATGCATCTTCCAGAGGAAAAATGAAGATGTCTGTCTTCATCTGCTGAAGGGGAGGAGCACATCATCACTGGTTCCACAGACACCCTAAAAACTGGTCTAGAGAGTGTGAAGATCACTTGCTCTACTTGCTCTTTCCAGGTATGCCAGAAGTGCTCATCTGCACCACAACTGTGCTATCCCAGCCTATCCTTCGGGCTCTCCTTCACAGCTACAGCTTCAGTCTCTTCCCAACACAGTAAGAGAACAAAAGCAAACTTGCTCTTGACAGCTTCCCTGCCGCCCAGCTGGAAAGCGATTCAGCACCTCAAAATTTGAAAGGGCCACCACATTACTCGAAGAAACTACTTACAGCCCTGTCAGAGCTTTCCAAATCCTGGGTATTTTACACATCCACTTTCATGAGAACTCTTATAAATTCAATTGCAGAAAAACCGGCTGAAAAGGCTTTAATAATTACATCACTGCAGAGCTAATTGCACTGCAAAATTCAAATAGGCATTTTCAGTTACTCATCTCCAATGAATTTCAGAGAAAAAGCTTATTGCAAAAGAATGTGGTAAACAAAAACAAAAAAGTCAAGACAAAAATCCTTACTTAACAATAATACAAGCTACAAAGCATAAACAAAAGAAAAAGGATACATGGTATCCTAAGAGTGGTGAGACATGACAGAGAGTGAGCATGGTACCTGTACAGTGGTAAGCTATTCAATAGCTTTTCATCAGAAATTAAGGTGGAATCAAACTAAAGACGCCACTTGCCATTTCTGCTACACAAATATCACTAAACATTTCATTGTATTCACTATATCGTGCAGTTTATGCTGTAGCACATGCATCCATATAAGAAAACATGTTATCTTACACCAAGAAAAAAAAAGACAAAAAACCTTTCGAGGTGCCCCAAAGTTTTATTTACCACAGCAGTGGCAATACTTCTCTTATCAACTTTTAGATTTCCCCCCAGTTATTGAAGAAATTGAGCAAACCCCAAAGGAAGAAGACACCATTTATCATGGGACCTCAAAAATATTCCCTGGAGAATGAACTTTATCCTTTCTCACATTAAATAACAACCACCTTGCCTCTACAGGTAAGCATAAGCCACAAACCTTGCCCAGGCAGCTCATCAGTGGGAGAAGCTTAAGGACGTCCCCAAACCCACATGCTGTCCACAGAGCCATTCATCTACCTTTTCCAAAGGGGGATATCATGGTCCTGTCGTTGGACACCTGACAGGATCCCCAAACTTTTTATACCTACTAATTTGGCCATTTAGTTTTATGTAGTTTGAGGCATGTCACTATCTCACTGTGCAATGGTTACTACACCCACTATAAACAGAAAACTTTTGGTATCAGGCAAGATACTGTAGAGAACTCTCTCTACCTATAAATAGCAAAACAGCAATTCTAAGGCACATCACCCAAACACTGACAATCCAGGACATCTTACCTGATTTTATAATTGGGTAAGGTGTGCTTGCGCTTAATAACTTTCTTGAACTGGTTCACAATGATGGAGGTGAGCTGAGGCATGGGCCTCCCTTCAAACTGAGATTTCACTTCAAAGAGTATCACAGGGTCATCCATAAAAGAGAAGGACCAGTGCGTAAAGGGCAGGCGCGTGAAGACCAGCTTCAGCTTCCCCATCACCCGGGAGATCTTGACGAAGAGGTAGGCTGACTTGCCAAAGACCAGGTCAGCATCGATGCCCAAGTGGAAGCCACCGTTGTACTCCAGGTCTACCTCAAAGCCCAGCTCCTCAGGGCAGCCCTCATCGTTGCAGGCCACCGGCTGGATGAGCTTGACAGCTTTGAAGACAGGCAGGACGTTGCCGAGGGAGACGTCCCTGAGGCTGAGCCCCTCCAGCACCTTCCCCGTCACCTTGGCCTGGAGCAGCTCCTCAAACTCCACCTTGATCTTCTTAGTGACCCAGTTCCTCACCAGGGCCGTGTCCCTGAGCTCCCTGAAGAGGAAAAGGAAGATAGCATTGAGGAAGTGGCACGTCTCCTGGCGGGAGGAGGGGGCCGGAGGGGGCTCTGGCTGCTGCTGCGGCGGCGGCTGCTTGGTGCTGGGCTCCGGGCCCGGGGAGGCGGCGGCGGCGGGAGCCGCGGCGGCGGCCGGCGCTGAGGCCGGGCCCGGGGCAGGGGCCGGCTCCGGAGACACCTGGCTGCCGGCCGGCTCCGAGCCCTGCAGGTAGTCCCTAAGGCTGTGGTCGGCCGCGACGCGGGCGTAGACGAGGCCGTCGGAGGCTCCGGCCACCCCGGGGGGCTCCGGCTTTTTCCTGTAGAGGAGCAGGAGCTGGAGGAGGAGCGTGAGGAAGCAGCCGGCCAGCGCCGAGAGCAAGATCACGTAGACCAGCAGCATCCTCGCCCCGCGCCGCGCCGCGCCCCGAGCGCGCTGCCCTCACCGCGCCGCCACCATGGCGGGGGCCGCGCCCGCAGGCCGGCGTTTAACGGCCGCGGCCGCCCGAGGCTGCCTCATCCGGGTCCCCCCTCCGCGGCCGCCGGCAGGGGGCGGGGCCGCCCATTGGCGGAGCCGGGAAGGCGTCGCTGGGTACGTCACAGTGCTGCGCGGCGGGCGCATGCGCAGGAGGGGCCCCGCCCGCGCTGCGGGCTGCCCGGCGGGCTGAGGCGGGGCGGGCGGCGGGGCTGCCTGTGGCTCCCCTGGGCGGGCCGCTCCCGGGGCACCCGCGCAGAGCGTGCGAGCTCCGGAGCGCCGCCCGTAGCCTGTCCCTTGGGAGAGGGCTCCGTGGCGGCTGAGCCGGGCCGGCCTGTGAAGGAGAGGGCCGTGGCGGCGGCTGGGCTGGGGGCTCGGTGCGGCTCGGCAGCAGGCCGGGGGGGTGGCCTCGGGGCCGTTCGCTGTCGAGGCGAGTGTCAGGGACGGCGGTAGCTACGGCTGAACGGGGGGACGGGGCGGACGAACGCCCCGCCTGGGGGAAGGTGACCGGTTTCCCTGGGCGCTTCGTTGCCCGAGGAAGGCGGGAGGCGGGGCGGGAGAGGCGGCGCGCTTGGCCTCGGGGGCAGGCAGGTGGATGCCGGTTGTTTCGGTAAAGCTGCTGTGGAGAGGGAGAGACAAAATCCGTTTCCGTGGGAGTTCTGTGGCCTCTTATAACTTTTCTGTGTCCTGCTGATGAGACATGCTCTCAGCACATTTTGAAAAGACTACGCTGACAGCATTTTTCAAGCTCTCCTATTATTGGTGATAAGAGACAAGCCTGTTTCCATTTTCTTCACCTGTGTACTAATGCTTAAAAGCTGCCACTGAATAAATGCAGTAAAAAAACCTAACCAAGCATATTCAGGAAAGGAATATGAAGAAAAGAAAGCCGAGACCTTCACGCATCATGATACTTCAGCCTGCAGCGTACGTGAGATAGCTGTTGTGTGAAGGACTGAGCTACTTCGACAAGGACAGCGGTTTCTTTGTGGGACAGGCCGTGGCTTTGCAGAAGTCAGAGAGGTGAGGAGAGGAGGCATCTGGCCTCCCAGACTGCACGTAACCCCTGCAGGGGAGGCAACAGATGTAATCCATGCAGGAGGCAGGGCAAGTGGCAGCTGATCAAACAGGACCAGGAAGAACGGACGTTTATAAAAATTGCTTTAAAAGTAGTGAACAAGGATAGAAGAAATATGACAAGCCAGGACTACAGTGAGTGGGAAGAACATGTGTGGAGATTCCAGAAAGAGTAATTTTGAACATTCTGGGAGTGTTCTTCTCCCAGAAGACTTGTGGTCATCTTTACCCAGAAGACCTATTATATTCAAGTTTGGTTTACAGACATGTCATATAAAATAACCATGTTTTTACTGGAAAATAGAAATATATTTTAAAAAAACAACACACCTGTCATTCTAATCCAGCAAGCTCATTTAAAGGTCAGATCAAAGCTGTACATAATGCTGGAGAATGTGCTATGACAGCTGCACAATGTTTTTCCAGGTGCTTTCCTCTGTCAGGGGTAGTCTTTTTCTTTCAGTCTTGAAATAGAAGTTTTACAATTTCTGAAAGACAGCCACAATTAAGACAAAAGTTACCTAAATGATAAAGCTTGTTTTTTACACCTGTTTTCATTTTTAGTTAAATATCTAGCTAAAAGGTTCTTAGATAATTCTTTATTTTAATAGAATAAAAGAAAACTCAGTTAGATGTTGTTTTGTGGTGGGTTTTTTCCAACCTCTAGAACTACTTAAAAATACAAAGAGAAGAAGAAAATGTGAAATTTAAATGCCAGAAAGATAAAAGCCCTCTTTTCCCTCCCCCTTCATAAAGTGTGTGGGGTAGGAGGATTGAAAAGCTCTTAATGATGCAGTGCTGTGGTTTGAAACTAGAGATTCAGAGTATGAATTTTTTATAGGTCTTGTGACTGAAAGTTGAAATGCCTGGGTGTTTAACAAAGCGTTTCTATAGAAATACCAGAGAGGTCATTAGTCCAACATTTGAACTGCTCTGTTACGGGCCTTTACCATGGCTAATACAGGCATATGCGCTAAGAATGGAAAGGTTTTGGATTTGCAACTAAATGGCTTTTCAGATAAGGAGTAATATATTCAGAAAGGCAATAGCAGCCTTGGTTTTGGGTCAGGAGGAACAGCAGGGGAAAAAAAAAAGTCATGTTGCAGATGTCTCAATTGAGTATTTTCTTCTGTTAAACAAGCAGAATAGGAAATGTGGTACATTTTGTGCACCTGATGGCAGCTTAAGAGCCTCTGAAATGTTCAGCTCAGTAATCACTTTTCTGCTCTCCCAGGAACGTTTTCAACAGGAGCTGTGTTATCTTGAAGACAGGTTATGAAGCAAGAATCAGGCATGTTTTAGCATTTTCAAGGCGAATGAAAGAATAAAGGGAAATAGCAGCAAATGCGTTAACATGAATACGAAAAGGATGTGCAAAAATGTTACACAACATAAAATAGGATTGAAATAAGAGAGAAAATTATTTAAATTTGTCAGAGGAATGAAGAAGATTCATCTTAATAGCATCTAAAAAGGGCCTTTCAGAGCATATTTTACTTTGGCTCCAATTTGAAAGTTACTATTTGCATTTTCTGGAAGTCTGGATAAATAGAATGTGTATGCAATCTCACCAATTTCCACCCTGGTTACATAGAGCTTTGTAAAACTGTGTAGAATATACTCAACTATTTGCACTTTAAACAGCTGGAAATTATTAAATAGGATGCAAGACATGCCAAAAAAAAACAAAAAACAAAAAAAAAAACAAAACAAAACCAAAAAACAAAGACCCTATATGTCTATTTTAACTTTTTTTAAAAAAAAAGCACTAGGGGAGAGTTTATTAAAAGGCATATTTCACCTATATTTAAACAAGGAAAATATTCTTCTTTTGCAAATCAATTTAGAACACGATGACAACAAACCTGTAAGTGTGGAACTTCAAAACCAATTTTCAACAATTTGCAGGAGATTGCAACAGTGCTGGTGTACAAAGATTGCAAAATATGTGGCGCTCAGTAATTTAACAGGTAGCAAGTAGCAAAAATTCACAGAAGGGACATGTGTTTGAGCCAGTACTGCTCTAAGCAAAGAGTAGTGACACCCTGAAAACATTTGGCTTGATTCATCTGATTCATGACCGATCCAAACATCTTTGGGTTTAGGAGCATTTTTAGTTAACCCCAGACCAGATGAAGAGGCATGCTTTAAAGTTCAAGTCATTGCACTGAGGAAAGAAACATCCACGTCACAAGCTTAGAAAAGCAATTACAGGTGGGTTTCTTTTTGTTTTTTTTCAAAACTGCAAAGTAGTCTAGATTATTTTTCAAAGCAGGAGGTGCTGGGTTGTTTTGTAATGAATGGGTTGAGTAATTTTCTTCATTACTGGACTGGAGTCGTTGTCTGCTTTCGTAATACCTGTTGGCAAAATTATTTCATTCTTTCCTGGGCCTCCTGTTGTGTTTGTGTTACAACTCTTAGAGACCAAAATTAGATTATCATTGTCATGGTGCTGCATGAAACAGGATTTTGAAAGTGATTAGATAAATTCATGAGGAAAAAAATATAGAAGGCTATTAAATACAAAGATTGCTGGAAGTCACACTGGTGACAGACTGCTGGGGGGGGTGTCCTTTCCGTTTGACTGTCCTTCAGGCCACACTGCACACAGAGCAGCTGATCTGGTCCGCTTCTGAAGATATGTTTAAAAAAAAGAAATGCAGTGATCAGCACTGCTTCCAGTTCTGTACCAAGCAAAATCATCTTATTATCGGGTGATCCTACATTTTATTGGTGTGAACCTCTTTAAAAACATTGAGGCTTTAGATCATGTGAGATTTCCTTTGAGGCTTTAGATCATGTGAGATTTCTTTTGATGCCATGTAAATTTATTTTTTTATTTTTTTTAATTCTGCCTTTGAAGGGGCAGGTTGCAGTATGAGTCTGTTCCCAGTGCTGGCAGAAAGAGCTCACG
Source organism: Falco punctatus (assembly GCF_963210335.1). Taxonomy (NCBI): domain Eukaryota; kingdom Metazoa; phylum Chordata; class Aves; order Falconiformes; family Falconidae; genus Falco; species Falco punctatus. The sequence continues at coordinate 37,029,854 of NC_137589.1, forward strand.
CCACTTCCAGCTGCTCCCTGGGGAGACTTCTGTTCAAGTCACTTGGAAGGGCTCTTCTGTCGTGACCTGTCTGAGCCTATTCCTTGAACAGAGGACAGCCCATCTCTTGTGGCTCAATATTAATTTCCAAGTACTTCAAGTACATCTCACTGTTAAAAGCTAACTTCCTCCACGCAGAATTGGAGGGGAAAAAGTAGTTTGGGTGACTCAATCATGTTTAGGCTATATTGGTGCTATAGAGAACTGCCACCCGATTGTGAGCTTGAATAAATTGTTGGATCCATTGAGCTGAATGCATCCATTTATCCTACTGGAAAATCTGACCCCCCCAGCTTTCAGTTACTTCTAAGGATGGTGACTGAGAATTTTTTAGGAGTTTTTATTCCTAGCCTAGAAATGACTCACCATATGAATTCAGAAAAGGAAGATAGACCCATGTTTTCAGGATTGGAATGCATATTAAATGTTGGTTGGATCCTACCTGAGATGCCTAAACCTCAGTTTTTCAAAGCTGATTAGAAAACTAGAGTTTACTTTGGAATCGTGAATACTTTGTGCAGCAGGAGAAAAAAAACCAACTTGTTTGGATGCACGAAGATGCAGATACCCCAAAATTACATTCACTTCTGAAAAAGAAGAGGTTTTTAACTTTGTGTCTCAATTTACTGATTTATTATGATCTGCCTCACAGCAGGGATACTTTTGCTGTTCATGAACAGTTTTGCAATCTGACATGTAACAAGTAAAGCACTGGAGCTGGTTAGTAATAGTGGCTTAGAGCCCAAACAGTTTGGATCAGAACATGTTCAAACAAAAAGAGAGCAAGGGTTTGCATCCAAGGTTTAGTTTGGCCTAAATACAAATCCAGTATTTTGACTGAAGCTCATCTTTAATTATCATCAAAAGTATGTTCTGCTTGTTTAATCAAGGGCTTAACATTTTGGATGTAAAGGTGCTTTGGATACTTATTTCAAGAGGCTCATGTTCAAGCTTAAAGTATCCTGGCTCTTAATTAGGGATTCTGTTACTATCTCACCCAGACCCTGGCTTTTATTATATCATGAAACAAGATCCTTCACTTAGGAACTGCAGCTCTCAGATAGCTATAACAAATTCAGGCTTTTTATATTACCAGTATCCAAGGCAAAATGAAGATTTCCTTTATGCCCTGCCTGCTGTTACATCTTAAGTCCAGAAAATGTTCTTTAATTTGCAGGCACAAGTGAGGCTTGTCACACATATTTTGCTTCTTCCTGCATTTGCTTCACTGATTTCTGGTATTCATGTAAATGCTAGCTCCTTAAGCTTTAGAAAGTGATATGTTTAGGATAGTTATTACCACATTTGTCATTTAGTGTTCATTCAAGAACTTCTTCCTTACGTGCTCTGAAGCAGATTCACCATCCCTCATAAGAACTGCAGGCAGCCTCCCTAAGGCCTTCTTGCATGCTCCCAAATCATCTTTTCCAGAGTGGAGATTGTTTTAGCTACTTCCCCTAATACATTTCATGTATGATTACGCTATGATCAATATGTTATAGATGTTCCACAACCTCACATTATTTTTTTTAATACATAGTTCACTTCCTGGATTAGTCCAAAGCAGCCTCTGGCTGATGGAGAGGCTTCAAGAAACTGCATTAAAAAGCAGTTTTGAGTTTGTGTAAGGATTCGATGGCTAAAGAGTTATTACACACTTCAAGGATGAACATAATATTTGAGATGAGGGTCCCTGTGAGTCTTTGTGCCTCACTTGCCCTTGTAATTCCCTGCATCAGTCTGCAGGTAGCTGGTCACTGGGCAGGGGGTTCTGCCTCGGGTCCTGCCAGCAGCTGGTCGCAGAGCATCTGCTCAGGCTTGCCAGCCTCCAGCTAAGCTCGGCCAAATCAGGCCACGGTGAGAAGCTGCCTCCCCTCTGCCCGAGGTTAGCACCCTGCGGTCAGGTCAGGGCTGAACACGTGTCTGCGACTGCGCTGCAGCCATTTCGGTGCAGAGCCCAGACTCTTTATTAGCCTTTATGGCCGTGACGGGGGCTGGGGGGAGCGAAAGGGAGTGGGAAAGAACCGCCTGGCACTTCAGCAATCTGAGCCTGAGATCCCTGTCCTGGTCTCAAGAGAGTGCTTACTTGTGCAAATACTCGGTAATCCAATTTCACCAGCTACAGTCCTGGGATCAGTGACATGCTGTGGCAGGTCTTGGGTTTCCGTAGCAGCTCACAGCTCCCGTGTAGCCTAACGCTGGCTCAGCTGGAAAGGAAAACTAAGTAAGGGGACGGTAGGGGCTTTGAGGGAAATGCTCTAATCCTCCAAGCTGGAGGGAGTATCTCAGAAATTTTAGCCCAGGTCTGTGAGTTTTCTTGGAAAAGGAAGATTCTGGGATTTCTCCATTATTCACCTTTGCCTCTCTGCTTCAAAGTTTTGTGCGTGGTATCAAGCCACTAAAAGTGGAAATCACTGGTTAGCTCACCTGCTTACTGGGTCTGTGCAAGTACAGTGGGCAGGCACGCCTGGGTACTGCCACTCCGGGACTTGTTGGGGTTCTCAGTGCTTGTAGGCATCCTCATGGGGCTGTACATAAAAGCTGTCCATCTAAGTATAGGTAAACTTGTCTGCGGGGCAGAACCTTTCACAAACGTCTGAAGAGGTCCTTTCATTTTCCCTCCTGTTTGGTCAGCCCACCCTCCTCCTAGCCTAACAGTGTAAACTGAAATGAAAATAACTTGTTTCAGGCAGTCAAAGCTAGACCAGGCGTTTTGATGTAAATAAATCTGGGGGGGGAAAGTATCTATTTTAGAGATGTCTGACAAGCACTAAGCAAAGAAGCAGTTTCCTCAGTTCCCGCTGCAAAGCTGGAAGATGGCCATTTCAGCTCCATTTCTGGTATGAACTCAAGGCCATTTAAGCATGGAAAAGTAGATCAGCTTTTTCTTGCGTGATCTTTTGGGAAAGGTAAATGGAAACACACACCTACATATTCTCATTTCTGTACTCCCTACTAACAGATTTTCACAACAGTCTTCCCATGGCTGTATTGATGCTTCTTTATTCAGAGAACAAAAAGATGCATGTGGACTTTCATGGCTAATCTGTAAACATGTAGTTTTATTTCCTTCATAACATAGTTTTGCACAAACTCAAGTTTTCTTCAGGAGATGGCCCAAAGACCGTTTTAAATGACAAATAATAATCATTGCACACATATCTGAACTACATATTGTAATACATACACGTATGTATGCGTACATAATACATATACATATCAATCTGGGCTACATATTTGTAATAACATGTTATTCTGTTCAGCTGTGTAAGACAAATAGCCGTATTACTGAAATCTCTGTAAATACCATTAGTAACACGTTTCAGCTAAGAAAGCATAACATTACAATTCCCGTCTTTCTTCTGTTAGAGTTTATTTAATAGTCTGGTTTCATACTACGCTGTCTGCGCTGCTTCTGTTCAGAATCTGCTCAGAGCAAGGCAAACACCAGCCAAATTTAAATTCACCCAGAAACATGACCTCATGTTTCACAGTCAAAAAGTGACATTTGAAAGGACAGAAGCAACTTGTAGTTTCACAAACATCTTGCAAGTTGAAAAACTGTATTATCTCTGTAGTAACAGAGAGATCAGCCTTATCCTTTGACACTGAGTCTGGGCCATAAGTTTTTCCACACTTTCTACCTTGTTTGTGCATATGACACTGCAGGTGAACGGGCTAAGTAAACTGCCTATGTAAGGAAAGTATCAAAAATAATTAAGAAAAATAATGAGGGAAAATATTAGGAGTGAGGGGTTGTTCTAATGTTCAGATTATCAGTACAAATAGATGAAAACCTCTGTCAGAGATGTGAGTTAAACCAGTGTTCTTCATGTTCAATTCCAAACTACTGGCAGGGAAAAAAAATCAAATCTCTCTTAACTGAAGAATAATTTCCCCATTTTCAGACAAACTATAATCTTATAGTTTTATTAACCCAGAAGGCAAAACTCAGAGATATTCATATACTTCTGGTTCCGTTCAATTTCCATTCTTTTTTTCCCAGGCATTCAGTGATGCTGAGGATACTGGACTGACTGAGAAGGTGAAATTCCAGCCTGCAGGCTAAAAGAAGTGAGGAACTTGTCTGTTGTCCTCAGTAAAGCAGCAAATTAGTAATTCCTCCCACTACCAGCCTACAACTTTTCAGTTATTCCAATAATGTTAGAAGCGTGCCTCTAAAACCACAGCTGCCTGAAATGCAGCCTATGTACTTCTATTTGGATTTACTTACTGAGCTCTCCATCTAACAAATGGAAAAACTGAAGTAAATATTTTCAATGTGAAATTTAAAACTTCTCTGAAATAAGCCCTAAAGAAGCTTGACTTCCTGAGTAATTTCTGCTAAAATTTGTCATCTGTACAAGGTTATTTAATCTGAATAAATATTAAAAAAAAAAGCCAGGAAGATGAAAACTGTCATAAAAAGTGAAACTGAAGTTCTGCGAGGGCTGCATTTCCAAATACCGTTATTTTTATTGGAATGGGTAAAGCTTAGAAAATGGTAATGAAAACTTGGAGGTTTGTTGCCAAGATTTTTACTTAACCGCTTTTGATCAGCAACGTTTTCTCAAAAGCATTTTAAAAAAGCAGCCCATGTAACTACATGAGCACCAGCAATACATTTTCTGCCTTCAATAGTGACCTAATCAACTAGGCTTAAAGACAAACAAAATCTTTAATGCAGTCAATACAGTTTTTGTTTGAATGTCATATGTTGAAACTACTCAGGTTTAACTGCAGGAGCTCCAGATGCATGCGCTGCCAGCCATATGAATGACAGCCCTTATTTTTATAATTATTTTATAATTATAAAACCTGTGTTTATCACACTGATTACAGTGATCCTAAGCACTTCAACTTTAGAAAAGGCAGAATGTATTAAAAAAGGGATACCTACAAGGGCAAAAAACTGTTAATGGAGTACTAAAACAGCGCATCTACAAATTTTTAGGAATTGAAAAACCAAATAAACCTCCTCTCAACTGTTGTTTTGTTCCACAACCTGCATGCTCCTACACACCATCTCATACAAGTGGGAGTATTGTCAGCCTCTGCTAGTCTGAGAGAGAAATGTTACCTACGTGGAATATAATCAATGCACATCACGTACAATGGCTATAATAAAGGTCTCCGTAGCAACATTAAGAACAGTTATTTTTAACTGTTCTACCTTCGTCTCAGGTTCATGGTTTTTTAAATAGAACTATTAACTCTTTCCATTGTAGATGCTGCTTTGAGTTAGTCATCCAACAAAACTCCATTGTCGAGGCTTGAAAAGATGATCACTGCCTTGTTTTTCTGCAGATCACTGCAGGCTTGCTTTCCTTTGCAGTCACTAAATATCCACTAAATATTGCGTAATTATTTATCAACACACAGCAGGTCTGGAAAATGAACCTGTAAAAGCTCTATCTCCTCTTTGGAGGAGGAGGAAGGAGTGCTGGAGTAGAAAGGATCCAGTGAAGAAAACCCAAGCAGGTTGTGGCTGAAGATCCCCCAGATTGGTAGCATACAAACAATGGAAAAAGGGTAGAAAACAAGAGTCTGGGGAGGCACATTATGCTCAGGAATGGGACTGGAGAGGCAGAATTAGCAGGTAAAGTGGTGAGGAGGAGGAAGAGGAGGGAGCAGAAAGCTGGAAGGCACCTCCCCAAGCCCCCGTGAACACTGCCACAGGCACTGCAGTGGGGAGCTGCTGCAGGAGCAGAGAGCTTGGTTAAGAGAGGAAGAACAACAGAAAACGGTTGTGTTTATCTGGGGGATCATAAATGTCTGCTTCTGGAGGAGAAGCAGGAAGAGCAACAATATTTTTCTGAGAAATGAGGCAGCATGTGGGTTCTTACCACATACCCCTCCTTCTGACCTGTTTCCCCAGAGCTTCATCCTCTGCTGATTCCAGCACAAAGATCGAGTTAAGGCTGTTGTGGGTTCCCAGACCTCCTCGTACCCAGCATTTTTCTACGTTATCTCAGGGTACTCCTGTTGCTTTCCCCTGGTTCCTAACCCCTACAGAAGGCAAAGCAGTTCGCGGGAGGAATGCAGATTTCAGGCAGGCAGAACAGGTAGAAAGCAGGCTAAGCTCAGCCTTGTGCGTGGTAGTGGGACTTCACATTTCTGGAAGAAATAGAAAGCTCTTCCTTTTCACTGTTAACTTCTTAAGAGTTAACCATCTTAAGAGATAAACCATCAAGGGCCAATAACAGGAATAATTTATACACAGCTGTACACAGGAATGATATAGGAGGAATAGAGACATATACTGCAAGTCTTGATTTTCATTAATAATATATAAGAGTGCATACTGTGTAAAAAAACCAACCCTCTTAAGTTTGTTGATAGACTTCTGAGAAGCTACTCTTTGTTTCATTGGTTTGAATGCTTAAAACATAGTCTGAAAATACTGCTTCTACCATGCAGAAATGATCTGCTTGAGGGAGAGCACAAGCTAAGAAGCATGAGCATGTACTCATCTGTTACCCACTCTATTAATGTACACACACCTCTGCTCGATCTCTGGAGCAGCTTAGGCACAAAGGATGTCAAAGGCAGGGTAAGAGAATCACAGGTAAACATGTCAAAATTACATGGTAGATAGGATGGCAGAAAAAAAATAAGTGGAGTTTTGACAGCAGGTCTTGTCAAGAGTAGGGTGTTCATAGACAGGTGAAAGGAGTGAGCTCTGTCCCATGCTAAATCTCTTCAAGGGAGAGCAAAGGTTTTTAAAAGATACACAAAGAAATGCATTTGTGCCACAGAATTTGCCTAGGGTGCAGTGAGCTGATATATTTGGGGGTTCCTCTCTTTCCCTTCTATTAGGAAGGGAGCACAGATTTCTTCACCTAATTACAGCTCTGTTCTGGAGACGATTGTCTAGGAAGTTCTCCTGCTTCAGGACTATATCCCCTTTCACTTATACCCTGTGCTGTTTTACTGGGAAAGCCTGGGAGAGAGCCTGTGGATGGCAATTTGGCCGAGTTGCCCATATCTCTAGGAAAACGGCAGCCATCAGCAGCTCTGTGAATGCTTCATTAATCGGTACGGCTCCTAGCCAAGCAGGTGGGGGAGGAGGAAAGTATCTGAAGATTTAGGACCAACTGCAAGGTCTGTTCAGGATCCATGCCAAAGAGCAGCTGGACAGGCTGCTAGCTGAAGCCTGTTACACCACCGTGGTTCATAACCAAGGTAATTGTCTGTGTTTGATTTTACACAGGAGATTTGTGGGCATTAATACTTCCTCCGCACCAGTTGCTCAGCGTATCTGATGCTGTAACATGAGCTTGCCTGCTTTCCCGTTGGTTAAAAGGGCACCATCAAGGACATTTTCAAAGTATATGCCAAATTATTTGTGAAACTCTCTCAGAACAGTGAAAATATTTCTTTTCCACCAGGCCAAGTTTTTCTTTGCTGCCTGCAGTTACTCCCATCAGCATGACTCTTCCCACAGTAACTTTCTCTTTAGCATCTTTTATTGGAAAGATATATTTACCGGGGGAGACTGTTCACTTGACACAAGATAGGTGCCATTAAGAGCAAGCACAGGTTCAAATTTAGGTGAAGCAGTAGGTCACAGATGCAATGAAGATTTAAAAACAAGTTCTTGCTGCTCTACCATGCACCATCGACTTCTCCTTTCTACTTCTCCCACTTTTAACTTTTAATAGCACTAGCAGTAATGTCACGTCCTGCACTTGGTTTGCATTTTGTGTTTCGTTCTGTTGTTTTGATTTTGTTGTTGTTTTGGTTTTTTGACACGTTATCTACAGAAATAGGTTTTGGTCAGAACTCAGCAGCACAACCCTGTCTTCCCTCCCTATTGATCATTGTGGCTCAGCATTCTGCTTGTGTGTTATTCTGTGTCTGGCCTTAACTTGCCCAGTATCCAGGGTGGTTTTGCTTTTAATCTGCCTCGTCCCAACATTCAAGGAGGGTATTGTAATGATTTGGATACTGAACATGGAGAGAAGGATGGCCCTGTTAGAAGCAGCGCCAGGATTCCTGCCCTAACTCTCACCACAGACATAACAGAGTCACTTCATATCCTCAGAAGGTATGTTGTCACCTGAACCCTATGAGAAGATGGGGCTTAGCTCTTCAAGCCTTGAAGTCACACCTGTAAGATCAGGATAAACATACTTCCTAAAATTATAAGCTTTTTAGATAACATGGTCAGGTAGGCACATTTGGGGCAGCTGGAATAAATACCTTCATCTGCACTAGTGAGCTGAGTATAGCTCTTGTTGGAGGCCACAGCTGCAGGAAACTGTGTTATGCTATATCGAAGGACCACAGGGTGAGTGAGGGTGCTGCGGTTGCTCACACTACATTTTGTTTCCCTGTGGCTTGGTGACTCATCTTTCAACTTCCTTATTATCCCATTTACCGACAGTACAAAGTACCCTTTTCTAATAGAGAAGCATTTAGAAGCACTGGGTTTTGGTAAACAATATAAAAATTATTCTTGGTAGCCATTAAGAGTTTCGAGTCACAGCTTTTCTGAGGAATGTTTATTTTCATGCAAACACACCTCCTTTCCAAAGTCTACTGCTTACACATCGGGCCCAACTGTTAATACTTTCAGCAACAGAACTGATGTACTTAATGCTTCTCTAGTCCAGAATCTGTGATCAATGGTGAGAATTTGCAATATCTGGCTCTTAGCATCTGCAGATTTCATGCTCAATAAATCTCATTTTCTTATTTTTGTCTGAGAACAAAACTTCCAATGACTTTTCTGTGATTGCCTTGGTTCATTCTGCTTTAGCTGGCGCCTGTTTGCTGATTAGCTCATCTAAGGAAATGAAGTCCTGCGCTGGTCTGGCAGACAGTGCCTATGATCTTGTGTACTATGGTGAAGTAGCAGGTGGAGAACTTGAAAAACATACCCTGTTATTTGTAAATGTAATAGAGGCCACATGACTTGCAAGATTTTGCTGGACACATAGATCCAAACAGGCTATTGCTAAACAGGTACCACATACTAACACAGCTGAGCGGATAAAAAGCACATGGAGGATGTTCATAATCAAAGCAAATACATTTTTGTGTGGGTAAGAAAGGAGGGAACCCACTGTCCTATCATATTACAGATACTGAGGTTTGTGATTTTCTGTTTTAAGGATGTTTTTGGTTTGGTTTTTGGGGTTTTTTTTGTTTGGTTAGTTGTTTGGGTTTTTTTAATTAAGCATGGAATATATTATTTGAGGACATTACTTAAGCGCTTCAGGAGTTAACCACATAGAGGCCCATAGCTGCATCACTCAGGTTTGCTATGGCATTAAAAGCCTTACTGACTAAATAGCACAATAAAAACACATTATCCTTTTTACAGCTTCTTCTGGAGATAGTCTTGACTTGAAGAAACAAAATAGAGTCTAAAGCTTCATCCTCAGATCTTCTGGGACATGGGGCTCTAAAACTTAGTTCTTTTTGAATAGCTAAAGATGCAAAGCCAGCCCACACTTTCTAAAACAGATCAGCATCTGCACATCAGCGTGCAAAACAGAACAGCAAGGAACATGAGATCATTAGATCTTGCCAAGGTTTGTCCAGTCTGGCTTCCTGTAATGTGATACTAAATCTAGCAACAGAGGAATACTGGAAAACCTAAGTGCAATTCCTTCACAGGCAATAATGTGCCATTATATTGTCTAAATGATTGGGTTTAGTAGTGCTTATTGATGTTAACAGGAAAGCTTGTAGTTGAGTAGGCAAACTCAAGCAATCATTACAATGAAGAAGACTTTCAGCTTCTTCCTTTTTTGTCCCCAGATTGAGCCCCCACTGAACTAGAATCAGCAAAGGAGACATGACCTCATGCATAAAAATATGCAGCAGTCGCAGACTGGTTTTTTATCTATGGCTAATGATGCAGACAAGTGTCTACGTTCAGAAGAGCCTGGGAGATGTCCACTTAAAACCAGCATTGAACCCAGTCATTGAATCCACTCCATTTGGGGGATCTACTTGTTGTGTTGCCACCACCACCAAGCAAGTAGCCTATTTCCTGGTTATCTCAATAGCTGAGACTTTTCTGGACAGATGCACTTTTTTTTCTTTAGCACAAGTTAATAGAGAGTTTTGTACATTATTTGTCCCTGTTATTTCTCATGTCTTCACTGGGAGCTGGGTTGATCCCTTTACATGGGCTGTGGGACACACTTAGGGTCAGTGCTTTATTTGCTCCTTAAAGTATATCTTTATACATTGTTTGGATTTCCTGTGTGTAAAGTGACAGAGCTTTCCAGCACAGGGATGAAGAAATCCTATAGGGAAAAAAAGCAACAGGTCAGATATTGTTTCACCTTCTACAAACAACATTTTCTTTTTTGGTGGTAGAGTTAGAAGCATGAGGCAAAGGGTGAGCTCCAGCCTTCCTGAGGTGATTGTGTTGCTAACGATCACACCTGCTTTGGCCTGGTACTTGCCTTCCAAGTGCCTACATGAGACCAAATACAACAGGGTTTTATTGTTTCAACCATGCTCAACAAAGCTGGCCTTGTCAATGGATTCGGGCAACACTGTAACATTAATTTACTTTTTTTTTTTTTTTTTTGGGGGTGGGTGGGGTGGGAGTGGGAGCAGGCAGTGGGAAAGCTGCCAGGAAAGAAATAGAACTTATTTTCCTCCAGCAAAACTTACTTTCTGGGAAGTTTAGGGGATTCCACCTTTATTTCTTGCAACAAGAATTAAACAGCTGCTGGCTATACAAATGGAACTGTTCCCTCTTCCACACGTAGTAAGGACTAAATCTGTATGTCCTGTATCTCCAGAAGCAGGTGGTTGACGTCACTACTTCGCCATGGTGCTAGCAATCTCAAATCTTGAAGAAAGACCAAGGCACCCAAGCAAAAATACATCATGCTCCAAGACAGTGCAGCACTATATGACCAGTTCACAGCCTTTTTTCTTTTCAACCAGCAGCCACCCGCCATACATATTACCTCTTCTGCAAGTGGGTCACCTAAGGACCATATCCATGTCAGGGATTTGAAAGATTATAATAATAATAATAAAAATAATAATAATAATGATAACAACAACAATGAATACTCCAACCACCCCTTTTAATGTTTCATTTCTTAGTGAACTGCCAAACCTCCAAATCTCAAACACCTGAGAAAGCAAATCTCACTATTTGCTCTGAATTCAGCCAAGTTTAATCCTATTACTTTTATGTTAACCCCTGCTAGACTTACGCTGCCTCATAAAGACTCTGCTAGACACAAGTATTCTTATTAGTCCCTTCTTCATTCTTTTCAACCAACCTGCTCTGTCACCCAAACTAGCACTGATGACATAAAGCTTTCCATTTTTAACTCCTCCCTTGCATCCTGATATTTTTCTCAGATGTTATCCTGACATCTGTAATGGCAATCTGTTCACTCTCTTCTGGCTCATAGGAAGTTTCACATCCCACGGCCCAGGGATGCCCAGGTAGAAGCTCAGAGCTACCGTGGAGACTGGCACGACTTACTTTCCCCTTCTGTTTCCTTAACAGGAATCAAACTTCCAGATAATAATGAACTTCTTGGTCTGATCAGCACTTTAGAAAAGAGGTGGTAATTTTACTGCTGCAGTATTACTAAGTTCCTTGGATATCTTTTGGCAAGTCATCCCAAAATTTTCCGAAAGGAGCAGAATTCAGATTTTCTGAAGATACCAATCTCTGTTAGAAATTAATATGCATGATCTACCATATGATTGTAAGTACTAGCTAAGTATAAATAGTCATATGTGTTTGGTGCTTTACCATTAAATAATAGGAGCTTGCTGCCGTCTGTATCCTATTTGCTGCCTTAGCATCATTTAATCCCAAAAGGACTAAGCATTAACAAGTAAGTAAACAAGCATTACAAGAAATGGAAGAAGGAGAGAAGTGGCAGCCATCCTGACAATCACAAAACAAAAAGTGACATGCCAGAAAAGTCAGTCATCATAATGTCCTTAAGCAACCATCCTAAACAGACAAGTAGGATGTTTTATCAGGCTGCTGTCTCAGATAAAACATCAGCAAGACCTGAAAGGCTGGCTTATATGCCTCTGCTTTTTAGTTTTAATACGTATGTTTTCAGACACTGTACATTTTGTCAGTGCTTGAAACATCCATATTCTAAATGTAAACAATGAGTAATGACCAGGAGGGTTACTGTATTGCTTCCTATAGCTGTGAATTAAAGGTTTGGATCTATGTGCAAAATTTGTTGCTCAGGCACCTGAATATAATACCCTGGTTCAAGTGCAAACCAAGCACACCAGTGCCGTAAACCAGAGCATTACCAAAGCCCAGGGCTCAAAAATGAGTGAGCTCCTGCAGTGTAATGAGTTACTTACTGAGCATCAGTGGAGCCAGATGCTCTTGGCCTGTCACATATTTGAGGAAAAATGTGTTCATTTAAATGTCAGCAAAAAAAGATTTAAGATAATGCATTTTTGCTGTGTGTTTGTGAGGGTCTAGAAGTATGCATGTGGCTGAACCCCCAGCCTCAACGAACACACAGTAACTCTCCCACCAACAGTAACTTGATTATCTCTCTCAACCCTGAACTGAACCGCAGCAGTCGCTTCAGATTAGAATTGAGTGAGAGGCATGAGGCTGTCAGAAAGGGTGTAAATTTAACTTCTTAAATTGCAAGTGAGAAACAGTATTTTTCTGAGGATTTACTTTACAGAGTCACAGCGTCAGCACTTTACTGAAGAAAAGCCTATTGTCTCTGAGGGAGAGCTGAGCATTTCCTAGTGCATATTTAATCAGTTAAAAATATTCCGTGCCTGGCTCCCACTGGGCTGTTCCTGTGACTGCATGCTGGGCTGGTCGGTATTTTTCTAACACAACAAGAAAGAGAAACAGGGTCTTCTCCAAGTCTCCTGAATCGTACAAACCAGCTGATTCACTTGTCGGTGGCCTGGTATGTATTCCCCATCAGGAGCTAAGTCATTCTGCAACCCTGGATCAGAAAGAAGTGAAGCAGGGTGGCTGCAATCCAAGACAGTGCTCTGGTGTCTGCTTGCTCAAGGTCAGGGAGCTATCTGGGCACTTGAAGTATGTGCTTTGCTGTATTTAGCATATCGTGGGTTGGAACACCATGATAACATGATAAGGAAAGAAAAAATAATGATGTAGAAAAAAAATCATTCATAGTGCCGGATTGCCAAATTGGACTTGGACTATCTAGACCTAGCGGCCATTTCTAAATCTCTGGGAATAATACTATGAAAGTTTTAATTGGTGTCTGCGCTAGGAAACTCTGTATTTCATATACATTTCCCTTAAAAAAAAAAAAAAAAAAAAAAAAAAGTATTATTAGCAGTTCCCTCACCCATCTTATAGAACATCATGTACGACATCCATAAGACTCTGGGCAGTGCAGATAGCCCCATTGTTCAGACAGCATTGCAAGAAGACATGCAAGAAGCCAAGCAGATAAATAGAAACCATCTGAAAGGCACTAAGCCCTTTGAAAAAACTGATAAAACAAGCTGCAACCTGCAAAGGCAACCCAAGTTCATCTGTAAGACCTTTACCTTTAACTCACTTTAAAACACCTTATTGAGTCAAGCTGCTTCCAAAGGCCAGCCCGAATGGGAGGCAACATACTTCATTGTGTGGGTCAGAGCAGAACAGTAACTCCAAGGACAAGAAGTTGTTGCACTAGACCTCGAAAAGATATCTGGGTGGATCTGATGTTTTTCTTAACTCCCTGGACAGTGGTGCTTATAAAACATATATACTTTTTTTTTTTTTTTTTTTGCATGCAGAATACTTTTAGGATACATGTACATAGTGATAAAGCCTGTTACAACCCATGGTGTTACAACCCAAAATGACTATAGCTGTCTCAGTTTGTGGCCACTGGATGTCACTACTGATCCGTTTCAGAGGACCAGCAGATTTTTATGAGAGCAAAACAAAAACCCTCCTAATTTGGAGAAAATGAAATATTATTTTACTTATTATTATTGTTTGTGAGAACTTTTCAGCTCATTTTCTTAAGTCAGCATAGCACACCCATCACCTTGTCTGTAACTGCAAAGGAGCAGACACAGAGACTATTTTCTTGCATTGCCAGACAACTTCTCATCAGGGAAGAGACCTTGGGATCCAGGGGGAAAAAAATGAAACTTTTAGAGTGATGACACTATGTCAAGGCCACTGTGGAGCAGTAGCACCTCCGTGCAGTCTTGGTTCATGAGCTGGGGAACCCCAGGAGGCAGGACAGCACGGGTGCTGGGGCTGGTACTAAGTGCCAGCTCATCACCACCCTCTTTCCCTGCCTTTTCTATGGAAACAATGCAGGTCTGCTTATTTTCTTGGGGATAAAAGGCCAATCCTATCTGTTATAAATTTTAAAAAGCAGGAGAGGCAAAGCACCTGCCAAGTCACTAAAGTTAAGTTCACTATAGGTCCATCCCACCTGTGTTGGACACTTACATAGACATCTGGTGAGAGGTGGCACTGCTTCTGAAGCCTTGCAATGAAGGAGGCAGCAGAGATGAGAAGGCAAAAGGGTTCTTTTCTGTGATATCTTTGCTCTGCTCTGCTGGCATCCCTACAGACAAGAGAGGCAATCCGATAGGAACAGATGAAATGGGGCACTAGGGATGGAAGAGAGAAGATGACATCAAGATTTGGATGAGAGACTGGGGTTTTACAGCAAGGGAGGGGAAGCTGGGGAGATTCTGAAACAGTGACATAGAAAACATCATGAAACCAGGAATCAGCCTTGCTTCCCTGAGACCTCAGGGCAGATCGTATGCATTTACACACTCGGTGCAATGCTCTGCAGGGTCTGGCAGCACTCACCAGCCTTACTGGTGAAGTGCTTTGCTGAACACTCTACCAGCCCACCCTGTACCGCCTGAGTCCCACCTCATGCCAAGGTTGCTCAGCACTTCCCAGGAGAAGGTCCTATTTCCCATTCAGTATAGCTTCACTAAACTTTCATCATTCAGGCTGAAAATTCCTGTTAGATTTTCTGCCTTGAGCTGAAAAACAAGAGAATAAAACTATTAATCTATTTTTAAGAGAGAAAATTGAAAGAGAAATCATATATACTCAGTAGAGACTTCTAGAGATTAATAATTGGACTCTTCCAAGATTTACCACCTCTAGGCAGGCTGGGGTCTCCAAGCCATTTAAAGACTGGGTGACAGCCTGGGAGAAGAAGGAGGACCAGAGAGCTAGAGGGATGGAGACTTGATTGTATGCACAAGGTGGAATTAAATTGTTACAGGCAATCCAAAATTATTGCCTTTGAGCTCCTCCTTGCCACCTTGAAGTGTTTTGATTGTAAATTTTGGAATGAGTATCTTCCCTTTGTGAAGCCCCTTGTGAGGGGTTTTATTCAGGGTGGTTTCGGTATTTTCCAAAGCAGAGGACTTCTGAATTCTGGGGTTCCTGAGCTCCATTACAGTCTCTCGAGGAGCAGAGCATGGCCTTAGAGCCTCATCACCGAACCCAAGCTTGGTCCAGTGCAGATTACATCAGCTTGATGAATTTCTTGCAGTGACATAGCCAGATAGAGATAGTGGTGACTAACACCCAGTTATCTAACGGAGCTGTGGATCTAACGGGACTGAGCTGGGGCTCTCCCCATCACCAGGCTCTGCAGCAGCCTGCCAGCCCACTGAGCTCATTGGAAACCTGAGACACTTGGCTGATTTCTGCTGGGAGGTTTTTTGATTTAATCAGTGTGGCATTTTGCCAGCATTAAAATTTCCTCTCTGAAATTTCCAACCAGTTTCAGTGACAGCTAAAAGATAATCCAAGGAAGTCTTCTGCACAGCTCCTCTTTGCCTCCTATTTCCTTACATGCAGAGCCATATTAATGCCACGGGGAAAATGGCATTAATATCATGGGAAATGTAAGAAGTAAATACATGTAACAGCAGAGAGGGTATACAAAGCAGGTACTTCACTTAATCCGCAGACTGCTCAGAAAAAGAAACAGCAAGACCATGCAGATGGGATCTGTCTTCTTTCTCTGCCAGTGGAAAAGCTACTTTCTTATTAAAGACAGGATATCCAGTGGAGTACAGCTCACTTTGCAGTGTGGGGATTTGGCTGGAGAAAGGAAAAAAAGCAAAAACTAAACAAAAAATCCAACCAGAAGAAATAAAATGCCATTTTGGCCAGAACTGCTCCATCCTTCCATACCCTGGATTTCTTTACATACCCCAGCAGAGTGCAGCAGGCAGCAAAGCTCAGCCATTGCACTTCAGTCCCAATATATTGCAATGCCTGTAGGGTTAAAAGCTTTTTAATACAGAAATAAGCAAACAAGGTGAATGGACATTTGGAACCTAAGCCAGCGATCTTTACACCATGCCAGTACCTCTTTCAACAGCATTGTAGTCCCATTGGTTTCAGTACGATTACTTGCAGAGTAAGAATCCACTCAGCCTGAGGGAGGGAACCTGATCCCTTGTTTTCAGCTGAAGATGTAAACCTTGGGGCAAGGATCATTTCAATTTCACAGAGGCATAGTCTGGCTCTCGCTCAAGCTAGGGGAAAAGCTGACCATTCTGTAAAGCAGTATATTGCAGGAAAGCCATTTATCAGTCCAAACCAGGGGATTGAATATCAGATTTAAGTTGCCTTTCAGAATCATAGAATCATGGGCTTGTTTAGGTTGGAAAAGACCTTTAAGATCATTGAGTCCAACCATTAACCCAGCACTGCCAAGTTCACCACTAAACCATATCCCTAAGTGCCACACCTACACATCTTTTAAATACCTCCAGAGATGGTTACTCAACTACTTCCCTGGGCAGCCTGTTCCAATGCTTGACAACCCTTTCAGTGAAGAATTTTTTCCTAATATCCAATCTAAACCTCCCCCAGTGCAACCTGAGGCCATTTCCTCTTGTCCTGTTGCTTGTTATCTGGGAGAAAAGACCGACCCCCACCTCACTACAACCTCCTTTCAGGGAGCTGCAAAGAGCAGTAAAGGTCTTCCCTCAAACTCCTTTTCTCCATATAAACACTTGCAGTTCCCTCAGTCGCCTTTCACAGGACTTGTGCTCCAGACCCTTCCCGAGCCCTTGACAAGCTCCAGCACCTCCATGTCCCTCTTGCAGTGAGGGGCCCAGAACTGAATGTGGTGTTCAAGGTGCGGCCCCACCAGTGCCGAGTACAGGGGGACGGTCACTGTCCTGATCCTGCTGGCCACACTATTTCAGATACAAGCCAGGGTGCTGTTGGCCCCCTTGCCCCCCTGGGCACCCTGCTGGCTCCTGCCCAGCCGGCCGTCAGCCAGCCCCCCCAGGCCCTTTCCCCCCAGGCAGCTCCCAGCCCCCTGCCCCAGCCCGCAGCGCTGCCTGGGGCTGGTGTGACCCACGGGCAGGGCCCGGCACTGAGCCTGGTTGAACCTCATGCAAGTGGCCCCGGCACATCGGCCCGGCCTGCCCAGACCCCCCTGCAGAGCCCCCTGCCCCCCGGCAGGTCAGCACTGACCCAACTTGGAGTTGTCTGCAGACTGACTGAGGGTGCACTCACTCCCCTTGTAGATCATTGTGAAAGATATTAAACAGAATTGGCCACAATACTGAGCCCTGGGGAACACCACTTGTGACCGGCTGCCAGCCTCCATTCACTACCACTCTTTGGGCCTGGCCATCCAGCCAGTTTTTTTACATAACAAACAGTACACCCGTCCAAGCCATGAGCAGCCAGTTTCTCCAGGAGATGCTGTGGGAGATGATGTCAAAGGCTTTACTAAGGTCCAGGTCAACAACAGCCACAGTGGGTCACCTTGTTATAGAAGGAGATCAGGTTTGTCAAGCAGGACCTGCCTTTCATGAACCCATGCCGGCTGGGCCTGATCCCCCAGTTGTCCTGCACGTGCCCCGATGGCCCTCAGGATGAGCTGCTCCATAACCTCCTCCAGCACTGAGATCAGGCAGACAGACCCGTAGTGTCCCAGATCCTCCTTCCTGCCCTTCTTGTAGATGGGGGTCACAGGCTGACCTCCAGTCCACTGGGATCTCCCTGGTCAGCCAGGACTGATGATAAATGATGGAGAGCCGCTCGGTGAGCACTGGGATGGGATCCACCCATCTGGGCCCATAGACTGGTGTGTGTCTCAGTGGTGGAACAGATCACTGACCGTTTCACCTTGGGTTATGGGGGCTTCATTCTGCTCCCCATCCCTGTCTTCCAGCTCAAGGGCTGGGTACCCTGAGATCAACTGATCTTACTATTAAAGACTGAGGCAAAGAAGACACCAAGTACCTCAGCCTTTTCCTCATCCTTTGTCACTACGTTTCCCCCTGCATCCAATAAAGGATGGAGATTTTCCTTAGCCCTCCTTTTATTGCTAACGTATTTACAAAAACATTTTTTGTTGTCTTTCACAGCAGTAGCCAGATTAAGTTCTAGCTGGGCTTTGGCCTTTCTAATTTCTCCCTGCATAACCTCTCCTTGCAGTCCCCCTGAGTGGCCTGCCGCCCCTTCTTCCAAAGGCCATAAACTCTCCTTTATCCCAGAGCTCCAGCCAAAGCTCTCCATTTGGCCAGGCTGGCCTCCTTCCCCGCCGGCACAGGGGGACGGGCTGCTCCCGCGCCTGGAAGGTTTCCATCTGGAAGACCACCCAGCCCTCCTGGTGCCCCGTGCCCCTCAGGACTGCCTCGCAAGGGGCTCTGCCAGCCCGGCCCCTCAGCAGGCCACTGCCGGCCCTCCGGGAGCTCTGCTGACCCCCCCCTTGCTTCTCCCAGAGTCAAACCCTCCACCATTTCATATCCCGCAGCCGTCACAGCGCCCACGGGTCCTTCCCTGTCCCCACACCACAGGTCCAGCGGGCGCCTTCCCTGGCTGGCACTGACCAGCTGTGGGGGGGGTCCCCGCTGCACGCCCCAAGAACCCCTCGGCGGCCTCCTCCCCGCTGGGTTCGTTTCCAGCAGACATCTGGTAAGTTGAAGTCCCTCACAGAAGGGGGGCTAGTGATCTCGAGGCTTCTCCCAGCTACTTATAGAATATTTCATCTGCCTCTTAACCCTGGTCAGGTGGTCTGTAACAAACTCCCACCAGGCTATCTGTCTTGTTGGCCTTCCCCCAGATTCTTGCCCATAAATGCTTAACCCTATCATCACCATCGTTAATCTCCAGACAACCAAAAGGAGCTCTAACACGCAGGGCTCTCCTTCCTTGCCTATCCCTTCTGAAGAGCTTAGAGTCATCCATTGCACCCCTCCAGTGGTCAATGTGCGAGTCATCCCACCGTGTTTCCATGATGGCTGCTATGCCATAGTTTTCCTGTTGCACAGTGGCTTCCATCTCCTCCTGTTTGTTGCCCATGCTGTGTGCATTGGTGTAGATGCACTTCAGTTGGGCTACTGATCCTGTCACCTTTTTTTGGGGAGAAGCCTAATTCCTAGATGACCATTCTCAAGTGCTTCCATGGTTTCTAACACATCAATAATCCTTGCATCTTTGCTGCTGCATGGATCTCCATCCCCTACTTCCACTAGGACGGCAGACCAAAGGACCTCACTAACACACTGTCTCTCAAACATTGCCATGCTGCACTCAAGCTTATCTCTGGCAAGCCTGGTTTTATCCCTTTCCCCCTTCAAATCTAGCTTAAAGCTCTTTCAGTGAGCCCTTCTAACTCCTGTGCAAAGATCCTTTTCCTCCTTTGAGACAGGTGTACCCTGTCTGCTGCCAGCAGGCCTGCTGTCGTGTAAATGGACCTGTGATCAAAAAACCCAAAATTCTGCCGGTGTCACCAGGCTTGGAGCCAGGTATTGATCTGCTGACTCTTTCTTTTTCTTCCCTCATCATTCCCTGTAACTGGAAAGCCAGAGGAGAACACGACTAGTGCTCCTGATCCCTTAACCAGTCATCCTAAGGTCCTGAAGTAGATCAATAATGGGTAATAACCTGAGGGCTGTACCAGAGTAGGAAACTTTCCTTTTGCATCTTTAACCCAGGCCCCAGGGAGGCAGCAGACTTCCCTAAGAAGTCGGTCCAGTCTGCATATTGGGCCTTCTGTTCTCTTCTGAAGGGAGCCTCCTATTCCTCTATGACAGTGGCCTGTTTCCATCAGCTTCACTTCACAATTACACTGTGTATTAGGCTAGTAAAGTTGAATTTTCCTAACAAGAAAGCAAAGAGGGAAGTTGCTGGCCAGAGCTTTCCAAGACACATTGGCAGGACCCTTCCTTCACCACTCCATCAGCTCCCATCACAGATGACTCCTTGAGCACTGTAGCACCTACTGCATGCTTTCTTCCTCCATTCCTGGAAGTGTTGCTTTGTCCTGTGGAAACTCAAATACGTATGATAATATGTAAGGAGTTCTCACCAGCTCTTTTTATGAGTGTTATGAAAGTTGCCAGATGATTATCTGAGGCCTTCCCACCAAACCCACAGCTTCAGGGAGATGCAGGGAGGCTGGCAAGATAGGGAAATCCTGTGGCCAAAAGCTTTTGGAGAGAGCAGTTTCTCCTCCCACTTACAGAGGCCACACTTAAATATTTGTGGTATCATAAATATGTTCTTTAGTGTGTGCACTAATAGGTCTCTGGAACACATCTGGGATTGGTGGCTCTGGACCCTCGGGCTTAGTAAGGCAAGGTAAGAAGTGTCCAGTGTGTGTGTGGGTGTGCTGGGGGTGTTGGGTGGCTGTCTGCTGGGCTCAGTGCCATTCCGTTTGACCCCATCCTGGTACTAATGCAACCTGCCACCACTACAGCTGTGGGAGTTTGAAAATAACAGTTTTCTGTCACTAACCTGGATGACTATAGCTTAAATGCTACATATAGGAAGGAAAAGTTATTATAGGGAGAAAACTCAGCAAAACAGACCTCTAGTGCCTTACTGGTTATGTACCCAGTTACAGTTACGTGAAATGGATATGAGATATTCTCAGATTTGATTATATAAACACAGCTGATAATGCCCTACTTTCCCTCAATACAGTGATTTTTATGCTAAAGGGTGTCACTTATACAACATGGTGCTAAAGCCTCGATCTGAAGTCTTAATTCCCTTCTTCAGGCTTATTAAAACTCTTCCTTAGGGAGAAGAACTTCTCTTTTCCCCATGCCCTTGCTCTCCCATGCTGCTCATGGCTTCAGAGAAGTCTCTTCAGCCTCAAAAGCTTAGGTCCTTCCTAAGAAAAGCAAAGTTAAAGACATGCTATAGGCTTTACTTGTACAGGTTTGGTGTAACAAGACAGCAGTCCCTGAGGGGGAGAGGGATTTGGGTTGATTTTAATGATTTCCTTCATGTCGAAAGGAAAGTTTAAATAGATTTCTGTGCCCTGAATGTGAGAGCAGAAGAAGTGATTTCTGTTTAAGTAGGTGTTAGGAGGTAGGAAAGAGTGTTGTAATAACAACCTGTCTCATAAGCCGAGGAAGTGAGATGTTGAATCAGTACCCAAACAAAGAGTGAACCTGAGTCACAAGAACACTTTGTATTTATAGGGCAGCTTTCATCAGAGAATTTCAGATTGTTTTACCAACCCGAGAGCCAGGGGTAAACATACAAACTTACACTGAGTCCGGCTTTCCTCGGTAATGTCATGGAGCCAAACAGTTAAGGAGCACAGAGCCAGGGACTGTTTCAGTATAAGTAAGAGGGCAGAATCTGGCCCCACATGCTTAACTTTCACATCTCTTTTTTTCCCTTGTAAAGTAAGCTTTCACTCTGCTTTATAGATGGGTAACTGATGCACAGAGATCCCAGGGAGTTTGTCCAAAGTCACAAATTAAGGAAGTTAATGAAAAAGGACCCAAGAGTTTTGACTTTGTGCTCTAACCCCAAGGAAAACTTAATTTGGCACTAACAGCTGCTTGATCTTTAGGGCTTCTGCATGAACAGGGAGTAGTTTGCTTAATGAAATAATATCCCAGGCACATATGAAGAGCAATTACTTGCTCTCATATAAACTCTCATGTATTCATCTAGAAAAAATGTTCATGACTCAGTCATCTGGGATGGTTCAAGCTACTCACCCTCCAGCATGAGGCGTAGGCATTACAGTGGTGAAGTTAAAAAGGAAGACACATGACCTCAATTACTCATGAGGAGTCAAATTATGATCTCAGATACAGTGGTATAAATCCAGAGCCATTCCCCCCTGAAGTAATTGGCATCATACTGTATTTCTTTAACATACGGGAAATCAGAACGCAGTCTATAATCTCAGTATGTCTGTAGAACTTTATTCAGAGAAAGGCTGTGCTCTCCAGCAATGGATGTTAGTGATGGAGAAAAATAAGGTTGGAAAACATGCAAGGTAGAAAAATGTGCCAAGCTTCCCTGTAGGAAGAGCAACAAATTATTACCTAGTTTTAACAGCGCACTTAATTATTTCACTTTTTTTAGCAGGTTTTCTCCATTTTTTATAAACAATATAAATTCACTGATATGCAGAAAGACTTCATAAGGGCCTGTCCAGTTGAACACTATCTTTAATTCCTCATTTTTGCTCTGGATACCATAAACAATGAGGAAGGACGGGTTCAAACTGTTAAGAAAGGTGAAGAAAATTACAAACTTACAAATTTACAGATGGAGTGTGACTACAAACACAGACTAGAATTAGGGACATTGCAAGTTCAGATAAAAGAATGATTAATGTGACAACCACAATGAACTGTCCCGGTGGGACATCTGAAATTGTATGAAACTGTTTCCATCAGTGCAGAACAAAGGACCTATGGCTTGAAGAGACGCGACACTGGATTCAGCTCAGCAGGAGACCACATAGCAAAGTATTATAAATAGACCCTCCATTTAGAGTTTCTGAGCTTTCAGTAACTGTGATATTTTCAACCTTACGGTTCCAGTAATTTGGAACTGATAGATGAAGACTTTGGCCCTCTGGGATTATGGAAAACCTGGCAGAAATGACCAGGGAAAAGATTCAGTTTGACAGGAAACACATTATAGGCACCTAACAAGTTTCCAGCACATCAGGCAACCCAGAGTTCTTACAAATACATGTGGTTTTAACATTTCCTAAGCCTACAGAACCAGTCCAAAATATTTAATTATACTATAGGCAAATTGTACCAGTAGCATACAGAGGGACAACCAGGAGACCTTCCATAAAAACTTCCGGGTGTGCAGGAGGACTGCCGGGGTGCCACCACAAAGCATCCTGCCTGCTTCTGCTGCCAGCACTAGAAGGAACACAACATGGGCTCCAGTGTGTGTAGCAGTACTTTATGGGCATATATCACAACTTCTGGCTTCTCTTCCAGGTGTTACCCAATTCAGATTCCTTCCTGAAAAATCTTGGCATATACATCTTGCTGATACAATTTCTAAGTATGCAGAAGACATGCATATACACAGGTAAAGCTACAGATCTTGTAGACTTAGGAAAGTAACACCCATATTACATGCATGAATGCAAAGTAGGTATATTTATATATGCATAAAATGTAGATGTTTTTGAAATATGTGACAGCATATGTGTACTGGAGTGCAACGCAAGCTCCAGGAGTATCATTAGGAGACACTTGAGTGAAGGTGATGAAGAAACTGTTTGCACTGGCACTGCTGAAATACTGAAGCCTTCTGCTGCTTTGCAGAGAGGCATTGCAGCAACTTGAAATGTTTTTCTGACAGATCCAAGGGAAGTAATCTTTTCTTAGCACTAAGTTGAAATGATAGTTTGCAGTGAACTTGCTGTGTGTGATTAATGGCTCTCCCTGTCTGCATCAGTGAAGACGTTTGCTGTGGAACTTCCACATATCTGGTAACCCTGACAGAGAAGAATTGGTGAAGTGGCACCTAAACAGCACCCAGCCCAGTGTAGCTGAGTGCAACCATCTGCTCCGTGACATTTCAGAATCACAGCTGTGTCCTGATCTCATTTGGGCACTGTACATACACAAACGTGTAGACCAAAAAGCAAAGTACTTTAGCTAAATATCCTGTGCTACTAAAGTAACGAGTCTTTTTGAAGCCCAGTCTACATGAGATTTTACACAATTTCAGTGCAGGGGTGATGTTTTACTTAAATAGTACACCAGCCCATCCCTGCACATCTGCAGTGTGTGTAATGTTATCAGCAGAGAAGGTGCTGTACACCAGAACAGCACACACCAACCTCCCACGTTAAGCTCATCTTCACTCTGGTGAGGCAGTTCTGCTTTTCTGATGGAGAGGCAGGCAAGATGGTACAACTTGGTAGTGCAAACATAACAATAATCAGGAATTTTCATGGGGTGTTCTCCTTAAGCCTGGCTGTGTTGCTGCTAACTTACAGTGCTGATTGTGCAGCTGAGGGAGCCACATGCAGCATGTACACTGTTGTGTTAATATTGCTCAGAAACCTCCACGGGCTCCTCGGAGCAGCCTCAGGTAGGAGGGAGGTTGCCATTAAGATAATTACCTTTGTCTGGATCTGTTTTCAATGAGATGGGAAGGAACTGAAAAATCACATCAAATATTTCTACTTAAAAATTCCTGGGTGTGAGAGTGCAAGATGGTTAAGATGCAGGTGGTGACTGAGGAACATGCTGATGTCTGATCCTGTTACTGAGAAGCTACCCCACAAGACTCCCATGTCGCATTGCTTGGTGGCCATGGGCATCCCTGAAGGGGCACAGGTGGCATGGGGGTGGTCACAGGGTGAGAGTAGGTCTGAGCATATGGGTTGAGGTAGAAAGAGTGGGTACATGTTGGTAACCTGCTGCTTGGTTAGATGACCACTTTCAGGCACAGTCTCTCGGCTGCCCCTCAGAGTGCTCTACTTCTGGCCTGAGACCCCAGTGGGAAGTGACCATTGGTCCTGTGGCTAACCAGCAGCATCCAGGTCTCTGAGCCAGGGAGACATGGCAAGACACCTGTCACGTTCATGAGATGAAGGTGACTGTGAGGTGTGGGAACACCTAAAGGACCCTGAGAAATTAAAATTTATCCTGTGAACACCAAGAGCTTGCTGAGAGTTGTGGCTTTGAGGCTAGGAGAGAGTCAGGCAATATGAGACAGTCTCCACAGAGGGGAGGCTCTGATCTTTGAAAAGCTTTAAGGAAAGGGGTTCTAGCTAGTGTTGCATGAAAAGATAGTGTCATCTCTGGAGGTGATACAGCTCCCTTGCTTTTGCTTAGGGAGCTTGAGACTGCTCATCACAGCCACCATCCCTTATCAGCTGCGATGGGAGCACCGGACTGCTTTCCTGCAGCACCATCCCAGGCCCTGGCCAGGACTGAGTGTGCAAGGCTACATTCTGGGCAAGTTAAATCCTTGAAATTACATAAAGATCATTCTGCAGCCCTGTTTTCCAGAGGCTTGGTATTGGTAGAACTTGTCTCCATCTGAAAGCTATCTAAAACACTTCGGTGAGAGATGTAGGGCTGCAGCAGAGCACACTGAACTGCATTTTCCTCATACTCAGTGAACAGAGAAATGCTTAATTGGGTTTTTATTTAATGTGCCAGAGCCAACAGGTGTAGATAATTTGGAGCTGCTGAGGACAAATCACCATGTGTAATGTTAAGACAGTTACTCCAGGGAGGAGAGAGGGAGGCAGAAAATGTCGTATATTAGCATAACTATCTCCTCACACATCCTCTCTTGCCTTTGCATAATATCCTGGTCCTGTGGGCCCCTGCCAGCAAAATAAAACAATGATCCTAGCCCTGTGGGCCCATTATTACTGATTTCTAAAATACTTACAGCTAGTTGTGTTAAATGTGTCCTTCCATTGCAAGAGGACATACAGTGGTGTAAGACTGCAGTGTCATTATTATGCTATTTAAGTTACACATAAAAGCATCTTCAAAATGTCTTTTTTTAGGCATTTCAACCACTTTATAGAAGCCCATCTGGAAATAAATGTAGCTGGCTTAATGTATGTAATGAATTTAATGTGCTGTTCTTCCACATTAAGGAAAAACCTAATAGGATGATTGAGTGGGTCCAAACTTCTCCAGGAAATTCCTTTATAATACATGATTGAATTATTGTTTTTCTATTAGGGCAGCCAAAATATTCAGTGTCCTCGACAATACAGGATGTGTGCCATAACTTTTTTGCCACTAAGCTAGGCATACTGTATCTGGACATATGCCCAGCTATTTGAGTATTTCCATTTGAATGATTTATTTATTTTCCAAAGAAAGACTACATAAGTTATACAAAACTCGGCAAATTTCTTTCAGGTCAGATGACAGAACTGGGTGCCTGGCTGCCAAATGAATGAAATCTCAGGAATCCAGAGGCATTTACAGCAAAGCTGAAATTTTCCTAATGGATACCTAAAAGTTATGCTCATGAAAGTCTTAAACCTTTTCTCAATAGAAATTGGGCACATAACTCCCTTTGCAAATCCTCATCTCAAGTCTGCATTCAAGCTCCTAAATATCCCAATTTTCAAAAATGTTGGCCAGCTGCAGTCACGTAAGCTAGGAGACGCTGCTGAATGTAGCACATGTGAAAACTGAATTATTATTTATAAGCCTAAATATGAGCCTAGAACCCTAACTTTAAATGTCTTTTAAAACCTAGGACCAGATTAGATGGTCTTAAAGGTCTTTTCCAACTTAAATGATTCTATGATTCTGTAATTTGAATGGTTTTTTTTCTGGAAAGATATTGTGTATTTGAGACATCTACCTGTACTCCCAGGGATTACAGCCATAAAATGTATGTAATTATTAGCACACATTATAAGAACATGCTAGTGACTTTGAGATATCCTGGAAACCCATATGTAAGTGTATGGCTATATGCAAGACGAGACAGGGAGAACTCTGGATTTTTCAAACTGTAGCTTGGGAAAAGGTGGTGTATATTAGTGCAGTGTCCTAACCTTGTCTACAAGATCTCATGGCTCATTTCCCATAGCAGTAGAGCCTCTTCCCTTCTGTCTTCTTAATAGGGGAGGGCAATTATTTTTCATCTGTGAATAAAATATTTGCCCCAAAAAAATAGTAGTCCCAGGCCGAATTAGTCATATAGTTGCAGCTGGAAACTCTTTTTGGCCTGAGTTTACGACGCTGCGGAGGATATCCAGATACTTTACCAAAAATTTAAGGCACTCAGCCAGGGTGTGGCAGATGCAGGTTCAGACCTCTCTGGGGAAGTGGATTTGAATCCACCCCTGGGAGGTAACTCTCATCAGCATCTTTCTGTATAGGGAATGATGGTGTGAAGGAGAATGATTCAAGCAACCTGAGGTTTGACCAGCTACTTGTCTCACTGAGCTATGTGGCCTTCCACAGCTTCTGAGCTGCAGGGGAGCTGGGACAGGGTACCAAACCAAGCAGGAGGCTCAGTTTGACCTCACAAGTTAAACCAGGCCACTTTTACATTCAACTATCAGCTGTATCAGCTGTGCAGAGGTGAGGTTGGGCTCGCCTTCCCCCACCCCCTCCCAGAGAAATCATTGTTTGATTTCTGTGTTTGATTTCCTAGTAATCCTCCTTAAACTGAAACTCAGAGGTTATCTACCACTAAGCCAGGATCCTTACTCATCCTGGCAGAGATCATGTTCTGACCTCTGGGACATTGAATAAAAGCAAAGAAGGGGGTAATATTTATTGGCTTTATTAGTAACACAAAGTGAAAGACACCCAAGTGGGTAAAACTGGAGTGACTCAGTACCTGCTCTATGCACAGAAAAGGCTTGACCTCTCCTTGTGATAATATTTCACTACATGTGCCCCACAGCCTTGCTCCTCAGGTTTATCTGGAGTCAAACAGCTCACCAAGTTAACCCATACTTTTTGTGCAGGAGTCTGAAGCCAGCCGAGTGTTTATCATCCTTGAGGAATCTAGCCCATAGAGGTTTGATTAATTTTTTTCATACACACATAAACAGATTCAAGATGTTCTTGTTCAGCTAGAGAATAAAGGTTTCTCCTGCTATCTCAGTTCTGCATCAGAAAAACGGTCAGTCCCAATGTGCCAAGATTCTCCCAAAGGCATAACTGTCGTCATCTGTGTTTACTAACGCAGGCTTACAGGCATCCTGAAAAACAAGGATGGTGTCCATTCCCACCAAGAACTCCAAAGTCCAGATAGTCCCAGGCTTGAACTGCTTCTTAAGCATGCCTGCAGCCAGGATGTCTCTCAGATAAGACCAGATCTCATCCACGTTGCAGAAGTAATGCTGGTCAGCTTCAATCAGTGGCCCAGCCTCTCAAAAACAGAAATGTTAAACCTGTGGTTCCAGTTTGGCCAAGTACAGAGTATGACCTAAACCTCCTTGGTTCACTCAGAGTCTTCACTTTCCCTCCTATGTTGGCAAATCA
The DNA here is from genome assembly GCF_963210335.1 of Falco punctatus. Taxonomy (NCBI): domain Eukaryota; kingdom Metazoa; phylum Chordata; class Aves; order Falconiformes; family Falconidae; genus Falco; species Falco punctatus. The sequence goes on from NC_137589.1 coordinate 37,058,108, forward strand.
CGTTGTTAGACACTGCATAACTGCTGCTGTAGTTTTGCACTGTTAGTGCCACGTGATGCTAGAAACTGTCGTTATCATTTGTGAATCCCCATTTGCTATGGAAAAAGCGCTACAGCATCATTGAAACCTCATCAGAGGATTGAGCCATATACATCCACACAGAGCTCCCTGGGGTGCCCCAGACCCACTTCTTTCCCCCGAGGCAGAGGGCAGGCTGTTTGTCCAGTGCAAATCCAACAAAACTAACAGTCTCTGAGTGATTTCCCTGATGTTAAATGAAAAAAAGATTATTTGGTCTAGGATTCAAAGAAGTGAAAAATTTCCACCCTTCCGCCCTTCCCTGCCAAACCCCAGATATTTAAATGGAATGCAACTGCAACTGGACAAAAAAACCCAAAACCTGAATAATTTGATTATCTGGGATCTCAGCCTTGTTACTGAAAAATCAGGTTACAGAAGATGGGAAAGAAAGTACATCTTAGAAAACTCTTGATCCCAATGCTACAGACTTGCCCTTATGTCAGTGTCCTTAAAGAACAGGAGGTTGTCATCTGAGGATGAAAGGCTTTTCTGCCCAGTTCTTTCATAATTCTTTGTGGGAGCAGGAGGTACATGCCTATACAGTCTAGTACAGCCTGCCTACACTATCTCATTTACAGTCTAATCATCAGCACAGCTGTATTTCAAGCTGACAGCATGTGCATCCAGGTTCAGGATCTCTGCTCTTTTCGTTCTTTTTTTTTTCCTCCTAGTTTGCAGGCATGCATGCCCACACTTCAGATATACCCAGTTATGTCAGGTTTTGAACTTTCCCCATCATGTGTTATCCCAAGGAATTGTGCAAACTAAAATTCTTACTTCTGAAAGCATGGAGCTTGTCAAAGCACTCTACACAACTTTCTACTGACATGTTTTCATGCTAAAAAAAAAGCAAAATGCCAAATCAAAAAGAATTTGGCATTCTCTGTAGTATGTCAACAGCTTTCCAAAGCAGTCTGGGAAAGGAGCTTGTACACCGATCGCTAGAGCTATACAATGTTAATAAATGTCATTATTAACATATTTGCCTTATTAAGCAAAATAATATTAATTCTTCCCTCGTAAATTTTTACAGCAACTCCTCCCTGCACCATGCTCTAGCTGATGAGGATTTTAAGTCTAATTATTGGAACGTGTGCTTTAATATGTTTTAACGTCATGTTTTCCTTTAATTGTATATGTAAGCCTGCTCTAGAAATAACACTATTAAAGTTCCCTTTCAAAACAAAGATCAATCAAAGAGACAAGCAATTATTTCATTATCCTTAAGAAGCTCATAACATAATGAAAGGAATGTTAAAAATAAACTAAATGGGTGTACTTGATTGAAAGAATAGATCAGTCCTAGCAACATTTCTTGAAGAGTAAAAAATTATCCAGGATTAAGTTTTCACAGCTCTGAGTATATTATGGATTCTCTGTTTCTAATAATTAAATAGGAAAGCCTTTCTCCAATAATAAGCTAAGAATGAAATTAGCAACAGTTGTATCTGAATAGAAGCAAACGCTCAGGATTAAAAGCCAAAACTGTAGTTCTGCAGAGCAGGCGGGGTTGGATGATATTTGGGTTGACTGAGTCCTCTGCAGCCTGGCTTGGAGGAGACCACATGTGAGACCTTGGCCCACTGTGCTGGAGATGCCATCCTGCCCAGCAGCCATCCAGGAGCAGGGGGTCCATCAGTAGTAGCTTGCAGTTGGGTCTCTGAACAAGCTGTGCTGGAAGCAGCTGTTTGGACATCAGCTCTACCTGCATGGCCATTTTTACCAGTGTAACTATCCCAGAGAGATATGCATTTTTTTCTCCTCACAGCAGAATTGGGCTGGCAGTGCCTTCATGCGATCGGTTGGACTTGAGCTTGGAGTTGGAAATAGTCCAGCCAATACTGCTTACACTGAGAAATATTACATAAATTACAGTATTTTCAGGGATATTTCTTTTTGTAGAACCATATATGCCAGCCGCTGAGATAAATTCCAGAACAGATGACTCTGCATGTTACATATATTTGGATGTCTCTTCTAGGCTGGCCAAATTTGTTTAGCTCCCATTGCTCCCATTTCCCTGAGCAAGGTGAGGAGTGGGAGCAGCTGCCCGAGGCCGTGACGCCAGGTGTGGGAGCAGTCTGCAGACAGGTATGAGGGCTTCGTTCTGCTTGCAGGTGGCAATGACAGGGGTTTCAACAGGACTGAACTGGGCCCTGGCTTCTAGAAACAAAATCCTGCTCAGCATCCCTGATTCCCAACATGGCACCATTGTTGGTTTAACCATTTTGTCAATCTATATAACCAGTTCACCCTACCTGAGGTGTGTGGATTAGTATTAATTAAAGTAGACTCTCTTGCGTCCTGTATTTGCTGAGGCAAACCCTCTTCCTGACCCTTTGCACCCTCTTTTTGTTGTGTCTTTCTCTTGAGGAGGCCTTGCTGTGGCAATTTCTTTCACATGTTGAGACTGTTGTTTTTCTAACACAAAATACTACACATTTTCAAAAGCTTAGTATGGAAGATATATTTCTAAGCCATATTTCTTGCCAGAGGAGTAGTGAACACTAAATGTTGGCTGTAGACAGTGGTAGACTTGGGATTTGGTAGTTAACCAGTAAAAATATTAAAACAGGCAAAGTCTGTCATCATATAAGAGACAGCTTTCAACTGTACTAAATGTCTTTCTACTTACAAAGTTAATAGAAACCAGTCACAATGATAAAATCTGTGACTGTCTTAAATAGAAAGAATTTTTGATTCCTTGTGGTAGAAAGAAGACTGGAATTTAAATTCTTGGGCTTTCCCTCCTCATTTTTAATTCTTTTCGTTTGATTAAAAGAAACCTTTAAAAATGAACAGTCCAACACAGGAAGAAAAAAGAAACATATATCTTAGCAAGATAAAACCCCAAACCTGAAAAAAAAACCCAACCCAAACCTTGCAATTATGAGAAATCCAACAGTCTCAAAACATGCAGACCCAGAGCAGACAGAGAAGGTAAACAAAACCTTAGGCAAAAATGGGCAAATGCAGGAATGTTGCTGGAGGATGCCTAAAAAAAACGTGACAGGAGAAACCACCATGCAAACCACTTGCAGCTCAGGAAAAAGAATAGCAACGAGGCAGAGACGACAGTTGCAGATAACAATGTGTATAAAATCTCTGAGAGAAATCAGGGAGAAAGATGGGTGATATTCACATAAAGAGAAATCAAAGGGATCCAGATGTGCTGAAAAGCCAGCAGAGAGGAGAAAATCATGAAGGAAGTAAGTTGTGAGAACATGGAGTTGCAATAGCTCTGGAGAACCTCACTGATTACTGAGCATTATGAAAGGAGGAAAAACACGGCAGATGTTCTGCCTCACCTCAAACATCTCTGCCTGAAGAAGGAAGCTGGACTACAACACGGTGTTGCTGTTGCAGCCTTACTACAGGTCAGCTCTGGAAGCAAACCTCGGCTCTTGCAAGTACTTTGTGAGAGAGGCTGTCTTTTTAGTTGGTTTTGCCAGATGCTGCACACTGGTATTTAGTGCAGATTTCTGTCTGCCCTCTGGAATACTCTTTCTGAGTGATGAAAGGGGAACTAATATTTTCTAGCCTATGAAAACTTCTATTGTAAAAATGGCATGGTCTGGTCTATGCTAGAATGAAGCCATGACTCCCTTTTGTTTTACAGGAACAACCAAAGAAAAAGAAAGACTCTCACCACAGCATATATTAGCTCTGTGACCTCAACACCTGCCTGTTAAGACCTATTGTTAAGGTCAGTTCTCCCCTGTCTCAAGTTGAACACCCCAAGGTTATCTTGTGTTTGGGGTCTTTTCTTCTTTTTGGTAACAAATTCTAGTCCAGACCAAAAAATCTTCCCCAGTCACTGTTAGAACCAACATCATCCCCCCACCCTGACAAAAAAGTTCTAATTTGGACAAACAGCCATGCAGACATTTCTCCAAATAAAAGGGCTTAAATGATTTTTTCCCAGCAAACTCTACTGCCAAATGCACATGCCCTTGTAGGATCTGACCCAAACATGTCAAAGCCAACTGGATGGATTCTTCTAACCAAGCATTAACCATGTGCAAGCTGGATGTTTAAGCTAAGCAAATCCTTAGGTTGCTGTTCTGGTCTATGGAGCAGGAGAGAAGTAACCATGCATACTGATCCACCCGTTTGAGGTATCAGAGTGGCATGAATCATTCACGCAATTTCTCGTAGTCTGATTTTCTGGAGACTTACTTCTCCATGAGTGAAAGAAGGCCCCTAACTGGCTACCTGATGGTTATCTACTTGGTAAACTACACTGCCAAAGGTCATAGAGATTAATTCCAGTCTGTTTTGCCATAGACTTGGTTAGACTCAGGATCCTTCAAGTTCTATTATAAACAGCCTTTCATACATCAAATTAAGACATAAGAACTGAAAGCTACTGCAGGCGTAACTGTTCTTGTTGGAGGAGCCTGAGCTTCATTTGGGAGGCCAAAACATCATCCGAAAGCTGTAGATGTGAACCAGTCAAAATGGCATTCACTAAACATGCAGCTCATCCTTGTCTCTCCTCTTCCCCATGTTTGCCTCTACTGATAGACCTGTATCTTTGCAATGTTAATGTTAAAATGTTAAAAAATGCTGCTTACCTGTGCAAAAGCTTATAATTTCACTTAAAAAAAGATCCCAGCATATAGCCAAGTGTAGCAGAGACACACAGGCATTTATGCCACAATGTAGCTCTTAAATGATTGCTCTTTAATGTTTAAACTTTGTAATTCCAGTCAATTTTGAGAAATATTGATAGCTTTTCTAGTTTTTAGTAGTAATGGGCAGTACATAATTACTAAAAATGTAATATTTTTACACCTGGGCTCTTTTATGATAGTGTTACTCCTGTGCAAAATTAAATGTCAGCAAAAGAGTGATTCTAAAATGAAATTTTAAATAAATGTATTATTTCACTGAGGAGGTAGTATGGTGATTTAATATGGTGACTAGTCACACCTGAATAACTAAAGAGTTTGTTTTTACAGGGAAGCGCTAAGTTTACTAAAGTGAAGGGAAAGTATTTTATTACAAATAGATTATCTTAGCACTTTCACTCAGTTAGGTGCAAAACTTCATGTGGAAACTGGGATTTGACAGAAGTGTAGCTGGGGGGGGGGGGGGGGAAAGCAAAGGAAAAACAAGTAAAAAGTTATCAAAGCAAGGTTACTAAACACGAAATGCTATGGAAGAAATCTAGAGCAGCCAAGGTCCTTCTTTCACAGCTGTGGGTCCAGGCTCTGCAATAAGACCCCGTGGGGTCCCACATGATTACTGCAGTGATCCAGTCAGCACTGGGATCAGGGTGAGCTGAGATGTGCAGCTGTTCAGAGCTAGAGCATCTCTCTCTCCACCACTGTAAACTGCTGCCAAAAGCTACTCTTCACCCACTATAATTGATAGGACTGGAGGATTTATGGTTGCTCTTTTTTAATTCTGCTTACCCACCGTACACCAGGTACTGAAGGAATGCAAAAGAATGTTGTAATTTTTTGTCTAGAAATTTCTGGAAGGAACATAATTTGTTGACAATGCAAATTCATAAAATGTATTTCATGAGTACATGGTTAATCAGACTTCAGGCTCTGCACTGCAGGAGGTTGTTCTTATTCTGACTGGGAAAGGGCCTGTTTGCCACGTGGGTCTTCTTGGAGCTGGAAGGCAGGTTTGTCCTCAGACACGTCCACTGTGTCACCCTGCAGGGAGGAGAGAGGTGTGGGAGGGCACACGGCTGAGCCGTTAGCAAGGGCCAGAGGATGCTTACCTGCTTCTCTGACAACAGACCAGAGTGTGCCACTTACGCATCCTGGATTTTTAACGTTTTGGTTTCTATTTCAGCAGCACAGAAGCTGTGCAGGAGGTATTTGAGAGCCTCAGCCCAATGACAGCAGAAAGATTCTGAATATCTTTCAGAAGAGAAGAAGGGTCTGCATTTGTTCTGCCACCTGCTGTCCCCCCATCTCCCCTTACCTGCATCACTCAAAGAAAAGGGGAAAAGTCTACAGCTTACAGAAAGTTTTCCTGCTTTCTCCTGAAATGGCCTCTGTAATTTTTTGTGGCTTCCTTATTTTCCATCAGTGCAGTTTCCCCTCTTTGCTGATTTCTTGCATCAGTCTATTCATTAGATAGGAGGATGTAAGAGAATTAAAAAATATAGCAAAAATAAGGATCTGTTCCCAAAGCCAGTGAAAACAATGGGAATCAAAGAAACTGGCATTGACAAAACATTTTATTTTTCTCAGGAGAGTAAGAATGATCCTAGCCAAAGTTTTATAGAACAAAGATTCCAGTAATACGTCCAACAGAGCAAAACATAAATTGACATCACATTTAGGCTCTTCCATCCCTGCTAATAGTGCCACTCACCTCAGATTATATTTGTTGAGTACAGTGAATTGTCATTATTGTATTGACTGCATGCAGCATGGTCTTAATCTTCCTATGGAATTTTAAGTTTACTACTGTTCATATAGTTTCTGACTGCTGATCGCTGAGGGTAACCCCTAAAAAAGATGCAATCTCTTTCTTTATTTTAGCTTTGGAAATTACAAACAGAAAAGCCTGTGATGTAGAGACACACACAGAAGGAAATGATCTGAGAGAGGAGACTTTAATAAACTGAATAGGTTCGGCCTAATGTACATCCATTTCTTCATTAATTTAGTGGGTGATTTTCAGAAAAGTGAGCCTCTCTTCCCCTGGTGTAGGCAAAACGCAGCTTAAACTCACCCCCTGCTGATTTGCTATGGGTAAAATCATATAGAAATCACTTAATCTGAAAGCAAAAATCCTCTTAGGTATTTTCCCAAAGACTTCCTTGAAGAGGCTAAGCATAGGCAATCATGTATGGAAGAGAACAGTTTAGCTGAAGATTTTCCTACAGCACGGTCCCTGCGTTGCTTTGCCTCCTCTCAGCTGCAGATGATGGCTCTCCCTCCTCTAGCTTTGAGAAGGGAGCACTAGCACTCTGTGCCCCAAGTAGCTTTCAGCTGGAATTCAGATTTAAGAAATCCAATTAGAGGAAATCTCATGAGAAGGAGCCATCACATGGGGCCACATGATGAAAAAGCAGATCTCAAGAAGCAAACGTATCTCAGGATATTGGTGCCAAAACACCGCTCATGAGGACCTGACTGAATGGCAAAACCATCTCTATTTCTACTCCACCTGCTCCATGGCACTCATTCATCAACAGAGAGCCACCACGTGCTACCTTCTCCCGTGACACACCGAATAAGACAGGCAGGGAGTGAACTAGAGCTTCACTCCAGCAACCTGCGTGCAGTGGAGGGCGCCTGGAACTGCAGATGGAGATTCAGAGTTCTGTAAAGCTCCTAGGTCAAAAAAATAATATTTATATTTATATATATATATATATATATATGTGTGTATACTAGTATGAGAATAATCCACTTTGGCCAAGGAAAAATTAATGCAAAATAACAGTTTCCTCAGTCGCTTTTATTTTTTTTTAAAGTTATTCAGATTTGGGGAAAGAGCTGCCTCACCACCATATTAGCTTTAAGGTAGCTGTGTTTTTGTCCAGAGGGGGTGGTCAAGAAGCTTTCATTTGCAGGTGCTGTACCATAGGTCTGGAGGGAATCCTCTAGATAGGGTACTTCATTCTCCTTATTATACTTTAGGCATAGAAAATAGACTAAGCCACATAAATTAACTTAAATAAACAGGGCCCTTTATCTCAGTGGTAATCTAAGTGCTACGAACTCTATTGCTAAACACCATACTAACTATGACCTACTTTCTTTTGGGAAGCCAGGTTTCAGAAATGGATTTCAACTTCCCAAGTACCAAATATTGCTCTTGCAATTAAACACTCCATTTTTCTTTTTCTTTTTCTTTTTTTCCCAAGGCTGTTCAAAAGATCCCCTGATTAAAAGGCATCCCATTTCAGTATTGATTGTCCATGCAGCTTGTAACTGATATTATTATTTTGCTTTGTGGTTTTAATAGTATGCTTGACCTCTGCATTTGGAGGCTCACTTAATGCTTACAGTTTTGTGTTTGAGTACCGTGATCTTTTTTCTGATTTCTTATTCACTGAATGTGACCAAAAATCATTTAACTCTAGTACTTGCCTACAATGAGATAAAAATATTTTGCTGTGCAATGCATACCCCTGTGATGGCTTTGCTAGATGACAATAGGGCAGAGATCTTTGGTGGGTTCTGATATGGTAATCTGCATAAGCTGATTCCTTTTTTGGTCTCAGTTGATCAGGCTAAATCATTTTGGGAGAGACTTTTTACCCTTCGGTGGCTCATTCACCCCTAGAAACTCTGTATATGTTGGCAGCATTGTTGGTTGCATAGATTAACTAGTGGATTAGTATTAGGCTTCAGCAGTGAAAGATGTGACATTCCTCCTCCTCTCCCAGTCTTTAAGTGGTGTTGCTGGTCCAAACCCATTAAAGTTTTTTCTACCATCCTCCAGCAATGTGGGAAAACAAAAGACAAAGACTATTCATGTCAACAAGAAATCTTGGGGGGAAAAAAACAAAACAGGCTTTCATAATCTAATGTCTCTGTCTTTATACAGTGTAAAGCAGGAGTGAAAAATGAAGCACATTTATGATTCCCCAACAATCAACATGGCTGTAGTCTGAAAAGCAGCATCGATATACACAGAGATAATTGACATGCCATTTTGACTGTGCGTATTTCAATTGAAAAACAAACGGCTTTGAGAAGTCACCGAAAAAACCTCCCAATCTGAGGCATACAGACCATGTGTTCACATTGCCAGATGATAGATGCATAATGGTTTCCTCCAGACAACCAGCCTTAAAATATCTTAGACCTTATTGTGTTATTGGCATTTATAGTTTCTACTGCAGTCAAGCCTAAGAGCCCTAGGGCCCCAGCTGTGCTGCGGATGGCATAAACAGAGCAAAAAGACAGACCCTGTGCCCCAGATTCTGCAGCCTAAATGAAACCCCGTCTGTCACCTGCTCTTCCCTCTAGCCTTTGGTTTGTGTTTTCTCTAGCCTAAACTTCCAGTGCGTAATCTCTCTGAGGTAGGAACGATGGGTTGCTAACATGTCTCGGATGGCACTGGGTTTTGAAGGGTTGCTGAATGAAACAACAGAACACTGAGTAAAGCGTTATATCTGCCTCTCTTTCTTTTTTTCTTCATTTTTCTTTATTTGAGAATCGACTCCAATGGGTTTTAGAATATTTACACTGATACTGGTTTTTTTGAACCCACAGAAATACAAGCCATAATAACCAACAATTTTTTTTTCTGTGCTGTTGTGTAATTCCATTGTAATTCTCTGGAATTCTATTGAAATTCTTGGAGATGCCTCTGTCCTTTGCTGGATATGACCAAGGAATTGAATGTGGGCTAGTGAGGAGCCTTAATGCAATGGTGGAACATGTCCATCCACACTATTGTGATTCCAGGCAGCCAGCTTTTCAATGCCTTTCTTAAAAGCTGTGGCACTGAATGAACCAGCACTAGAGTCAAGCAGGGCATTAGAAGCCAATACATTTTCTATTAATCTGATTTGCAAAAAAGCATTTTCTTATGGTGCCTTTTGCCACTGTCTGTGTTTAAGGAATCAAAGGTCTAGGCAAGTAGTGATCCTACTACTATGGATCAGTTAAGGGTTAAATTTACCCAATCAATACTAAAACCTATTTTCATTTCCTAGGCAGATCCACCTGAAAACTAAATTATGTCAGCTGTGTTTTAGCTGATCCACACTTTGGATCAAACTTTTCTCCTCACTGCTTTGCACCTTCTCCAGCGCTCTGAGGACAGTGGGTGGTTATAAATCTCCACCATCCATGGCCTTCCTTGAGCCTCTTCACTTTTACATTTGCCATTTCTCTCCATTCAGCTTCTCACAGCCTGTATGGTCGCCTGAAACTTCTTGCTAGATTCCCCCTGCAAGAAAGCTTCTTCCAGTGAACATTCCTTTGAGAGCATAATTAGTGATCTGCAATAAAAGATACATCTCCTTCCCTGGACAAGCCTGGATGGCGTTGCTGTGCTGTTGCTGCTCAGCTAGCACCCGTGCAACTCCGCCCGCCTGCACGAAACCTCCCCTGGCCACTGGAGCTGCTGGTTATAATGAGGAGGTTGAGTCTCACCTGGTATTGGAGGTGTTCACCCTGTTCCCGCCAACCCACCATCACCTAGCTACTCCAGGCAGAGGCTGCTGGACTCAACATCTCTCTGCTGCTCCCTGAGCAGGGCTGGGAACCTCGTCACCAGGGCTGGGAACCCCACCACCATCGCTCTCCTCCCAGCGTGGCTCAAGCGGTCAAGCACTGCAGTGAGGTACACTCCTTTGAAAATGTGACCCAGGCATGTCTTAACCGAGTACCTGAAAAATCAAGGCACGAGACAGCCCTCTTACTAACTGTCATCTGAGGCTAGGGCTGGCATTTGTTACTGACTGTGAGCTGGGTTGGGCGTTAGTCCCCTTGGATAATCCCTTGCATGAAGCCCCAGCCCTGCTGCTGGCCTGGCCAGCCCCACGTCCCGAGCTCTCCCCTGCCTGATTCATAGAACTGCCCTGATTTTTGCTGCCTAGTTTTGCCCCTGCCCACTCTGACTTTTACTAAAACTGCCTGTGAGTCATTCAAACCCACAAAAGTCTGCTTCGCTTCTTCACCCAGCCCTGTCATGATCAATTGTTTCAGCCACTTTGAGATTTCTGCAGAACGTGTGCCAGTTTTATTTCCAAGAATGCAGCATCACCAACATTTTTCAATTATTCAGATAGGTTTTAGCTTGTCATCATCTCCATCTCACTGAAAGGAATTACACACGCTTGCCCTACCTCTGATCTCGCTGACACTAATGTGATGACATTGACTCTGCAGAGGTTACTTCCAGTTTCAGCGGGAAGGAGAGAGCAGGATCCGTCCTTAGCATGCTGCCTCTCCTGCCATGTGGAGCAACGCTGAGCTTCTCAGTGCATCTGGTTTCAAAATAAACCCTCTACAACAGACAAATATGTTAAACCTTTGAAAGCCTCATTTCCAGGTTTCAACAACATTCTCTACAGAAATGAGCACTTAATGGAGTTCATTTAAGGTTGTTTAAGCCACAACTTGCTGTCAGCACTATTTACCACTTCAGTGGCTGGGCTAGAGCCTCAGCTGTTGTGAGCCAGTTCAGCGCTAACAACGGAGTCCTCCTGATTTACATCAGCTGAAAATCTGACAGAGCTTCTGCCAGGCTGACAGCCTTCCTCTGCTGGGTTCCAGTAGCTCTTTATACACTCACTCGGTGCAGACAGTAGTAAAAGCAGTTTTTCTTCTGACACTCCTGTCTGTGCCCTATTTTTAATGCAAGACTAAACACACATGGCAGATGTTCCAGCATGGTGTCCTCTATTGACTGGGCACTTCAGCCAGGCAGACGCCAGGATTTACTTTCACAACCCCCGAACGTGGCTGGATCAATTCTTCAGTGGTCACTTGTGCTCCTCTTTCAGGGTCTACATTCAGGGTATTTTCTCCCCAGTACTGGTTTCTCCTTTGAGAATTGATAGAAGCAAATTTCAGGACACTGCAGTCTCTCACTCCTTCTGCATCCTTGGCTTTGCTCATCTGGGCTGAAGGGACCAACCTCCCTTTTTCCAACCATTACTTTTTAAATCTCTCTGCTTTTTGCAGGCAGAACAGCTCAGGTCCTTTACAGCCACTGGGCTTCTTACTTCTTGCTGCTGTAATTTCTGCTCCTGCTCCTTTTTGACCTCTCTAAACTCAACTTCCACAGAGTCAAATTAAAGAGCCGCAAATCTTCCCAAAGCCGTGGTGCCGACCCATCTCCACTTATGCAGGTTAAAATAATCAACGTGTTTTACTTCAAAGCATTTAACATCTCCCAGGGCTCTGCACTGGTTCATATTGTACCTGGAGGCCGTGGAAACCTTACCGCCAACTCACATGGCCAAAGTCCCACAAGATGGCATCTGTCTGCTTCATGGTAAACTGGCAACACAACAAGAACTTTCAGTAAGCAGGGAAGTGAATGATTTTAGTGAATAAAACCACAACGCCTTCTGTCTTTTATTTTGATAGTAAATTTAATTTTATTATCTTTCCCCCAGTTCACCACAGAATTTTGCTGAGAGCCATCACGACTGAATTGCAACATGGGAGGGTTTGACCCTCCAAGTTATTGGGTTGATAAAATCGCAGTTTTCACCTCCTGCAGAAGCCCAGCTTTTTTAACAGTGGGAAACGGCCAGTTGCAGTCAGATCAAGACACCCTGTTTTGAAAGCTGCCAAGGGAATGCTGACTTCCATAGTCAATCCCCGTTATTTGCTAGGTGGAGAATGGTGACTTCACCCAGCAGGTCATGCTGAGGGACTGGGCTGGAGCAGAGGGCACTGGGAGCTGGGGGACATCACACCACGTGAGGACACGTGGTGATGTACTGTTTGGGAGACAGTGCCAATAACTTACTTGGGGGCTAACCCAGCTCTTGGGGAGGAGAAACCAGGATGTAAGGGGGTGTGGGGACTTGTCAATCCACCACGTGGCCCCAAAGTGAAATGCTGAGAGGCAATTTTTGAGATTGCCAGAACTGAAATGTTTTGAAGATAGAAGAGTCAAGCACCCAAATGTGTGGGATTTTCTTAATAATAAAAGCACTATATTTGAGCCTGTGTCTTGATTCCCCTTCTGAACCTGAAACCTTAAGGGTGCATTTTTACCATATTTGAAAGATACTTTTCTCAAAAAATATAATTTTAGAAACAAAAATCTGAAACTCTCTCCTTATTGTGTGCTTTCAGCACCTGGAGCATGAAAGGAAAGTGTCATAAATGGCATGAAACAATTGTGAGAGCTGACAACAAGAAATCTTGCTTAAGAGAGAGTTGTTCCTATCAGAACATTTGTGATTTCTGAATTTAATCTTAATGTACAGATCTTACATTTTTGTGTCTTTATGAGCTAATTTTAAAGGGCATATCAGGATATTGTGCCCCAGCACTGTATGTTAATGGTTTCCTGCCTCCCTCCAGGAAAAATGGAATATTTCTTCTCTGAGTTTTCACACACTCTTCTGCCAAGTCAAAGCAGAAAGGAAAAACTGTGTACAATATTTTATTAGGCCAAATGTTAATTTGTTTTTCTGAAATCTTTACCAATCTTCCTGGCATTTAATATTCAAACAGAGAAGAAAAAAAAAAAAGCAGAAAAACAATAAGGCTTTCATTTCATGAAGCAGTGCCTGAGACATCCAACAGGCCATGATACAGAGTGCCACATTTCTGCCATACGTAGGAAAGGGGGCAGTTAAACACACTAGGGGTTAAACACACTAGGGAAGATGGATAGCATCTGGGTAAAAAGGAAAGGGATGGAATCACTTTGTGTTTGTGAGCCTTTTAAATCAGTTTTCATTAATCTCTGCTGAGCCTGGCTAAAGACATTGTACCTCCCATTTTGTTGGACCTTGGTCTTGCTCCACAAAAGACGAGTTTTTTCCACATGTAAGAAAGATTTCAGTTTCCATGCCACTCAGAAAACTTCCCACATCTCCAGCTCAGTTCAGCGTTGTTTCACTTGACAACACAACACCAATGTAGGCTGAACCTCTTTGCATATCAGCATCATTTGGTACTTGATATATGACATAAATCAGCACAGACGCCTTGGTCAGCCAGGACAGCCAGGCTGAGTCAGGCATTATGTCTAATGTAAGAGCCCAAGAGTCTGTCAGCTTCATTTCCAGTGCAGAGGCCAGTGTTTGATCATGCCACGGAGAGACGCTCCCACCTCTTGAATCCCAGCCTCCCACAGCAGCGCTCCCGGCCATGTCCAAGCTGAACCCTCGCCATACCCTTGTATTACATGTGGGCATCTCAGACGTGTCACTCTGCCCCTTGTAAATCTTTGCTGTACCCCAATGAACCCCAATGCACACAGAGCAGGGGCAGAGCCTGGGCAGACCCCTGCTGGGTGGCTGGAGGTGCAGAGGCTCTCCGTGTGTGTCCATGCGCCTCTGGGATCCAGCCTTCGGCTCCACGGAAAACACTTGCTGTCTGCCCAGAGAGTCCATTCTACAGAAGAGGGACAGAAACGGGTGTGCTGTTCTGCATCCTGAGGGCTGTGGAGAGACTTGGATCAGCAGTGTTCCTAAGCATTTGACACAAGAACTAGTTTTTAATCCAGATTTGGTTTTGACAGGGGAAGTTCTGTATCCACAATTGCCTGTTGGCAGGGTTTGTGTCGTGTTAAAAGTATGTCCAGCAAGGCTCAGGGGTATCAACTGCACATTTAAATGACTTCTGTGAGGTGGAACTCTTTTGTGTTTTCAGTTCCACAACTTTTGTGCCAGAAAAGGAGCTTGGATTTTACTTAGAAGGTCTTTACTCCAATGGCTCAGTGTGCTAGCAGCCTCTGGGAACACTTTTGTCCCCCGGCTATTACAAAGGGATTCAGTTTGGGACCTTATTCCATGTCAGGAATGTGTCTGGGAAACAGAACCCATCCTGGTCCACCTTGAGCGTGACAGAGGTTTGGTCATTTCTGGGCATTGATGCCATGCCCAGAAGAGGGGATTCTCCCCAAAGCCCCATTGGCAATGGACTATTGGCATCAGCTGATCTGAAAATAGGCTCCCATTGCCTACTGAGCCTAACCACCATCCTCCTGTTGCTGTGAATTCCTGCTGCTGTAGCAGAAGTTCTTTCCTCTGCTCTGGGAAAATGGGGCCTCACTGCTTCGCCTCTTGGTTTCCCATGCTGTCAAGAGGGCACTGAGGTGTGTCAGGGACAGCACAATAAAACAGGACGGCAACTAGCATATCTATTCACATGCCCACGTGTTATTCCTTCCAATGCACAGGAACATTTTTCCCATTGAGCTCCAGTCAAATGTCTACAGGATTCTTGCACTGAAATCCAAAAGACACCTGCCCTCATGATCATCATCTTAATTTGTGTGCAGGGCTGTACAAGCAATAACTCACCAGAGGGAAGTAAGAGGTACTGAAAGTAAGAGATTCACCCAAGAGTACAAAGTGAGTCAGTAGCAGAGCCCACATGCTGGCTTGAAATCTCCTTCAACATATTTGTTATTTGTATAATATCGTATATCAACAATTACAGGAATTACATGTAGGAATACATTTGTGAGTGTTAATATTCATCCAGTTAATACAAAAATAGTAATTCCATCAAGTAATGCAGTTGGCTTGGGAATGTTAAGGGATTCATTCCTCAGATTGACTGTCAGCATCCATAAATCTATAAAACACCCAAGTTTACCAAGGCTCGCATGCCAGGGCTGCTGCGTGGTGTTCTCATGTCACTGTAGCAGTCCTCATTCTGCCATAATAGCTATTTCTGCATCTTGCCCATCTGAAGTAGCAACCCGTGGTAGGTCCCGAAAGACCTTGTCTAAAATCAGCCCCCAGCCTGGAGGGAGGGCAGAGGCAGTCACCTCTCTGCAAGCACTGACCTGGAGGCATTTCCCTTGATAGCATAGAGGGCATTTCACCAGCTTGCCAGGAGGATCCACTGACCCACAGGACCAAACCTCATTGGAAAAGGAAGTTTGACAGCATGCTAGAAGGAATATACACCATAAGTAAGAATTTACAACTTTTCTTTTGAAGTTCCACAAAATTGTGTCCAAAGCGTGAGATGCTCCTACGCCTGATGCTCTACCCTTCTGAAAAGATTTTACTTAAAAGTACAACTTTCAACAAAGAGCTTTTTGCCCAGCTCAGATCCTTTCCATCTGGTATGGTCTGTGCAGGATCTATTAATATTTAAACCTTCTTGGCTATTAGCCCATTGAAGTGACCTGGCTAGGATAAAAGAAAATGGTGAGATTACATTTTCACCTTCTGGCATCCTCACACTCTTCTGTTTTCAGTAATAATCCTGTTTACAGCAGAGAGGTTCCTAAGGAGCTACTACTGTACACTAGACACAACCAAAAAATTAGCTACAGGGAAAACATTGCCTTGAAATATATTTTAGCAAAAATGTATATTTTATTGAACTCAAAAGCTTCTCAGAAAATACCTGCTTTCCTCTACTTGCTTTGGCAGGGAGAAATCACTTTTGGGAAAAAATTAATTTCAGCTAAAATATTTTTTGTTTTCTGCTAAAAAAAATACCTGGATTTGGCCAAAAGAAATAGATATTTTCAACAGAATGTCAGTGAGCTCTCCTGTACAATTAATAAAAGGATGGCACATGGCCCAAACAATGTGCAATCAAAGTGATCTTTAGGCATTTTTAAAGCCTTAGCTACCACAGAAGTCAGCGTTGATTCAGGCTCCCTTTTATCTTTTCTTTTTTCTATGCCTGCAGCCCCCAGCTAAAGGATTATCACAAATTATTTGGGGTAGAGGAAGGAAAGGTACAGCTCACTGGGCTTTGGTAGTGGTCTCCACTGTCGCCCCGAGAAGAGCTTTTCTGGAATGTCACATTCCTGCAGGAGATTAAGAACAACCAGGCAGGAGATGGGGTCAGGCCACTGCCTTCTCAAGACTTCAAGGTTCACACGAAAGTTTGTGGTCTTCATTCTGCCTTCTGCAAAGACACCAGCTTTGGGTCTCTGTTCAGCATGTGGACCTCTCCAGGACCCGGAAACGTGAGAATCCCATGCTTTGGTTGAGTCTCTCCCCGTTTGAAACCTACTGTCATTGCCTTTGGTAAATTGTGATCAATGGATATTTTTATAAGCCGCAGGGAATATTGCAGCTATCCGGTACCTTTCACCAGAGGCTCTCAAAGTACTTCACAAATACATAGCCAAGTTTTACAGTGACTTTGTATTCCAGGTTTTCTAGGTAGTAGAAAAGCTGACGTGGCTCTCCCACAGTCACACAACAAAACTGCACCAGCTTATGAACAGAACTCAGAAGTCCCAATTCCAGCTCTGGTTTCATCTCTCAAACAAGATTTATTTCTGCACTTCTTATTCATCCAAGGTCCCCATCACTGCTAGCCAGAGATAGATGTGATCATTTACACCACTGCACTTTTCCTCAAATTTCCCCCCCCTCTTTAACATGAATAAATGCATAAATTTGAGCAATCACAAGAGATCACGAGGGCGACAAGGAGCAACAGATCCGAATACCAATGGCACATACCAAATCAGCCTCAGCTGCTCCTGAGCTGGCGCATCGCCTTCGAGAACTCCCTTGGAGGTCACCTGCAGATGCTCACCTCCTTCCTATGCCCTATGAATATATAGGTATGTAAACGCGCATGTATTTAGTTGTTTTTATCACTAACTGGCACAGGGTATTTACTGAGTGATGGCTACTGCCGTGCTAATGGTAAAGCTGAGACGAAGAGCAGAGAAATGGTGGAAAACAATAGGCTGCATCTGGAAAAACTGGAGACTAATCCAGTCCTGGTCAAAGCAGATGCAATTTGGAGTGAGAGGAGCAAAGCTGAGCCCTTGCACAGCAAAGTCATTTTGTTGTTGTTGTTTGGGTGGTGTCCTGAATTCCTGCCCTGCTGTGGCAGAAAGATGTCTGAGGCCAAATACTTATTAATAATACTTATGAATTAATAGTAACAATAGCACTAGTGGAAAATTTCAGGTCCCATACTCACAATTTGCTGCCAAGCTAGTCATTTCCCAAACTTACTTCTAAAATTAGAAACAAACAGTCCCCTTCTAAAGGCAATAAACAGCATTTTAATCGGACTAAAACCTATAAATCTGTCAGCAACTAGTTACTCTGGCTGCCTTGTGTGATCAGCAGCTTTGAATACCCTTCTGGGTCTTTTCCAGAGAGTAATGATGTGATCTGATGTCATTGCAACAAAGGTGTGATCAAACAAGGTGGCGTGGCCTGGCAGCTCAGCGCTGGGCTGCTGGGACCAGCACCTCCAACTGGGCATGCTGGAGGGAGGGTGGTCCTGCAGCCTGGGGTGGACATCATCAACAGGGCAGGAAGGAGAGACTTGTGCTGCAGCCCTCTGACTGTGTGTGGCCCATGAACACATCAACATGAAATAATACCCTAAGTACCTCTCAAATCAGGGCCACACAAAATGCATATTACAATGTGCTTTCCTTAGCAAAAAGGGCTCATTTTAATCTCTTTTTTTGTGTGATAGAAGACACTTAAAGTAATTCTCACTTGGCTGAAAAAGATACCAAGTTAGCATCACGATGCAGGATCCCATCCAGAGAATGGGTAGGGATTCCCTGGTAGCATCTTCCCTGGCAAGAACCTTCTCATAGGAATAAAAGACCAAATAAGTAGAGTAGCTGGTATTTCAGATATTCTGATGATTTTGGAGGAGAGGAGTGGATGGTAGCCTGTGGCAAAGAGCAGAACCAGGACCTTCAGGATTTTCTCTGCTTCAAGAGGAATTCATCCCGAATGGGGACTGTGTGATGGACAGAAATGCATCCCAGGTGACACAGGGCTGCCTGTGAGATCAGGGCTGCAGCACTCTTGGGCTTAGATGACCTCCTGGGACCCAAATGGTGTAATTGTCCAGCAGAAACAAAACTGTACCAGAGACAAAATCAGCCCTATGGTCAGCAAGTAGGGGAACGAGGCTAGGACATGCAGGTGACACAGATCTTCCTGCCCCCTCATGCAAGACTAGCTGCAGGGTGAAAAATAAAAGTGCCTCTTTAAAAAAGGGCTTCAGGGGAGGGAAAGAAAAAGCTGGGTTTAGTACCACCTTGAGAACAAATCATAAAAACTTGCAGAATATTGTTGTTATTAATAAGTAAAAAATACAGGATGCTCACATTCTAGAACAGAGTATACTTGCCTCATGAGGAGGGCATGAACCTCTTATGGGCAGAGTTCCTGAAACTGTGGGAATAATCCCCAGGTCTCAGAGGACCTGCAGGTGGTCTGCAACTCCACATTACCGTGTGACACACTTTGTTCACCACGATGGCATTAACCTCCTTGGAGGCGTCTGCCCAGTCCTCCACTACAATTGTGGGGGCTTACAGGGAGCATGAGCATCTTACTACCGTAAGTAGGGAAATCCCTGGTGGATCTGAGAAGCAGGTGAGCAGTATCACACAGTATCACCCAGAACCACGCTCTGGATGCCCGGAGTACCAAGACCTGAAGCACAGATGCCATGAGGCTGAACAGGGCAAGACAGAGCATTGTCTCCCTTGTCCCATTCCCCACCACATGTGGCTTGGGTAGGACTCAGGAGGTTTCATATCTGCAGTAGCAGAGGACATGATCGTGTCCCAGATAGTGTGAGCATTTCACATAAACAAGGAACACGACAAGTGAGAGTCGACATAGCAATAGCTATTCAGTGCCACCTAGCCTTCCCCAAATAAACACCAGGAATCAGCAATAAATACACATTAGAAATACACACACACACACACACACTGTATATAGACACTAATTCAATGTATGTAATGCCGTCTCCCCTAAGAAGAAATTGCTGGCAGTCTTTCAGCAAGCTATCCTTAACTGCTAGTGACAAGCAGGTACTGCCTTTCTTGAGGTGTGTGGCACTTTGCACATATGTCCAAGCCATTCCTGTGGAGTGATTGCTCTCAAAATCCTTTGGACGCCTTCCTACCCAGATAAAATATTACCACAAACTTCATGTGCTGAGGGTAGAGAAGGGCAGTCAATGCCACCACTGTAACAGCTGCAGCGATTTTAGTTCTAGAAATCAAGAATTGCCTACTTAAAATCAAAAGTCTGGCTTAAATAATGGCAAGATTTTAAAAGAAATCATACATTCAGGACCTTCTTTTTTGTTGTTGTCCCTCTGGTTTTGGACTTACTTGTATCTGCAAGTATTTTCTCTATTTTTCTTGTTGCTGTGACCATTACAGCAGTTTCCAAAGCTCAGAGTTTCCTAAATACAAAAAATAATGAGGGTAATGTTGTCATTCCCTCCCGCCTTTTGACTCTCAGAGCTTTATAAAAAAGAAATTCAATATCCATCCCAGGACACCTTGGATAAAATCTAGAGCCAGCAACAACTTCAGTCTTCCTTTGGTTGGCAGAGAGCACCCCAGGGAGCCGCTCAGTCCCTGCATAACGGATCAGGCTCACCCTCCCTATGGAAAACCTAAAGAAAGAGAAATCAGAGCAGGACATGCTAGGAAAGACCTTCTAGAGGAGGCTTCCCCCCTCCGTCAATGCATCAGAGACTCATTTTTCTTTTCCTGTTTCAGCAATAGGGGAGCAGGAGCTGGACAAGCTCTGTAGCTGCTCCAGGCCCCAGTGTGGTGCCAGGGTTTCCAGGACAGCTCAGCTGCTGCTTCCCAGGTGAGGTCTGCTCCGGAGGTGGTACAGGTCCTCATGGGCTGCAAGAGCTCCTGTGGGGGAGGCACATGGGGACTGACCATTCAGGTGGTGGGAAGAAGAGTAGCCAGGCCATCTCCATGCCTGGATCCCAGGAAGGGAGGGGGTGTGTGTCTGTGTGTCTGTGTGTGGATGAACTGTTCAACCTTCCAAACACAAACCTGAAGAGAGGAGGGAACAATCCCGTTCTGCTAGAGCAAAACTGGGAAAAATCATCGTACAATTTCCAGAGCACTAGAAATAATCAGCAGCAGCTACAGATCCATGCTACTGTTTACACTTTACTCACTTTTTATTGTTTTAATTTTTACTCTTGAAAGAAAAAAAGTATTTAACTACGTGAAACTGAGTGTTTTATTCTAAACTATCCTGGTCTGAGGCTCTGGCACAGTGCAGGAGGTGGCAGCCCTTTTGGTGCTTCCCACCAGGTGCACAGCATCACCTGTCCCAGCCCCGGGACAGGCTGGGGGGAGCTGGGTGACCTCCACCGCTCTGTGGCTGTTCTCACTGCTGCAGAGCTGATCCACAACTGCAGATGTGCTCATTGCCTGGCTTGAAAGAAAAATAATAATAAATTTCAGCAGCGTGCCTGTGAAAACAGCTGATTCTCTGGACCATTAAAATGTCCCGTATTTATAAACAAAGGAGGGCTTTAGTTTTTCTTGTCCTAGAAAAACACACTGGAACATTTCACCACCGTTTTCTTTCACTTTAATTAGCAAGGAAAGGGGGAATGTCAAGAGGCAATTATACAAAATATATACTGTGCTGATTAGGGATTTCTATTCTGCAGCATGGAGAAGGCAGCTTGAAGTTCACATTAAATCTCTCTCCCCCTCTAATGAGATATGCCTTATCCAATCCAGAAAGATACAATTAACACAGGAAAGAATGCAGCCACTTTCTCAAGGGAAAAAGAAAAGAGAGGAGGAAGGAAGAATTCATGTTAAAAGGTGAAGTATGAAGGGCTGATCCTCCAGATTCTGAGCATGAACCTGACTCAAAAGAAACATCCTGGACCAATCCAGAGCTTTAAACAAGCCTACAGCCTAACAGGGCCCAATCCTGGCCCTGAACACTTGCGGGATCCAGCCTGAAACCAGCTCTCCTTCCCCCTGGAAGGGCTGAGCTCACCTGCCTCCCCTTGCCCGGGTGGTGGTTGTTGTGGGACTGGGGAATTGAAGGGTGAGGAGCCTGGAGGTTCGGGTGGGAGGGCTTAACAGCACCTCATAAGGCCAGCACCATGGCAGGCTGTGCTGTCTGGGGGCTGCAGAGCCAGGGGCAGTCCTGGCCAGACCTTGGCTACCCCACGGGGACGTATGTGCTCTGGGGCCATGAGCCTTGCATCATAGTCTAGCCTTTACTGCTCATTTACATTATGTCAGGGTATTTTGGGGTTTTTCCCCCCACATTTGTTATTATTTTCATTTGCAGAGGCAGGGCATCCCCCACCTCCCCTTGCCCCGCTCCCCTCCGCGCAGCCCGGGGGTGGGCAGAGGGTCCCGCTGGGGCCGGCTGGAGCGTGCACTCCTCCAAATCCTTCCTCAACGTATAGTGGGGTCGGGGGGGGGGGAATAAAAAAAAAAAAAAAACCAGCCCAGGAACATAAATTGGACACAGAAGGGCAGATGCAGACTGAACAGGAAGCGCTGGCCCGAGGCGAAATGAAACAGCTGTTGCCATTGTTCTGCCTTTGCAAACTCCACACGGCTGGGGCTGCGGGAGCAGCTGTTAGCAATTACCGCACATGAAAAGAAGGGCACAGGATTAGGCAAGTGACGAAAAAGCAAGGGGACCGCTAGATTTATCACTGGCGGAGCAAGGCAGCCCCTCTCTGGAGAGCGCTGCGACCCACAGGCCAAGGCCTGCCTGCCCCACAGCGGCTGCCCTGCCGCCCCCAGCCCCCCGGCACGGAGCAGGGCCCATGGGGGATGTTCCTGCTGGGAGGTGTTGGGCGAAGGCGATGGGATCCAGCCACAGGGATCGACCCGCAGGGTGCCATGGGGAGCCCAGCTCGGCCACCCGGCATTGCGGGGGTCCGCCGCACATCTTCACTGCTCCTTGGCAGTGGCAGCTTGATCCCCTCCCGAGGGATCCCACCGGGAGTGGAGGGAGCTGGGCTAAACCTACGGACAAATTCCATCTCCTCCCTTTGTACGAGCAGGAAAAAAATAAGCAAATGAGACACAAGCTTCACATTCCTTGTGAAATTTCTTCGGCTCTTCCATATAACCAGTCTTGTAAAATAAATAAAATAAATCAAAATAAAATAAAAACTCTCACAGCTTTCTCTTTGCAAGGAGTGATGAGTATAAGAAAGGTCTGTCAGAAGGTAAAGCATGTGTTTGCCATCTTAGCCCCTGATATGGAAACCATATGCTTAAATACACCACCAAACATACTCAATATAACACTCTTTTTTATTAAAGGTGGTTTCTAATCTATCCACCTTCCATCCACTGGTGAGTCTCAAAGAGGTCACGTATTCCTCATTGCAACTATTAATACATATTTGGGGTAAATTAAACTCCAAATAGACTGTTTCTGATTATTATTGCAAGGGGAGCAAGAGGCCATCTTATTTTCCCTTACTGATAAATTAAAAGAACTGTAATGGGTGATTTCTGCAACCTGTAAAAGGGCAATACCATCTGTGACTCATTTAGTGTCGCTTTAAAGAAAATTTATTTGATTAATTTGGGCAAAGCATAGAAAGAATATAGATTTATTTTTTTTTTAACTCTACCACTAAGGAGAAAGAAACAGCAGAAGAAGAAAGCCCTGACCCAGAATTCTGGGAATGAAAAATGCCTGAAGCATTATTAGAAGTGCAGAGGTTGCTGGCTTGCTCTTGAGGTAGCTGGGGTTTGCCCTGCCAACTGTAAGACCTCAACATGAGAGAGCTCTAACAGGGCCCACGTCACAGGAGGAGGAACAGGCCAGAAGCAAAACATGAAAACATGCAGAACCAAGATTTAGGCTGCTCCATTGCTCCGCTCTTTGAGAGTCAAAAGGAGCCAACCAGCCATCCCACTGGAGTGACAGTAGCAAAGGTGCACACAAGATTATCTCCTTCAGGTTGTGCAGCCAAATGGGTTATGTTAAATGGGCTGTTAGTTAATTCAGCACCTGAAAGCACCGATGAAGAAGAGTAGGGAGAGAAAAAAGAGGGAGAAAGGATGGCAGTTTCCCATCCTTCAAACCGGGGGTGATGGTAGCAACCACAATGTTACCACCTCTGTCTGGTCTGACAAGCAGGGAGTGGAGGAAAGATCAAAAGCAAGTGGAAATCAAAAGGATTAAGATATTGAAATTCTTCTGTTTTGCCACAGGCTGTCACCCTAGCTCCACGTATTGCTCAGCCAGGCAGGAACACTCTGTGCTAAGCAAAGAGGAACAGCTCTAGAAGTCCAGAAGTTTGCTCTTCTTGAAATTTAATTTGTCTTCAGGTTACCCACAACCTCAACTCCCCTGCCTGCAATTTGGAGAATAATATTAAATAGTAATGATAATAAATACTAATAAATTAATCTTTATAAGTGATGCCAAATTCCATGGGGGCTGGGCTTGGCAAGAGCAGTCTGCCTCAGATGTGGAGTATCTAATGACATCTTTACTGTTGCAGGGTTTGCACATGGCAGACAGAGATGTCATTTGCACTTTGACACAGGCTAGGTTACTTAGAACTGCTGATCTAACCAGAGGCTCACTTTGGGCCAGCCTGAGCCCTGGCCAAACCTCATTTAAATCAAAGGATGAATTTGCCTTAAAGTCTCTGGACTGCTTTCCATTCACCCTGGGAAGAGGCAGGAGGCAGGCCCGCTCAGCTGAAGGTAAAGCACCAGGGCTGATCTGCTGAAATCGTGAAGGATCTCTCATTGACTTCAGCGAGTCGTACAGCGGGACCTTGGCAAGCCTGGTGCTCTGCTTGGTTATTTGTACTTGATGATCCCATACCATTCCTCCTTCCTCTCTTCTGGGCTATCCTAAAGTCACTCATTTTGTTTTGTAGAGGTTGAATTCTGAGGTCTCTGCTGGCTTCTCAAATCCTTCACGAAGTTTGTTAAAGTGCTTAACCTCTCTGCAATCAAAGGGGATTATATAGCCATACTGGTCCAAGGATCTGGGCCCAAAAGAGTTAGGTACCTCTGAGGATCTGGATATTCCTTACAAGTTGTGACTCATCCAATTGTATTTTCATTACCACTAACATCAACCCTGGGACAATCCCATGGGAAGTTCTCCATCACTCATACCTAGCATGTGCTGCCTCTTCCTCTGCTGAACTCTTCATGAGTCGGTTGGAATGCATCCCTAAAGATACTCAAGTGGCTCACTCCCCTTTGAATATCTTGGACAAAACCACCCTTTCCAGATGGAAAGAGGATAAGGCTAGTACCAGTTTCGTAACTTGCTGTGGAAAACGTAGATGGACCTTCAAGCTGCAAATGAGAAGAGAAGAAAATGGGTGAATTTTTTCAGGGTGTTTTTGGAACAAAGCAGTAAGAATTTCTAAAACACGATAATGCAATGTTTGCTCTTCCAAGAAAAGGGCAGAAACCTGAGCAACACTCATCAGGGTATCTTACTGTTGAAGATCTATTTTGTTTTAAAATACTGCTCATCACATAGGTTGGGTTTTCTGGTTAATAGTAGCTTAATTTGTGCCTAGCTTACTAACAACTAACACCCATTCTAACTTATCCAAATACCCTTACTTGACTTAATGGTCAAATCTCCACAGTTGTCTGGCCTTCCTGTGATTTACGCAAAGAAAGATCTGATGAGTCCGTCATGCTTTTTAGTTCCTTTCACCACTGACTTCAGGAACCTCAGTGTTGAAGAAGCTGAGAACCTGAAGCTGCTCAAGCCATTCAGCTATGTCTTTCATACACAAACTGCTCAGACTTGTTTTGTTTTTCCTAGTGGCTCTTTACTCTGAATTGGTCTGGTTTTTTCAAGTGGAAGCTGGGTACAGGGACCTAGGATTGTCACTGGATGTGTTTCTCTAAACTTGATATTTAAAAATGGGGTCTGCTGGTGCAGGAGAAAATAATTTTCATAGTAATTGGCTAATTAGACTTTTTTAAAACACTGAAGTTAAAAAAAGAAAAAAAGAAAAGAAAAAGAAATAAAGAAAAAGAGAAAACCACCCAGAATTAAATTTGACTTTATGGTAAATTACTTTCACCTGGGAACTATGTATTGTTAAATACGTACATGCTACCAGTACAGGCTCCTGACCTTTGAGTATGATGTGTATTTCTTGGTGCTATTGCAACACACCACACACAGGCAAACCTCCTGTCTAACTGCGTCTCCAGTGGAAGACTTGCAGGTAGCGTAGTGGCTTGGGAATTAAATCTTAGTTTTTCCTTCCTCTTCACTTCTCTTTCCCTTCTTCTATTTCCTTTATTTTGTTTTCTGCTATGTGAGCCTTTAGTCAGCTATCCCACATATACACTCATCACTGGGACAGCTTTAAGCACAATACATGGGCATGTCTGGGCACTGCGTTAATACATCTTGTTGTCTCTCTGTAGATTATCCTCTGTTACTGTAATTCATAAATCCAGCCCTTTGTGTACTTGCTTCCATTCTGAAAATGTAATATCACTGCTAATTAAACAGTGTTTTAAGAAGTTGGCTGATAGCTCCTTGCAGCATCTAGGAATTAACCTTGCCTGGGAGCAAGCTGCTGGTTGAGGCTCCAGTGAAGCTTAGATAAAGGCGGGGAAAGGAAAAGACATCAAAGAACTAGTCACCACCAAAACCTCATCCTCCACAAATTCTAGGTGTGGAAATGTTTTTCAGCCATAGGGATCCTCCCTCCACTGGATTTCCAAATAACTATAATCATCAGAATTCCCTTTCTCACCTCCCCCTGGCCTGATTATCCCATCTTTCTCATTTGAACTTGCTTGTTATGAGCAATACATTCATGTCCTCCATGCTTTATTACCTAGGTCCCAAAAAGGCTTAATTTGGTTCAGATGCTGCTAATTTAACAATGGGACAGCATTGTCCTGGTGGGCTGCTTTCACCCATGAACAAGGTTTTGTTCCTAACCTTAAAAGGTCTCCTTGGGATTTGTTTCATGTGTCCTTTCCTGGAGCTCCGCCAGATACCATGGGGCAATGCTGGTGCATGCAGAGGACAGAGCTCTCTTGGTGGCTGACCAGTGCTTGAAATCCATGTCAGCTTTGAGAATCTACCATTCAGCAGCTTCCGATTATTTTTCTCCCACAATGAAATATGCTTCTTAGCAGAAAGCATGAAATAAACAAAGAAATCACAACCCAAATCCAGCTCTCTCTGAGGAGCCTCATGTCAAAATCCAGATACCAAAATCACTAATCATTCTGGCTATAACTTTTAGGATGTTGACAGAGCATATAATCTGTGATAAAGAATGCAGTATGGTTATACAGTTGAGATAAGGAAATGATTTAATTCTGAAACAGATAAGAAGGGTAAATTTCAAGGGCTACACAGGGAGTTCATCCAGCTCTGAGGGTGGAAAAGTATCACTCCTGAGTATTATTAATGCACCTGGATTCTTTGTTCTCTCTGCTTTTTTTTTTCCTTTTTTTTCTTTCTTTTTTTTTCTCCCCAAATTCTTAATAATATGTGTGGAAACTTATTAAACTTACAAATCAAGACTTGGGGTTAAAGGCAACCCTGTCTAACTATCTTATTATTTATAAAAAGATTATTATTAAACATCTTACAGAGAAATTCTGAACCAGTGCAGAATCTGAAAAAAAAGTGCAGAAAAAAATGGCTAATGTGTCTACTTTTTAATTAAATGTAAATATAATTTGTAAGGCTTACGGGTTTTAAACAGAGAAAATTTACTCTGCATAATTTCCTTTCTGGTTAACCTTCTAGACAGAAGTGTAAGTAGGGTTATTCAGAAGAATTTTGTAGCTATTAAGCCAGTTACTGCCTCCGGATCCGTTGTTGCAGATGACTTCGACACATCCAAGGTTTCACCTGAAGTTCCTAATTTACAGTGACGACACAGCAATTTTAAGCACTAAACCAAACTTTGTTAAACGACCTAGTTTACAGCTTGTTTGGCATGTCAGCAGACTTTTCATCTTTATTACTGCAGACAGATAGCAAGGCTCTTATCTGTACATACCTCATCAGAATGGCTCAAACACGCAAAAGTGAATTCTTGCTTATTTTAATGTGACAAGTAAATATAGAGCAGTTACAAATACAAAGGCAGGATAAATATGCCTGACAATACAGCAATGCCTAAATTACTGCCAGCTTAGTATTAAAAGTTCTGTCGTGGTTTCTGGTTCAAAGAGTCCCATAAAAATCAGAGTTAATTTAAAACTTAGCCATCCATGGGAGTATTTCTCATTCGCACAATACAGGCTCTCTTGTACAGGTCTCTTTGTATGTTTCAGCTATGGAGCAATTTTGAATTTCAGTTCAAGAAAGTACCCGTATTCATTCCAGAAAAGTAATTAAGCATGTGCTTAGCTATGTGCCCATAGCCTGTCATTATTTCACCTGTCACAGCTTTTTGGGGCAGTCATTTCATTATTTGCATTCATTTTTTTTGAAGGCAACTAATTCCTAACAAGACTGTGATACCAGGTTACGCTAGATCAAATGTTGTAAAACACTATTGATTTTCATACCAGATCATGATCCAGCCAATATGAAGAGTCCACTAAGCATCACTGCTCAGAGAGACTTGAAAGTCCTGACCCACCTATGGAAATCCATGGAAATCTTTCCATAATTTCGTCAGAAGAGTCACCCACCAGCCCTTAACAGGCAAGAGGAAGGAAGGAAGGGAGGGAGGCAGGGAGGGAGGAAGGAAGGAAGGAAGGAAGGAAGGAAGGAAGGAAGGAAGGAAGGAAGGAAGGAAGGAAGGAAGGAAGGAAGAAGGAAGGAAGGAAGGAAGGAAGGAGGGAAGGAAGGAGGGAAGGAAGGAAGGAAGGAAGGAAGGGAGGGAGGGAGGGAGGGAGGGAGGGAGGAAGGAAGGAAGGAAGGAAGGAAGGAAGGAAGGAAGGAAGGAAGGGAGGGAGGGAGGGAGGGAGGGAGGGAGGGAGGAAGGAAGGGAGGGAGGGAGGGAGGAAGGGAGGGAGGGAGGGAGGAAGGAAGGAAGGGAGGGAGGGAGGAAGGAAGGAAGGAAGGGAGGGAGGAAGGAAGGAAAGAAGGGAGGGAGGGAGGGAGGAAGGAGGGAGGGAGGGAGGGAGGGGGGGAGGGAGGAAGGACTGAAGGCTATGGCTACCAGCATGCTCATGGTCCCCAACCCTACAGAGGCCCTGCAGGAGATCAGATGCAAAGGATTACCAAGCTGATCTACAGGTTTGCAGGCTGGCTGTCCAGTGAGCATGGGGACCACCAGTACCCCAGGGACAATACCCTCCCCCATGGGCAGGTTTCTCTGAACACCGCACAGTTCCAGTAATGGAAGAGATTCTTCAGTCAATGCTGTCAGAAATAAAAGGTACTTTCACCAAATGGAGAGAGCAAAATAGCTGTTCCCAACCCATATTCAGTTGTACAATTACTGTCAGAAGGGACCTCTGGGGACCTCCAGTCTAAGCTCCTACTCAGAGTAGGGTCAACACTGAATTCAGACCAGGATGCTCAGGGCTTTGTTCATCTGAGTCTTGAGAACCTCCAAGGATGGGAATTTTGCAACCTTTCTGCCCTGTTCCACTGCCCAATTAGCCCAGCACTTTTGTGCCATGGGTGCCACCATTCTCCTCTCAGAACAGCAGGACCGATCCTAGCCCAGCTTTCAGGCAGCTTGGTCCCAGCTTTTGGTTGCCTGCTATTCTGCAGCTGCCTGCTGTTACCATCTACTTCCCCAGCTTTTTCCAAAACCCTGCTGTGGCTTACATGCCGTTTCTAGCTCACCCTCCAGAGCCCTGCAGAAGCCAAATAGTTCCTAAGTAGGAACTGCTGGCCCTTCCCTTTCCCACACCAGAGAGACCTTTCCTGGCGCGCCGTCATACGGCTAACACATGCTGTGTCTACACTGCCAGGAAGCTGTGATCCAGAGCGCTGCTCTCAGCTTGATCCCGGTGGCGGGGAAGTGGCTGGAGTACGTCTCAGGTCCCCACTGCCCACCTGCTGGGTTCCTTCCCACCACAGTGGGGTGGGAAGGGCAGAAGGTGCAGGCTTGTGTCTGGTCCTGGCACAGAGCAGGCTGTGCCTAGGTGCATACCCAGCGCAGAGCAGGAGAACTTCCCTACATTGCACATTTTACTGTAGCCTCTGTGCCCAGAAACAGGACAGGGCTGGCACCAGATTAGTCGGAAAAGGAGGAAGGGAGGTCTGGCAGAGATGAATGCTTGTGGCCTTCTCTTTTCTAAAAAAATATCTTGTGCTGCTCCTTCTCTTAACCTAACGAGCTGGGGCTCCAGGCAATGGTTTTGGATGCCTTTCCCTGAAACCAGTGTCTTTCTCAATGGGATGTTTCCTCCTCAGCCCTCTCCCAGTTTCGAGCAAGGTCCTCCAGGCTCAGTGCACCCTTGCCGAACTGGAACTTAACCCATGGAGGGAAACCAGGACTTGCCAGCCTGGAAAAGCAATCCCAGGGCTGTGCTCCAGCCCTCCGCATGGCAAGAGGGACTCCACGGTGGGTGCTCTTTCTCTGGACCTCCTACCACCAGGGGAAGAAAGGAGAACCTCGGTCCCAGGTTGCCGCAAAGTCTTGAAGAAGTCCTTTCCCATATCCTCCCCTCTGAAGGAGGCAAGCAGGAGCCCACTGTGAGGAGTCACCAAAATCCTCTGTCAGGCTTGTGGAGGCTCTGCTGCAAAAGAAAACACCTTTTCTCTGCAAGGGGCAGGGAGTCAGGACACAGAAAGACATGTTCCCAGATGCTCGTCTGGAGAGACTGGCAGGGCTGTTAGGAGGAGGAGGCGGAGGAGGAGGAGGAGGAGAGTGTGGGAGAGACGGAGGCTAGCCTGTGATCTGAGTGTGAAAGAATCCACAGTTGAGTAGGATCAATAAAACAGTGCCAAGGCTTGCGATGAAGGGAGCGGAGAATAGGATGGTGGCGAGTAAAAGAGAAGGAGCCCCCCTACAGCTCCTGAGAAGAGAGGGGTAGGTAAAAAGGGAGCTCTGATACCACCAGGCCCACAGGAGGCTCAATGGGTTGTCTCATTATTATGGTGAACAGAGAGAGCTCATGAGCTGGGAAAGATAGGAAGCTTTTATTTATTTTTTTTTTTAAAGACCGCAGCCTCTAGGAGGGTTTTTGCAGCTCAAACGCTTTTATTTAGTGCCAATTACTTATACAGGGTCTGCATTATTCCCGTAATCAGTCTAAATGAAAGTCAAACATGAAAGATTCCTAACAATGAGCTAATTGGAATGCCATTACCATTTAGATTTAATAAGGTATTTGTAATAATAAACTTGCCTCAGTCTATAGAGTTGTCTTATTCCTGCTCAGATCTTGCAAGAGTGTAAGAGTTGACATTTGTCATTCGTTCCGCAGGACACTGGGTATAACCTTCAAAATGTTTTAGTCTTGCAGTGCTTAGAAAATGTCAGGGATGGAAACAAAATCTATAGCCTGCTATTGTTCTGGCTCTGTCTAGCTCAGAGTTAACAGGAATTATGTTAAAACTCAACAGTAGATTATATCCCACATATCTTTCTTTATCTGAAGTCCAAACATCTTGTGGCTTAAAATGAGTCACTCAGTGTCCTCTTATGTAGCTTCATTCATTATTTGCATTGAGGTCTTGCTGAGGAACTTCAGTTTGGTTCCAGCGCTGCTAGGTACTACAAAAGCACAGCCTTGCATAGCTTAAGAACTAAGCAATTAAGTCAACGCAAGCTCTATCTTGAAGCCAAGGTGTCCCATCTACAGAGGTAAAAGCTAATTAGAGCTCCATGCATACTTACTTTTGAGAACAGTTCACACAAAAAAAAAAAAATTATTGCTTTACCTTTATGGGCGAGTTGTTTTCACATAAAGCATATGTGGGCTCAAAGACCTGGTCTCACTGTGCAACAGGGAAGTTTTATTCAACTGTAGTTCATACTACAAAAGCAAGGCATAATCTTGGTAAACATTTCTTCTATTATGAAGGTAAAGAGCTTGGTATGAGCACTTTGTGCAGGCTGGGGAATAGACTGAAAAGGCAGAGGTCGAGCAGGTGTGTGTGTACATGTAGGAAGTAGAACGATAAAGCTAAATCAGCCAAAAGCCAACAAAGACTTGAGGCAGCACGGACGATATGGAAAACAGCGTGCTGGAGGCATCCTTTAAAATCAACGTATTGCTTCTCCCTCCCTCTTCTCACTCCAGGAAGGCGCTACAGGGATTTCTCCTCCTAAAGAGATCCAACAAACAGCCAAAGGGGCAACAGAATTCTTAATTCCTGTTTTAATAGGGAAAAAAAAAAGAACACATCAAATTTCCTAGTGGCATATCTCAGCATGAAGAAGCATTACCTATCCGATAAACTGTGCTGCCGTTAGCTGCAGATGAATTATGTCCTGCTGACACTCTGTGGTCTCAGCAACTAGTCCTGAATGATCTGACTCAACAGAAAACTTTGCACAATAGCTCAAATAAACGTCAAATCGTTGGAAACTGGCAAAGATAATGGAAATTTGGAATGTTCCTTTATGAGGACAGTCTTTTAATGCAATCTGACACTGGAGATTCAGCTGAACATTCATAACGTCCAGGAAATTCTAGGCACAGTTGGTAAAATGACTGATGCTCTTTTAAACCTACTTTTTTTGCTCAAAACTGTATGCACTTCATGCCAAAAAGTTTTTCAGAAACATAGGCCTACAATCAATGGCCTTAAGTTAACCATATGCCTGAGCACTGTGCTGGATTGCTGGAGAAGGGCAAGGAAGCATGAAAATCAATAGCTTCCCTGGATGTTTTCATAGAAGTCAGTTCGTCTAAGAGTTAAAACGTAAGCCTAAAATTCAAACATTCTTGCTCTTGATGTTCTCGTTAAATTACCTCGTCTTTTTCTGATTCACTTTGCACATTAGAAAAAAACCATGCTTGATATTTAGATCACAGCAACGCTGTGAAGCTTAATTTTTTTGAGAGGTGTTTTGGGATCTTTGTATGAAAAGTGCTATAAATATATACATTCTTAGTACTATTTAATTTACTTCCTTTACAATTCCTTTGAGCCAACACATGTTGCCAAAAATGCAATATTCTCTAAGATGTCTTTTATTCTTATATCTGTCTGGAGTCCAGGACACATCCCAGCCTTATAAAGCATCCGATATTGATGTATCTGTATGCAGTATATATATATATATATATAGCTAACACGATCAGATGCTTTTTTCCCCCCTGCAGGAACCCAGGCTTGCTCAATGTACAAGATGGACGTGCTTAGCAACTGAGGCAGCTGTTCAGTTTTTATTTTTATGCTCATTGTTTGCTGTGTGACCACATGTCTCATAGCATACCATCCAACCTTTGTAGTGAATCAGACAAGGCTCCACCATAACTCACTCACTTGGAGTATCCAACTCCGCCTCACTCCCTGTTCAACATACATAAGTGATCACGTAATCAGGGACTGGATCATAAGAAAACTTAACTTTGTCATTTCCGAACTTCATTTTCCAGCCTCAGATTTTCTTTCTATGGGAGTTTTTATTGAGAATACCGTCGAGCTTATTAAGATCAAAATAACCCCCTGAAGAATCACATCACATGACACGATCCACCACTGTCCTGCAGAAAGGAGAACATCTGCACCCGAGCACCAGCCAGGCCCCTTCCCTGAGTTACTGACACAACCAATGTACCTCCAGGGCCACTCATTCTTCTCTTTTGCATCGTGTTACAGAGTACATGCCAAATAGACTTTCATTAAGTTTCCTAATGAAGTTTGCAGCAGATGTGCCTGTGCAATAAGATGTCGACTTTTCAGTGTTTGATAATAACAAGATTATCACCTCTGCTTTCCCTGTTTGGGTGAGTTGGGGGGCAGATGTATAAGGTATCGCTATTTTTTATATTCCCTGGATGTTTGAAGTAATGGATTTTCACCCATTTTACAAAAGGACTTTGTTAATTGTTTCTACCACTGGAGCTAGTATAGACACCTTTTAAGCTCATTAAGTTAGGCTGGCTCACAACTCAGTAGTTGAATCTTTCCTGTAGTTTCTAAATAGAATAACCCCAATAACTTTCACTGGTTAACCAAGCAATGTGGGACTAGACCAGAAGAATAGAGAAATTTTAGTTTGGGAGCAGACTGGAGAAGAACAGAGAAATCACAGCACTGAATGCAGAACCTTTTGCATCTTCAAAGCCAAACACGTACAAGGAGGTGGCAAGAAAGCAACAATTTGCATATAGGCAGAACAAAAGGCCGAGGGCTGTAGCCTGCAAAAGTTTACACACACTTATCTTTACACTTATGATTAGGCCCAGTAGTTTTGGCAGTGCCTTGTCTTCAGGATGCTTCTGAGCAACATTAGACCATTGCATTAGCACGCACTGTGTTAAATTGCTGCAGAGAGCAAACTCCAGGAGTGACTGAAGCATGCTGCCGAGGGTCACACGCTCAGCTATTACTGCAGGTAATGCTCTGCAGGCAGGAGAGACTCTTGTCCCCCACTTGGTAGAAGCTGTGGTATTATATAATGAGCATTTACACAAGCATGGGTGGTAGTTTTACATCTCAGAGCCCCGAGTTTAAATCACGTAGATGGAGGGGACTGGTGCTGGAGAAGAGAGGGGAGAAGGGGATAAGTCCCTCGCAAGTCAGGGCAGGGAAGCACCTAGAGAATGATATCTGCACGAGCTGACCGGGCATGAATAGCCTGAGAGCTGGAAGCCGCTGGAGTCAGGCAGTGCTTGTCACAGTATCCCATCTTGCATCCCGTCTCGCCCAAGTACCAGGAGATCCGTAGGAGCAGACAGTATTTTTGCTGACATTGCAGCTGCAGGTCCTTTGTCTACACTGTAACCGTCACTTTGTGTTGTCCCATTGCCATTCCCCAAGGTACCGTCCGCCTTTTGACACCCCGTTCCTGAAAGGACTGCATACCTCCATGCACACCCTGCATGGTGCCCTGCCACAAAATGCATATTGCATTAAGCAAAGGCAGTGCTCGGATCTGGAGGATCTGGGTCCTTGACCACAGTCCCCATGTCATTGGGGTGCCCCTAACCATCTGTCTTTACCGTATGAAGCACAATGGGGCCCACTATTCTGACTGGGGCCTCTAGGATCTCTTCTAATGTAAATAGTAATGACTATAATTATTAATCATTACTGTGATTATACGATTATAATTAATAATCATAATAATGAATCATTATAATTACTCTACTAAATGACAAGCCCTGCTTCCTCCAGCGAGCTTCGGAAGCACAAAGAATGAGCTGTTGTGTATATTTAGTGAATCTCAGACACTTCTGTACTTACAAGTCCAAGTGTCTCTGTTTGTTTTAAGGACTTCCACATTGTATTTCATTTAGAAATCTGCAGCTGCCTTGAAATGTGACCAGTGGAGCGCTGCTACCATATGCAAGGTCCTTCACTTAAAATCCAGCAGAGTCATGAGCAAACAGAGATTGGCAAGGGGAAGGAATGTGCATATGGCTATTACTTGAGGGGTGGAGAGCCAGATATGCCTAATACTGCATTTTTCCATCTTAGATTTACAACTGAAAGTAATTCAGTTCATTGAAGAGCATTTTCAGAAAGCCCAAATAAAACAGCAAATGTCGAGGCTGCAGACGCTCAAGAGATAGACAGTTTGTCGTGCCCCATCGCTCGGCTCTTGGAGGCATTGGGCTTGACTACTTCAGTGCTATTAGCTCAGGACTGGGGAGGGGAATGTATAAAAAACATTGATGCAATTTTTAAACTGCACTTAAGGTGCTGGGATTTTCTCCCTTGATGATGAGCATGCCCCAAGCCCAGGTGGCTGAGACATGCTATCTGTGAGGCTCGATATTTTACATGAAATATCTGAAATCTGGTGAGCAGCACATGGCTGCTTCGTGACTCGTGGCAGAGGGTGTGGGACGAGTGCCCTTGGGGAACCTGCTGGAGTCACTGTGTATATTGCATAGTTACCTTCAGTTACTGGGCTGGTGTGAGTCACCAAACTCCTTCCCAAGCATAAAGAAACAGATCTTGCAGAATGTAATATCCACCCAGGAGATGTCATTGTTTAGGATTAACATTTCATTCCAGCATGCTCAGAAGGGGGACCCCACAAGCATAGTGGCAAAGTAGAGGAATCCTGTCAGGTTTTTAAGGCAAAATGTTTGCTAAGGGTTAGTTGATATGATTAGGTTCAGTGCTGGTGTCTTTAAAATCTTATTATCTCTTGGCATAACTGGGCATGTGTATTTCTGAGTTACTGTGGCAATTGCTGTAACAAGAAGGGTGCAGTTAGCAAAAGAACTGCTGTTGCCATTTCCATGTTACCGAGTACAACGATAGTGTAGGAAAACTTTCTCATTGCCTTCTAAGTTGTTGACCTCTTCATATCTGTGATATGTTTTGGAAGGAAAGGAGTAGGAAAAGGGCCTATATCTGTTTCTGTATCAGGAATGA
The DNA here is from genome assembly GCF_963210335.1 of Falco punctatus. Taxonomy (NCBI): domain Eukaryota; kingdom Metazoa; phylum Chordata; class Aves; order Falconiformes; family Falconidae; genus Falco; species Falco punctatus. The sequence goes on from NC_137589.1 coordinate 37,094,013, forward strand.
GCCTGCACACAGCTCTCCAAATTTAGCTACACTAGTGGAAAATGAGAACATATGTGCAGCAGCTCCTCTGTAAGCAAAGTAAAGAAAAAAACAAAGCTGATTGTTAAGAACATTAAAGAGTGATCATTTGAGCTACTCATAATCAACAAAGTCTACTTTAAGTGTGCATTGTTTTAAGATCAATATGTGGGTCTAGGATTAGGCAAGCAGAAAAATGAAGGTTTGATTTTATTTCTAATATCTTTGCTATGTAAATATTGAAAGGTTAGACTTTCCAGAGAGGGTACATGCAGGGTACCACTGGGATACTGAGCGGTCTGATGCTGACTGTAATCCCCTTCCAGTGATAACCTGTCCAGTGGCAGGGGGACACCTGAGGGGCAGAGTGCAAGTGCATCCTCAGCCACTTTGTGCAGTGGCACCAGCCATCACCCCATGTGAGGCAGGGCCATTCCTGCTGTTGTTTACACCTCTCTTCAGAGAAAATAAAATCTTGTGAGCTTAGAAAAAGAAACAAAAAAGATAAATAACTGATATGGCTTAGTTATAACAACCCCTCTCGGGTCTGAACTTGGAGCAGAATTTAGCCATTACTTACCATATTCCTATTTGCAATGGTTGATAGGCACTAGGTATTTTAAGTGAGGAATAAAAAGATGAAGACATAAATCCTGAAGGTTTTTTAGTGTCTAATTCCATCAGCTAGTGGCTGGAGCCAGGGACCGAAATAACTGCCTTGGCCTGGGCTCAGGAGTCTCCACTAAGAAAGCAGTATTCCTTCAGGGAGAGGTCCTGAGAAATCCCAGATGAACAGCCAATAGTGGGGCAAACACCCAGTGCCTTCAGGCAGGATGGATTTTTTATAGCACATGCTCTGAGGTGGTGGGAGCGTGAAGGAGATGGGGCCTCAGGCAGTCGGAGCTTCTTCAACCAAATATGTGGATGTACAGATGATTTAATTACCAGACTGTTTAGGAGAATTTCTAATCTCTCTTCAACCACTCATACTGACATCTCTGATGTGTGATACCATTTAGATTGAAAAGAGAATCCATTTAAAGCCTAAATACTCCAATTACTTTTTTAGATGCCTGGGAGCAGCTCAGAGTTCAAGCACATGATGCTCTTAAAACCTTACTAAATTAGAGGCCATGGGGTGGGGGGTAAGGAAAAGAATGTTAAAGTACATTATGTTTTGAAGGATGTGGTTTTCAAACTGACATGAATGATTTTTTAACAAGAAGTGTAACCTAATATGGGTCAAGGTTTCCAAACTGAGGTGTATGTCATGCCAGATAGATGCAAGAAAAAAAAAAAAAAAAAAAAAAAGAAAAAAACGAACAGGATAGCTCAGCTCCTACCCTGACTGTGTGACAACCTCCTGTCAACATCTGGCAGTTCCTTGCAGGACGCAGGAGCTCCCAAACGCTGCTCGCAACCTCCCTTCAGAGCTCCAGCTTGCAGAGCGCTGTGTGGGCGCCTTAGCCTGCAACTGCAGCTTGAATACAGCGGGGAGGGGGGAAAGGCTTTCAGACTGATTCTTCCAAACCACTTGAGGCTGCCAGTTAGGTTTTGTGATTCACAAATTTGCTCTCTTGTTATAAATAAACATTTCTTTTCATGATAGTGTCACAGGGACTGGGCTTGAGAGCCTTGCTAATTTTTTTTTTCTTTATTCTTGGCATATCAGTACAGTTGAAAGACACATGCTCTTGCCTCCTTATACTTTTTGCCAAGCCACAACCACAAACCATCCTTACAACCCCAAAGCGCTTTTGGCAGTTGTGACATAGAACGTATGGCTCATGTGGTAAAATGTGCTGGCAAGTTCCCGATAGGCCCCATCCAGCCATCACTTATGCAAAGAATTTGATGCCAGATAGCAGCTGTTGTGCTGAGGCTGCTCAGTATCACACTAATCGGTCCTGTCTCATCCTTTCTTTTCCCTTCCCTGTCTCCACCTGCTGTTTTCTTTCCCTTTTTATTTTTTCCCCACTCTGTTTTTTGCATCTTGTCTTAATACTGGAAGTGCTCTGGGGCAGGGACCATCCTTTTGTTCTGTGTTTGTCTCTTGCCGCTGAGTCTGCTTGCCTAGCACAACAGCCATGCAAACAGTAATGCCAAAGGGTCCAGCTGGTGCCCGATGATCTCTGGCAGGTTGCGTGGTGAGTGACCTGAAAGCTGACTGCTGTGGGTAAAAAACACAGCTCCAGGGAACCTTTTAATGAACTTTTTGAAGGTAGAGTAGCACTGCTTTACCTAACTGGAAGTATTTGCATAGCAGAGGCCTGACCGGTTTCTATTTTGGCTGCCTGCGTGTGTTGCATGTTTTTGTTTGGTAGTTGCTAATGTTTCTGATCTAAATTGCAGAACATGTTTTTGGCTCAGGAAAGTTGCCCAACAGACAGCCTTAAGGGAATAGTTTGCTCAGAAACAATGGCAGTCTGCATCTTCTCCAGAACATGTCTGACGGCAAGAAAGGTGCTTGGAGCTGAAGGTGGAGTTCGTCGCTGGTTCAGGTGCAGTCTCCAGTCTGACACGGCTGAAAAGGAAGGCTACGTGTGAGCAGATGTGTATCTGCAAGCACTTTAACTTTCCCATTTTTTTCAGCAAGCTTCCCTGGCTACTGGCAGGTTTTGATGAAGGGTAAGTAGGAATCTGTCGCTAGAGCTATAGCTCCTTACACCTTGTCTGAGCCTCTCCAATCGAAGGATAATAGGTGAGGGATCAGTGTCTATTAAAAGAGTTGGAAAAATCAGGAAAAATAAATCTGATGTGATTGAATTCCTCTGAAGCCTCCGTTTTCTTCCTTCATTTTGACCGCAGGTACAGGTTATGTGGCATTGCTGTCGGAAAAGGAATCTGGTAGTCAGCTCCCTCCTCTGAGCTCACATGGCCATTTTTTGATGACTTACTAACTATTTAATTGTTCTAAGTATGGAAGGAGGTTTTCTATAGGAAGTATTAATGAAGCATTGTTCATAGTGACACAGTAGCTCAGAGACTAAGTATTGCAATGTAATTCCTAAATTGCGTACGCGAGACACCTCCACTGTGACTGCACATCCTGCTTCTGCAGCTTGTCCTGGGATTTGCTTTTTGACACTCTTGACGGTTCTGCCTCTATACCAAATAATGTATAGCACTGCATGGTGATGCACTTTCTAAGACTGTAGAAAAGCACAAGATGAGAAACACTATTTGAAAGCTAAACGCGATCATTAGATCATCATGCAGTAAGGTTTAAGATTGCACTCTAAGAGACATTTTACCACTGACATTAGCCAAAGCAGAAAATAGGTCATAATAGTCAGTACGCAGCAGTTAGGAGTGTCATTTTGTCCTTGGCTTCACCATTTCTCACCTATTGCTTTCTTGCTTTATTCAAGACACAGACACTTACTTTGCTCTCTTAGACCCCTGCGCCAGGGGTTGTCAACTGTGCACTTAAGAGGAGCCTGGCATAACTGAGCCTTAATCCTTGACAGGGTCTGCTAAATGTTATGGCAAGGTAAATGAATAATCCATAACCAAACGGTCCTCCAGGAAGGCTTTTAGATGCCAGAGTATCAGAGTTCTGTTGAAGTGTACATGGCTGCCGTGAACAGTGTAGCGATGGGATTCAGGAGAGCTGGGGTTCCTCCAGGCTCCTGGACGTTCAAGTGCAGCTCTGATGCAGAGTGGATACGCAGGTGCCCGTAATTCCCTTCTTCCTCCCTCCCTGTCCATTTCGGGGGGTCCAAAGCAAGCAAGATTCAGCACTGTATTTTGCACGAGCCCTCTGGCTGGCCTCCCTGCAGGGACTTGTTGCATCTCGTGCTCCCGACGAGGCCAGCCACAAGTGGGCACTGTCCGGCCGCCGCAGCCCCCCGCGCCGGGGAGCACGGGGGCAGGAGCAGCCCAGGGCACCCGGGGCAGGGGGAGCTGCCCCCAGCCTCTGGGGGATCTGCCCCCCGCCCCAGGAGCAGCGCTTTCCTCCACCAGCACTAAACCCCAAGGCGCTGGGGGCGACTCGAGGGTGGCCACCTCGGTTCCTGCTTGACGAAACGTATTTTTATAGGAAATGTTCCACCCGTGGTTAGCAGCGGCAATGAAAAGGTATTAAAACATAAGCGATGCTCATTTCTTTGTCAGCGTCAATTTGAAAAGCAGTTGTCTCTGGATCTGCTTCTCCCAGGCACACACCCTGCGTGCTACGCTGGATGGCTCTGCTTTTATCCTGACTGCCTTCCAAGTGCTCATTCCTCTGCGCTTCCAAGTGTGCCACTCGAAGCTAATGCTTCTGTTGCTTTCTGCCCATATAGGCTATACTGTTTACGCTTCCTGGGAAGCCTCCCATTTACCAAAGCTGTAATATTCTAGCCATTACTAACATTTCTAGCAATTAAAACCGCCACATAGTTTAGTCAAAAGCATGATTGTCCTGTTTGCTGCTGTCTCCCATTAGGAATTGAGTTGCCTAAAACTTTCCGTGCTGTCCAGCAGAGCAGAATGGGCTGTTGACGGCTCTGTGCTATTTTTTCAACTGCAATGGGATAGAAATGGGTTTGGTAGAATATTTTCACACTGCATTGCAAATGATCCCATGCAGCTATTCTTTTCTTCTCAGCAAATATTTTCCATCTCTGGTCTCCAAACGGTTAAATGAAAGACAGCCAGTAAAATGGAGATCTCTTTAATCCTGGGATAGGCAATTGCAAACAGAAGAGAGGACACCAACCTCCTTCTTATTTCCCATTTAGGACCTGGAGGTGAAAAGCCAATATCCCTCTGCGAGACGCATCTAGCTGAACAGATGCTGAACCGCATGTGTTCATTTTGGTCCACTCTGCCAGTTTATGGAGAGCAGAAATATTTACACACCAAAATAAGTCTCTTACCCCCTCCAAACCCGCCAACATGACTTCCAAACCAGGAGGCTCCACTGCAAACTGCCTGTACCACTGGTTTCGAAGGGTTTACCTGTCTGGCCAGGGCCTCTCAGTGCAGCAAAGTGAACCTGCAGCCCGTGGGCCCGAGCCCCACTGCTGCAAGGGACCCCGGCCTCCTCCGTGACTCTGGGGGGCTGCGTGGGGGAGCAGTGGCCCGGTGCCAGGGGTGCTGAGGCTGGAGGGGGTGTGCTGCCAGGGGAAGGGGGGAGGGAGAGCCGAGGTGCGGGGGGGGGTAGGGGGGGGGTGGGGAGGGGTGCCGCGGGCAGAGAGAAAGAAGGCACAATTTTGCAAAATAGCCTCAGATCGAGGGAGACGACGGGGGCACAGACGGGGCGGGGGGGGGACGCGGACACAAAGCCTGCGGTTGAAGGTACTTGCAAATGGGTTCTGCCCGAAAAGAACTTGTCAGTGGACGTTCTTTGTGAGGAGCAGAGCTGAGGGTGCTGGGGGACGGCGCTACGGGAGGGCAGGATCGGCCCCTCTCACCGGAGGGACCCCCCTCCACATGTGCAGTAAACGGCGGCTGGGCCACGCACCCCCCAGCCGGGGCTGAGCTGGGGCCCGCCCGGGCGCCCAGGGAGCCCGCAGGGGCTGGGGGCAGCGACCCTGCTCCCGGGGGGGACAGGGGGCGCGGCTGCCCTCGGGGACCTCGTGAGGCAGCTCGTTCGTCCGTCACCGGCGGGGGTCGCGGCTGCGTTTAATACCGAAGGTTTTATTCATTACTACCAGTTTCTGTCCTTTAGCCCTTTAGCTCTGTGGCTTTGCTCCGCTTAGCTCTAAGGAGCCTCTCCTGCTCCCTCCGGGTCCTCGCTGCTGAGCTTTGTTGTAGCGAACCCCGCGCAGCCCCCGCGCAGCCCCCGCGCAGCCGTGCACGTCCCGGGCCGGGGTCCCCGCCAACGCCGGCTCCGCGCCCGCGGGGGATGCGAAGCCCGGCGCTGCCCGGCGGCCCCGGGGAGGGTCGCGGGGGACAACGGCGAAGGCTTCCAGCACTGTCTGGTGGGGAAGCACAGCCGGGTGCTCGTACAATGGGCTATTTTCCATCCCTCGTGTAAAGAATGATTAGCTGATGGCTCGAAAATTCAATTGAATACCTGCACGGACCTAAGTATAAATATTATTTTTTAAAAGAACAATATGTAATTAAAAACTAATATTTAACAACTTAAACGCCTATCCTCTAGGAAATAACAGCCTTTCTTCGCAAAACCTCCGAGACTGACTTCGCTTCCTCCTGTAAAATGAGGCCAGATTTAATTCTCCAAAGATCAGTAAGATCAAGTATTTCAGCGCTCAATTTACAGCTCCGGGGTATGTGGGACCCTTTCCCAGCTATCTGGGTAGGCTAGGAAATAACTCCGGGAAGGAGGACGGGGGGGAAGGAAGGAAAATTAATTCCCAAACACCGCAGGAACACCTGTAGTATTTCCTTAACTCAACGTCACTCGGCGATCGCCGGGAGCGGGCTTCGCTGCAGCAGCGCGCAGTTAAACTGCGAGCAGGCAAACGGCGCAACTCTCGCAAACAAACAAATGAACAAACAAATAAAGACTTCGGGTCTGCTCGTTTGTGAGGAACCGCCCTAATTTTGGAAGATCGCTTCGTGGAGTAACGCGGTCCCGCCGTGATACGAGCGGGGAACCACGCGAGGTACCATCTGCCATCTCAATAAACATCCTCGCCTGTTGACGCGTGGAGTTGTTCGCTGGACTGGAAGGAGCGGACTACAAATACCTGTGTTAGCTTCACTGATAAATTAAAAAAAAACATGATACCAACTGCGAGGGTCCCCGCTGCCCGAGAGGGTCATGGGCTGCGCCCCGCTCCGCTGCCCCCAGCAGCGGCTTGGCTCCTCTCCGCAATCCCGCACCGCGGCCCGGCCGCAGACTTCCCCCAAACCTCCGCGAGCTTCTCCTCTTTCTCCCCCGCTCCCAGCTCCTGAAATAACAGCGAAAGGGGAGACAACCCTCCCATGCTGACCTCCCGGGGAGGTGGGAAGCGGAGACCGGGCGGCCCTTCTCCCCGCCGCCGGCCGCCCCCGCCCCCCGGCGGCCCCGGGCGCGCTGCCTCGCCGCCGCCCTGCCCGCAGCGGTGCGTGGCTGCCCGCTTTTTGCTCTACTTGTGCGGAGAGGGACTGCGGGCAGCGCTGCGCGGGGCTGCGCTGCGCTGGGGCGCGGGGAAGCTGCAGAGCAGATTTTCAGCAGCCAGGCTCTGCGGCGGCACTGCGTGTGAGCAGACCCCTCGCAGCCTCACGCACTCCTTCCTACAGGGAGGTCCCGGCTCCTGCTCTGCTTTCGCGACCCCTTTTGCCTTTAGCTGTGTGGAGCTCTCCCTCCGCGGGACCCCCGCGCCCCCCGCCCGGAGGCCGCTGCTGCGCGGCGCGGCGCGGCGGGCGCCTTCCCCCGGCGGGGCGCGAGGCAGGTCGCCTGCTCCGCCCGGGGCTCTGGCTGCCTCCTCCAACCTGCCATCAAAAAAACCCCACTTTCTTTACCGTAATTTTTGTTTGTTTGGGTTTTTGTTTTCTTTTTTCTTTTTTTTTTTTTTTTTTTAGTTCCCCCTGTAACTGTGGAAAAGGAAAAACAATTGGAGGTAGGCGAGTTCTGGAGACAACCGCCGTGTGCGCGCTCGCTTGCCCATATGGAGAAAATTATCCCTCGAGTTCAGACTTTCGTTGGGTCGCTGCCGCCGGCAGCCCCGGCCCGAACCCGGCGAGCCTCGGCCCGGGGCAAAGCCGTGCCCGGGCAGGCGTTGCCGGCGCTCGGTGCCGCCACCCCGCTCGCTGCTCGTACCCTGCTCCCTGGCACCGGCTACTCCAGCGCGGCCCTGCTCCCGGGTCCGTGTGGCTAGGGGCTTGGGGAGAGGGCTGGCGGCGGCGCAGGGGACGACCGAGCACCGCGGTCGACGTCCCCTCGCAACCCGGTTGCGTGCCCGCGGAGCAGGGTGCGTGCAGGCGGGCGCCGCACTTCTGCGGTGACTCCCCGCAGCGACCTGACTTTCCCTTTTGCTCCTGCGGCGAAAAAAGCCGGACAAGCCGCGAGCGAGCCACATCCCCCCGAGGGGCACGGCCAGCGATGCGACCCGGGCAAGGGCAGGCACCTCCGCCCCAGATAAACCCCTCGTCAGTGCGCTGCACCGAGGTGAAGTTTTCTGAAACTCCGAAACAAGGTTTTCCCTTATTTTTTCACTTCTAGGAAAGAAGAAGAAGAAGAAAAGAAAAAAAGACTGTAAAAGCGCCTTTAGTTCGGAACTACCCTAGGGCTGACTGCTGTTGTTGGATGGGAGCATCCAATACAACGCAACGGAGCGATAGCCCGATGGAATCACACACACAGTTTAAGCTAAAGCCCCCACGTATATGTTTGACATACATTATGCATGTAGAAAAAAATCACCCCGGGCCTCGGGGGCCTGAAACGTCCACGGAAACCTCTGATTTTGCTTTAGGAGCTCTGTTTTATTACACTCCGTATTCCACCGCGCACGCATCCCTGCAAGCCTGAATATTTGGGAACACACATCAGCTGGGGAAGGAATTCAGCGAGGTTCTGCGCGTCAGAGCAGGACACTTAGGTTTCTATTCCAAGATGCCACTGAGAGCAATTATGTACTTCAAGTCCACAAAAAAAGGCATGATTTAAAATTAAATACATATTAATTAGTATCCTAAATTACACTGTAACGTGCTAATACTGAATCGCTATACTTTAGAAGCTTGGAAAATTGAGAGTTGTTCCCTCTCTTTCACTGCAAACTCCTTCTGCCTCATGCAGGTCACCGGGAGATAGATGTCTCGGGTGGGTGGAGGAAGCTGATGGAGGGGTGCAGAGTGAATCCCCCCGAAAAACCCTCTGCTCTTTGCAAGCTCGAATTTCCCCAAACGATGAGCGAAAATGAACAGACACACAAAATCCAAAAAAACCCAAACAAACAAAAACCCGACCAAAAGCAAAACCAAAACCGATCGGCCATTGAGCAGAGGGAGGAGAGCGAGCTGGCTCCCAGCAGAGCCAACTTTGCTCCACGCTTGACCCAAGCTCCGGGTCCATGGCTGCCAGGTGAGAAGGCACCGGCAGCCCCCGGCTTCTGTGTTTTCTCGGGAACTTCCCCCGGCAGGGCCGGGCAAGGGCTTCCCGCTGCCGGAGGCCAGCACGGGTCTGTTGCATTAGAAGTCCTCCATCCTACAGAAAATAGCGACGACCCTCCCTGTTGCCCAGCGAAAGGCTTCCTGAAATGAAAAGCGAACGTGCTTTGGCGGGACGGCAGGATCGGGCCCTCTAGAAGCAAGTTTAAAAGGAATAATTAACAAAATTGAATGTTTGACTGAGAAACTAGAAGTACTCCAGTAGTAACGAAAAGTGCCGAACAGAACTAGTGGCAAATAATAGTGTAATTTCCTATTTTCCCTTAGAAACAAAGCTTTTGAAGATTTTTAGTTTGCTACCCCACACACCCCACACACCCCCGGCCCCGTACAGACAGCGGTGCGCTCAGTCCAGAGGAAAGTTTAGCGAAGTTTGTAACTACAGCCCCGTCCTCGGACGTGATCCCCCCTCCGGGAAGTGCCTCGGGCCCCTCCGGCCCCGGCCAGGGCTACGGTGTGGGACCCCCGGGGCTGCGGTGTGGGATCTGCCGGGGCTGCGGTGGGGGACCCGCCGGGCCTGCGGTGTGGGACCTGCCGGCACCCAGGCAGGGTGGCAGCTCCGCTCCTTCTTGCCGGCTGCGGAAGAAAAGCCGGGCTGCGCTGCACAGGACCGGCACTGATGGGGAACACTAGCCGGGGGTCGGATGGGAACGAGAAGACCAGAGCCGGTGAGATAAGGGAGTTCCGCGCCGCACCGCGCAGAGCGGCGGATGCTGTGCACCCCCGGGGGTCCATCCGTGTCCCTCACTCGGAGCAGTTAACTTCCAGCCCAGGTGGAGAGCGGGGACTGATGTGGCGGACGATGAGTTTCTGCTTTGCGGATGCACCGTCTCCCACCAAGAGCGATAAGCACCAGGTGCAGGCACATCCCCCGCACGCTCTTCCCCCGCAAACGCGACCTCGGCCCCGTCGGTGGCGGCTCGGGCACCTTCCCGCTCGCATGGGACGGGCGGTTTCCCGTGGGATGTCCGGAGCCCGGACACCTGCAGCCCCTGGCTGGCCTACAGCTCTGCCTCTCTTTTAGTTTTGGGGCTTTTTTGTTTGGGTTTGTTTGGGTTTGGCTATGGATTTTTTTTGAGTCTGGCCGAGTTTTCATCCAGGGAGAGCCCTCGCGGCAGCCCCGGGCTTTAACAGAGGAGATCAGAACCCCAGGGTTTCAGGGGCTCCCCAGTCGCTGGTGCCGGGCAAAGCCTGTGCATCTGCCGGTTCAGCACCTGGCTGCTGGGAACGGGCCGGAACGCCCCGGCGTGCGGGACCCTAGCGTGCGGGACCCTGGCGTGCGGGACCCCGGCTCCCGGCGCGCTCCCGAGGCCAGGAGACCCCCACGCCGGACGCATCCCCCCGAGCCGGCAACCAGCCCGCCGGGCGGGCAGGGAAGTCAGCGCCTTTAAAAACGCTTCTCGGCCATATCGCACCACGCACGACTGCGACAAGTTGCCGTACGTGGCGTGTAGCAAGCCACGGATTTGAACGAGGTGTGAAAGCAAGGGCAGGGGCTGGATCCGTCCTTCGGGAGCTGTGACGGCGGCTTCCCCGCAGCGACGGTTTTTAGACGTGCAACGGGTCTGCTGGGGAGTATCAGAACGGCGGGGCTTAAAAGGAGGTCTGTGCCAGCGGTACCGCACCGGGGAGGATTTAAAGTGCGTTTGCGGACACGTGTGCGTGCATCCACGAGTGTGCAGGGGCGTGCGTGCCCACTCTGCGCCGTTCCAAAGAAACCTCGCAAGCCCTTATGGGCTTATACATACATACATACATACATACATACATACATACATATATATATATGAAGGGGTCATAAGGCTCCTGGCGGCTTTTTCTCGGGGTTGGCGAGCGCAGGACCCCAGGGACAACTGCCTGCGCGCCCCGGGGCGGCCGCCGGACCCGGCCCAAAGCCACTGCCGGCGGCGGGGCCTCGGGGCGGGAGGGGGCTTCCCGGAGGCCGGCAGGGGGCGCTGCCGCCCCGCGGATGCGCGCCGGGGCCCCCGCCGGGGCTGCCGCCACCGCGCCCCGCGCAGCGGGCGGGACCGGGCCGGGCGGGCGCCGGGCAGCAGACGTGTGCGGGGATGCGCGGCGGGGCCCAGCGTTCCCTCCTGGCGAGGTGCGCTGTCGTTACCGCGCTGCTCGCTGCGCCTGCACGCAGCTCCGGTATTTCTCCCGCTTCCTCCGCACACGTTGACCTTTACAATGAGCCTCAGTCTGGCGCGGACGGGTGCACATTACGGCTTCGTGTGTAAACGCGGCGATTTGCTCTTTTTCCTGATGTCCCGCGTTACTAACGTCATTTCAGAACCGCAAGTCCGACCTTCCCGAGACGAAAATAGACGTGCGAGACAAAGCCGGGGCTGCCCGTGGCTGGGGAGCGCCGGGCCGGGCTTGTGCAGCGCCGAGCGCAGGCAGCCGACCAGCGGTGCGCGGCCAGGCCGGGGGGTTCGGGAGCGAGGGGGGACCATACTCTGAATTAGCGTCGAAAAGTAAAAAACTAAAGCCAGGGTCCCGGATTGCTGTTCCCCGGGGCCAGCGGAAGGAACCCGGGCAGCGAGGCCGTTTCCCGGTCCCCCGCGGCCGCTGCAGCCCCCGCCCGCCGGTGAGATGGGCCCCGGTGGCACCAGCGCTGGCCCGGCTTTGCAGGGCCGAAATAGGGTGTGTGAAGATTTTTAGGGCTCCTCGATGGGGAGGTCCACGGACAGCAACCCCGTGCGTCCGTCCCACTCGGGAGCCCTGGCTGCGTGGGGAGCGAGGCCCTGTTCGCGCGGGGCTCCGGGTGCTGGGGCGAGCCGGGGCCGGCAGCGACCCCACACACACACCTCGGACGAAATCCACCTGCTCGGCGGAGCCGCCCGGGGTGCCCCGGCGGGGCGGGACCTCGGGCGCTCCCGGAGCCCCCCGGCCCGGCTCGGCGGAGGGCTGCGCTCTGCGGCCCGGGCTGCCGTCCTTCCCGCCGAGGGTTGCGCTGCTGTGGAGGGCTCGCATCACGCTCGGACGTACTGGCTGGGGTTTAGGGCCTCCAGAAACGAATTAAATCAGGCATTTCACCCGCTCCTTTAACTCACGCGGCCCCCCGCCAGGCACGACCTGCCTGGGCCACCTCTCCTCCCCGCTGTAGGTACGGTCCCCGGGACCGGAGAGAGAATGGGGAGACGGATCCCGCCTGGAAAAGAAAGTTACGGGGAGGCTGAAACTTCCCTCCCCGCCATCCCCCCACCCACGAAAGTTCAGCCTGGATCAGCCCGTAAACAACCGTCTTACCCCGAGGTCTCCCGCATCTGAGGCCTTCCTCGCATTTTCTTCTTGGCTCGGCTTTTAAAAGATGAGTATTAGTTTGGAAATCCGAAGCTAGTGCCTTTGAGGCCAGCCATGTAATTTGACTGCGAATGTAGCGCACCCCTCCCTCCGAGAGAGGCTGCCTCTAAGTGCGCTTGGAGCAGATCGGGGATTGCTGGGAAGGGAGCCCCTGCCAGATTTTCTCCTTGTAGACGCCAAGAGGACAGCGAGAGCAGCCTGTCAAGACGCTGGGTAGGAAAAGTTCAAGAGAGGAGCTTCGGGAGATGCTCCCGGGGCAGCCCGGGCTGGAGTGCAGCAGCCCCGGCCGAGGTACCTCGGGCGCCGGGTCCGCACGGGCCGTGGGCTGCGCAGGAGGCGCCCACGGGAAACGGCCAAGGCGACGAGTGGGAGAGTGACACAGAAATTTAGGGGGAAGCAGAAAATCCTGGGAAATCCCATCCCGAGTCCCCCTGTTTTTTGTTCTGCCTGTGCCGGGCCTGTTGTCTCCCTGACAAAATCCAGAGAGAGCTGGACCTCCCCAGGCTCTGCTTGCGATTTCTCTGCCTGTATGTACCCACGCACGCACGCACATATATCTACATAGATCTGCATGTGTCTGCGTGCAGCACAGGGAGCGAACAGGGCTCGGTGCGGTGCGGGGACCTCCCGGCTGCTGCGGCCGGGGTCACGCGCCTTCCCGGGGACGCGGGACTCGGCAGGGGAGAGCTCCCCGCTGCAGTGCAGCCTCCTCCGCTGAGCTCCAGAGCGACGGGACCCCCGCTTTGGGAAGGGTTTTTAGGCTAGGGGATATTTCCCCGGAGATAAAGAGGGTCGAGGGAAATTTATGGAGCGTTTTGGAGGGTTATCCCCGCTCCGAGCGTGTGACGGTTTTTCCACACGGACATAATTCCTCCCTCCTCAACTGCTGAATTACTTGATGCAGTTTTCAAAGGAGCCCTGTGATTATGTCAGGATGTCTGGAGAGAAAAAAAAAAAAAAAAGAAAAAAAAAAAAAGGAGGAAAAAGGAGTTGAAGTTTTTCCAATTCAGATTCATTCTGCAGTCCCGGAGAAGTGTAAATACGCAGATGCAGAACACGGCTTTTCTTAGGAGAAGTTTCGCTTTTTTCCTTTTCAGTGCTCAGGAACCAAGACCCCAGTCGAAACCAGCACATCAGACCCCCGTCGTAATTAGGGCACTTCCTCAGCCTCGTTTATGTCAGTAACCCCAGGTCTCTGCGAGAAGAGCGTTACCGCCGGTTGAGGGGAATAAAGTTGCACGGTAAGGGGGCGAGGGGCTTAAGAAGTTGAAATACTAGCGAGGCACGGGGGACACGAGTGGGGCTGGAGGCAAATCCGTCTCTCCCCTCCGCAGCCAGCTCAGCTCAGCGGGGCCGGAGCCCTGCGCCCGTGTCTGCCCGGGTGTCTGCGGGCAGGAGAGCTTTTCCCAAACGTGTGAGACCTGGGAGAACGGCACCTCGCTGCAAAATCTGTCGGAAGACTTGAGTTACGCCGTACAAACATCTCTCTCACTTTGTCTCTGCAATCGTATGCACGTGTGGAGATGGATGTCTATACGTACAGCCGCCCAACGCCTGCAGAACAGATTTACATTTCATACGGAAAGTGAACTTCTCCCTCCACAAAGTACGCGCAGCGCGGGGTGCACAAAGGAAAACGCGTCCCCGAACAAAGGCGTGCAAACGCCGGCATCCGTGCGTGCCCTGCACCGGCCTGTCACTTATATTGGGTCCGCTGCTTTGGTGTTGTGTTAAAAATACTGGCTAGCTGCAAACAGGCGCTTTCAGGAGGGAGAGAGGAAGGCGAAGAGAGTTCACCTCGCCCTTTACTGGAAAGAAGCGAGGACCGTTTAGACAGCGATTTTTTTTTAGCATATTTTAATGCAGCGGAGTAACGGATTCTTTGTGTATGAAGTGGAAAGAAAACAGAAAACAAAGTCCGGGAACGAAGGAAAGAAACGCTAGACTGGTTTTAAGACACACACACACACACCCATCCCTTGGTTCAACAGAAACATTCATTTACATTAGCAATTCCGCATCTTCAAGATAAATTACACAGCGGCGTAATAGATTTAAAGTACGCCAGATTTTTTATCATTAATTGTAAATGTGCAAAATACCTGCTGGTACTTCACTTTAGAAGAATGTAATTGGCAAAAATGGGAGGCTGATGAATAGATAATAGATCCTTAACTACCAATAAACAGTAAGCACCAGCCAAGAGTATTAGGATGTGATCATAATTATTCTGCAGCCCCAGCCAATGGGAGGAGGAGAACTCAGCCCTAAAATCATCCCCGGACCCAAAGGTAATCGCGAAAATACGGACAAGCCTGGAACCGGAGACTTGCTCCCCTGTCCCGTCTGCGAGAGCCCGGCGTGCCCCAGCTTTGCATAATGCAACTGCCCTCCGCTTTGTTTTCCGCACCGCGCGGTGCGGGGAGTGCGGAGCAGCGAAGGGGGGAATAAATAAGTTCGGAGAAGGAGGAGGGCGACCCGTTCTCTCACCGGGACGAAACCTTTCCCAAGCGGGGCATCTCTCCCGGACGCCCCGGGGCTGATCAAGGTAACCTCGCCGGGCTGAGAGCACCCGAGAGGTGGCAGGGAGAGGGGTGTCACGCCAGCCGAGCAGCTCTAACTCCCCCCCCACCGACCCCGAGAGGTGATGCGGCGCCCCCCTCCCCGCGCACCCCCCTGAGCTCCCCCCCCCCCCCCCCGCTCCAGCCCCGGTCCCCCTACCTTGGTCGCCGGGCGGCGGCGGCAGGGGAGGGAGGCAGCGCGGCTGCGGAGGGAGCGGAGCGGGGCCGGGCGCGGCGCTGCGCGGGGGCGGCGGCGGCGCGGGCGAGGCTGCGCGGGGCGCCGCGCTCCCCCCCTCTGACGGGCGCGCTCCCGCCGCACTCCGATCCGCGCCGCGCCGCGGCTCCATCCCTCCCGATGGCGCTGCCCGGCGCTCGCCTCCCCTCTGACGCACTTTAAAGAGTCTCCCCCTTCAACCTCAAGGCGAGTAATAGCGACCAATCATCAAGCCATTTACCAGGCTTCAGAGGAAGCTGTTTATGTGATCCCAGCACTAATTAGGCTCATGAACTAACAAATCGTTTGCACAACTTGTGAAGGGGCCGATCACATCCATGGATTGTCTTTGGACTTAGGGGGGGGGGGGCGGGGGGGGCGACCGCCTTTTCCTTGCAGGAGGGAAACTTCTCCCAGCAACTTTTTTTTGTGCGTGTGTGTGTGTGTGCGTGCGTGGTGCGTGTGTGTGTCTCCCTTTTGGGTACCGCTGGCTGCCGCTGCCTCCTTTTCCTCCAGCCCCTGTCTATTTATGTGTGTATCTATCCCTCCTCAAGTCACTCCCTGCTGCAAACTTCCCCGGATCGTCTCCCGCGCACCAGAGAGAGCCAGGCAGAGATTTGGTCGGGGACTCTCGCCGCGGCAGCATGTTTCAGCCCACACCCAAGCGGTGTTTCACCATCGAGTCGCTGGTGGCCAAAGACAGCCCCTTGCCCGCGTCTCGCTCCGAGGATCCTATCCGGCCGGCGGCGCTCAGCTATGCCAATTCCAGCCCGATGAACCCTTTTCTCAACGGCTTCCACTCCACTGGCAGGGGGGTCTACTCCAACCCGGACTTGGTCTTTGCAGAGGCCGTCTCCCACCCGCCTAACCCGGCCGTGCCGGTCCATCCCGTGCCCCCTCCCCACGCCCTGGCCGCCCACCCGCTGCCCGCTTCGCACTCCACGCACCCGCTCTTCGCCTCGCAGCAAAGGGACCCCTCCACCTTCTACCCTTGGCTAATACACCGCTACCGGTATCTGGGCCACAGGTTTCAAGGTACGTGCAACTTTTCTTCTCCCTCCGCTCCGCCCCTCCATCCTCCGGCGGGCCCCGGGCCGGTCCCCGCGGCGCGGATGCGGGGGGACCGCGGGCGGCCGCTGCCCGGAGCCGCGGGCTCGGCTAGGCTGGGCCGAGGGTCTTTTGTCCCTGCCCTCCCGCCGCCGAACTTGAGAAGCTGTCAGAGCCGAGGGGCTCGGGCTTGGGTTTGCTTTGCAGCTCTCCCCGGTTTGTTTTGGTTTCCCTAGGCGGAGGGGGGCAGGCGGGAAGGCAAGGCCGGCCGAGACTTCTGCGGCTTCCTCGCCCCCGTTAAAAGCAGGGGGAAAGGTGGATATTTTTTGTGCCGGTGGCTTAAAAGCTACGGAGGACTCCCCAAAGGAAGCCGCCCCGCAGAGAGGGGAATGGCGGGTCCGGGATGTAGGTTCCCCCCAGGAAGACGGCGCTGCCCGCCGGGCTGCCGGGGCCGCGGGGAGACGCCGCCGCCGCCCCAAATCCAGCCTCTGCCCTTGTCAGAGGGGACGGGGGAGAAATGAAACGAACCCGAGAGAGGAGAAAGGGGGGGGAAATAAAATCCCAGCGCCGGAGCAGCGCGGGGAGCTGGGGTTGAGAAGGAGAGCCAGGGCTGGGGGCAGAGGGGGCGATTCGTCCGTGCGGGCAGGGAAGGGCTCTCAATGCCAAGCGATTAGTAACCGGCTTGAAGGAAAATAACCAAATCCAATGGCGCACAATCAATAACCCCCCCCTCGATTAACCCTTTGCAACCGGCAGCGTCTTCTCCGAAGGGCGAACCGATTTTTCCCGTAATGGGTCCAGCTCCTGCCTCTTTCCTTATACACACACATTAAAAAAAAAAAAATCAGCATCCTCTCTGAGGGATCCATCTGCCTTTTTTTTTTTTTTTCCTGGTATTTTCATTTATTAATTCCGAACAAAACCAAACCACCTGCAATATCCGTGTCCCCGGCCTTCTGCAGCCGAGCCGTTGCACCCGGGTTGGAAAAGAAGCCGCTCTCTCCGAAGCCAGGCGAACAGAGATACAAAATGGATTATTACCCTCTCAGAATAAAATTACAGGTTTCGCTTACCAGATTATTTGTCGCAGTCATCAGGCGATTGGTAAAGAGCGGTAGATGAAAGGCGGAAATGTCCTGGTGTTGAGCCACAGCCTGATTTCAAACACACCCTCCTCCTGCACCCATTTTTAATGCACTTAGGAGAGACCCTCGGCGGCCTCCCCCCGCGGCAGGACCCACCCGGGGAAGCGGCACAGGGCCAGCCCGGGGGGAGAGACCCACCGACCGCCCTCCCCCCCGGCCCCGCTCGGCACCAGGCCGACTGTCCGGGCGCCCCGTGGCCTCCCCGAAGTTTGTTTCTTTATTTCCCCGCCGGGGCAGCGGGCAGGGGCACGGCGGCAGCCCCCGCTCCGGGGAGCGCAGCGGCAGAACCGGAGCGGGGGGAGAAGGGCCCCGGCCGGAGCGGGGGGCCGGGGAAGCGGGCTGCCGGCTGCCGGGGCTGGGGGGACTCGGCCGGGGCCCCGCCGAGCCGCTGCCCCGCCGCCCGCGCCGGGGGATGTGAATAACCAACAAACAAGGGAAGATGTGAGGCTGCCGGTGGGCCAGGGGAAGGGGGGCAGCTGCGGGGTGAAGCCGCAGACACCGCAGCCGGGCTCTGGCTAATTCTGTTGCTTTTATTTTTTCTCCTGGTTTTTTCATATTTTTTTTTCGTCGTGCTCCCCTGGTTACGTTTTAGTATTTGAATTTCTCCCAGTCCTCTCCCTCTGTTGCCTCTACCTCTTTATAAAAGGCAAATTCAATACAACAAATACAACAAAAAGGCGCTGAAAATTAAAAAACAAGCTATAGTCGGATTTCTCCTGCGGGTAATGGTGTGAAACAAAAATTCTTGCGCTAAAAAGTCTTCTCGAGTGCGTTTGGGAAGGTGTTTTACTAATCTCTGTTTTACCCTGTTGCCCAGGGAATGAAACCAGCCCGGAGAGCTTCCTATTGCACAATGCACTGGCCAGGAAACCCAAACGGATCCGTACAGCTTTCTCCCCATCCCAATTACTGAGACTGGAACATGCCTTCGAGAAGAACCATTATGTAGTAGGAGCAGAGAGAAAACAGCTGGCACACAGCCTCAGCCTCACGGAAACTCAGGTAAGGGGGAGGCTGGGAGCGGGCAGTCGGGAAAGCGAAAGTACCGGGATCTCCTTGGGAAAACCCACCCGGCCGGCCCGGAGATGCGGGGAAAAATGCGAACAAATTCTGGGAGTGTTTAGGCCTCCAGCCCCGAACTGCTGGAGCGGAGTGAGGGTTCCCCCCTCGCCTGGGCGTAATAAAATCCTCCCCCGTTCGTGAGAGCCAGCGCCAGTGCCGGGGGTCGCGGTGCCTCGGCCGGGCGCGGGCAGCCGCAGCGCCCGGGGCTGGTCGGGTCCCGCCGGAGAGCCCCGGCCCGAGCGGGGCGGCAGCGGCGACATCTGCCATCTGCAGTGGAAAAGGCGGTCCTGGACGTTTTTCTGCGGGCCTGGTGTGACCCTCAAGAAGTAGTCGAATGTTAGGGAAAAAGCTCCCCCCCAAAAAAAGGCGAAGGGGAGAACCCCCCTTTGGACACTACAGCAAAGACAGAATTTCTTGGATGATTTTTCACTCGTTTCCAGCCGCGCGTTCGGCAGCGGGGATATGAGAAGCCGGTTCAGGAGGGCATAAAGATGGAAAATAAAAGCAGAGAAATTATTAACTACAAGGAATCCCTCCCCCCCCCCCCCGCCCCCCGCCCCCCGCTAGCTGGCTGCGGGCCAGAACCGCACCGGAGACTTATTTCGGTCGTCTATCTGGAGGGACGATTAGCGACGTTTCTGTTCCTGCTGTCCCGGGGCGAGGGTCTCGGCGGGTACCGAGGCCGGGGACCCGTTGGGCGGCGGGGAGAGGCGGCGGCGCGGGGGTGGGCGTGGGGTCCCCCCCGACGGCGGGCACCCACGGGCGGCGGGCCCACTGCGAGGGCGTTTTTCACGCGGTTTTCTCCTCGTCGGAAGACAGGCTGGGGTTTGGGGGGTTGTTTGTTGTTGTGTCGGGCTTTTGTTTTGTGCCCTTCTAGGAGACTCGTGGAGAGAGGGCTCAGATGGAGATTGTCTCTGCTACAGTATGTGGCACTGTACTTAAAAAAAAAAAAAAAAAAAAAAAAAAAAAGCCAAAATACCCAGCCGCAGCCTAGTTCAAAGTTCCCAGTAAACACAGCGTTCTCTGGGCGGATTAAGTTGTAACACTTTTTTTTTTTTTTTTTTTTTTTAACTCCTTTTCGTGGGGGAAGCAATAAAGAGGTTGGAGCTTTTGTTTTAAAATGTCTCCCTAACAAAACAATAAAAAGGGATCGCCACTTTTATGAGGTTCTCCGAACAAGGGACCGGTCACAGGCTTATTTCCACTGGAAAGCTGTATTTAAGGTGGTCTTTGTGCTGCTTGATTCCGAAGCTGGTTGGGGTCTTTTGTCCGGATGTCAAACCCCCAGTCCCCTACAAATGAGCTCCCTTTTGGGAGATCAGCGTGCAGAAATGAACCGTCCTCCCCTTCAATTAGCAAACTAAAAGCAAATTAAACTCACCCCTTGTTCCCCGCTCAGCTTTTTAATGGGGGACTTTTGGAGAATATGAAAATGCAGCAGAGATGTGTGTCCGGCCAGGCAGGTCTCTGTTCTGAAGAGGCAGCGAAGCGGGTTAAACCAGCTTATTAAAATGCTCCAGTTCCCTTTTCCCCCCTTGCTGGGGCCTTTATCAGGCACTTTCAGACAGAACCAGAGTTTAAACTGCTTCAAAAAAAAAAAAAAAATGTTTACCTTTGGCCGCTACAAGGAGTGTGGCCAGCCCTGGAGATAGCTCTCAGATCAATACTATCTGTAATTAAAGCACTGAAGTCAGCTGCCGGATGGTTAAGTCAGATTTATTCGGCGCTGAACAAATTCAGAGGCATATTTACGATGGCACTTACAGGTTTCGCCTCACTACGATCGCTCCCGGACGGCGCGTCCCGGGGAGACGCTACGGGAAAACGCCGGACGATTTTCTTTTCGGGTCTTTTTCTTTCATCTTATTCGGTTTTCCAAGAGGAAAAGACCTCGTCCCGCCGCCCCTCGCCCCCGTCCCGCCGCCCCGTTCCGAGGGACGAGGCCCCCGCTCTGCTTTGCCCCGCCGGCCGGGCCAGGGGGTGCCGGTCGGGGGGCGCCTCGCCGCCGGCCCTGCTGTCCCCGCCGCAGCCCCGGTTCGCTTTCCCGACGCTGGAGGCCGCGGGACACCTCGCCAGTAAGAAGAGCCGCCCCGGCGGCTACCCGGACGGCGAGGCCGGCGTGCTGACAGCCCACCGCCGTGCAGCCACGCTTGCTTTTCCCCGCGTGGGGGGCCTGGCGGGCGCTGCGCGGGGCTACTCGTGCGCGGAGGGTCCCCGCCCCCGCGCCAGGTGCGCGCACGGTGCCTTCCACCTGCGGCGCTGCCCGCTGCGCGCCTGGGGGCCGCGGACGCGCACCGGTGCGGCTGCCCACTCCTACACTCGTGGATCCTCTGGAGGCAGCTGGTGGGTGTGGGTCAGCGTGCCTGTGCCTTTTCCGGGGGGGTTTAGGTGGCACAGGGGTCCCGGCTCCTCTCGCACCCCTCCAGGCTGGGTAGCGGCGCGGGCAGGGCACGGAGCAGGCAGGGCACGGAGCAGGCAGGACACGGAGCAGGCAGGACACGGCATTGGCAGGGCATGGGGCAGGCAAGACATGGAGAGAGCAGGGCATGGAGAGAGCAGAACCCAGAGCCCGGGCAGGCGTCGAACTAACGCCCGGTGCCTTTCCTCCCGCAGGTAAAAGTGTGGTTTCAGAACAGACGGACAAAGTTCAAGCGGCAAAAGTTGGAAGAGGAAGGTTCAGACTCACAACAGAAGAAAAAAGGGACTCATCACATTAACCGGTGGAGAATCGCCACCAAACAAGCCAGTCCAGAGGAAATCGACGTCACGTCGGACGATTAAAAACTGGCACTTTTGGATATTTCAAAGCCAGGCACCTCACCAACAGAAAGTGTTAAAGGCTCACACCCCCCCGGGGTGGCGGTGCAGGGAAGGGACACGAAGATCTTTCATCAAAACGGCGAATCCCGCCTGGAAGGGCAGCTGGGAGCGAGCGAGGGCGAGACCGCGAGAGGTCCGAACTGTGGCACTGCCGGCACCGCTCTGGCAAGGGGGGATCTGTCAATCAAAGCCAAAACACCGGGACGAGGTGATTGACAGGTATTCCGTTTCTCGCAGTCCACTTTTAAAAGCATAACGTCAAAAAATAATAAAAAAAAATTGAAAAAAATCTTAAAAAGAAAGGAAAAAAAGAAACAAAAAACCCCCAACCAAACCAGAAAAATTACCACCCTACAGGACATTTTGCACTTCACAGTTTTTTCCGTCTTTGAAAGAGAAATTTCCATAAGCAGCCAAAACCCACACCTGTTTCAGAAACTTGAATTGCATGTGTAAAGCCGTCTGGGCAAAAAAAGAAAAAAAAAAAGGAAAAAAAAAAAGAAAAAAATGGAAAAAAATTACCCCGGTTCCTAAAGACAGAAATGAATTGTAATTTTTTTCCCTTTAAGACAGGTTCTGTGTGCTTTTTAATTTTATTTTACGAGAAATGTGCAGTCTGTAAACATTTTATGATAACTTCTGGCGTCAAAGTGTTTGTGAAAGCTAAATGAAGTAGCAGTAACAAAGCATAGTGTTCCTTCCGGATGGACAAACACGGTGGGGCAGGGGAGGGATGGGAGGGAAAGCGGAGGGGGGGGGAGGGGGGAAGGTTGGGGCCGGTCATAACTTTTGCTGCCAAAAAAAAAAAAATTCTAATGAAATTAATCCCCCCCCCTCCCCCAGTTGCATCCCCATTGCAAAACCGGATGACGATTATTTTTTAAGATGAATAAACCGCAAACCCAGCGACCAGGTTTGGCGGTGGGGACACCTCCCAACCTGGGAGGATCCAGAGAAAAGGGACTTAAAATCGCAGATTGATTTTTTTTAATTTTTTTTTTAATGGCCATTTTCATTGGGGCAATTTTCAAGCACTGACCTTATAATATTCCGAGATCATAGAGCTACTAAAAAAAGTGACAAATGTTTCCTTCATGTGTCCTATACCAGAATGTAAATATTTTTGTGTTTTGTGTTTAATTTGTTAGAATTCTAACACACTATATACTTCCAAGAAGTATGTCATTGTCAATATTTTGTCAATAAAGATTTATCAATATGCCCTAAATTTTTAAGCAATATATATTCCTCTTCCCCCCAAATTTCCGGGAAACCGGTGGTGGTTTCTCCCACCCCTCCACCCCCTTGTTTTTAGCTGCCTAACCCCCGCGGTCGGAACCTGCGCTCCTGCGGCCGCGCCGCGCATTCCTGCTGCCATAGGCTCGTTTTCTTAATGAATCCACTGGCTGATAAACAGACCTCTAAAAATAAGCCGCAGAGACCCACTTGCTGTAAATAAATACCTTTAAAACAACAACAACAACAACAAAGCCAACCCCTTCCCTGGTTAGAAACTGAAGTGCGAACCGGCGCGTAAATGGGAGGTGAAACTGATCCGCAGCAGCGGCGCTCCGCAGAGGGGGATTGTCCTTGGCAAAAATATGTATTTTATTTAGCGGGAGAGGATTTTTTTTTCTTTTTTTTTTTTTTTTTTCTTATTCCCCGTCTTTTAAATTCCCTCGCCAGGTCGCGGCGGTGAGGAGCAGGTCCGGGTGGGCAGAGGCTGCGCCCCAGCTGCTGCTGTCCCCGCTGCTCTAAGGGAGCGATCCTGGGCACAGAGTAAAACTCTGACATTAAAGACGTGGAGAAGGAAAAAAAAAAAAAAAAGTTGCTCTGGGTCCTTGAGGAAACTAGCTGGTTTTCTGGGGGTACACAGTTGTTTTTTCATGCTTCATTTGCTCCTTAGCCTGATAGACTGCATTAATCAGTTTTATTTCCATTGATAGAGAAACCTCGTCTGCTCTGTTCGAGCTACAAAGAATCCTGCGAGCTTTTGTGAAAGTGCAAATCAGTTTAGGCAATTATCATACCAGGAATATGAAGGGGAAAGAGGAGGCATTGCCCAGTGGTCTCCTTTAATCTCTTAATCCGTGGATCCAGGGGGGCTAGTTGGACATAATTTAGGACAATCTGACTACCCTTTACACTGTGATAAGGCGAAGTTACAATGCATCGCGAAAATACGAGCTTTGTTAAACATCCTGCCTTGAAAAGTTAAGATTAGACATTCTGTGCTCATGTTGGCTCTATCGGGTACTATGTAAATTTAAAAAAAAAAAATATCCTATCTTCTTGGGGTTTTTAACATTGCTTCTTATACAATCCCGGTGACTTTCCATTCACCAGTGCTACAAATATGAGAGAGGCCCAGGCAGGGTTAGGACGCATGTCGCAATGCAGTCCCTTCCATTTAAACCTAGGCTAATTATTTAGTAGAGCTATTCCCAAGGTAAACTTCTCGTTGCCTTTCGCCCCTCCTCGAACAGCTGATGGTGCAGATCTTGAAACCAAGCAGGGAGCGCATTTCACCTTAACTCGTCCAAGTTGGCTTGCGCTCCGCTTCAAACCCATGCAAATGGGCAAACATTAAACGCATCGCGGCTGAACAGCAGACTTGGGCCTTTCGAGAAATTGTTTCCTATCTTGATAAAAGGCTTATTTCTGCAGGAACCATATACTTTTTCCCCCTTCCCTTTTTTTTTTTTTTTTTTTTTTCCTTCACCGTGAGGGAAGAGAGGGAGAGAGGGGAAAAAATTAAGCGTCCTATGTAGCGTAACAGCAATAAAATCTTCAGAGAATGCCATTAGCTTTGAAAAAAAAACCCTAAAAGCTTTATTACAAACCAAGCTTTGAAAATAGGGGGGATTAGGAGTCTGAAAGGGTCCCACAATGGTTAGAAGAAAAGGTTTCATGCTAATGAGGTTAATGCCCTTTGTATCTCAGGACTCCACAACTTCATTACTCCCTATCTCCGGCTGCACCAAGCGGCTCAGAACACTGCAATCCACTCCAGCTCTCCCCTGCCTTGCCTAGAGAAGGATTTGATAGCAGCTCTGTTCAAACTAGATAATTATATCTTTTCAAGTCGGAATTAAGATAAAGAAAGTGAAGCAAAGGCGGCTAGCCTTGATCCACTGCAAACAAATTTGGCGCACTTTCTAGTCTCTCTCCCCCTGCCTCAATAGGCAGGACAGTCAGCTTATTAGACCCTCATTTGCTTTATTAATTCATCTATTTAAAGTGGCAGGATTAGAGAGAGGGAGAGAGAGGCAGAGTCTAATGTGGGACAGTGGATGCCAGGCAACGTGGAAATATAAATATTGGCGAGATGCTATCGGAGCGGGTGTTTAAAAATATATTTTATATTAAATAACTGAGAGGGGTGGGGGAGGGAGGGTGTATTTCGGGTGGCGAATTGCAGTCTCGGGCGGATTTTTACTGCTCTTTCGAAGGAAATCTGGGGGCCGGCTGCCGGCGGCCTGCTGCCCTGCCGGGGGGCGGCCGGCCCCGCGCAATCTCCGCGCCTCGTCGGGGATTTGGCCAGGTGGGCCCACGGGCTGGACAGGGGGCTGCAGGGCAAGGCGAGACACCCCCCCTACGCCCCCACCCGCCCGGGGCCGCCCCCCGGTCCTGCCCGCCGGTGGCGCTGCACAGGAGCGGCCCAGGGGCGCGGAGCGGTGCGCACTTCCCCGCATACGGGCTCTGGCAAGTGTCCGCAAAACGGCCCGGCTCCTTCCTCCGCCCTGTGCTCTGCCCATCGATTAAGGGCGGTGCAACCTGCCCCCCCGCCCCCGCCGGCCCTGCTCCGACGTGTCGCCGCCGAGCAGCGGTTCCCAGGACGGGGGGCTCCCGCCGGTGCCCCCCCGCCGGCGGCGAGGCGAGGGGGGAGAGGGCCTGATCCTGAGCTCACCCCGGCGCTGCGCCTTCCCGGCTCAGCTCCGCGCCCGGGATGTGGCCCCTCCGGCCTGGGATTTTTAACCCTTTCCCTTCGAACAAAGCCGGCGCCTCCAAGCGCCTCCGTGGCCGCTTCCCAGCGGCTGCCGCGGCCTGCGCCTTGCACCCCCAGGCCGGCGCAGACACGCACCCACGCACCCCCGTCCTCACCACTCGACCTGAACGAGGCCAGAGGCCTTTGGAGTCCTCGCTTTGTTGTGTTTCAAAACGCTATTTATTTACATCCCCTTTGATGGATCGCGCTGTTACTTATGAGGGCTTGGCGGAAATTAGTGGTCCCCCCTCATTAGCACGGAGCCCATCTGCCTGCCACGTAGGAAATAGGCAAAGCAGCTCCGGGCAGACCGGATTCCCTGATAAACAGGATTCTCCCAATCCCTGCTCCCGTGTCCACCAGCGGTTCATAACTGCTCGGAGCTAACGCAGCGACTGATTTACTCCTCCAAAGGGTCCCGCTGCGAGGGGGAAGCGGGAGTTTAGAGAACCTCCTGACCCCGGCCGTAACCTCTCTCCTCACCATCCCTGCTCCTGGTGGGACTCTCAGCCGGGGGAGTCCGGGCCCTGGTCCACGCTTGAAAGCGAAAGGGCCATTAATCACCTTCCCTTGCTCGCTTTTAATTGGCCTTTTGCAATTAGCGCCTGTTGCAGGGAAGGCGACCCGTCCGCTGTGAGCGACCCCCCCGCCCCGGTAGCCCCCTCGGTCCCCATTTCCCCGAGGGGGCCGCGGCCGCCCCAGCTCTGGGGCTCCCGGGCACCGCTCCCGGCCGTCCTCGCAGGTGGCTTCCCCTGCCCGGGAGCCGGCGAAACGGGCTGGGATGGGGCGGGATGCGGTGGGATGAGATGCGCCTCCTCCCCTCCGCGGGGCCGCTCGGCCCGCTGCCCCTGTGCCCCGCACGGCCCGGGCGGCCTTGGCTGCTGCGGGGGCTCCGGGCGAGCATTTATAGACCCGCTCTCCATCGCCCACGGCTGGACCTGACGTCAGGAAGAACTTGATCTCGCCCGCTTTGCTCCTGCTTCTGAAACTGATCCTTGAAATGAGAGAACAGACTCTACACAATTCCCATGGCCTTGACATAAGGTACAGCGATAAATATACACCACTAATGAGCAATTACCATATAATCACCTTCCAATTAGCTCGCATAATGATGAATTAAACATTCTAGCCTGCTGGATTAGGTTTCTTACTTTGTATATTATTTACGAAGGCTAGCTTCTGCTGAGCACCAAATATCAAATTAGATAGGGAATTTTCAGTTGGGGGTAATTACGCATTCAGTGCATGCCCGGAGTTTTTGTCACCAGCTAACTAAAGTGTTTTGGAAGGTAGTGTCCATCCTTCTCTCTCTTTCCTTTTTGATGTCTTAAAACAAAGTCCATGCTTTTCCACCCGCACGCCGCCTCCCCCGTGTTAATCCTTCTTCCTTCCCTAAGGCTGGACAGACGGAAAACCTGACCGATTTCCACCCCCCCACCCCCTCGGGACAGTTAAATAGCGCGGAGCAGGCAGAGGCAGGCGCTGGGGAAAGCAGAGGAGCTCTCAGGCACACAATCCTCTTGCTCACGGTTGCACCATCCCTGGGAGATGGGAAGAAACCCGGACAGGTAGAACCGCCCTGGTCCTCCGCTCGGGGTGGTGGGGACCGGGCGGGCAGAGGCGGGGACATCACCCCCCCCACCCCCCCACCCCCACCCTCCCGCGATGCTCTCCAGGCGGTTCCGATGGCATCTCCCCGCGGGTGGCTGTTTGCTTGGCCGTTCTGGGGAAGGTGCTGCAAAAAAACATCAGGTCTCGGCTGAGTTTGGTGCGGGGCGGGGGGGAGGAAGGGAGCGGGGAGGGCTTTGGACGCTGGGTGCCGATTCCCCCTGGAAGGGGAGGAGAGGAGGAGCAGCCCTGTGAGAGGAGCGCGGGGTGGGAAGGGCTGGCAGGCGGAGGTCAGGCGCTCGGGCGGTCCCAGCTCCGGGAGGGGACGGGGGGACGGCGGCCCCGGGCTGGGAGAGGGGCTGGCAGCCGCCGTGTGGCGAGTGGGATCCCGGCTCGGAGCTGCCTGGCTTTTGTTGGTTTAAGCTGGACCCTTAATATTTTCTTAATTAACCGTTTGAGTGTGAGTAAACCTCCGCGAGGCGTTTACAACCTGGCTGTAAATTGGAAGCGGAGGATCTCCCTGCCTCCCGCCTTGCCTGGAAGCATTCGTTGGGGACTTGAAAGGGGGCAGAAAGCCGCCCCACAGCCCCACCAGGAAACCACGGTCTTAGCCAGCCTCTCGCTTGGGATTACCTTTTAAAAAGCGAAAGGAGAGGACAAACTGGTGGCCCCTCTTTCCCCACTCCGCTCTCCCCCGCCTGACACATGGAGCTCTGGAAAGTCTCAGCGATTCCCAGGCAGGGAAGGGACAGCCCGAGAGAGCAGCGATGCTCGGCTTCACCGGCTATTTTTTTATTCCCCCCGCCCCGCCCCCATATAATTGTGTTTTTTATTTAAAAAGTTAGAAAAAAAAAAAAAAGCTGGAGGAATTAAAAACAATTTCTCCCCCCGAGCGAAAGTGTTGACTGAATGAGTGTTGGTGACCTAGCCCCGAATAAACTCAGATAAGATGTGGAAACTCATCTGTCAAGTCTCGAACGTCTGGAAGAGCAGCTGATCCGAACCTCTGAGTAGTGAGAAGCTGCCGAATTCCCGTGTTTTGTGGGGTCTCACTCCAAGCTTTCTCAGGATTTGAACAACCTTTTTGTGGTTCTGCTGTGTTCACAGAAAGCGCCAAGCCCTGACTTCCTCCATAAGGCCGGAGAATCCAGCCGCAGTGTTGTTTTATCTCTAGATCAGCAAGTTGGTATCGGAGGCAGGGAAGAAAGTGCATTCTTGTGGGTTGCGAGAGCGAGATATTCCCAGATAAACTCTTCTGTGATCTCATTTATAATCTACACGATCACGGCTATTTTATTTGGCATGCGCACGTCGACGGGAGATGTTTGCTCTAACGGGATGTTTAGGATCCAAATATGATTATAGAGCCTGTTTCAGGGAGTTGTCTCCTGTCTCACTCTCCTTGTCCCGGCAAACACGTTGCCCTTTTGAAGCGGTCCGGGAGCCCGACCCGTACCTGCTCCCCCCTGGGCTCCAAATGTCACCGCTCAGAGCCACGGAAAAGGGACGAAAGAGGAAGAAAGGATTTGGAAGGGTAACGGCTGTTCAAATAAAACGCTAAAAGGTCTTGTAATAAGAATAACGTTATTTTATTTTAATTCCCGGGGAATGTAAAATAATATGAAGCCAGACCGATGCTAAAGCACTGGCCAAAATCTGTAAGGAAGAAAGAGAGAGAAAAAGAAACAGAGAGCGAAAGAATGAGAGAGATGGAGATAGGGAAGAAGGAGAGAAAGAGGGACAGAGCAAGCAAGAAAGAAATAAAAGAAGAAAAAAGGAAAGAAAGAAAGAGAAAGAGAGGAAAACAGAAAGAAAAAAGAAGAAAGAGGAAGGAAGGAGGGAGGGAAGGAGGGAAGGAAGAGAAGGAAATGTCATGTGTGGACAGAGAAGGCAAGGTCGCAGTGTGGGACAGAATGGAAGTGTCTCAGGGACATTGTCAGAGGAAGCATAGGGAAGGGTCGTGAGTTCAGCGTCGGACCGGCTGGGAAATTCACGCCAATTTGCCTTTGGGAGAGTCAAGGGCTTTCGGAAATCCTCTTTCTTCCCACCATTGTGGCAGTCCTGAGAGGCTGGGGTCGGTCTGTTCTGTCGGTTTTCCCTAGCAAACCAAGGCCACCCCCAAAGAACCCCTCTATGCAAAGCGGAGAGCCCTGGACGGGCAGGAGCCGTTCCGCCTGTGCAGCGGCGGGCAGGGAGGGCAGGGCAGGCAGGGAAAGTAGGGCAGGGCGGGCAGGGTGGGCAGGGAAGGTAGGGCAGGGCGGGCAGGGCAGGCAGGGCGGGCAGGGCGGCCCCACGGCGGTGGGGCACTTTCCTCTCCATGGTGGGTGTTTCTCTTGGCCAAGGACGCGATCCTCGGCAGGGGAGGGCAGGAAGGGAGGCAGGGGGCTGCCCGGGGTGGGCAGCCGTCTCCTTCGTGGCGGGGACCAACCTCCCGCTGCCACCCCGCGCATTGCCATGGAAACCGCTGCAGCTGCAGATCAAAGTTCCCCGCGGCTCGGTCCGGGTGCCCGGCCGGGGACCCGCCAGCCGCCCCCCTCGCCACGCTGCTGCCGGCAAAGGGGCGCAGTCCCCCGAAACGACCCTCCTTCGACCGTCGGTGGCCAGAAGCGCAGCTTGCGGGCAGCTGTGCTGAGAAGAGCCATTCTGGTTTCTTTTCCACCCTGGGCATGGGGGTGAAAGATGGGCGAAAGGTGGCCCTGAGCTGGGTGGCAGCAAACGGGGGAGGAACAACGCCAGCCCCCTCTTGTCCCCCCGCTTGCTGAGGAGCCCGCGGGGAAGGGATGGAGATGAGTGGCGGCAGGACGCGGGGCAGGCAGATGCCGGAGCAGAGCAAGTCCCAGCCCTCCTCTGTCCCCCCCGTGAGTCCCGGTCATCGGCCCCCGCACCCCCTCGGGCTCCTGGTCCCTGCCACCGGCCCCGCCAATGCGCCCAGCGCTGCGGGACCCGCAGCCCCGGCCGACCCCCCTCCCGCTGCTTCTCTTTCGGGTAGAAGGGTGGGACACGGGCAGGCTCCCCACTCGTCCCTGTGACTTAAATGAAAAAGGAGTAAAAGCTAACGTTTACACCAGTTTAATTAAGCAGGGCTCTTGTACCTTCGGGGGGATCGCATCATTTCACATGAAATATTCATACAGGAGGTTTCCCGAGCCGCTCCGTTTAATCATTCCTGCTGCCAACGACGGGCTCGGTCTTTATACACGTATGTAATTTGATTTTAACGTCCCCACTTTTCCATCTGCACATGTTCCGTGAGGAAGCCTAGGGGTGGGAAACGCTGCCTATGTCCCGGCCGTCCCCCGGCCTCTGCCCGGCCGGGGAAGCGTCGCTGCGGGGGGAGCGGGGACCCGGCCGCCCCCCGCCCGCCCGCCGCCAGCCTTCCCCGGGGGATGCGCGGGCTGGGCCGGGGGCTGCCGCCCCGGCTCGGTGGAGACCGCACCGACGCCCTCCGCACCTGCGGAGCCCCTCGCAGCCTCCCGCGGAAGGTGGGGAGCGGGGGTCCGGGGTGCGCACCTCCCTTGCCCAGCCCCAGCCGTGCCCTCGGTTTCTTTCTCTCCCCCGCTCCCCCACTGGGCTGTTTCGCATTCAGCTGGGTGAATTACTGCAATTATATATCCCTATTTAAAAGAAAAAAAAAAGGCAGAAAACAAAACACACAGGAGGAAAAGAATGTGGCGTCGGCTAATTTAAACCAGTTCAAGTGGAAGGGCTGTCAATTCTTTAAGTAAATGATGCTGTGTTGATTCAGATGTTTCTCCCCGTAATTGCTGTCTGAGGGGGAACAGAGGAGGCTCAAACTCAGCGACTCGCAGCCTGTGCGGGAGGGAAGGCACCGGGTCGGGGCCACATCCCCTCGGCGGCCCGGCTGATGGCCGGGGGGCTTGACCCCCCATCCTCCACAGCAAGCAGCCTTTGCAGGCTCCTGGTCATGCTGCCTGCATGGGGAAGAAACTAAGAGGAGAAAGGTCATTTACCCTGAACTGATGAGCCCGCTCCCCCCTGGATGTACACAGGCAAATTTATCTATCTATCACACTTGTTATTGGGTGTCACCAGCTGGGGTGTTGGGAGAGAAGTGCATGTTAAATGATGCCATTAGACTGTAGTGCAACAAGCAG
Organism: Falco punctatus; assembly: GCF_963210335.1. Lineage (NCBI taxonomy): Eukaryota > Metazoa > Chordata > Aves > Falconiformes > Falconidae > Falco > Falco punctatus. Next base: position 37,124,948 of record NC_137589.1, read on the forward strand.
GGACGAGGTAATTGGCAGCAATTCTCAGACCCAGTCCGGTGACCTGTTAATCTGTTGCCACCAGCACTCAGCCAAGGGGGAAAAGGAAAAAAAAAAAAAAAAGCTGCAGAATGGAGACACAATCTTGGACTCATTTTGGACCCAGTCAGCTTGTTAATTTTCAACTCATCAAGGAAGAAGTGTTTCTGGGGGAACCCCATCTCCGTTCAGTCAGGGAGCACTGTTCCGCAGCTCTGCCTTTGCACTTCCCGGCCAGAAAGCAGATGTGTGATCGGAAAGTTTGGGAGGTACATGCAGGCCTTCACCCCTTCAGAAACCTGGCTCACATAAGCCTCCCTCCTTCATTCATAATAAAGCATGGAAGGAGCTGCTGTCCCGCTCGCCCAGGCAGGACTGTTTGGGTGGAAGGCTATGTACAATCCTTGGATCCCGGACTAAACATACACAGTGGCTGGAGGTATAAAAAAAGACACTTAAACAGGCTGAAATCAACTGTTTAAAAACAATTCCTTCACAAGGTTGCTTCGCATCTGAAAGAAGAGATAGGCCCTTGGGGAGCTTAAAGGAAAACAGATTTTTAACAGGTGACTTGGAATCAGTGGTGTTTTGAAGAGCTCAGGGTAGAAACTCTGACTCCCCTCGAGTTAAAATTATTTTACAGAAAGTGGTAATCAGATGGGACCCACAGAACTAACGTCACGATGTATTTTTTCAGCACTAATCAGGGGACATAAAGCATGTTTAAGTTTGCTTTGTTTTTCAGCTTCTCAGCTTTCCTTGATTTTTTCTTTTTTTTTTTTTTTTTTTTTTTTTTTAAACTGAAAGGATTATCAAGAGATCTCCCTAAAAAATGATTTTGTGATCTTACCACAAATATAGTGCTGAGACTGGTGGCCCTTACTCAACAGTAAAGAATTTCTGCAAAGGCTGTGGGGTTGCACACAAGGAGATTCAGGGTATTTTTGATTATTCATAAATATTTCAAGCAGGTAAGTTTAATACTTTTTTTGTTGTTGATGAGCCATTCTCTCTCTCTCACACACACAGACAAGAGCTACTTAGAACACACTTGGATTTGAGTCCCCATCAATGAATAAATTACACAGATGGGTTTCATTGCTTCTATATTTGCTACATATAACAAGTCAGCAAAAATGTTCAGCTCATTAGTAGGGACAATACAATGTTGGAGGGGTCAAATGCAAGAATGAAAGAAGTGTTCATTTTTTCCTGTTATGTGACCGATGGCTGGCTGAACAACTGTGATTTATACCAGACCTTTCCCTTAATATAACATACTTCTGTGAATCTTGTGAGAAAGCCCAAAACTTTAATACATGACAGAATTAAAAATAACTCCCTTAAAAAGACTAAATTACATGTTTTGGAAAGTTCCAGCTATGTGCATCTCATGACAATATTTTAATGCTGAAGAACTGTCTTTTTTTACAAGAAATAACTGCAGTCCAGTAGCAGCTAAACTGCTCCAGTGGGTGCATGTAGCATGTTTGGGCTATACATTAAGGACCAGTAAATGTACATGCTCTAAAATCAGGGTTTTACATTTTATCTTAATTTTACAAATGAAGATAAGTAAATTGTGGAAAAGCTGTGCACATATTTATAGCCCTTGTTCCATACTGGCACTTTTTCTTAGTTTTTTAGGGTGACACAAATATCTGTCTTTGCCTGCCTATCCATTGGCTCCACAGTTATTAATTCAAGGTAAGATTGCTCCTTGGACCGGAGCCATCAGGTCAAATGTTGGAAACCTTCCCACTTCTGGCCCAGGGATGAGGTATGATTGAAAGGCAATGAGTGAGCTTTGCTTGGAAAAGGATGCAGGAATCCGTGCAAAGTTTTTTAGCTGTCATGCTGAGACGGGTGGAAGAAGTCTCCTTTTTTGATTTTTTCATTGACTAGGACACTGCGATAAATGAGGCTGCCTTGTGCCATGACTGGTGTCAGAAGCCTTTACCCTCGCTGCTGGGATGCCATGCAGGTGCCATAGCGAGAGCCCGTTCAGCTAACCTTTCAGCAGCCCTGCCAGCTGGTGAGTCTAAGGTGCTCAGGGTACAGGTGTGTCCTCCTCCTGATTCTACATTTCTATGGCTGTTTGAGTCCAGGTCTCTTTATTTTTGTGCTGCTGGCTGATACAGACTCTGTGATCCATACATGGCCCAGAAAATCTGTACACCACGAAGACCGTTACCAATTATACATCTCTTGGACTGTTTCCATTTAAGGAGAACCTTTTCCAGAGATAGGGATCCACTGCTGGTTTGTACAGCTCGTGATTTACCCTGGGAAGGTTGGTGTGGCTCCTGTGTTTCTCTGTAAATGACCATTCCTAAAGCCTGCCACTGTCTCAGGGACACACGCTCACTCATGTGCACTGCTTTTGCAGAACATGCAGCCCAATATTAAACTCATTTCCTTAGTGCATGCAAAGCTCCTTTCAGAACCTGAAATTTCTGATCTCTTCCTTACTTAAACTCTAGTCAGCATCTAAGTGAGATGTAGATAGCAAGTTGGCAGGCTGGAACTAACATGGCCTTTCTTCCAGTGAGTAACAACTGCATGTAATGGGAAAGGTGAGGGCTTCCCGTAGGAACCTGAGTCACAGCCCACTCAATAAAACATGAAAATATTTACCAGGTTCTGGATCAACTCAGAGTATGGCAAGGAGGAGAACACGAGCACTGGCCCCCATGTGTGCACTGTATTTTGATGTGACCTGTGATAAAGATCCGAGTGGCAGCTGAAGTCCCACCACAGCACTGAGCCCTGCTGAGGATGATGCTCTCAGGGAGTACTGCTGAGCTGGCCAAATCCCCAGCTGCCAGCCTCAGTCTGGCTGGGAAATTTGGTTTACACCAGTTGAAAAGTGGGCCCCAGGGTATAAAAACTGGGAATACGAGCTTCAGAGTTAGAACACCTCTTAATGAAAAGAGACCCTTTGCCCTTGAGAAGAGGGGACCAAGTAGATGACCCTGCTACTGCCTGCCCTCCAGTACCCTCTGGCAGAGGCTGTTACTCTCTCATTTGAGTAAGATAAGTGGAGGAGATGAATATCTGCTCATAGGTATTTTCAGGCCAGCTTGGCAAAGCCAAAAGACCAATCCTTTTGCTCTGTATTTGTGCAGCACCTAACACAGTGGAGTCCTGGTCCATTACTGGAGCTGCCAGGGACTTCTACAATACAAATAACAAGTATATAATGCATCTGCTAGAGAGCTCACAAACCTTTCATGTTATTTATGTACTAATCTGAACAGCGTGGGCCAGATTTTGATCTTAGTTATTCTGGAGTAAATGAGATACGGGTTTGGCCTTACATCCATAAAATCTATAGTCAATCAGTGTTTCTAATGTGCTCATCATGGAAATATCTTGGCATTGTGCGGCTGGCCCACTTCAGTGTGACTAGAATAGCAAAGCATTATATTAAGCAAACAGAACAGTTTGATTTATAGATTTGTGGTAAGAATAGTTCAGTTTTCCAGGGTGTTCAATTTAATTAACATTCTCCAGGGAAAAAACTGCTATTGTTTCCCTAACCACATGCCTTCCAATACAAAATAAACTCTTGCTGGTGTGTATGTGCTGCTTAATTATCCTAAATGGTTCCTTTTGAAAGTTGTCTATTGACCTGCTTCTACACTTCACAAGTGGAGCATATCCTATTCACTCAAGAGTGTGTATCTACCTGCACTTAGGAAGGAAGAGATACCAAATGAATTTTAACGCTGCTGCAACGAGAATACAACCTGCTGCATGCAGCATTCCCAAGTGGTATGTGTGAGTAAGGCTGCAAGGAGAATTTATAAAGCCAAGTAAATTGAGACAATACCTGTAAGTCCTAATTCCAGCCACAGTTAGATGTCTGCAGATGTGTGGGGACAAATCTACAGCGAGGGGCCATGCCTGGATGCTACTGGAGCACCAGCAGGAGAGTAGGGGACAGTCTGTCTGTCTGGTCCACTGAAGACCAAATCCAGCTGTCAGAATTCACTCCGAGCTACTCCATGGTTTCGACGTGCCAGTTTGCAGAGGGGCAAGCTGTAGTAAAAGCAGATCCCAGGCACTTGGGTCACCCCTTGCACCCGGGGCTGTGTAAATCACGCTGCCTTTTGCACCGATGCCGTGCCTGACCTGCCGTCTCCATCTTCCAGGCACCCTTGTTGATTTTCAAGAGTGCCAGGATTCAGAAGGAGATGGTGGATCTGTCTTGACTCCATTTATTCCAGCGCTTAAGTGGAAACAGAACTGGGCCCAGTGAGCATTGCAGTATGGGATGACAGGAGGGCGAGTTTTCGTGTAGTTGAGTCAGTAGTGAGAGCTGGCTGTAGCCGGCTCTGACTGAACACAATAAACAATTCCACTTGCAACATACTGTACTATTTAAGGGCTCATAGATGCCAGTGGGAGCTTTGCCTGAATAACAGGCAAATAACAGGTCCTTATTCTCTATCATGTCTCATGAAATATCACAGCCCCACATGTGTTGCAGAGGCAGGTAATGAAGTGGTGGCGATAAGAGGGAGTTGGGGAGAGGTGAGCAGTGCAGCGGGGCTGTGCCGCTGCCTCCCCACTTCTGGAGAGCCGTCACCCTCTGGCTGGCAAGTTCCCATCCATGCTGGAGCCGTCTGGAAGATGCTGTACAGACGGCACTGCATGGGCCAGGGAAGCTGTGCAATTAGGCCTAGAAACTATGGGTTAACTCTGTAAAGTAAATGACATGATTGCAATGATTCCCTTTAGATTTAACGTCTATTATTCTCTGCCACTGTCTCTCCACTACTTTTGCTTTCCAATGACACCATTCCATTTTTTTCTCCTCTTGTGTAAAAAACAGGAATCCAAATTTTAGGGAAAGATTAGAAATATTTTGTTCTGCTGTGCAATGTGCAAGCAATTTATTGAATGGTCTCAGAAGACAGGTTATGTTGCTCTCCTCCTGCAGTACCGCCAATTCAAACGTAGAGCAACAGGTTAAAATATGTTCATATGCCCATTCATAAGATGTTAAAAAATAAAACTTGTCAAAACAAGTGGCAGATTTCTTCCTAATATTATGGTCTATAGTTTTCATAAATGTGGAGGCAGCTTTTCTGAGAAGCATATTTTAAACACATCTAAATTATATTAAGAGTCAAGGCCCAATTTGGTAACAAGCTGTGAGACATCAAGGGTTCTTTTAATGAAGAATTCACGCTGGAAAAATGTATGTCATAAGACATATGAATAGATGCCTCCATGATTACTAACCCTTTGCTCCCCGTGCATTGATTTATGGTTAAATGCAAATCCACAGAAAGTGATTCAGATTGAAGCCCTTGACTCCAAATAGCCATTCGGGTCCCTTCGCCAGTACACAGCACTCTGAAACAAAGCGGCATCAGCAAAGATGCCTGAGGTTTGATTTGAATTTTGCTCTAGTTGACTGATACTATTTATACCCTGGGCTAATCAGAACCAGGGCTGTTTCATCATACTAAATGTCAGGAAAAATATATCATGTGCATCAAGGGAGAAATCTTGGCCCCACTGAAGTCAATGGCAAAACTCCCATTGATTTCATTGGGGCCAGGATTTCACCCTGAATAAAAACTCATGTTTTATACGCAGTTTAAATGGCAATGGTTTTATCTGTGAGTGTTTTTAAGAATTGTTTTGGAGAAAAATGTATTACTGCAATGCAATTACGTGTTTATTTAGCCTTTACAAAGCAATTGATGTTTTCGTGAGCAGTGCAAAGGCATTTAAGTGGAGTAGCTCAAAGCTGAAGTTGTATGATTTGCAACTGGACAACCATTAGAAGATGTAACTGAATGTGATTCAACATCCTCAAACACAGTTTCACTAATAAGCTCCTGGGTTTGCATCTGGATGATCCAAATGTGAATATTTTTCCTTCTGGATGACGTAATAGCTCACCAGGGCTCCAGTGCAACGGATGTAACATATTTGACTTGACGAGCCTGTTGGACACGAGAAGGAGCTTGCAGTTGTCTCTCTGTCTTGCTCTCACACTAATTGAACACAGCCCTGTGGCCTACCAAGGCACTCTGGGCTTGAGCAGCCCTGGAGAAGACCTGCTGTCTTTGGTACCGTCCCCAGCACAGGAGGTGGACAGCGTGTTATGCAGGCTTTGAGCATCAGCAGAAAAGTCTGGGCAAGCTCTCCGCTCCAGCCTTATTGTTCTTTTAAATCAAAGGATTCTTGTCTTTCCTTCTTAGCACAGTAAGTGAGCAAAGCGTTAGGATTTGTAAGCTTCCATATTTGTAGAAGTCACATTCTGCTGAGACAATTCACAAGCAGAAATATAGGCTTGTTTTTACTGGCTAATTAGTTCATGGTGCATATTTCTTCAGCTGTGTACTTAATGCTTTGAAAAGTATCATGGGATCAAGAAACTAGCTTTGCATTTCAGTCAAAATAAGAGCCAGTGGGAAAAAAAACCAACCCATACGTGAGCAACGTTCAGTGATTGGGAAGCACCATGTCCCTGCTTAAAAGCACTTTGAAAAGATATGTTGTAGTTAATGAATCTCGCTGCTTCTAACCGAAACCAGAAATCTGTTGTACAAAATGTTCCCTCATTTTGACCAGATCTATCCAAACCGATTAATTTTTCACAATTTTGTTTGAAAACCACACTGTGGCATCACTTCAGCACCAACTGCCCGTCTTGGACAGACGTTCCTGGTTCCTGAAATACTTAGGTTTCCTGTGAGTTTAGAATGGGTCCCTTCCAAGTATTCATTTAGTCTGATCTTGTTTAGATTATGTGAATGGACAAAATTATAGCCTTTGATGCTATGTTGCGAAAACATTTAATCTATTTTGTTTTTAGCTTTCCTTTGACTGGTACAAGAAACAAAGCATGGGAAAACAGGCAAATCATGACTTATGGGTGAGTGGCTAGTCACATTTGGAGCTAATTTGTTTTCCAAACATTTATAGAATCATAGAATCACTTCCTAAGAAACAGTTTCTCCAAAAGAATAGCTCCTGGAAGTGGGTACAGTGCCGATCGGAGAAGAGGAAAACATGACATTTGATGTAGTCACCTCGATTAAGGTCCTGTCCAATTAAGTTTAACAAGACAGGATTAGAGAACCATCCTAAAATATACTGAGGAGAGGAAAATATTAAAGAACAAAGAAGCCTCTAGTCTCAAAGGACCAGGGAAAAGAATTTCAAACCATCTTGACGAATCAGTGTAACCACAGTGATGGAGAGACAAAAATGGGATAGCTCTGGCTCTGAGGTTTGGTGTTGAGATTAAAAAAGCAAACAAAAAACTAAATCCTTTCACTTCTAGTCCACTAACTTGACTCCATAAATGAGTTAGTCATGATCATCTGATAGTTATTGAACATGTCGTCTCTGGAACAAACTGGTGGTCTCAATACCAGCTTTAGGAGACATGTGATAGCATTCAAACAGAACAACAATTTTCTGCTTGGTGTTATTGGCGGCCATCTCCATAGGAAGGCCAAAAGACTGATGGAGCAAGCAATTAATAACTGTAAAACCCCCCAACAATAGTTAATGTTGTTTATTATTATTATTAATTCACAAGAGGAAATTATACAATTGTCTGAGGCTGGCAGCAATTATACAGCCAAATGGGATTCCCGTAAAGCAGGGCTGAGATGTGGGATGCAAGCTGTAGTTGGATTAGGAAAGCATCTGTGGCCGCTGCTAACTTGGCTGACAGAGACGGGATTGAAATAGAGTTGTCAGTGCTTTAGAGCTGAGAGCACCAGCTACTATTGCATGAACAAAAAGAGCCCTACATTTGTAGCCAGGGGCTGTGGCAGCTCCCACCCTGCCTGGAGATGCTCTGTGGTGGGGAGGACACATGCTCACCCATGGGGTGCACCCTTCCTTCTGGCTTGCCCCCAGCAGATCAAATCCCTTTTGCATGATGACTCCTCCAGAGGGTGACACACCAGCTAGGAAACTGATGCCTTTCCCAGGTGAAAGTGTGAGCTGCACTAAGGCTGAGCACACATGGTGTAGCGTGCAGTAGCCACAGCTCTTCCCCTCTGCCCTGCCAGGCAGGGGTAACTTCCCCTCAGCAGTGAGCTGCTGTGCACCAGCCTGCCTTTGCTTTCCTGTCCTCTCTGGATGAGCAGAATGAAACCGTCACATCACTCCTAACTCCCTTGTGATCACTTCACCCATGTTTAAAAAGAGGATTGTCACCAAATCTGCGGTAAGGCTTGGAACATAGCATTTCATCATTCCTATGTTGGCCTTAAGGTGGTAATTTAAATGAGTTTTGTATTCTGTGCTGATTTATGGTGGCTAAATTAATGTAATAAAACTTCCCAGGCCCTTTTCATGTGTATTATTGATAAAACCACTCACTAAAAGAAATGTGAAAATCCATCTGTGTGAGCTTTAATACTTGATGGTGGCATCTGTTATCCATTTAACAAGATGACTGAAATGAATGTAACTACAAAAAACTCAAACAGCCAAATGTGTACATATCATTGTGCAAAAATGGTGATTTCATCACTCACTGATAATCAGCCCTGATTTATTTGAACAGACTTTGAGGGTCTGACTTCACTTCTCACCCAGGGCTTGAGTTCAGCAGTTTTCCTTAGGCAGGGTCTTCAAGATCTGACCCAGACATATCCATTTGCAACAACATCCACTGGAAAGGGCTTTGTACATTGTAACAGCAGAGTGAAAAAGAAGAATTTAAGTATACATTCGGTCACTGTCTTCTGTGCTTCGACGTACCTTTAGGACATTTACTAAGTGAGTACGAGTATCTTTTACACTACCTTATGGAAAAATGGCCTGTTAATGGAATGAAACCATTTATGGATATGGAAAAACTACCTTTTATCATACATCAGGTGTAAAGAAGGCATGAAAGATTAAAGAATGAAAATATCTGAAAACAAGAGAGTGTGCAGTGCATTATTCAGCACCACAGGCACACAGTGTTCAGGAAAAGCAGAGTCTCTGGAGACCGGCTTGATTGTTAGTATCACTAAGAACAGTTGAGCCGTGATGCTGGACTGGTGTTTGTGGCCAGGAAGGACTTACAAGAGATGCTGCACTTACTATGTGCTGCACAGAGCTGCACAGAGCTTTGTATGGAAATCCGTCGCCCCCACACAAATAGGACAGCACAAGTGTAAGGTAAATAATCTCTCTTGGTGCATGGTGATGGAATACTTACAATTCCATGGGCAAATCCAGCTGGTTTATCTCCCCATATACAGAGATTCCCAGAAAAAGAACTGGTGCAGCTCCACTGTATCTGATCCCACTGGGTAGGGATCAGATTTAAAGCACGAGCAGGTAAAGCCAAGGCAAATATTGCTGCTACCCCTTTTTCCCTGGCACAGCACTCCAGGTATACTATGGCTTGAGCTGAGACTTTGCTGTTGCGTTGGGTTCCCTTTGCTCTCCTGCACAGTCATTGAAATTTCCTGTGGAGAGATGGGAGACGTCAGCAGCTTTCCAGCATAAACCCACCTAAATGCCCAACAACACAGGCTGAATGCTTGCTTGGAATAATTTCTTCCTGTAATTTGCACAAAATTGTCCTGACTTTGTATTCATGAATAATGGGATAACCACAATGATGCAAACAGGACAAACTTTATGCCAAATTAATCAGTCAGGTGATGGCAGTAACATCATTTCTGGGTGCCACAGTGACAGCCGGTCACCACCTCAGAACAGGGCTAGGAAGTCTGGGCCAATTACTAAGGTGTTTGGTTAGGATATGCCCCCCAGTGATTCCCCAGCTACTCCAGCAGCTTTTCCTAATAGTGTTCCTTTCCAGTTCTGCTCAATGTGCAAAATCACAGCTGTATGGCTGTAGAATGTAATAGGGCCAGATCCTTAGGAATTTTGGACCTGCAGCCTTCAAGGAGCCCTGGGGGAGTTATCCAGGCTCAGAAGACATCCATCAGGTCCTTATCCCAAAGAAATCCTCTGCCATCTGCGTCATTCCACACCTTCTGAAGCCAGTGGGAGTCCTACCAGATAATTCAATAGAAATTGGCCCAGGACTCACCTAAAAATGCACCTGTTCCTTACCCCATAAAGTGATAAGCTGCAAAGGTTTGGTTTTTAATTGGACACTTAATACCAGCTTTGGCAGGTGATTAAACTGTGATTTACTTCCAAGGCAGATAAGAAGTAAATTTCTAAGGAATTCTGGATAGGTGGTTTAACAGCATGGTAATTATACAGAGACATTTTTGGAAGAACTGGGCAAGTTAAGGGAGAATCAGACATAAATGAGGGAGTTATTTTTCTTCCTACACTCAGAAGACTACAGGAGATTAGAAAATGATGGAAAATTAGAGCAGTGTTTGAGCAGTTACAAAAGAAGAGGTTCGGATTGAACTTAAAAATTGCCTAACAAATGTTTAATAAGGAGCCAACAAGGAATGTATTTCCACTCCAGCTGAAACAGAAGTGGCCAGTGCTATCAGAATATCAACGTATACAAATCAAACAATACAGCTTAACTATCTCCCATGGGTAAAATAAAGAGGCATGAAGTAGGGACTTGTCAGTCATTGAGCCCTTTATTAATAACAACTGCAGTTTAAAGAGCATGGGGTCTAGCACTTGCAAACAGGAAGCTGCAGCACTCCAATAAGAAAGCAAACATCTCATTGCATGTAAAGCAAGACTGTAATTCAGACAGAAATTTTTTTTTTTGGAAAAACAATGAAGTTAGACGACTGCAATGAGATCTGTGACACTAATGAAGAATTTTTGCATTTTGCCTGCTAAAAATGTAATATTCTCAAGTATTGTATTGGAATTGTCTTACTGGTATGTATATGCAATGGGGAAAGAGAACAACAGTTCAGACTGGTCGAAGCATGGGTTTCATCTGCCACACTTGCCTGGCTTCACAGCCATTTTTGATTTTTCAGAGGAGAAATTGAAGTAATTTTTCTGCTGTATGCTTCTGTTTGACTGGGGGAGGTAATTTCAGGCCTCTCTGTGACAACGGGAGGCCATCAACCACAGCCCTCTGTGCAAAAGGCATTTGGAGTACTTGGGTTTGGATAACTCTGGTGGGGAGCAGCATCGTTTAACCTCAGCATCTAGACATGGACTGCACGTACTGCTTTGGGCATACCTAACAGTGGCTGAATGTGGCTACTGTTTTGGGCTAGACTGTCCCCACCGAACCTCCCTTTTCCTCTGGTTTGCTTGTGTTTCCACAAATTCAAGAGGGAAGATCCACTTTGGTGGGTATTTCTGCTTGTGGTCCTTCAACACTGTATACCAGCTGAGAATGGCAGACAGCGGTCTCGTTGAGTCCATCCTCTCAACCCACCTCTGCTGCGTTCATGTTACGCCAGAGCTCACAGGCAGTGTGAAGTGTCTTAGTCTGTGACACCCTTGTGGTGTTGCTGGTGTTGCTTCAGGCCATTCCTCTGTCACCCTGCGGTCTGACAGGTTGAATGGCAATCGCATCATTGTTACTGTACTGTGGTTTTTGCAGTGGTTCTCCATTGCTAACGCTGGGTCTACAAAGTACGTACAGCCTCAGCCACAACTCAGAGGTGTTTTGTACCCATCTGCTAGTAGTTCTAAGTTAGCCATTTTTCACCTGAAAAGTAAATATTTTTTCTTTGTCCTTTCCCTGGGAGTACTGAAATGAAAAGAACGGCATCCTGTATGTTTCGTGTAACTAGGTCAAAAGCTGTAGTAATTATATAATAATGATTTGGAAAGGCAGTATTTCAGGACAAGGTGTTTCAAGGCAACAGCTTCTATCGTAAGAATGACAATGGTATTTATTGCAGGAAATCCCTTGCAAGAAAAATATCTGCCTATTACAGACAGCAATAAAGGAAAAATTTTGCCTTAAGCATATTTCTTCCTAAGGCAGATCAGTAAATATCTGAGCTGCAGAAACATTAAAATACCTGTAACTAGTAAGAATTTACAGTTTTACAAAAACGTTGTCAACAATGTGTATAGGTGCTTTAGAGACAAGTAGGTATTTACCAAAGATTTATGGGTTATGGTATTCTGCGATGTGGGGAATCTGAGTGCACGGCTATTTGACTGGTCAGCAGAAGGCTCTTCTTAGACTATTAGGCTGTGCCATACATCATTCCTAAGGTTATTTCCTTGAAAGGTCTTGGAAAAGGTGTTGTATATCATAAATAGCCTATGACCTCAGAAGTCAGACTGGGAGCACCTTTTACTCCATTACTAGTTGAAGTTAATATCATTTACAGGAAGGTTTTGGTTTTTTTTCTCGTTTTTCTTTTTTTTTTTTTTTTTCAAAACAAAGTAATTATCTTGAGGTTTAAAATACTTTTTCCAGATTGAAGCCATGACCTCAACATTATGATAATGTTGGTGTTGGTAATCAACCTTATTTCTGAGATCGATGAGTCATCATGCACTCATTATATGTGTTTTTCTTGTGGATTGGTACAACACATTAAAAGCAAATGGAGTTGCATATGCTCATTTAAAATGAATTGAAGGGAAAATCAGCCCCACTTATTTGCTTCTTTTATGCAATGGGCTTCTACCATTCACTGCCCTTTCTGAAGCCAGGATTTTACCTCTAAGTTTTATAGATTAATATAAATAATAATAATATACAGTGGTATTAAATGGAATACATGAGGGACACTGATATTGTGGAGCTCATTTTAACCACTTTTATATACTGCATCACCCTGAAAACACATCAGACTCAATGGTCCAAGATCAGAAAGGCCAGAAGCAGCAGTGGAAATTATATAGATTAAGCACAGTAAGGTAACCAGGACCTGTGTCTCTGGAGGTGATCTATCCATTCCAAAGTTTTTCTGTGTTCCCCCCTGCATCCTCTCCTTTCCCCTTCTCCTTCCCAAAGGACCTGGCCTGCCTGTACCTGTCATCTTGCAGAGCTTGAGTGGAAATTGTGACACGGATCTCCTGGTGGAGCCACAACCAGGACAGATTGCCTGGGAGCCTGGCCCTGGGTGGGATGATGGGATAGGGAAGATCAAAAGGCAATGGAAGGGGAAGTTACTGGAAAGACCAATCTGCATGGAAATTCCAGCGTGTTTTCTCTCTGCTTTTCATGGCAAAGGACATCGGGAGCAAAAGAAATGCCTTTATTGCTGGAAAACATCTGAAAAATGAAGCAGCAGAGAAACCAATTGGCACAGAGGAGTTGCAGCAGCCAACGAGAATGGAGGGATTTGCATATCCAGAGTGAAGCTGCTGGGAAAGAGCTGCAAGGGGATTATGTAAATCCCTGATTGGGTGAGCGGTGGCTGATTGCCAGAGCAGGGGGACGCGCACACTGCTCTGTACCTGGGCAATGATTATGCAAATTACACACCCACAGCCAGAGTGCAGGGCAATTGGCTAAATGAGAAAAACTCTGGTTATGCATCAGTAAATGTGCAGTGTTCAGCACTCAGACGATCGCACTTCGCTCTGGTAGGGAATAAACATGAGCGGACTCCTCTGCTGCCCCTCGCACAGCTCCACGGGATCCAGCGGATGTTTGGCTGCTGGGGTGGCAACCGAACATCCCTATGGAGTGGAAGCGCATGTTTGGATGGCCATTTTCATTTACTGTCAGTCTGACATCAAAGGGCTAAGAAAATGGCAGCTTGGATGAAAACTTCTCCATGTTTCCTGCAGTTTTCTGATCCCAGGGAAATTCTACTGTTTGTCAAAGGGGTGCATCTGTGTAGCGGATGGGCTCAACCCTTAATTTTGCACTATGCATGGGAAAGATCTGGAGGGATGGGAGATGTAATTAAAATCTCTGATTTTTTTAGTATTTATTCCATGTTTATTTAGGGGTTCAATGCCATCTAAATTTGAAAGAAGATAAAGACACTACTCTGACTTACATACAATCAAAGTTTAATATTCAGAAGTTTCTTTGTATTCTTTTTTTTTTCCAGTGTGTGCTGTTATGTACCTATATGTGCGTAATCCAGCAACAGTTCTCAAATCCAGTTCTCAAATCCAAAACATCTCACTGAAGAGTCTAATGTTTTCAGGAGCTTCTCACAAGAGGAATCTCATTCCCACGGACACCTAAGCCTGAAACACCTCTGTAACTCTTACTGAAGAGTGCTGGAAACATGACTCAGAAATCCTGGAAATATACTAACTATATTGTACAACTAATTGTAGGGTGTCATTACTGCTATGCAGTTTCCATAGCTTACTAGCAGATGGGTGATTCAGATTCCAAGATGATGGGACCAGTTTAAAAACAGAATATAACTGAGGAATAGCTGGACATGTTGGAAGAAAAGGAGAAAAATTGTCCATCCCAGATTGTGGCACAGTGTAAGGTCTCATCGAACTTGTTGGCAAGCAGTTCAAATATGCAGTGACAGCTGCTTGGTCATACGAATCAGTTCATCAGGACATCAGGACTATAAGCCAATTTCCTAGTAAAGCCCATGCTAGTGAAGGAAAGAGTACAAAAACCTCCGTGAAGTTTTCTGCACTGAATTTTCTCCCTAATTACTCCCCTGGGTGGGCAGAATCCGTTTCTGTATGTAACAGGTTATTGGCAATATCGACAAATGTTGGTCCGGGGGGACCAATTAATTTTAACAGAGGCTCCACTGAAAATCAAGGAATGAGGCTAAATATTATTCCAGTGAAAATCAGTGAGTGATTACACCTGGGAAAAAGAAAGGGGCAATATATGAACCCAGGAGGCAGAAAGGGAACCCGAAGCATGGTTTGTAGGCAGGACTGGGTGCACAAACCTGGCTAGAGGGAGCCCAGGGTGCATTAGTCCCTCTACTCATAAACCAACTAGTTTATTTTGTTGTATTTATTCTCAAAATTAACTGCCCACTGCCAAAAGATGGATTTTTGAAATGCAAGGGTAAGATGTGGGCAATTATTTCCAGTTGCTACAGGGTACAGTCAGTGATACAACACGGGGAGATGCAGAGAAGAGAAGCTTGCAGGAGATGTTTTCTGATTAACACTCTTCTCTTTTTTTAGTAAGCTAAGAAACATTTGAAGAATGGTAAACTGCAATAACTGCTAACTCCTAGAATATTTCTGGCCCGCTTTTGTGGAGGTATAGAACAAACAGCACTTAAATAACTGGCATGTGGCATGACAGTTATTCTGTAAAGTGAGATTTGAAGAGAAATGGATATGAGCTGTATTTCATTTGTGAATTCACTTCTCAAAGAAGTTGCCACCTCAAATGTTATATAAACACATGCATGCATACATAAACATGTATTATCTATTGATACCAGAGTTAGCTAAAATGTTTTGCTTTTCTGAAAGCCTAAGTGAGATTTCCAACAGACATTTTACATTTTTAATTAAATAGTGAATCCCCCCCTTTTTTTTCCTTTGCTGATTTCTTTTTCAAATAATTTTTGGTGACAAAGCAGGCAAACAAACAAACAAAAAAAGGCCCCAGGAACAATGAAAAAAGAAACAGCTAGTAAAGGGGAAGAGAAAAAAATCCTACTGCCAATCACAAAAAATATATTTTTCACAGAAAAAGGGAATATTTTCATAGGAAAAAATTTAAAAGGTGAAAATTTTATAAAAAATACTTCAGTTTCAGGCAATTCAAATGTAGAGATATTTGGAAACACCGTGTAGACTACACACCTTTTTACACAGTGCTAGATTTGTGCAACGACTTATAGCTTCTGGTCAAGGGATCCCAAAGTATCTTCTTAATCTGCGCAGTTCTGAGACCATTTTCTCCACTGCTGAAATCCAGCTGGGTCTGGGCTGCAATGAATTCTGCACATCAAACCTCCTATGGCACTGCTATGCGATGTCTAAGGACAGAAAATTGTGGGTAGTTATAAATGTAGGGAAATTTTTCTAAGATCGATTCATTTTCTGAGGTCAGAATGAGACTATGACATTGGAGCTGGCACCTATCTTCTATAAGAAATACAGAGGGATTTTTTATAGGCCTTGCTAACATGTTAAAATAAATATTGGGCAGGAAAGGGCGTTGTGAGATCTTCTACGTAGTTTTTTAGAACTGTTTATAACAGCCCTTTGTGCCAGCAAACTGGCTTCAGGTTTCTCTTGGCATTCTTGTATGATGGGGGATAACACAATGATGCCGATGGAAAACTCCATCCCTTACACGTCATGGAAACGCTGCTCTTGCCTACCATACTGTCTCTGGGTTTGACCTGCAGTCCAAGGATCCTGTGGGATGCACACATTAGCTCAGAGTTTCTCTCCTGCACTCTGGTAGTTCCAGTTGCATTCATATAATTAAAGGTAGGATTTGGTCTCACAGTTTTTTATCTGACCACTTTTCTAGCCTGCCTTTCTGATGGCTGGTACGCAAGCAAATGGAGATCAAAGGAAGGAGAGGAGCCTGTGCTCTGAGGACAGACTTCAGCCCTGCCTGACACAATTCTGCAGTGGGATGTGGTGTGCTCAGCTAGGGAGCCTGGTGCACTGAGACACGTAGATGACATTACTGATACTGAGACTTTTTGTCTTGCAGTCATGGCTACCCATTTCACGCTTACCACAAATGTGTCTTGAGGGGAAAAAGACCCCACAACATTACATACTTGTCAAAATGCAGTTTAAATATTCTACTGTCCTTAAAATGCACCATAAATAATTTTTTAATCTGATCTATAGCTTTAGTGCTTGTGCACTCAGTCTACTAATATAGCTCCCAGAAGGTGAGGAAGGGACAAAAAGATGAGGATATCCTAGGAGAAAACCTGTAACGTTTCCCTTTCCTTTGTCTTGCCAGAGAAGATGATGTCTGCGTGGGCAATCTAGTTTCTGGACCAAGGAATCTGAGAACTTTGTAGATGTCTTGTGCACCTCTTCAGTGTCATGCTACCTTCATTAAAAATTTTAAATGATTTCTAGCTTCTCCCTTCACAATGCCACTGCATCTGTGGTGCTGCCCCTCTTCAGCAGGCTGTGCAGGGAGGGCTCAGTGTGTTGTTGGTTGTTGTTACTAGCAGCCTGCTGTGGAGCTGCTGTGGAGTTTTGGGGACCTGTCGTGGAACCCGGCTGCCTTGCTGACTTGTTTTTTTTTCCTAGAAAGGGTTACACTGCAGTGTGTAGAAAGGCTAACCTGTGGTGCTGGGAAGGGCATTACTTACTTCTTGGTATATGGAGTGGTGGTGGGCAGTAAGCATTTTTTAAGGAGGTTTCAGTCTAATTTGACCTTGTCATCATGAAAGCCTAGCAAGCTCGAGGCAAAAAGCCAGATGTTTCACTTGTTGTAGAACTTGTTATTTAGCTGTTTTCACACAGAATAGAAGTCTTTTTTATTTCTTCTTTTTCACAGGCTTGGTCTATACCTGCCAGACTGCAAAGCTGTGTAAGCAACAGCTATCAGTGAGGCATTGATTCTTGTCAGTTTGCAAAGAAGAAAGTAAAGAATGTCAGCCATGCTGCAAGAGAGCTCATGGAAAGAGGAAAAAAGACACAGCAGAGCCAAGCTGTGCTGCAGACCTTTCTCCTCCGGTTGAATTCCAGCTCCCATCCCACTTGTGTTTGTCATGAATGAAATTTGTGATGAGTCAATGCTGCTTCATCACCTGTGAGATTATTTATATGCTGGAGCACCACAGACAAGTGCTGCACCGTCTCAGATGGTGATCTCTGTTCAGCTTGTTGTGGGCAGGTGTCCCAGTCACATAAACCACCATGACAATTGACATTAATTGGCACCCTTGTTGCAGTCTCAAAGGGGAGGCTAAAGATTTAATGGGCATTGAGGGTGAATTATTCCCATATGCCTCAAGGTGGTCCCTGCAGAGCCGTGCTGAGACGTACAGGCAGGCCCGTGCTAGACGCCTGAACTGCCACCACTTGTGATGGATTTGCTTTACTGATATATTAAAGAGGACAAAGACAAAAGGGAGAAATGAGAAACCTCGAACAACAGGGGAAGTAAAAGAACAGCATGTTGTTTCTCAAGGATACCTTAGAATTGAGGCAAATATTTTTTTCCTGGATGAATGTGAGCCAAAATGAGTGAATTCTTCACTTCTGTAAATTGGTGAATGTCTTGACTTCACAGAGGTAATCAGTTCATGTGACTGTACACTAATATGGGATGCTGCCATTTTTTGAGTGCTAAATGATTTCACCAGCTACTTACTGACGTAACACAGATTATATTATCACCATAAATGGGCAAGTGTTAAATATCTCTATTGTTTTTAGATGGAACCTGTTTAAAATCAAAGTAACAAAACATTCCACGGGGGAGCAGTTTAGTTCTGAAACTCCCAGGCTCCTTTTTCTTTACATTTGTTATGATTTATTCTAAGTGTGAATAACAGGCATTTTTTGGGGGCTGCAGGATTTTAGAAATAATAGAAGAATGCTTTGGAAATGTGTCATCTTGTCACAGTTATAACTCAACAGCTCAGGAGGCAAGATTTCCCAGTGCTAACTACTCTCATGTTAGCTATCTATCTTTATGTCCAAAACAATTTATTTTCAGATTGACTATACAAGCAAGACATCACATAATTGTCTGGCTATAAAATATGTAAAGTATTGCACTACTGGGGCTCATTAGCAAAAGCATAGATGCTTTTTAGTAATCCATAAGGTGATACTTGTTAATGAATGTTGCAAATTATTCTACTAACTACCTAAAGATTAATAATAGATATGTCTGCTGCAACAAACAAGTCTCAAATCTCTGGAGAAAACTAGAGAAGTGGATAATAATTAGGGTAAGAGCACAACAGATATTTTTACATTTGCAGTTTTGATCCTATCAACTAAATGGTGGTTATGGTTTGTGTTATGTCTGTTGTAAACAGACTTCTCTTGGAGGAAGATTCTAGACTGTGAATACTGCACGCAGTTTGGCTTACATATAGGAAGCAAAAATGATTCTAACTTTGACTCATGGATTTTATGCTGCCTAATTTCAGGAAAGGTAAGCATCGTTACAAGACTTGAAACCTTGCAGTAGTCCATGGATGCGTGTCTGTCTGTTTCAAAGGAACCTGAAGACAGGCACTGTATTCAGTGTATTCGGGTGCCTATGGTCTGGATAGTTGACAAGGACTCTCATAGTTTTTGTTTTAGTTAAGTCTCTGGCTTATTGCAGGATGTCAAACTCAGCAAAGCAAGCATAGAGGATGAACAGTGTTTTGAGTTGTAATAAGTTAACTGCTCTAGTCATGATAATAATTAAAAACTGAGCAAGTATCTCAGTGGTAAATAGTGCTAGACCTCTCCAAAGCCCTTAAATCATACCTCTGAAATTTGTTTCTCTGAGAGACACATGGTACTGATGGTTAACCTGTGCTGTTGACCAGGCATGGGAGGATGGTATATGGTGCTCACATAGGTAACAGAGTTCACTATGGCAGGGATACCCTAGTGTCCATTTTAACAGGGTCTGTGTGTCAGTAGAAGAATAAATGGGTCTAGAAGAGATTAGTGCTGGCTGTTGTAGGCAACCATGCAATACATGGTTATATGAACCCAATCCAGGCAGATCCACAAAGCATCCACTGCATTAATCCCTGTGCAGCACAGCCTGGTTCCCAGCATTCTTCGATAAACCCCTGAAGCCACAGCTTTGCCCTTTGCTCAGTGTCCCAGAAAGACAGCAGGTGAAATCAAGGGCTACACAAATATCTGAGGTCCCTACAATGGCACTCAGCAGCAAGCGTGTTCCTGTTCCCGTGTCAGGTGAAATGCCCAGATAATCCTGAAAACCAAAACACCCCAGAGAAAGAAGGGCCAGGACACCTCGGTGGTCCCTGCCGGTCTTTTGACTATAACTAAATGTAACCAAACTGGCTTCTGTGGGGTGTAGCGTGTGTGAAGTCATGCTTGTTCTCAGAAAAGCTTTGTTAAGGTGCATCGCCTCTGACCTGGGCTTGCCCTAAAGCTCACTGAATCCATGGGAACACTCTCAACCGACTCCTTTAAGCTTTGGATCCATTTTCTCCCCTGGTAAATGAAGGCCTGGCAGTTCTTGAGCCCCCACAAAGCCTGCCAAATGGCATGTAATTCTGCCAGAAACGATGGTGATTTCTGGAGAGGAGGAGGTTCTCTGCAATCTCACAGATTTGTTTTGCCTTTGGATGCAAGAGAGGCGAACGTTATGGGGCTCCTGAGATGTCTTCTGCTGCTCCACCCTCACTTCAGCAATGATTAAAAATACTTTGTCCACAGTAATCCAGCACAGCACAATGATCTCAAAATGTAGATAAAATTATTCAAAGACAATGATTCATAACTTGCCTAGTGTGCAGAACAAGCAAAAAGGCAATTTAATTTGAACATGTAAGCACACACCGGTCCCTGCACAGTATCCCTCCAAATGGATAAGTTCTCTATTAGTTTCTGCTTATATTAAAAAGAACTCCCAGATGGTCCTGTTTAAACAATGTCTAAATAAATACGTTCCCGATCGTTTCATAAGTTGCTATAGTTCCTCAAGACACACAGTGAGCACGCTCATGGATGTCAGTTTGGAAATGAACGATGTAATTGTTATAGCACAGCATTGTGCTGGTCTTTCTGCATTTGGAGCTCCTGCTGGTCAAAAGGATGTGTTGAGTCAAAATACATGTCTTCCACAGTCAGGATTGATTTTTCAGTGTTTTACCTGCTTCATGAAAGGGAGCTGTGGAGTCTGAGGCCCTGATAATATATTTTTCAGCAGCCTGAACATAATATAAGGCAGCCTGACTTACTGGATGTAGCACTGGGTGCTTCATGGAGCCCTGCCACTGTCCTGCTCTATCACCTGAGATACATCTTACTCCATCCTCCATACCTAGGTCGCTCTGTCTGTCGAACTAAAGCATGAGATGTAGAATCCTGTTGTAAAACCCAGATGTCTGTAGAGGAGAGGATCTCCATAATGCTAGATAGGTACTGTTACACGGACATCGTTGCACATCCTCTAACTCATTGTTTGCTTTGGATGGTCAGGTAGCAAAGCAGTATCAAACCTTTTGGATCTGACTCTGAACTGCTGATTCAAGTTACGTGGCATATTAGATATTGCTCAACACTAGTTAAAAAAATACAGCCTACTTTCTTTTCTTAATCCTGATGAAAACTTGATTCCTAAAGGAATCTTCCCTATCCTGACAATTCTCTATGGAACTTCACAGTTGAAAATGACATAGAAAAATTCAAAGTCAAAACCAAATCTGAACATTTACCAGAAATTCAAAAACATTTAAATTATAAGAATTCACTGGTTAAAACCACAGGGAGCTTACTGTTCACACAGAAATGAAAATAAAATAAAAAGGGCACTTCTTTATTTAAAAGTCTGAGCACTTGTTATTTTTAAGTAGGATTAAGTATCTGGACTTCCAATTACACAATGGAAAAATCCCTTTTTTATTGGTAAGATTTTAATTAAGTACGTTGATTTCTATAAATGGGAGCTTCATTTGACACTTGTGGCCAACTTTGAATAAGTGCTAATAGAAACTGAGTACATTCTGCTAAACTACATAATGCCGAGTGCTGCTTAAAGAGAATTCTGCCTCGAATTTCAATTCCTTTAGTGAAAATCTGAAATAAGCACATTGAAGTCAATGCTGCACTGGTAGAAATAAGGGTAAGAACTGAGCCATGCCTAGGCCTACATTACTTTGTGCACTGTATTTAGATATTGTATTGGTGGATACTATGGAAATGTACAGAAAAATGAAAATATTTTTAAAGTTCTGTTGCATACAGAAGACTTGTAAAAGAGTAAGGATGTTAAAGTCTTTCCTCCTATGCAGTTTTTTAGCCACGTATCTTCCCTTCTGGCAAGAAAGCCTATTGGAGAAAATAAACACATCGTCACTTGCACAGGAACTGGCAGAAAAAAAGAAATCTTGTCTATCTACCTTCAGAGATGATCTAATGCCTTAGATTTGTAAATCCCAGTATTTCTTTTCCTAGCCCTGTGTTTTAAACATAAGGTACATATAATGATGTAACTTGGATATATCAAGACACTAACCTAATAAGAGATTCTCACTGTGTCTTCATTAGACAAAAGTGTGTAAAGTAGATATTTACCGAACATTGACTCTCATGCATCTAGTAAAGGGTGACATAAACCTCTCAGATAGGTGGCTTTTAACATTTTTATGCTACATATTATAACTGAAAGACATAATTAAAGAAGCATTTAATAAATCCTCAAACTTTGTAAACAATTCTAATTTTAATTACATTAAAGGATAATTCACAGTATCAAGTTTTCACTTTTCAGTCTGCTACTAAGCAGCATAATTATTATATCACAAAAATGAAAACTACAGAGAGTTATATGAGGATGTGTCTTTCATTAGCACAAGATTTTGTTTATTCCCTCTGCTGCTTATTTCTCCTCTGAGTTGGATGGGACATGCTCATACCTGGGGTAAAGTTCCTCTTACCTAGTTTTAGCTGCTTGAAATACAGACACTTCACCTGAGCTATTTGTCTGGAAGGAGTCTGGACTCCTATGTGACTACCACAGTCAACAGTGAAGAATAAGGTGCAATTCACCTGATTGTTTTAGATTGCTTTGATAGGATGAATTGCCCTTGCAGTGTCTATTTTTTTCCCCTAATTATGAAGGGAAGTTAGACAATTTACTTGAATCTAGATGTCTACTTTTAACAACCTACTTTATGTGATTTCTTGGCTTATTTGCAAAATACATTCTCTAGTTCATATTAATTGCTAGACTACTTTCAAGAAGTCCCATGGACTTTAATGGGAGGAATTGTTCCACTTAAGTTAAAGCCTAATGTATGCCTTTGTAATAATTTATGTTATTCCAGTACGTAGATTGCATTCCCATATGCCACTTTCATCCTTTTTCATCCTTCTCCCACCATACACATCCTGTGTATTCTGCATCCCTTCTCCTACTATGTATTGCAGAGCATTCCTTCCCTCCCAGACAGCTCTTCACCGTGTACACAGCTCTAATGAACTATGTCCTAAGGTGGCTTGGAGGAAGATTTCCCATGAGGTTCGGAAGAAAACGTAAGTGAGAGATAAGAAAAGTTCTTTTAGAAACTGATAGCTCACAAATTTCACTGGCCACAAGTGCTATTTTATGACAACAAAAATTGCAATGGGGATCCTTAGAAATAAATTATGTAATGTTGCAGCAATTGTAAAGTGTTGTTGATACTTCCAAATAATGCATTGATGGAAAAGTGCAAATGATAATAAAAGCAGGTTGCTTGTATAATAAGGGTACTGTTTGTGCTATTTGCTGAACAATATATGTTTGGTGAAGAAAGCAGGTGACATCATGTTATTTACAATAAATAATTTATTCAGTGAAATTTGCTTTTTTCATGCTTTCTGACTGTCTCCAGCAGACTTAAAGAAAATAAAATATCCCATTTTCTTCATAAGAGCTTTGTGCTGCTTTCATTTCTTGGTGAAAAGATTTCACTGAAATGATTTGATAGTCAGTGCCTGAGTTATGTGGTTAGTTGTGATTAGTTACCTGTTTCATACAGCATGGTTTTTAATCCCCGAGTGAATAAATTTTGCTCTTGGGATCAGGAGGAGAAACTCTCTGGGGACTGAGAACTCATTGCTAGACGGGAAACAAATGAGAAGATATTGGAACATTTTAGGAAACTATATGCCAACCAAACCTTTATCTAATGAGTATTCCTAGTAATACTTGGTTGCACAGATTAATTTGATTTTTTCCTGTGACCTTTACACACAATAGCTGGGTGTATGTGGTCCCAGTGTGTAAGGGAAGGGAAAGATGGAAAACATTCTCCCTAGTGTTCAGTAAGAAGATGTCTTCTCAAGTCCTGATGCTCTGGAATTACAGAGGGAGGGAGGGAAGCGTGGTACAGAGATGCATGGTATTGCCTGCTTGGGATTTACACACAATGAAGTTGATTCATCAGTGCAAATTGAATTTGAAAATCCACAGACTACGAGATACTAGTGTTGTCTGCAGCAGTCCTGAACCTGTTCTAATCAAAAGTCAAGTTGAGGGAAGAGAAAAAATTTGCACTAAAATGAGAGAGAACCCCCCCACACTCTTTCTAAGCAATAGTCTGTCTTGTCGAAACTGGAGCGATCCCATGAACGATGCCTGTGCACCAGAGAGAGCTCACTGCAGTGAGCTAAATGGAGCTCGGTTGTCTCCAATGGTCATTGTAGCTTTTCTTTGCATATTTGCCTTCATTTCTATCACACATGCATTTAGAGCTTCGGGCAGGTATTGACAAAAATCTGAATATATTGCACCTCTGCTGCCTAATTACAGTGGTGACAGCAGAAGACAAAGGATATAAATGAGATCTGAGCAAGGTGTTAAATCATAATAACATGTGTTCACACCATGCCCCATTCCTATATATGGTAGGCAAAAATCCCACTAATTAATGTTACTTTGTTAGACTGATAGGTAATTACTAGAGCAAAACTTGTAACCTCCTGGCCCTTAGTAGTAAAAGGTTGAAAATAATGGTGGAGTCCTTTATAAATCTATGAGGAATGACAAAGGAATACCAAGTAACTTCACACAGAAGAATTTTAAGTTTCTATACACACTCTTTAATGCTTCTTAAAGAGCGCTGCTTAGATTCATATTTCTTTCAGCTTACAGGACATTCTGAATTTAATCTCCCTCTAGCCACTAGTCTACAATGATTTCAGCTGAGGGTGACAGAAGTTAAACCTGATAACCGCTCCATTGCGGCCTTTCTGCTGTAGAGGTCAATGGAAAGTTTCTCAGGAGGCATCATTCAAAAATAATATCTACTTTTACATGAGAGATTTAAGTTAGAGTTTGATTTCCTCCCTCCTTTTACTTAGAGACTTTTCTTTGATTAAAACGAAGAGAAGCACTAAATGCTGAAAACCCATTGGAGAAGACATCTCTCTTAAAGAGCCACCATCACCGCGGAGCTCATGTCTATAGTATAAACCAGGATTTTGTTGGTCCAACAAGAAATAAACATTGCAGACAACTGCTAGGAAAAACTGGTGACATTAGGGGGCCTATTAACACTCTGTCAAATTAACAATATATTTCTAATTCCCTTGAGTGTCATATGTGTTTTTCTTATAATATTGGCTGATTCTCTCCTGCATTAATGAGGTGGACTGCTGCCAAAAATATGCAAATGAAAATCCAGTGGACCTGCCTTGGTAAATTCAGATATCTAGGAATTCGCACTTAAATGAGAGTTGAAAACCCCCCAACCCAACCCAAACTGTCGTTTGGTAGCAAATCTTGTGCTGTTAGATTGCTTGCACCAGTGCTGGAAAACATCAATATGTAAATACCTTGAACTCCAAACTCCTGAAGTCTGTATTATCTGAGTTTTTACAGTGGAGGTGTCAGGTCCCATTTAGACTCTCTCCCACATTTAAATATAGATCTGCAATCAAATTATAGAGCTTTCCCTAGGAAACAGAAGTCATGTAGTTCCCAGATAATGTAGACAAACAATTCACATTTCCTTGGCTCTTCCACCCTTTCTGAATCTGAAAATTATTTCTGAATCTGAAAACCATGCCTTAAAGCAGAAGAGAAACACACGCATCTCTACACATGTACAAACCCCGTATTTAATATAGTAACAGATTGTAATTCTCCTTAGAAACAAAACAAAGCAACAATAATGCTACACAAAGCACTGGCAACCACACAAACCCACTCAGTGGCCCCTACTAAATCTGGGGTTAGGCATTATGACACAGGGTATTGGAAACAACCCCATCCCCGCCTCTCCACAGCCCCTTTTCCATATGTTCCTTATTTCTGGTTACCTTCCAGCTGCCAGATGTTCTTTCCCACTACCACCATCCTGGACCTGCAGACCCTTTTTCTGGGCAGAAATAATAGCATGCAGATTTCAGGAATATTTGCCTTTATTTGATGCTATTCTTGTCCCACCCTTGCCATGGCTCCAATCTCTGAAAATTACGTGGTAGATGATCTTCATTTGGAAGTGGCTGTATCAGACATATATTCGTAGATTTTAAGGCCAGCAGGGACCAATATCCCTATTTACTCTGGATTTCTATGTAAGAACATTGTAGATTTTAGCCAATTATGCTGGTGTTTAGTCCAATAGGCAAGAACCTATCATCCAGCCCCGTGATCCTGATTGTATGCAGGCTAATGGGCAAACTGGTTCAAATGGATCAGGTCTAAAACTTCACCTTCCTCCCACTAGAATCTCAGATATTTCATTAGATGTGAGCAGAGAGGGCCCCTGACCAGCTCACTCCCCGTGACTCCACCTCCCCAGACTGATATAGATCCCCAGCTTTTTCCTGTTACTCCCAACAGCTACCTTAGTATTCTTAACATATGAAAAGGAGGGAGGCATTTTCAAATAATAATGCAATTCTCAGTCTCTCCAGTTAGATAAAAAAAGGCTCCAGTTTCTGGAGACTATAATTTACTTTCGTCTGCTCTTATGCAGTAGGATCCAAATCATGCTCATTTTTAATGAAAGGTTAATGTAAATCATATGAAAAGTCATGCAGTGTTTCCCTGAAGTGTACATGCTAAATTACCATTCAGGAATTCATACCTTTCAGCAGAAAAAAAAAAGAAAGAAAACGTTTCATTCCTATTTGTGACAGGTGGTTGCGATATAAATCTGAAACAAAGCATATAAAAAAAAGATGGAAGAAGTAAAGTTATATTTTTATTCTATTTAGGCACTCAAGCTGCAGCTAAATGCATAGTAGGGTTTACAAAAGCACATAAGTGATAATCTACGACTTCAGGAAGGAAAATGTGTAAAAAATTGTCTCATAGTATAGGTGGTGGTTCTCCTTTAAAAGAACTGCAAGCCTTGCCTGAGCGTTCGCTGTGTTCTGCATTTCTGAAGATTCCAAAACACAACACACTGAGCAGTTTTATCAAGGCTTGCATAAATTCATGTTTTAAGTAAATAGATATATGGGACCCAGCTGGGTCTGGGGTATACCTTTACATGATTTTTTGGGGGGTTTAAAATGCAAGCTCCACAAGAACAGTGAGGAATGCTCTTCGAGGAAGGAAAATCCAGAAAGTGAAATAGCTAGTAGGATGAGATCCAGTTTAAGTCAGTTGAAAACCAATTATGCAATTGTAGATTGTAAAATCAAATTGATTTATTGCACAATACCTGATTTCAGTGGCTTTACACTAAGGACACATTTACTGTGAGTGTATTTTGTATTCAAGAGCACTAAGAAAATCTTTTATGTTTGTCACATGCCTGGCCATAAGCCAGCTCTGACTGTCTTACATTAACTCATCAGAAATCCACAAAACAGCAAAATGCAACTGTTGGGGTAGGATCTCACAGAGGAATTGAACTGTATCAAAAAGCAAAATTTAGACCATGTATGACATGAACCTGGTAATTACCTTTCTTGCTGCTTTGGGTGAGATTCTGATACCCATTATATCAGTTTTATGGGTGTTATTTTAGTCATCTTCCCTTTGTGAATAAAAATCTTTTTTCTTTTTGATTGCATTAAGCTACACTTTAAATGACCTGCCTGCTTGTCTTGACTACTGTAACCACTGAGTACTTGCAAGCAGGTACCCAGAGCTCTTCAGCCCTTTAAATGTGTTCTTTAATGAGCCTTAAGCCGTGACACTTGCAGTTATTTCTTAAACCTTTTTAGATAATTGTCACTAACTTTTGAAGCCATTTAGTCTGAAATAAGAGCTTTTCCTTCTTGACTTGTCTCCTTGTGTTCTGTCCACTGGGTACCCCAGAAGGAGTGTAATGGCCATGTGTGCCTGAAGATGATGAGACCCATTGCAATGGCTTTTGAACGATGATTAAACTTTTCAAACCACCAGAAGATGAAACTGGCTCTTGAGGAGGGACTGTTACAGACCCACAAGCAGTCGAAATGAAATCAAAAGGGAATAGAGAAAATGACTTGTAAAAAAATGTTTTTCTGCTGTGCAAATACCCATTTCCCCACTTGGTCTGCTCAAGCCTGCCTGCTCCCCATGCAAGGGCCTCCGCTTGCTGGAGAAGCTGATACCTGAGTATCTCCTCTAAGGGAGCACGGCAGAGGCCCCTAAAAGCTCCTCCTGAGGGAGACAACTGAGGACTACACGAAGCCAGGTGCTTCCTTCCCTTTCTTTCATCATCTCGTGGCTCTTGGGGGATTTGGGGAAGTGGAGGCAGAGGAGAAAACAACGTTTGTTATGTCTTTGAAAAAATTCACTCTGAATCTTCTCTTTTTCTGTGGATCCGGTGCCTTCACCATATTGCTCACATTTAACTGTTGTGTTGGCCCATAATGGCATGAAAAAAAGTTATAAAACGGTATCTGCTTGCAACCCAGAGACACAAACAATACATGCTTGTAGAGAAGACAGTATGTTTCCTGTAGATGTCAAGCCTGTTCTCACCTACGTAGTGCTGCACAGCTGCTGATGGCCAGAGCTTTCAGGCATTATGGTGCAGTTCCAGGGTAAGAGGTGATACAGAGGAACAGACTGATTTTCAGCAAAAGATGATAGGTAGTTGGGATGCTTGGCACTGAGGTCCTTCAGGATTGAGTAGTTGTTGGAAAGAGAGAAGTTCAATTGAACTGCAGGGAAAGGAAGTGATGGAGAAAATGAGACCATGGATCTTTGAGGGATTTGGTGAAGTTTGGGTGGAGTGGTGATGTCCACCTCTCACAGAAAATGAGGGATGTCTCATTTTCACTCTCACAAGGGAGGAATCTGGAAAGTTTTCCCATGCATGTGCATGGTATACTTGTCATAAGTGTTACATCATTCCATCACAGCCACATCATTTTGGTATGACTCCCTAAACACAGACGAACTAAAAAAGAAAAGCAAGAATTCTTGTCAATGTGTTTTTTCCCTCTCTTTATGTGATTCTGGGGACCAGATCCTGGCTCACACACCTCTGAGCTACCTCCGTGCTTCATGGCTTCTCAGTATGTTCCAGGCATCACCTGGTTCCTGGAGATAACAGCAGCTTCAAGACCACCTTGGAGTTATATTTGCACCCTAAGGACTGAGGAAAACAGAGAATGCAAACAGTACAAGCCATGCTACCCACAACCCTGATCCCCCTCCCTGTGCTCCAGTCTGCCCAGCGGTGGCCCAGGGGCACTGGCCTTTGAGATTTAGGGAATCCCAAAGAACTAAAAAGCTCATCGCACAAGACAGCCATGTGGCCATTTGAGCTTTTGAGTCTCTTGTATGCTGCTGGCCTTGTGCAAAAAGGCTGTATTGAAATAGATTATGCTATAATTATATAAT
Source organism: Falco punctatus (assembly GCF_963210335.1). Lineage (NCBI taxonomy): Eukaryota > Metazoa > Chordata > Aves > Falconiformes > Falconidae > Falco > Falco punctatus. Next base: position 37,154,208 of record NC_137589.1, read on the forward strand.
ATCATCTCATGAATGTGTGTTTAATTATATAAATATACCCGATTAGTGTGCACGATGCATTAAGAACTAAATATTAGAAATACAATAGAAGTGAGCGCATCCTGAATTAGTGCAGTGGTATCAAGCTCTGATATTGCGCCTTTGTTTAGTACTGTAAATTAAGCAGGAAATGTAGCTTCATTTTATATATGCTTGTAAATAAACAACTTGTTGTAGATTTCATCATGCTCATTTTATGGAAAATTGCTCCACTTATTGTTTTGATTTTTTTTTTTTGTTACAAGAGCTTATGATACCAAATCTTCTGTTTATCCCAGTGATTGTTTTTCTGAATGTAAAAAAATATGTATTGTGCAGCCTAACATCCATATCTCTGATTCTGTGAGCATCCCTTTTGTTTGCTACACACAACATGGTTGCAACAAAGACATTTACGCTTTTGGAGTCTGAAGCATGAAGTCGTTCTAAATCTGTGCCCACAGGTAACAATTACTTCACTCATTAATAGATCTCCCTAGTTTCTCATAAAACAACTTTGAAAAAGTCTCTTGGGACAGAGTCAGGAAGTGTGCTTTATGATCATTAATATGGTACTGCCTTGGAAATACGTAGTCTAGCTGGTTTAGCCCCAAAGCGAAATTTTTTGCATAAACCCAGCAGGTTGCAATGGCAGGGAGTGGACTAAAGCCAGCCCCAGTGGGCCCCCTTCATACACTGGAGGGCTGAATCACATTTTGTTCTTTGGCATCAGCAAGTCATAACTAAGAGAAAGGGACATAGCAAGGCTAGAAATGAATAATTTATGTAGGGCATTCAACAGGATATGAGAAATAAAAGATCAAAATGTAAAACCTCGTGGCAATTTTGTGCTTGCGTGTATTCAGGAAATTTGGAAATTATTGATTTTAGCTAAAAACAATCATTAAGGTACTTTATTAATAACTTCAGCATATTCAAGGCTGGCAGTCAAATGCAGCAGTAGCGTAAAGAGGCAGGTCTTCACTGAAGTACATACAGCTTGGCTTACTTTCACGAGTGAGGAATTTTGGTCTCTGGATCTGTTGTACTACAGTTAAGTACCCTTTTCATAAATAATTGATATATTTGTATAAAGATCTTTGGATTGCTAAAGACAACGCTGCAGAATGAAAAATGCCCTGCAGGGAGATCTAGATGATTAACCAAAACTATACGACCACTTCACACAGTATTCAGTTTATAAAAAATGCAGGAGAGCCAATCAGTCTGCAATGGGTGATGATAAAAGCATCAAACACAAATGACCAAGGTCTGTAAAACTGGGAGCCTGTCCCTTGGATCCCATGGGCACCAAAGTTTACAACAAACCAGTTAAAACCTACCATTCCTTCCTATGAAAAAACAACCTGGATATTCCCAAAATGTGGCTGAAAGGGTGTGCCTTACACAGCTCAGGGTGTTGTGGAAGGTTGTCTGTTCTTTCAGGGTAGAGAGAGGAAAAATGCTGGGTGGGCAGACTGGGATACTCTCAAGGTGCTGAGACTTCTGCTGGGATTTGGTGATGAAAATATCTGAGGAAACTTGTATGTCATCAGGGTGTGTGAGGGAAAATTCAAGGTAAAGAGGGTAGCTGTCTGCTATTGAAGACAAGAAGGGATGGCTTGCCCCAAAGTGCTTGTAGCACATATCAAAGTTGTCTACCTCAGGTACTGTTCTTACTTGGTATATCAAAAAGATCTGTCACTGTGTTATATCATTGCTCAGAGATGCCACTCAGGAAAACAGACTTCATTCTAGACACCTCAATCAGTTTCCCTGTTGCGGCTTTTCCCCTTCAGGCCAAAGCATCCCAATTTCAGTACTAATTATTCCTATTACGAAAGTCCCTCAGGTCCTACTCAGACTGCTGTGCTTGGGGGTGTGCTAAAGCAGAACTGGAAACATTCCCAGTACCAAAGAATTTACAATTAATTTAAGGCAGGATGCAACAAGTGGGTATGTGAGACAATAATTAAGGTGAGGGGTTTAGAAAGGAAATCAGTAGTAGTAGCACCATGTGGTCACACTGAGTAGCTCCACACAGCCTAGTGGTTTAGAGTCAGCTGCGTTTGCTGCATTTTTTTATTTAATGCTGAGATATAAACAAATAAAATAGATACAATCGTGATTTAGATCCTAGGCTGTCACATGCTTTAACAAATCTGAAAGGTGTGGCCTGCAAAACTCATCAATTATGTTTACCCAAGCGCCAGCTGAATTTTTGGTCTTGGACAGGTGACTGAGGCTGGGAAACTCAGAGGGCTCTAGTAACGTGGTGAGCTGCCAGCAGGGCAGCACTGTTCAGACTAATACGATACATTTTCTTAACAGCTCTGTAAAATACTCTCTCCCATGGAAGCTTGGGTAAAAGTTTTGAGCCATGGAAATACAGCCTAGAAGGATAAAAGTTGTAAAACCAGTAAAGCTTAGTAAGGAGTGTTTCTATGAACCATATTGCTGTGGCCCTATCCAAAATGAAGTGTCAGATTTTCTCCCTCTGGCACTGGGGCCAAAACTTCTACTGTCTTGCATGGTTTAGGGCCAGGATCTATGTCTACTCCAGTGGTGTCACACATCTAGCCTTGCTCAGCGGTAATTTAAGTCATGTCAGTCAAGGAACAGACCTTTGGCCAAGGTAAGCCGGCATGGAACTAGGATAGTTGAGGCCATCTGCAGATTTGCCAAGGGAGAAATTTGCTCATTGTTTTCATGGGAATTGGGATGGACAAGACCACAGAAAGAGAAAATGAAGGATGGTGAAAGCACATGTTTGCAATATCCCAGCTGCAAGGGAAATGACACATTAGGTTTTCATTTTCAGAGGGAAGTGTCTTGTCCTGTGGTCATCGCGACAGGTTATTTGGGCATGATGGAAAAGTGAAACAAACTCTGAGACAATATGGCCCCATGGAATCTACTAAAACTAAGAAAAGTGACCTGCATGACACAAAGACAAAAAACATATTTATGTCTGGCACCTGATATAATTTAATGCAGCAAATAGCAAATACTCAGACTGAATGTATGAGAGTAGAAACAGTGCAGGTATTAATATATCTGCTCTTCCCACAGATTGGCAGGCAGCCTAAATCCACTGCTACCTGAAATTACGCCAACCTGTTCAGCACATCTGAATTTAAAACTAATCTCTTATTTACAATCAAAGCATCTACAAAGCTGGTGCTTGTAATGGGTTTTATTATACTGCATTAAAGACTGTTGTTGAAATTTGCATTTCCAATGACCAATTAGTATATTTATTTATTAGAATTTAGTCATGCTATTTCTGGTAAATGAAGTGTAGTGCATAAGAACATAAAGAGGATTATTAGCTACATTCCTTTCTTTCTTCTTTTATGGGCTTCATTATTTTTGCACAAATGCCAGGAGTTTTTTCTGTGAAAAATTAAGATTGCATGAAGTCTTGCCCACTCTCAAAAGCTGTGATGACATTCAGTGTGATTGCAAGTTATACCACATTAAAAAAGATATTTCTCTGAGAGCAGTGGTTAAAACCCAGACGCCTACATTTATTTACATTTGAAATGCTTGTGCCATGTGTATGGTGATACAGTGAACTGCTAACTTTTGGAATGAAAATAACGTGTGTCTGTGTTAAATGTCACAGGAAATTGTAGCACTGATAGTAAGTAAAGAATACATAATTAGAAAAAAAGCTGCTCCTTGTAAAACTGCCGTGTGTGTTTAAATTATCACTCATTTTTTTGGAGAATGAGCAGATTAAAATAAATAGATGGATCACGTAATGAAATTTGCTTGCCCCTTTAACATGAGTGTTTGGGTTTCAGGATAACGTTGTTCCTTAACAATTGATTTAAAACAGGAGACAAAGTATTTCCATTGCTACCTGGTTTATTAAGCTTCCAAATACGAAGAAAAAAAATGTTTTGCCTCAAAATTACAGTTAACATGAACTAAATGGCAGCCTAAGTGACTAGAGAATAAAGGTTTTTAATTAAAGCTTTGGAAAGTATTTCTGCATATTTTCATTCGTTAGGAGTTTGCAAATAACAAAAATTGGGATAACAAATGAAAGGGATGGGAATCATCAGATCATGCTCCAGACTGGAAAATTCTCACAGCTGAGGACTTATGTTTCAGCTCCCTGTTTCTCCCACCTCTTGCAGCATCTCCTTCCCTGGTGCTTTACACATGAAGGTGTTGGTGTGCTTTTCAAGCATGAAGAAAATGTAACAATGTGTAGAGATGAGGTTAACTAGAAGCTTTTCCCAGATATCCTAAGGCCAGTGTCTTAATCTCCAAAAGCTAGAAAAACCAGTGTTATAACGGAAGCTTTGTAAGCCTTGATCCTAATCAGAAGTCTGCCTCTTAATAAAGCCTTCGAAACAAGTGGACCTATTCCAGGATAAGTTCTACATCTGACAAAAGCTTTTTTGAACCTTTAGTGTTTTGTCATTCCTTAGACATATGGAATCTGGAGAAGTATCGTTTACGTAAATTGATTTGTAATGTATCTGTAATGAACTATTTAACTAGAAATGGTTAAACTGGTTGTTAAAACAAAGGAGAAACTGATACACTTCTGTTTACTTATAATTTGAGATGGTTGATTTTGCTTTGTGGCAGAGAGAAAGTGTAGGTTTGATGGGATGGATGACAGTTTGAAAGAGAGATCTCTTTTTACATCTATTTTGTAATGACAGTACATTTTCACTAACACTGTGTTGAAATCCAACTTCACAGAAGTCTACAGCTGTGAATGGCACCAAGAATATAGTATAATCTCCACAAGGCAGAGATCTCTTTCTTCCATTTTTACTGTAACCAGGTAAGAAGGTCTTGAATTCAAGCACCAGGTCACTTTGCTTGGTAATTCAAGTAGTTTGTTGTTTCTCCATAGCAGTCCGGTTGCAACCAGAGCAGTACTGCCATTTCTTACCTAATCACTCTCTTTGCTCATTTCAAGGAAGTATTGGAGAAAATGACATGTGAACATGGAGAAGTGCTCCTCTGCTTCACTTCCTATATCACTTATGAGCCAAAAAAGATCAAGGGCAGCTCCTATTTACATTCAAACCTGATTTTTTTGATGACATCTCAGTTTTAGCAAGCGTATTATGTGCAAATGTAAGCTGAAATCATTTAGTCATGAAAACAACCAGAGAGAAAACAAACCAGCAAAGCCATGCCTAGATTTCAAGATGATGTTCAAATGGATCATCATAAAAGAAATTTTTGCAGTTCAAAGCACTAAGCAAGTACTTTGCTCTCTTGACAACGATTACTCACATGTTTGCCAATCATTTCGTTACATGGATCTGAAAATAATGTGACTCTGCTGGTAAAGCTCTGATAAAATGCCCCAGGATGCTTTTCATGTCAGCTTCCAGAGCTTCCAAGTGACTACCATGATGTTTCCAGTGGTCATTACGAGCTGCCTGGGAGAAGTGTCCTATCAAGCAAGCAAGGTTTCTGCCGTTGAATGTGCACCATCTACGTAAACCTTGATGCACTATCCACACTTCATGCAATTTCCTTGTAATTTCAAGTGCACAACCACGTGCTCCCACCTCTGCCAGTTTGGTAAGCAGTGACAAAACAAAACATCTTCCAGCACCTCACTTTGCAATGCTTATCACACGTACAGGCAAGTTGGTGACAGCAACGCTGACGGTAGACTTGTCTCACTGCAAGGCAGAAACTTATTTTGAACATCTTGATCTATTTTCTGAATCCAGTGAGAGTAGTGGTGTCTGAGGGAGGTACTAAATCAGGTTTCTTGTCTGACTTTCCACTCCATTTTGCTGACAGCCTGTTTTTCCTTGCAAGTATAAACAAGTCTGCTGTGACAAAGCAAAGTTTTCTGGCTTCAGCAGTGTGGTAACTCAAATGAGAAGACACTTGAAAGATTACAGCAGTCACTTAAGTTGCCAAATAGATACTTTTTCATTGTCAGCTCACTGACTATATAATACTCTCATCTCTTTGAAGTTATTCAGGCTAGTAAAGTTGATCATCAGATTATAGGAAGACTTTGTAACATGAGGCACAAAATCATTAACAGCTTAATCTGAATTAATTGCACCTGAATGTGGGCTGTCTCTTTTCCAGGTCTCTCACAGGTTTACTTGGAGTTTCCTTCTAGGAGAGTGAGTAGTACAGACATCACCTGCCTATCTGTATTCAGTATGTGCTGGGAATTTATTGTTGGGGAATGATACTAAAGCATTTTTTCACCTTGGAATTGTGTTTGAGCTCAGGCTTCACCTTTCTTGTCTAAAGTTCCAGACCCACTGCCATGCCTGAAACTGCAGGCAGTCTGGAAGAGGAAACACGTGACTGGTGGAAAGCTGGTAATATATTGGTAAATATTATTATGCAACATGCCAATGCAACACAGGTGCAGAGGGAATATCCTGTTCTTCCCCATGCCACATGAGTGCCAGCCTGAAAAAAGTGCAAATGGCCAGAATTAACAGAATTTAAGGGTTATAAGCACCCAGATGCTCCATATGCATCCGAGCCTGGAAATGAGAGGGTAGCAACAGAAGCAGGAAACTGCTAATGCACTCGCATCTGGCCTTGCTTTGCTTGGCTCCCCATCCAGCTGAGAATTTGATGCAGCTTTTGAAATATTTGGAAACTTTCAGGCAACGACTTCTGAGTAGCTTAGGAGGTTGTCAGTTCCATAGGGTTTCTTTGGATATGGAGTCTTTTGAACCATTCTATACTGAGCTGTCCCTATGGAAAGTATATTTCTTAGTCAACTTTCTCAAATCCCTCAGCGACTCTCAGAGACCACAGATGAAAGCCAATGGAACACAGATCCTTGTTATTCATATGGAATCACTGGGGGGTTAGGCACATCTCCTTGGACCTGATTGTGAGGCTTTCTTCTTTAGCAGGGTCGAAGGAGCTGGTGTTGTGAAGAACGGAAAAATGGTAGAGGACATCTCTGCTGGTGGTCACCCACTGGTCCCTCTCCTGCTTCCATCTCTAGACCATGCTCCTTTCCTCCCTGCAATTTCCTGACAGTTCCTCTGTTAGCAAAGAGCTGGTGGAGATCTGATTGAAGATTTTCCCTATGACAAGCGCATCCCATGTGGTTGCTTCCCATACCACATTCACACAGTATTAAATCTGCTTCTGGTCTTTCTGTGGGTAAGGCACTCATCTAGAGATTTAATTTCCATTGACTGGTCTTATAGTATTACTGACATGGCTCATGATACCAGTAAGAATCACAGCAGAGAGAAGACTGATGGGATTTAGCAACTTTATAATTTTTTCTGTCCCTTTGCCTAGAACCCACTGCCTGTTTCCGCATATGTTTTCCTTTTTTACCTTCAGAATTTTGCCTAACACATTTCTGGTCAGGGTAACATCAATTTAAAAAGAAGCTAAGATTTTATACACACAAGAATATTTGGATTAAAGGGTGCATTAGTTAGGAGAAAGGTAACTTCTAAAATGGGGACCTTTAGGGCTTGGGGACAGAAGAATTAAAAAACATTGGATTGGGGGCTGAGAGAAGTTTTGGGATCTCAGTGCTGTGTCAGACTGCTGGGGAGGGAGAGGAGGCTAAGGATGTGAGGGACTCAGCAGAAGTTGTGATTACCTCTGGCATCCTTCCCTTTTGGGTATTTTTAACTCAGCCTCCAGGTTCAGAATGCACAGTCACGCGCACACACACACAACTGCTCTTAATTTTCTTTGCTGCTGTCAGAAATATGGTGCTACCCCTAATTACTTTTTGGCCAACTTGTAACATTGTTCTCATCCCTAAAGATACAGCAAAGTTTCCCCTCATTTCAGTCCATCTGTCAATGAACATTTGCATTCATTTAACACACTGGTGTATCCGATTTGGACAGGAATGTTGGCCCAAAGGTGGGAGAGATTTAATTTTGCCAGAAACTATCTCACTTTAGCTCATGTTAGCAAGATCCCGTAAGAGGTTTTTTAAGTGGCAGCTATTTACCCGACAGTAATTTAATAAAATTCAAAAGAACTGTATTAAAACCAGATAATTTTCCAGTTCAGGGTAGGTCGTTTGGATGGAGCTGTCAATTTTACTGTTGGCAGACATCGGTTGAAAACTAGAGGAAACAGACACGATTCTCAAACTCTTCTACACCTCCCTTCAAGAAACTACTCACATTTCTTGTGGAAACTACTCTGTTGCAAAACGAGAAGGAGAAAAGCTACTTATTTTTCTCAATGTAATTTAAAAAAATACTAGGAATTCTCTTTTATATTTATATAAAGCAAAACCACACAAAGTACTTAATTGGGATATTAAGACAAAACTTGTACTACTTTAGGTTTCAAAACCTAAGCTGAAGTTTATCAGTGCATGAACTTTTTCATATCCTACACACAGGTATTATTGATGTACAACTACAAATCTGAAGAGATTAAGTAGTCACAGGCATAACTTCATTATCTTTCTCCCTCTTTTTTGTCTAGTTCCTTCTATACGATTATTAAAGAGAATACATTCAGTTGTGTGTCTCAACACATTTTAGGTGATATAGAGGTTTTCAGGGTTGTTGTCATGGTTTAATGCAGCCAGCGACTAAGCAGCACACCACCACTTGCTCCCTCCCAGCAGGATGGGAGTCAAGAGAATTGGAAAGGTAAAAGTGAAAAAACTCATGGGTTGGGATAAGAAGAGTTTAGTAATTGAAATAAAATTTTATAAAAACCCCAAAAAAGACAAGTGATGCAAATGAAAAACAATTGCTCACCACCAACCGACTGATGCCCAGCCAGTCCCTCAGCAGTTGCCCCTGGCCAAATTTCCCCCTAGTTTATATGCTGACCATGACATCACATGGTCTGTAAAATTCCTTGGGTCAGTTGGGGTCAGCTGTCCCAGCTTTGCCCCCTCCCAACTTCTTGTGCCCCCCAACGTACTTGCTGGTGGGTTGAGGAGCAGAAAAGGCCTTGGCTCTATGCAAGTGCTCTCAGCAACAATGAAAACATCCCTGAATTATCAAGGCTGTTTTCAGCACAAATCCAAGACATAGCCTCATACCAGCTACCATGGAGCAAATTAACTCTACCCCAACCAAAAATAGCCCAATTATGAACAAGGATTTTACAGGTACATATGCTTCCTCAAGTAGAGTTAAAAACCCGTGGAGTTTCTTTATAGCATAGAGTACATCACCTGAAATATTATATGCAAAGATCAACTGTCTATCTTCTTTTGAAGCAAGTGTCTAAGCCTGTTGTAGTGCCAAAGGTTGGAACACTCATTTTTAACCTCTCTGATTCTGAACAATAGGTCTGGACTACAACAGTCAAATTTCTGGATAGTTATTTGAAATTTAACACAAACTATTACTACCTCCTTATTTCCCTTTATGTCAGGCTTTAATCTGCACCCTGTATTCAAACACAAGGGAAATGTGGAGATACTTATTTTTGTTTGGGATCTATACCCTGAGTCTGGTGCCACCTCTGCTGATAGTCTTTTAAAATATTATTATAGAAGTTTTGAATATTTTTTTCTTGTTAACACTGTGGTTATGACTGCAAACCAAATAAAAATCACATTAGGCCTTATTCAAAGACAGAGGAGCAGACAGTCCTGCTCCAAAGAATTTACAAATAAACTAAGTTCAAGGTAGAGCAAGGAAACTAGGTTCTCTGTACTAGCATTTACAAAAAATTGTATGAAATTATGTTGACTGAGTTTCTGTATTTTGTAAAATTTTGCTGGTTCACCATCAGATTGCATGTATACAGCTGCTGATTTATTCAATTTCAAAGCAGGTTATTTACCAGTTTTTCCCAATATGAGGTAAGTTATAATAGTCCATAAATCTCCAACTTCCCTGGCTTTTTATGAAGAGCAGACAGCATATAGTAACTTTCTAGACTTCATAAATGGTTGCTGCATTTTTAAAGCTGTGTTGATTTATAGGGAATCCTCATTGTCATATTCTTCTAATCATAGAATTCCAGTTAATAAATTGTGTCAGTGTCAGTACAGAGCATAGTTCTTCCAGACGAATTAGAAAATGAAGACCACTGAGTTTGTGGCTGAGGAATTTATCAAGAATTTTGTTGCAGACCATATTCAAACTCTTGGTAGACTAGATCTCACTTTTCTGTATCTATTTTTTTTTTAAGCCAAGTTTTGGCAGGCATTTGATAGGTTTAGAACTGTGTGAACTTTCAAGGAACTAATTTATTTAGCAATGTTTTTTACTCATCCTACATAGCGAGATAATTTGTGGTGAAGTCAGAAGCTCCAAACAGAAATCCCAACTCTGAACTCAGAGAGAAATCTAAATCTATCTTCTGCAGCAGCTTGGCAGAACCTGGGAAACTGTAACCTTGGCATATTTCAAAACATCTGCATCTAGGTCAGGACTTGTTGCTCTGGTTGGATTGAAGGTAGCAATGTCGTTATACCATCCCAAGTTTACACGCTTTGTAGTCTATAAGAAGTAATATTTCTTTCTATAATGAAACCCAGCAAACAAGTGTTAGAACTGCTCATGTAGAAGTGACTGATTTAAAGGTTATAGTACAGTATAGGTGGCTGCCAAAAGATATTGTGTTTTTTTTTGTAAAACTGATGTTTAGAAAGCGACTTTCTAGGGAAAAAATAAGACATGAGAAAATGTAACTGGCAGTGGTTTGGGAATCCATTTCAAGCGGTCAAATATTTGTTGTTTTTTCCCCCCCTAAATGTGATTTTTAAAATGTCTCTTTTCCTTTAATTTTTCTTAAAACATGGCCTTTCAAATGTCATCATTTTACTATGATAACCTCTACTACGACTTCAAGCCTAATCATGCAAAAGCAGTGCCAACTCTGGAATCCTTTGAATCTCACCTGCCATAATTTGCCGTATGTAACTAAACGATGGCAGTTTATGCTTGCTAAGCATTTCTCTCAAGTTTTGTTTCTTTCTGTTATTTAAGATAAAATCAAACTATCATGCTTTTCTTTATACATATAAGGACAAGGGATTTTGAAAAGCAGTATTTCTGCCATCCATGAATTGCCTCTGCTAAACATAGGAAGATATGCCGTTCAGTGGTTAATACACGTAACAGCATATGGGCTATCAGAGTGGCTGCAGGTTTTACAATTTGCTTCATGTACATTATGTGCATAATTCCTTATTTTGTTCTTTTTTTTTTGGTTGTTGATGACATGCACGTGTTATGATTTTCATTACATTTATAATCAAGCAGTCTCCATAGCAATAGTTTTTCAGCCCTATCACAGCTGGTAGTTTCTTTGCATTGTTTAACTTCCCTTCACTGTCTACAGTGTACATTATCTTTTTTTGGGTATAATTTATCTCTGGAAATTAGCGTACCCTACTTTAATAGCCAGTTGCTTCTTTGAGATAGCACTTTGACCTCCCCTTGACAAGGCTGGCAGTGTAACACAGCACTCAGGCTTGCAGCTCCCTATGGCAGCCGTGGCTCAGCTCACGGCTGTGGGTGATGAGTGGTTTGGACCTACCCAGCTAGCAGAATGGTGTGAAGGGAAGAGAATATTTCCACCAGTCAACTGTACAAGAGAAACTCTTCAAGATTACCAAAACTTACGAATCTGTGTAAAATGTGGGGTTTAAAGTATTTCTTTCTTTAGGGATTGACTGTATATTAGTTTTATTGTAATAATACAGATATACATGTGTACATAAATCACACACATTCTGATAATTGCCTGATCAGCTGTTATTAATTATTTCATTTTCAGACCTGCAAAGATTTGGAGTGAGGAAGTCAAGAATGAAGGATTTTTAAGATTCCTATATATATATATAAACTTTACAAAAGGATTTTAAATGAACCCCATGCAAGAAATTTTAGGCAACAGTACACACTAGTGCCATGTCTGTTGGCAGGTTGATCTACAATATCCAAAGAATTTGGGAAAAGAAAAAAATCTCTTAGGCATATGGGCTCCAAATTATAAAATAATTTTGCTTCAGATGTAAAAGCCAGATTAACTCATGGCAGCTGGCTTGTAAATGTATTAAATGGACAGAGGCATAGTGAACGTCCTTCAAGATGAGTTTCTTGTCATCTTTTCTTGTGAAAAGAGGTTTATCCCATCCCTTCAAAATCTGTAGGGTATCCTATTTTTTTAGTCTCAAAAATATATTTGGTTTTCTTTGAAGATGAATAAAACTGAGATGCTATTATATTCAGTTCCTACTTTGCAGCATCCAGAAATTCCTTTGCTATTAATATGCCAGAGAAACAGATTTCTTTGATTTTTTTCAGTTTAGAAGATCAAAAGCTGTCAGAAATTGTTTCAAAAGAAAAATAAATCTTTGAGAAGTTGGATTTGAAATAATGAGTCTCCAGCATGTTGCACATACGGTACTTAGAACTGTTTAATGGAAGATGCTGCTGTAACTGTGGGGTTTGGCTCTTTACAAGTATCACTCACCTAGAAGATATTTCAATATTAGTTTTGCTTTTTTTGAAAGTAATTATTAGAAAATTAGATATTAATGGCATTCTTTTTTGTCACTTCTTGCAAATATTTAACTGGGTAAAAGAAAAAGCAGCATACATTTAGACTAAGAGGAAAAAGTCCTCAAACAATTTGGAAGTCTGCACAGACTTTTGTCTTCATGTAAAAGCTTTTATTTTTTTCATTAGTATTTTTGTATTTAGGGGAACTGATCATTATGCAGACATGAAATAGCACTTTGTTGTTGTTCTATTTGCTATGGAAGCACTGTGGCCTGCCTTGTGTGGCTTGTGGATGACAGTCCTTGTACTAACCACCCATCAGATAGGATTGCAGCAGCTCTAATGTATGCACAAAGGCTTTGCTGTGTCAGAGAATCATATAGACATTAAAACTTGGAAGCTTTGGTTTGTATTAACATTAAGAAATCAAGCCTGATTTGGTTTGTATCAGTAACATCAAGAAACATGGTGTGAAGATATCTGTCCTGTAAGGGCTGAAAGAGCAAGTAGTAAAAAAGGAGCTGAAACAAGACGATTAAATATTGATAAACACTAGACACATTTGGAAATAGCCTTGAATGCGTACAGCCTAGCCTGCAGCTAAAGATTAAGATGTCATTGTGGCTTTCAACTTTTTCATCAGTAAAGCTCTGAATCAATTCTAAACCTATAACCCATCTCTATTATTCTACATTTACAACAGCCTATTGGGAACAATATACACCAATTCATCACTGAGAAAATGTCTAATGATTGTACTGGCAAATAAATAAGTCAAACATGCTTTTTTGGAAGGAGAGTGAATATACTTTTACTTCCAAATTAAAATATTTAGTGCTTTATAAAGCGGTTGCTATTTAAACTGCCAATAATGTTTAACATGAATTTACTCACCACTGCCTATCCTCGCACTGTATAATTTATAACACTAAGCCCTTTCAATACTCCAAAATGCCAGATAAACTTTTCTCATTTGCTCTTAATTTGGTCACGCAGGATAATACCAACATCTGAAGGCTCTTTAAACTGCTTTTTAAAATGCATTCCTGAAAGCACCACCAATGCCACCTCTGCTCCTTGTCATCTTCCATAATTATTTCCAATCCAAAGCGGTCCTTAATGCGCTTATTAATCTGGCATTCTCCTCAGTGTGAAGCACATTCAGCTCTATTAATTTTTAAAAACCCTTTTTTATGGGGGACTGCAGATGCTTGGCTATTACTGAAAAGCTATTAGAAGTTAACACCTTTCTCTCCCCAGGGACTGGCATCATCCTATGCTTCCAAATGCCACCCTATTTTACATTATCAGCTGCTAAGACTAAGTATTAGAGACTTTTTTTTTTTTTTTTTTTTTTTTTTTTTTTTACTTCTGAACTGTTAATACTATTATTAGCTAATGGCAGAGTTCTGTATGGTGTATAGATACATATACTTTCTCAGTGTCTACAGCATATGGGGTTTTATTTATCTGCCTTCGAACAATGAGGCTTTTCAGTTGTACCATCCATTAGAAGAAAACTCACAGGTAAACAACCACTAATCTTATTCCCAGGGGATGAGATTATTTTTGCCTTTTCTTGACTTGGATATTATGACCAGACCAATATTTAGAAGAAAAAATGTGAAAGCAATGAAGCCATCACCCATCAAACCGCAAACTGGCTTGCTTTGTGGGGAACTCTTTCCCTTTTAGACTGTGTCTTTGTCTTTGTGAAACACAAACCTTCCTTGAAGGTCTGGGAGCTAAAAGCACTGAAAAAATATCACAGAATACTATTTCTGAGCTGCTAACAAATATTAGAATTGACAGGGGTTTTCGTTTTCTGAAAGAGCTTTAAGTCCCAGCTATTCATCTTAGGATCTGGCTGCTGTTGTGAAAACAGGACAGAGTTCAGTCTCAAGGATGGGATCTTCTGTTCATGGCTACCAGGAGGTTTTAAGAAGCAAACCACTAAGATATGATGGAGGAGTGTGTTAGTCTGCATCTGTAATCTGTGACTGCAGCGTTTGCAATGAAATTCGCCCTCCTGCTAATTCTCACTTAGAACCTCAGCTTTTAATTGAGTAACACACACAGAGTAGAAACCAGTCCAGCACTGGCTCTTCTGACTGTTTTGAACTGTCATGACTAAAGACAACAAAATAACATGCTGTGTCTTGAAAATCCTTGGATTGTGCGGAGTAAACCAAATGTTCTATCAAACAAAATAGTACAGATATTATGATACTGTCTTATCAGTAAATATTCTGTATTAAATTTTGTAAAAATCTATACTAAACATTTTCCAAAGATGTGGAACAAGTGTGTCCAGGAAACTGCAGAATATTTAAAGCAACATAAAATTTAGGTCTAACCTGCCACGGGAGATACAGGAGCCAGAATGTGAACCTAAATATTTGCACAGCAGTTAATGGGTTTTCCTTTCTCAAAGCCAGGACATTGCTGAAGGGGAGGGAGGGTCCTTCCAAAATTCTGACAGGTGTTGTGAGTGGAGTTACTTGACACAATTCTGTTAATCTGTGAGCTTTAGCTGTTATCTGTTAATGTTTTTACTCATTAGCACTTGAAGGACTCAGTGGAGACCAGGGTACAATCTCACACATGCAGTAGACAAAGAAGAAAGAGTTTTTTCCTAGAAAACTTTGTAATTTCTCTTCATATAACTAGAGATAATACACAGAGAACAGATCAGCTTCAGATGTTGGTTAATATATGGTCTAAATGTGAGGCTGGTCAGCAATGAAAAACTGCTGTGGCTTTTACAAAATGAGAGTTGACAGTAGATGTGTATCCTTATTATGGGGAACAAATTCCCAATGATCCTTTATTAGCATTAATGCCATCTTCACTAGCATCTTGAGAGATGCAAAGATTACATCAGCTTTATGCATAAACCAGGGAAAACCCTACCTTCTGGCAAGGGCCGCCTCAGAAAGACATCCAAAATTGTGCGCAGATGGGGATTTGCCTGGAGTGGCAGGATGCAGGGCAGCAGGATGCATGGCATGGTGCTTGGTGTGCCCGGTCACTACAGACGGGGTAAGTAACAAGTGCCCCCATGCCAAGCAAACTTGCTCCTGACATTTTCCACCTTGGCAGCTTTTTGGTTGGACTTAGCTGGACAGAGCGGAAAAATAGCTCAGAAGCACCTTCCCCCTTCGTTGCATGAAGGACAGTGTCACCAGAGTGCAGAAGGAGCTCCTAGACTTCAAGGCAGCCATTTGGACACTCCTGGTGAGAACCAAAATAACTGTACAGGATAGTCTTGCTACAAATCTCAATGACCTTTCTTTAAATGACTGCTAAATAGTCCTAATGTATCCTAATCCAACATTTGGCGTGGTGTGTGCCTGGGCTTTTGATTACTTTCACCTTTTCCTTTGTTATTTTATAAGACATTAGCGCAAAATCCCAGCTGCCAATTTCTGTCCTTACAGATTTATGGAAGCACGTCACTGTGTTCAAATAACGATGCTGGAAAATAAAGTGGAAACAATGACACCAGAGAAAATTATGATTGAATTATGCTTTAAGACACACAATGACAAAGCTGGGACACTCTGACCTGAGCTAGTGTCAGCCAAAAGAAAAAGCCATGAGAAGTGGTGGCTGCTTTAACTGAGAATTTGCTGGCGGTTTTTTGTTTCCCTGACAAAAGTAAATCTGATGCTGAGCACCTGAAGCATCTCAGCCATGTCAGTGGATGATTAAGAAATGTGGAATAGAGACATTGATACTACTTCAGTTTTTCAACCAAAAAAAGCCATTAATTTTTTAAAGAAAAGTCTTTCAGAAAAAAAGATGTTAGAAGATTTGAGTTGAGTACAAGCCTCAGCTCCACCTTAAATGTGTGCCCTCTTTCACTGTGCAACATTATTAATGTTCCAAAGACTGGAAGGCTCTTTGGAAGATTAGGAAGAGATGCGATTAGTTTGGCCTCTTAAAATGCCTATTATATGCTCAATAGACCTGGACTGCTCCCATAGTGTCACTTCAGCCCATCCCACAATTGCATTATTAGTGCACGTGCTTTTCCATTAGTGAAGTGGTTTTCCTTGATTATTGTGTTGGACCACATCCACTTCTAGAAATCAGGAACTGTGTATAAAAATTTGCAATCCCACTAAATAGTAACCCCTCTTGGGCTGTCCTATTGCCATTTCTAATGGTCCCCAAAAGCCCAGAGCAAAGAACAGGCCAAACCTCTGGTCCAGCCCAGGTTAACTGGCACAAGGAGAGCATTTGGGAATTGGCCTAAACCTGGTGAGGCTCAGAGGTTTCCCAGCAAGTCCCTGGCTGTTGCTCAGGCTGTGTGTGGGCAGAGCTGTGTATAGCCGTGGCAGTGCGCTGTGCATGCTCATCTTCCCCTTTGCCCAACCCATCAAGTGTCCACAAGGGCTTGAACACTTTGGTGCTTTGCTTTTCTGAAAAGACTTCGGGCTAAAGTATGTGATTCTTTGCAAACAGAAACCCGCTCTAGCTGTTGGCCTAAATTACAGTAGCCTCCTCTAGCCTGCTTGTTTAGCTGGCTGTGTTTCCAGGGGGCTGTGACACCAGCTGGGCATTTGCGAGGCACAGGACCATATCCCAGTGATTTCCTCCCCCTGCAAAACAGCCTGGGGGGAGATGCACGTTTGAGAAGTTCCTGCCCAGGGACCCTGCTTCCCAAGGGAATACTAAAGATGTTCAAGTTTCAACTTGAAAAAACTCATTAACTCCAACAAATATGGGGTGGCTTTGTGCTGATTAAATTATTTGCCCAGTCCTATTGAACGCTGAATAAATGTAGTCATTCAAATGTTGGATAGTTAGTAAAGGCACTTTTTCCTCTCTAAAGGTGTAATTCTTTTGCATGAGATTTAGACTGCAGATATTGACAGAAGAATAGATAATAGATAATTGATGTCAAAGGCTGAAGAAGAAAGTTGTCGATCAGCCAGAGTATAAGTTATCTCTCTATGTAAAGTAATATAAAGTAATGATGATTTATTGCTTGAAAAAGTTGCTAGATTTAAAATATTCTTTGGAATTGCTGGTGAATGCAGATTGATTTTTCTGAAGAACTCTACCCAGACCTATTTCCTTTCCCAAAGAATACTGCTGGTTTAATTATATGTATTTTATGAAATTGCATTTCTACAAATTTATACTATCAGAACACCAAACATCCCATTTTTAATACTCATATAAAAAGGAATCTTTCCAGTTGTCTAATTTGATACAGTAAGAAGATAAGAAAAGATGTGATTCGGCTTTACAATATCCTTCAGGTGCACTGCATCATACAACCTATAGCAGCTTCATCTATTAAACCTCAAGGAAATACAATAGAACGCTTTGTAAAAACAGCAGTAGTCTCCAAGGCATGCTTCTCTGAGTAAAAGATTAGTA
The DNA here is from genome assembly GCF_963210335.1 of Falco punctatus. Taxonomy (NCBI): domain Eukaryota; kingdom Metazoa; phylum Chordata; class Aves; order Falconiformes; family Falconidae; genus Falco; species Falco punctatus. The sequence goes on from NC_137589.1 coordinate 37,172,066, forward strand.
TTGGATGTGTAAAAGATTAGTACTGGAGGAAAGGTGAACTGTTTAAAAGGTATTTCCTTAATATCAGGAAAGCATCCAGTTTAGGAGTGCTTCCCTCATGTTTTATTTAGGCATCTCTCAAACTGGAAATCTGCTTTGAGTCCAGAAAATAATCTCGTGCTCTTTCCAAAGAGTCCCCTTGGAAATCCATTGCATACAAAGCAGCAGGGGTATAAGTTACACTTCACAGGAATCCATCTATACAGAAAAGAAAGCTCAATATATTCCTCAACTTAGGTTCTGGATGTTTTCCAGAGTCATAAAACTGGCATCCCATCATCTGTGCCTTTTCTAATTTTTCTCCTGTTATCCTTATGAAAAGGACCTTCTCAGTGACGGTGACATCTTTCTGTCCTGAACTCTATGAGATTTGTTCCTGACTAAAACACCTTTTTTGTGTTACTAGGTTCTTATGCTGTTTTCACAGACTGTATTTACAACTCCTAATATTGTTTAGTTTATGGTACTCTTGAATTTCATATATACATTCAAAGGTGCTTGAAAGAAAGCACAGCACCTAAAACGACCTGCACCACTGCCCTAAAATATTAATCACTAGTGTAACTCCATAAGAGTTACATCAGGCATGAGTTTAACCCCACTTTTTGTTTTAAATCAAAAGAAATTGATTTCTTTAGCAAACACACCCTAAACCACAGGATCAAAGGCAGCTGAAGCACCATAAAACCTCTTATTTCTTCCCCCCTCCACCTTCCCCAAATGTTACAGGGCAGCCTGTAAAGTGGCTTTTTAAGCACACCGATTTTGAAGCAGCTGATTCTGCTAACAGCATCCCTCAGCTGTTAGCAATGATGTCACTGGTTAACACTTTCCAGCCCACAAACTGCTGGACTCGTTCCTCTTGTCTCTCTGAGTCAAATTAGATGCTGGTAGGTCTCTACAGAACCTAATGAAGGTAGAGATATGTTCATGGCCCAGCAATAAGATTGAATTAAGCTTGTGTTCATGTTACTGATTCTGCAGAGAAAAGCAAACTCGAAATAAGAATATTTCTTGAAAAAAGGAGAGCCTTCATGGATAAATAATTAGTAGAATACATCTTGGTATCCCAATGTATTTTCAAGAAATGGGTCATAAAACGTTGCATAAGGAAATATTCTATGGACAGAAATGAAGACTAGTGATTCTGGAGAAGAATTGTATTCAGATTGAACTTGTGATATTTACTGTTTTAGAATATTGTGTAAGTAAGTCCAAACCCCAACATTTCCAGGGAATATTACTTTAAAGTTTCCACACATCATGCATGCCTTTGCAGCTGAGAAATATGTTCCCATGGTTAGGAAGTGTGCTTTCATGGAATTTTTGTTTTCATATTTTCATTAAAAACTTTATTCTAATAGGATGTAATAGAAACAAATACAGACTGGAAAAGTGTAGACATCAACACTTTAACAGGTATGAACATACACAAACTTTTGAAACAAGAGTAGCCATTAAAAAATTCAGAAGCTTAAAATGAGTAGTGCAACGGGGTAAAACCAAACTCAACAAGAATCAAGAGTGTCCCTATTTTGATGCCATGCAAATGCTCACACTTGTTTACAGCTCTGGGTTGTTTACAATCAGTGTACTCTGCCAGAGCTCAGAGCTGGCAGGTACCTGAGCTGAGAGCAGTGCAGTGATGCTGGCACAATGCTGTCCCCAAACTAATAGTAGCTGTGTTTTCCTACCACCCCTGATGAGTGAGGCAGGGCAAGCAACATGTAGCTAAGCTGCTGTGCAGCTTCTCTGGGCTCTACCAGCCCCAGCTAGACTCACTTCTTCCCATGGCTTGAGCACAGCCACGGCCTGCCTGTGTCCCAGGCACTGGCTGAGGGATAAAAACGGGTCCCACAGAAGCTGCCTTTGGACATGCCTGAGGCTGGTATGTAGGGAAGGAGCTGCAGCCTGCTGTGGTGGGAGCCCGTGCTCAGTATACACACTTTTTGTGGAGGCAGAGCAAGAAAAAAACTCAGTCCTGTTGTCACATGGGTGTTAGAAGCTCACTGCATTCTTCATTTTCCTTCCCTGAAGTTGCCTGGTTTGTTTTGGGTGTTGTTAGGTTTCTGCTGGGCTCTGTGTGGTTAGCTCCAAGACAAGGGCCTGGAGGGTCAGGGTCGTGTCCTGTTTCCTGCACCGCACCCCCTGTTCCCTCTCCCATTTGTCAGGCAGCGGGAGGCTGGTGTAGGTCCCAGCTCTGCAGTCTACCAGCTGAGGTGCAGATGCTCTAGGACAGGGGTCCTGAAACTATGGCCCGTGGGCCAGATACGGCCCCCCAGGTCCTCAATCTGGCCCCCCATATTTACAGAACCTCACCCCCCCCACCCCGCCAGGGGTTTTGGGGGATACCAAGCAGCCGCAGATGATTGCCTGCCACTGCATCAGCGCGCCAGCCCCCTGTTTAAAAAGTTTGAGGACCCCTGCTCTAGGAGGTCACTAGCAAGAGGCTGATGGTCTTTGCTCACTTTGCTTAAAAGACAAGATGTTTTCTCTGAAGCGTGAGATGCCCTCACCATCGGTGGCACTGCCGCAGAGAGTGGGGACTGTACGCTGGCTCGCTTTGCCCTACCAGTCCAATGCGTCTGTCTGTGCACTCTCCCAGGGCTTTCTGATGGATGGAGAAGGATCACAAATTTACTGTGGGTACTTGGTTGCCCTTGTTTTACAGGGGCAGGTTACAAGCTCCACATTTCTCCTCTTCAGACAGCCCCTATTTCTGAAGATGTGCCATTGTTCTGTGCGCAGATTCAGCCCGCTGAGTTTGCTGTGAGTTAATTTAAAAAGGCAAAGAGAACCCCAGTAAGACACTCAGTAGTGTCAAACACCGAAATGCTGCTGCACCGTGCGATCCACGGGGTGCCGATACCGTTGCTAGAATGAACAAAGTAGCTCTGCCTTGTTATGGCAGAGTCATAGTTGAGCCCTTTCTCGAATTTCAATTCCATTTTATATCCCCTGTGGTTGTACACAAATTCCACAGTTGAATAAATAGACTTTGGCAATGATTACTTGGAACCTTGGGGGTTAACAGTGTTCTTAGCCTTTTCCCTAATTGGTGTTTACTCTCTTGATGCCTTTTCATGTGCATGTTATAAAATATTCCTCTGAAAGTTTTGTCTATTGCCAAGATATTATGCTTTGCGCTAGATGAAATTCCTTGACAGAAAGCTATGACATGCACCTGTTGTAGAGGTGTGATAAAACTCCTTGAAACAATATACCAGCCCCAGAGCAGAGACACCAGGCCATGGCGCGTTCCTCGCTACCTGTCCTGCAACCTGTGTGCTCAGGGGCTCTGCCCAGACTGCAAGGCAGATCCATGTAAGATCCCAAAGCAACTGAGTCTACAGCCCTGAAGGGAGATCCTCATGGGGAAGAGCTGGCCTGGATATACAGGGCGGGGAGGAAAAGGCAGGCACCGAACTTAAACTTTGGCATTTCTGTGCTATGTCATGAATCTGAAGAGGTGGACTGTGGAGAACTCAGAACAGCTACCAGTTTACTTCTACCTGAGATGACTGAATCAGTTCTAAATAAAACCTTCCCGTGTCTTGTAGCTTTACCCCGCTTGCAATACAAACACAAATAACAGCTCAGATCCCCACAGCTGCGAGGCTATAAATCCATGCTGGTATTTCTGCAACTTGCGTCTCTTATTTTTGCTGAGAAGAGATCTTGGCTTCCAAGAGATGTCTCCTCCCCCACAGAGTCATTGATACTGAGATTAGTAGCATCTTTAATGCTCTCTGTACCCTTTTCAACAAAACTGGGCTCAACTGGTGCTAGAAGCCAAAGCCTAATCCTGATTCTCGTAGTATAGAAGGACGTGGCTTTGCTGAGTGGCTTGGCTATGGCCAACAGCTCTTGATGGGCACCTCTGGGATGCTCTACCTGCACTCAGACAGCAAGGAGGTCCAAAACCAGTGCAGAGATCTGGATAGTTGAATAATGCCTGGCTTTAGTGTTGTAAAGCTTTTGGATGAGGCTTTCTGCTAGAGTTTGCAATTAAAAATGGCCTGATCTTGTCTGCTTCCCAGCTTTCAGAAAAAGTGGCAATGATCCAGCTGGTAAGGTCCTAGACAATGCACACATAAGGAGACCACTTGGTTCTGTAAAGAGGCGAAGCATTATGAAGTGTCAATTGGAAGGTGACCACACCAGCTGTGAAATAGAGATTTCTCCCCTGCAAAATTAGCCTGTGCTAACTCATTGCACTGAGAACTTGCAAGTGAAATTCAGGAACAGAAGAGGCATTGTCTGGCTGCTTAATTCTCTTTAAATGCACAGGTGCAAGACATTTCTGTGCAAATAAAACCATTGCTCACAGGATAAAAAGACGAACTATGTAAGATGGAAAATAGTATTTCTGTATTTATTTTTGATTTATTCAATGATATTTTTATTTTGTGATCGTATTCAAATACAGGCATCTATATAGTCTGTCAATATACTTGATATTGCCCATTATAACTGATGTAATCCATGCACAGACTTTACCTCCTTTCATATTAAACCCCAGCTCTAACTTCCATGTTAAGCCCAATTTTCTGAATCTAAGAACATGCTTTTAAATTTGTGAAATACAGGTTTAAATGGGCTTCAAGATTTACATTAAACACGAAGAAGGGAATGCAAAGATTTAAGAAATGTGCACGGTCTCAAGTTTAAGAATATGCCCTAAACATGATTGAGTGAATATTTTCTAACCAGTCTTTTTTTGACAGAAAGCTGGATTTGGTTGAATGGTGTTCTTTTAACTTCTTCAACCCTTCCGCCCCCAGCAATATCTGCTTTCCGTGGAATTCTGTCTTGTTGAAAAATCAAACATCCCTCCACTCTCCAGACCTGAAACCTGTTCAAAAATGACGTGCTGTCAGTTGTAATTGTTGCTGGGAGCTTTGTACTACTGTTTACTCTTTGGCTCTAGCTTCTAGCTAGTTTCATTATCCTCCATGCTGGGGGACTCCTTGGATGCACCCTACCAGGTCAGCAAGAGGCAGAAAGCCAGAGCTGGAAAGGAAATAATCTCCCTCTCCCAGTTCCTTGCCTCTGCCTTCACTGCTTCCTCCCTCCAGCTCCTGACCCCTTCCCTTTTATTTCCCACTCTTGCTTCCTGTTTTTCCATCCCTTCCAGTGCACAACGGCAGTTTCCCTCTCACTCTGCCTTCTAGCAGTGGGGAGATCACCAAGAACAAGACTGATTTCTTGGCTTGCTGGCAACTCCAAAACAAACAAGCCAAACCCCATTGTTTAAAAACTGTGTAAATAAAAGGATATTCTGAAGGTTTTTTTCTGAAATTCTGAGAGACTGAAAAAACAAACTCTTTAAGGAGAAAAGTATTTCCCTTGGCCAGAAGGAACACAATTATTCTGGATGCGCATGAGGTTTTTCATTCTGAATTTCAACACTTATTTTTCAATAAAAGTGAAGGAAATTTTGCAACTAAAAATGGATTCAAGCAGAAAAACATTCAAACTGTCATTTCGGAAGGTGTTACAACAAATTTGGCTTTTTCAAATACATTTTTTCCCAAGAAGACTTTAGCAAAAGAGCACAAAATTTTTAGATGTGCCTATCCCTGCCTGTTTACCTTGAATAATAAAGCAAAGTTTCAGAAAACCTAATTTATTCTGGCTTTATCGGTGTGCAGGTGACAGGTAGATTCCGTATGTTCCATTCCAGTGCTTGGTGTCACAGCTGGTATGGCAGGGCAGGGGCAAAGGGATGGAGAGACTGCTAAGGACTGGCAGAAGATGCCAGCAGAGCCACAGTAACTTAGAAGACAGTGCACACAGGTGGTCTAGTTTATACCAGTCTGTGCACCGGGCAGCTTAGGAATCTGGGGCTGCAAAGGTTTGAAGCTCTTTCTCCTAATTTTCATGTGTTTTCATGCACTTCTCATAGGGGCAGAGCAAGGCCCTGCCTGCCAAGGTTTATAATATAAATAGCTGGGGCCAAATCCAAACACTACTGAAATGAATAGGGAGGTCTTTGCAGACATGTGTGTGCTCTTGGTAAGACTTTCAGAAAGTGCCCAGATCATCATCATGGTGAATTAGGGCTCTCATAAATCCAGCAAATAAGCACGGCGTTGTGTAGGCCCAGCGTTGCCCCGTGAGCATGTTCAGGCTTCACAGTCATGCTGTAAAGAAAGTGGCCATAAAAGTGCACCTCAGGGATGTATGTAACATCAGCTTTGTGATGGAGACATTTATTCTGTAAGAGGCTAATTCAGCTTTCAATCCTCTGTCCTTTCAGGCTCCTGGAAAGTCTCCATCTTCTCTGACATCAAGTTATTAGATAAATAAATAGCCATTAGAAAGCAGAAGGAGATGGCTACCCCATTTAATTAATACAGAAGTTAGTGTGATGTGTTAGAGTATGTGAGTTTATTTGGCTTCAAATCTTGGATTGTGTCAGTGCCATGTACCCAAAATATGAAAGAATGAAGGAACTGGATGACAGGAGTTGAGGTTATGGTCCAACTGGTGGGTCAATGGTGTAAATTCTACATCATTAAAAGTGCAATATGGACTGCTTTTGGCATTTGGATCTCAGCATATGTTCCTAACATCTTTCATTCTAGTGGTACTTGACTCTGGGATTAAATTCCTGGCTCCCTGAAGTAAATGGGAATTTTGATCAAACTCATCTTTCACTGAAGTAATTTGCAGGGCTCGGCATCAAAATCTGTATCCCATGATTTCAATGAAGCTGAAATAGATTACTATAATTTATATAACTCTTATTTATAATTTATTATACACATGCACAAATACAATATTCCATATAATAATATAGAATATAAAATATAAATAACATATTATTTAGAAAATTATTATTTATAATAAGTTACTATAAATGGGTATTTAAAAAAGACAAGTAAAAAAGAATACATCTTTACTGGTTTTCAAACTTGCCTCATAGCACAGACTTCCAGGCTAGACCAGAACGATATTATCTCCAGTAAGATAAATGCAGAGAATTTTTCTAATGGCTTTTGAGAAATGTGTCTTCACATCTCATACAGAAATGTCATAATTTTGTTATATATTAATTTGGCTGCTATTTTTTTGAAGGCACTTCCAATGATTCTTTGAAGGCTTGGTGCTTTTGTATCAAGTATCAGTTCGCATTTGGTACTTCCCTAAGGTATCACCAAAATTTACAGCTAACCTAAAACATTCAGTCATAACCCTTTAAAAGGATGGCTCCTATTTAAAAGTATGGCTGCATTGTGATTATACCAGGATGAAATGAAAGATGTGAAGCTATTCCAAGATGGAGTTTATAATTGCATCTCTTTATATCAGGCTAGTGATTTTCATTAGCTTAATAAAAAGATATTTTAGCACTTGAATACTTTCCAAAAACTGTTTAACGGATTATCAAAAGCAGTTCAATTATGGAAAAACCAATAGCAAGATTCAATATAAACATCAAATGAACCTGATCTTATATTGCTAGGAATCAAATTCCTGGAGGAGCAGTACCACAAGTATGTTAGTCACTATAGTGATGCCCGAATTCCACATGATGATAGGCATATGCTCCATTGCAAAGAAAAATTTAACTTTGGTCATGAATACTTCTCCATGGTCATGCTTAAAGCACATTGAATTACACCTTTTGACCCACAGGCATGTTACAAAAGAGGAATTCTTTTAAAGAAAGAAGCTATAATACACAGGTTCTTAAAATGTGGTGGAGATCAGATTTATATAAATCTAGTCCTCTTTACAGTTTGGTTTCATAAGAGGAAACACACTCAATGTAGAATGGAAAACTGGAAACCTTAAATGTCTTCCAGGATTGTTTGTCCTGGATGTGCTTTCCAGAGCTGTATGCAGTGCTGACCTCCCACTTGTCTTGGTCCAGAACATCCACTGGAGTTTGATGAAGCTCCCTCTGTCCCTGTGCATGAATTTCTCAAAAAGAAATGGCACAGCCCAAGATTCCTTTGCCAGGCAGTGAGCAGATGGACACAGTTCACAACAGCATGTCCAGGCTGCAGGGCGTGGGCACAACCATGTAGCACAGGCACGATCAAACTTGCAGGTAGTAAATGCTGTGCTAGATGGATTCAGTGGTAAAGTTCTCATTAACTTCAGTAGAGGGCAGGATTTTGTCCAAGAATTGTTTTCTTGAGCGAGGGACTCTTAAAACTACCACAGCAGACCCAGCCTCCAAGGCTATGTGATCGTTTGGCTTAAGGCTGTCACTTAATATAATTCAATATTCTGGCGCTGGATGTCTGACTGAGGACAAACATTTCTATATACACCACCCAAAAGGGAACCAAACCGCCTTTTTGCCAATACTAATATGTACAGGTTTACATACAGGGAGCTACTGTTTTAAGGATGTGACTCATTTTCTGATGCTCTTGCAGTTATCCATAGGCAGTCCCCACTCATTCAGTCCTGAGACAGACACACATTGCAGTGATATCACTGATCTATAAACTGACATTTCTGACCAAACTGATTTTCATATATCTCAGTTGAATGGCAAATTTCCCATTTGCTGTAAATCTCAAAGATTTATACATTAACCAATCTTGTATTTCTGAATTTGTCACAAGAGGAATTTTAAAATATGCCAAGGTGCTTTTCACATCTTAGACTTGATCTTAGGTGCAGGAATATATTTTTAATTAGCCTTGGTTTATGTTTTCTGGATGAGCCACTTGGTGCAGCAGCTATTTAAAGTGTGACTAAATAGTGAGAATAAAAATGCACAAACTATTACTTACTTTCAAAAAAATATGTCTGACATATGACCTAAAATTTGCCCAAAAAACCTCCTGGCCATGGGCCACATATGTCTATCTGAAGCTGAAAATATTTTATTGTGATTTGTAGCACTGGGAATGGAAGCCTGGATTTATAACGGAAACAATCCCAACCACAGTTATGGCAGAGCTGCCACTGTCCCATTACAAACTGCCATTTTTTCCATGTTAATTTTTGTTTTTCTTTTTGCACCCTATATTCAGTGGAGAAAATCACATGTGCATTGGTTATGCAACTATTTCAATGAGCTGAGTTTCTTTCCATCAGTTTAATTTGGGTTTCCTGCAGCGCCCATCTCCGTAACATGTAGCATTGGGTACCACTACAAGATATCGTAAAACCGCTCCTGTGAGTTAGCTATTGGTAAACATGAACAGATGTTATGTAATGTACAAGGAGAGTATAATAATTATATTCTATCACATTTGGTTTCTGTTTTTTTCAGGAAAGGTGAGGGAGAAGTGGATATGTACAGAACCAAACGTGTAATTTGTGGAAGATTTGTAGACCCTTATTTTCCCATGTATAGCAGGTTGAAGGTCTGATTTTTAATCCAAATGGACTGTATATCTGCTTCTTCAAGACATCTTTAGAATCTTCCCAGCCACTTGGTTTCTGAAAGAATCAACTTCACCGGGATGCTGCGTTTGTTAAAACTGAGATTTAAAATCTACCCTGAAGAAGTGGGTGGAGTCACTTGGTCTGCCACCAAATTAACATGGAGTGCTCAAGGGGCTATAATGATCATACCAGAGCGACGCCTTTCCCGACATATGTATATGCTCCTGCAGAAGAGATTTGCAGAACCTCTCTCTATCAGCCTCCGAGGAGATGTCTTTTGGCTGAATACATTTCTAAACTAGACACACAGAACTTCCAAGAATGCCTCTTCCTTCGTTTTGTGGTTCTGATGCACGTTACCTCAAACCAAACCCCCAAATGTGAGTTGTACATTTTAGAGAAATTTATCGATATAATTTTATAACAACCACATGTATAATCATGGCATGGTCAGAGCTGCATTAACTGTTTTATATCATTTAATCTACATCTTATTGGGACTTAGATGATTCTGTGTTCCATTAGAAGCAGAACTATTTTGATAAGCACAGATAGTCACGAATAGTATGCAATATTCTTTGGACATATGTCTATGTTAAGAAACGTAGATCAATTAATATGTTTAAATCCTTTAAGTGCTGTAACACCAGCATGGTATTTTCTACACAATATAATTTCCTAGCAATAAAAATAAAATAAGCTTTCACTTTTCTTCTTTTTCTAGAGTGTTTTTCCTCACATATTTGACCAGATCTTATATAACTATCCCAATGTTCACTGAAATATATTTTGTATATGTTTTTTGCCAGTTACTCTTTCAGCTTGACTGCCTTGTATTCATTTCTCTCTTCAGTTAGAAAACTTGTTAATGTTGTACCATTTCCCACCCCAGATGGCCACTGATTCATGGAGATCACATACATCACTCACCTGTCTTTTATTATCAGACATAAGATTTTGTGTCCTGTTTGTCTCAGAGCAAAGTTACTATCCCACAGGTCACAGAAGAATTCCTCTGTGGCCTCCATAATCCTTTAATTTGGTCCAGTTCTGGTTTAGTCTCAGTTCTTTTGATTTCTATCATGAAAATATTCCACATCATAATAGTATGAGACAATTTCATAATCTTTCTCAAAAGATTTCCCCTCTCCATACCTATAAAATACTGCTTGCTCTAGCAAATACTATTGTCCCAGTTTTACTGGTGGGAAGCTAAGGTTGTGTTTAAGCTTCCTATCCAAGCTGCTGAAATAAGCACCAAGGCTACTTCCCAGTGACTGTAGAGAGAACCAGGATTCGGCAGTACTTGAGACTGTGTAGTCTAAATAACTCATGGCTTTCTCAAACCAAGATAGATGCCCGAGGCTGTTGCAGGCTGAATAGGGGTTACAGAGATGAAATATGTCTTCATACTAAACATTGAAACCCCAAACACTTAAAAGCAATGGGACTTCTAGGTTCAGTTTTCCAGTGTTCCAGAAGGCTTGAGATAGCATTGCTCAATCCTTACTCCTATCATCCATGGCAGCTTGAGTGCCACTGAGCAACCAAGCCATTCTCCCACAAGTAGGGGTATCTCTTCAGTGAAGATGTAGCTAAAATAAGCTGTCCAGGGCTTCACAAGGCATCCACAGCAGAAAAAAAGCATTGTTTCAAGGACCCACAACTCTCATGGTGGTGTCATAGCTGTTGCACCAACTCCTTGCACAGTGAAATCACTTCCCGATGCTGAAATACAGTAATTGGTTTTTCTTCCCTCCATCTCAGTGACCTGTTAGACATAAAACCAATCCTCTTCTCTTGTTCTTCTGGCCTGTTTGTCTTTACCTTCTTGCCCTTGCTAGTGTGTTTCCACTGGACCAAGCCTCCAGAGTCTTTTGGAATTTGCAGCTCCAGAGAAAGGACAGTACAAGCATGAGGAATACGTGCATATATACTGGCCTAGTGCATGGAGACATGTTGGAGCATCAGTAGAGCTTGGAGCTCCATCCAGACCCAGACTGGTGTCTGTGTAGCTATCCTAGCTTCGTGGCAGCTTAAAAAAGTATGTGATTTCCAGACCAGGGGTAGGTACTCCCTGCTGACTACCTGGACAGCTTTGACTGTATCACTGTGCTCCACAGGGCAGAAAGTAGGGCCAAAACCTCTCCTTCTCCTTGCTTCCCACCAACATCAGACCTGGCTGGGCCATCCACATGGCAATAGAGGGAGACCCACATGAGGGTGTTTTCCTGTGGAGTTTGTTGTGCATGCTGTTGTGGGCTGCAGTCCCTGCTCAAGCTGCATCTCATCCTAATTTTGCATCCACTTCCTTGGATATTTTCCTTGAATGCCTGTTTAGATTGCTCCAGATTCTTCTAGCAGAGTCACTCCAGAAGTATTATCATGAAAAGAAAAGCATTCAGGGGAACCGGGAGGAATTCAGACCAGTGAGTGTAAATATGTGATGTAAGCACATAATGAAATACTGTGGGTGTCCTTGAGTGACAGCAGATCAATGACAGTATCCTTCAGGAGAAAAAAAGCTTGGAAGAATTAAAGCCCAAGCTGTGCATACAGCTTTGTTAGGTTGTAAGATGTGCAGTCCCACCCCAGTTTTGAATGTGTTGTGGAAGTAAAATCCTTGTCTTAAACTACCAGCGTGTTTTTTCTCAGTCCCAAGTAATGATAAAGGCTTAGCTTAGCGACTTCAGAAATGGAACTGTTGAAATCTGTAGAGGTGCTGCACTGTTTTGTACACATATGCCTGCACTTTGCCAGCACTCTCGATATAAATGATTCCCAGATTTCCAATTGTATTTTGTTTATAGACACGTTTTGCTTATTGTAAATTGCATATGGTTTTACCTCTAACCCTGGGTCTGATCCTTTCGCAAAGAATTTGGCCAAGGAAAAGAATAGATGATCCACTATTTGTTAGCAGTTCATTATATATGTATGTATGTGTATGTGAATAGATATAGATATATGTCCATGGGACTCATACTGGGAGGTGCTGAGCTCTCTTAATCTCTTGTGAAGTCAACAGGAGTTGAGGGCACTCAGCACTTCCTAAAGGTGGTCAGAAAATAGCAGTTTTGGGCAACCTCTTGCTTGAGTTTTTCCTATCTAAAGTTGTTTTGTTTTTTTGGTTTTTTTTTTTTTGTTTTTTTTTTTTTTGTTTATTTTTTTAAAAAAGAGATAAGCTTCTTAGAGCCTTCCTTAAATGCTGGCACCTTGAGATTGTAACTATTTATGCTTTACCACTTTTTCACATGCAAAATGTGTTGCATGTTTTTTGTTGGAGTTTTAAGGATCAGATTGATGAAGGAGAGTTCAGAGCCAGACGTACAGTATAAGAGACAAAGGTTTAGTAATGAGTTCAAAATTTACAAAACACAGAAGCAAATATGGCTTTAATACATGATGTGACCCTTTATAAGGCTTGAAATTACTCTTCAAAAATCATTCTGGCTTGACTTCAGAGCCGAGTGGATTGTGGGATACCACAGATTGACTTTGAGTAGTGGGTTGGTATTGCAGGAATTTTTTAATTTCCTGTAACTCACAACAATTTTCTTCCAGTTAGACCTTATCCTGCTGCAGTGTATTTACTGAACAATTTAGTACAGTGTATAAGCCAGATCAGAGGCACATGCATGCACTCATACTCATACACACACACACACACACACACAAAGAAAATTAAAGTATTATTAGTAAAATTTAAAATTATTAAAAGAGAAAGGTTTGGTTGTGTTGATGTTTACATTTTTATGTGCATAAGATATTTAATATCTAACTAGTGATGTAAAGGGGAAGAAGAAACTTTGGACTGAAACATACTTTTTCTATTTTTAAGCAAATAAAAATGGTTCAAGTTGCATTAATGTATGAAAAATAATTTGGCAAATACTTGTTATTATTTTTTTAACAGCCTTTTAATTAGTTCTACAAACATATTTTTCAGAACCTCCCCAAAGATACCCAATGTACATGATTTAAAATAAAAAAAATATTTCCTTAAACTGACAAAACTGCTTATGTATTTATTAACAGTAAAACAGCACTAGAAGGATCCCTGCAGTTCAAGGGGAGAAATATTTCATATCACAGAACTCCATGTGCTCATTTCATTTCAATTGTCTCCCAGGTATTGCAGGGCAATTATTATAGCATATTTAAATGTAAAAAAATACAACCCAGAAGGTCTGTTATAATTCAACTAAAAACCCCTGACATGGATGAAAGCAATGTATTTAGGTCACTGGAACTTGAGATTTATATCAGCTATTGATTAAAAAAATCTTATTGGTGTGAATGGGCTATTGCAGCATATATGCATATATAGGTACACTGTAAAAGGGAACATATTATTTATAGGAGTGTACATTTACCAAGAAATCTAACATTGTTTACAAGTGATTTATATAGACACACATACACACACAATACATATGTATGTGAATTTATGGCATGCTTTATTCCTTATCTAAAATCTCCTAATGTCCAAGGAAAGCCTTTGCAATAATTGTAATTGAATTTGTACTGGGCCTTGAAGAAACGGCAAGTGAAGAGTGAATAGAACATCTGTATGTTGTGATTAAAATATGATTATATGACTGTATTATTGGAAGGAGAATGCTTGATTGAAAAGGAAGAAAAAAATACGGTATCTTTAAAAAACTTGCTTAAAACTGGCGATAGTAACGTTACCTAGCTGTACAAGTGGAAAATCAAAAGGTAGAAAAAGAAAAGTCTAAGATTCCCCCAAGTGAAATAATTAAATGTTTCTTTAACTTCTGGATGCCAAATAGGAAAAGATCATAACCTCTAGCATTTTAGAAAGCAGGATGTATGATGGGATTTATTAGTAGATACAGAGTAAATAACACTTATTAAATTTCAAGGTAACTTTATTTTCTGTTACCTACCAATGGAAAAGTCTCTTTTGAAATAACACTCATTAGAAATTGAAGGTTATACTGGCAAAACAGACTTGAATCCTTCAAAAATAGCCCCTAGTAAAAGTCATAGAAAGATCTGAAGCTAAGTCCATGACAAAAAAAAAATGAAATTTAATATGCAGGCAAACTTTTTAATATGTGAGCCAGACACAGAAATATTGGTACTCTTTGAAATGAGCAAGAATTTGATGAAACACTGAAGGGTTTCCTATATTTTATTTTATTGGACAGCAACAAGTAACCCAATGAAAGAATATCCTGTAATAGTGGAATGCTTCTCTATGTCAGCTCAGTACTCTAACAAGCGTATTTCCCTGCAACGCAGAAGAGTTGCTGAGTGACATGAGTTGTGTGTAAACTGCACCCTCAGTTCTTCACCTAAACCCCAGCTGGAGTTCTTCTATTGACTTAACGGGGCTTTGGATCAGGCTCCAAAATAATGAAGGGACAAATCCGTTGAAGTCTTTATTTATGTCTAGATTGTTTTCTCTCATCAAAGATTCCCCCGAGGCTCTTCCTTCTGCATTCTCCTGTGGAGAGTTTGCGCCTCCCCATAAATCAAGCTGCATCCTTGCTCCCTGGAATCTCATAGATGAAACCAGGATTTGGCTCTTTCCTGGTCCCATGGACTTCCTCACAGCTGCTCAGATTCCTCTTAATTCTTGGAGATGCTCAATTAAAGTGGGTCCTTGACTGTTGTGATGTTGCCATAACTAAAATAGCAGAGTCACTACGGGGAATCTGTGACTTCAGAAAAAAATGTCTAGTGCCAAACAAAATGGGAAAAATGAAGGGCTGTTTCTGCCTTCTTTGGACCTGCCTTGGCTTTTCTCTTGGATGATCCATCACTTGGATGGCCAGGTATCTTCACTTCCCAGGACAAGTGCTGTTTCACCATTAGAATATGAGAAAATGACATCCCATCTACCTGGCCACAGAAATCCAGGTATTTGCTGCATCCAGGCTGGATTATGGTCTTTGGCTGTGCATGAAATGGGTATTTGTCCTGCTCCAGGCTATGATCCCTATCGCCCTTCACAAGTACAAGGTCACTGCCCAGTGGATTCCAGTTTTAGGCTGCGGTCCTAATCTCTTAAGGTCCTAGCAAATCATCCCACAATCATGTAGAGTGCAAGCTGAATACATATCTAGGAATCATTTTGACAAATCTATCCCTTTGAAGACAAAAGAAGTCATGAAGCACCTGAGAACTAGGGCCAATGTTTTCTAAGAAGTCAAATTTATGGGGCAAATTCATTGAAAAAAATCAGGTAAATCCCAATTTTAAACTTTTATGGAGAATATTTCAGAGCTTTCTTCTTTTGGAAGATAGTAATGGTTGGCATAGTACTGAGTCTCCCTCTAATTCTTCCAAAAAAGACTGAGTTTACCTCCCTTTCTCCACATTGCTACTCTATTTGTTCAAGGAGGAGGAAATGCACAAAAGATATAGTTATTAATTTTGCAGGGAAAGCACTGTGATACCATAGTGCTGTATAATACATGTCTTGGGAATTTCTCAGAACCAGCTTTCTTTTGCTCTTGCTTGGATACATTCTGAGTGAGCCATTCCTCTTCTACAGGTGAGTTTTCCTATGGGCAGTCTCATATTAACCTATTCCTAAAGCAGAGTATGTATTTACATTGTACCTATGCGATATGACATATACGCAACACGGGTTTTAAAAAACCATTATCTGGCAAAAACTTGTGTGCTGTAATTTTAGCAATCTTCACATGAGCAACTCAGTGCATCCGAAAGACAAATGAGAACAAGGGAAAGGACTGTCAAATAGAGAAAGACCAGAACGTCAAGCTTCAAAAGAGGGGCTGCTCTTGTGCATAAGGCCTCGCATAAGCAATCAAGCAATCTGGATTCAATTCCCAGCCCTACCACAAATCTTTGGTGAAAGTACGAATAATGTGTTGGGTTTTTTTTTTTTTCTTTTTTTTTTCTTTTTTCCTGATGGTCTTTGTAAGGTTTTCAAAAGCATATGTGATGCTCCCTGCTCTTCTCTAGCAGTGAAAATGTGGGAGTATCATCAGCTGTGCTAACAAGTCAGTTTGACAGGTTGCTGTTGGATGAATATGCTGCTTCTGACGACAAGTGCACCAGCTTGCTTATGATTTTGGAGCTCTTGGAGAGTTCATTCAGTGGAGCATTTGGTTACAATCATTCCCTTTGAGTTAATCAGTATCTCCTGTCTACTGAGGCTGCAGTGCCAGGGCAGGAGAATGAGAGGATGTAGAAAAAGATGACTGAAAGAGATGACAATTCATACTTAGAAAGCTGTGTATTTAGTCCTGAGGGGTCCCCCGAACAGGGGAGCATCAGCTTTGTGATCACACTGGAGCTATGTTGCTAGTTTGGTATTTTAAGCAAACTCTCTCAGCCAGAGGCAGGTTCACAGTCAGGGAACAATGGGAGCAGAGGCTGCTTCACATTGCTAACATACCAGTGATGCCAATTTATGAATTCTTCTATAAATCTCTGGAGATACAAACCATCTGTAAAGAATAAAAAGACAACAACATTTATGCATTCGGTTACACATAAGAGGAACGAAGACGTTTTGTTTAGATAATTCCCATGAATTCAAGTCTCAGGAATCACTGACGGTGTGTCTTGTTTATGAGCTTTAAATAATGATGGCAAAGCAGAGTTTCCAGATAGCTACACAAACCCACAGATTAATAAGTGACTGCTTTCCGGTTTGTTTTTGTTACTGTGCCTTTTAAAAGGACAAGTTACACCCTATTTAATAAGCTAGCGGCTGAGCAGAAATAAAAGAGCTTATCTGCTAATTTAATTTTATCTCCTAAATCAAAAGCAGTTATTATAGGAGCATCAGTTAAGTCATAATGATGCATTTTTGCTTCTCGAAACTCCTTTATTAAAGAAGGAATAAACAATGAGGTATGTGATAGAGTTAGGGTATTTTCCAGGTCCTTTATCTTTGACCTTGGTGGTTATGTGTACCAAATATATCACAGGATTAGGCCTGAGAAAGTGAGGATTTGTCATTTTTAGTGATACTTAGAAGAATTTCCCAACTTGTGGGTACTGTTTTTCAATGCTTTGCCAGGTTTCAGGGACATAACCTATCTTTTATACCTCAGAATGACCTACTACCATGTCTAAATAGAAAAAGATGACCTGTCATCTGATTGACAAGGAATCAGAGCTACCACATGCTCTTTGCTTAAACCCAGAAAGTTAAAAAAAAAAAAGAAAGAGGAGGGAAAAATAAACATTTATGCTGGGGTTCAAATGAGTTGTGAACACGCTTCTAGAGCAGTGTTTGCTTACCTGAGCTGGAGCAGGAGTTCTGAATTGCTTCAGTGATATCGATGTACTTTAAAAGCCTTTTAGAGGAAAGCTTGGTTTGTAACAGAACTTCTCTCCTCTTCAGGGCAAGTTCCTCCCAGCCTGGCTTGCAGGAGTGCACCCCTCGGCTTTGCTACGTGCAGAAGCGAATACACCACTACTTCTCTGAAGGGGAAGAGAGGCTGACTCACTATCACACCTGTGCTATTTCTAATAATGAATGAAAAGCCCAAGATATTTAGCTTCACAATTATTTTCCCTTATTTTTCATCTATGTTCAAGACACTTTTGTCCTTGTACCCACAGTTTGCAATTATACAGCTGCATTGGTGGTAGCACCACTGTGATTTCTACCGGGTTGTCTTGCCATGCAGGTTAAGACACACGAAGCAAAGCTTTTTTTATTTTTTTGAAACTTTGCCTTAGCTATGTATATAACCGCTATGATTACTCTCTGAAAATTACACTGTCTTGCTGCAAGAGAACAAGGCCTATTATTTATCCTGTTCTTAGCTCAGGATGAGGCAGGGAATAAGCTCAGGGATCAGAGCGTACAATCACACATAAACCTTGAAGATTGTATGTAGACTTCAGCTTTTTGTGGTGTAGGGTAAATTCCCATTAATCCATAGAGCTGCGTGGCTTGCAGTTTGGCAGCTTTTGGTCAAGAAGCACTTAGGTCTAAGTGACTCTGGACACTGATCTTACGACTTAGCCAAGTACAATTAAAAACACTGATGTGAAGATAGATGGTGAAGGCGAGGCTATCCACTGGGGTCTAGGTGTCATGCCACCAGAAAAGCGGCAGAAGGAGTCTTTGCCGTAAGGAGTGACCTGGAAATCTCAGGCCATTAGTGTGACCCTGAGATCAGCTTTTCACAGCTTTACTGAGGAAGGCTATAAAAAGGACAAAAGGCTCCAGGCCACGAACGAGTGCAGATGTTAATGAAAACAAAAATCAGAAGTTGAAGCATAACCAATTTAACGCCTGTCTGAACTTGTACATGAGCTATCCACTTGCAAGGCGTGCAGCGAAAGCCTGTGACCTCATTTCCCCTGGCACTCGGGTACCAAGAGCGATTTCCTTGTGCCATCGCGCAGTAACCGGAAGCGCTCCCTTCCAAGTGATCACTTGCACAGATGCAAGTTATTTCCCAGTAACGCAGGCAGTAACATGTGTTGCCACTGCAGTTTGAAATGTCCATTAATTTAACAGTAAATCCCTTATCCCTGTAAAATGAAAACACCATATTCTACATGGACGGAGAAGAGTGTATAACTCTGCTTTTCAGATGTTAGAGCCTCCAGTGGACAATTGTTCACCAATTTCAATTTACACAGCTGGCTGTCTCATCCTGAAAAGATGCCTTAGGACTGAGAAAGCATGGAAAGTAAATTACCATCTCATTCCAAACAACATCATTTCCCTCTCCCCCAGGGCTAAAATTGAGGTATGTTAATACAACAATGTTAGGAAGTCAGCCCTGCTTCTGTTGGCACAACATTTGACCTATGTAAAGAGGCCAAAATTTTCTGAATCTGTAGAAATGAAGTTTTGTAGATACCAGATACCTGTTTGTCTTGCCCAAATATGATTATGAGGAAGGGACTGAATGAAGTACGCCAAGCAATGAAGCAATCAAAGTTTTCACTGCCATTGGAGTGAAAATTAAAACAACCCCGTCTTGCAGAGTTAAAACAAGCAAATGAAAAATGAAGTGGTTTCTGCTTTATGTTAAAAAAATTAAGCATGTTGAGGATTCTGTTCTCAAGTATTGACAATTTTTCATGTCCATGTAGTACAACAGTGGAAAATACTAAATGCAAGACAGTCCAAATCTATTTTTGACATTATCAACAATTGAAAGGGAATAATCTGACTCAGCAAGTTCAGTATTGCTAAGGGCACTTGAGCATGATGAGTTTATAATTTTGATGTTTGGTTTACAAGTTTGATTACTCAGTTAAATTATAGTTCAGAATAATTACCCCAGTTAATGCTCACACTACTACTGTGCTGAAAATACTAACAAAATGCACAGCCAAATGTTAAATCATGAGCCACATACGACAGCAAGAGGGAGATGAAAGCTGTGGCAGACACCCCCCCCCCCAGCCCAATACCACTCCTTTCATCCTTACTTCACTTATTTCTGTTGGATTATTTTAACATTTGTGAATTGTTTTCCAGAGCTATGGCATAATGGCAAGGAGTCTGGAATTCTTATAGTCTCAAGAAATATTGTAAAGTAATATGATTTTTCTATTAAAGTTTGATGCTTAGCAAAACTTCAGAATCCATTTAGAATTATGTTTTTCTGAATGATCAGAATTGTTTTCCTTTTTCCTGAAAGGGGCATGAGTCAAATAAACAACACGAAAGAGGATGCTGTTCCAAGGCTTGTTAGAAGCTAGCCCTCATATCCTATGGAAAGTTAAATGCTACTGGGAGGCTAACTCCCCTCTGCCTTTGAAAATCTCCAAAATTCGTATCTCAAGGCATAACACCAGCTATATCAGCACAGCCTAGTAGGTATCAAGTCTCAAGCAGACTTTACCAGAAGTGAAAGGACCTTTATTTTTTTTGGAGCAGTGCGAACAGAGGTTAGGCAATGGCTGCACAGATGAGTGCAGTTCAATATGGTCTCCTCAGGTGTGGGAATTAACATCCATCCGGCCCCAGAAGTGCTCTCCCTGCCCAGTTATAGGCTTAAGATGGGGCTGCCACGGCAGAACTGTGCAGAAAGATGTGCAAAACTAATTTCATTGGGATGAGGCAAAGAGAGGATGGTTAGATGGACTAGTGCTGAGAACACATCTCCTAGGAGGGACAGACACTGGTTCTGCCCTCAGCCCCTGTGTTTTATGGTAAGGTCTTACTGAACATGATCTATACAAATTCCTGGGGGCAGGACCTAGGAGTTTCCCCCACTCCTGCCCTCTCTAACCACCAGGCTATTGTACAAAAAGCTGGTGTGAGTAGGCAGCAGACACAGCCATCGTAAATACAAGGGGTGGCAATGCCATTTTGCGGCTGTATCTGCATCTAGCCTGGGGTACAGGGGCTGTGGGGCGATTCTGGGGGTGCACATAGCTACAGCCCAAAGCACGTGTGAGGGCTGAGTTCAACTGCAAGGCACTTCAAGAGGTCGGGTACTTCCAGCATCAGGCAGGCATTGGGTAAGCCATCTTTCTAATCACAATTTTGGACTTTGTCATCACTGTTGTACCTAGGACCTGCTGTGAATACATAAACTGTGTGGCTGATGCTCATAATTCCTGCAGAACACATGGGCGGATGCCTCTCACTCAGCTATGATCGTCCTCTTCCCTTCCCAGACTCCCATGAAAGCGTGAAAAGTGCAGTTATTCATGCACAATAAGGTGTGATCGTTATCGTGGTTTGTTTCTGCAAATGTTGTTAAAACAAGGCAATATCTGAAGCTCCACAAAAGATGTGCCTTTTTCATGCAAAGCATAACATTCCTAGCAAGTCGAATGCTGTGTCAGAACTGGGTAAGTCAGAATATTTCCACCATTTTAATGCATGTGCACACTCCCCCAGTATGAGATGTCTGTTTATTAGCCAAGGGGAATGCTATCAGCAAAATTCAATAGCTAGCATGGTTTATCGTCATCCTTTTTGCAAATGAAGTAGTCGTTTAAAAACTTGCATTAGCTATAGAAAGTTTGATTTTGTATTGACTTTTGCTCATATTTAAACCACCTCCTCCCTAAGGAAATTATCTTTAGTGATCTGCAAAACTTTGCCTACATTTGTATTGCTATGTAAATAACATTATAACAAGCACAACCCTGTAACCGAAGTGTGAAGCTTAAACCGAAGAATCAGTTATCAGGAGATATAGAACAGCTTACATTTTAAGACTACCCTCTCGAGATCTCTGATTGTCTCTAGAATCTCTCTCTCTCTCTCTCTCTCAGCTTCCAATTTTATGAGCAGAATTTGCAGAACACGGGAAAACAAAGTAATGAACAAAGGAGGTCCTGTGGCCTGGCGCGGGTGTAAAGTTCAAAAGGAGAGTATACAAATCCAGAATGTGACTACTCTAGAGACCATGTTACAAGTCTTTCCACTTACATAATATTTTGTTTCTGAACAACAGATTTTAATGGTCCTTCTCATAATAACTAAATATTTCATATGATGTAGAAAGTATGACCAAGAAGGAGAGAAAGTCAGAAGGTGAGGAGTACATCCAATGTGCTACTTTGAAAGAGATATATCTGCAGTCAGGACTCATTCTATACTGGACTTAGGCTACTGCCCTGCAAAACAACCAGTTATGCCCTAGGCTACTTCTTGATTGTGTGATACTTGATGGTGTAGTACTGACATCCACACAGTCATCACAGTAAGCAGAGATCAGCTGCAGAGTGCGATCCATTTCCTCTCTCATAATAGTAAGAAAAATGAAGACAAATGCAAAACTCCTATTTTCATGTGTCCAAGGAAATCCTTGGGCTTTTGCATGGCCTTTAGGGCATATGACAATTTTGGTATTGGTATTTTTTTGGGTACAATTCAGGGGTTTCACACAGGACAATAATTATTTCCATTAGTAAATGAATGCAAGAGGAAAGGACTTCCAACCATATAAACCTACACTATCCATATGTAATTTAAACTATTCATGTGACTTACATAGGGCTTTTGTGACCTTCTTGACATGCTGGTGCCTGTTCTACCATTAACTACTAACCTTCCAGCTCAAGAATGCTCATATCCAGGATTGTCTAGCTTCTCAGTTCTATGATATCCTGACCCAGAATAATGTTAACAACATTAATGTTTGGTGGAAGGAATAGACACAGAGATGCCTTCACAGCATGCCTGAGTTGGGACGGTAGTTCAGTCTAGCAGCCTCTGAGCTCAGGGCAACACTAAGTGCCTTTCCAGTGGCTTTCCAGGGAGTCATCTTGCAGTTCCTTAGCTCCTCAGAGAAAATAATGAACTGTCGTAGGGATATAACAAGGCAGCATGTGAGGATAAGGAACTCTGTTATGACAAAGAACAGCTTGAGGAGTAGAACTGGGAAGGGGCAGCTGCACGCAGAGGAAGGGCTTCTATATTGGAATGAATGAAAAAGGCATGGGAAGTATTCTGAAAGGTAAATACTGGGAATCAGGACA
Organism: Falco punctatus; assembly: GCF_963210335.1. Classification (NCBI taxonomy): domain Eukaryota; kingdom Metazoa; phylum Chordata; class Aves; order Falconiformes; family Falconidae; genus Falco; species Falco punctatus. The sequence goes on from NC_137589.1 coordinate 37,194,893, forward strand.
AACAGATCTCTGATTCACCCAGGTTTGTTACTATTGGAACAATGATAAATTGCTTTTAGGAGCCATCCTATATGTCCAGATCTTGCTTAAAGTGTGGCAGCTTGAGTTCAGTGGCCTTGGATTTGCCATTCCATGGTTTGGAATATTTAAATAGAAATCACTATGGTTTCTAGCTGTCCAAAATAGCTATGAGTACCCACAGGTTGCTACTGAATTGGGCATTACATGCTGAAAACCAACAACTGCTCTTTTATAGGGAAACAAGGTACAGTACTGAAATGGAGCATCCTAGAAAAAGCTGTGTGATGTTATTCTTCCCATCCATAGGGTTTGGTTCCATATTGCTTCTACTGAGACATACGTGGGTGGGCATGTGCAGATGGTAACATAAATCTGAACATCATCTCCCACTCCACCTGAACACTGTCCCCCCCCCCGTGCAGGCAGCCAAACCCAAGGTTTAGAAATAAATTAATGGCTAAGCACTCAGAAATCTGTACTCCTCATGTGTTTACATGCCGAGTCTGCCAATGCCTAGAAAGGCAGCCACCAACTATACAATTTTAATGATTGCTAGAAACATGGATATCTGATGATCTAAGCTTCATCTCCTGTAAATTAAAACACCATTTTCTGTAAATCAATCGAGTTTTCCATTCATGTTGAAAATGAGATATGATATCAAAAGCATAAAAAGCTCAAAAGGTATTAAGTGACCTTTATCACTCTGTCAGATGCGATCACCAAATTGATTCATTTTCTTCACCTGATACAGGCAGTAACTTCTAGAATAAATTGTAGTTACTGGGACCTTGGCTACAATTCCTTTCCTTGAATACAATAAAAACTAATGATTTAAGAGATGCTTGGAAAGTTCTCTTGCAACAGTGCCCATTGGGCCCTGATATGTCACACAGTGATTATGAAATTAGATCTTTGCAAACCTTCTACATGTACATGCATTGCACATAACGATTACCATTGTTTATAAACTTTTTTTCCTTAGCCCCACAGAATACATGATTCTCCTTCTCTCTTTTCTTCCTGGACTTCAGTTGACAGGCACCTAAACCCAAGTGTGAAACAGTACAGAACAGTAAAGGCACTGTGCAGGCTAGAGGCAATTCATGGGAGATTTTATGTATTTTTTCCTCATTTGACTGCATCTATTTAACCAGATATTTATCCATTATGAACTTTGGTACTTTTGTAGTAAGTCTGTGCTGTATATTTTATTTAAATTTCTCTGGCCACTGACTCTTGAGCTCAGGATAGTTCATGTTTAGCCTCAGACCAGCAGTAATTCTGCTGAGTTCCTAGAGCTCTGCTGAACCTCCAGAGACACCCACCGGTCCTGCTCAGCAGGATGTCTCCAGGACTGCATGGTGAACTGCACATATAGGGGTTGGCTAGAATCACAAGATCACAGGCCAGCAGTTGCCTTGATAGTTAGTTGGTGGCCTCCAGGGTGTCCTACCAAAGACACTGAGGTGGTAGCTACTGAAGAGTGGCTTCTGGAGTAAAACAATTGTGCTGAAATATGGAAAGGTAATTTTTCTTAACCGTATGCACAAAAAGTCGTATCAATGCCATTGCGTGCGTCAGTTAAGATGAGTACCTACCAGAGAAATGCCTGTCTGGTTCCTTTTTTTTTGGAAAGTCGGTCTGACTGAGCCCATTTCAGACAAGCATGAGCACGTCTGTGCCAGATTAGCCCCAGATGGGCAAACATCAATATTTCTACATCAGAGGCAGTGGCCAGAGGCACAGATCGTTTTGAGGGACCTGCCAAGAGCTACAAAGAAAACTCTCAGGCAACTTGTTGGAAGAGACTTTCCACCATCAAAGTCCAGACAAGGCCACCAGGACCCTCACAGTCTGTTTCTGGGAGAGCTCACAAATGAGGTGCCTGTTTCTCTCCCTCCAGGCACAATACCTACTTACAACCACCCCTTCTCCTGTGCAAACAGACACACCACACAGTTCAGAGGGAATGCCAGTGAGCCTTGAAAGGAGGTGTTAACAGTGAGAAGATTGATTATTTTCTGCCCAAAAGAACTACTGTTTCCCTATAATTTAGGTTTCAAGTTGCTTATTTCTGCCTGGACCGGGTTTCAAGAAAAGCTTCATGGTGCTCAAAATCAAGCCCTGTCTAACTGGCTAATTTATTTTTATAAAATCAAACAGCTGAAGCAAGGATTTTTTTTTTTTAGACTGGAGGCCTCTTCTTTATTCTTATTATTACTTCTATTATATATTAGACATCTGTAATCAACAGTACATATGAAGGGCTATTGTGAGATAATTTGTGTTGCTCTGCACTGTCTAGCCAGGCAGAGGGCAAAAGTTTAATGCAGTTTCATTACACTTAATGATTAATAAGGTCAGACACAGCTCCACACAAATTCAGATTATTATAACTTAATTAGGCCCTTAAAAAGATGATCAACCTAGCTTTCTGCTGTGTGTTTCAGGCCAACTTGTCCTTTCCTTTCAGTGAATAAGGTAATAAAAGCTACTTGCATTACTTTGCCAGGTGAAACTGTGGCATACAATTTTGCTATTGATGCCATATGGGGAAAAGACAGCATTGGAAAGCACGAACTGCAACATCACCAGTGCATTGTCCCAACCCTTCAAGCTCTGCTTTACAACATCAGGAAGGACATTACCCACCTCTTGTGAGATTACAAACCAACTCCTGCTACATGTGAAAGAGGGACAGCAGGGTGGTAATCAAGTGCTCAGAAGCATATTTTGTCCCCTTGTGCATCCCCATGGTGGTACAGCCTGTAATTGCATAGTCACACACTATTTTTTTTCATAAACATGTGGCCTTATTCAGGGAATCTATTAAACAGTTACTAAGTCCTATATTTTGCTTATTGAACGTGGGTCCCATATCTAATTTACTGTACCCCATTCAAATTACTCTATGAAGTGACTGATGAAGGCCCTTGGAGGCAAGCCTGTGGCATTCATGCTCGCTGTGGTCAGTAAGTGCTTCACAAACACCAATGAATGTGTTTGCAGAGTGCACCTGGGAGAGGAGAGGGTGCTTCACGAACATGAACTGAAGTGCTGAAGTCCACTAATTTGGGTTACTGGTCCAAAAGGTCTGAATTTGCAGATGACACTAGAACTACACAACACGTTTGGTGCCTGAAGCACAGCTCCTCTCCATGCCAGTTGCAAATCAGTGTGTGCCGTAGTTTTGCAGGTTGGGCTTGGTCCCACATTGGGCACCCAGACAATGAGGAATCAAACATAGTGACCACCTCGGACAACAAATTCTCAGTTGTCTAGTATCCTCTCAGGATGCTGTACAGGACAGCAAGCAGAGCGTGCCCTTTTCTTGGGTACCTCACTGGCATTAAGTCTAAGACCATTGCTCCTCTTCCTGCCTTGCCCCTTGCCCTGCAAGCAGGCACATTCCTCCTTCCTTCAGTAAACAGTCCCAATTTGTCCTCTGAGTAAGTTAGGGATCTTGAGGAAAAAATAACATCACTTAGTTACAGATTGTATTGTTCTGTCTATGCACGTGACATTACACCCTGCAGGCAACTTTAATCCTGACTTTTCTCAATATTAGAAAGTTCACATTTACTTCATATTCCAACACAGCTTCTTGGCACACATTTTCTTATTTTCTATTAAGGTAAAATGAGAAAAAAATAATCCAGAAATTGCCAAACCCATGCCTCTTCTTCAGTCACCTTTGTTTTAATGACTACGCTGTCATCCTTGAACAGCTTTTCCAAACTCTCTGCCCCTGTGCCTGCACCTCCAACCTCTTTCTACTTTCCTTTGTGGCTCTGAATGTTACAGTTGAATTTCAGTGTGCCTGGGCCAAGCACTCAGGGGTGAGGCATGTGGGAGAACTGCCTGTGTGGTCCAGTCTCCAGCACTGGATCCCAACATATTTTTTGGCACCTCTGAGTCAAAGGTGAGGGGATGTTCAGCTCAGTGGTGGGATGGAAGGCACCTTGCACAGGTGAAACACATAGCTGTTAAAATCTAAGTCTGCAGTGGTGTGTGTTTGTGACTTTTTGAAGGCTTGAAACTTGTCCCAAATAGGCATGTCTTTTCTCAAGGACAATAAAAGATGCTTTGCTTCCTTCCTCTCACTTTATCTAAATTTCATGCTCCAAAACATATGAAAGCTTCCTTGCCCTCCCTCTGATGTGAATGGTAGTGGCTGAAATAAATAGGTTATTTTCTAGAAGCAGGCACGTAGCGCACACAAATTCAGTCCAAATTGTTCAAATCCACCAAAGTTAAAAAAAAGAAGAAAGATAACAAACTGAAAAAAAAAGTTTCTTACATTAGGAATTGCCAAGTTGTCTAAACAAGACGTGGCTAGCCCAAACTACAATGTCGGAATACGTACATATATAGTGTTATAGGGATAAATACTGTCAAGTCATTATCAGTGCACAATGAATGAAATTTAATAAAGTTAAATTAACCCATCCATCTACCCTTGCAGATTTCCAAATGTTATATACTAATTTCCATGTTCCTCTTTGACACTGAATTTTTAGAAGAACTAATTCAGAGAAATGGTTCTTTATATAAAATTTAATCATAGCTTTTCAATAAGTGTGTAATATTTTTAAAGAAATAAAATGGGATGTGATCTACATTTTTGATTAACTAGCAAAAATGCTTATAGGCTTTATCCTGATAGAGCTTGATTCCTTAAGCTACACATTATGGGATGTTAATTAAATGACAGTAATGTGTAACACAGCTTCTGTTTTTAATTTATACAGGCTTCATATTTTTTCCACACTGAAGGGATATTCTTACCTTAAAAGCAAAGCAGTTCTGTGAGTGGCAGAGCTGATGAAACTTGGTTTCCTCTTAAGACTCGTGACCGTGGGCTGAGCTCATCCCTGTGGATCGCAGAGCATCCATTGGGAACATACACCTGCTACAGCCTTCCCTGGCATGAGGCACTGGCAGCAGAGTGGGGATTTACTGAAACAGTGCTAAGGCTGTTTTGGCTCTGCTGCTTAGGGAATTGCATTTGCTGAGGGTTTCTGGACACCTAGAAATGCCAGACCTTGCTGAAGGGGTGCAGATCAGATACACACAGAAGGTCTGACCTGCTTTGGACACAGGTACTCACTAGATTTTTGGGGCATCTAACACACTGCCACTGGCAGAAGCATGTCACAGCAGAACATGTCTATTTTACTGGTTGCAAATGCAGCTCAAGAACCCACAGCCAGTTCCTGGTGGTGCTCGTCGCATGATTTTTTCTGGTATTTCCTACATAGCAAGAGGGGAGCCCTTTTGGCACGTTCCTCCACCAAGTGCAGCCCTGGCGGTAGGCTGGCCTGCATCCCTTCCTGTAGAATCTGCCTCCTCCAGATCCCTCAGCTAGCAGGACATACTTTTCACATCACTTCTACTCTGCTGCCAGATGAGCTTGAACTGACTGGTGACTGCAAAATTTCCAAGGGATCATTGAATGACAGGCAAGCAGGGAATACACAGAGCTTGGGAAAGTGTGTAAGCCAAACTAGGAACATACCTCCGGTTTTACATCTGAGATAAGGAAATGTGTTTTCCTATGTTATTCATGCCAGGCTTATTTATTTTGACTCTTCAGCAGCATTTTAAGGTACTCAGACTGCCTAAAGTTAAACACCTGAAACCCAGCCATTTCAGCACCGATGACAGGGAGCCTTTGAAGTCCAGTCTCTTACCAGTGGCACTGGGGTTCAGTGTCCTTTGTTAAGTGGTGGATCCCTCACATCAGGTCAGTGAGACCCTATCTTGTGGGCATTGAGTGGGATGCTACTCCTTTTGAATTTTATCAGAAGTCATCACGAAGAGCCGTGTTGATGTTCAGTGTCACTTGCCACTAGTCAAGTGAGGACCCAAGCACGTGGAGGTCTCTGTCCATGTCTGGGGTGAAATGTGTAGCTCCATTTGCTCAACTTCTTTCTCATGCCCATAATAGGGGAAATAAAAAAGCAAACCCAAACAATCCTGCTGTCCCCCAAGGTGTAAACATCAAGAAAGGCAAACTGTCATCTTTTAAAATGATTTTGGAAACTGAATTTATGTCATAGATTTGAAGGTTAATATTTAAGACAATATGACATCCATCAGTTTCACAAACCACAGACCTAGTCACGTTTCAAGCTGAAGTTATCCTTTTAGAAATGTGTCCCAGCATGGGAAACAGTGTTTAGGCAAGTGTTTTAAAAAACAACATGGAAATGAGAGCATGCTGCTGAATGGATCAAATGATATGTTCAGTGCGCTGAAATATGTTCTCAGTGCTATATTGAAGAGAAATCTAGACAGAAATCCAAATGAAATCTTTGGGTAGTCTGTGGCCATTTAGAAGAAACGTTCTCTTCTTGGAAGCAGTGCCATGTATTAGGTTGCTTGTTAATCTAAATTCAAATGTCCTTAATTATGCTAATTTTTTCCTGGCAGATAATTAAAAAGAAGATTTTTAATGAGTTAGATGTCTTAAGATCCTAGAGAGAAGGAAATAAAGGGAGAGAGAGGCTGGTAGAAAAGCTAAATAAAACAAAACTCAGACCTAAGATGCATTCAGTTCCACATTCCCCCTGTCACTTAGTAGGCAGCTTAATTTCCTTCTGTTGTCCTTTGACAACATTTCCCGACTATGTGCACCCGTTGTCATTTATTTGTACTTTTGACTATGACCTATTTGGGGCAGAGACAATCTTTTTCCTCTGTGTGCAGAACAAGGGAGTCCTGGGTTAGAGCCTGCACATTTGCAGTCTACAGGAGAAATAATGCCAGAGACTTGTTCCTGCAGATGAAATCCTGACCCACTTTGGAACTGATCACTCTACAGCACTTTTATCCTTCCTTGCCAACATTGTTTTTAAAAGACTTGGTCTCTGACCTATTTTCACACTGATTTCTGTGCTAGTGAGGCTTCTATCCTTTAAATTGTTGGATACTTGTTTATGTAAATACAGCACAAATTTTGCTAACCAAACAAGATACATCAGTTTTGCTGGCAAGAGGCTGTTTTTGTATTGGAAACTGAGGTGTAGGTAATAGAAATATTAATTGGGCTGAGGTGGAGGTACTAAAACTAAGGAAAAATGTATTTACAGTCTGGGAAATAGCAAACTGGCATGAGAAAACAACCTCCTGTAGAGTCTTTAAACCACAGTTTGAGCTAAATACTCAACATCACAGATACAAGTGGAGAAGAAATTTTAGGGCAGGGTTTTGGGTCACAGTTTTGCTTCTGCCAGTTCTGAAGACAGCAGCCAGAAATTTCCAGTACAACCATGCAAAACACTAGGATAAGCATATCTTGAGCACCCTGAGAACCAGACACGTGCCGTCTCTGCCCGGATCTCAGCAACCAGATAATCCTCCTTACAAAAGCTGCTACCTCAACAGGTGCTGGTAGCCCCTGCTGTCTTCATTAAGGAGCCAAAGACTATGTGATTATGAAAACTAAACACTCACTTATCCCTAGGTGAAGTTCAACTGGGTTACAACGGCAAAGGGCGGCTGGCAGAGGAGGCATCACTATTGTACTTGCTCTCCGGACTTCATCCTGCAGTACTGTTAACCCAGCACTTTTCACAGCGCTAATCCCTAATTCAGCAAAACACCGAAGCCCCCGCTTTGAGAGGAGGGAGAGTGAAAGGAAAAATAAATCTGTGAAAGATATTGAAATTTTTCAGAAGTAATTGTTAGGCACTGAACTGCTGCGTGCAAATAACTGTATTTCTTATACAGCTAATTGTTGATAAATTAATTGTGTATATATGCGTATACATACATACATGCACACACGTATATATTCCTTTCCAAATAATAAACCAAACATAAGTTACTCAGAGATCTCCTCGTATGCAAGTTTTCTGCAGGTTAGGTTAGCTATAAATGAAAAGGACCACTAAATAAATAAATAAAAGGCTTTGTTCAGTTGTATCTCCAGCAGGGATATGACTGTTCATTATGAATAGGGGCTGAAGGCTTCACTGCTCTGTAGTTTATAAATACTAATGAGTGACATATTGAGAAAAATTGTACCTACAAAAGCAAAGTCTTCTGCCATGCAAATCAGGCCCCAATTCCCCACAGATAAGGATCTTTTTGATGGAACACATGCAAAATCTACAGCTCTTAATTCTTTCATTAGTATTCCAGGCAGACGATTGCCAAATAACAGGGAAAACTGTCTGAATTGCTGTGTCTGAAACCTAATATTGATTTGTTTAATAGTGTCAGGAAGTCAAAATTCACAAATCTCCTGTCGATTGTTTATGAGGCAGTTAGCACAGAATTGGATGCCCCTGCTTAATTAATAACTCATTACTGAAATTTGATTATATGCTTGAATGGTTTAAATGGGCTCTAATTCAGTATCTGCAAAGCAGTGTTGCAACAAAGTAAAATGGATCTAAAAGCTTGTTTTTTAACACTATTGCTGTCTGTATTTCATGATCTCCATCAGTGAAGAAGATGTTGACATAGTTGCTAAGGCAGACCTCGTAGTACATTAATAATTGACACAAAAACGTGTTATTCTAATTATGTTATGAACTGAATCCCAGCTAAATCATTCAAAGGATACTTTAAGAGAAATGGCACTGATATGGAAAAAAGGAACTCTAAACGTAATTTTTTAGCATGCAATTTATTTATCAATAATGAAAATAGGGGTAACAACAATATTTCTACCGTGGACCTTAATTCTGAAGCATCCTAGGAATTCAGGTTTGTATGTCTAAGGGGCATGAGCTCTTCAGTGACTTAGATGCTCTTGGAATTCCTATCCACCATATTTTATGCTGTTCCTGGCACTTTCTCATCTCTAGTACTGAGGGAAGAAACACTCCAGGTGTAATTTTGAAGCTCTGAACTTCACTTAATGAACCTTTCCCTATTTTCAGCATCTGACTATGATAAAATTTCACCATCAGGGATTCCCCTCTCCCCATTCTTGTCTTTGAAAAACCAGAACAAAATAGATAAAAAATACAGGTTCGTGCACATTTTTGAGATACGGAGAACCAGAATGACCTGTGTCTAAGGGCTAGGTAATCAGGATACACATTTCTGGCAACACCGGGAATCCCCAGTTTTCATTAACTATAAAAAGAATTATTTTTTTGTTGGAATGTTGGAAATGGGTTTGTCTTTGTCTGCTGTTAACATATCTGTTAAAAAGAAAATCAGCCCACAGGTATGCTCTTTGCTGTGAGAAGGACCCAAGCATGTGCTTAAACATGTTATTGAACGGCCGTCTGGGGTCTGGTCAAAAAGCAGAAGCTTTAGCACATTAGTCATGCGATGCTACTTGTTTGGCATCTTTCTCCTGGCTCCCAGGATTATCTCCAGCCCAAGTAACGGTCCTTGACAGACTGTTGGTGCTCAGGGTCTCATGCACGTTCTTCACAGCTGACACCCTGTGGGGTTACTGGGTCTGCAGGAGTTTTCCTTATTTGCAAGATGAATTCCGCTGCATTCCACCAAGCTCCTGCTACAGCCGGTGCTCACTCCCCACAGGATGGAGGCATGCTCCAGGGTGACTAATGTATATATCATGAATAATGATTGGCAAATAGTTGAAAATTAAGAGCTCACAAGCAACCCACTGTCTGAATATTACATGTACAGACTCTTCTACCAAGTTCAAGATGCTCGTTTCGCCAAAAAACAGTAAAAAATTAATAATTAATAAGATGCAAGCAGATATGTTCAGCTGGCTCCAATAGGAGAAATCAGTGAAATGCTTTGGGAGAAGGTGTTCTCATGAGAATGCCAGGTGTGGTTGGCCTTAATGAAAAGGTTTACATAATTGGGGCAGTTTTAGAGCAACCTAGAAGGTGAACACTGAGCTGGTCAAAACTGGCCCTGGAGGCAAGAACTTGACCCATAGCAATAATAAATGGCATAATTTCTCCGAAGTCTGTGAAGCTGAGGATTTCAGCTCAGATCCTAAAAGCAACTTAATCCTTCAATCAATAAAATATACTTCTCTAAATATCCCCGAGGAACTGGACCTTGGAACTTAGACCTTGATCCACATGATGTGTTAACATCTGCTTAGGATATGCTTTTTCAGATACTTCTATAAAGAATAACCTTCTAAGGACTTGCAAACTGTTGCAGCTAAACTGAGTATCTCTCAGACCAATAAACAGACCTGTCTGATGAGCAAATACAAATGTCCTAAAATAAATCTATCTATGCAAGAATAAAAATAAAAAGCAATTGGCAAATCTAACCAAAATAAAACTGACTGAAGTATGTAAGTGCAAAATATTACTTAATATGTTAATTGAATTTTAACCTGTGGGCACTTTGAGGACAAAAAAAGGCAGCAAATGACTGCAAGTTTGCCCAGAACCGCCTGTAATCTTGTGCAGATGAATAAGCAGCGAGGTACCGTCCAGGTACGCTGGGGTCAGTGACTGTGCCTGGCACAGGAGCTGAACCCCCAGGTATAAACTGCGCTTACATTTTGTGACAAAGCCTCAAGTGCCCTTCTCTGAAAATGTGAATTACAATATGTCCTACCTTATAAAATTGCAAAATATTTATTAAGCTCTTCTTCTCTCACAGCCTTTCTTGCGTGTTCTTGTGTGGGCAGGGGAAGGGATTTCTGATGTCATTGTTTGGGAAAGGTATCAACCCTGGTAGATTTAGCAAAAAGATTTTAGAAAAACAGAACCCCCACCGCCCCCCCCCCAAAAAAAAAAAAAAAAAAAATTGAGTTCTACCCCTTTCATATGGTCTTTCCAGCCTTGGGACTGGGAAGTGCTGCAGGGTTAACCTCCCATACTCTGTCACTAAGCACCATCCTTTTTCTTCCAGCAAGATATTAGTGCTATTTCAGGTTATCTGAAGCATTTGAAAACGGTTGTGTATTTATCATAAGTAGAGCCCATCAACATTAAATCAACAGATTTACTTTTAAAATATCATCTTTGCACTATCCTTATGTTATATTTTTTTTAAAAGGCTGTCATTTTTCTGCCTTTTACAGACGGGTTTTAATGACATGCCATACAGACTTTTTCCATTTGAGTTTCTGATAACTAGAACATTATTATAATTGTTTAGCCTGTAGATTGCTTTAGCAGTTTAAGATGGAGATTATTTTAAATTTCCACTCTTACATAACCGAGCATATTATCAGCACTAAACTGTGAAACAGTTATTAATGATAACCAACAATAAGTAATGCCATCAGGAGTTCATTTTTCAAGCAAAAAGGAATTGCTGTACGTTTTCATGCATGCAGTCATTAACAATGTTGTAGTTCACAGGTTTGCTAACTTTTCCCAGTGACGGGTAACTTTCACAATTAATTTGAGTTAAATAATTAATCCTGGGCAACTAAGAACCTTTTTGAACCATAATTAAAGAAAAAAAAATACCTTTTAAGCAATGTTTTAACTTGTGCTAAACAGCAGTCTCAGGAAGAATGCCGATTTCTTTCTGCTGTGGGCCTATTTGTCAAACTGCTATTAAGAATTTTCAGTTATAAAAAAAATAAATATGGAGTGAACCTTTATTTTTTTCCTCTAATTTATTACGCTTGATTACGCAGCTGGAATGGGAAGGTAGCTGCTGTTTGTAGTTAAATAACTCCTCACAATTTCTTAAAGAAATGATCTTCAAAGCTTTAATGGGTCAGTGGCTCAAGTACAAAGGAAAGATTGATTTTCATACTCCCACTCTTTGTTCCCAAAGTTTAAAACAGACACGTTCTGGTAAATTAGTTTGTCTATGTTATTAATGGAAGAACTTATTAAACTCCCGTAAATACACGGTGGTATCTTACTTAAAACACAGAATGTATTTGCTTTGAAAAAAATACATGCTTAAAAGTAAACAGGGGTGTAATATTTTTATTCTGTTTCAGAAATACCTCAAAAGGCAGAAAGCAGGAGAATTGGGGGTTTGCAAAATGTATTAGGTATGCATAATGATGAATGGCACAAAGAGCGTAGGCTCGAGTCGATAGAAAATATGTTATTTGTGTTTAATGAAAAGCATTCGCATACAGGGTAAGTGGTAACGCTGTGGGGAGAATGACTACTTTAAGCAAGAAATATTGTCTGGGTGAAATAATTCTTTCATGCAAGGCTCATGTGCACATTCCCTGGCTGAGTGGAGGGAGGTTGTGCCGCTGGTGCAGGAATGATCCTGGGGTCAGGGCAGGCTCCAATATTGGCGGAAAAGAGAGTTGCTGTGAGAAAGGTTATTCAGCTCCACGCAGGGAGCAGCACTACTGCCGCATGAGGGTGATGAGGGGAGTGTTCCTTGGCTGATGTGAGCTGCCAGAGCTCCTTCTGCATCAGCTGAAGGTCTGCCCCAGGTTCATGTCTTCTCCTACACAAGCGGAGACACTTCTGATATATTCTTATGGCCTCTGAGGTCACCAAGTTTCCCCTGACGATCTGCCTGTCTGTAAAAGGATGTCTTACCACACTTAATCACCTTTTCGTTCACTCATCCAACAGTGTCTAGTTCTCCCCATGAATAAATCCCCCACACCTCACCAGTTCACTGGGAAGGACAGACCCTCAGGAATGTTCCCAGTTGACCCCATCAACAGCTACAGAGGTTACGGCATCAGGTGGCTTAGAAATTCACTACAAAGGCTGTTATCGGTGGTCAAACCGCCCCTTGAACCCGAGCTCACGCCACTGCTGTCTGCTGACGGAGGGATAAGCTGCCTGCGACAGGTTATGGAGATATTACCGGTGGGTCGATCAGCTAAATGGAGCTGGTCTGTGTGCTCTCCACTCCCACAGGAGGCAGTGAAACTTAGCCCCTGCTGCTGCTCTGTCTGCTCATAGTCCTGATGATGCCTCTCCCTGTAAGCTTTAGTTTGAAAACCAGAGCCCATAGGGTTAATCATGGAAAGATGTGGAGTTTTTACCTGGATGATGATGCTCAGTGTGAGGGCAATGCAATATGGACTGCGGGGAACTGGTCTTGACATAATTTTTCTTTTTTTTTTTTTTACTTCAGCAGGGAAGTTTGATATGGTCCACAGTACAGTTTGAGAGGGCACCAAACAATTGTTCTTCCTCAGTGCAGCTTGGTCTGGGAAGTGCAGGGTGTGATCAGGGTCCAGCCAGTATCACCCATACTGGTCCCCAAGGGCAAGGACCAACCCATGTAGAAACACGCTCCTGTTAGAGGATGCTGTGGGGGAGAGTGTCTGAGGTAACAGTTTTCTGTCACAGTAGGTTGTTTCCTTCAAATGTAAAAGATTCACAGAAGCGATTTAAACAGCTGCTGTGAAATATCAGATTGGAGCATTCCTAGAAAGTCTTCTTGGTCTCAGAAGTGTTTTGATTTTCTAAAAGACATTTTATTTCAACCACTATGTATTATGCATTCAAATTAAAAAAAAAAAGGTCAAAATTCTAACAAATGTGATGAACTAATCAAAATGTTTGAATCTTCTACTCCCTGCATACTCATTCCTCCCTCTCCCTTTATGTTTGTGGAAAATTTCCAATGTTTTGAATTGGTTCTGGAGCAGAAATGAAAACAAGGCTTCCTCTATTTCTTTACTAGTATAATCTTGTGGTTGTCCCGCATGATTATCCTGCCCAGTCCCAGCGAGATTGTCCTTTCATAGACACGATAATTTCTCACTCTTCCCACAGTTGCCCCTACCAGAAAGGGCTGAGAAAGGGATTCTGCCTTGCTACAAGAATGGGAAAATAAATCACAACGTGTGCTCCACACCAGCTCAGGGGAGAGCATGCAAACCGAGATGTCTGCCTCTAGTCCTGGTTGCACGGGACCTCAGGGTACACATCAAGCCAATTTTTCTGCTGTTTACTTATATATGGCCTTTGTAAATCACTCCCTACAGGAAAACACATCCTGCATACCTGGGATCAAGTGTTTCTTTGCCTCCTGGTGCATTGAATCTCGATGTTGAAAGTGATTGTGTTTCCTTGCAACCAGTAATTCAGAAGCTGCTACAGAGCATTGCTCCTTTTGGAGCAAGCTACCTGCCAGTTTTAAGCCTCCACTTATGTATTCTTGACTAGTTTTACACTACTTACTTCATCTTTGAACATTGTTATCTAGCTCATCCTGCAGTACTTCAGACAGCAGTCATACCCTCAATCTCATTTTTTCCAAAGCTGGGAGAGTAAGAAAATTGTCGTCTTCTATAATACAACATGCTCCACGCTAGAGAATCATCTTAGTAACTCTTCTCTGATTCGTTCCAGCTTGAATTGGTGTTTCTTAGACAAGGTGTCCAAATGGCCCCATCTTTGGTAGGAGACTGTTCGTTGCATAGAATTTGTTATTTAGATAAGAATAGGTCTTGGCTGGGTAAGGGCGCTGTGACAGCAAATGTGAGTAGGCCACAGAAAATACTGCCTGTTTGAGTTGATTTTAGCAACGGAGCCAAACAAAACCCCAGGGACTTTGAAAGGAGAGAATACAGACTCCAGATTTCTCTCCACAATGGGCTGACTGTGGAACTTCACATCAATGGGCTTGAGGGATCCGAAATCTGATCTCTGTCTGAGCTTATTTCTAGTTAACATGAATTGTACCAAGAGCTACACTTTCATGATAAAGAGGAAGGAAAAATAACATGGAAAAAAAAATTGGCTGCAAATACCACAAAAAGAAAGGTTTCTAAAATGATAGCAGCCACCTGCACTAATGATACTGAGATAAAGTGTACAAGCCCAACATTGTATTGTAAAATATGTGCAATTAAAAATATCTCATGTCTGCTTGTTAGGACAGTCAGAAAGAGAAATTTGTGGACACAGTTATCAAGCAATCTTTCACCATACCATTGATTGTAAAACCTCTTAAATAAAAATTGGAGCTCATTTCATTTCAAACAATCGTGTGACAGCAAGCAGACTCCTGTACCTGCTGGGGACCACAGGCTGGGGAGGACCATGATACTTTCCGAAAGAATGATGACAAGATACTTCATGACATTCGTTTTTAGCAGAATTATCCATTGAAGTGACTCTATTGCCGTTGCTGATGAGGACATGACAAACAGATATCTCTTTCATGCCCTAACAGGTACGCAGAGCGGCTCATGCATACCTTCTGTTTTGTTCAGCCCTCTAGACATCACCAGTACATCACAAGGGCACGTGCAGAGCTGTTACGTGGTGTTTGCATGCAATCATACGAGCTGCCCTCTGCCAGGTGGTTGTTGACAGCAAAGAGGGTTGGCTCAAGTGTGGCACAAGTTTTACTTGACTAGTAACTAAATTGGCTCCCGCCTTTGCCCTGAAATGTGGCTACCCCGAATCCCCCATTCTCGGGTGCCATTCTCAGGCTGAACCTCCTTGTTTTCAAGAACACACAATTATCTAGGAGCAAGAGAAGACAATGACACATTCAGTGGGCACCATAGTAAAAAGAGGTGCAGAGAGCAAGTCAGATAGTCTGCTCTTCTAGTAACTTATACCTTCCAGTGTCATTTTTCCAGTTGTCCCAGAGCAGCCACCACAGGAATACCCCCACCATACCACCCGGACCACTGAGCCCAACTCGCCTCTCTGGTGAGGCTGCGGTGACGTTTTCACAGCCACCAGCAAGATGTCTGTTTTGTTTCACTGACTACTTTCAGCATCTGCTTTGGCTCCGCTGATCTGCAGAGCAGGCAGGGTCCAAGGCGAGCCCCCTTCGCAGTGGTGCAGCTCCAGTGGGTGGCAATCTCCTGGACACTGGGGCTCTCCCATGAAAATCTGGACAGGACAGGAACCAAGAGAGTGTCTGTCCCTTCAGCTCCCAGGTGTTCGGCTGTGAAATGAGAGTGTATTTCCCAGCTCTGACACTCAGAGTGATGCACTTCGCTCTCCTTGCATGTTATGCTGAGCACTGTCTAAGGGAGCTGTGGGTAGACAGAAAAGAAAATCGTTCTGGAGCATTTTCTCCTTTTTACCAACAGAGGGATTTGAGAGCCTTTCTCCATCTGCAGTCTCTGGCAAGGATGCAGCCACAGGAAACTAAGGATGTGTGCGTATAGTAAAAATGGCCCTGTGGATGCTGTGTCATGTTCAGCCAATGGTTTTACATACAGCACATTTTCCAGGAGAGGCTCACTGAAACGCAGGCTAAGAAATCTCTTCCAAGGCACCAGAGAGATGGATCTACCGCTGGACCGGAGCGTTCATCTGCTTAACAGCTCAGAGCTACAGCACACCAATTTGGGTCAGGAAGTCAAAAATAACCCAACAGCAGATTGAATTTAAATTGTATGGGGGTTATAAGTAAGCAGAATATTACTGTGGTGCCTGGGTTAATATTTTCCTCTTTTGGAAAGCTTCATGGGATCATTAATGTATATAAGTGGTTAGGCAGGCATTGCTTTTATATCTCATCTGTAAGGAAAAGCTTCCAAAAAGGCATTGGCTTTTAACTGTGGGCTCTACAGAGAGATAAGATGCCAGTTACAGACGAACCAACCCTGGTCTTCTAGCACAGGAGGTTTCCCCCTGTGGCTGCCCGTCCAAGGCTCTTCCATCCACGTTTCTGATCTGACCCACCGCAGTGCTCACTTCTAATCGGTTCATTTGTCCTAATATCTGTTTATTGTCTTCCAAGTATTTTAAAACGGAAATAATCACACGGTTTGCTTGCTTGCTTGCTTTCAACCGTGCTGGGGCAATGGCTTTATTAATGCTGTGTGTGTGTCAGCACGCCTATGCATGTGTGCTGAGCTCTGACAAGATTACAGCCAGAGATGGTCTGACTACAGGCTACATCCTATTTAGGCTTCCGCAAAGATTAGAAAGAGAAATCTCCCTTTTGTCTTTGAAGCATGAATGGATGCTGAGTTTTCAGCAGTCTGCAAACTGCCACAATTCCTCTGAAAAATAACAGCAACTTTTAAATTAATGATTTACTCTTAAAACAAGAGATAAAAAAATATTTCACTATCTGCACTCCCCTCTCCCCCCTCAACCAGCTGAACTGTACATGGATATTGGATCTCTTTTGTTGGCAGAAATTCTAGTAATCTCTAAAGGACGTGCTTTTTCTGCCTTCTCAGGCTACCTCACTGAAGAGAATTCCAAAGATTTCTGGAAAAGCTTTTTAACGTAGGCAGCAGAGCTCCCCTCCTCATGCCCCTTCCCCCAGTATCATTATAATTTACAGGATTCATGTGACCATGTCACTACTTCGTGATTACATGAAAAATACCTTACAAATACATAATAATTACAAGCCTTCATGCAGATTACTTAGTAAATATATTTGAAGTAAGAAAATAGTTCAAAGATTAATTATCCCTTAACTCACAGTATTTAAATTATTTTCATCCAAATGTACAAATATATTTGTAGTGACTGCAAGGCTGGCGGAGAAGGGGTTATGATGGTTCTGATCTGAGAGGAAAAAATGAAATTTGACAGGCATGGATTATTTAAAGCATGCAGACGTGAGCCATATAACCATTACACTTTGATGCAAATCATAGAGGAAAGCACAGGAGGGATGGCCTGTACAGAGAAGTAGTGGACAAAGTTAGGATTTCCTGCCATCGACTTGAAATTTAAACAAATAATCATTTAATGGCAGTGCAGCATTACATTCCTTGTTGCATGCATTAATGTCAGCATCTGGGACCAACATTTTGACAATTCTATTAAAATGCTTCACCATTCCATATCTAACACCTGTTAGCTCTAATTTTCTTTCCTGAGACGTACATCAGTAGACAGTGTAGATTCCAAATCATTTATCACTTTTAAAGTGCTTCCATATGAGCTTTTTGGGGGGCTTATCTTGGCCTTAGGAAAACCTTTTCTGAATGTATTAAAATTCAGTACTTAGAGGGGGAAAAAAGTGTAGACATCAATGTTTCATAGCATTCATGTCTGGTAATTATTAGCCTAAATTATGGCTCGTACATGACTTGACAAAGTGGACCCTGCATTTAAAAAAGCTGCTCACTAGACATGCACTGCTCAATATGTTCCAAGTTATTGAGATGTCAGTCAGTAATCATAAAGCAAACACCCCTCACTGAAAGGACCCTGCTAAGAGGGCTATGAGGCCTGGGGGACTACCTAAAAATGTCAGAAATGTTACAGTCTAAATGAATGACATCAGCAAGAGAACATGTGTTTAAAAACATGTGCAATTAGCTAATACAATAAAATGCAAATCCTGGAACACGACAGACCTGAGAAGCAGTACCTGGGAAAGAATGTTTAAAAACAAAATGAGGTATTCTGTTCTGGGGAATGAGAAAACATTCATATATATATTTAAAAATATGGGAAATGTGAAAAATGATCACGTTGGTGTTTTTATAGCTGTGTGTTGTGGAAAGAGGAAGAAATGCCTTATATCCTTTATCTACCCATACATAATAAGCTTGCTTATCATTATGTATGTTAAATCACTCCCTGTGTTGCTCCTATCATGCAAAACAAGGTGTACCGTGAATTAATGCAGTGTTGGTAATCTCTCACCTTTTACAATGCTGACCATAAGTTAATCAGCTTGCAGAGAGATGAGTGTTACGTACAGTATTTTAGAAGTATTTGCCTTTGCAATTCAATATCCTTATACAAGAGATAAGGCCTAACCTATTCTTGCTAAAGTGTATGGGAGTTTTCTGATGATTTGGGTGGGTAAAATAGCCGGTCCACATGCAGTATTTATACCAAGGGCCCTTGCTGTGAACATGCAAAGTGATGTGATGGAAGGTGACGTCCAGGAAAGCAAACATGGGTACTTCAGGCTTGACCGTCTGAATTTTTTTTGTCACATTTTGCTTTTATTGTCTGAACCTGAAATGCACGCATGAATCAGCCACTAAAAACTTTTGCACATCTTTGGAGCCATTTAAGAACTGGACTTCACCTCTCTGCATTTTTTAATGGCATGTGTAAAATGTATACAAATGAATAGCAGAAAACAAAGCACATAAAGCAGCTGGCAGCAACTACAAATTTATACAACTCTGGACAGTTTAAAAGTGTCCATCAGCACACGGATACACACCTTTACTTTCACACGTCTGCTGTTTACTAAATAACATTTCAGCACAGTTTTCATCTTATAAAGAAAGTGTTTGAAACTTGGAATAAGTGCACTTAATTAAAGGAAGGCTGTGAAAATGTGCACTAATCTGATATGACTAATAGCAAAGTGCATGAAATTGCTAATTAGAATTTCATTAAAGGTGCTGCTTTATCAGACTGCGAATATCACAACCTTTAAAATTCTTTCAGGAAAGCTTAATTCCTTTTCAAACAGAAATATTCTTTAAAGACATTTGATTTGTTCTGAAGGAATTTGTAGCTTAGGCTGAAACATAAAATGTTGCCAATATTCCATGGGCATGGAATAAAAATATGTATCAGGTACTTTCTTTCATCAGGCAGATGAATAATTTTGTTTAAAAAAATTATTGTTCAAATAATACAATCAACTAAGAAAAATAAAGTTTAATCTTTAGATTATTTCAAACATGATTTGTTTCTGTGCCTATACTGTAATATTTGATATGTTTTTGCTTTAAAGAAGGAAAGAAATAAAAAGCTGGCTTCAAAAGTAATGTATGAACAATAAAAAATTCAGCTATGAATGTAATTTTATAAAAATACACAAGGTTTTGGATGTCCAGGAAGAGGAAATTAATTGTCTACCTTGATTTAAAAAAAATACATCAAAACCCAATATTCTTTGTGAAGTGTCTTCTAACTTCTTAAATAGAAATAAAAAAAAAAGATCTGTATTTTTAAGGTGTTGTTGGAGAAAACCCCCAACTTTGCACAAATGTCTGTATTTCTATACTTGACTACAATGTTAATATATTTGATATCTTTTTTTCCTCCTTGCTGTCTTAAAGCTTACTGCTTTTTATTTATTTTATTGCCCCTTGCCTCTCTTGTCTGATGACAGGGTTTCTTTCGTCAGAGCTGTTGTTAATTTTGGAAACATGCTGTGCCCTCAGTGATTTTACTTGCAGCTGAACACCCACCTTCTGCCCCACCATCCCCTACATTTGCATTTCTCTCATTGCAATTGATGGGGCAGTTCTGGGCACTTAATGGCAGCAAAGTCCCTCTCATATTGCCAGGACACAGTGGCAAAGATCACCTTGCTTTCAGGTGCACTTTTGCTGGTGAAAGAGCTACTCCCCATCAGGTTTTGGCCCCTGAATCTTAGGCAATGCCCTTCTCTGTGCAGGGCCTGATCCTTCCTCGGTCAGAGCAGGTTCCCCGTGCCGCAAAGGGCTCTCACTTGTCAGGGCTGTAGTGAAATTGTACTCACAGATCGTACTTCTGACAAAATTCTCATTTACTCGTGTGTCACACTGCAATTTTTGGCCTAGCAACTGGCAGGTTTGCTTGCACAAGCAAAGCAGGATTGGGACTTAAATAGCTTTGTTCCTTATTTTCTTGAGATTTCAGTTTACCGGCATAGGTAACTAACGTAAGGCTTTCAGCAAAACTAAAGATCATTGAAGCAGCTGAAGTTTATGTGCATTAAAAAAATATCCATCAAGGCTCACCGTTTGTGGACTGCAATTATTGTTATTAATACTAGAAAAAAAAAATGTACTTTTGCCAGAATTAAGTATTCAGAGCACATTTTTAGAAACTCAAATTAAAAACTAATCAATGCGAATTTACATGACAAAAAGATTCTTGGAAATGGATAAAGAATGAACAGAAGAATCTTTACTTAGGAGATAGTATATTATTACTTTGAGCATTTTTTAAAATC
Organism: Falco punctatus; assembly: GCF_963210335.1. NCBI lineage: Eukaryota > Metazoa > Chordata > Aves > Falconiformes > Falconidae > Falco > Falco punctatus. Next base: position 37,215,635 of record NC_137589.1, read on the forward strand.
ACATGTCAATTACAGTTTGGTGTGATTTCAGCTCTTGTTATAGGTATTTTTGTGCCAGTAGGTAATTTATCAGTTGGACAAAGCAACACATAAAAGTCATTTCAGCTTTCTTCATAAATGTGCTAACTTTCTTTATGTACATTTGCTTTCTACAATAAATACATTGATAAAAAAATCAGTCTAGACTCAAATAAATGAAAATTATGCTTATTAAATCTAATGTCTGGTGTCAAAAGTGAGGTGTCAATCTTACCTATCTTACTTCTAAGCAAGGCAAACAAAGCTGATAATTATAATATTTAAGTTTAAATATCGAATTATTGTTCAAATATAGAAAACAATGGCATGGTTGTTCTTTCTACAGCTATATGATTAAGACTACTTATGTCTCATTTTATGCAAAATAAATGACACATGATTGTGATTTAATTCATGCTAAGTAAATGTCTACAGGGATTTATGACAAGAAAAGCAATAACAATCCATACCTTGTTACTTGTCAATAACTGCATTCAGAACAGTGGGGAGTAGTGAAAAATAAATAATGGCTCGGAAACCCCAACGCATACGCAAAGAGTAGCGTGCAATAATTTACATCATGTTAATGTAAGGCTGCTGGTTGTAATACAGTGAGTGTTATAAATTAATGTAGTTCTGTACTATTCTGCCTTATTTTATTCTCTCTTTTAATAATGCCACCGCTCCCAGATTCAACGTGCCTCAATCCTCATTGCTGGCAACAAGATTAGCGTGCTCCATAAACATGACGAGCTGCATTTAGTAAACTGTTTGCTGAGCAAAGATAAGACGCTGACATTTACAATTTCGTTCTTCAGAAATTATAAGACGGCTACGTTTTGGTGTGCAAAGGAAAACAAGAGCAGGAAGAGGCTCTGGTCCTTCCCTCTTCCCGTGGCGAGGTGAGGCGTGTGTGGTTTCCAGCTGGCAGCCAGTGCCGGCAGGAGAACGGTGAGGGTGGAGTTGGGGGCTGGCCTCCTACGCAACCACAATGCTCCAACGGGGGCAGGGGGTGTCCCTGCCACCCTTCTGGTTTTGACCGTATAAAGTGATGACAGGAAAGTCTTGACATGTCTGGTTTAAAGGGGATTCAGCTGCCACCAGTGTGCTGTGGGATCCACGGGTCCAGCCCTGATCGCCTTGCCTGGCACATCGCATGGCTGATGGAAATGCAGACTACTGAGTTTTTGGGGTGAGATGAAAAGCCACATAGCAGCTTGGCTGGATTGCTCACCCTGTGTTGTTCATGGAGCACGATGTGAGGTTCTTTCCAAGTTTAAAAGGAGAATTTGTTTGAAGGTTGACTTTAGCAGGCTGTAGGTGCAGGAATGATGCTGAGTCTGGCTTGGGGTAAAGAAGCCAGATTTGTTTGCAGGGTTTACAGAGTTTGCATTGGTCTGACAGAAGGTTGTCTGCTGAACTCTGAGGAATGTGTGCGCTCCTGCTGCGGCCAGGGTACCAATTTCCGCAGCTCTGTACAGCTCCTCTTGGCAATGTTGAGGAGTTCTGTTCCTTTGCCATATTTATTCACCGTTTGGCCTGACAGACAAAAAACAATCACATATAAATGTATCTGCCAGGTCATACCTTTTTATTACCCAACTTCTCCTTACTAGGCTTGGCTGGGACCCAGCAGCTCGTTACATGGAAGGCACATTGCTAGAGGGACATATCATCTCATGTAATCTTGAGACATGTATTGTGCGATGATCTCAAAATGGTGACCATCACAAAGTCCAAGAAAACACTACTTGATGGGCCCTCATCTCTGGAAGTAAATGCAAGTGTAGTTTTTAACGGGAGCCACACACCTTCTGAAGGCCTGATAGACTTCATTCCTGTATGCCACTAGAAGGCCAGTCAGAAAAGATGGAAGATTTCTTGTTCTTCCCTGCAGTGGCAGAAGCATTATATCTGCTATTTATGTTTATAGTGAGCCAATATTCCTAGATCTTTTGTTAGAAGCGATGGCCAGTAGCACAGAACTAGTGAAGCAGTGAGAAAGAAGAAATAAGCAGGACCAGACATAAGATTTGTGAGGCCTTATGGGTTATTCTCAATTCCTTTGAAAATCCTACTTTGTTTTTTTTTCCTTTATCTTGTATTTCCTTTTTCATTCTCCCTCTGCACCATGTCTTAGATTTGTTCCTTTGTTGGTTCTCTTTCTGTGTTTCTTTCCCTCATGCTTTTATGCTTTTTTCCATACCATCTTATTTACCATCCACTACCTTTGTTTGACTCTATCTCAGGCCTGATGATTTCCTCCTGTGCAAATCCAACGTGCTTTGATTCTTCCTCTTCCTTAGTCCTTGCCACATGCAAGACTTTGCCATTCTCTTCCCCACAAAAATATTTTCCTGCACAAATACCTATTAAACCTTAGAAAAATAGTGATGTTGCTCAGGTTCACTGAATGAGTCACTTTCCCTGTTGCCTTTGGACATCTCAAGACCAACCTCTTTTGCTTGCTAGTTTGTGTCTAAAAAGCAAAGCAGCCTAGTGTTTTTAGAAGGAAAGCTAAGAGAAGATGACTTCTTTTCCCCACTTTTTGCTGCATCTAGCTTGAAACTACAGCTCTGCACACAAATTGCCAGAATCTGTATTGTTTTATCTTAACCTTTATAGGTAATCCGGAAAGCCTACCTAATCAATTGAAGATCATAAAATATTAGACTTAATACTGCAAAGTGCTGCTTTATAATTCACATAACAAGCTCTTAAATAATTCAAATAGCAAACATATCCTGCTACTGAGTGCTGGGAGGTTGTTTAGATCAGCCGGAGAGTGTCAACACATCTCACATCTCATGGATCTACCACGTTTCAGGAACCCTATTAAAGTTAATTGCTGGTTTCTGACAGCAGAGAGCATGCTGGGAGCAGGGTGATCTTTATTAGCCTTTCGGGCATTTGCAAACGTCAGCCATTTTGCCCCAACTTGTATACACCAGGCACAGCATGGCGAATGTAAATCACATTGTGAGAAAATAACCAGTGTTGGCACCACCTTTGCCTTGGATTCATTTGTGAATGAAAATAAAGGTTTTAATGCCATCTTCCCCCCCGCCCCCCCCCCCCTTTATATTTATGTATAATACCATATGCATACATATATATTGTAAAAGTCTAATAACAATCAAGCAATTACATCATTTTGCACTGCATATGTAATGCATGTAAAAAGGTAATCAAACTGTGGTGCCTCACAGCTTCATAATGGAAGTACTTTGAAGGCTCTAAATAGGCAAGGAGCTTCAGAGTAAATTAGCAACACAATATAATTTTTATTGGGTACTGGCCTTGTAGTGCACACAGGTGCTCTTTGTTCTTATATATGTTTTAGACCAATATTTTGATTTCTAAATACCCCAAACAACTTTTGTTCATAATTTTCATTTTCTGGCTCTATTTTTTTAATGCCTTACTGATTTCAGAGTCCTAAGAGAGAGAGAGGAGGGGAATAAGAAAAAGTCTCTAAAATAATTTGAGATGAAGTTCTATCCATCCATTCCTGGCCTGATCTAAGCCCCCTTGAAGTAATTTAAGAATTTTGAAGATACTTTCGTGGTCTTTGGCTCACATGTGTACCTTTATTAATTCTACATATTTATGGACCACCCAGTTTGCAGCTGGTATGTCAGCTTCAGTGTAATCATTCTAGCTGAAGAGCTTATACAGATACAGATATATAGGGAAGTGAAATTATTTAGCTATGTAAATCAGTAAATACTTCTATTATCCATAAAACTGTATCCATTAATCACAGAATCAACTTGTCAAACACGGTAGAGATAAAAATAACAGTTGCATTCAACAGTGTTGTAAATACAATGTAAACCTCAGTCACTTTTCAGAAATCAGCTATTGTAAAAAGAAAAAACCCAAGATTTAGAGAGCCAGTTCGCTATAGGCATGGAGAAGCATCTCTTTTCCTTATTCTGGACCATCACAGATTCACAGTTTAAGTTTTGCAGCAGTCCATGGAGCATTGTATATTGTCCCTTCATTACATGCCATGATAGTGGCCAGTGTTGCATAAACATTACAAACACATTTCCCAGGCATAGCTGATATTTTTTGCAGTCAGTATTACATGAGGTGTATGAAAATTTCTAAATTGCATTTGATAGCTCCCAAATTGACTTGTTTCACTTAATTAAAAAAGCCATTTTAAGAGTGAGGCAATTCACCAAAAATTTATGACCTCTCTTTCGTGTGCATGAGTGTATAAATATATGTACGTATGAATATGTATATATATACACACATCTGGATGAGCATGTGTTCTATATTGTTCTGAAAGATGCTAAGTGTGGAAACTAAAAAAAACCCTCAGTTTTACAGTTCTCTGGAAAAGAGATAGGGCTGTTGTGAATATAGGACTGGTATGTTCTGCTCCTTCTGATACTTTTGAAAACAATTGTTTCACATCGTGACATAAGACAGAATGCACATCTTATACCTCCAATTATGCCCAAATATAGTATTTTTGTAATGCACGCAGTGTGTGTATACCCATGAGGCTAAGACCTTTCTGATTGCTAGAAACAGGAATATGGAAATGTTACTTACTGCAGTATCATCAGGCATTGAATAAACAAACACAAATGTGCAGGCATCCCAACAGCTATCTCCCAAGTCCCTTGACACATCAGTCTAACATATATTTTACTAACTGAAACCTTTTCACACAAATGCCGTAGTTGAAAGGTACTACAATAATGCTCTGTTTAGGAATATCCCTTTAAAAACCAAAATTCATCAGGTACTTTTGTGTCCCTGAGTGGGTACTCGAGAACTGAGCAGCAGATGTAAAATTTACACTGAAGTGCCTCTTTCAGGCACTGGGCATGTATGAAATGGATAAAATACATTATAAGCCCCCTTTACCAGTAAGTCAGTAAGGGGTTTAAGGCTGCGGCTTCCAGCCTGCTGCCATTCAAAAGGTAGGTGGTAAGGTAAAATCTTGCAAATTTTCTTCTGTAGTTTCTTTATTCACTGCAGATAACATTAAAAAGATCAGTCTAGCAACATGCAGACACTGCAGCCATGTGTGATGTCTCATGAAGGATTCGACTGTGCATATTTTGCTGGAGGAAAAATGTGCGTTATTTATCAAATACACTTGTCTCCTTTCCAGGACTGCCAACAATAATGTTATGCAATGTTACGGAGCAAGATGACAGATCGCTGGGTCTCATGCCAGCAAGTGATCGCTGATAATGCTGAGAACTAAATATAAAATCAGGAACTGGAGAGATGCAGAAGTTATGCACCTTTTGGACTGTTTTATAGTTTACTAGAAAGTAGAGAGTTCTGAAACTTCAGCTTTAAGAAACCATGGGCCGTGGAATCTAAAATATTAGGCACCCAGCAGAGGTTTTATACAGTAGTTTCCCCTAATCTCAGAAACATCTGTTCATTTTTAAAGTTAAATCTGTACACAGTTTACATTTCAAGGAGGGTCAGATTCCATTCTTCAATTTCCTTTTTGTGTGTGTGTGTGTGTGTGTGTGTGTGTATCGTTTATTGTATTTGCAATCAGTGCGGGTTTTATCCCCACTTTCTTTTTCCCCTCGGTGTTGCCTATCCCCTTGAAATAAAATTGGCTCATTTTCCAGTCAAGCCATGTGTAAATGAAAATGATTCCACAAGTGTCAGCATGTGATATTCCCCTCTGTGCAAAAGTGGGAGCACCCCAAGCAATGCAAAAAATAAAATACCTTCTGGAGACAAGGGAAAGGATTTTCCTGGTACTTGGAAGCTGCAGGTCTTCCAGGGCACATCAGCCAATTGATTACCCATTCAGTCTGCTTTGTTTCCTTTCATAACACAAATAAGATTTATGACAATTTATTGCTGAGATGAAGTTTTGAAGCTTCATTTGATTTTTCGGCTTCAAAGAAGGAAGGCCTCCAGAACAGAGGCACTGGGTTCCTACCACACGGAATTGATTTTTCTGGAGGCAGCTCTTCCATTCACCGACTTGACTGGAGACCCTTTTTGTAGGAATGCCTTCCCAGTAAATCCAAGGGCTGGCAGTGAGCACAAGATGTTCCCTTCTAAGTTTCTTTCTATTCTCCTGACTGTTGGTATTGGTGTCCAGATTGCCCAAGGCACTGAGGATTTATTTTTAAACAAATTTTCAAAGCAGTCAGTCTGGTTGTGTGATAGCCATAGAAGGGTTGTCTCCTGTTTCAGTTTAAGCTGCAACAAACAAACAATACAAAATGCTGGGCAATCATACACTCTGTTGGCAATCAAAATGCATTTTCCTCACAGTAACACAGCAGCTCAACATAGCAGAGAGAAAAGAAGAACCTGTTTACACAGGCTTTCTGTTTTTAGAGCACTTAATGAGTGATGCTGTAGAATTACTACTGGTCCAGGTACCCAGACCTTGTGGATAGTGCTAAAGAGCATCCCAAGTATGTAAGGAGAAGAATACAAACAATATCTTTGCATGAGAAATCACTTCATTAGTTGGTTGTTTTTTTTTTTTTTTTTTTTTTTTTTACATTTTAGCTTGATTGTTGCTTTCTGGTGAGTCAGTTGCCTTGGAAGCTAATGACTTCATGAAGAATTAAGGGCAGGTCATTTTGAATAGAAAGGCAGAACCTTAAACTAGATTGCTATGTGCCTCTGGTGTGGAGAGCTGACCTGTCCTGTTCAGCAAACGTTGAATTATGGTTCTCACCGGCATTTGTGGCTTTATTCCTCTTCACAAATTATAGCAATATTGGCTGGAGCTCGTCTGCTTCTGAATCACTATGGCTAGACCCAAGTCTACTAGACCTGATCACACCCTTTGGGACTGGTGCAGACAAACTCAGGTGATTTTGGTCATCACTGCTATGTTTGGCTCCGCAAGCCAAGCGTGTGTCTATGCAAGTACACTGAAAGTATGCCAAGACTGACTTGCAGTTCAAGGTCCCTTGACAATAAAGAAACCAAGCCTTACTAAGCACTTCCTCTTCTGACTGTCAGCCAGTAGGTTCCAGTAGATCTGAATCCACGTGTTTGTTACAGCTAAGCACTGACAAGTCTGTAAGATGCTGTATTTGATAGCAAGGAAATGTACAAGTAGGTATAATCTTCTCAGTCCTGGCATTTCAAACTGTTCCGTCTTTCTTGTTCTTCCAGCAGCCTCCTTGTTGAACAGTATCAGGCAAAGGACAGGGCTTGTAATTGTTTGCCTGCAGGAATTTTAGAGATGTAGGAACAAATGCTAAGAATGCTCAAGCTTTAGGAAAAAGCCTGAGGTCTTCAGGACTTTAACATTTACCCCCAAAAGCTTTTTGGAGACAAGACAGAAATATTTGACAGTGTCGAATGTATCAGATACTGCAAAGCAATCCAGAAAGATGAGTGTTGATTTACCTGTTTCTCCCTGAAGAGAAGGAGGGGACACACAAGGGAAGTGAGATGCTGTTTTTCTTGATCAAAGGCCATGGTGAATGACTTCAGTAAAATGTATCAACTTTCATGTTTTGTGTTGCTACTGTGATGGCTGATGAGCAGTGTAGAGTTTTGGTGGTTCTTTGATGGCTCTGGGAGCTTGGAATCATATCCATGAGGAACCATCACAATGGTAACCAGGAACTGTCAGTTTAGAAAAACTTCATCTGAAGCTTCTTAGTTGGAGTACTGCATATTTTAGAGCAGGTAACTGATCCTTTCATGCAAGAAGATGTTCCCAGCAGAGGTCTTCAGTGATGACTCTTTTACCATGTTGGAAGAGGAAAAAACAGTCAAAAGAACATATCCTGGTGTATTCTGTATGAATAAAATAAAAATATTTTATTTGTGATCACCACTCCTCCTGGTTGTTCTTCACGATACATAAACTCACTCCAGATACAGAGAAGTTTCTTTGTCTGTTAGATCATGGGCCTGAAAAGTAAAATGCAGACACACTCCTGAATCCTGAAAATTACCTTGTCTGAATTCAAACTATTCAGATTGGTTGAAATACTAAAATAATCCTGTAAAGAAAAAGAGGGTCTTGTATAATGCTGAAATTTTCCTTGGGCAAAGTTAATTTTGGGAGAAATTTCCTTATGAAAGACTCTGAAATATTTCTACTTAAAACTATCAAACCCTTGTCATAGACACATAGTACTGTTGATGGTAAAAAAACACTCAACAGTTTTCTAGATGCAAACTGGAAGACAATATGATTTTTTTTTTTTTTAAAGTCTCTTAATTTCAAACTTTTCTAAGAATTCCTCGTGTTTTGGTGGACTGGATAAGGAGAGATCTAGTTTAAGACCAGTTTTACAAAACCAAACCCAGACTAAGAAGATTGATGAAAGCAATGTAAAACCACCCCAGTTTGCTCAAAACTTTTATCTGTTTCCCCCTTCAACTCTAAACTTTCATGGATGAGATAAAATAGAAACTGAATTCAAACAAGCCGGTTTTGCAAAAGCTCCTCAGCTTTTCTCTAAAAATAAGATTAAAGAAATCCTCTAGACTGCAGGAGATGACTTTATCTTGTTACACTGCAAACCTCATTCCCTTACTTTAAATCTTCTTCTCTTTTACTAAAGATAACTAATAGGGATGCTGAGAACCATTGTATTCTGTTGACATCTTTAAACATAAAGCAAGCTATCAATATCTGGCTTTCGAGGGGTCTCTGCGCTACTGTTCTCAAGTACAAAAGTTTATAGTCATATCATTATGAGAAAGACGTATTTCTACACATACTAATGGAATTTACTTTTGTGAATCTTATTGAGGAACTCGGAACACCAAGGACATTATTGTGCTATGATTTGTGCTGGTGTAACACCCCTGACTTCAGCAGAATTACATGTGATTTTCTCTATACTATCCTAAAGCAGACAGGGGTCCAGAGACATTGGGGTAGGGCATGGACAGGACACAAAATTCTGTGCCTTTTTAAGATCATTTATACTAATGAAATATGTTCATTAAATTCACATTCTATTACAAATGAAAATTATGATATGGTGACTTTCCTGGAGCTGTATTCACTCCTGTGTGAGGTGAACTTAGTGTGGCAGGTCTAGACATTTGTCCAGACGTGTCCTACTTATTGGCTATTAGAATTCTTGTTTTTAAAATAGTGCTGATGGTAACAGTTTGCACAGAGCTGTCAATATGCTAGATTCTTGGCAAAGAAGTATCTAGCAGGGAGGGAGGAGGCAAATTCTTTTTTCATTTGCCCTGGTGAGAAGTTAATGGAATGACTCTAGATTTGTAAATAGCTGGGATCAATTTCTGGCTCAGTATCACTTCTTCACCTAGAATTTACTGAAAATGCTGGCCGACATAATAACTTCATGAGGATCAACTAAAATCATCTGAGTCTCCGCATACTTTCCCTGATGATATTTTTCTTTGTTTTTATTTAGCACTGCATGATGAATTCATTTCACTATCTGACACCCTCTGGGCCAAGTGCATCCCTGTTGTAACAAGATCTCTCATATTTAGAGAATTACTTTGGGATGAATGTGGCCTTTTGTGTTTGCACTAAGTATAATACAGACACTAAACTGTGGATTATCATTTCCTAGTGGGAGATCTGTGCCTTGTGATGAGATTAAGAAGGATGCAGCTGTGAATGGGACCAGTTTGGCTAAGTTGCTCTAAAAAATTTAACTAGAGTAACTTTGGGTTGTGAAAAACTGGCTATGTGCTATGTTCAAGAGTAAGCTCCCACATAAAATCCTTGCAAAGCATGTGCAAAGCTCCTTTGTGGTAAAACAGAGCTGTTTTGACTAGCCATATATGTTTCCTGTGTAAATCCGCCACATCCTGGTCTACAGCTCACTTGCATATCAAGTTTTCATGTGAGTCAGATTCCCAAGGCATCTTTGCAGAATAATAAAGTCATACATGACGATGTAAATGATACCTCTGAAAAAGCCCCTTAGTCTTCTTTTCAAAGTTATTTCCAAAACCAGATTTACACATTCCAGTTTCAAAAGCTGCTCAGATAATTGCCAAAACAAGAGTGCTCAACTACACTCATCTCTAATTAGTAAAATCTGACTTTTGTCTTCCTGTGACAATAGCTTTGTGTGTCTCTGAGAAAAGGGGAGATTTATAGGATACTGGTGATATTTATTTGGAGATGGCATTTTTTCGTCCTTATAATATAACTAAATTAAAGGCAGTATTTCTGTTCATTTAAATCACAATTTGAGCATTGCTTTTATCATTACAATCCCTGAGAATGCAGAAGATATAAAATCAGTAACACATTAACGATAGATAATAGAGTCTAAATAAACATAATAAGCTTTCCTATATGTCTCTAGACCAAACCTTATCTAAAAATACCCTAATGAAGCTGAACCATCCAATTACTTGTTTCTTGGAGGAACCCCTTATTAATGACATTGCAGTGAGGGAAAAACATTAATTATTGGACACAGTGGGATCTTTTACATTCTGTCTAGTCTGGACAGCACCAATTAATACAACAATAATTATCAGCTACCATGGCAGGTTTGCTGTGCAGAGTTCCTATCTGCTGATTGGGTGGGGAATGTGGGACAGCTCTCAGGCTGTGCAGATTTCTCAGACTTAGACCTCTTTTATTTTTTGCATTGCTATGTGAAAACTGAATCCTACAGATATTAAAGCAGGTGGATTACTCTACTGAGGCAGGGGCTGCTTCTACGAAAAGGAAAGCACAGGTGCCATCATGTGAGAAATGCCATTTTGTCCTTCATCTCCCACCCACCTGCTGTCTGACTTTCTGTCATTTGAGAATTAACATGATCGCTCGTTTGATAAGGTGAGTATGATGGTGCAGGCTTTTAAAGTTGTCTGTTTGCTCGCTCCCTTGTCCTCTCTCCAGCTATCTTACAATGACCGTTTACAAATGCAGAAGCAAATGTTGACATGATTTATCGCTGGTGCTATTGATACAGTCTTGAAAGTGGAATACCTATTCTTGATCAAATTCAACCTGAGGCAAACACCAAGTATGGGAAACTTCAGCTCAAAAGGTTAAAGTCTGCAAAAGTTATAAGCGAGTGACTAGAGGGGGAACAATGGAAAGTGTTAGACAACCTGAATAACAGGCGTTACTACTCCACTGCCTATAATAATAATAATTCACCTTTTATCCATTGAAGATAAAAGGACACAATGTGGGAAAATTAAGCTGTACAGACATCTTGGGGATATCTCATCAGAGATCACACACCACTTCTTTCTTGTGGTTATCATGATTTTATCAGAGCCACTTTGAAGTCTATATAGCCTTATATCTTGGTTATCTACATTTCATCCTGTATGTATTTATTGCAGATGGGCCTAAGCTGCTAAATTCAGATCCAAATCCAGATTCTGATTTTGAATTCCCTAAGGTCCGTAGCTAGCTTGAAGCTAGGGCTTTGGTTTGGAATCATCTCTATTTATGGGTAAGAAAAAGGGGTTTAATATATGCTTTCCCAGACTGCATAGCTCTATGTATGTGCACACAGAGTTACTCTCACTCATGCGTACATCTAGGAAAAACAGAACAGAAAAGCTGCCTACACTGTTTATATTTTAAAGAAGGATGAATCTATAAATGAGCCTTAGCTTTGACATTTCGTTATTTCTAAGTGCTTTCCTTTACAACCCTAACAAGCTTTTAACCATGCTTTAACATCTGGAGCTCCAGCACAGAGGCAAACACCCTCAGCTCTCCCTTGCATACAGGTAAAAACTACGGACAAGCAGTGTATTTTACAAGTCTTTGTACACCAGAGTCTGTTTTCCTGTGTTATCTGTAGCCTTGAGTCCAGCAGCAAGAAAACCATGACACAGATGTAAACAGGGTTATAGAAGAACAGGCTGCACTTTATTTAAAACTCAAGAGGAATTCCCAAGAGCAATGAGTGTCCTGTTCACAGGGAGAGGACACCAACCAGCTACACCAGGAACAAACTTCCCTTGTTCTGAGACAAGACTGTGTAGGATAAGCAAGCCCTCTGTGTCTAAAGGGAACCAGAAATGCTTCTACCTTTTGCATAATACTGATGTGCTAATTAGGGCACTGATATCCTCAGAGGGCAAGCTCAAATCTGCCGATATGTACAAAACACACACTCTCCTCTCTCTCTCTCTCACACACACAGAGGTAAAGCATAATCAGATGGACCATGGAAGCAGAAATCAAGAAAAACAACTGCAGAAATAGTGTAAAAAATGCATGTTCAAGAGATCAGGTGGCATTACTTTGTCAGCAAGCTGGCTCATTATACGGAGTCACTCTGCCATCAAAACATTGTCATTTGCTTAGCGACTCTCTTAGCATGCTGTATAGGGATAATCCAGATTTTCTCTGTCTTTTTGTTCTTCTTCATAGAATAATTTGATTAAATGATAACATATTAATCATACAGTAGCTCAGAGATAGACTTTGCATAGGTGTCAGTATATTATCAGTGACAGTCTTTCCCTGTTTTGTGATTTGAAGCATTTTGTACCAACATTGCTTTCTCCCACTCTTCCCTATCACCTGGGCTTCCTAAACCTAACGAGGTGATAAAATGCTCTCCACTAGGGATAATCCATTTTCCCAATATAACTTAATTCCTTAAAGCTTCACATCTGGAAGAGACTTCCAGAAACTACATCTCAGCACCAGGGAGCTGGCATTTCCAGCTCTGAAATACCATTCCTTGAAAATAAAAACCCTTTGTCTGACTAAAGACACATTGTGTCTGGAAACGTTGAGGAAAAGACATTTCCACAGCAAATGTTTATTTCTGATTATAAATATCCTGCTGAAATTGAGTACTAATAAAATGTCAGTGAAACTGAATAGGCATCATTATATGTTAGGACCAAACAGGTATTTCGTCCTTCCATAAAACCTGGAGTTTCTAATTTAACATTGTAAATATGAGGTAACACTTCTGTCTGCAATAAATTGTAAGAAGGCACATTTTTTAAATGATCCTTAAGCCTTGTTGCAACACATTTCATCATGCACAAAACATGGGAATGCCTCAGAGAGACAGTCAGTTTATCAGGAAATCTTAAAAAAAAATATTATTCACCAGTATCATCCCCCACAGTTCCACTAAGACTCTGCAAAACTTTTCTAGCCATGTACCACCACCTGTCAGCTTCTGGAGAACAAAATAACTGAGGGGGCAGTTCCTGAGATCCCCTAATTTACCAGTAGTCAGGGCACCCCATAATTTGTAGAAGCCAGTCACTGCCCTCAGGCTATGACATGCTGTCAGATCATAGGCAATTGCATCAGGGGCAAAATCATGGTACATGCAAGTGTAGCACCACTAATCTAAACCAGTTTTGTACTCCAGAATTAAAAAAAAAATACAAAAAAATCAGTCAATTTGCATCCTTCTCTCTTCCCCATCAAAATGCTATAAACCGATGCTCCTCGAGTTTTTTTTAGTGCATGCCTTGCTTTAATCCATGAAGCACATCATGCTCCAGAGAGGAGGGGGAAGGATGGTCTGGGAGGGGAAGGAGGAAGGAAGGATCACAGGGAAAGCAGAACAAGTGTGGTTGAAAAGAAGGAACTGTGTCATACCTTATTTGTTGCTCACAGTGCAGCAGAAGTTGAAAACGGCTAATAAAAGTTATCCCTCAACATATGCAGACTGTAAAAACCTTAAAAAGGATATGTCAGGGACACTGTTCAGTGACAACATCACTATGGGATGATACAACACTGTAGGTTTTCTTAGTACGTATTCCCCCAGCACCATTAACCTGCCATGCCAAGATAACAAAGATAACCTGCATTCACATATTTTCCTTTGGTCCACAGTTAGAAATGAGATTCTTTGACGGTTCGGAAGTGCTGTTCTGATAAGCATCCACATTTTTTTAATATGTTTCCTTTGATCTCCCAAGCAATCCAACCTGTTCCCAAAGATCCCCCTTCAGACCTCTAGCTCCCACATAACTGTTATTTTCAGCAATCCATAAAAAAAAAGGGGGAAAAACATACCTCTTACAAGGGCTAAGGAAAAAGTGTAATCTAGAAAATAATAATAATAATAATAAAAAATCATAAAAGATTATTTTAAATTGTGGAGGAGAAAGTATTCATCAAACTTTCCCCAAAAAATGGAAAATGTAATCTAGAAAATAAAAGAAAAAAACCCATCATAAAGGATGATTTTAAATTGTGGAGGAGAAAGTATTCATCAAATGTTTTCAAAAAAATGGATGGATGAAAACTTTTTTATGAAAAAATTCGATTCTTTGTAAAATATTGGACTTTTCAAATATGTGCAGCTTCAGACTACTCATTTACCTCAGATACCCACTAACCTGTCTTATGGCTGACACTGTAGCTTCATTACTGGTTTTGAAGCAGAGGTAACTTGGAGAGAAATCAACTTACAGCAAAAATGGATTCTGAGACAGGGACTGAACTGAAGAAATTAGCTTTGCCCAGTCCACCACAACTGTTTGTTAAAGACACAAAACACGAAAGAGTTTTTATTCCTATAAAAGGAAATACTTTCATTAAAGCTGAAATGTATTGAAAAGTTCATCAGATATAATGTTAATTTAATGGGTGACAAAATGTGACTCAAAATTTCTTGAATTCTAGTTATCTAATTTTATTAATGAACCACACTATAAACAACAGCACCAATTAATTCGTTTTCTTTTAAGAAGTCTCATGCCATACCTAAAAGACTGTTGTTCTGTCTAGTTAAACACTCATGCATTAAAATGCTAATAATTAAACTGTTATGACTGACTAATGAACTCTGCCAACTATAAATGATGGTCTTGTTAGATTCACTGCACAGCAAGACTTCCTTTGTACTGAAAAAGTTAAAGGTTAAAGAGCTCTTGAAAACAGCAAGCAGCATCTAGAAGCAATTACATTTTTCTCCTGGAAACTAATAGTTGTACAATAATGTTTCAATTCGCACTCTGAAAAAAAAATAATATTACTATGAGCTCCATTCATCAGAGCAAATCTGCAGCTTTCTACACCACGGCAGGTTGTTTATTTGGCTTCTGCATCCAGCCTACTCAGCCTATAATCTAGTGTTGTGCAGAACCTTTTATTGATCCTCCTCATGGAAACAAAGGGCAAAGACTTGAGCTTGACTTGTGATACCTGCTGAGTAGCACTCACATCAGAAAAACACTATGAGATGGAGTTTCAAAAGGCTTACGGGGCAGATTTACTGGGATATAGTGTTTATTCACTAGTTGTCCCTGTGCATTGACTTCCAGACAATACAGTCTCTGGAAAACGAAGGAGGCAGAGCTGGAACTTGAAATGTATGCCTGTAAGGAAGCTTACTTGATTACATCTGTGACCACACCTATTCTTCTTGACAAATACCACCTGGGTGAGAAGACAAGGGAGTCCAGTGGGATCACTCAATGAAACTGTGTTTCAGAATCAAGACTTTCCTGTGAAACTCACATTCCTGGAAAAAAAAGAGAATGCCTTCTTTTAAAAATTACTTGATCTTGGATTAATCATTAAAAAAGGGTTTATATGAATCCTAGATGAAATATGACTAGTGGTCAATGAAGCTAATGAGATATGACTGAGCATGTTCAGAACTGCTAAAGTTCAGAAAAATAACATTTTCTTCTCTAAGCATGGGCTTGTGCTCATCCACTGATCTCATATCTGAACATAATAATTTTTTGTTTTACAACAACATTTTAATTTACAACAACAAATTAATTTCACTCTGCACTGAAAAGAAGCCAATTCCTCAAACCCATGGTAGCTACCTGCCTAGCCACTTAAACAAGAGCTCTAGATGTGATTTAAGGAAGTGTCTCAGAATGAACTGCATGCAATGAAGAGCTCAATTCTGACATTGCAGCTGGGCCATGGGAACCTTTGGCTGAGGACCAGCAGGTGAAAATTAAGGGTGGTAACTTCTTTGTGGTGTCTCTTGTGGTACCTTTGCTTTGTGGTGGGCTTGATAGACAGCTGCTGTTTCATTTGGTCCTCCCAGGGGCAACTGTATTCATCTCTGCAGTTGCATAAGGATATAGCTGCATTTACAGCCCTAATGGATTTTCAACACAAAAATATATACAGAGATATAAAGTAGGTGTTAAAAAAGAATGGGCCTGTTCTTTATTTGATTTTTTTTATTCATATGGTTCAATTTCTCAAGTGATCCAATAAGTCACTTTAAAGGTGTGCTACAAACATATGGACCTATGCATTAAAGAAATACTCAGCCAAATTGATTGCTACTGAAATAACTTTTACTTCTGCAAAAGTTGGACTATTTCTTAGATCTCACTTCAGTAGCTCTTACGGTGAACATGCTGGTTGTTGGAAAAAGATTTTACAAAATCTCCCCAAAAATGATAAACTACCTGCAATGTACCAGAAATTCTTTTCAGCAGCAGACTTATACCTTCTGATGTGTTTACTTTTCTACGCACATTTGCTTTTGAATACTGCTGTGGAATTATGAATACACAAATATATATATAAAAATATTGTCTGAGATTCAGGAAAGGGCTAGCATGACAGTTCATGAACAGTGGAGTTAATTATGTTGTTCTACCTCCTTTATAGTAGGGCATACCTCAGCATGCACAGACTTCTGCTTAAGGTGCTTGTACCGGTTGAAGAAAGACACTATACTCCCAGTGCCCATTTGAAGTCCAGCAAAACTATAAAAGAAAATTTTGCTTTTAATTTTCTCGCTGTTAAGAATTAACCTAAATAAATCTCTAACACCAAAACAACATGGCTTTATAATATCCATGCTTCCTTGTGGCATAGTGGAAATAATACTAGTAGATATAATCACAAAGGATAACTGCATTTGTTGGATTATATTAAAAATACCTGTGAGTCACAGACATTACATCCAAGAAGAGATTCAACATACTCAGCAATGGAAGCAAGCCACCTGCTGTTTTTCCTTAAGGTAACTCTGCAGAGAAGAGCTTCTTATGAGGCAAAGATCACAGTCCTGAGGAGGAAGTTGTGTGCAGCACTGACACAATAACTCTGGGCGCCAAACACTCAAATGCTCAGCCTTACACAATCAATACAGGAGTGAAGAAATAGCCTTATTCTCAACTTCATACTAAAAGCTTATAGTATGGATGAGAGATGATTGTGAACAGGTTACCAGTGTGAATTATCTTAGGAACTGGCTGTTCTGTTTTGGAAGTGAACCTTGTGAATTTGGCTCTTTTTCTGTGCAATACTGAAAGGCATGAAGGACATAGACACTGGTTTTTCTAGTCAGAAGATGGTCACAAAGCCATCCTTCTGACACTTAGAGACACCCTCATTTGTGTGATCCTCTTAATTTGTGGTAGGGAACTGAGAAACTGGCTGAGGGAGCTGGGAATACATGGGGTGTCTGAAAGGTCTGAGTAACCCACTTTTATCTCTTATTTTCATCTCTGCAGGTTTTCCAGCACCGTGGTCTGGGACATACAGTACTGTTGACAAAACACTGTAAATAAAATGTCTTTCCTCAACAAGTTTGTAGCCAACAATAGATAGGAAACACTCAGAATCTACTTAGCGTCTTATCTTCAGATTTCCAGCAAAAAGTTGTAAAGTCCAGGGAACAGAGTGATTTTGATTTGCCTTATACAATAGTAGGGTTAAGACAAGCCTCTGAAAGGCAGCCCAGCAAACAACATCTTTTGAGCTCCTCTCTGATCTATAATGCTGGCAACTTGCAATGAACAATAGTGTTGTGAGGACCTTAGTGTGGATATTAAATCAAAAAAGATCCTTTAAATGTTAGAGACACCAAATAAAGGAGAAAAATATGATACCAAAGTTCAAACTGATCATAACCCATTGGTTTTGAAAATTGACTTGTCTGTATTGGGCTTGATTTTGCCTAGGAGAGAAAGTGAGGAAAAAAGCAGACAGAAGCTTTGATAATAGAACTATATGAGAGAGGAAGTAGTAAAGAGGCAGAGAATGCTTGCAGGGAAAATACTAGTCAAACACTGCTGTCTGAGACCTAGCAGTTGGCATGATGGAGAAAATACTTTTAGATGCAGATAGCTACCATATAAAATACATTTCACACCTTTCTATGGCCCAGCTTCTATAGACTTCTCTCCTCATTTTGATATTTAACATCACAACAGATACGTCATCTAGGATGTAGTTCATAGAAACAACAACAGTAAAAAAGAACCAACTTTTATAGAAAAAAAAAAAAAAGCGTTATAAGTACTAGGGAAAAGTTTTGTGAATTCAGGCTAGCTTTTCAAACATTCAGACCACCCCTAAAATAGCAGCTACAGTTCACAGGGGCCAGAGCTACACAAATTCCAGCTCTCCCTATGTGGTAAGTCTAATACTTTCTTTTCTTATGCTTTAAGGACTTCAAATAGGGTTTGTGCATTTGACTCCTTTTATCTCTTTCATAGAGTTCTCTCTGCTTTTAAATCCCTAAGTATCTCTGTCCTCCCCCTGCCATTCCTTAACAGATCCAGGACAGCACAAATAATGCCTCTTGGCTTTGAACACATCATGGCAAATTTCACTGACAGAAGAAAGATGTATGAGCAGTTATCTGGGATAGTTTTACACCAATCCATCTATTGTACGCTATGTTCACAATCTTGGGCTGGAATGAATTTCAGGCAAAGTGCGTCCCTTGCAGACCACTTAAAACCAGAATAGGTTCTGTCTGAGGGCCCAGTCCTATCTGATGCTAAGCACCTTACAGCATCAGGACCTCGCTGAGAAATATTTCCCTTAAATTTCTCCAGGGCTGCATAGGGCTTTGTCTCTTGACAATGAAAAGATGACAGGAAGATGGCAACAGTTTAGATGCCTAAAATCCTATACAATTCTAGGAAAAAATGACCCCATCTGCATAAAAGGATACCAAGTCAACATGCAGAAATGAAGAAGGAAATATTTAAAAGGAAGGGAAAAAACCCTTCCTGAATGATGACCCCACAGGTTGCTTCCTTTCTTCTGCTATCAGGATCTACGTGCAGGTTGTTTTGGGAAAGCAACACATGAATGGACTCACCTGAGCAAAGCTGCACAGTTTCAACCTTCCTCTGCAGGACTGGGGCTTTTGTAAGATATTCTTGACAGAAGCTTGTATTTCTTCTGTATGTCTGTCATTCTTTTGAGCATGGTATAAAACAAGAACTAATTGATATAATACTAGTATGTAAATCCAGTCATTTACATTTTTTAGGTATTCTGTTTATTAAGTCCACTAAGATGTAAAATATTTTGTGTCTCTGTAGTACTGTGCTTGCATACTTTGCATTATATTTTAGCCTTTGGTGTGAAAAACAACGGTTATAGAAAAACAGGGACTATGCTATTGTATTATAATTCCAAATGCAGGAATTCTGTGTTTCAGCTAACACATATTTGCATAATTTTAAAGCCTGAATTGTAAAAAATGTGAAATGCTTGCAGTTTATACTGTGAAACATTTGAAAAGTAAAGCACATTTTTACAAACATTTTTGTAACAATATATTTTAAACATGCAATTCATTAGTGAAGAAAACACAGCTTATGTAATGAGGGATTGCTATAAGTAGATTTAATATATTCGAGCATTTCAACATTATTGTCGATCATAAAAGATTAAATGCCCTTTGGTTTCAATCCTCTTATTAAAAGCAGCAAATTTATTTTTCTTGAGTGTGGCAAGTAAGTTTGAACTACAATGTAAATGCTTAACAGACTGTGCATATGTGCACACAGGCATGTGATGAAGAGATGGGGCATTTTCCCCAAAGCTTCAATTTCAACTTACTCATTTGTTATCATTGTTCATTAACTATGTGGTTGACCTAAGATGAGCCTAAAGGATTACAGAATATTTGTCTAACTATTTAACAGAAGCTTATAAAATAATAGTATTTGTTAAACACCTCGGGTTTCCCTCCCACCACCACCGTAATCTGAAAACATGAAAGGACTGGATGTGATGAATGCAAACACAGTGATGCTCGGTTGGGTCAGATGTGTCAGTTTAGCTTGATTTGAATAGGTAACCCAGTCCCCAGTGTAACTACATTAAAGGCAGTTTCTGAGAAACCACTGTCAACTGTCTGATTTCATGCTGATTTGTTTCTGGATGGGAGCTGCTGTTTTTCATTGGGTGGTTGAGTAGCTGGGATAATCAAATTCATGTCACCTGCGACCAAGGATGGAATGAAAAGCATGACTAAATGGGGAGGAAAGCCAGGATAGTGTTTCACTGTCACCTATGTCCTTAAAATACTGCTTACGCTTGCCATTACGTTTGCTGTCTGTGTAGTTTCTCGTGGGAACACTGACAACTTAAGGCTCACAAAAGCAAAGCCAGCAAAAGCCACACAAAGAGCACAGCCCTGATGTCCCATTACCTTGCTTGATCATTGCCAGTTTAGAGTACATTTCAATAAGGGGGGTGGGTGGGTGGGGTGGGTGCTGTGCTCATCCATCCTCGTGCTCAGCAGCCCAAACCCCCGGGATTTTTGCTGTGTAGATGTGTTTGAAGAGGAGCTGTGGTGCAGTCCTGACTCTGACTATAATGTGTTCTTCATTAGTGCTTCCTAATGATGTTGCACTATCTGCTGCTGTCACACGTTAAAGGGAAAAGTAACCCAATTTCTACTACTTGATTTAAAAAAGAGTCTCATATCTTAAAATAAAAGAAAGCTCCAAAAATTTGGCACTTGAAACCTGTTAGAATAGGAATATACCATATGGAAATTATCTTCATTGCTTCTGTCAGGATCTAGCGGATGTGCTTTGGTTAACAGGCTTGCCTGCTCAGGCTCCTCTGTTTGCACTTTCCCTGTTAGCTGAGACTGAACTCAAACTACTTTTTTCCTGCCATGCTGCAAGATAATGTTGTACCAGCCTGTAACACTGAGGAGGGAATCCAGAGCCAGTCCGCAAGTTTCCTGCTATGACAGATCTGATCTCTTGTTCCAGGCTTCAACCAGACTGGAATCCCATGTTTCCAAACCTTGTTCCTTCAGGAGCACAGTTGGACACATCACTGAACTTACTGGTAGGGTCTCCTAGGTAGAAGGATCTTTCTGAAAGCATGGCAAAAGTTGAGACCAAAATTCAGCTTATAGTTTCAACATAAGCTTTAAAAGACACTCTTATGGATCTTACCTGTGTTGGGACTGAACTCAGAATTTACCTGACGTGGCAGATAAAGAAGACAGTGCAGGACATGTGTTTGCACAGAAACAGACTTTTAGAACTTCTTGAGTATAATTCTTTGGTAGTTGAGCGTTCCTTGCTAGTTAAAGAGGTACTTCCTTTCTAAGCCCCTTTATGAGTTTCCAGAAAAAAAATTACTCCTTTAGGCTGATACTTTTGTAGCTTTTGGAAAGTTTGGTAAAAATCCATATGGTTGGTTTTGAGCATGCTTAAAGAATTGTTTCAGATGTTAAACTTGTGCTAGGGTAACTGAAAACAGTTCAGACTTGGCATGTAGTCTCCAGTGAGAAATGTGGGCTTGGATAAGTTGGAAAAAAAATTGGTTCAGAAAGAAAGGAGTTATAAACAAGTGGAAATAGTATGCTTCAGTTATCCAGATGTATGCCAGGCAAGCATAGATGTCTGGATATCCACATGGTGAAATAAATGCATCTGTATTGATTTAAATGTGTGATGTAATCTTCATGTGCAAACATCTCAGTAAATGGTAGGCATGTTAATTTTTCCCATCTCACAAAAGAAATTTGGACAATACATGAGATATACATATATGTACAGCTTAACAGTATCTGGCTGACCAACAGAATGACCCAGAGCTCTTGGATGCCAATGAAAAGACTGTTCCTGAATGTAATGGAATATGGATCAGAGTCCAATGCCCTACAATCCTGTTAATGTATTAAAAAATAGAAAGGGTAAATACACATGTAAAATGTTAAAAACCTCATCAATCCTTAAAAGTTTCCATTACACTATCTCAGATAATACTCAGTGCCAACTGTGATGAATTAAACGTTTCCACAGCCAGCAAAAGCTGTTCAAAACGCAAAATGTAATGTATGATTTTCTTGATTCAGAATTTCAAAACGCAACCTTTTAAGCAGAGGTTCAATCATCAAATCCACAGGAGAAGTAGCTTTGGGTTTTCATGCTGAAAATCCAAGTTACTTGGGTGCCAAATCTTCATATGCCTACAACTGGTGTTGCTCCATTGACTTGAGTGGAGCTATGCTGATTTACACCAGCTGCATGGCTGGTCCATAAATATTTTCAGTTGATCTGGATTATTTTATATATTATATGAATTTTCTTTATGGATTACATGCAAAACATTTGTTCTCAGCTTCCACAATGTCAGGCTCTGTGAATTTATTTTAATGTGGGACAATTCGTGTGGTTCTATTATTGCACAACTGAATACATTTATGCTCGTAACATGATTTCCCTGCATATCCTCTCATCTATGCACTCACAGACATCCTAACAGAAGAATTACTATCATTCCGTCTATCCATAGGAAGTCAAATACTGGCATGAAAGACTGAAGCTGCAGCTGCTGTGGGAAACACAGCACTGAATGTCAAGCTATTGGCCATGTAAAAATTGCCACCATAACACTATGGTAAGTGTAGTTCTTTGCATGTAGTTATGTTAGTGGGGTTTTAAAGTTAATCATGCATATTATTACTTATCAGGGAGTTTATGCGGAACACTTCACTTAGCACTTTAACACAAAGGTAAATAGTTTCCAAGGATGCCAAGTAATGGGATAATAAGATTTTATTAAATTTGTGATCTTCCCCTCTTGTAATGGCACTTACTGCAGGTTCCCTTTTCTGTGCAGTATTTTGCTTGCAAAAGCTCTGCCTCCTAAGCACAATGCACAGTGTTTGAGTTTATTTTGGGGTTAGCGAATACACTCAGACCTTTCATCGCTAAGCCCCTGGGACGTGTGTAGGAAGGTGTGCAGCCATCTCCACAGAGCCTGTTCGGTGCAGGACAGACACTATGCAGCCAGACTTGGCATGGGGTGGCTGGAGATGCAGGCAGACAAATATCCCCTCAGCAGCCCAGGAAAAAGTGAAACATCTTTCCAGCTGCATAATCCCATTTAGAGTGCAGGTAAATACAACATATTTACATTGCACTTAAAGAGAACATATAAGGAATTAATTCCTGACTAATATATGTTCTAATAAATGCAGAATTATTGCAGAATTCAGCAACAGTTTGCTTAAAACTGTCCTACCATTTTATTCTGTTTTTTCACTGATTCCATATAGTCTCTAACATTCTGGTCCATAGCATGTTTGTCTTGTGTTAGTCATTTTTTAGTCCTCAACAAACAATTTGTCAGCTAAATGTTAAAATAAAGCACAATCAAAGGAAATGTAGCAAACATGCACAAGAAAAGACCTATTGGTCCAGCTTTCAAAACCCATGCAACCATCTGATAAAATCTTCCTGAAACCAAATTCAAGTAATTACAGACTGAGATTGAGGTATATGGTCTGGTAAATTGGCAAAGCCTGAGAGCAGTTACCAGCACCTGCCCAGATGGTACCTATCTTTGCTTTTATAAGCCCTACTTTCATTTGCAGTTTTCTAGAAGAGAAAGTTCAAAGCAGCTACAACTATTTAATATGTGTAGACTTTCCTTTATATGCCAGAGAAATTAATACTGAAGAAATTTCCTCAGTCATCTTAGTCTGCAAGCGCCATTTAAAAATCCAGCAGGACTATCAGCCCAGTTTCCTTAATACCTGCAGGCTTCAAGGTATTAAGCACGTGTAACACCCCACGAGGCAAGAAGTAGCATTGCTCACATAAGGCACGTGGGAAACTGAGGCACGGGGAGGCTGACCAGTGTGGCTAAAGCTACGCAAGAGTTAGCTGCACCTTGCTGTAAGGACAAGCGCCCAGGTCAGCCTAGTTCCCAGGGACTGCTCTTGCCAGCTGGTTGGACTTTCCTCTCCTGGACTGCAATATCTGCTAGAGCACAAACCATGCAGAGGACAGACTATCTGCCTGCTCTTCTGCTGATGTGTTAAGATCAAAGCAAAAGTTGCAGTGGTTAAAGGCTATGAAACTCAACATTGAACAGTCCAGCAGTTCCAACAAGGGTTAAGACAAGCCCATGACACCTGGAGACACAATGGGACTCTCCTTCTGTGCTACATATGTAGATGGGTATTAAGGACATGCATCTCTCCTCATCTAAAATCATGAATTTTTATGAAGTAAGCCCTGCTTTCCCATAATTCAGTAGGGTGCACTTTGCAGACCCTAAAGTGCTGTCACTACAGAAGGTTTCATTGCTTGCACCTGCTAAAACATTTGAGGTATTTGAGAGGCAGTGAAACACATTTGCTTTTCATTTTATCTGACTTTGAAAATCTTTGAAGTGTTTAATAGTAGTCCAGAAAAGATTTCTGCCTCTTAATCATTTACTTGTAGGGCACATTCTCCACTGGTAGCCTGTCAGGCAGAAAACGAGTTTAGCCCAGTTTTATTAAGTGCCACATGCCGAGTCAGTGTTCATTAAAGGTGTTTTAAGGTTTGAATTATGTAATTTATGAGAAAAAGAAATACAAAATTCCATTGTTTTATTAATATGCAGCACAGGATATACTGCTAATAACATACTTTTTAAACAGAAGTTTTATTAAAAAAAATGCTTTTATAGGGGGCTACAGATAGGCTTTTAAAAATCTCTTTTCCCCTGTTCAATAAAATTCAAACATTTTAATTCAATCAACATAGATTTGAAAAAAGGAACTATTCTTAACCTCTCCTTTCGGTCACTTTTCTTTACACACATTGTAGACAAAGGGGGAAAATAAAAAAACTTTGGAATCTTCCCCCCCTGCCCCCCATTTTTAATAGAAGTGACAGTATATGGTAATAAAAGCAAGCCAATGTTGAAGCCTGCAGTCAGATGTTAATTTACCCTTTTAAACAAAGCAAAACCAAAAAAGAAAAGAAATGGTAAAGGAAAAAAGAAAAACAAAATAAAAACTTCACATAACCCTAGGAAACACTACTTTCCAGAATTATTTTACATTGCCCCCCACAGATTCATAGCAAATGGGATATTTTTAATTAGATGAGGGCTTAACTAAATCTTTTGGTAGCCCACTCAACCATTTTTATGGTCTACATTGTTTTAATATTGTAAATAGATTTTCTTAAACATATGCTGAAACACAACTTATGAAATACAAGGAGTACATTTGCCTACCCAGATCTACCTGGCTCACATTACCTGAGCCCAATCCTGGAGACACAAGGTAGGGCTGATCCTACAGCTAGCTCAGGCAGGGATGTTCCCTGTCCCCTGAGATGGGATCACACCCATCAAGGACTTTCCTTACCCTGCCTCCGTGGTACAACTCCCACCAACATCCCATAGTTTTGCTTGAAAAAGAGATTGTGTGAGGCCTGAGGAACCAAGACCAGTTGAGTTTAGCATGAACTTTTATTGCCATGGGAGTCTTAGTTATCCAAACTTACACCAAAGTGGAAGTCATTAACGCCTTCAAGGCAGGCCAGGCTGCAGTTCCTGCATTGGTGGATTTGTCTTGTTTGCTTCTGTTTAATTTATTTTGTTACTTTGCTATTTACTGATGCTCTGACAAGTCCTGGGAACAGAGGAATGCTGATGCTCTGGCCTGGACATGCCGTGCCCCTGAGGCTGAGCTGGTGGGTAGCTCAGGCTGTGTAAAATGGAAAGAGCTGGTGCCCACAATCCGTATTACCAGAAAGCTTAAGAAAACATAAACATTGCAGATGTGATGCAAGTCATTAATTTTGGAGTCTTGTGTGACTAATCTTGCTCATATTTTGGTAATGTGATGAACATGTGGAGTCTTATCAGTTTATGGAGAGGGAGATATTAGTATCAGACCTTTGAGATTTGGCTATTTCCAGCAAGTGAACTTTGCATGTACCTCATCACAGCTGATGTAAAGGAGTCATGCTCTATGCAAGGGACACAGAATTATTAATTGCCAAAAGACTGAAAAATACGAAGTTGCTGACACTGAATAATTGGTCATAACAAATCGTACAGAGAATACAGATGTAGTAGCAAAACATTTTGAATAGGAATAGCAACTAGACTTGAGCACAACCATTGATTTTTAAATTTAATTTAAGAAGGAGGAAAACTTATAGCTATATTAAGAATTTGTTCATTTGATCCAGAGTGACATTTTTAATGCATTCTCTGGAAGCGTGAGCCAAGAACTGTTAAAAAACCTTGCCCTGCAGAAAATACACTTTTAAAAACCTACTTGCTCTGAATGAAGCATTATTTTTACAGTGAGTCCTCATTTTATGGCAGACACATGCTTGTAAAAGTTGCCATTGTTTGTGTAGAAAGTGGGAGCTAAAAAAAAAAAAGGGGGATAAACTGGCAGATGCTTTACCTTACTGCATCCTAGGTGTTTTTAAGATGGATTCCCCAGCCCTGACTCTGCTAAGGAGTCACTGGCACAAGCAACCGTGCTGACCGCAGTCAGCATGTATCTAACTGAGGACCTCAGGCTGCAGCACTTGGGAAATCTGGGAAGTAGAGCAGTGAATCGACTTTTGCTCCAGCTCTTAATTATGGCCATCAGAGATGACCTCTTCAATTGCTGAAGCAGGCTCCTTTTGGGAGGAGACAAATGTGGCAACGTGGCAGTTGTACTGCCACCACTTACTGCAACCCACCGGGGATGTGGAGGTGGGAGAAGGTAAGACAGAGCCTGCTGCTTCATCTTGTGAGACTTACAGAGTGGTCTACATGCTGTGGCTATGTCCACACCTGCTTGGAAAGGATCCTTCCCTTGGGCACATGGATAAGGAGCAGAAGACTTATCCCCTGGACACCTCACTTCATGCCCAGAAGATGGGAGCACGCCTTACCTCTCTGAAGTAGTAGGGAGAGGGTGTTTTTAATTCAAGTAGAGGAACTGGCTGCTTCAGTTTTATTGCAGAATCATGCTAGTAATACATCCAGATTACTGAAGCTCACAGTAAGGAAGTCAATTTATAATGACTTTGCCATTGTCCTGTTGCTAATGTGCCACATTTGATTCTCCTCAGCTGGCTTTGAAAGGTCTCTTTGAGGAAGGAGGAGATAGCACCCTTGCTTATGAAAAAGGCAAATTATACCCAGGGGCAACATCGCTGCACAACAGGAAAAGACCAGCCTCCTCCCAGGAGACATGGCCCCAAATTAAATGCAAGTAATTTCCTGACTAACCTGTGATTTCTATCTGGTTGTGGCTTCTGGCATACAGCTAAGTCTCCGGTTCTGCTGTTCTGTTCAGCAGGTCTCACATGTGCTTTCACTTTCATTTCCAAACTTTAATACAGAACAGCCCATCCGCAACCTGCTGCTGAGGCAGCAGAGGCCACAGACACTGGCTCTGGGCTGTGCAGCCATGGGCAGGAGGAAGGACTGCCTGCTTTGTGGGTAACCCAGGAGAGGGGTCCCTTAGCCATGATGGCAACGTGGTGGGAGTGGGGAGAAGAGCCATAAGCAACACGCAAATGGTTCCTCCGTGTCCCATAAGACACCCAACTGGGCATTGGGTCTGGGTGCTCCATTCCCTCTCACCAGCCTAAAAGTGATGGAGCTACCATAGGCATTGGGCTAGAAGAATTTATGTCAGTAACTTTTTTCTCTACAGTGGGCAGGTCTCCATCAAGAAAATCAATGATATTAGGTCAAAGTGACTTTTTTACAGCACCAACAGAGGATTCAGTGACAGATTGGAAGGGTGAATGCCCCTTAGCTGTCTTGCAGCCAGCCAGCCATCGGTTAGGGAGGAGATGCCTTGGTAGAAAGATCTGTGGTAGCAGGCTCCGTGGAGTATGAGACGCAAAGAGAGAGCCTTTGAGAATAACATAAATTACATTCAGCCTTTCTGTGGTTACTTCTAGGAGAAAGCACTGCCTGGAAGGAAGGAACAGGAGAAACAACAGCCTGCAAGCTCCACTGGGCAAGCGATGACAGATTTACTTTGCTAAAAGTACTCTACCATGATTTATCCCAAATACCTGTCTCCTTCTTGTACTTTTACAGAATTTGGGGATAATGTCTAGAGACACTGTAGCACTTTTGCATCGGGAACTATCTGTTCAGTAGATCACCTGCATATGGGCTACAGATACCACTGAAATAATGTACATAGAATTAGGATGAATCAAATGGCTGACCCTCTATTAAATAGTCAGTATAGTGGTTGGAAAGCCCATAGTAATAAATGCAGGGACATGCCAGAATCATCTCTAGAAACTATCATAGGTTTAAACTAGTCCGTGTGAATATGGCAAAGCAAGACAGCAGCTCCCTTACTGTTTCTTGATATCGGCAAAGATGGTAAGTTACCATACATTGAATTCTTTTTTCTTAACTAATTAAGACTTTAAGGAAATATGCACTCAAAAGGCATTAGAGTAGCTCTAATATTTTACTCAGATCAAGCTGGAGAAAGAAGAAATATCAGTCTGTTAACATTTAAGGCCCAGGATAAAATAATTTTTTATGCTGGTGTTAAAATTTCTTTTGGGAGTACTGTTTTGCCGCTGTTCATTTTGTTAACCTAAAGAGTTAATCTCTACTGTGTCTTCAGCCATATCAGCAAAAAGCCTTCCTTCCACTGGTAATGGTAGAATTTTTACTGGTGTGAGTAAATTCATACTGGTCACCACACAAAGAAAAGGCTGTACCATAAAAAGGCTGTACCATTTTTATTATGCTGATATAATCAAAATAATAAAACCTGTGTGTGTAAATGATATGGGATATTAGTGTTGTGTTGTTAAGAAACTGGCACAGGAACAGCAGTGAATGAAATACATCTGGGAATGAAAACCTAATTCATATAGTAAATAACAGGTTGCACAAATTTAATCAGTCGGAGAACTATTACATGCGTAAGTAGATACTCCGTGGGAGGGAAAACTTATATTTGATGCACTGGTCTTAAATGATCAGTCTGCTCTAGATTTTGTTGTGAAAATGCCTATCTGTTTCAAGTCAAGGCAGTTTTCATGTTGGGGGATTAATTTTAATTTCTGAAATAATTAGTCTGTATTCAAAAAGCACAGATTCTGCTTTGGATTTTGATTTACTGCCATTCAATGTATAGGAGGTTTCCTTCTGAGCATCTCTGTCTTAGGCCCAATGAACCCCAAAGCCCAAGTAGAAATAGAGGTGATATTGCCAATTTCATCCTCATTCCTGATTAAAACCAGGTGAGAAATGATCAGTTTAGGCAAGGTTTCTTCATGAGATTAAAAATAGACACCAACCTGGTAAAGAAGTTCGGAAACATTTTAATGCCCCCAGGCAGGGCTTTTTGTTTGTAAGAAAACCAAATAATAAATCAGGTTTTCATAGGAAACTTTTGCAAAGAGCATTTTCCCATTAATTTCTGTGAGGAACATGCCTCAGGTTTTTCAGTGTTTGCTAGTGCTTTTGCTAGAAAAAGTTTTAGTATGTTACAAGACATAAGTGGCTTGATATAAAAAAAAAAAATGGAAAACAGAAAATATTTTTTCTTAGCTTTTTTTTTATTCTTGGACTTAAACTTTGGTGTGGGTGAACATTTTTTTTGGTGAAATGTCCCTGTTTACAATAGGAATACTAGATGTTTCATTTTTCCTGAGTACTGCTTCTGAGGAAATGCCATAGCATTGTATTTACAAGATACCCTGAACTGTCAGTTTCCTTGAAACACAATGTATTTAATACAAAGCCATTAAGCCTTGTAAAACTGTCAAAAATGTAAATGACACTTGTAATAAAACCTTGTCGTGTGACCGGCTCTAGCTAATCAGGGTTGATGATATCACTGCAGCTGATCGCGGCTGGTGCTATGTACATTTCGACAGCTTTATGACCCGCATGGATTTGTGTTATTAAAATTGTACAGTTTTGTAAGGAATTTGGGATTTAATAAAGCAGCAGAGAAACTACAAAAGGGACAATATATCCCACTAAAAGTGAGCCAGGCTTTAAAAAAATAATATAAACAGATACAGTGTGTGAGCACGCGCGTGTGTGTGCATGCGAATAGAGAAACCAGGAGAGGTTCTCCTTTCCTAACTCGCACAGGCTATGGGCTGCTCGTATAAACCACTTTTATGTATTTATAGCTCGGCAAATACCTTGCATCTGCGAGACCATAAAACAAATTACAATGTATCCAATTGCTTCAAGGTGGCGAATTGTGCTTAAACTTAATGACTTGTACAGATTATAGGAGAAAGAGCATTACCTGTTTAATGTCTTTTTTAATAAGTAATTCCCAAACAAGTGCAGTAAATGGGAGGCTGGGGGTTTTGTTTTGTTTTGTTCTTTTTCTTCTTTCTTTTTTTTACCCCTGAGATTTAAATGCAGCGGGCCTTCGCCCTTGTGAACACAAGGTAACGCACAGTTTTATTTATTTTGCAATACTTGGAACAGCTCCCCAGAGTACAAACATGTCGGAAAAGGAGAGACGAGGATACATATTCTCCCAATAATCTATAAATTCAACCTAATGGGGCAGATATCAGAAAAATGTGTTGGATTGAAGGCACATAAATCACCCCTGGTTTCCTGGCATGAGCTGGCACTGTGTGCCTTATATTTCAGCCAAATTATTCCATTTGTTTCTGAAGATATTTTAATCCCTCGTGACCTCAAACTTCCCGTGAACCAGGGCCTGAACAAAAGGCCGCCCACTGTCTTTGCAGTAAATCTGTTGTCTCCCTTCTAGGCCCGCAACCTGGGATCATAGATCACCCCTGCACCGCATCTTGCTTCAATTTACTCAATTAACTCGAGTAAAGCACTTGTAAGTTTGCAGATGTTGCTTTATTATCAAGGCCTAAAATGTACACGAGGGTTCAGGAGCCCGAGGTTACGGGGAGGTTGTGCGGAGGGGGAGGAGGGCTGCGCAAGGCACAGGCCTCCCAGCCGCTTCCTCGGGGCAGGCAGGCCCGGGGCCCGCGCCCCGGCCCGCTTGCCTCAGCCCCAAGAGGCATCGCGCCTGGCGGATCGGGGGGCTACCTGATGTTATCTTGCAGGAAGACAGGATGGAAGAAGTAGGTATTCCACCTTGGGATGAGATAATGTCGTGATTAACAGATGTTTAATTGGGCCATTCGTCAAACGAAGAACCTGCCTAAAAGTCAGTGAGGCTAAGTAAATTATTTCCAACCCTGCAGGTGTTGGACTGGCAGCTCTATTACTCTTCTGGAAATAGGCTTTAGAAGATTTTTATATGAAAAGATAATTTATTTCTATGGGGTATTATGTTGTGCCTTTATTTATGTAATAGGCTTTCAGGTTTAGGTCCAGTCCTCCTTTATCTTGTGCACTGGAATGAACCGGGGAGGGACAGGAGGAAAACCAGTTGCCCTCTCACCGCATCATCCAGCTAAAGTCTTGTGTCACGTTGTTTAATAACTTCCTGTCAGTCTGTAGCTAGGAGGTGAAGGACAAATATGTGAGAAAACCTTACAAAAATAACCAGGTTACTTGAAACCCCCAAAACCTTCCAGCCAGTGCAGAGGCATGGGCGGTGTGGAGGCAGCGGGCCTGGGGTCAGGAGCCTCCCGACATGCCACCCTCTGCTGGTCTGAGGTTGTGATCTGGATTCATACCTGGTTATACCTGGATTTCTGTTTTTGGTTCATGTGGTTTCCCCTCATTTTAAGCTTCCACTTTAATTCTTAAGTTCAAATGAGCCCTGAGTCTCAATAAAAAAAATATTATGGAAAGTACAAAAGGTTTCAGGTGAAAACTACATTAAAAAGGGTAGGTTTTCAGCGAGCTTGCAGCAGAACTGTAATCTAATTTTGTTAGGGATTTAAAAGACCTGCAGATTTGGAAAACTTTAAAATAAATAATAAATTAATAAATAAATAGCAGAGATGAGTTGCCAGAGGCCCATTTACTTAATCGAAACTCCTTCTGTTTACATCAGCTGACAATGTGACCCAGAAAATGAACGTCAACACATGAATTCATTTACCAAGTGAGTTCAGTGTCATTGCAGATTTCACAGCATTTCATTCAGGTGTAATTATAAAGTGTGTTTTTCAGGGAAGCTCAGCTTGATAACCATTTAGCCTGCATTCATTCTCCTCTTCACCACCTGATTTAAGATGCTTTTGCGATAGTTGCAGAAATACCTACCTGTAATTTCCCTGGACCATTTTCTTTTAGGTGCAACTTTTTCCTGTTGGTCTAAATTTGTTGCAGCAGAGAAGACTTTGGGGCTGCTGTGATGACCATTTCTGCAGTGTGAGCACGGGGGAGTGAGGAAATTCCTGAGCAGCCTCTCCATCTTCTTCATTCATCTCCATGAAACAGTGACAATCTAAAAATAGGCCTTCTCCCCTAGGCAAATTTCTTCCACAGGACATGGCTAAAATTACTTTGGGCTCTCCTGCATGTTCTTCAGAATATCTTAAGCCTATATTACACCTAAACTGAGGAGCAGATAGAGCTTTACGTGTGCAGCAAAATGCTCACTGTGAAAGAATAACGGGAGTAGCAACACCAATGCCAACAGCTATCAGGCTTTACCTTGCCTGTAGTCTAGCTCCATGATCAAAAGGCAGTTGATAGCATATTTCATGCTAATGCTTTTTGTGATCTTCACACCATTTACAAACATCTGAGATAAGACCAGATCTCTGGAACAGCAAGAACAGAAAACAAACCTGTGTTCCTGGATATCTTTCGTCCTTTATGGCATTCAGCCTATGCACAGTATGCTGATAGTTTTACAGTTTTTTAGCTTTGCAGGCATCTTTATTCAGGCTCTGTTGGGCTTAAAGGGTTTTGGCATATGGAGTAATTTCTAATGGTGACAGTAATTGAGCAGACTGGAATGAGTTAAGTGAGGTCCGATTCTGTTGGTTTCTCCTGCATTGTCTAAACTGAAGCTTGGATTTGATAGCAAGCCAGATTTTTAGTCCTCAGTTTTCAGTATCTGTAATGCTTTAAAGGGAGAAGCCAAACCAAATCTCAGGGGAAGTCACATGGCTCGCAAATGTGGATGCAAATGGGTTCATACAATTTTTGTGCAATATTTTGTGTGTGAAAGTCTCTCAAACTCTTCTTGGCTTTTAACTTTCATAAAAGAGTTTAATTAGTCTTTGAATATGCCATTACATTTCTTTTTTTACTTACAACATTTTTTTTAAATAGTGGTCTGTTTTGTTTCTATGTATAATGGAAGTTAATAAAAAAAGTGCCAGAAGCCAAAAATATGATGAGCTATAAGGCATACTCCAGACTGTAAGGAAAAAGAAGAAAGAGCTGGCCTGTATTTCCACAGCCTATCAGTATTTCTCCTTAGAACAGATATTACTTTTGGTCTGTTTCCCCCAAAATGTCTGGCCTGAATCTAAATAATTTGCCCCCTTTCTAAATCTGTAGCTTACCAATTTGTGCTCATTTAAAGTCTATCCCCTGTGCCAAAAAATGGCTGCCATTTGAGTCCAAAGTCTAATTCTGAACTGGAAGTTCCCTGTGTCTTTTGCTTAGTATCAGCAGTGTACCTAGGTTGGATCAGATCTGTTGAATTAAGACAGCTGGGGAAGGAATCTCAGCAACACGCTACAGAACCATAAATTTATTCAGTTTTATTACTGCATTAGGAAGGAGCAGGTCTATGAAAGCATCAGCTTGTTGTTCCTGCATTTCTGATTGGCCACTGGGGCCCAGGCTCATTCCCCCTTTTTAGACCCTTAACTTAAGAACCTGTACTAAGAAAGCCTGGTTACCGTAGGCAATGCACAGAGACAAAAATCTTACGTGAGCTGCCTCCCTGTCTCCACTTCATAGAGGACCTTGGTGACAGAACTTTTGAGATGCTGGGATCTGGTTTATGA
Source organism: Falco punctatus (assembly GCF_963210335.1). Classification (NCBI taxonomy): domain Eukaryota; kingdom Metazoa; phylum Chordata; class Aves; order Falconiformes; family Falconidae; genus Falco; species Falco punctatus. Next base: position 37,249,472 of record NC_137589.1, read on the forward strand.
ACATTGACTGTCACAAGAAATACATTTGTCCATTAATCAACCTACTGGACTAAGTATCCCAGAAACAGTTGGAACTTGACTTAAGCAGTTCTTGCATATCACGGCTTCTACACATTTGGCATAGCTAGCTCATCTGAACTGCACTGAATGTTTTGTCTGATACTCTGCTGTCTGGAGATGGTTAACAGGCTCTCAGGAGCACAAGACTCAATTGCAGCAGTTATCATATATTCTGGTGTATGTGACAAATGCCTGATCTTCCCCTTTCTGCCAAACTCAGCTAAATATGTTCACAAATAATAGGCCCAAGTTTGCTGCTTTTGGTAGGGACATACTATAAGCAAGTGACATGCTAGGAGTCACCACTGAGTCTTTACAAAAATGTGCAAGTGACACTAATGGTTCTTCATACGAAAAAAGGTACAGAACTCTCTTCAGCCACTGACATAAATTGAACCAGCTGCTCTCCTACCTATAGTCCTATGTTTTAATAGACAGAATGCTTTCTGACTTCAGAGTCCATGTTGCAGTGGGTACAACTTATGCAGGATGTAGTAGGAGTTGCTGAACTCATCTAACACTTTGTTGTTGCTGAAACGGGGAATTCTCGCTCTTCCTGTTTCTTCTCTACTCTTCTGCCTTCCATTGCACTCCCAGACTGATGAGTCTCTCCATCCTTGCACTAAGTTTTTTCAGGCCTTTGCTGGCCTCATGCAAGCTGGTAATCTGGAAGAAAGACCAGCAAGACTGGAGCAGCAAAAAGTATGTGGACGAGCTTGGAGCCTGGAGCAGGCAAGGTAGAGGTAGGACTTCCCTGCTCAGTGATGGTGAATAGAGACATTGGCTACTTCACTGGTGAACATACTTAAGCCACTGCTAAACAAGATGACTTTGCCGTTTACTAGCCATATAGCTCCATGTGAATGAGATGTGCTGTCACCTAGCAGCTGGCATGTGAGAAGCTATCTTTGCTCAGCTCCTTTCTATCAATACATCAGCTGTCAGCTATTGATAAGCTGCTATCAAAACCTGTTAGCTAAATGCTCATTTGAGTGTAACTATTCCAGCTCCAGCCACTGTGATGTTGGTGCTGTTTTTGACAACTTACAATCAGGAGAGAGCAATTGATTTAAAAGGGAGATGGGTTGGCTCTCAGCCTGTGAAATACAGAAGCATCATCTCAAGTGTGGCAAGGTTTGTGGGAAAGCAGTATCCTCTACTGGTAAGTTGCTGTTGAAAAGCCAGAAACACATGAAAAGGATGCAGCCTTCTTTCATGCTTTCTTCACAATCTTCACTGTCCAAGAATGCTGGGTGGAAAGAGTTCATGGCTGTATCTTGCCACCACTTTTTTCTTTCTAAACCCCAGTTTGGAAACTGTTCTGAAATGATTTCCTGCACATCAAGAAGTACATCTTGTCATCCTGTTGTTTCTCTGGGACCTTGCACTTGGGACTATGTACTAAATAAAGATCTCTTATAACCCTGTATTTGCTGGTTATTTTATAGAGCTATGTTGCATTAAATTATTAAAAAGCATTTATTTCAACAATCAGTGTGGATGAAGCATTCTCAGGCCTTTTATAGAAGAATAGGTAAAGTGTAATGCTCTGAGCTTGTGTGTTGAAATGAGTGTGTGCTTATTCCAGCTGTGTCTACTGGGCCTTCCCAGTTCTCTCTCCTTACTTACCTGGTCGTCTTCTTAAACCTGCTAAAGCAGGCCCTCTCTGTGCTAGCCCTGCTGCTGGGGCAGTTTGCCTGGGAACGTTTTCAGCTGATTAGACCATTCAGCATTGTTGCGCTCTGGTTCTCACCAGCATGTCTTCTTCGCTTTGTCCCATATGTTTGGGCTAACCTTCCTTTCCCCTTACAAATCATTCCTCTGTGAACTACTGGCATCTCTACCCACATATTTTTGTATGCACCTCTGTAGGAAACGTATGAACTCAACGTACCTCAAAGAGCACTGCAAGCAGGTCAAACTTTACATTCCTAATGAAAAGTCTTAACAATGTTGCTTCAGAGTCAGCTGTAGTTCAGCTTCTCATTTTCTTCCTTCTAAATATGATTTTATTTGGTATCTTAAAAACAAGTTCCAGGAAATTCCATATGGTCTTGTGAATCATAAGCCTACTGTGCCTCTTCTCTGAATACTGGCTTGGCTTTGTACAAATTTACACAGAAAATGGTCAGAATAAAAACTTCCATTGACTTCACTGGAAGAAGTTGACATATTTTTTTTTAGTTTGTTGTTGGTATGAGAAGTTGAACAAAAATATTTTGTCAAAATAAAAAAATATTGTTTGGGAGATGTGTGTGGATTGAAATGATAATTAAAATCACAATGTTGTTTCAGAAGAGTTGAAAGTTTGATTCCAACTTGCATAATTTAAATATACTTTTGCTTTAAAATTTATTTTTAAAATAAAATTTCAGAAGATTGTCATCCAGAGGTAGTTTTAACCTGGGGAATGAGCACGTTCTTTTTCAAACTCAGTTCCCACCATCCAATTTCAATCACCTGTTGAGGAAAATAACAGAAACTCATGAAACTTTTTGGTATTTAATCTTTATTTTTACTCAAGAAAAGTAAGAAACAGCTTTGTGCAAAAATAATAAAAGCAATGTAAAGGTCATCCAGCACTCCTGGGAAGCCGGACTGTGCTTAAGACTCAGTGATTTTGAAATAAGTTAGTATCTTTTTCTCTATTTGCAATACCAATGGCACAATGCCCATCAGCGTTGTGGACTAGGACTGTTCCAATGAGAGACGTTTTGCGTGCCTGTTTTGTTTTTTTGGGTTTTTTTTTCCCATTAAAAGTCATGAGATCCTGTCAGTTGCACTGAAGGCTGTTTTGTTGGCAGTGGTTGTTTTTTTTTCCTTGTTTTATATAAGCAAATTTGAATAATATGCAGCAATTTGAATGACAGATACAATTTTGAAGGCTAAAAACCTAAAACCTTTAAGCAGTGATTTAAAAGCTAATTATTATGGATATAACCATTCAACATTCATTTCTTAATATTGTTCCCTCAAGAAATAGTGATTTAGTCAACCAATTATTTTATCTCTTTTAGGGATACTTTCTTAATTGCAAAACAATCTAAAAATATAATCAGCATGCTAAATACATGTGGTATCTTGTTTAGAATGCCATGTTGGAGGAAGAATGCAATTAAACTGTCAAAATGTAATTGTTTCTCATATTTAATTTAAAGAGGCTGATTCACATTTGCTTTTCATGTTTAGGAGTTAAAAAACAAAGCAAGTTACTAGTACAACTACTAGTTTTTAATAAAGACAACATAAGCTCAGAGCACTGACGAAAGCTGCCTCTGTCATGAGGTACTGTTATCAACAGATACGCAAACATTCACATTTTTTCACTCCTCACATAACTGCAGTTCAGAATTCAGAGTTTCAGTATGTAAGACGGTATTTGTAATTTCAGATCCAGCTCTAACATGCAATGATGTGTAAACTGCACACTCTCCATCCACCCCATTACCTTTGGAGATGCTGCTCCTCCGAGATGTCTTCCACCCGTCACTGTTTCTTCCTTGCTACTGGAGAAAGTTTGGAGGAAGGGGACCTTGAGCCAGGATCCACCACATTCAGCTTTCCTCGCCATCACTCCTGATCTGGAGAAAGGGAGATAACACAGACCGCAGTGACTTCATCCTTGTATACCTGCATCCAAATTCACCTGCCTGGTAAGAGCGTGTCCAGATTTGCCCTTTTAATCATTCCACACTGAGTGTCAATGTGAACAACAGAGCAGTGTGGTCATGGGACTGTTGTTTCACAGGGTACAAACTGTCAGTGTGGTGGAAGAAAATTGTAGACCTGTTTAGGCAGGTGTGTTATCTTCAAAGACAGCTTTGAGCAGGGAATTCTCTTACTTATGCAGATACATGCAGATATTTTCATCATGATGCCAAAACAACCAGCTTTTGCTTCCAGGTCAGAATAAGTAGGTTTTTCTCCTTTTATTTTAAATTTCATGTTAGTTCAGCAATCCTGTACACCTCTTTTGGTAGCAAACCAGTTAAGGAAAATCTTTGAGTGAAATTAATCCAAGTTCGCTGGGCCCATGTCAAGTTGTTATGAGCTTTTCAATCCCATTTATCTCCTGAGCAAAGATAGAAGCCCTGTGGAATCAGTAGCACTGGGATTTAGCTTCAGATCTTAGATGGGGTGGGAATCTTCTAGTGAGCACCACGCTGAATTTCATTTTGTGGTAATAAACATGTTATCACAAATTGTTCTGACCAACTCTCCTGAACATCTTACCCTTGAGTATTGTTGCCTTAAGTGGTATGTATTTTGTTGAATAGGCATAAAACACACACACATACAAGAGGAAAAAAAGTCATGGTCATACATACATTTACAGGAGTTCATGTTTGCTTTGCTTTGGGTACTTTATCTACTAGTTTATTTGGCAAATTGTAATGCCATTAAAATGCTCCCATTTAAGTATTTTTTAGGTGAAAATATAGATTACTGAGATTTTTTGTAACTGTATTTTACTTGTGTATTATTTGTATCCTGTATATAATATTATTTCTATGCAAACTGAGTGGATTTGCTTTTTTTTAGATTGTATGTTTTGTGAATTCTGTAACTAGAACAATAAATAACATTAGTAGATTATTATCCAGTCTACGGCGCAGCCTTTAGAGAGGGCTGAGACATCAGCTTAGCAGGTGGGTTTCCCACCTATTTGTTGCCAGCAGAGTAGATCTGCAAGTTTATTCCTACACACAAAGGCAGGATCTAGCAGACAGATGGTTAAAGATCTGTTTGCCTCCATCCCCAACATCTCCTCTTCTCCTTACAGTACTCTCCTTATTTCATAATATGGTCCAGCTGCATGTGAGATGCTGTTCAGGAAGGGAGCATTTTTGGTGCAAATTGAAGTGCTAACAAGACTCTGGCAAGAGCAAGCTGAGGTTTACAGCTATGCCAAAACTAAATGGATGTGGATTTACACAAAATTGCAGGTGGCACATCTCTTACTCTAGAAAGAAATCCCTGTTGAATATTTTCCACTGTAGCCTTACCTAAAAATCCAAGCCCAAGTTAAGACCCATGGAAAAAAGCCTGCCCATGCAGTTGATGGAAATAATGCTTTATAACGAAAAGTGCAGGGTGACTTTAGGGCCTCAGGCCCTGCCTAGAAATATAGTGATGGGCCCTAATGAATCTCACTGTAGTTTGCATGAGACACCTGATTTTTGGGTAGCACCTAGGGAACAGGCAAGAAAAGTGACAACAAGACCATACAGTTTAATTTAAAAGCTATTTGAGTATTTGGCCTCAAGCATGTGAAACCAACTCCTATGCACACTTTTTTCTTTTTTGTGTCTGTATTATTCTGCCCCACCATAAAATGGAAAATTAATTGGAGAAACCCTGGACTCTCTACCAGACTTGACCTGTGCTTCCTGCAGGACTTTGCCTCTTCTGTGGCAGCATGGGGCGGCAGAGGGGTCCAGGCTCCTGGGGGATCTGTGGCTCCAGGGTACATCTGGATGCTAAAAAGCTGCTCTCTGAGCCACTTCCTGGTCCTTCTCTGCCCCACTTACCCACCAGCAAGCTCTAGGATAAAGAAAAGCAATGCAGTGGCCACTTTCCCTTCTCTGTGTTACCAACTTTTCAGCGTGCTTCTGACCTGAAACCAGAGCAAGTCCGGGCTATGGACACCACGTTTATGTCTGCTACCTCCTAACCAAGGAAAAGCCCTATATCCACAGCCAGAAGTGTCAGAGGGGAGTGCATTTTAACAGCTGGATCCTGCAAATCCCCAAGTCCTGCCCTAACTCTCAGTGTCTCCACCAAGGCTCTGGCAGATGTGGAAGCAGATGAAAAACTCCCCTGTTGTCAATATGCTCCTGCAGCCATCCTCACATGAAAAAACCTGATTCACGTGTGCCACTCCAGGCCTTGACTCAACTCCGGGAATTTCATACCAGATTTGTATCCCATAAGAACAGGCATTAGGGTTGCCAGTTTGAAATATGACAAAACCCAGCCGCCTCAGACAAATGGCTGCTACCCACGCTCAGCTTCGTCCACACATGTGCGGTGCTCGGGATAACAACTGCCAAGTCTATAGTAAAAGAGGCCAGGCAGGAAGCCAGCCACATGGCAACTCTAAATGATATTAATAAGACTTTATAAAAAGTTAAAAGCACAACATAGCTTTTCAAAGTGTTTCTTAGAGATCTCTACATATGTATAGGTGTTTCATGTCTATGAGATAGAGGCTTGGGGTAAATTTAATGCAGTATACTTCTCTGCCTAAGATATTTTTTTTTCCCTCCTGAAAGCTGTTGATATAAACTGGGACTCATTAAAAACACCTTGTGTTTTGTTTTTAGAAATCTCGAGTTTATGTCATTCTCTGGATCATTGGAAAGGGATGTAGCATCAGCAACTGTTCCGAAGGAGCCCTATCTTGCAAGGAATAGAATATTCTTGTGCAGTCAGTGGCAGTAAAAGGGTGCTTAGCACCTTTCAGGAGATGCTGAGCATCTCTCCCAGGCCTAAGTCCAGAGATAGCATTCCCAAAGGACAGATACAAGGATATTAAAAAAGACTTTGATCAAAGAAATATTGCTTCTTTCCTCCTTTCACTAAGCAGATGTGCAACGTGTCTTGGGAAAGAAATAGAAAAATTCCTGAGTGATTTATTTGATGAACCTAGTTTTAACCCAGGTTATTGCATGCCTGATACGGTGATGCTGGTTATTAGTTTCCAGTTGAAAATGACCAGATAGAGGACATATTCACTTCATCAATATAATACATTTATTAGTTGTCAAGAGAGTCACATCACACAGATATGTAAATCTGTCACTTTGTCTTAAAAGTGTATTTCTCTATTACATTGTTGCTTGATGTATGTTTTAAGGCAGTAAGGCCTTTTAGATATTAAAAAAACCAAGACAAGGGGGAAGATTTGTCTATTCAATCACAGGATTTAAGACATTAAAAGCAGATGCATCATTTATAAAAGTAGGATTTTATCAAATGCCATTGTAAATGAAAGAATCATATCTACCATATGTACATATGTGAATTAAAGAAACCTTCTTTCCCAGGAAAATTAACAAACTCTTTTGCTAGTATTAAGGTGGATTAGTCCGTGATGCTGGTTACTAGTTGACCACAAGTCTCAATTTGCTGTGTCAAAACTAAAACTGAATATAGTCTTTGTTTACATGACATAAAATAAATAAATAAATATATGTTTTCTGTTCTGTTTATATGTCCACTGAAGTAATCCTAGCTTTGAAAAAAATACATTCAACATTGGAACTAAAAGAACTCAAAGAAGTTTAATTGTAATTTAGTTCTGTTCTGTATCATTAAAAACTGCAAGACCTATCAATAGCAATAAATATTAAAAATAGTGTGAAACTTACTAATACATATTTCTCTCTCCAAAATGTGCAAAACTAGCTTTTTTGAAATATGATGGCATTTCATAACAAAAAATAATGCCTAGCATCATGACATATTATGGTACTAATCCTTCACAAGGGTCCAATGTTGTGATGGTGGCGTGTGTTCACTAACAACTCTCCCTGTTTTATGTAGAATAAGACCAGGTTGCTCAAGCACCCTGAAATACTGAACCAGAACCTCACTGTTTTTCTGCTGACCATATTCTTTTGTGATGGGACAGAGCAATGTGGCACACAACTCACTTGAATCAACATCAAGCCTGTCAATGGTTACAGTGAGTTTCGTACCAGGCTCTTAGGAAGTAGCTTAAGACAATGGTTTTGCTGTAAGCTAGAAATGATTTTAAACAAGAACAATATTATTTATTACGATCATGCAATAGTAAGTGAGTTATTATGTGTGTGTGTTAGCTATCTTAGTACAAATGCAAAGGAACTGCAAGACTAAATATGAGACCTTGATCTGCCAATGAAACTAAATTCTCACTGTCTTTCAGTGCATACCACACTCTGGGCCCAATTCAGCAGATCCTCTGTATGTAAAACTGCCACTGAACTTAAAAAGCTTCTATGTTTGCAATGTCCCTGGAATTGGTGCTATATAATCCTGGTTAAAACACATGGTAATTTACCAGCTGGGTGTCCTTGCTGAAAAGGATGCTGCTAGTGCAGAGGAGAACATGATAATTAATTCATATGCAACCAATTTAAAATAAGGAGAGGCAAGCATGATAGGGGGAGTTACAAAGCACGTCAGAAAGGAAATACAAAGGACATGGCAAACCACATAATTAAGATACAGATTTTTAACTTTGTTGCAGGGTTATAGACACACAGAACTGTAAGGGAGATCTTTCAATCTAGTCCAAGGTGCTCTAACCTAAAATTTGAATGGAGTTCATGACAAAGAATTGAAGCAGATGAGACGTGTGGGTCTGGGTTTTGGCCTTTGCCACTGAAATACAGGGTTGTTGATAACCAGATCTTTGGTTCCAGTTCATCTCCGGTGAATACTCACCTAAGTAAATCTAACATACATATTATAGAGCCTACATTGTAACAACCTGCCACTTTGCAAAACATAATTCATTATCACAGAAAAAGAATGCCAAGACTAAGAAGACACCAAGGCTGATGGTAGCCTGAGCAGTTTCGCTGGTATCCAGTGTGCATAGCTGGCTGTCTAGGCTTTGCATCACTTTTTTGAGCAGAACAGCAACTTCAGGAAGGAAAAGATGTAGTCATAAAAACAATTTGCCAATCTGGTCATGCTAGGAGAAGCTGCTGTACAGTAAATGATAATTCGTGGCTAATGCTTCATAAATACTCCTAAGAAAACCATTAAGATATGAGGCTGCGTACGGAAGTGCCTAATACATCATGACAGGGTTTTCAGGAGTATTTCCCAGTGTGAATTTGGGATGGTGACTTTGCTCAGATGCATTGAAATCAGTGGTGACCTTAAAGGTAGTAGTGTTGAGACTGCCACGAGGCACAGCAGCTCTGTATGGTGTATGTACTACATTCATTGCAGAGAACGTTACTGATTTCCTTTTAAGGGTTTTAAACCCCCACATTATTGAGACTGTTTTCATGTCTGTTTTCCTGTTCTGGCTTCAGTGGTCAGAAGAGAAGCTTCTGGGTTCAGAAGCTATTAAAATGGTCAAAATGAGTTATCCAAGACCTCAAAAACAGAGGTGGGAGAATGGAAGTGTTTCCCATTGTTTTAAAAAAATTATTAACAGCAGTTTCTGCACTGGAATAAAAATAATTACTGTTACCTCCACTTTTTCACACAGTTGAACTGCTACTTTCCAGCCAAAACTACCTAAGACTCTTGATGTTTTAGGTGTAGCATGGACAGTTTTTTCCTGGATCTCTTCACCCAGTAGAGATTTCCAGGGACTGCACAACTTAGCTGCAGGATCCTGGATGTAGCAACACTCACAATCTCTCTCCCTTCCCAGAAGACAGAATACACCCTGGGAATTAATCTGGGTTTTGTGTAACCCCACTGGTGACCCAAGACTCTGCCATTCCCTGCGGGGCTGTCTGGAAGGTGAGGAAGATGGGGTTCTGCTGGAACGAGGGAGCTTGTAGGTACCCAGTAGCCAGCAAGATTTGTAGATATGGCTCAGAATAACAGGTACTGACCCTGCCTGCGAGCATTCCATCCCTGACTGCACCTGCTTCTCCCTTTCCACCTCACCCACCACCACCACTAGCCTATTACCTCCTGTCTTGGTCCTCTGTCCTTCCCCTCCTCCCTCTGCCCCCTGAGTGCCCTGTTTTTTCCCCTGGCTCCTACCCATACGTACACACGGATGCCTGCATGCACCGAGCATAGTAGTAGTAGTAGCTTTTATTACTCTCAGTTCTTTATTAATGCCACATGTGCTGTTGTAAGGTTAAGTTATTAAGTGATATCCAATAATTGTCTCTGCTCTAAAGTGGACGTTTCATTTAACTATACTCATGTGGATCTGTTTCAGTACCATTTATCATGACCACATTTTAAGAAACGTTTCAATAGGCCATTTCTCTCTTTCTTTTCTTTAATGTAACTAGACCTAAAAGGTCCCGGTCAAAAATTAAATACAATTACCTTTGGAACAGCATAAGGGAACGTGGGGTTTGCATGCATTTTGGAAGTTAAAATACATATTTTACCAGTCTATCATCTCAGTTGCAGAGTTAATTTTACTGTATTTGTACACTTGCTGGAAATTCTTACATGAAGGCATACAATGACCTGTTTAGTTTGCAGGAGAAAATTATGTCATTTGCAAGCAAGCTTTCAGCTGTGATATTTTATAATTGTTTAGATGAAAACCTGATAATCCTCTACTCCTTCACATAAACTGCAATCCATCTTTAAAACTGTGATAATTCATAAAACCTGCAGCTTAATAAACTAACAAACCCCAGGCCTATGTTATTTTAAGGCAAGTCAATCTTTGATCAGTCAAGCTGAAATGGGTCTGATAAGTGGAGGCCTTACTCACAGGGAGCAGCACTCCAGTTTGTTATTGCTATTTGCTCATCATCCTCAAGTGCAAAATAAGCAGAAGTCTTTCCGAGCTTCTTATCTCTTTTCACTTTCTTCTCTAGATCTCTGTCGCTTTAATCCAGCATGTCTGCTGCTGGTTAACAAGGAAATCCTGTGTCAATTATCGCCAACAACTTCCTGCTGTGAAGCTGTGGGGAATCAAAGCTTTTGAGAGCCTTTTTCACACCAGAGAGTAGTGCAGGGCCTAATTAAATGGCCCTCATATCCTGCAGCCTACTGGTGGCCAAATGATAGAGAGCTAATGAATGATAACCTAATTTTTTCCCCAGAATTGTTTTGATTCTTCCGGTCAGTTGTGCTTATTGAGTCCTGGCTCATTGTTCATGCTTAGGGCTGAGGAGGGCATCAAAAGGTAAAACCTGGGAAAGATACAGATCTGCTTGGTTTATTGTGCCCAGACCTTTGATTATATAAATATATATATATATATATATTGCATATCGGGAAGGATATTTGTTAAAAATTGCTTTGCTGAAATGTGTTGCCCTCTTTCCTCGATATGAATTGCTTTGGTGACTCTTATACACATGTGGGCTGCAAAATTGTCCTATAAATCCCCCTCATAAATGCTATCGCTACAATATTATTTTTACAGAATCACAGAATAAGGTATCTGCCATCGCTCGTGCACAGCTGCCCCAGCTCCCCCTCCTCTTTTTTGTCCCTTTTTTTTTTTTCTTCGCTTCTAAAATCATGCTATGAAGAACTTGATCTCCTGCCTGAACAAAACTGCAGCTCTTGTATGGCTGCTGCTTGAGATTAACTGACCTTGTGCTAAAGTTACACATAAAAGAAATACAAATCTATGCATCTCTGCTGCTTTTAAGTTTAAACAAGCACCCTGAATTGCTGGCTGTGCAAGCACTTGGTTGTCGCAGTCCCATGCTGAGCACCACTTGCGTTAGCGCAGTGCCTGAGCAAGGTTACCAGCAACAAAACAACCTTAGGAGTAAATGAAATATCTGAGTGGATAGCAAAATACTTGCATTTACCCCAACTGTTCATTTCTGAGGGTCCTATCATAGTGCATGCGCTTGAGGTGACAGACTTAGAGGTACCATGGGAGCCCTAACTCTGAATTTCCTGACTTTTATGGTTTTACATTACAACTTTAATGTTCCATTAGCATAGTTTTTTTGTAGTTAATTTCCTTGGGGAGCTTGGGAGAGTTCAGGTTGTTGGTTTTTTTTTTTTTTTTTTTTTTTTTTTAAATAAAAGCAGGGGGTTGGAGAAAGATGGCAAATCTGCCCAGCTGTTTTGAAATGTTTAAAAGGATTTAATAGGACTTTTTTTTCTAGAGAGGAGCAAATCCAAAATGCCAGCCAGAAGTATGCACACCTGCTTTCAAATACTGAAAAGCTCAAGGTCTGTCCTGCCTCATTCCATACTCGGAGCTCTGACTGAGGCTGGCTAACATAAGATCCCATGTTAAGATTTTTTTTCAAGTGGCTTTTTTTTTTAAAAAAATTATTTTTGGGTGGTTTGTTTTGTTTGGTTTGTTTTTTTTTTTTTTTAAGGAACAGGCAACCTGCATATGTTTTTGGCAACACAGCTTATAAGTTTGAAAGGCTTCACCCTAACTTAATTTTCTTTCCTTCAGTACATTTAAATTTATTTACAGTACCAAGCCTGTAAAGTGCTTGGTGCTTCTCCCACACCCAGACGGCACTTGCATCTGGGAGCTTGCAATCTAAGATGAAGACAAGAGTTATGGGGAAGAGAAACACCATGATAATTTGGCAGGTAATTTGACATGCTTTAGGTTGCATGGCAGAAAGCTGTTCATCTTGGCAAAGGAAAATGTTTAGTGAGAGAGATATCGAGGTGCAGGAGCAAGGCACCAGTTCTGGATAACTTTATTTCACTGTGGACATCTTAAATGAACCAAGGACCCATCTTGCTCTTCATATCTCAGCCTTTCAGGATGGAAGAAGAAACTTGGCTGCTGTGGTACAGAGATGTTCAGCCAGTACCAGGCAGGAGGAAAAGAAGCAGGAGGGCAGGCGAGCAGGGAAGAGAAGATGTTTCAAAGGTGGGTTGCATGCTTTTGCAGTTGGTGCTTGTTGGCCACTGCAGCTCACATTGTGCTCTCTAGGGTCAGGTGAGTATGGGCGTACCATGCATTTAAAAACACTCCTCTCCCTTGGACTCTGAACATTACGAGTCAGGCCCTTGATATTTTTTTTTTTAATAGCAAATTAAGGAATCTTTTTATTTTGTTTTTCTCTGTTTGAGGCTTTTAATGTCCAAAATTCTAGCTATGCTGGTTTCAGAGAAAGTTAAGCTTCAGTAAGAGTGGGAAATTTCCCATAATCACATGACTCCAGGGGCTGCGGATTCAAGAAAAACACCTGTGAAACTCTGTGATTAAAGTTACCAAGAGCCAAGCAACAGTTCCCTCCCTTAGATAATGAGTGATAAAGTTGCTCTGAGAATATGATTGAGGCAATCTTTGCTCTTTTCCTCCTTTCCCTGCTAGCTCTCTGATCTCCGAGCCCTGGCTGCCATTCCCAAACAATACAGCATTGGCTGTGGATTGTATTTTCCCTGGTATAAATGATTCACTTGCATCCCTGCTCTGTCTTCAGCAGCCAGTAGAACTCCTGCCATCAGTTAAAAACATGCTCCAGGATTTAAGCAGCAGAAGAGGCAAGTTTTAAGGCCCCAAGACAGCAAAGCATCTTAGCAGATGTGTGATAAGCATCTAAGTGTCCCCTTCCTGGCCCTCACTTTTATATTTAAAATTACAAATGGGCTTATGAATCTGGCTGAGATGATGAGTTCAGCCAATATCTCACTGCTCAGGTTCTATCTCCGTTCTTGACATTTGTTGACACAGTGAGCATTCGTTAGCACACAGAGTGCAAATTTTATTTGCTAGTTTTGGAGCTAATTAAATAGTTTCATAGTTCAGTTAAGGATATTGCCCATATCAGTACACTGACATGTGACATCTTGCTATACAGGTGATGCCAATTAATTCTTATGCATATTCTCCTATTTTTTTACATGGATATTTTTTCCCTCTTCAAATAGGATTAAAAACCCCAGAACCACTAATTACAGTTTGAATCAGCTCTGAAAGCACTGTTGTTGTGGATTTTTAGCCCCCCTCCCCAGAAACAAAGACTTAAAATTTATAATTCCCATAGCTGGTAATGGCAGTGGTGGATATTTGCTAACAGATGACATGTAGCGATGAGGCTAAAAGGAAATAGATTTTAAACAACCATTCTGTGCTTCCTCTGAAAGTGCCAGAAACATTTTAGGATTTACAAACCATGGAATATATTTTACTTCCAGCTCCAACAGTATAAATTTAATACTCTGCATAAACCAGAATTTGATCCATACTTTTAAAAATTCCAAATATATTTCTTAATAACAAAATAAATAAATACACTTTCAAATCCCATAGGGAGATTTACCTGACAATGTAATGGGCTAAACAGCTTCAAGGATTTGATAATAATTCACTACAAGAATATTTCAGCTAGATGTATTTGTTTTTCCTTCCCAGGCCTAACCTATTTCTTTTATTAAAAATGATAAAGACTTGATTCTGCTTCCATTTTAAGCATCACTGCACCAGGTCTGATACAAATTTTTATTTTTTTTTCATCCTGGTCTGCTTCTCAGATGGAAACAGAGTTTTTGCTTCTATTCACACCATACTCCAAACTATGAATATTATTTCAGTTATGATTTCCTATGTGTCTGTACTAAGGAAAGAGTGGAAATAAAGGACAAAACCAATAAAGATTCAAAACCAAAAGCATATGTATGGGAGAGTAATACACAAAACAAAACAGGGGCTGTTAAACAGATGACTCCACTGAAATGTAAAATATTCCACAAGTTTTGGCAACTTTGAAATGCTACACTTTCTACATTTTATCTATTAATCATTTGGAGGGACTTCTTAGTTAGCCAAAAGACAAAGTATTCCCTAAGTGCATTACTGATTGTGTACGTATAACTCCAGCCATAACTACGTTGACAAATATGATGAAGAAACAAGGAAGCAGCAATAAATTAAAAATGATCAGTGACCAGCAAGCATCAGAAAATAATGACAGATTCTTAGGCAAATGGCAATAAACTAGAAAATGTTAGGAATGAAAAAAAGGGACAATTTTGATGGAAAGTTTTCAGACAAAAATTAATTGCTTCACCATTGAAGTTAGTCAAATAATGGAAAGCTAAAAAAAACAAAAAAACCCAAACAAACAAAAAAACAAACAAAAGAGAAAACACCACAATAGGCAAACCCTGTAGATCACAAGCAGACAAAACTTCCACCACCAAATAAAACACTGTTCCCAGTTAGGCTCCACATTATCACCTTCCTTTGGGAGGGTTCAATAATTGACAGAGCCAGTTATTCCAATTAAAAAAAAAAAAAGTATCTGCATATTAAATAACACAGTTGTAGAGTAAACATAAAAGTCAGTAAAGGAACAGTAAAAATACCTTTGCTCATACCAATATGCTATTCATTTAGTTGCCTGGAGAATATCACTCATGAGTCCTTTAAGTACTGTCACAACAAATCATTGGAAACTGATGAATACACAATCCAGGGTCCCAAACAACAAACTATTACAAACTATCTATGTGTGAAAAGACTGCTGGAAATTCCTCTAAGCCTCTGTAAATAGCTCTGAGTGAGGCTGGTTGAGGGCCAGATGCCCACCAGAGGCAAATCCTGATTTTTAACTCCACTATAGCTGTGCATTTTATACCCAGTAAAAGTTATTCCCTTCTGAAAATGTGAGACAGTAGCTTTTCTCTCTCTGATCAGGAGACTGAGACAATAATGATTCTTGGTCCCACCAGCATATATGCAAAGGTAGTAACACTGTGAATATGATGTGAAGTTTTAAAAGCTGGATAAAATTTAGTAGCTGTTCCTAGATAGCTTTTAGTTTCATCAAAATGAAAACACAATCTAAATTGGCCTGGGCAGTATGATCTCACCACAAAGCTTACCTTTAAACTTTACGTTCCTCTATAGAGGCTTATATTTTATGCAGAATATCTCCAAGAGCACCACAATAGCAGCAGAAGAGCCAGTACAGTTAAATGTGTATTACAAACACATGGCACTTGCCTGGCTTTGTCCAGCTAGAGTTCCATCCTGAGGTGTAGCAAGGAGGTGTGTGTGGGGGAAGGAAGATGCGTGAAATCTTAAAAGGCTGAATTTTCACATTTATTTATGCTTTTCAGAATGTGCTCCATTTTTCCTGTGCCATGCCAAACTACCTCATCTGTAAACTGGCTATTTAAAGTTATTTAATGTACATGTAATCATTAATTAAACTATTGAGTGGAAGGGATATTCAGATTTAGAACAAACAAGCAAAACTGATCTTTAAGTATTTTGTTATCCTAAACATTTTTGGAATGCTGATGCTTAGTGAATTGAGGTGCTGGGACCATGGCAGTCAAAATAAATTTGCTAAAGTTGCTACAGAGAAAAGGGGGGAAGGATGGCTGAGTGCCAGGGATGTGTCTGACCCTGTGAAATGGAGATTCATGTTTCTGATCGTTAAAAATACTTTAGGAAAATAGATAGGCACAGGTGAGGGATTGCTTTCAAGGTGAAGGCATGTGGCTGAAAAGCGAAAACCTTACTCTCACAATAGGACTCAATGTACTGAACCGAGCAGACTACTCATTTGAGTAATTTAAGCAAAACAGGGCCCTTTGAAAGCACTTTCCATCCATAAAAATGAATTTACTACATTTGGAGATTTTAGGGCAGGGTGGCTCAACACAGTGAACTAAAAAATCTGAGGACAGTAGTTTTTTTCCTCTGGGTTACAGGATATTTCCTTAGTAGAATTTGGATTGTCCCCCCACCCAAGAGGACAGAATAGACCACAGCTTTCCATAAGAGCCTGACTTACTTTATATGGTGGAAACTCTAGGAGTACAATGAAATATATTTTTTCTTCTTCTTCTTTTTAACTAAAACCCAGAAATATAAACATGAGGTAAATGTCAGGATTCTGAAAATATGCAGAGCATCTGAACTTACAGCAAAGCAGAGTATCTCAGGCTGAGGGTCTTCATGATTTCCTCCCCTTCTCCTGGCTTTTTTTTCCTTCTCATCTGAAACAAACTGATTATCAAAGCTCAGTCAGTGAGCCTAATGCTTTACAATGTGTGAGAGGCACTAAACTCAATAGGCACTCTGCTTAGTTAACTGTGAACATCACATCTTTCCAGGAATAAAGTTCCAAATGTCAATAGCTGTTTTAGCTATGTTTGATAGGTAAAGTAATGTCTGAGATGGTGCTTCTCAGACCCCAGCTATAAATGAGGATTACTAACAATTTTTATGCATTTTTTTATAAACTGAGACCAACTGTGAAGTGACACTGACACGTACCAGCAAAAAACCAACAAAAATCAAATACTTTTCTATGCCAATTGTGCATAAAGAGTTGGATCTAAGCGTTATTATAGCAGAGCCTTTCATGTTGCTATAGCCATGGTTGTGTTTGCATTTCCATAATAAAACCTATTTTCAGGGGGTTTATAACTCGGCTGTAAGAAATTTACTCTGTGCTCCAACTTGGCATAACAAGGTATCAGCCAGAGAACTGCAGCCTTCGAGCTTTTACATTCCCGCTCTGTTGCAAGAAGAAAGGGTTTGTTTGCTTGCTTGTAGGTGTTTGCTGAAATTCATTTTGCAAAGCCAACATGAGCATGTGTAGGGGATCCTGATGATCCCAGATAGGGTGGACCAAAGTCCAGTTCCAAATCTCTATCTGCAGAAGTCCTGGTGAAGAGAAGTGGAGCTGCACACGGCGTTGGGTACCAGGAGATGTACATGTGAGCCATTCTTGTAAAAACCCACCCGAAATCCACCCTTTGGTGTTTGTTCCTTCACAGGCTAGGTGAGAAATCACTTGTAGTAACACAAAAACACACATTTTGCCAGACTGTGTGAAAGAAGCGAGAGAAATCAAGCAGAAAAACTGAAGAAAGAACTCAGTTTCACAGCGAGCTGACAGTGGGGGGAGCAGCCCGGTTTCTCACAAAGCAGTTCCAGACCGTAGGTCCAGTTCTGTCACAAAATGCTTTCCAAGCACAGGGACCACAGGGAAATACAGCTGTTGTGCAACTGCTTGGTGGGAGAGGGAGAGGGGATCTTTTTAGTTTCTTTTCAGACAGCTGGAGCGTGAGAAGTTGGAAAATGGATGCATTAAACCAGAGCCTGTGCTTACTGCAAGCCACTGCAGTGGTTGGTACAGCAGGTAATGGGCTCCAAGGGACCCTCTGCTTAGCAGCTGCGCTGTGTTTCCCATTGGAGCTCTTCCAAGATGCATGGCTTTTTTCTTCAGGGACTGTAGGTAAGACTAGGAGTCAGGAAGTAATAAAATCTAGTTATTACTATTTACTGTTAGTAAACATTCATGCAATGGTAATGTCTGGTGGTGCCAGGCAGGTACTAGCTGTTTCTCCATCACTCTTTATCTCAGCTGAGCCCCTCAGTGCCTGAACATCAGGAACGTGCAACCTTTGAATGTCCGGACTTCCCCAGGACTTTGCATGGCCTGGTCCTTTGTAAGGGCTGGTTGCTAGAGCTCACCATCGGGAGGATGGGGTCCTGCACTCAGTCTTGCTGGAGGACCATGCACACTGAAGTCTTTGGAACCCCGATACCTACAACATGAATGGGCTTCTCCCAGTCGCTGATTTAAGGAGTGAGTGGGGGGAGGGGGTGGGAGAACAGACAAATCTTTACAAGCTGCAAAGTTACTATATCTACAAGGCACAGACAGAGCCAGAACCATGGGGAACACAGGATGGAAACAATCTGCAGAGCAGATATGCCTGGAGCTATGCTGCCTTTCAAAGGAGTGATAGCGCCGGCGGCATAGGGAGGGGGACGGGCAGGGATGCAGGGCTACACCTGTGCGGCAGGTACGGCCAAGCACCACCCTTCCCTGGCCTCTGCTCTTACCAGTGTGAAACTCGTACCAGAGACTGGGGTTAAGCTATTCCTGGTCCGCCCTAGACCTGACACTCCCAAAGGAGCTTTTGGAGGACTAAGGGGATCTGTTTGTGCCACCGAGGTTGGGTAACTTCACCCCTTCACCTGTCAGCAACCAGGTGATTCCTCTATTCCTTCCCATTCCTCAACACACCTGGGTGGGGAAGGGGGTCACGGGGTTGTGGAGAGCTTGAGGTGTTGAAAATGTTCCTCCCAGGCAGTAGGAAAAGGATGTCCTGCTGCCTCTGGGCTTTCCATACAGGCCCTAGGGATGCTGAAGGATGCACAGGAACATATCTGGGTACAGGGACCAGACTGACTGTGAGAAATCGGTGACCAAGGGATGGCAGCCTTAAAGGTGATGTTGTCCCTCTCCCTCCCCACAAATTTTCATGCCACTTTAAATACACTTTGAAACACCCTCACTGCATCCATCACTTTGCCTTGGGGCTGTGCTCTGCAGTGAAAGGAGCTGAATCTCTTGCACTGGGGCAAAGCAATGCTGCCCTTGCAGGGGAAGGACTAATTCCAGACTAAATATCCTGAAATACTGTCAAATACTGTTCAAAATGATTGTAATTGTCTTTAAATGTGTGTTCCCTACTTTATCTTTATTTTTAAACTACAGACTAATTTTGGTGTTTGTATATTTTGCAAATGTAGTTTGAAAATCTTCCATACAAGATAAATTTCCTTAACAAGATGTGATAGGGAATTCATGTCAGGCATAATAGGCTATCAAAGGAAATACTGCATTTGGATCTTTTGTGCTATATGTATGAAATGTACAAAGTAATTATAAATCCTACGGTATCAAAACTGTCCATTTATGAGACGAATGCTGCTAAAAAAAGACTTCTGATATTCAGATTGTATTAAGAATAGTGTAAACGCTGCTAGGCCAAATTCACCCCTGGAATAACTTAATTTAAAGAAGGAGAATACATTTATTCTCTCTATTTAAGTATCTTCTCTATTGTAAATAATACTAGATAAATTTATTTCCAGTGACTATTCCCTAAGGCAGCTTAAAGAAATTAACCAAACATTTAATTTGGTTGCAAATCATATTTCAGTTGTTACTCTGACTTACAGTTTTTTCAGCTTTTAACTAAAATTTAGAATTTGTGTCAAGATGACATTTAATGTAAATCCATTTTAAGAGTAAAAAATTAATAGACTTGTTCCACAGGAGGTAAAGCAATCATGGTAGATAATGCATTAATTGCAATGAGCTTGAAGCACATCTACCCCACTTTTGTGACTCTTTCATAGATTTTTTTTTTTAAATTGATGCATATCACTTGATTTTCAGTGAAGATTTTTTAAGTGTTAATGATGCTTCTCTAGGAAATCTGAAAGGGACCTTTGACTGCTCTTGGGCTTTATTTACACTGAGAAATATGTCACATTATAAAATGAATTAACTAGCAATGTTTAGCTCCCAGGACACTAAATAAGGCTTTACTCATCATGAATGTTTGTTGGTAGTGCTATGAGATAAAAGAAAAAAAAATTTAAAATGCCATGTCTACGTCTACATTAAGGGCTCAACCACATGCAGCATCATATGGATTAAAACATATTACTTTCAGATGGGAGATGTTCTCTGGTAGACTTGTCCCTTTTCTCTCCTAGTCTGGGCTAAATTCTCCTTGAATAACCAGGGAAAACCAAAAAAATATCTCCTTTTCATCTTCCCATTCCCATGACCAATCTTCTGCTTCTATTATCTCACTGACCTTGAGCTCCACTTATATGCTGGTGGGTGTAATGGAAAAGCTATCACGATGGGCAGTTTCCCTCCATGTTTTCCTTTCCCTACCAAACAAACAGCATGGATGAGGCTGGGTTACACCTTCCACCTTTGCTCATACGTGGATCTCTCTCCTCAGAAGGTAGGTTTCTCAGTATGTATAACCTTTGCCAAACTGTCATAGCAACAACTGTAAAATGGATACATCTGCGTTTAAATGGATTTGCTAAGACTTATGGGATTTTTTTTTCTCCCCTATGTGAAAATGTACTTCCCAGGAATAAGAAATGAAAACCTGCAAGGAAAGGCAACGTGAGTTAACACTTACCAGCTGGAAAAGGGAGAGAGTGAGAGCAAATAGCAGCAAGTTCATTCAAAAGCTGTAGCAGCTTGTCTCTGTGAAATTTAAAGGATCAGTCCCAAAAAGGCATGCTGGGGGAAAAAAAAATCTGTTAAAGGACAACTTTTTCCAGAGAGAGTTAATAGACACCAGACAAAGAGGAAGGCACTCCCCGACCTCAGACACTTTGCTGCAGAAGGAAGAGGCAGTACCAGCTGTAGGAAGGCAGATGGTATCTGACCAAGTTGAGAGAGTCCTGTAATACGTTATTTTTGCAACAATTCAAGAATTCTGACTGATTATCAGTCTAGTTCATAATGGTCTTAAATTATAAACAAAATGCATGAAGCACTAACAGGGAAAACAACGTTGCTTATGTTTAGAGGCAATGTACACTTCAATATGGTATGAAGCATGTATGCCATGAAAGGGGTCATGGCCACATCCCACCTCACGCGCCAGTCTGCAGTCACATAGAGCATTTGATCATCCCCGCGTGTGTTCTCCTCCTAGATCCCTAATGCCTGTCGGGGAGACCACATTCCCTGTGAGGGGCTGTGTGAATGCTGGAGGGGGCTCTCTTCTGCAGCTCTTGGAGTTGAAGCAGTTACACCTGGTACCAGTTACAGCTGGTACTAATTAATACACCTAAAAGATGCCCAAAAGGATAACAGAGTCCTCCTCAACAGATGCACCATGAAAGAAGATTACGCTGCCAGAAACAGTTTTAATCCATCATCATCAATAATATGTTGATTTATTCAGTTTTCCATTTGATCCTAAAGCTCTAGTGCATATGTGCATTTCTGAAAAATTGTGGTAGGCAATGGTAATGATAAAAAATACACCCAAGTTCCAAAATTAAAATAAAAACAATAACCTCAGAGACTGTGCCCTGTATGCCCTCCCTGGGAAGGGACATTCACAGACAGTTGGAGGTGTAGCTCCTTCTTCCATGCAGATCCCACCTTGGCGCTGCTGGGAAAGGACACCCTGAAGGCAGCTGGGTGCGATAGTGGGGGCTGGCCCTGGCCCCACTTCCCGTCTCCCCAGGGGGTGCCTGTTGCAGACAGTGGGCTGCACCCCCGGGCAGCACATCCCAAGCCAGCCCTGGCTCTGTGAGAATCCCTTCCCTCACCGTTGTGTGGGGCAGCCTTAAATCCACAGGCAATTCCCAGTCCCCAAAATATCCCCCAGGCATCGGTGGTGCCCCTGTAGCTGGTGAGCCCTGGGTACGAACGCCAGCGAGTGTCAGCACAGTTCAGCAATGTCTCTCCAATAGTAAGAGTGGTACAAGACATAATTCTTTGTTCCTGTTGTTATTCTGAGGGTTGAGGATGCAAAGTTTGGAAAAGTTTCTATGTCAGCTCTGAAATATAAGGAAATGTCCATCTTCCTTGTTAACTTGTCATGAGCATGCAGAGAAAACAGAGGATGTGGATGAAGACAGAGGTACCATGCCAAGAATTCTCTTAATCTGGAAGAAAACCCATCAGGTCAGGGGTTTTTTGCTACTAAAGTTTTGAAGGTTTCTGTGTAAATAGATCATCAGGCATCGTTAAAAATTTGGAATTCAAACTAGCTTCTACTGAAAGACGTACATATATTTGCAGCACAGGAATGTATTTCTTTTGTATGCAGAATTAGGCAAGTTTTGGAAAATGTTTCTTTGCTGAGGGTCAGATATGCCCTTCAGACACTTTCAGAAGGTCACAGGTTATCATGAATCTTCCCATTAGCCAACAAAAAGGCAGAAAACCATCATCATCTTATACGGTTGAATTACACATAATGAGTTTCCTCCCTCTGTTTCCACAAATAGTAATAGAAGAATTTGTCAGAATGGGGTAAATTTTCTTTTCCTAACAGACTGAATCCTATTCCTATCACTTCACTGTCAGCTTGTGTGTTTGAACCTGTGCAGAGGGTATCTAAGCAGGATTTTGAAATATGGGAGACTGGCAAGGCAGACTGAAAGGACAGGTAAAGCACTTGGTTTTGCTGGATGAGACCGAAATAAATGACCAACAGAGTTGTCATTTGGAACTTTAGGTATTTTCACTCAAACAACCTTTGTAGTCACTCTCTCTTATTTTCTTTTTATTGTAGACTAGTGAGTTTTGTGCAAATGTTTGAGATTCCATCAGAGCTGCGACCCATGATACAGGGAGTGAAAGCTGGCTCAGTGGTAAAACCATTGCTTGTGCCAGGAGGGAGCAGCATGGGACTCCGTGTCCCACCAAAAGTGTTCTCCAAATTTTGAATTTTTGAAACAAGTTCCTGTACATGATTCCCAGACCAGCCAGCAGCAGCAGGGATGAGAAATTTCCTAAAGGATCGCTGTTTACCCCACGCCCTCACTCCCATCTATACTAACAAGGACTGTACCTCTTCAGCATCATCTCCCTTTAGAAACTAGTATCCTAACCTAGCAGTAAAATCATCCCAGGATCTTTCACAGGTAATGGAGGGCTAGACAGCTGAATCACTCTCTGGTGGGCTGAAGATCAAAAATCACCTTCCATATGTGCTTGTAGCTGACTGTAGGGAGAAATCAGTGCAATTAAATATCTAACACAGAAACTTCAGCTGTGAGACTGAACGCGGAGGGGATGTCAGCGTTGGCTGTGTCTCAAGTCCCCTTCACTCCTTTCTGGTTTGTCTGGGGGTTGGGGGCACTGCATACACATGTGGGGGAGGTACAAGAATATATTTGCTTTCAGGTGTCCTCTGGGTGGTGGAAGCCCATGCTCTGTGATTTACACTTCTCCCGATGGGGCAATGGCTCCAGCGTGGAGCTGTTGCTCAGGAGGGACTCTTGCAAAGCATTGGAGAGGGTTTTGTGTTCCCCGGAGGACAGCTTTTGATGAGCTTTCCCATGAATGTGATCTGCTCTGTTCTCCCTTCAATGTGCAGAGGAGACCATGGACAAACCCATCATGAGGGGGTGGATGGCTGCAACAGAGAGGTGATGGTACCACAAGCAATGTTCTGTACAGTTGTTCTCCACAGAAGTCCTTTACAGAGATCAATTAGAGTATGTCTGAGAAATGTTTGCACCAGCACTGTAAAAGCCTCTGGTTATTTTAGGACTGATTCTTCATCATCCTGGATCTTGGTCTGAAGTTTGTTCACAGCAAGATTCCATTTAAGCTGCTTTAATTTACAACAGGTGTGCATTTATATAAATAAAACCTTAAAAATTGAAATAACTGAACCACTGATTTTGAATAACACACACAAACACTCCCACATGAGTAAAATAGCTAGAGCAAAGAATTAATCATATAACTAGTTAAGTTAACCATGGCCTTATTTGCCTTATTTAACTTATTCACCCTCCTAGCTCTATTCATTAAACATACACAATGGAAGATTGAAATGAGAAGTGAAGGAACAAATCTATCCTAATGGCTTTTTCTTTTTTTTTTTTAAATGTGCCCATTTAAATGGCTAATCCTTCTCCATGGTAGCTGGGGTTTTGGGGAAGACATTTTAACATGGCCAAGCTATTCCTTTTCATACTTGGCCTTTTTTGGCATTGGATTTGTTTTCATTGTTTGAAGAGATGGGAAAAGAAGATGCTTAGAAAAGTTCTGATAATACATTCATGGTAAAAGTCAAAAAAGAAATGAAACAAAGCCTTACACGTTAGCGGAGAGCAGCAGCCTGGCATTCTGAGCTGTGGTAAGCAGCTGTCTGTCCAAGTATCTTGCGTGTCACAAAAACTTTGTTAATATTAACAAAGATGAAGGGAAGCCTCCACAAAAGCCCAAAGAAAACCAATAAACAAACAAACATCCCCTCCCTGGGCCATCAACTGACACTTGCTGTGGAGTTCATATTATTAATAAGTTTATGGGATAGGAATAACAAATCCAAGTATTAACTTCCTAATGCCCAGGTTCATGGCAAACCTGCAGCACCGTATTTAGTGCTGAGAAAGACAAGCAAAAATAGGAGGTTGTTCCTAAATGCACAGCCAGCTAAGTGGGTGGCAGGGCCGACAAAATCTGCTATTTATCAGAAAGAACCCTGGCAGCGAGGAAATAACACGCAGGTGAATGTGAGGGAGTGTCAGTATGGCTGAGCACTGCGGCTGAAACACTGGTATCAGAAAATGGGTCAAAAAAATCAGATCAATGGCTCCTCAAGATCAGCTGCTGAAAATGTAGGGGGAAAAGGGCCCCAAATCCCAGGGCCATAGGGTGTTTGGAAAATAGGGGTCAGATTTGCCACCAGACCTCAGCCGGAGGGTCTCTGTGCCAGCGCTCTCCTTGGACCTACCTGCACATGCCTCCATTTCTCTCCTTGATGTCAACAGGAGTTCCCTGCATGTGGGGAAGAGCTGAATATTACTGTCAAGATCTGCCGTGCAGATCTGAGAGAAGAATTTTTGTCCTTAAGTGTTGAAAATGTAATGATCTATTTGATAGTGAGAAAAAAAGACAGAAACAGTATGAAGGTTTTTAAAAGAAAACACACACACACAATCCAAGCAGCCTTTGAAGTCAATGGCTTTGAAATAAAAAGCAGCCACTTTACCAGCCACGTGAAACATATTTTGTTAACATCCTAGGTGTTGTATTTAAAACTGTTGGCCAAATTTTGCCATCAGAGGCTCAAATATAACTGGAAGCAGAGATCATATCTGTGAGTCTCAGGATATTATCAGTTGTTTTAAAAGAAACTAATGTATGATAGCATGCCAGGAGAGCTCACGAGGCCATTTCTGAAGGAAGGTATTTTGGGAAGTCACCAGAGAGTGACTTTATTCTTTGTTCTGCTAACAGAGCAGCCACTGAAACCCTTGCTTTATAGGACATATTTGATCCTTCAGCATGAATTAATGTTGGGATTTCCAAAGGGATTTAAGATTGATGAAGAACCAAGCACAACTGTCCTTTGATGGGATTTGGGAGCCTAACTGATTGAGTCTCCTTTAAAAGCCTCAGCTTGCGTAGGGTTTGTGGCTGGTTATTTGGAGTACTGCAGGTAAGGGGCACTAATGATGATGGCCTGAAAAGAAAAAATTACATCCCAGGAAAAAGGCAAGTCTCTAGTACATTTACTAATCCCAAAATGGTATAGAGACCACCTCATTTTAGCTAATGTATTAAAATGTGGAGATTAGTCTCCCTATGCGGTAGATAAATTGCATTAATGTGATTAAAAAACCCAACTAAACTGAGAGTCCTTTTATAGTTAATAGAGGGTCAGACTTCATTAGTTCTTCAGTGAAAGCAGACCTGTTCATTTAGGGAAGTGGAAACTTGCTATCCTCTGAAACGGCAGATATCTGTGTGCACAAATTGAGTCTCATGTTTTGCCTCATCCTTATGGGTGGGAATTCTAATATTTATTTATTTATTTATTTATTTATTTATTTATTTATTTATTTATTTATCTATTTATTTATTTATTTTTCACAATGGAAGGTTTTGGAACTATACTGTAGAAATGAAGGATACTTCCTAAAAATATGTCAGCTTTGATGCTTTTGCTAATTATATCCCTTGAGAGAGAAGCCTGGCTCTCAGCAAGCAAGGGACATATAAATATTCCTCAAAACCCTTATGAGCTTATCATGTGGGCTATTTGTTATGAAGAAAAATATCTCCATTTACACGTGTATCTTCCTGTCACACAAATGGAGAATCTCTGGATGGATACAGGGAGAGAATTAATTCCTTTCTTAGCAAGTATTTTTCTTCAGTGAAACTATAACAAAACTGTGGCTGGCAGTTTTGGAGTAATGTTTTTGGTAGGAATTGTTTGCAGGATGAACTTTGTAGTTCACAGCATTTTAAATCAAGTACGTACGAATTCTCCTTTTTTCTCCTCCAAATTCACATGTCTTTTAAATTCATACAAGAAAAATAGAGCCTATCAGTTCTTGCAACGTTTCATTTATGTTGAAAATGATGAATGTCATTCTGTGGAGAAGACTTGCTAGAATGCTAATTTTTCTTTGGTTGTTTTTTTTTTTTTTTTTTTTTTTTTTTTTTTTCTAACCAAAGCAAGATTTATGAGTGAACAGATTCACTTCCAAGATGAAACAGAAAAACATCTGCAAGATGAGAGTTTACTTGCATTATTAGTGCTATTCTTTCTGCACTGATGAGTAGTACAGATAATCCCATTCATTATAGACAACCATAACTTTGCTAGCAAACATTTAACTCCTTAAAGATGCCGGCATAGATCCTGCATCACAGCAACAACTTTCAGTCAAACATCGAATGGAAACTAGAAGATACACTTCACAGCAGCACCTGGCGTAGTTCATAGGGCATTGCTGTCAGGGATCTGTTTTGATCTCATTTACACCACTTAGATATGAGTGTAATTAAAGGGTTCTTCATGGAAGTAGGCAAAATTTAAACTGGTCAAAGGGAAATAGAATAACTTGAAATGAGCGGGTTATCACAGTGGGTCTGGTCATATCAGAAAAACCTCCACTGCTTAGTAGTGCATGTTTTTCAGCACTGTGCACCTAAAGATTTGGTAACATTTGCTGATTTTTTTTTCCGGAGCAACTTTCCTATCATAAAATGCAGGTTTTTTTCAGGGGCTGCTCAGTTTTGATAAAAACAAGCTCATGTTCGAGAGGAAAGTTTCACTAGTCATTCTAGTCTTGTTTTGATTCAGTTCAATTTCATCAGAGCATTTAATCTTAAAATTAAATGTACATTTTAAAATATGCCTCATTTTATTGTAACATTCTGACATAATCAAAATGGACTGTTTTAAAATGGTCATTTAGGTGTCTTGAAAATAAAACATTTTTAAAAATGGAATTCCTAAACAGGTCTCAAATTGTACCTTTGTCCCTGTTTAAAGTGAAAACCCTTTCCATACATCATACAGCCACAGGACCAGGGTAACTAGGTCTATACAACAAGTAAAATCCAACCTAAGAATCTCAGCTAAAACCTTCATTGCTTTGAAAACAGGATTTCCTTTCAGTTTTTGAAAATCAAAAACATCAGCTGTGTCTTTTTGTCATATGTGTAACTCAATGTTTGATTTATTGACCGCTGTCCATAGTTCAGGTTTATTTCAGACTGATTTACAACCATGCATCTGACTGCTCATGAGTGATGGGGTCCCTACCTCACTGGACTGGTACGTTTACAGGAAGAGAATAAACCATAGTTAAAGCTATCAAACATGTAGAAACTGTTTGTAGATGAGAAACACCTTATACATGTGGAGAAACACCTTATATGTTATCAATAAACACCTGCTACTTGGAAAAAAAACAGTCCACAATACAATACTTAAAGGAGAGATGAATTTAAGAATCTGGACTGAACTTTCTTATCTTCAAGATCAGTATGAAGGCAGTGGTGTAGCCTGGAGCCAGGCTGCTGCTGCTCCCAATGTTGACATATGTGAAGGTACCATGTTGTGCGGGAGAAGAGGAGCGTAGTGCGCCTCCTGATTGATGAAAATAGAGAATATTGACTTCCACAGGTAGGGTCTACGATCACCCAAGAAGGAGACTTTTAAGAAGGTTGCAACAACAAATCCAAGGAATATGGTTTCAGGCCAGTGTCATGCATCATTACTCAGTTCTCAGCTCACTTTTCTTTACAGATGTTCTGAGGAGGTCAGGGTAACACGTGAGAAGTGTGACTTGTCCCCTCACCACGTCTAAGAATCTTTATGAACATGGTGTGTAAGTACTCAGGGATTCTGTAAACAAAACACCATTTTTGTAGAGACATCTTAACATTGCAACTTTAAGAAGCATAAGAAGGAATATTATTCATATATTGTGCAGCCTCAAAACTTGTGGCCTAAAAGAACAAATGTCACCAAGTGCTGCCTGCAAATGGAAACTTACAGGGCATGCCATAATCACGTATCGTGAGAAAAAAATAATTTGCCATTCCTAATAGCAGGAGGCCATTTTTGTCCTCTGTAATTATTAGTGGTCAAGTCTGAATGAAATGCCTTGGGACCGTTTTAAACCTGCTGTGTGCTCCAGAGCTGGGTTCACTGCAGAGGACCTCCCTTCTCCACCTGCCCGCACAGCGCCGAGAGCAGCAGAGCTGTAAAGTCAAATTAAGGTGATGAGGCTGATGAGACCCTCCGCACGGCTTTGCTCTTCTATAAAATACCTTGAGATTTTCGAAGAGGTTAAGTGGACTTATGGGCCTGACTCCCACTGAAATTTGGGTGTCTGCCTCTCCGTGGCTTGTCTGAAAATCCCAGGCTAATAGGTTAAGAAATATTCTGACTTCAAAAGAGGAGGATATGCAACCATAACCACTCAGGGGTTCTGATGCTGATAATACAGTACTTAGAGGGGACTGCTCATGCTATCCAGTATGATAATACCAGAATTCACAAGAAAGAGCTGTGAGCCTCTAGCACTTACCAGCTGTAATACTGAACAGATTACACAGAAAAATCAGGCAAAAAAAAGTAATATGCTTTCACCTCACAGCAAGAAACGCTGAAGTTCAGGAAGAGGAAATGTGTATTAAGAGAGCAGGTTAAAAATCTACATTATCCCAGACTTTCATGAAATCAAAATGATAGGCACGATGCTAAGTTATTATAATGTATTTATTACCAGAATTGCTTTCATATTTAACTGATTTGGCCCATCTTGAGACCTGTTTTAAAATGCACCACCTTGTCCACCTTTCCATTTTCATATGAAAAACAGGAAAGCAAAAACTAATTTACTCAGGGAGACACATCGACTGTTTGCCCGTTTATCTCTTACAGACCACCCCTCAGTCCAATGTTGACAGTACATGATATTCCATTAATCTGCCTAATGAAAATTTAACCAGTGTTATAAACAAATAATTGGCTATTATCCTCTCAAAGATCCCGAATAAATTACTTCTGCTTATTTTTTTCCCCTCTTCTCTCTCTCTGCCTCTTCCCCCCCTCCCACCCCCACGCAAAAGCCAGCTCTTTCTGACTGATGTCACAGAAGAAAAAAAAAATCTATAGCTGCCATTCTGCTGCTGCAGGCGGTGAAACCTGGGCTAGACTTAAGGGGATGCTTAAGGAGTGGCCCCGCACTTGCTTGGCTTTAGCTTTGGTTATTTGAAGAGGAGCCAGGCTGTGCGTCGCAGGCGGCGTTCCCGCTCCCACCCCATCCCCTGCTCGCTCCCTGTGATTCCTGTGGCACCTGATCTACCTCTAATTACATTCCCACCTCCTCCAGCTCTCTGAAGTCACACAAGAGTCACGGCTGCCTTTCCCTCATCACTTGCACTGGCCTCCCTTTTTCCCTCTTGTGCGTGTGTGTGCAGGGGCAGGGTAAGGTTTTTTCCATTTAACATCTAAGTGGTGCAAACCCTTTCTTCATTTAGAGCAATTAAACTTGAGAGGGACTCTAACATAATGAACCAGCCAGGGAGTTGTTTACAAACGGCTGCAGAGGTCTCTGGGCTCACCATGCTGCTGCCCCATCCCTAGCCCAGGCAGAGCATCGCAGCACGTCTCCTTTTTCCAGGTCCGACGGGATGCTTGAGCCAGCAGTGGCTTGGCTCCTGCAGCACACAAGGGTGCCGGGTCCTGCGTCCACCCTCTGACCTGCTGGGCAGTGAGAAGACCTGTACCTGCCATAAGGGATGGGACTAATCTATGCTGCTCTTCTGCCTCACCAAGCCTATCCCCTTGCCTTGAAATGAGGAAGATACTATTTAAGAGGAGCCAAATATCTGACTCTGCTTCGCTTTTTTTTTTTAACAGCCAGGAAGACGTGAATTATATACAAGTTTTACAATAGGATGTAAAAAATGTGTTCACCAGATATATCTTTGCAATTTGCACAGTGTTTCTTCACAAACTAGAAAATACCCATTCCTAACTGACACATGACTTGTGACAGCTAAAACGGGGAAGAGTGGCGTGTTTTTCAGACAGATCCTGAACTCTTTGAGGATACTGTTCATTGCTAAAATGCACCTCAACATTCATGGACACTTTAAAACAGTGCTTAACAAATAATTGATTTTATTTCCCATCTGATAGACATACATGGGGAAAAAAAAGTCTAAGTAAAATCTTTCACAATATTTGGCAAACCTAAATAATTAATTTCAGTTCTGGGCTTTTTTTTTTTTTTTTTTTTTTTTTTTAAATAGAAGCAAGACACTAGTTTCCTAAAAGCAATAAAGCACCATTCACAGATCAGGCAAGGAGGAAGAGGAGGAGCAATCATCTCTTGTCCTGAAGCAGCTCCTGATGCCCTCAGTCCATGTCCCCCCCTTTATGGGAACTCAGAAAGCTGTTGAAAATTTCAGCAGAGCCTCCGCATGAGGAGGCTGGTTTATGGAGCACCTCAGCTTCTCTCCAGAAGTTGTTGTCACCACAGCAAGAAGAGCAGCAATTATCCTCCACACCAAGAAGCTACTTTGCCCTACTTTGGATAACAGCCCAGAATATTGAATTTGGGTTTATTTTAGTATATATCTAGTCCATAAATGATGAAGTTCCCAGCATATTCCAACATTCCTGCTGTTGGAAGCATCAGCCTGCAGCAAGGCACTGGGGGAGGAGAGGCATTGACTTTTCCAGCCATGCCAGCCTGGCTCCTGAGCCAGTGTCTCTGCTCTAGAGGAAGCAAATAGGAAAGAAAGAAACAAGAGGAGACAGAAAGAGCCACAGGAGACATGAACTACAGTCCCTCGTGCAGCCCAGCTCCATCCACCTCAAACAGGGATGGAAAGTCAGATGAGAGCCTGGGACCAGCCTAGGGATCCATGCTGTCCAGCCAAGAGCCATGCTCTCCCGTTTGGAGAAGGAAAGCGACAGTGAAACGAGCATTGCATTTATCTGTAAGTGCTCAAATTAAGGGTAGAAATAAGATTTTTTCATAATGACATATTAATTATTTCTTTCATAATTTTATTAAAATAAGCATCTTCTATCTTTTAACTAGACCTGACATACGCTTACATAGATACAACACACCCTGTAACCTAATCTGCTAGCAATCTTGAAGCAATTAACTCCTTCTAATCTTTAGCTAACAAAGCCCACCATGCAAAAGGTCCCTGGAGAACAACACTCCAAAGGCCGCCGTAAGCTCCCTCTGACTATTTCTCTATTATTTGGTGTGTAGGAGCTCATTGGAGTGCTCAGAGAGCAGGGATTCATTTGAAACAACAAAGATGAATCATCACAGATCATAAGATCTTCATTAACTCCTTATTTCTCTACTAATTAACACAAAAGGAATGACTTGAATGGTTGACAGGCAGCGAATGACCCATAGCTCAGTGGTTAATAGGATGCAAATGATGCCTAATGAGGGTCTCTAGCTGCAGTCTGGGCATCTGGCCTACTATTTTTGTTGGGGATTCAGAGTAGGTTTGAGATGAAAACAGTTTAACCAGTAACACAGGCTGCAGCTGAGTTCATGCTAAAGTCTATGATTTTACGAGTCCAGCACGCATAAGAATTAGCTTAAACTACTCATCAACAGGTTTATATCTACATCAAGCATTTCAGAGGCAAGAAGTCTTGCCTTCCATGAGACACAGCAACAGCAATTAAATATTTTACAGGCTGTTTTTCTTTCCCCTGTCCAATAAAAATAGTTAATTTACAAGTTCCTAATGACCTCTCTGTTTACAAGGGAGGGCCTTTGAAATAGTTCATTCAGTTCTGTGTCCCATTTCTAATAGAAAATAAATTTGGTTTTCTCCATATTTATTTTTTCCCCAGAAACTATTTCCAGCTGAGCCTTTATGATTAATTAACATGCTTTTAATGAGGAGGTGTAGTACTACCAAAACACCCACAAAGTTCCTCCCTCACTCCCAGAACGTTTAGAGCAGCTTCAGGTCCCACTTTGATTCAGCCGCTTCCATCGGGTCCTTTTCCCTCTGCTGCTTTCATGCACATGCAAAAGCAAGGGCTGGGGTAGGAGTGAACCACAGGGTTTTCCTCTGCATGTTCATGTCCTGCTGTGGTGGCAGGGTGGGCTAAATTCCCCTGTTTCTCACCACTTTCCAGCCAGATGTTATCAGCCTTTCCTATATGGTGGTACAGCTGCTCACCCAATTGCTTTTACTACTGACTGTGTGAGTCAAGCTGGTGAAATCAGTTTAAAGAGGTTAAATTGCAGAGTCTTGTTACCGAGGTCACTGTGAGTGAGGGGCAGAGAGCATTCGCACTGCTCTGTTTCAGTGAGCACAGGCACCCCGCTGTCACGGGCACACCTGGTGCTGCCAGGGGGACACTCCTGCTTGGGCAAACAGGGTCAGAGATTTACAGGAGGACTCATCTATGGACTGGGATAGCTCTTCAGCTGGGATAGACTTACAGCAGTCTCCTGAGGCTGTTGTTTAACCTCTCATGCTACCAGCTCCCATCACCCTGTGTACAACATGCCTTCCTGGCCAGCCTGCCACTCGCCTGCAAAATGAGGCATTCCTCTGGTGATGCTGAGGTGCTAAAAACAGAGACAGCAGCAATGGAGCAATTGCAGCTCTCAAAATTCTTGTATAAGTTTAGTTTTCCTTTTTTTCTTTCTGTTTGTTTTAAACCCAAGAGAACAGGCTTGTTATTTAGTTGCTCTTTTTTATTAAAATGTTTATATACTGCCTTTCATGCTTCACACCAGCCACCAAACAGGACCATGAAATGAAATAGATCTAAAAGACTTGGAACGAAAAGTGAATTCTATCTTCTACGTGGATTAATATGTAAAAAACAAATGAAGTTATTTATTTATAAATATAAAATTTGAATGTAATAATTTTATCTCAAAAGACTCTATGAACTATGAATGGCAGTGGAGTAGACAGGGCTTCACACACAGAAATTGTGTTTCAAGTGCCCGAAGTCTGTATGCACTTCTAACCACATCTGCTGTACTTTATCTGACAAATCTTGCTGTGTTTATATTCTTAATCAACCACAGCTATAAAAGATGTGGTAATCAATAAAATTCTGACAAATAAACACAGTTACAGTCCTGTGACAAAGGCAAACATTTAATACCTTCTTGAGTTCTGTTTTTAAAAATGATACTTTCAATTTTTATTTGTTGCATGGAAAAAACAGTTGACCAGAAAATACCTTTTCTTCACTGCAAACTTTGTAAAAAAACCAAGCACTGCATCAGCAGAGAGCTGGCTCTGCAAAGCCCTTACGTTTCCCATTATTGTCAGTGTGCATCCAGGAAGTGTCAGTCCAAGACCATTCAGCCATATATCATTCCCGCTCCATCTTTTTATTGGATGTCTTCCATCCAGAGACGAGAAGCAGAGCACACCAGGCGCTGAGGTACCGTGCTCGGATGATGTGCAATAGGCATGTGAAAGCTGGTGTAGCATCACTTTTGCTGGACATGGGCTGCTCATCCCGAGGCACTTAAGGGATTAATGAAATGAAATTGTTTTTGGACTTTGCTGCACTCTCTCTTATCTTTTAAATCCATAATGTCCCACAGAAGGCAAAATGTAGTAATTTTAGTCAGCAGCCTCTCATTAATTTTCTACCTTTGGGGGAACATACATTTATAGAAAGAAGGACTACATGGAGGCTAAGCTCATCACATTGCTTTTCCCTTAAAGAGCTCAGCATGGCACAGCAGAGACAGAAGCGTAACATGCTTCAAATGAAAGCATTCTTTCAGAGAGGATGCATGTCTCCACTGTGTCTGCAGATATACACATCTCCATATATATTTTTTTTTTCTATATGTGTGTTTATACACACATATATACAAACCTATGGAGTCATCAGTTTTGAAGATAATCTTTTAGGTTAAGTATTTTCCCACATTAAACTGATAATTATCCCCTCCTTTTCTTCCTCTGTCCCCAGACACCAAACAAGCTGGATTTTTGCTTCATGTATTATTTATGGAGTGGAATTAATATGCAGATTCACAAAAACTTAAAAACTCATAATTATTCATAAAGGGCTTTAAGGTTATTTAGTACATATTTATGAAACTTTATGTTTGCTAGGAACTGTGTTTGAAAGTGCTATGGAAGGGTGTTGACTGAGGTTAATTACTAGCATGGAGAGTAATCTGAAAATGATCAAACTCTTTGAATGAAAATATTTGTCAGTATTTCTGATCTATATTTAAGTGAAGTAATGGACATCAATAGCCTTGCAAATATATTCAGAAATGGCTCTGCAAGAAAGAAGATTTGCATATCTAATGCAAACAACCAATGAGGAAAAATGTCTAGTTAGACACCTTTGATCGCTAGGCAAATGTAATAAATGATAGAGATTTATCCTGTTTGTTGTCCATCTGTGTTGAGTTATGTTCTTATACAAATATGCTCTAGTCTAGAAAATATTAGCAGCAATTTAAGGTAGCCAGAATCCTCCACTCTTTTCTGGACTAAGATTCAGAAATTAGCTGTGATCTAATCACGAGGGCCAAGATTTCTCTAGAAGTTACTTAGGGTAAGTACAGGCTGTATGTAAATAATACATTATATTGGTTTTATATTTACATAAATTTTCCTACCTTATGCATAATTAACCTCTTTTCTAATCCGTCCTGCTCAAAGGTTGGAAACCTATAAAATATGTTAGGGGTTATGTTATGTCAAAAAAGCAGCAGTGGCAACAATTCAATAAGGTGGGATGCACCCAAAATGCTATTACAGCTCTAATCCTACTAACAGTTATAAAGATGTTTAATTTTATGACCTTGACCACCAGCGGAGGTGTAGTGTACATGAGCGGGTCTGTAAGTGCTCACAGGGCTGGGGCGGTACCCTGTGAGAGAGCAATCATTTCAGAGAGGCTGCGATGGCTACAGAGCACAGTGACGCCGGAGTATGGCACACAGGTGCTTATAGCAGAGGGATGTATTGTTAATCTCACACATGTGGGGTTTACTTAACCTGTGCTTTTCTTAAGATGTGTATCAATTGATAAGCTTAATACCCAGAATCTATTTTATATAAATAAATACAGCCCATACAGTTTTTTATTTGACCATACCACATTAAATGTGTGAAAAATACTAGAGAGCTCTAGGTACTGATTAAATGGCAGCAAATGATACCTTAGTCATTGGCAGTAATGGTGTCTCAGCATGGGATACTTCAGGATCTGCTCGAGAGAGGTGGCAGACACTGTTCACATTCATCCTTTGGTTTGTGAAGACATGGGGTTCACTTACAGTTCAGGGTTTGAACCATAGTTTGCACTTACCGAACAATGGATATGGTCCTCTCTTACTGCCTCACAGGTAAATGTGCTTATACCAGCAGTGGGGTACCCTTCGCTATATGAGCTGCTTTATAACAGTTCGTGCAAGTTGCTACGAGAGGGCTGCATGTTAGGAAAGACAACTCTGTTTTCACCAACAGAGTAAAAATGCTGCAGGAATAATAACATCAACAATAATAACAACAATAACAATGATTATGGTGAACGTTGACCAGCCTTTCTGTTTGGGGTAGCTGGAAACACGGGCTCATTTCATGTTCTTTCATTTTGGTCTTGGGTGTGTTAGTGCAATGGGCTTTGTAGCCCATCACTGCTTCCCTCAGGAGCTCCCCAGTCAGGGCCAGAGCAAGGCTCTGTCCCCTTCCCTCCTCTCCATACTAAGAGTGTGAGTGCATGTGAGCGGCTGCATGCAGACCCTGGTGTACCCCCTCCCCCCCAGCTAGGGTTGTGTTTGTCATATTCTACAACAGGTTGGATTTTGCTCCGGCCTCTTCATCTAGCACCCATACAGCTGTGGTGCCAGAGAGGTTCTTTTTCTTCCGTGCTCTTGCTATAGCTCTGCAACTATGTGTGTGCAGCAGTTCTCTGTCTTCCTTGCTTTGCAGAGCCAGACATGTTTCAGATGAGTATTCTGACTCTTTTTGTGAAGACAGTCCACCCACTGACGAGCCTGATCTTTCTTCATCACCTTCTGCAGACCATGCAAAGGGAGTTCAAGGACCACCACATCCAAGGAGCAAGGATCTGAGTACAAGCAGGTAAATGTGTGACCTGCAACCACCATTGTGCTGTGAAAAATTCACCTAGTTTCTCACCATTGACAAGACTCAATCATATTTGGGGTGGATTGTACCCCTGCTGTGAAGGGGAATCTCTAAGAGACTCCTCTAGTTGAGGAAGGGGAGGAAAACTGGCACTGCTGAAGGGACTAGTTTTGGCATCCTTGGATTCCTCAGTCAGACATCAAGGGATGTACAGGGACCCCCTTGTCCCTCAGCAGTTCTGCAGCTTCTCACAGACTGAATCTCAGGGGCTATCTCTGTATCTCTGCTCCACCGGGGGCTAAAATTGAGTAGCAGAAATAAAATAACCAAGCCAGGGTGTATCAGGCTCTTTCTCTTCTGCCCCGGCCCTACTACGAATCTACAGAGCATGGTTATCTGGACGGGGCTAGGAGGGATAAGGGGACAGCAGAGTCCCCTGCCACATGGAAGGGCAGATCATCAGACAGAGGGTCTCTTTCTTACACTGTTCATGGATGAACAGTCCTTGCCAGAGATATTTTGAAATATATGAAACAATAATATAGCCATAATAGTTGCCCTAAGTGCAATGACTATAACCTGGATAGATTTTTAATCTCTTTTAATAAATACATTAAATTACTTGAAATAATGTCCTATTTGCCAACAGCTTATTCCATAAATATATATGGAATATAAAATAGGAGAGATTCCCTGACATAATTAAAATTGTACAGCCAAGTAGGAGGCAGGGAATAGTGTTATCTTTTCAGCTGCAAACTATTTTACAGAAATATTTCTCACAGACAAACCTTCTATTTACCTTTAGGGATGGTATAATTGCATATTGAAAGCAGAGCAGCTCTGAAGCAGTGATGGCTGGTGCATCCACCTTCTACCCCCCGCTATAACGGGAGCTCAGTCGAATAATCCACGTCTCCCTTCTTGCCAGTGCCAAGCACCCTCCCTCCTCCAGAGAACTGCACAGACACAACCCCAAATGTTGCGTTAAGGTATCATTTACCTTCCCATAAATATACTTTCTCACCATCCCAGAGGGGCAGCCTGGATGTTCCCCCTTCTCTGTGGCAAGGGGCAAGTGCCCCAGGAACAGGCAGGTATTTTGCAGGGCTCAGGGTGCTTGGAAGGGGATATGGGGGCATTCAGCATCTCCTGAACTTCCAGCGCTCCCTAAGATGGGATGTCTGGCACTTGAGCAAAGGATACGAAGGTTACAGCAGTGGGTTGTTAGCCTCTGTGCAGACTGGTTGTTAGACAGGCTGCTGTGTGTATTGCTCAAATGTCGTAAAGACATTAGCTCAAAGGATTAAATCTGCATTACATAAGCTATCAATAATGTAGTAAATTATTGATTAGAACTATTCTTAACTTCTAATGCATTGTGTTTGGAGCATTGGTGGTTTATATGCAGGATAACACAACAAAGGATGCAATCAATGGCATTTTAGTATCTTATATTGGATATTACATCATCCCACCTAGAAAAGCCTGTTTATAACAAGGGCTTTATACTGTCTCATAGCAAATTCATTTGGAGAAACTGTCTCTTTGCACCATAAACTGTTATGTCAGACAGTAATTTGGCTCTCAACTTAAAGATTGCCACCAAAAAAAACCCCACCAACCTAGAAGCAAAAAATTTTCCAGACCCATATGACTTTAGGAGTCCTTCTGACCCATTTACTCAGCTGCATTACGAATGTATTTACTGGGATTGAGATCAATAGATGAGTTACATGTGGGCAACTCCCAGGTAATTCCCAGGGATACCACGGAACCAGGTAGACAAAATTTGCTTCAAGCAATGACTCACTGGTGATAAAGAAACCTTCTGCTAATCCATATCCCTGTTTTCTAGGCTTACTGATTAACAAAGCAAGTGAGGCTTTGTTAATCGTGAGTCGAGTGTATATAAAGTCTGTGTAACTAACTGAGGTGATGTTTCTGAGCACTTGTCTTCTACACAAAAAGGTAATTACCTTTCTAGGGTGCAGAGCAGTGTCTCTACACCAAACTCTTGGGTACTCACTGCCATGCAAGTCATCGTACTCCGCTTCAAAACTGCTGCCTATAGAAGGTGCTTTAATATGCACAGTGTCCACATGGGGAATTAGCAGAAAGTAGCCAACATGCTGTAAGCTCACACCGCCTCTGCATGCTGACTTCCCGGTGAAAGCCTGTGCAGGATTAAAACATGAGGGTAGACGGCAGGTACAATGACAGAGGTGAGAGGTGGTGGGAGCAGCAGTATGTACATAGCGTAAGTGATATGTGAGGAGAGGAGAGGCCAATGCAAATCTTGGCTGAAGAGGTCACTTACTGTGCTTTTCACAGTCTCCCCTGGGAGAGGGAAGGACTACAGTTTGTTCCACAGCCAGGTGCTCTCTGAGGAGGCTGAGGCATGTTTTCAGATGCTTTTCATGACTGTGTGGCAGCTTCAAGGCGATGTCATTCCTTCAGGCTTGTTGACTTCTAAAAAAAGGAAAACAAACAAGTTAGTGACTTCCTGCAGTGTCCCCTTCTCTGACAGACTTCAAGCAGTTCCCCTTGGGATCACGGATTCCCTCTCCCCACCGGAGCACAAATTGCCTAACACCAAACCAATAGCTTCCACATTTCCTTCTCTGCACCAGGCACCATGACAAGCAGTCTCGAAATGCATCAGGCAGTGGGTTAAATCCAAACAAAGCTTAAATTTTCTGCACTGACGTCATGCCAGGCCTGTATACAAACTGGGTGCATATAAAAATGCAAAATATAGTGTAGCTGTGTATGTAGGCACAGGTAGCACATGTGTTCCTGTATATACTCCCACACCTATATACCTACCTACACAGCACTTATTTGCATGGTTGTGTGTGTAAAATATAGTGTATTATATCCTTTCATTACCTTCAGTGGGGTTTGGATCTGGTCCATCTCGCAAACGCGTTGAGTTGTATTTCACACTCACAAATTGTGTTTATGTAGATACCATGTAAGTATACATCCTATCTTGGGTGGAGGAGTGGCTGAATTAATTTATCAAAGCAGTGCTTATTTTTGCTGATAGCAAAAAGAATTTCTCAGCTACTACCCTGGACTTTTTTCTTCTTTTTTTGTTTGTGAAGCACACAGTGCACGTTTTGGGGAACTGCAAATACATAATCCATATCATATAATTTTTGAGACTGAGGACCATGCTATAATTTGCTAGGAGATGCTGCAAAAACTAAACCATGGGTACCTACAAAATACAGGACTACCCTGCTAATTAGAAAATTGCATAAAATAAAACAATCTGAATGTCTACTGGAAAAAAATTATTGTATTTGCATGTATTAAATTATAGTTTAGAAGTTTTGCCTGAAGTTGTGCTGAATGGAGACAGAAATGAAATCATATTTAAACACTGTATTTAAAGAAACTGCTAAATAACCTAAATAGCTATTCCTCTGCCAATCCAAATTCTTGAACATCAGTTCTAATACTCACTATCATTTGCTAGGAAGAATGTTTAAGACACAGCAACTTCTTGGCATTTCTTAAATCCAAATTTAATGGAGGTGTGGAGCTGCTCCTATTCCCTCTTCACCCAGTCAGGCATCGTTTTACATTACATTGTGCCTACTAGTTGGACTTACTTCCATTATTAGTACATGAGTGATGCTCTTGACCTCTGTCAGCTCCTATATGCCTTCATGATCAGAGATAGTCCTGTATATTGTGGAAGTGCTCTAAACAGAAGTCGAAGCCAAGGGAGAGGCTCCCAGTGGTTTCAGTGGACTTTGGATCGCTCCCATATCACAGACATGTTGGGCTGCATTCTATACACATGTGAATTGTGAGCCTGTATGTTATTAGATAAGGTCTGCTTTCTGTACGTTACCAGATGCACTGCTCTCTTTTCGCCCCTGCGGATTCAGCAGATAAAAGATCCAACTGTGAAGAGCTGCTCTGTTCAGAATTCAAACCTGAACTTCATCAAACACAAGACTGCAGTGCGAGGGTGGAGTCTGAGATCATTATACATATAGGGAGCAGCTGGGAAGTTTGAATTTGTGTCTCAGATTCCATGGAGCACAATGGGGTCCGGGGGTGAAGGCCATTTCCAGCATGCACAGCTTAGCAACAACATTCTTCCAAGCAGGATAATTTGTAGGTGCTCTGCTAGTCTTACACCTATTACGTTCATAATTAATGTGAGAAGTGGAGAATTTGACTGAAGATCTCTTAGCGGCTCCATAGCAAAATCGAAGTTTCATGTTTTACTCATAATTCAGCCTGTGGCATATGGAACAAAATGCAAGCAAACGCAACACAGCCCAAAACAGGCAGCATGTCACTATGCCTGGCCTGTGTTTTCAGACAAGACAGTTATTTGTACTTCCACTTTTAGGAAGGTGCTGCAACCTCCTGTACCCCTGCTGCTCCCCAGTCCTGCTCCGTGAGCTCTTAGGAGCAGGAACTTCCCCTCCACATGCCACCCATCATGGAGCTGCACAGAGGAAGAAAGATCAGATCCATGGACTCTAATCTTTATGGTCCAGAAACTCTGCACCAGAGCTAAAAAATAAAGAAAATCAAGGAGAGAAAGTATCATGATCAGAAAATACAGAGTGCCTGGGTAGGGGCTGAAGGAAAATATCACTTCAGTTCCTCAAATTATGCTATTCTGATACAGAAGCTGAGGCTCTAAAATTATGCAAAGATGCCAAATCCTGCAGAGAAACCTCCAATGCAAAAGCTGTGGTCAGCCTTTGAACTCATACGTATAACAGACACTGGAGTATTAAAACAACAGAGGCACTCATATCAGCTTGGGAACTCCAGTATAATTTAGTCTGAAGTTATTCACAAACATTATCAATATTTCTGAGTTTACACTCGCACCTTTGACTGTTGACTTAAAGCATCTAGTCTGGTTCATACTACTGGTAATGTTTACACTTTGGAATCTATTATGCATAGAAAAATTAGGGATTATCTTTGACCTGGGTCCCACATATTTTTATGCAAAACTAAATAATAGGGTTATTTATTCATTTAATCAATTCCATATATTTGCCATAAGCAGGCCTGATTTCTTCTGAGGTCGCAATCAACATCATACTTCTAGGAGGACGTACGGTTTGACTATTAACACAGATATCCTAGTTGGCATTCAAACAATCCTGAGCTCTCATATCTTTTCTCAGGTTAGGAGCACTACATATTAATAAGGGTTAATCATTATATGGAAACATCAAAAGGGAAGTCATTATTGGGGTAGTCCAGGCATGTTTAACTCTTGAATGAGGAGGGATGTGTGTATTAGGAAGGAGAAAGGAAAACCACAAAATGTTCTGTGCTTAAACATAACAAAAAGGATTTCAGGCGATGAGTGTATCTGTCTGCAGGACCCCTTGCAGGCAGCTGTGGGCTTTCTCTGACCACGATGCGACTTGACAAAAGCTGTATAAAAGGTAACAATCGCTTTGTGGCTGCCTGGAGTGCAGAAGCAGAAGGATGCGGAAGACCACCTTGTTGGTCTTTAGAGTCGAGTACGATAAACCTCATGCCCTTCGCCATGCCATACTGTATTACAGCTGCCTAGAGCCAGGCACTGCCTCAGTTTACTTTAAAGAACTTTGCATAGCTAAAATTCTGCTTTTCCATACACTTACATCTTCCCAAGCTCCATCCTACTACCACATTAATAGATCTGTTTATTTCATGTGATATCTGCTTCAGAGGACATCATCCATCGCTTTAAAAATTAATGATTGCTAATGACCTGCAGTCCAAGAATCAGAAGCTTAGAGAACTTCATGAATATCTTGGGATAATGAATTAATTCTCTTTTTCACAGTCTGTTTGGCATT
This sequence comes from Falco punctatus, assembly GCF_963210335.1. Lineage (NCBI taxonomy): Eukaryota > Metazoa > Chordata > Aves > Falconiformes > Falconidae > Falco > Falco punctatus. The sequence continues at coordinate 37,291,920 of NC_137589.1, forward strand.
GCTAGCAAAAGAGAAATGGAAAGGCAAGGAATGTCAAATATATTTATCCACTTAAATCTACCACTAACTGGCTTTAATGAAAATGAAATCATATTATTTTCTTTTAGAAGAATGAGTTGATTTGGTCTGAAAACAAGAGATATCCCTTCTAATGAGGGAGAGTTGATTAGTAAATCTCAGAAGTTAATGCATTTAAAAATTTGAATATCATACTAAGAGAAAAATTGTTTATTCCATTCAGGCAAAGTGCAATGAAGACCAAAGCATTTTACTGCACTTGCAAGTCATGGTGATGTCAGCGTCTTAATAAAAAAGCAGTAATTTCATTATTAACAAATGCCTGGGTGCAAGTGGTGGAAAAACATTACCTCCAAGCTTGAGGAGGAAAAGTAACAGTTAACATAACAGATACCTACTGTAAGCAACAGTGATCATCAACATTTAATGACTGGAGTAACCATATCCTCCTCCAGCTGATGGAGATTGTATAGGAGCAGATGGAGTAAAATGCTAACAAACTTTGTGTACCAAATGTAATAGGAGATGTGAAAGCTCATCAGGATTGTGCCGTTGTGAGACTAATTGCCAGGGTGCCTGGAAGTTTTAACAAGCATGTTTCCTCCCCCACCCCTTCTCGGTTTTTTAGGGCTTATATTTTATTTATTTATTTAGGTTTTAACACCTCCTCTTGTGATTTGCAGGCAAGAGGAATCAGTTTGTGTATCAGTACAATGCCTCATGCAACACTCCTATAGCAGAACATCTGCTTGACAGAAGGCTGATGAGAGCTGCATGCCAGTTTGAGGACTCTTAGTTTGTGTGGCAGAAGTAAAGTATTTAAGGACTCATGGGACACTCCAGAGAACAGGGCTCTGTGAAGACACATAAGCTGCCTGTACAGAATCTCCACTGACGCTGCTGCAGCCTGTGAGACCAGCCAAAGGCTTGTGCCAAGCAGGGATGGTGGCCTGGCCTCAGGATGGTTTACAGCCTTCAGGCGCTGCTGATGGTGTGCTTTCTGCAGGAGATACACAGAAGAACCAGACAGGTGTCTTCTAAAGATGCAAGAAAGGCCTTTGAAATTCGGACCCTAGCAACTAAAATGTTAGTGTAGAGATTTTCTGAAAGAAATGGAACATCTGGAGGAGGAAAATGTTACGCTTCCAGGAAGAGAGGCTGTGGTCCATGATGTTTGGCAGAAGAGGAGTGTATGAGACAAAGGGAGACGCTAGGAAAAAAAGGACTGAGGAAGCAAAAGTCTTTGGCCATAAGGAGAACAGTATTGCTGCAGGAGGCTCTCAAGGAGCTGGGCGAGTGGCTGGGTCACAGTGTGGTGGGAGGGTGCCCTGTGAACCAGCTTTAAAATAGAAGTCACTCTAGCAGCTCCACCGCGCAGGTATGGTGTCCTCAGCAGGTTGATCAGAGGCTACATGTCCTCCATCCCTCAATGGCTGGCAACAGAGATGTGAAACACAGACCTTTAGCACATTACGTGCAGGGGTCCTGGTACTTCATCTGAAATAGTCATTTAACGTACTTGAAAACTATGTAGCACAATAACACAAATATATTTTTGAAGTATGAGATATCAAATTGTCAAAATTAAAGGAGACATATATTTTCTACCAATAAATTGCAGATGGATACTGATTCCCAGGTGCAGGAGAAGCTCCCCTGAGGTCTGCATGAGAGTCACAGGTTATTGGGTAGCAGAAGAAATACAGGCAGAAAAATTACAGGAGCTGGTGGAATAGCGCAGAGGGGAAGGCTGCTCCTTGTCACAGGGTCCTCTGCGGCTACTCCAAAAACAAATCTAAGAGCAGGTGCAAGGACACCTACCAGTCAGAAGCTACTATCCGTAACAATGTGCTTTTCATCCAGCATCAGGAAAGGAAGTTGGAAAGCAGGAATGGACTCAAGAGGAAAATGAAAAAGAAATGTCAGAGGAAAATACTTCTAAGCTGGGAACTGATGCAGATGGGTAGTTACCAATAAAAGCCATCACTCTATAATAGGGAGATCTCAATTTATAGCTTCAAAGACTTAAAGTTGTATTTCCTCTTCTCCCTATCTCTGTGAGAAGATTCAGGTTTTCACCCTGCCGAGGCTGGATTGTGCTTATCAGCAGCTCAAGGCTTTATGTCTCAGTGTGAGTAGTCAAATGTCTAAATGTAACTTTGTATTTAACTAAGGAGAAAATAAACCAGGACTGGTATCAGTGAAAATAAAACCTTCCCAGCTGAGATCAGGCGGTGGGAATGACCGCGATCCTGTCGCCAGCTCAGGCAGAGGTGCAGCTTTTGGAGGCAGCTGGGGGCTCGGGACCAAGGCTGGGGGGTGGTGGGTGTCTTATGGCAAAGTAAGTAATTCCCTGGGTTTGTTGCACTGGTGTTTAGTGGCACCTAGCCGCCCTGGGCAATGCCAAGGAGCATGCACTCGATTCCTGTGGAGGGGAGGGAGAATCCCCATACGGCAGAGCAGGGAACTGAGCCCTGTCCTGGTCACGGCTCAGCCCCTGGCTGCAGAACGGCTTTCGGTCAAAAGGGCTTGATTTCTAAAGACAGTTGTAATCCATGTGGTGGGTGCTTGCAGGTGACTGTAAGCACAAAGGTAGGACTTATTAGTTAACCCGATAACTTCTTTTTTCACATTTTTGATAGATTTATCTGTTACATGCTCCTATAAGTGGCGTGGAAGTGTGTAATTGCACTTGCAAATTAATTTTCTCTCAAACAGATGTCTCAATATTTAGTTCAGAGAGTTCATCATCTGTAAAATGCGGTAAGTTTGTGAAGTTGAACCCTTGGAGGTTGATTCAAGTAGTAGTCTCAATCCATTCTCCAGGTTAGCAAACTTAGAAACAAACTCTCCAGGTTTTCTTCCTGTAGCTGTTTGTATAGCCCATGAAATGGTTTGTGCACATATCTGTCACCCAAAAAAATGTTCCAAGGCCTTTCCAAAAATAGACTGCGATAATGAATGTACAGCTACCAGCCGGACCAGCACGTGATACCGATGCATGCTATAGCATGCTGTAAGAGCCAAACTGTCCTGTACAAAAAACAGTAAAAATAAACTGCATCTTTGGAGTTACCTTTCCAAGCTAAACTAAGAAAAATTAATGACTGTAGTTCCATGACCAGGATTTAACACACAATAAGATTTTTTTAAAATACCCAGGAGTCTTCAGGCTGATGTGATATTATGCTTTTGTTGGTCTTAATATTATTGTTTCTGTCTCATTTTAGGTTACTCTCCAGTGTTTATTATTAATTCAAATTCTCAGTATTAAAGGGAAGATATTATCCATATGGTTGACGTGCTGCTCAGTATGTTTGTAAGTTCTCCAACGTTTTGATTAACACTGACAGAAACCCCTTTGAAAACATATGGCCCTATATACATCCTGTCATTTCTAATAATAGGGTACATTCTTCAGTACATTTTCTTAAGAAGATGAATTCAGTCATATTTTAGAAACATGCTAATACTTTGTTAATTAGTCTTTTGAGGTCAGGGGGAAAGAAAAGACTAAATGAAAATAAACTTTTCCTTGAGCAGACACCATAAGAACTGCAGATAATTTGTGCAACAGAAAAACGTGATATCTATGAGTAATGGTCTCTATATACAGCCAGATTTCTTAAACCAATTAGCTTCTGGCATATTCCTGAAGATATTCGTACTCTAGTTGATATGGTAGACCCTTAAAGCTTTAGCATGAAGCCTGATTTTGATGCTCATTTCACTGATTAGGTCAGTATTCTGTTTCTGGTGTTGAATTTCTATATTTATATCAATTGTTTCCCTTTTCTAACACCTTTGGGATATCACAGGATCTCAGCACTCTTCTCCCTTACACAGGCAGGTCTGATACCAAAGCTAGCAGAGATACTGTTGGCTTAAATTCATTTTGCCTTGTGCAGTGACATGGCACATTTATAGGTTGGAATTTGTTCCCAGAGACTATTTCCATCACGTCTGTTCTGCTGGGCTCTTCACCCATGCCTTCCATTGTGACAGTGGGAATTCTCACTTCCACGGACTCTTCTAACCATGTTTTTCCTGGCTGCTTGTACTACCTACACTCAGGCTCCACTAGCTCTGTATTTATTCAGAGAGAAGCTGCTCAGCCACATATTTAACTCGATACTTCAGAGTGTGACTATGCAAGAACAAGTCAGTTAATCTACTTGAAAACTATGTAGCACAATAACACAAATATATTTTTGAAGTATGAGATACGAAATTGTACTTTATAGACCTGAATATTTTCACACAGCTCACCACACGTTCAAAATACACCGGCTCAAGTTCTTTCGCCCCAAAAGATGTACCATTATTGTTAATGCTGATAAATAATGATGTTAAAGTTGCAAAATTGCTATTATAACCATTTCAGCTAGCATGTTACAATTACATAAATTTCTTACTTTCTCCCCTTTCTCCCTTTCCTCCTTGAGGAAAATCCACAGACATACAATTTCATTCTAAAAAAGATTTAGAAAGGACTAGATTCTTGCCCCCCTGCCCCCCCCTTCCCCCCCATCTCCCCCATCTTCTCCCTCTCTCCTCCTCTGCTCCTGCTCTTTTTTCCTTGGGAAAAGTGCCTGTCTGGGCTACATCAGTGAAGCATTTCTAGGCAAAAAGCCATCAGTGCTTATGGAACTCCATCTCTGACTACTACTACAGACAGATTCCTCCAAGCCCATCAAATTTCTCCTTCTCTAGGCTCCTCTCAAAGAAAATATCTAGGAAAAGTCATGGTCTTTGTCTGCAGCGAGGTAGGTAGAAGCCTGGTGAGTTTGAAAGACCCTTGGAAGCTGCAGGACATGGTTATCAACACTCCCACTCCTGAACGACAGGGGCACTTCTCAATTCCTGATCAAATCTTGCCTGTACCTCAGAGAGCACTCCCTCCACATCTTGTCTCATGAAGGACCAGGCAGGACAAAGGAAATAAATACCATATAAACCCTACATATTTTTCATTCCAGGTGTAAAGCACATTTCTTTGATTTTGCCTACTCTAACATGCATGTGAACAGCATTTATATAAATCATGATACCCAACCAAACACCTTCTAGAAAATGGAACATCACCTTGCAAATGTAATATCCTTTTTAGGACCTAATGGGAGAAAGAATGAAACACCTCTCAAGGAGGTTAGCAGTGTTATTCAGAGCTCATCTACAATAAAAAGGAAGGTAAGATCATAAGGAGACTAGTGCAAGAACCGGAATGCATTGGAAGACTCCACTGTTGATGAAAAATCAAAACTATTAAAGAACCCTCAGCAATTAAAAGCGTAGTTATGGTTTTGTTGCCAAAATTCTGTATACTTTCCATGAAAAATTTTGCCCTGTTGCACTGAGTTTCAAGAGAAGTACAAGTTTTGTTTAATCTCTGTTCAGACAAAATATGCTCCTTTATACTTTGCTTTACACTGGTGTGTTGTACCTGCCTTTGCGGAGCTGCCCATCCTCCCTGCCTTGCTTTTTCAGACACTGAGAGACACGAGGTGCCTTCAGACCAGTAACATACAGCAGCCTTGCAGATAACTACTTACTCCTAATAAAACTGTGCCTGTGCTATGCTGTTTATCTCACTATACTCCTTAAATTACAATACTGTTATTTCACGTTTTTTTTCCTGTGGTTTTACATTATTTAAACTGCTGCACATGATACTGAAAACTTGAAGACTGTTATCAGTTTAGGAAAAGGGTATTAAATGGAAAAGATTAAGCTTTTGGCCTGAATCCAGCAAGCACTTAAATGCATGAGTAACTTTACTCCCATGAGTAGTGTCTTTGAAACCAATGGGACCAGCCATGCATGGAGGAGCACAGGTTTGTATAGACGTCCGGGAGAGCAGGCTCTGCTGCAAGTGCTCCAAGTTCAACACTTGGGCCAGTGTTTAGCTATGTATGTGTGCTCAAATTCATAAGACATGAACGTACTATACATGTTCACTACACTTTTTCTAGATGTCAGAGCTTTATTGCTATGTTATTATTTTCCCCCTCTAAAATAAGCAGCTGTTCTTCATTTTTTCTTACCTTTGTGCCAGATTTAAAAAGAGTCAGGTTTCAGTTTTTCAGAGAAAATAAAACAAATTGATGTTTCAAAACCTCAGAATACGTATTTTCCTAGAAGGCATAGGGCTTGGGAATGCCTAACCAGGTTGTCTCCAAACTCTCAGAAAATAATAAGTAGGCATAAAAAGCCCATGATGTACTGTAACCACCTTCATTTCCCCTCCAGAAAAGTCACTTTTAAAGCATTCTTTTACATCTACACCTTTCCTGTCCCAATCTTAGCCACTGTGCTGCACCATTTCTATCTTATGCAAAAGCTCTGCACAAACTTAGTTTATATTTAAACCTTTTGCTTCAAGGTTTATGGCAGTCACCAGTACCAGTGACAGACAGGCAGAAGTCAGGCACTAAAAATCATTGTCCTATGAAAGGCACCAAAGTTAACCTTCATTTTGTCTCAAATAAGGAATAAAAACTTGTAATATTTATTGATTTAAAATATTTACTTAAATATTCTTTATTTAAAAAATCATTTAATGGAAAAGGTGTAAAACCTCTTAATTAAGAAGCGTCAGAAAGTTCACTTTGGTATTTCAAACCAAACAGATCATTGCAGCATTAAAGAATCTAAACATTTAATTTCTGTTGTCAAAAATTACTGATAAAAGATGTGCCTCAGTGCTCTATAAGAATAGGTGTTTGGCAGCCCCAATACCTGCCTGTTCTCAGCTACGAGGAAGATGCATCCCTGCAGGGACAAAACCACATGGCAACACAAGAAATGCAGTCCTATCAAAGAAATTACCTTACAAAGGAAGATGGGATTGTGAGATACCTGAATTAAAATTTCTAAAACTTGGCCCAATTCATTTACATTCTGCTGCAGGCAGAACAGCCCTGCCGATGTCAACAGTAGCAGTGATGAGAAAGGCCACGCATGTACCAGCATCTTCCGTCAGGCTGGTCCTGCCCTGTGGGGACTTCACGTCTTCTATGTCTTCTGAAAACTACTACCATCTTCTGCAAACAAGGCATCATCACAGCCCATGTCATCGGGCGTTATGCAAAATTAAACTGAATGATGAATGGCTGAAGGCAGTACACTGACCCTATCTTACTATGTCCCCCTTAGGACACAGTAATAAACGCAGGGTTGTGTTTTGGTTTTGTTTTTTTTTGGTTTTTTTTAATTAACATTTTAATTCCTATACTGAAACTTACTATTTCTTCATACACACTCAGTCAGCCCAGACCACTAAACAGATTTTCCTGTGACAATATCTCTTTGTGAGATGAAGTTGCGTTATAACTAGCTGGCTGATTCAGGAGAAAAAAAATAAAATCAATGTGCCTGCAAAACCTATTTCTAAGGGTGATGAAGCTCCCTGCTATGCATTGCAGTGCCTAATTTGCCAGATATTTGTTTCCTAGCTATTATTGCCTGCTGAATATTTTAAATCCATTGTAATTCAATATTCAGGCCAAGTCAAAAATAAACCTTTTATTTTTTCTTCCTTTTGATTATTTTCCTTAAAGATATTTTTGTCTTCAATCTTCCTTTTCAATCTTGGCCTTTTAAAAGGCCATCTTCAACTTTAAAAGCAGGCTTAATTACTAGACATTTTGTCTCCTACTTGGCAACATAATACAAGATGAGGAAACTGAATGCAGAGTCTAATAAATTCGTAGCACCATCCAGAAGAGGGAATAGGATGCTACATTCAGTTAAAAGCAGGAAACAATTTATATCATGACCCAGTAGCATTATACCCCATTTTTCAGATGTAAAAGTATTAGCTCAAATTTTCTAAGGTTGGCTAAAGACAGAAACATATCGACTAATTTTCAAATAGTAGTCAATAGACCTAATGCTTTATTTTGATAATAGGATTTTGAAGGATTTTGGTTTTGTGTAAATAATTCTGAAGTCAGAGCTGTATACTTCTATCTGTATCTTTAGAGCAACTAGCTACCTTCGGGAAAAACGTGGCCTTTTCATCAGCTCATGTGATAAAAGTGAAGGAATTTAGTACAATATGGTTCTCTCATTATGGAATACCACTAACTCTATTCCCACAATTTGAGTTCTATGTAAAGCTTTGAAAAGGTCAGTGGAACTGGAATTTCATCAGTTATGGTCCAGGTCCTATTTACAGAAAGATTACATGCTTTCAAGGACAAGGAAAAAAAAAAAAGATGATGAATCATTTCAAGAAAAAATAAAAGGGGTTTTTTTTAAACATCTGTAAATAGTGACAAAGACCGAAAGAATGCTAGTAAGTGAGGGAGGACTGACAGCAGCAGATATACAAGCAGTAATATCCTTCTGCACTCCTGAAGTGTACTGATGCTTAGAGATGGGACGGAGATTTAGATCTGCTGTGCCATGGGTCCCTGGGCTCGGTCCCTTATTCCAGGAGGAAGGAGAGACAGGGCATTTACAACCATAACCGTGTTCCCTCCTTAACAACACCTATGTACCTACCACATCTTGCTGTTTTTAAAGGAGTTACTGACTTAAAGGAGTTATTTACCCTTTTGCTCTGCTTCACAATCTTACAGCATTTTTCTTCTCAGCCTAGGGGGTGACAGAGAAGTTGTAGGGTGAGGCCTGATCTGGGTGAGAAAAAACTCTTCGACTGCTTTTTGAAAAATGAGTAAAAAATTGTAATATATTGTCTTATTCCTTTCTCCGGGTTTAGTTGGCTTTAGGGATTTGGGGATGGATTTAAACAAAGCTTTTAAAATGAATGATCAAATTTTTAAAACATTAAGGTGTGAGGTATGCTGGTGGCCATACACTAGTGAGAAAATTGTGAGCATCTCTGCAATACACTGCTGTGCATTGCGTTTTGAAGTGTACTTGTTTTTTCAGGTCAAGAGGCAGTTAGGAAAAACAAAAGGTAGTAATTATTTATACAGCTGATGTCATCAGTACTGACTGTGCATTGGGCACTAGAAAAATATAGCTATCTCATTTGTTTTAAATTACAGATATGGTGTGTCACCACATCTTCATGTTTCTATTAATTTTTGCTACACAATATCTACCTTAATTACTTCTGTATCTTCTTATTAGATCAGTGACAATGCCAGTTCCATCAGTGGAGTACGGGGTGGTAAGGGTTTCCTTTACACCTGTGCAAACTTTTTTGTATCTGGGCAACGCATGCACTGCATGGGATCTACACGTGCCTATTGTGGCAGTGATGGAAAAATGGCATATAAACACCATACCTCCCAAAGGTCTTGAAAGACATGGCAGAGAGATGGTGAGGACTCCAGAAAAGCCAGCAGAGGAGGTGGAGCAACATACGCTATAGATGTCCATGGTGTTTTCTGAAGAAATCAGTTCCAGAGATGTGCATCTCTTTGGTTGGTTGGGTTGTTTTTTTTTTTTTCTTTGGTGTTTTTGGTTTGGTTGGTTGGGGTTTTTGTTGTTTGTTTTTTGTTTGGTTGGTGGTGTTTTTTTTTTTAAAGCACTGGCCATTGATTTTCCTGCATTATTTATGACACTGAACATGTACCCAGGGAGGAGAAATGGAGAAGGGTGGAGAAGAGATATTCACACACCCCGCTTTAAGCACCTAATTTACTTTCTGCTTGGCAGTCATGCTGCTTTATCTAATCGCTGAAGAAAGATTTGCTGCTCCAAATGGCAACTCAAAGCAGGTGTATGAGGTCCTTGAGCTGAAATGCCCCCTGAATGACAGCTGTCAAGTGATTTGTCACCAATACCAGCGAGCCCATAATGTTCCCAAATATCTCTCATTGAACAGCAAGTCTTCTAGTAGAACAGCTTTAATGATGGAAGAAAGATTTGATTTGGCTTCTATATTAAGTCCATGATAGTGTTAATCCCATAAAAATATAAAACATCCAGAATTTCTCTCTAATAATTGTAAACACTGCTTCCTTTGTCAACTTTTTGATTTATTGGAACTTATTATAGAGCTAGACTTTATTGTATTTGCTTATGATACCACAGTAATCTTTTCCCAGGCTTTCACTTTATTTTGTTACATTTATCTAGCAAGCCAGATTCACACTCCCACAGTAACCATATGGAGAAAAGCCACAAAAGCTGTTAAGTACATTTAATTACTGTTTTGATGAGCTCATATTTTAATTATGTTTATTGATTCTGTGTGTGTTGAAATAGTTTTAGCATTTCAAGGAAAAAAATGGAATCAATATACTGTAATTACTGGGCATTTTATAATTTTTCTGTGTAATTAAAACTTTCATATATTATTTTTAACACTTTTTACTAATCCTTCAGCTGTGATTGGCTGCATTTCCTTCCATGTTTAGGTGAGCTGTAATTTCCATTTTTCCACAATAGGAAGCTAAGTTCAGGACTAAACACAATTTCCATCACTTTCCTTCCCTTTAGACCTTCTTAGGAAACTGAAAAACACATGCATATGGTATTTACTAACACACCACCAGTTGTGACACATTGATAGATCTTCCACTTGGAGCCGTCATGACAGCACTGGCTAGCACAGTAGTAACAGCTTGGTGGGTAAGACAGCTAAGAAAGAGGTCTCCCTAATGTCACTGTCACTGTCCTGCTTCATTACAACAGCTGGCATTTTATCTAAAATGGTAAAATATATTAATTTGACTTGAAAAAATACGTACGCTTCTCTTCAAGTAGAAAAATATTTAAGGCTGTTCTCAGACTTTTAAATGGAAGTTTCCCTCAGACAGAGCTCAACTTTTGGATTATTTAAAATGGTAAAGCAAATATCAATATAGCAGGACCTGATCCTCTAGTGGTATAACTGGCAAAAGTCCTTCCGTTTGCACGGAGCACAATTTTTGTTTCATGATGCAAGACAATGACTTTGGACACGAAGTTTGGCTGACAGCGCGTAGAACTACACGTGGGCTGTAGAACGGCGGGGAACTGGCTAGACCGTCAAGCTTTTAAAGCTGTTGCGCATCATAATGAAGAGAAGCTGGTTTTCTCTGTGAGTTATCCCTTATAAGGCAAATATATATTTTTGGGGGGGCATATAGGAAAATTAGATATTATTGATTTATAGAACACAGACACTGCTCTTGCTCAGTCACCTCACATGCCTGTTGATCTACATGAAAGGACTTGATGAGCAGGTCCTGTGTCTAGGAGAAAGGGTTAGCAGTGACAGCACAGGCATTTTCCACAGAGGGACCTGAACAGAGATGGCTTTCACTGGACACCAGAATTTCAATGATGTGGCCGAGTTTTGAAATTTCAGCATTTCTCAAGTGATGAAAATTCCTTCCTCAAGGGAGCTCTGATGTTTGTAGACATGAGATGGTGAGCTTCAGGCCTTCCTCTTTGCCTCTGGGCTTTAATTTCACCAGTATTAAAAGCAAGAAGCAGTGTCATACCACTCAGCTATCAAGCTCAGTTTTCATTTATTTGCACCCTTGCATGTCACTCGGACAGCAAATTAAAAAAAAAAAAAAAAAAGGAAAAGAAAAAACAAGTTAACTGCTTGTATTTTAAGACTCTGATTGCAGAAGCATCGTTTTCAGCCTTTTCAAGTATACTTTTGAATCTCTGACAAAATGCTAGAAGGTTACTCTGTGCTCCTGACAGTCAAACTGGATTTGTTACATGAAGAGCTATTCTTGAAGTACTGTACCTTGGCTCTCAATCTCCATCTTAAATTACCAAAAAGAAAGAAATATCTTTTCTGTGGAACTCATCTTAACTTGACCCCAGGCATATAGTGTTAACAGGCCTGGAAACTAGGTTCTGGCTGAGGAAAGAGAAAGGACTTCATCTATTTTAGTACTGTATATTACCTGAAGGTCATGAGATTACTGTGAGAAGGGGCAGAATGTATGACTTTGGTAACAAAAAGAGGTATCAAGAGCTGAAAGAGAATATTTATGGGAAAAAAACACGTGATAGCAACAAATAGAGCTACCTGAAAGAAAAGTAGAAAGGATAGACAGGAGGAATACAGAAACACCGCATAACTGTCCATTTGGAATAAGATAGGCCATGATTAGAGAAGGTTCAGGTGTCATCTTGACCCCCAGACAAAAGTCAGTGGCAGAGGAGGGAACAGGGAAATAACGTGGAGGCACAGAAAGGTGGAAGTCTCATTTGCTTTGCTTTGGAGCACTTTCTAGAAGGCTGAACCTCGGCTCTGGCCAACTGCCCCTGCTACAGCCCGGGAGAGCCCCCACAGGCATTACCAGGAGTCGGAGCGGTGGGACTCTGCAGAAGTCACTCCAGAGCCTTGTCTGTCTGTGAACAAAACAGATTTCACTGAGTTTTCAAACCAGGCGGGAGAATCCTGCTGCAGCAATGTCCGGGGACAGCAGGAGGGATGGGGAGGGAGATGGCTGGCTGCAGCGGGGGTCTGGCTGCTTGTCCCTGCCTCTGAATCTGCAGCTCTGCAGCAGTGCCCACAGGCGGACCCTATGCTGACATCTTCTGGAGTCTGCAAAACAAGAGTTAAATTCAGCGTTCACCAAAGTCAACATGAACAATTTCCTTTGAAATCAGCGGTGTTTTCATCAACCTTTAATGCACTTTCTGGACAGCCTCATTTCTATGTGTATTTGTAGACATTCCCTTTGTACTCTTTACAGTATAATTCAAGTATATCTGTTTCCTCTGTTTTCGACACGAGTTTTCTTCTACCATCTTGTAATAATGTAGTTTTCTCTCATTAGAAAATACACGCTGCATACTTAAATGCTGATCAAACAGACACACTTGGGAAAAAGAAATGGGAGAAGAGTTAAGCAGTCCTGATTATTTCTTACCACAACGCAGAACTCTCTATTTCAAGATAAGGGGCCAAAATCTCTGAAAATACACCACCTTAAACTTCAGCTAATTCTCTTGAACTTGGAGGAACTATTTATGGTTTCTGCCACGGAGAAGCCAATCTTTCCCCAGGAAAGACTATTTGATGTCTCTCTGTTGACTTCTATGGGAGTGGAGAGGACATGCAGGAGGATTTGCCAGTGTACCATGCCTGATTAATTTAAGCACACATTACTCACCGAAATAGAAGATTTCAGACAATTGAGATGCTAGTGGTGAAATGGTTGATTAGGCTAAAAGCTGTCAGCTGCACGCATTAGGATCAGTGTCAGCCATAACTTTGAATTTCTTGGCATTACTATGTGTGACAACATTATTGTTTCAAGATAATTTCTTGGTTTTTCTAAGAAAAAAATACGAAGGATAATAAAAATATTCTACTTCAGAAAGGCTGCTTTGCTGTCCTGGGTGTATGCATACAAACAGTTTTCAAACAGCTTGTTATTCACTCATTAGGCTGGTAGAGCTCCTCCAAAATGGTTTCCATCTAAGGGATAAATACCCATTTATACACTTCTTTGCAAGGCTGTATAATTTACCTGACAGGCCAAAATGGTTCCTGCAGCTATGTTACAACCATGTAGATAATTTTCCAGAGAGCAGCTACGTATCAGAAAATCTTTTGAACATTGGTAAATGTGTAAGTACAGCACATATGTTTCTCAGTGTAGTAACTCAGCTGCTTCATTTTCCTCTTTTGCTCAATATTTACCCCCCTGAGAGTTCCGACCCTGGCTCCAGTTTGACAGTTTCACACACATAAAGCTCTTGTTCGTGCAAGTTTGTGAGCCATCAGACAAAAATAAATTTTTTTTGCTGACTTTTTTGCATTGCATCTCTAAATAAGAAAAACACAATTGTTTATGAGAAACATCATCAGGCTATTTTCATTTTAATTATCAGCATGGTTGCTGCTAATTGTCCATGATTCATTAGACCAGAATGAAATAAAGAATGTAGGTGAATTAATTATCTATAAGGACAATGAGATGACTGACCCACAGCTACATTAGACATGACAATAAAATTTATATTTGTTCTCTAAATGATTAAAGGAAGAAAACTCCTGATATGCACGTTACACTTGTGTTTTTGCCATGTTTGTGTAAAGTGTCTGAGCAACCATCAGAAAAAGACAACCGGACTGCAAGTGCCCTTGTATCCAAAGTGCCCTGAGACATCTGCAGCCCAGGTACTTCTATTGCTATGAAAAAATGGTCAGAAACACAACCAGGAAAGCTGTAGCCCAGCATCACCCAGGAGGTAATTTTAAAACCTCTCATATCACCCACTTGCACTGTTGAAAACCAAAACCCTCCATCCTCCAGACTTGTTCCGGAGCTCATCAGTTAATCTATGAAACCAGTTAAATTTGCAGTCATACTGCTGAACTCCTCCACCCACAATCATGAGAGAGTAAGGTCATGAAAATTCAAGGTCAATTAGAACTAATATGTTTAATAATTTCATAACATCTAACACCTTTTTCATGGAAACACTGAAGTCAAAGACATCAGGAAAATTTGGATACTTTAGAGTACCTTTTAAGACCTGCTGAATATTTCCAAATTATTTCATTTTAAGTAGCTTTAAGGTATTTTCCAAGCACTGATCAGACTAGCTTTAATTTATTCTTCACTTTTGTTTATTCATTGGTTATTGGCAGAGTAATTCAAATTTACAGATTAACACATTTAAACTTAGTAGTGCTGTAGATAATTTTTTCTTGCCTATGAGCAGAGACCCAAAATTTTGCTTTGTAAAAGATTAAGAGTCAGAGGCTGTCGTATCTTGTTACTTCTTCAGGTAAGAAGTTAAGAGCCCAAACTGAATGACAACCTGATTATGTGTGGCAACCTGCTGATTTGCTTCCTGAGTGTTTGCCAGTGGAGGACCATTACTGGGCAGAATCTTTTGTCTTCATCTGGTTTATCTACAGAAAGTAATCACAGCAGGTTAAGGGGAAAAAAAAAAAAAAAAAAAAAAGGATACAAACCAACCCCAAGTATCAGAAATGATAGCAAGAGTCTATCAGAGTCCTCTGAGGTCTCTGTAAATTTCAAAGGGTGAGAAGGAAAGATGCGGCAAAGCCACTGAAGTCTTGACGTCAGATGCTGACCAAACCAGATTTTCATGTAGGTATTGATATTGCTAAATCTCTGAAGGAGCTGCACAGTTGTGGTAAATGAAATTGTGTCTAGAAAAAAGACTGCAAATGATGTAAAATTTATTGTCATCAGACTCCGTGCGACAACTATGAGAAGTACCCATACTCTGCTCACTGCCTGTTTCACAGAAGTATCAGTGAACATGAAGGCTCACCTCTGCACTCTGCAGGTCCATGCAAAGTCACACACATGCACATAGACCCTTCACCCCTTTCAGGATCGCACTCTTCTAAAAGAAGACTGAGAATGGGGGATGCGTATTGTCCCCAGTACATCTGCCTGCGGGAATCAGAGATCTGTTTTGTCAGCTTCTTCTTTCAGCTTACTGAGAATTTTATTTCATGGGAAAAAAAACCCCAAAGCCTACAGCAAAACAACATGGGAAAATACAGGGCCCAATTCCTGCCACAACAATTTTACTGCAAATGTAGGAGCACAAGAACTGTGTGAAGGCAGCATTAAGCACCAGATTTCATTCTACTATGTGGGAGATTTCTCTCTGTTGATACATGCAATACACTGAAAAATTCATGTACCAAAGAGCACCTTCAAAAGAACAGCGTAAAAGAGAAGGAAATTTCAAACTAACAGGACAACTACTAGGGAAGAAGTGGTTGAACACTTTTGCCACCTGTTAATAGGTTGTCAGCTGGCACAAATAACACCCCCCCTTACCTGGGGGTCACTCTCCTGCGTTCCTCTCCTTCCCCCCTTTCCCCAGCCACTCTGAGCAGGTCGCTGGGGAAGGGGAAATCAGAGTTTTCCCCATCGTAGGGAGAAATCAGAGAGGATAAAAAGCTTCACTTAGCTTTAGATTAGTCTAAATTAAATGGAGTGGCCTGGGGAGGGGTCTCAGCCTGTGGGGCAACCTGATAGTGAAGCTAGAATCACAGTCTATCTATGTTCTAAATTGATGGCAATGAAAATAATACTCCCCAGACACAAAAGTACACTTGTTTTCAGATTAATGCATCCTGAATGTGAGCTTTTCATCTCCTTTCTGAATGAGTTAACGTGTGCTTGTTCGCCTTGGCCAGAAGCTGAACTGCAGATTCATTATTTGGAAACTTATTTGCACTGAAGTCCATAAGGCCAGTGGCTTGGGAAGATGAAAACAGCTTTCCGCAGGCTCTCATTTTGGGAAAAGCTGGTTGTCCAGGGCTGCCAAATGCATTCCCAATGAACTCCTCCATCCGCATGTTATATTTGGGCTGAAATTGAGACAGTGAATACCTAGCTGCTCTCAGGCCTGATCCAAGGGTCTCTGACAGCTTTTTTGCAAGGGTGAATTATGCATTTGAAAAACAATTCATACTGGTCACCGAGCAGCCCCAGAATGCTTTCATCTTGCACAAGCACGGCATGTTCCCTCTTCTCAGAAAAGAACATTGCTATCTGCTGTAACTGCCAGATCCTATGCTCATCTCAATTAATTCCTGGAGTGCACTGTTAGTTAATATGTGTACTGGGTGATAATTTCACAAATATTCTAGTTTCATCTTGTGTTTTCTAAATTGTTATTAATACAGAATTAAATTGTTCTTTGATTAATACAGCAGCACTTTTTTTTGGTGCTTTCAGATACTGCCTTTTCAATAGTGCAACTCGATTTTTCTCATTTATCTGTGGATAGAAGATGTAAGATAAAAGATAGTTGTAAAATACATCTGTCAAAATAAGCTTGTAACCACTGCTCTTTTTGTAACTGGAAAAAATTACACTGATGTAGACACAGATGTTTTGCTACACTTAGCTTCAGTTCAACTTTCAATGGAAAAGAATATTGAAAAAAAGCAACTTAAAATTGCATTGAAAAAAGCCCAAACAGCATCAACAGTTCATCACAAAAGATATATTTTGATACTGTCAAAACATTTTCAGATATCCTGGCAATACCCGACTGCGAAGTATTTCAGTTCTGACAAATCATGTGTTCTGATAGTGTGTCTTGTACATGGTCTCTTTGAAGTTCCTCCAGTCTGATATCATTTTATATTCCTCTTTAACAAGAGACTATTCAAATTAATGCGACTCATTTGTTATGTGTTTTTCGCTGCTGTTTTAACTCTGCACAAACAGCTGCCCTGGTCTCAGCTGACAGAAACTCCCTGAGCACAACCGGTACCAGCACTGCTCCATCAGCCGTAGCGTCCCTGGCTGAGTTCACGCACATGTCTTAGGCCTTCTTTTTCCAAGCGTGAATTCATTATCTGCCTGCTCTCTGTCCCTGTGACTGTAACTTCATCCTGGAGAATAGGAATTCCACATACTGAGAGCAGAAGAAAAGCCCCGCGACTGCTTGTTCCAGGGTCCTTGGCAGGTGGTGGTTGGTTCGTTGGATCCAGCCCACCTGAAATCTTCCTGACGCTCTCACGTGGACACTGCAGATGCCATTCCCGGGCAAGCAGGGCTGCTAGGCACTCATACATGTCTGCTTGCTCTTTCCACAACTGGTTGTGTTTTGAAAAGACATGAAGATGAAAGCCCAATGTTACAAAAACCTGCCTTTGTAAACTCACGAAGCCACTTTGACGCTTGGAAGAAAGCTGTTGAATGATCAGTTTTTTCCTATGATGCATACAGAGATAATATGCATGGGATAGATTGAAGAATGGAGAAAAAGCTTGTTCTGAGCTTTGGAATTCCCCCTCTACAGTGGCATTGCCGTTCAGTCCAGGAAAAACATTATCTGGGTTTGCATCAGTGAAAGCCCTGGCCAGAAATAAGAACATCATGCTACAGGACAGGAATATCAAGGCACAATTCAAATTCCTTTACTGGTAAATCACAGAATATCGTATTTTAAGATCACAAACCCTTCACAAATATATGAGCTGAGAAAGTTTTAAGAGGTTTGTGTAAGTTATTAATCTATTGTAGTCTATTTAGTGATTGCCCTGTGTTATAGGGTGCATTTCACAGTTGTCTTGACTACAGACAAATCATGAAAATTAGACAGGCATATTTTTGTACGTCCATAAACAGATCTAAATTTAGCTGAATAAGAAAATTTTATTCAAGTACTAAAATACTTAGAATGAAATACTTACAATGTAACAGTCATGTAGAACATGAAACTTCAAGGTTGCCTTGGCACAACTGGGAGGGACAGCTCGCTTCTGACTTCGCACACGCAAGTGAGCTCACTCTGTTTCTCATCCGTGCCACTAAACCCCTCTGATCAGATTGCACAATCACATCCAGACCAAGGCTTTTATGTTAAAGGCAAAATATGTTATACAAAATAAGCTAAGACTGGTAAAAAAAAGTCCCCAAACCAGTATAATTTCCAATGGTATTTTAGCTCTGATTTTGTGAAGGGGCATGCGGGTATGTGAGGATCTCCTCCCCTTCGTGGGATTTTTGTCTGCATTCCAGCAAGTGTGCTGGTGAACCACAGCGAACTGAATGATCTTATCCAGTTAATTCTTTTAGACTTCATTTTAGCAAAGCTTAAAATTAAAATTACTCTCACAAATAAAAATGTTAAGACATTTGAACTTGCCGGCGCTTTTGAACACTGGTTAAATTTTAAAATCTCTGCTGGTTAAACATGAATTATCATTCTACTTATGAATTACTTTTAAAAAATATTACAATATAGAAGAACTGTACAACTACACAGCCAACCACTAAAGTGAGAATATAAATTTCCCAATCTAATAGTTATTTGACTGAGCTAATATTGAAACACTTAATAGCATTTAAACAAAAAATGTTCAAATTTCTTTTAAAAGTAGTACTCTGATCATGAGATTTAAATTATCATATTCATTAGAGAAATCCTGTGCTAGAAGTGAAACTCTAACATTGTAGTGAACCAAATTGACACACAGAAATATATTTGCCTTAAAAAGAAGATAGACGCTAATGTGGGATATATTGGCACATGGAAATATTCTTTGTCAGGGTTACTGCGTTTTTCCCCAGAGCAAGTTATCATTTAACTTTCCCAATTTTTCTATTAAAAGGACAGGATTTTGAGAGAATAAATGAACAGTAGTTTCAAACCACGACAGCAGCAGGCAGAAAAGACACGGTCACATGTCTTCATTTTTATTATAAACATAAACGAAAACATGAGTGTTTATTTTTAATCCCGCAGACCAAAGCATCTAATTGATCCCACTTGGGAGACAGAGTCTGAATAAAGGGCCATTATGTTTTGATGAGATACGCAATTGCCTTGAACTTGCCAGGAGTTCAGGTGTGGGTATATCTGTACCCCGAGCGCTCGCAGGAATGTCAGTTTCTGCGCACTCCTGCTCATGCATCTGCCTCGTGTAGCCCTTGTAGGGACCGGCTCTATTTCACTAGAATAACTTTGCTATTCATGAACAATAAGGTTCAAATTGTACTTTTCTTTAACACAATATTAACTCTCAAAGAGCTGGAAATTCAGTATTCTGTTCCCTAAGCTTAGATTCCAAATCAGTCACTGAGAACATTATATGAGCAGTAATCCCATTAAATATATCATCTTGCAAATATCTAAATCCAGTTAATTAACTTGTATTGCAAAAGAACTCCAAGATATAGTTTTCAGTGAGAAAACTTACATTTTAGGTTTCTAATTGTATCAGAAATATCTCCTTTTTATTTAAAAAATCAGAGTAAAATCACCAAAAAATCTGTAAGCATTGGCAAAACAGGTGTTACAGACACACAGAAATAAAAAAAAGAAAAAAGTATGTAAGTGTTCTTTATTAAACTGTTATCTTGTGGAGAGATTATATACAATAGAGGCCCCATAAATGTTAAAAAGGGGGAACGTTATCTGAAGAGAGTTGTAAAATATTTTCCACTTAATAACTAAACAGGAGCAAGTGACTGGACAGGTAATAACTGAGGTAATTTTGCAGCTCATGAAGAATGTGGTATCACAATTCCTGTACTTGGAAATTAGTTTACTAAAGGCTAGCACCAGTGAAAGCATAAGAAAAATATCAGAAAAAATTTCTTTGCAGGCCAAAGTGATTTAAAAAAATGGATAAAAAGCAATTTTTCAAGAGATATGAACTAAGCCATTTCATTATCATGCCTGCAGTTAAGGGTGAGGCACTCTTCCAGTGAGAACATTTAAAGTAAACTGCAAATTTACTTCTTCATGTGATTTCACTTTACAAACAAATATTAAAATAATGCCAACAAAAGTCCAGATCAGGCTATTACAGGGTCCTGCTCATCAGGCTCTTTTCTTAAAGTACTCACCTACAAATCCCTCCTTTTCCAAGGGTGGCAGAGCCTTGCTAAGTCACCAGGACAGCTGTTCTATTCCAGAGCGGGATCAACATCCATCAGAAAGCAGAGGGGAGGGGAGCAGAGGGGCCAGGCAAACTTCGCCGTGTTACAGAGCAGGATTCTGCACAGGGATCGAATAGGGATAAATGAACACTGTATTTTCAGGGCTACCCACAACCATTTACCTGGCTTTCAAAAGGAACAGTAGTTTGTAAGGGAAAATATTTTAAAGTACTTTAAAATAATTTGACATCACTCCAAGTTTAAAAATAAAAGCTGATTCTAAAATGTCTTCTTGATGTATTGCTGATACTATGCAAAATATGAGGGGGGCTTGAGCATCCTACCTGGTGGTCCTTTACAAAGGTGTATGTTGAACCATAAAGCTCAGCTGAAAACCTCTATCTCCCCAAGGTTTTGGTGCAGTGGAGGGCAGCGGCTGAGTTAAACCCAGTGAAAGCTGTTAGACCTGGGCTAAGCAGCTAATTCAGCCAGCACTCCATGTGCTGACCAGCCGTTCCTCTCTCCACCCCTACCTCAAAGGCTGTGCAATGTAAGGTTGTATCGGACACTGTCTTTCATGGTAAAAAACAGCTATTTTTTATTGCACTGCTCTATTTCTGATTGCAATATATTCTCTTCCTGCTGCACCACCTTCTGCTGGTCGTTACCGTTGCGTTGGGTCATTTGAGGCCAAAGGAGGTGAGCTAGCTGGTCTCCTGTAGGCCCCAGGTCTTTGCCAATGCTGCTATTTTCTCTAAAAAGACCACAGGGGTCATTCACATGAACAGCCCAACTTATGGTGTTGAAAAGGATGTGTAGCTACACCCCCATCCACCAGGAACACGAGTGCATTAGCAAGATGAGACGTGGCTCCTGTCAGCTCTGTGGGCTCACAAGATCGTCACAGCAAGAGCAGTGCCAAACCTAGCTGCTTCCTTTGCTAACTGGAACTGTTCCTCATCATCACGTTAACATCTGGCATAAGTTTTCCAAGCTTTTTTATTTTAATGTCCTGTGAAAAGGTCTTTTTTTTTCTGCTTGTGGTGCAATGTCACTTAAATCAGTACAACTCTATGATCGTACATGAAGTCACTCCTGATTTTAGGCAGAACTCCCACCAGTTTCAGGCACAAAGGGCTGGGCTCTTTGGTTTCAAGTTGTGGATAACAGCAAAAATTTAAAAAATGCGGGAGAACATATAAACCCTGCTGTCTTTTTAAGAGTGACCACAACAGACAAGGCATTAAAGTAGAAGAGAGGGTATTTTAGAAACAAATCAGCCACAGTATGTGGTTTGGTGGTTTATTAATTGAATTCCACCCATATTAACATTGTCACTACTTTTTTTCCTTCAAATTATGCCAATTATGATTTCTCTTATGAAAATATTGATTCATGTTTTAGATTGAGTTGTGTGAACATGAAACAAAAGCAGTATGGAGTAAAACTGAAAAGAATTTTGAATTATTTCCCTCCAGTTTATCAGTACTTCAGGTCACAGTCCACTCATCAATTATCCAAATGGTACTCGGTCTCAAAAGAGCTAATAACTACTTAGTCATCAAAGAGAAGCTTCTGAGATTCACAAAACCTCCACGGGCACATCCTCACTTTGCACTGCCATGAGCTGTGCTGTGGGGCTGCAGTGTCTGTGGCTGAGCATCACGAAAAAGTCATTCCCTCAAAATACAGGGATACATGAACACCATTACTCACCCTGTCCCTCACCTCCTTTTGGAAATGTTTCTCATTCTTCCTAGCTGCCCTTTCTCCTTTTGCTTTTATGTATTTTGCTGTTGGGGCATCTCTTGCTCTGATCTACCTGCTTTGCTCAGTTTCTTCCAGTGAAAGATTGTTATTTCATCCCAATATTTATGCCATCTGCCTCAGGCATAATTTGGTACCTGGAGTCTCCCTCCTCTAGGTATCTCTCTTTTCCCTTTGTTGATAATTTTGAATCTCTAATACGCACCTAAATTGTATGCCTGAAGCAGCCCCTACCTGGGGACACCCCCCCCCACGTTAGGTGGTCCAGATGGGAGAGCTGCAGACTAGTTCGTGCTCTAGTAACTAGTAACTCAGTACATGTTGAACACAGGAGGTTCAAGTCCCCTGCTTTTGAAATGCTGAAGATGACACGGTTCTGTTCTATACCATCAGAACAGGCAATGGTCCCAACATCTGCCCCTGGAGAACAAAATAGGAGCTAGACTGCATCCAGAACAGAAAGAAAAGACACTGCTTGCACTGGAAAGAGCAAGGAAATGGTGTTTCCCTCCAGGTCAGTTTTAGACAAGGGTGCTGGGTCAGCTCAGACCTATGATCCAAAGTCTAGGAGCATTTAAGCACTAGCACTAGCATGAAGTGTCTCATGACAGCATCTAATAGTCCATAATTTTTTACTTCTCAGGCTGTAGCTGCAAGCATGCTTGTGATTTTGGATCCCTTTCAGATCCAAGAGTTGAATGTCCATGCCTCCAAACTAAAGAGAAACTCTGAGGTTACATTAGCATTATCTGCAGCTTGAGAGTTATAAAAAATTGGAAGTATTTTTTACTTCATAGATTAAACAGCTGCTTCATGAGTTGAAAGTGACCTTGAAGAATGCTGTTGTCTGCAGCCCACTGTGTTATCTCCTCTTGGCTCCTTTTCAATGGTTTGGACAGCAACTTAGTGCCAGAAACTTCACCTCACATATTGCAGTCAGGCAACAATTAGATCAAGAATAAAGCACATTTTCCTTCTCTTTTGGCTATCTTGAGAAACACACATCATCGTTTCCGTCTTTGGACTCTGGCAACAATGCACAGTGGCCACCTAGTTCACTGTTCAGCATTGTTTACTACTCAAATTTTTAAAAAAAGCCCTGTGAATTTTTCAGAAACCTCAAAAATATCATAACTTGACTTTAAAATAAACTGTGCTCTTTTGGCTTGCCTAAATATTCATCTTTGTTTCCAGTGCAAGGGTTAATACCTGTATTTTACCCCTTTTGGATCAAGCTGTTGAAAGAGTGGGAGCTTCATGCACCATAGGAACCTGCAGTAGTACCCTAATGACAGTATAATTAGAAGTATCATTGTGGTAATGATTCTTTTCATCTGGCAAAAGGCTTTAACAGAAAAGATCTCTTATTCGGTGAGTTTCACCTGCCCGTCCTCTTACCTCTACAACACTCCTTTTCTAGGTCAGCATCAGAAGTTAATACTGGGTGTTTGACAAAGCTTCAGACTTTATGCTCATCAAACTAATTAAAGAGAAACACATCCAAAGCCTAGTGAATTATTTTACTTTTTTTAAAATGCTGCCCATTCATCTTGTTTAAAGATCTACCTGGCTCAGTGGGTTTGATTAATGAAAGGGACAATAGGGCTTTTGTCAGTGCAACCCACAGCCACTTGGTTCAGGGTCAGCAGGCTGAGCGAGAGGCCTCCGTGTCTATATTTAGTCTCTCTCTACCTGAAAAATCCAAAGGATTGAAACATTACTGATTTTATCACCATGCCATGGTTTGGAGGAAAAGACAAGAACTATCTTGATCTCAAGCTTCATTCAACTCTTTTTGGTGTGTTGAAGTTAACACACAGCAGATCCCCCAGGGTTGTCCTGGATATAGACTGGTAGGATGGCTTTATGTTAACACTAAAACTGAGTCTGGAAGTGGGGTATGGAGTCTGAGTAAGCTTAACATATAGATTCTTATAAATTGCTACTTGGGAAAATTTACGGTAATATACATGTTGGCATAAACTCCGAAAAGGCAAAAAAAAACCCAAACAAAAAAACCCCCCAAACGGGAGGGGATATGATGCATATTACATACAAGTGAGTTTATAAAATAATCATAGATGCCTTGACTCAGCCATAGGTTTGAACAAAGGTAGAAAACCCACATTCATATAATTCCAGAAACAGCAATAATACAGATTTTTACTAGAAGTCAGTGTGGTCCACAGGTCCCCTTTGTTTCAACAGAAAGATGCAACCTCCATCAGACTTGCTGAACTTGAACTACTTCCCTGTATGTCATCTCTCCCAGCTCTGGAGAGAGCCTGTTGCGTTGGGAAGGGCTGAGCGCTGGCTCGCTCCGCTCCACCTGCCTGTGCACCAGCCAGCTGCCGAGAGCTGTTGCCTCCTTGTGACACAGGCAGCGAGCAGGAAAGTACCCAGCATGGGTTATAATCTGCCCTCTAGTGATTAATACAGTTAACATTTGACAGCGCCATTCACATTATTTATGCATTACATGGTTACATATTCATAACATAATTACTTAATTACGCAACAGTGATCATGCTCATGCTTTACACCTTCCTAAGAAGTTCTTTAATATAATCAATGGCCTGAGCATCTAGCAGTTTGCTGATAATTACGGGTTATGATCATTAATAACTCCTTCTACTGATACGTTTATAGACGTATAAGACACAAATCATGCCCATCATCCCAGGACAGCTACTGTTGCACAAAGCCAGCTGCAAGCACACACGGAAATTGTGCAAAACAACCATCTCATTGCTTCCCGTCAGTGCTCAGGGCCAGTGTTTTCAGTCATGTGAGTTACTAAGCAATAATGCGCAGATCCTCTCCTGTAGAGGCTGAATAAGACTTTCTTACTGATTTAAAAGCCATAGAAGCAGGGCCAAAACACACAGCTTTAGCCAAAGAAGCAGCATGACAAAAAAGATGTTTGTGATTTGGGGTGAAGGTCCCTGATGTTTACTCTTGTAAGCAGTTTTTGAGAAGTAAAAGGTTTGGTTAAATGTTACCGTACCTTGATTCCAAGACAACTCTTGAGGTCCTTTATCACGAATTAACAACATCATGGCAGAGCTCCACCGCCCTGTGACAAGTCCTGTTTTAGGAATCTGGAAGAGATTCCACAGCTTCCTCAAAATGCCAAGTCTTCTTTAGGGCAGGCACCATAACTCACCGTGATCCTGCTAATTCAGCCTGGCAAAAACATGAGAGAAGGTGCCATGAGAGCCTTGGTCCTAAGATTTGTCTGTGATGTACACTAGTCCCAGTGCAGAAATGGGAGAAAAAGTCCTACAACGATCAACTGTGCCTGTGGGAGTGCTGGGGAACAAGCGAAGGAACATGTCCCCCTCTTATCTGTACC